>NC_053137.1:38485780-39735780 GCF_016808335.1 Panicum virgatum | reverse complement strand
CCATGCATTGTGAGTTTCTACTTCGGGAATTTTACAAACCTCGCTGGATATCCACCCTAAACCAAAAATATCTTTTTGTGATTACCTCCTTGACCACAACCCAATTTGAGTATGGATTATCATTTCGACGGAATCAAAAGAATCAAGGGCACCATATAAAGAAAAGTTTTGGGAGACAAGGCTCCCCGGAGATACTTTGATGCCTAATAGAATCACGACTTGGCTTTGGGTTTGCTTTGCTCTTGCATGGTTTACCTAGAGTACATCAACTATCGTGTTCTTGTTGTTCGTTACCGATTATCCTCGTGTAGTGACAGTATGCGGGAGGGAAATGTTTTGATCCTGGAACACACCTTCAAGCGGTTTTACGAAGAAGGTGAATTTGAGATACTTACCCTAGCTAGTTGGTTCTCCCACTATTCATACTCGAGGACGAGCATTCGTTCAAGCATGGGGGGATGGCTGGGTAAGTATTCTGTGTTATCAAAAGTTCTAAGGAGCAAAAAGAAAGAAAGAAAGAAAATGAAAAATGAAAAAAAAGGGAGAAAAGAAAAAAAAAGAAGAATAAAATGCTCCTTAGTTCTTTTTGGTTTCATTAATTTTCCAAGTTACTTTGAAGAATTATTCCATACTCAAATCTTCCAACCATGTGCAATCCGATAACGAGAACTTCATTTGTGTCTCGGGATCATCCATTTGCCACTTGCACATGTCCACCTATCTAAATGTGTGTGTTTCATCTTTCCCCCTCTCCAACATTATTTTCCAATGGCCTTTTTGACTAGTCTCGGTAATCCCATTAGATCTCTCTCTTAGTTTGACAATATTTCAGATATAATGTTTTGCTAGGATTGTTTTTACCTACCAAGCTCCACATAAGCCTTCCACTTTTATATATGAGTAGAATAGGTTGAAAATAATCTAATGTAGGCTTGAGCGACTTGATGAGATGAGTATTTCCATGATCTTTTGCAAGAGAACCTCACTTATGTTTGATATGCATTCTTTTGAAAACTCTTCACGATGAAACAAGGTAAAGGTTTGAAGTTCGCTTAAGTTTGAGAGCATTGCATTTATTTATTATTGTGGCTTGTTCTTTAATTGCTAGTCTATCTTCCATAATGAAGAAGTAGCCGGTCACAACATGAACTTAAATGCTAAATACTTGAGAGAGCAATATGTCTTGTTATGTATGACTAAGTGCAGAGAGGACATTGAGGGGCAACGCTGATTTCTTTATAAGCAAAGCTCCTGGACTTACTCGAGGACGAGCAAGGTTTAAGCATGGGGGGAATGTTGGCGCTCCTTAAGTACCCATTTTATCCCTTGTTTATCCTTGATAATGGCATGAATTCTATATCAAAATCACTAACCATCCTAACCCCGGCCTAATTATTGGTCATTTTCACATATGCACATATATTTTGGAGGAACTTCGTTTTTGCAGGTTTTTGGCTTATTTTGGAGCATGAAATGACGAGGCCCGTGATCGAGCGCTAACATGGAGAAAGACGAAGGCCAAAGCCCAAAGGAAGGACCAAAGCCCATGTTGATTCGAAGCACATTCAAGCACATCCATCCTCCAAGAGAGCCCAAAGGACCAAGCCCACGAAGATGAGATCAAGATACTTCGGGATTAAGCAAAGCAAATGAAGATTTAAGGAAGGATTCCCTATCCTATCCTTTTCTCGAAGATATCTCCAAGATAACAACGTCCAAAGGGGTGCAATCGTGAAGGACAGAAACTCTAGAAGATGCGAGGAGTCTACACGCCAAAAATGAGACCGAGGCGAGCCCGAAAAGGGGTAGGCCGGCCGGCCTAGGCCCATGGGGCCGGCCGGCCCAACCCTTTTCTGAGGCGGTTTGCCTTCCCCTTCGACCGGTGGCTTCCTCGGCTTATAAATAGCTCGCACCTTATTCAACTCGAAACATCCATCCAACCAGAACTCGACGAAAACCTAGGGCCAAGACCGGAGGGGGACGACGGCCGCCGCAAGTCTTCGAAGTTGTCTAGGAGATGGCTTAGGCCATCCCTAGCCGCCATGGCCTCCCTGCGTGGTTGTGTCATGGTGGAGTTCATGAGCTAGTTGGAGTCGTCAATGGTGTATACGCGGTGGTGGCGATCCAAACGAATCTATTATGTGAGTAATGTCTTCATGTCATCCGATCTATTTAGCGATCATGTCTCTCCTCTTTCGATTTCGTTCTTGCTTTGGGTGCACTTATTCCTAGATCTATTCTCGAGATAGATTGCATGGGGTGTTCTTGTAGCTATGGTGGCTAGGAGTTCATACCGGATCTACCCAAAGGGGGTTCGACTTGCTTCAGGGTATCCCGTTGAAAGGGGTGGCGTCGTGACAGCCGTTGCCACTAAGTAGGTTGGGTATCGAGGGATCGGATTGGAGGTTTTGATTTAAAGAGGCTTTGGATGAGATGCATGTTGAGCTTACTCGTTTAGCTAGAACTACAACTAGAATGCGTGTGATAGGTTTAGTCATGCCTTCGGTCATGCTTTATCCTTACCGATGTTCATGGATGAGATCAACCTTCGTACATCACTCATATCTATCAAAGGTTCACCTTTTATATGCAATTAATGCTTCATGTTAGGATAGATCTGTTAGATTAGATGGAAAACCCCAGTAAGTTCATTGTCGATCCACGGATTGATAAACCTTGGGGGAATACTCTAAGGGAAAAGCTACCACGAACCGTGCGCTTGCGGTATACAAATCGGGGGCGTTAGTGAACGTCAACAGATTCACGCCAATTGTTGTGTTCCTTCCACGATGCAGCAGTGTTTGGTCCAATGGAATGGCGATGAAGTGGAGGTGGTCCGTGCAGATGACTCTAGCAAGGTTTCGCTCGTAGACATGAACGCCTGGGACACGGAAGGGCAAGAGCCGATCTCAGGGATCGCGCTGGAAGACTGTGATCGGATCGAAGCGACAAAAAACAGATTGAGGCTGGTCTTATCCACTGGCCTCACAGAATAAATACATCCTGGCACGCTACGGAGCCTAGTAGGTTTAGAGAGGCCGGTCCCAGCGACCGGCCCCAAAAAATAGACAATTCTTGTTTAGAGTCGAAACTGTTACATTGCGGACAGACTTTAGCCTTCTCTGGCAGTTGGTTAGTTAATGAGCATTTAGTTTCGAGGGGTAATATAGAGACAGCCGGCCCGTGCGGTCGGCCGAAAATTTTCTTTTGTCATCTCCCCGTGTTTGCTGTCGACGTGGCAGATGATGATGAGTCGCCTGCGTCCACAGTCAATTTTACAGGCGACGGCAAGTTGGGGTATGGGTTTACATCAGCTGACGATTTGGAGGAAGTTGATATTGGTCCAGGGGATAAGCCGCGACCAACATTTATTAGCAAGAAGCTAGACCCGAGCCTGCGTGAGCCGATGATAGCACTGTTGAGGGAATACCGGGATTGTTTCGCGTGGGATTATACTGAAATGCCTGGTCTGGATAGAAGCATCGTCGAACATCGACTCCCGCTTAAGAAAGGATTTCGGCCGTTTCAACAACGAGCAAGGCAGACGAAGGCTGAAGACCTGGAGGAGGTCAAGAAAGAGGTGCAAAAGATGTTCGACGCAGGGTTCATTAGGCCATGTAGGTATGTAGAATGGATCTCCAGTGTGGTCCCTGTACAGAAGAAGGATGGCCGATGGAGAGTCTGCGTGGATTTCAGAGACCTCAACAGAGCGATGCCAAAGGACGAATATCCGATGCCCGTGGCAGAAACATTGATCAACGCCGCTGCCGGTCACAAAATGCTGAGCTTTATGGATGGTAATGCCGGCTATAACCAGATCTTCATGGCCCTAGAGGATATAAGCAAGACTGCGTTCAGAGTACCAGGCGCGGTCGGCTTGTTCGAGTACTTGGTTATTACCTTTGGATTGAAAAATGCCGGTGTAACGTATCAACGCGCCATGAATTACATTTTTCATGATCTCATCGGCAAGCTGGTAGAAATCTACATTGATGATGTCGTGGTCAAGTCCACATCGGTTGGGGGCATCTGGAAGATTTGCATAAGGTTTTGGAGCGGACTCAGAAGTTTGGGCTCAAAATGAACCCAATGAAATGTGCCTTTGGCGTATCGGCCGGTCAATTCTTAGGATTCCTGGTACAGGAGCGAGGAATCGAGATCGGCTTGAAGAGTCAAGAAGCGGTAAAGACAATGAAGCCGCCTACTACGAAGAAGGAGTTACAGAAGCTCATCGGCAAAATCAACTTTGTCAGACGATTTATCTCCAATCTGTCTGGGCGTATCGAGCCGTTCATGGGTTTGGTGAAGATCAAGTCCGAGGATGAGTTTCACTAGGGGGCAGAACAACAGCAGTCTCTTGATGAAATCAAGGAATATTTGTCGAAGCCTCTAGTATTGGTTCCGCCTCAACAGGACAGGCCTTTCTACGTGTACCTGTCCGTGGGTGACACTTCCATCACCTCGGTTCTGATTCAGAAGCATGACGATCAGGAGAGGGTTGTCTTCTACCTCAGCAGGCGCATGTTGGACGCCGAGACCAGGTATCCCGAGATTGAAAAGCTTTGCCTTTGTTTATTCTTTACATGTACAAAGCTTCGACATATTTTCCTCTCGATGGAAACGATCGTCATATGTAAATCGGATGTCATCAAGCATATGCTATCGGCTCCTATTCTAAAAGGCCTACTAGGAAAATGAATGTTTGCGTTGTCAGAATTCGATATCCGATATCAACCTGCAAAGGCAGTCAAGGGACAGGCACTGGCGGATCTCATTGCAGACAGGGTCAATACTGACGTGTCTGCACTTTTTGTACGTGCCTGGGCCATGTTTTTGGACGGATCGGCTTGCGATGATGGGTGCGGCGTAGGAATTCTTTTGGTATCGCCTCGTGGGGCGACTTATTCTTTTTCCATCAGGATGACTACTCCATGCACCAATAATTTAGTAGAGTATGAGGCCGTTCGCAAGGGGATGGAATTACTCTTGGAAGCTGGTGCAGAAGTAGTGGAAATATTTGGGGATTCGAAGCTAGTGATTTCTCAGCTCACGGAAGAATATAAATGTGAGAGCGAGGCTCTTTTTCCGATATGGATGCAGTGCCGTGAGTTGATGTCACAATTCAGGTACATTAATTTCCACTGGATACGAAGGATTTTGAATAGTGAAGCCAATGACTTGGCACAGATGGCTTCCGGATACAAGGAAACAGCCGATGGGGTCGATGTAGAGGTTCAGTTTCTAGAACTTGGAGACTGGAGAGCCGATATCTTCAATTATTTGAAGGATTCGGCTCGGGGGGCACCCAGAAGGATAAGACTCAAAGCTATGAAGTATGTTCTGATAGGGGACGACATGTTCTATAGGACTTTGGAAGGACTGCTGCTTAAATGTTTGGGGCCTTTGGAGTTGAATTGACTCTTGCATGAGGTTCATGAAGGAGCCTGCGGTAGTCATCAATCGTCTCATAAGATGAAATGGCTGATTAGACGATCGGGATATTACTGGCCTACCATGCTTGAGGATTGCTTTAAATATTACAAGGGATGTCAGGCATGTCAGAGATTCGGCAAGATTCAGATGGTGCCGGCATCAGTAATGAATCCTATCATTAAGCCATGGCCGTTCAGGGGTTGGGCCATGGATATGATTGGCCAGATTAGCCCGCCATCTAGCAAAGGTCACCAATGGGTGTTAGCTGTCATGGATTATTTCACAAAATGGGTGGAGGCGGTACCCATGAGGTCGGTGGCATCGAAAGATGTGATCAGTTTTGTTAAAGAGCACATCATTCATAGGTTTGGGATTCCTCAGACCATTACGACCGATGGAGGATCTGTCTTTATATCGGAGGAATTTAGAAAGTTTGCCGATGACACGGGGTTCAAGCTGATCAGATCATCCCCATATTATGCCCAGGCTAATGGATAGGCTGAAGCATCCAACCAGAGCCTTATCAAGCTGATCAAAAGGAAGATCGATGAATATCCTAGGCGCTGGCATGAGGTGTTGTCAGAGGCTTTGTGGGCATATCATATTTCGTGTCACGGATCCATCAAGACGTCACCATACCATCTGGTCTACGGTCAAGACGCTGTGTTGCCATGGGAGATCACGGCCGGATCAAGGCGTGTTGAGTTTCAGAATGATCTATCGGCTGAAGAGTATGCAGCCTTGATGAGCGATAATGTGGAGGATCTTACAGAGCTAAGACTTTGGTCACTTGAGAAGATCAAGGAAAATAAGACTAAAGTTGCTCGTGCATACAACAAAAGGGTTAAGGCGAAAGAATTCCAGGTTGGAGACCTAGTTTGGGAGGCGGTGCTACCATTGGGAACTAAAGACAGGAAGTATGGTAAGTGGTCTCCTACTTGGCATGGACCGTACAAGGTTGATCAGGTCCTGCCTGGAAATGCGTACATACTCGAAGAATTAGATGGTGTCAAGTTTCCTGTAGCCATCAATGGTCAACACCTCAAGAAATATTTTCCGAGGATGTGGGAGGGCGACTACCAAGAGCCGATGAGATCCATCTGGCTGCATTATAAAAGGCCAACACGTTGAGTTGGCCAGTAAAAAAAATGAGATAGGCCAACACGTTGAGTTGGCCAGTAAAAAAAAGCAAAAATTAGATAGGCCAACACGTTGAGTTGGCCAGTAAAAAAAAGGCAAAAATGAGACAGGCCAACACGTTGAGTTGGCCAATAAAAAAAAAGGGAGCAAAACGAGATAGGCCAACATGTTGAGTTGGCCAGCAAGTAAAAATTATATGAGAAGCAAGGCAGTCGATGTGTAACCATCGACTTAAGATGTTTTTAATATATACGAGTTTCAGTTTAACATGCTACATTAAATGTTTTCTGAATTATTCTACTAGTTTAGGAATCTTTCTATGACATGGATGATTTCTGCGCGTATGGCGTCGACTCTTGCTATGACTGTTTCTTCGTCTTTGTCATCGCCCGTTACTATCTGTTGACTCAAGGTGTTGATTTCTGCAAACTCTGCCCGTATTTGCTCGGTTATTTCTTGGGCTTCTTGCTTGGAGTTTGCAATCGAGGCTTTCTCCTCTTGGATCAGTCTCTGTGTAGTGCGGACTTTTTCTTCGAGTTCTGCCAGTTCTTTCTCTAGGAGGCTGAGTCGCCTTGTACTCGCTGAGATATCGGCTTTGGCATCCAGAGTTGCCTTCTTCTGGTTTAGCATCTTGCACCTTTTAGCGATGTTGGCTTTCAGAGGGATTTGATAATGCCTTAGTTCTATCCTCTGTTGCGCTGCTTTCACCTCTGCCCGAAAGAAGGGAAGATGGCCGCCTGGCCAGAGCTTGACCCGAAGTGACTCTGGGAGATGGGATTCTATCTGCTCGAGGACTTTCTGTATTTCGCTGGAGTCATCAACCAGGGTACTGATTGGAGCATATAGCAGATTTTTGATGTGTTGAAGCTGATCCGCGAGGTCAATCGGCTGCAGTGGTGGTGGTACCTTCACTCCAGGGGCGATCAGACCCATTGATGCCAGGTCAAAGGAGAGCAAATCTGAAATATTGAAGCCAAGTGGAGATATCAGAGTTAGTTTTGGGAGCAAGGTATATCAACAGAGTTATCAGCTGATTTAGAATCGGCTCATGCGATGTTATCTGTTGTGAGGAAGAAGCGATGGTCGGTCCGAGTGTGATCGGCTCAGTTGGGGCAGCGACAGTAGCATCGGCTATGTCAGCTTGTTCGTCACACGCCTCTATCAGAGCATCGGGAGTTCCGGGTTGGGCTTCCATCGTCACGTCATCTGTTGCAGTTTCTTCTCTGCGAATTTCTGCTTGGACGATGGTTGGTTCTTGCTGTTCAGGGATTTCAGTTGTTCCAGTATTGACTTCATGAACGGCGGTTCCCTGTTGTGATGGCTTCCAGTGCTAAGGATGTCTTCAGCTGCGTCCTGGAGAAAGGATTACAATCAACCAGAGTATATGTGCATATATAAAAAAAAGGAAAAAAAACATTCAGGAAATTTCAGAAAGATGAATTACCTGGTTGGTGTTGGAGTCTGATGGACTTGGGGAAGGTTGTGCTGTTTTCTTGATGACCCGTCTCGTGAAGATCTTCCTTTTCTTAGTTGGGACTCGGGGGGCAATACTTCTAGAGGTTTGTCTCCGCTTAGAGGCCGACTGGGGTGAGTCTGGCTGAACAGTAATTATCACTTTCTTCATTGGCGGTGATCCCTTGCAAAAGAGAACATCAGGGGCGGTTGGGAGAAAGTGGAATGGCTCCCCGTTATTTGTCATGGGTTCTGGACCATCTTGTTGCTGCAAGCAAGGTGAGCAAGGTTACCAAGAGAAATGGGAGAAGGCTTAGAAAGAATAAGAGCACAGATTCAGTACCTCTTCCTCGGGGATTGCATATTCAGGATCAATTTGCTGTAGTAGAGGGCCTAAAGCTCTTCTGAATACATGAGTTTTCTGCATTTCCCACCAAGTGTTAAAACCGATTGACGAGGGAGTAAAGGATAGATCGGCTGGTATTGGAATGTGGAGATTGTCAAACATGCTGTAGCATCTTGAACTGGTAAGACCGTCAGGTAGATCGGCTCTACTCTCCACCAAGTGGTGAATATGGAAGTGGGGAGGGACTTATCCTAGGCCAAATTGCCGAGCTGCTATGACTGGTTGATAGGTTTCATAACCTGGTTTGATGATTCTGTTGGAAGTGCTTGTGCCGACAGGAAGGAAGCCAGGTCGGATCATTAGAGAATATAGATGCCGAGTGCTGTTGTCATCGGCAAAGCTATCCAGCCTGAAGGTAGATGGATTTTCAAAGGCTTCAGATTCAGTGAATGGAAAGAAGAGGGGATTCTCTAGGCCTTTGTAGAAAACTCTAAACCATTTTGCTGCATCTGTTGAGTTCAGTTTACTGCCAGGGAGGCTGAATAGGGCTTGGCCATAGCTGGTGCATCTAATTGGTTTGCCATTCTCGTCAGGGAAGGAATTTTTGGCTAAGCTTTGAAAGTTTGGAATCTGATGTTGGAAGTAGAGTTGTGCTCATAACTGAATGAACCACCAAGGGCCTCCAGTTCTGAGTTTCCTTTGGCTGAGCAAGCTAGTTGTCATCAAATAGAGACATCTGTATGTTTCTCCGAGGAAAAGCTTGCCTAGGCCGGTGCGGTTGCCATGGGCTAGATGGTAAGCCAAAGGAAGATAATTCTTGGTTGGGGCTAAGGAGGGACCACAGAAGATGAAATGTTCTAACCAAAGATTTAGAAAGGCTGTGTGTTCCTTTTTACCTACTGGACCTTTCATGTGCTGGTTCATGTAAGTGCTCCAGTTTGTGCAGTCTGTTTTGGATGAAAGTTTGAAGGGGACTTCTACCATTCTGTGAGCTGCAGGATCAGGGGATTCAATGTCAAGGCCAGTGATCATGGTAACATCTAGCAGAGTAGGGGTCATGGGTCCATGACCAAAGAGGAAGCAGTTCAGAGCGTCGGACCAGAAATAGCCGATGATCTTCAGAAGGTTTTCATCTTTATCAAGGGGTGATAGTGATAAACTAAGTGTATCAGCTATGTTCAATTCCTGCCACAAGGGCATATGAGCTTTTCCTACTCTGCTATACCATGTAGTCCAGCTTTCGGGTGGATTAGGCCAGGCTCTTAAGCAGTCGGCCCAGGAATTTAAATTAATGTCTTGACTCAGGAAATGGATTCTATTCGCTTCACAGGAGATTAAATCTGTGAGATTTTCATGAACTCGTGGGCCAAGACAAAAGGATTTGGGATTGGAAGGATGCGGCAGAAGGATGTATGACACCTGGAGTTCAGAGATTCAGAAGTTTATATATGGTGTCATATTTTAGAGTTTAATTCGTTGGATGTTTAATGAACTGAAGAAAGTTAAAAGGATAGGCTGAATATTATCTTCAGGCCGCAAATTGCTGTATCATCATTTGAAGAACTCGCTGTTTGAGCTGCAGAGTCCGCCATGGTTCGGATATGATAACTTAGGGTTTGGTTATTTTGCGGGCTCTGGTTCAAATATTGGATGCTTTATGAATCTTCGCTCGAACTTATGGAGTGGGATTTTCGAATTGCGCTCGGATCTGGAGTGTCTATTTCGAGTTGGATTCAGAGTGGAAGTGATGTTTGTTCTTGTGCGGGTTACTTCCAATTTTGAATTTTGTCGGCTCTTGGATATTAATGAAGCCAGATGCGGTGCCATCGGTTTTTGGGGAATGATTCGAGCAAGCGGATTAGAAAATAAGGGATTTCATTGAAGTTGAATTTTACAAGCAAAAGAGCCGATTTGACAAAGGATGAATCCTTCGGCTACAGTACTACTCCTACAGTACTACCTACATCTACCGCTCGTAGGTACCTAGTACCTACGGCTCTTGGGGCTTCGCACCGGTGCGTCTCCGCCGTCTCCGTCGTCGCTGTCATCGTCAGCGCTGCTGTCGCTGCAAGCCTTGTCGTCGCTGCTCCGGCTGCCGCCGCCGTCGCTTTCTTCTTCGCCGTCTTCCTCGGAGGACCCGAGGAATTGGAAGGCATTTCCAACTGTCGGGTCGTCGCCGCTGGAGGAGGAGCCGATCTCCTCTTCCGAGGAGGAATTGGCTCCATCCCAGGAGAAGCCGTTGTCGTTGTCGCTCTCCGCCTCCTCCTGGAACAGGAGTCGGAGGTCCTCGCCATCGGTCTTGGGCTCGTCGTCTTCGGAGACGACCCTGAAGTCGAACTCCTCTGCATCCCAGTGCAGAGGGGCGAGCACCTCGTACACCACTGTCGGGTCGTATTCCGGCGTCGGCTCCCGGCTCTCAGGGATGGAGTCGAGGGAGGAGACGGAGGAGCTTGAAGAAGAGGGCGAGGAAGGAGAACCGATGAAGTTGGAGCCAGAGGAGGAGGAGATCGCCATGGCTACAGGAAGTTGGGATTTTTTGCACTGTTGGCTGAGGGAGGAAGATAAATTTGTGGCGAAAGGAGTCGGTTCAGGGTAAGATTAAATAAGGATAAAACGGAAGATGAATCGGCACTTTCACATTCCACGAGAAGCCAGTTGCAGAAACGTTGCTTCTTCCGTGGTGGTTGTGGTGTGTTTTAATGAGCATCAATGGGAAGATGAAGTGATGAAATGGTTTTGGAATTATCATTGCCAAAACCAAGGGGGCATGTGTTATCACCATAAATTAACAGGTTAATTAATGGGCCGCGAGTGCGTTGGGCTTAATGAGGAAATTGAAGGAGGCTTACGAATCGTCGAAGGCACGTTTGCACATTCCTGATCAGGTATAGGTCAGGTGGCACGCCCTGCGTCTTTGAAAGCCACTGCGTGTGCCAGGATTGCGGGCCGTTGACGAGGGAGCAGTGCCTGCCAGCGCCCCGGCGACCTCCCGGCTCTTCGTGTTGCCTGTCGCCACTCGCCGGTTGGTTTTGACCGACAACACCCCCTCAAAACATACCACATTAGAGAGAAAGAGGAGAAGGGGAGAGTCCACCCTTAGGGTTGCTTTGTAGAGTAGGCTAGGGAGTGTGTGAGGAGAAGCTCGGAGGAGTGCTGGAGTTGTCGGCTACCTTCTACTTGTATCTCGGCGGGTACGAACCTCTTTCGAGTAAGTATCCGGGTCTTTGTCTACTTGGTGAGTTCTTACCTGAGTTAAGCTTTTGTTATCATTTGCTTGCGGGATCATAGTCTGTCCTCGTGACGGGTGTTTTAGTCTAAGGGCTCGAGTCGTGGACGGAGTTAGGGCTAGAGAATTAATCGATAGCATAGACGTGGTGTCTAGGCTAGAGGTTACCTTTGTTTGCATACCTTCTCCATGGTCTGTTGGGGTAGGCGGCAGGTGGTGACAGCCCTGTCTGTCCCTTGTAGTCCCCCACGTGAGGGTTGGGTGTAGAGCTAATAGCCGGATACTCTTGGCAGACCAGGAGTAAGCCGGTGCCCAAAGCAAGCGGGTGAGAGCTAAGTTTATCTCTCTTAAGCATCTCTTCTCTTAGATGACCACACTACCCAAAGGCCACCCTTCTCTCTTCCTCCGGGTAACCCAGTTAGAAGACCGGTACACCTCCGTTCCCCGTGGAAAATACGATACCCTGAATACTCCCGGGTGAAGTGCTACAACGGTATTTCCGTGCGCTTACGGATTTCTCTGTGAGAGTTAAGAAATACCAACAAGCATTTCTGGCACCGTTGCCGGGGAACGGTTGTTGTAGTTGTCTTCGAGCCTAGTTGCCCATGTATCCTTTCTTTTTACCTTTCTCTTTCTTTATTCCTTTTTCCATGGATCACCTTTCTATCCACCAATTCTCCGCTCCCAAGGGCGAGTTCTTAGAGCCACCAAAATCCTCCAAGCCAATCACAGCCTCAGGCTTTGAACTCCGCCCTGGCTTCATAGCCATGGTTCGGGAACAATCCTTCTCTGGTTCAGACCATGAAAATCCCTAAGACCACCTACGAGAGTTCGAGCAGCTGTGCTCATGCTTGTCAATCACAGGCATGGCACAAGAAACACTTCGGTGGAAGTTGTTTCCTTTCTCTCTTGCTGAGAGAGCGAAACAATGGTACGCCCATAACGTAGGGAAGGTAAATGGAGAGTGGGTTGAGCTAAGAGACAGATTCTATCTTGCATTCTTCCCTATGTCTCGCATTGCTTCCCTACGAAAAGAGATCCTCGACTTTCGTCAGCATGAGAAGGAGTCCATAGGTGCAGCCTGGGCCAAGTTTTCCAAGCTAACTCGTGCTGGCCCAGACTTGTCTATCCCCGACCACGTGTTGCTTCAACACTTCTGGTTAGGGCTTAGCAAGGAGTCTGCCCTACAGCTTGATGTCACTGCTGGAGGGTCGTTCATGCACAAAACCACTTCCGAAGCTGAGGCTCTTCTAGACCGTATTCTTGAAAACACCTCCTTCACCGAAGCCCTCTCGTTAGAAGAACCTTCAAGCCATGAGGAAGCCCCGCTCATTGAGTCAGCAATCTTAACTCTAAACCACCTGGACTCAACCACCGAGCCTTCACCCGAATCAAAAACAATGGAGGAAGAAGAAATTCAACCTTCAGAGTTCCCTTTTGAATTCGAGGATAATTTATTCGAAGATTTTGGAAACACCTCGAATTACCTCTACCAGAAAAGACCCCCAGTTCCAATTGGTCCTGCTGAACCTATCGATAAGGCTTTCCTTAAAGAGATGGTTAGAGACCTAACCGCTGTCATGAGCAGCGAATGGGTACAGGAGGGTGAGTTATCATCTGAACCACTTCAGATTATCGCTCCCTCTTTGACAATTCACTGTTTTATCCAAGGAACCTTGGGGGAGGTCTTATACAATCCCACGGTTGGCGCAAACGTCATGTCGGCCTCCTATGCGTTTATGCATTTGGAGAACTCTTTGGTTCCAATCGAGAAAACCCTCAGGATTGAACCATGATCTGTCCTAGAGGGAGTTGGATAGTCCATGACGTACTTGTACGTCATAATGATTTTGAGGTTGCCCTTGATTTTCATATCTTCGATGTCTATGACTTCGATGTTTTAATCGGGCACCCCTTTGAGAAGTTGTTCCTAGAAGCCCCTCTTTTAGGAATCCTTGATGTTAAGTTAGGGAGAGAAACATTCTCAATCCCGATTTCTCGGGCGAAGAATTCCCTCGCTGAACTTCTCCTCGAACCAGAGCTGGTTGAAGAAGTGATGGCCATTTCTCCCTTTGAGCCTTCTGAGTCGTCTTTAGAAAAAGATGCTGAACTCTTCATTCAAGAAGAAGATGACTTAGGAGAGACTCTTGACCTTCCCACTGACGAACGTCCATCAAGAGCACCAATCGAGCTAAAACCTCTTCCTTCTGGCCTTCGCTATGCTTTCTTAAACGGCGACACCGAATCTCCCGTCATCATAAGCAATAAACTTTCTGACATGGAGACAACCAAACTCCTAGCCTTACTAGAAAAGCATAGGCCTGTTTTCAGTTACTCACTCCAGGACCTTAAGGGAATCAGCCCTACGCTCTGCACTCATCGCATTCCTGTAGACACATCTTTTACACCTTCTAGGGAGCCTCAACATAGGCTAAATAATGCGATGAGAGAGGTTGTCAAAATAGAGGTCCTAAAGCTTCTGCACGCCGGGATAATTTATCCTGTGCCTCACAGTGAGTGGATGAGTCCCATCCAGGTTGTGCCAAAGAAAGGAGGAATGACGGTCGTTCAGAACAGCAAGAATGAGCTAATCACACAATGACCCGTCACGGGGTGGAGGATGTGCATTGACTACCGAAAACTCAACTCGGCAACAAAGAAAGATCACTTCCCGCTGCCTTTCATTGATGAAATGTTAGAGCGGCTGGCAAAGCATTCTTTCTTCTGTTTCCTTGATGGGTACTCGGGTTATCACCAAATCCCTATCCACCCTGACGATCAGAACAAGACCACATTCACATGTCCTTATGGAACTTATGCATATCGAAGGATGTCATTTGGGCTTTGCAATGCGCCTGCATCGTTCCAAAGGTGCATGATGTCTATCTTCTCAGACATGATTGAAGAAATCATGGAAGTTTTCATGGACGACTTTTCCGTCTATGGAAAAACTTTTGATCATTGTCTCGAGAATTTAGATAGGGTCTTGCAGCGGTGCCAAGAGAAGGACCTAGTACTAAATTAGGAAAAGTGCCATTTCATGGTCCGTGAAGGCATCGTGCTCGGACATCTTGTGTCCGAGAGGGGGATCGAGGTGGACAGAGCTAAAATTGAGGTCATAGAAAAGCTCCCACCTGCGGTGAACGTAATAGGGATCCGTAGCTTCCTAGGTAACGCGGGGTTATACAGGTGGTTCATTAAGGACTTTTCTCAGATTGCTAGGCCCCTCACGAACTTGTTAGCTAAGGATGTGCCTTTTGAGTTCACGACGAGTGCCTTAGAGCTTTCGAAATCCTTAAGAAAGCACTCGTCTCAGCCCAATCATTCAACCCCCAGATTGGAGCCTTCCGTTTGAAATAATGTGTGATGCTAGTGACTATGCTGTTGGAGCGGTCCTTGACCAAACCAAAGACAAAAAGCATCATGCAATCGCCTATGCAAGCAAAACCTTGTCAGGAGCTCAATTAAATTATGCAACAACTGAAAAAGGGCTCCTGGCTGTTGTTTTTGCAATTGACAAGTTTAGATCTTACTTGGTTGGAGCAAAAGTAATTGTTTTCACCGATCATGCTGCTTTGAAATACTTGTTAACCAAGAAAGATGCTAAACCACGCTTGCTAAGATGGATCTTGCTACTCCAAGAATTTGATCTGGAGATAAAAGATAAAAAGGGAGTAGAAAATTCTGTTGCCGATCACTTGTCGCGTATGCCTATCACTAACATGCAGGATCTTCCCATCAACGATTTTCTGCGCGACGACATGCTGCTAAAGGTGACAGATTCCTACCTGTGGTATGCAAATATTGTAAATTTCATGGTTTCAGGATACGTACCACCCGGGGAAAACAAGAAGAAGCTGTTGTACGAGAGCAGACGCCACTTATGGGATGATCCATACCTGTACAGGGTGTGCTCAGACGGCCTGCTTAGAAGATGTGTGCCAACAGCTGAAGGGATCCAAATCATTGATAAGTGCCACTCTGCACCCTATGGAGGCCACTATGGCATATTTCGTACCTAGGCAAAAATATGGCAGAGTGGTTTCTACTGGCCATCAATGTACGAGGATACCCGAGACTTCATCAAGAGGTGCAGAAAGTGCCAGATGCAAGGTGGCATCACTTCTCGTGATGCTATGCCCCTCAACTACGATCTTCAAGTCGAATTGTTTGATGTTTGGGGCATTGACTTCATGGGACCATTCCCAAAATCAAAGGATTGTGAGTACATCTTGGTCGCTATCGACTACGTGTCAAAGTGGGTTGAAGCATTACCATGCAGATCTGCTGATGCCAAGCATGCCCGCAAGATGTTTCATGAGATTATCTTCCCACGTTTCGGGACTCCAAGAATGGTGATAAGTGACGAAGTGTCCCATTTCATTGATCGGACCTTCCGGAAATTTTGGAGGAGGTTGGGGCGCAACATAACATTGCAACTCCATACCACCCACAAACCAATGGGCAAGCAGAAACCTCCAACAAGCAGATCAAGAACATTTTGCAAAAAACGGTCAACGAAATGGGGAAAGGATGGAAGAATAAGCTACCTGATGCACTCTGGGCATACAGGACGGCTTACAAAACCCCCATAGGAATGTCGCCATACCAGCTGGTATATGGAAAAACCTGCCATCTACCAGTTGAGCTAGAACACAGGGCTCACTGGGCTATCCGAACATGGAACCTGGATAGTAAGATGTCAGGAAGAAACAGGAAGATCCAACTATCCCAGCTGGAAGAATGGAGGGAAAAAGCCTACCACAGTGCCAAGATATATAAAGACAGAACCAAGAGATGGCACGACCAGAGAATCAGGCCCAAGGAATTCAAAACTGGAGACAAGGTACTACTTTTTAATTCCAGGGTCAAGCTCTTTGCGCAAGGAAAACTTCGAAGCAAATGGAAGGGGCCATACACCGTCATCCATGCATCTCCACATGGGGCAATCACAGTTCAAGATGACGAAGGTAAGATCTTCAAGGTAAATGGCCAACATCTAAAAGTTTTTCTTGAGCCCTTTAATTCAAAGGAAGAGGTAGATGTAATTAATTTAATCGATTTCTATTTTCTACCTTAAAACCTCCTACCCACATAACACCTTGATAAAAAAATAAAAAATAATAATAAAAGTTTTAATAAATAAATAAATCAAATAAAAATTTAGACTCCCCTGTATTTCAAAACCGGCAGAGTCCTTTCTTGTTTCCACCTTTGTTTTTCTTTGAATAAAAGCAGGTGCAAGAATAAGTGTGGAGGAGGTCTCTCAAGGATTACGAGAAGCAAACCCATTTAAGATCTCCCCACCACATGACAGACCAGCACCGTGCGACACGTCCAAGGCAGGATCTCCCATGCAGCTCCTACATCATCCATTACGCTGGTTTGCACTTCCGAACTCACACACTTTCCTGTTCAAATTCCCAATCTAAACAAAAATTTTATGCACTCCATGCACTTCATGATAAACTTGCATACTCTTTATTCCTAGACTTTTGCCTTGCTATTGTGAACTAAAACTTGATAGGGAACCCATGCTATCTACTAATTGACTTTTGAGATATGGTTGAACGAATGGAACCTAGCTCTTCCTTGCAAAGTACTTGGAATTTCTTTTGTAAATTATCAAAAAAAAATTGCAGCAAGGCTCCTCACTTGTCAATAAAATTCCTATCTAAGGCCATATGTTGTTCAAAATTGAAAACCTACCACATATGCAACTTGTTTTCTCATTGAGCTTCATCAAATTGTTGTGACCCTTTGAGAAATTCATTTCATATTCCTATGATCAAGATCACGTGCACGTCCACCCACATGCTATACTTCTACACTAGAAGATAGCAAGCATTTCCGTCCACCACAAAATAAAACTCCAAGTCATACCGTGACTCTCTCTTTCTCCAAAGTTACCATCAAGGATGTGGGCTATGCAAAAAAAAAAAGAAAAAAGAAATAAAAGATGCATACCCAAAGAAGGTATGCCACATGCTCAAAAGGCATGTTTAAAAAAAAGAATTGGACACATGAAGGTCCAAGTATTCAAAAAAAAAGAGTTGGACACACGAAGGTCCAAGTATTAAAAAAAAGAGTTGGACACATGAAGGTCCAAGTATTCAAAAAAGAAGAAGAAAAGGGACAGCTCATGTCCAAAGAAAAATGGAGAGAGATGGTTCATGAAAAGGAGTTCATACATCATCCACCAAAAATATTCACACACTTGCACATCTTGATCAAAGATTATGACATGTTTCTCCTTTGGATCCAGTCTTTGACTTAGCAACATATGAGAAACAGGTATGCCTCCAATTGTTCACCTACCTTCAGCTCCACATAAGCGTTTTTAGAGGTAGGAGAAGAAGAAGGCATCACTTTGCCTAGGTGAGGAAATACATAGAGTGATCCGAGAGGACAAGCTGAGGAGCTAAGCTATCATTTTTCTTATTAAAAAAACCAAGTTGCTAAACAAGGAAGGCTAAGGAACTAGAAGTTTAAACCGTTCCAAGTTTCAATTATCAAGATAAGTGTGGTAGACACTCAAAAGTTCACAAGTCCAGGAAAAAGCATGGAATAACTTGTATGCAGGATACAATCAAGGAGATGCATCCACCTTAGTCCTTCAACCTTTACTCGAGGATGAGCAAAGGGCTAAGTGTGGGGGTGTTGTTGGTGGCTCTTAAGTTCAAAATCCAACCGCCAACTTCTGTAGCATTTCATAACATTTGAGCACCAAACTTAGTTATAGGGCTTATTGCTAATTGGTTCCACAAGTTTTGGTGAATTGTGATCTGCAGGCACCCATAGGTTAAATACAAAAGAAAACACAAGTGAACGCACAAGAAAAGCACAGAAGATCGTTGTCTGCTTTTCACCTACAAAAAGGGCCCACAAACCAGAGGAAACGGGCGTGCCAAGCAAGATGCACCCAAGGTATAAGACCAGGGCCCACCTATCAGCCAGCCAGAGGAAGGTGGGCCTGGGAGGGCGCCATCTGGCCGGCCAAACCCTTGGGTCGGCCGAACCCAGACGGGCTCTCGTCCATGTGCGCCTTGGCGGGAGATTCGATTTTATCCCCTAGAAGGCGGTGCCCACATGTTTCCTTTTTAATTTTGGTGGGAACTGACCTCCTTGGGCTATAAAAAGGGCCTCCCTCACCCCCTCAAACACACACCACATTAGAGAGAAAGAGGAGAAGGGGAGGAGTGCCGGAGTTGTCGGCTACCCTCTACTTGTACCTCGGCAGGTACAAACCTCTTTCGAGTAAGTATCCGGGTCTTTGTCTACTTGGTGAGTTCTTACCTGAGTTAAGCTTTTGTTATCATTTGCTTGCGGGATCATCGTCTGTCCTCGTGATGGGTGTTCTAGTCTAAGGGCTCGAGTCGTGGACGGAGTCGGGGCTAGAGCAGTAATCGATAGCATAGACGTGGTGTCTAGGCTAGAGGTTACTTTTGTTTGCATACCTTCTCCATGGTCTATCGGGGTAGGCGGTAGGTGGTGACAGCCATGTCTGTCCCTTGTAGTCCCCCACGTGAGGGTTGGGTGTAGAGCTAATAGCCGGATACTCTTGGCAGACCAGGAGTAAGCCGGTGCCCAAAGCAAGCGGGTGAGAGTTGAGTTTATCTCTCTTAAGCATCTCTTCTCTTAGACGACCACACTACCCAAAGGCCACCCTTCTCTCTTCCTCTGGGTAACCTAGTTAGAAGACCGGTACACCTCCGTTCCCCGTGGAAAATACGATGCCCTGAATACTCCCGGGTGAAGTGCTACAACGGTATTTCCGTGCGCTTGCGGATTTCTCTGTGAGAGTTAAGAAATACCAACAAGCTCTAGTAATCCTCCACGTTCAGATATCGAATAGAGCACGTATTATTGGAACTATCAGCTTGTATAAGCCGGTCGAAACCAATAGCTCGAAGTATAACGGCGACGTGATCTCTTCTTCTAAACATAGATTCTAGATCTTAGAAAGTCCTCTCTGTCCTATCCTCCTACACCAGTGTGTGTGTCCTTGGACAGCCTGAATCCATAGATAGTATACTCATGTTCCCAGTGGATAAGATACCCTGGAATACTCTTGGGTGAAAGTTACAGCGGTATCCGTGTGCTTGCGGATTTTAATCGTGACGTTACAAAATACCAACAATGACCATACAAATTCAGCGGCATAAACCTCTTTAGACTCATCGTCTGAAGAATCTGAATGCTACTCAAGAGCCTGACTATTGGGACGATGATGCCTATGACTTTCTTGCAACTCTTTGCTTCGGCTTTCTGCAGCCAAAGCTCTTTGATGTACTTAATTAACAGCAAAAAAAGTCATGGCCCTCTAATTTTTCTTTAATGTGAGAGCGCAAGCCATTAAAAGCGAAATCTGCCAAGTCCTTTTCAGCAAGATTCACAATAAAGCATCAGCTTTTTGTTTCGCAGAATCTTCTAATGTAATCATTAATGGACTCATCGCGCATTTGCTTAACCGATGTCAAATGAGACAACTTAATCTTATAACTTCCAAAAAAGAAGTGATCATGAAACTTTTGTTCAAATTGTTCTCATGAAATAATAGAGTTAGGAGCCAAAGAACTAAACCAAGAGAAAGCGGTTCATGTTAAATATAAAGAAAATATGCGCACTTTCAATTCATTTATAGAACCAGCTTCTCCTAATTGAGCAAGATATTGGCTAATATGTTCAAAGTGCTTTTATTATCCTCTTCATTAAACTTAATAAATTTAGACAACCTAAAACCAGCAGGATAAGTAACCGTATCAAAAGACATAGGATACGGCTTTTGGTAAGTTTGAGTTTTTCCTCTAACATCTACACCAAGGTTTTCCTTTATCATTATAGCCAAATCATTCTTACACTTGGCGAGTATTTTCTTAATATTAATTGATGAATTTAGCTGTGTGGAGGTAGATTGTTGACGCCTACCAACGTCATCACTGGAACCAGGTAGTCCCAAACGATAACGCTCGCAGATGTCAATGGGTGGCACGTATTTCATGGGCCACGAATAAATCCGCAAGCGCACGGAGTACCGCCGTGGCATTTTACCGGAGAGTAACCCGGGGTGTCATTTATATTTCCACAGAGAAGGCGGCGGTATAAAGAGTTTACAAAGTTATGGAGATCACTATAAATTAATGTACATGATCCGAATAGCGGTAAATAGCTCGTGATAAAGGGGGTAGTGTAACATACAAGCGTAACCAGATAAATCTACCTTAGGACGGCGGAGAGGCAGGAACTAGATCGAGGGTAACTAGAGCCATAACCTATCGCACACACTCATGAGCATGTTGAGTTGAGTCGTGCATACACAAAGAAAAGCCTATGAATATGGACTAGGGAGACCGTAACCAGCTAAACAGGACAAGCCTGAACAACCAGCCGGCTTTATGCACCTTCTACCACTCTATCCGAACGTGGAGGACTACTATGGCTCGGATAGGGCCGTCACCACCTGCCGGCTATCTCTCAATCCATGGGATAGAGTCGCATTCAAATGTGGTCATTAATCGAGGCACCACGCCTGCGCTAACAAGCATCACTCTAGCCTTACGCAAGGACACCCATGTCTATCCGGGGCCTTAGTTCTACAGCGCCAATTAATGAAGATAAGCAAAGCCATGAAACAACAACTCGACTAGCATATGAATCAAACAAAACAAGTATGGCTCAAGAGAAGGATCATACACACAAACAAAGGCATATGAACCAAATTACTAGATAAATTAATAAATTCTAGTACAAACTCAGAACATTACATAAAGAGAAGGTAAAAGACATACCAGACTCTTCATGAAGACACTAAGACCTCGAACTACGACTCATTCCTGAACTCCACCACTCCTAAGGCCTCTACAAGAGAAGGTAAAAACTACATCTTGAGAGTGTTTCTTGTGTAGCTTGAGATGTTGAGTATTTCTCCTCATGTCTTGAAATGGAGCCCCTTGTTGACGCTCACTAACGATCATTTCCAGGCGTCGACTTGATCAGAAAATCATGAGAGTTTGCATTTCTTACACGCATCTTTATCCAATAAAGTCCCTAAACAACACTCCGCCTTCTAGAAAATGCAAGTTGTGTTTTTGAGCTAATATGCAGGTTACAAGCACACTTTGGCCCGACATAAAATCACAGAAAATATCAGAGCAACGATTCAGGCTCATTTGGACCAAGTGTAGCCCAAGAACCACACCAAAACCAGTCAAGACAAAGGCAAGCCCCAGCATTCAGACAAGAGGAGGCCCAAAACAACTCGTTGGAGGAAGATGGGGGTGGTTGGCGGCCCGGGCAGGTCGACCGACCTACCTGGTTGGCCGAACTGGCCCGTGGGCCCCACCACCTCAACTTCGCCATGTGTCACCTCCTCACTGGTTGCTGAAGTTGGTTCTGCAAGCTCTCACCCGTGGCTCCCTGCTATAAATACATGGGGTGGGGTAGAGATTATGACACACACACACACACCACACTTCCTCTCCTCTCTTGCTCATCTTGCATAGTCTTTAGGCTTAGTGGAGTTTAGGAGAAGTCTAGGAGTCATCGAGTTACCGGATCTGCTTGAGAGTCTGGTATGGGTTCATCTCTAGCTCTCTCTTGTAATATTCGGTTGTTTGTAATAGAATGAGACTATGGTTACCGATATCTGCTCGAAGTATGTTCTGAGTTATCGGATATATGCTTCTTGATATGGTTCCGTTATTATTCAATGCTTGCATTGTATGATCACCCTGTGCTGGAGATGGTTAGTATTTCGTTCATAGAACTCTATCAACTGCTCCAGTATTCGTATGTTTGCTCTAGTGTGATGTCTGTCCATCCGGAGGGTGGGGGCTCCGCGCGGGACACTAGAGTATCTCTTACTAGTGTAGGCATGGTGTCTAGATTAGCTAAGAGTTGCTGGATGTCAACTATACCCACGGTTTGTAGAGATAGCCGGCAGGTGGTGACAGCCCTGTCCGAGCCCGAGTAATCCTCCACGTTCGGTATGGGGGGTAGGAGGTACATAAAGCCGTCGGGGTGTACGGGCTCCTCCCGTTACTTCGATAGCGGTCTCCCTGTTGTGTAGTTTAATCTCTGACGATCTCTCTATTGTGTAGTTTAATCTCTGATGATAGTGGTCTCCCTGTTGTATAGAGCTCTGACTTCTGCCTTGCTCCCGGCCTAGAGCACCTTTTATCTTTTCTTTTGTTTATTTATCCAAGAGGGTAGTTTGTGTGCGTGTCACACTACCTCCTACCATGTTATATATCTTACCCCTGTTTATGCATGAGAATATCCAATTTAGATAAAGTTCATCAACTAGTCTATATCTCTTCACTCACCGCCTTTCCTGCGGAAATATAAATGACACCCCGGTATACTCCCGGGTAAAATGCTACAGTGGTATTCCGTGTGCTTGCGGATTCATTCGTGATTCATGAAATATTGCCACCCACAATTAGCATCTGCGGGCGTCATCGCTGCTTTCCCGGTGGTGACGTTGGTAGGCGCCACCACCCCTCCCATAGGAAATGGAGCCACCCTCTCCTCGGCTGGGAACGGAGGCAAATCCACCTTGAACCGACGTTAGGGACCAATAGGGAGCTGCCACGTCAAAGGAGTAAGGCGGTGGGGCCCATGGGCTGTCGGCCGACCATGGTGGTGTTGGCGCCTACCAACGTCACCAGCGATGACACCCGCAGACGCCAATTTGGGGTTGTAGTATTTCATGAACCACGAATAAATCCGCAAGCGCATGGAATACCGCTGTAGCATTTTACCCGAGAGTATACTGGGGTGTCATTTATATTTCCGCAGGGAAGGCGGTGAGTGAGAGAATATATAGATTAGTGGGACCAATGGGGAAGCGCCACGTGCCCTGGTTGAGGCGGTGGGGCCCACGGGCTAGGTCGGCCGACTAGGTTGGTCGGTCAGCCTGCCCGGGCCACCAAACGCCCCCAACTTCTTCTGGTGGGCTGTCTTGGGCCTCTTTATCTGATCCACGCTCGGGTTGGTCTGTCTTGACTTGTTTGAAATGGTTCTTGCATCACTTTTGGTCCATCTGAGCCTGAATCGGTGCTCTGATAATTTCTGTGATTTTATTTCGGGCCAAAGTGTGCTTGTAACCTGCATATTAGCTTGAAAACACAACTTGCATATTCTAAAAGGTAAAGTATGGTTTAGGGACTTTATTGGATAAGGATGCATGTAAGAAATGCAAACTCTCATGATTTTCTGATCAAGTTGACGACTGGAAATGATCGTTAGTGAGCGTCAATAGGTGGTCGACCGGCCTTGGGCTAGCCCCACCAGCCTTCTCCCTTGGTCCAGTGGTTGCCCTATGGGCCCTCTAACTCCTGGATGCTAACATGGCTTGTTTTAAGTCGGTTTGCTTCTCTGGTGGGCCCTCCAATCCATGTAATTCTCGTGTGGTGATATCTTATTGGATGGCGTCTTGCTCCTTAAATTAAAAGGGTATGATTGCCCTTCATTTTTAGCTAAAACCTGCACTCATAGAAATCTAGAGGGACATGTAGAATTTGGTGATTTACTAGTGACATGAGTGTAACAAATGCAAGTTCATCCATTTATTGTGACCATATTGACGCTCAGAAATGGTCGTCAGTGAGCGTCAACATAAACGCAATCTATTGGTTCGTGGTTGCGTGACCGGGGGAACCGGTATGACCGGTCGGTACGACCGGTCTGACTGGTTGAGGTAAACCGGTTTAACCGGTTGAAGGAGTCGGTCTGACCGGTTGCTGCCTGTTTTGCCATCGCTGCACATATCGGTCAAACATCTCGTCCGTGGTAGGACCGATATGTAGCATAGTACCTCTGGGGGTACCTGTGGCTTATTATAAGCATGAGTGGAATATGGTGGTGTAGAATTTTTCAACTCATACATTCGATGAAAGTTAGCCAAAGAATGGATGCTTGTAAGAGGATCAGAGTATGTTTGCTGAGCCACCACCGCATTAGTTGGTGTTACTATCTGACCACTGAAATAATGCATCGGCATTCCGTACTGCGGTTGATTCACAGGTAATGCTGCCGATGGTTGAGAGACAGGGACTTCAGTAGTTTCAACAGTAGAAACAAGCGATATATCATCAATTTCTGGTTGCTTACCGGCTAATGTCAATAATTTATCAGTAAACAAGTTAACTAATCGCACATCTCGCTCAATGAACAAATTCTCAACTTGCTCCATGGTAACATTGGAAGATGTTGCACTTACAGTGGGTGTTACCTCATGTGCATCCATGGAAGTAGTAGATGAGAGAGTTGGCAGGACAAATTTTTCTTTTTGGATGACACCTTGCCGAGTCTTCCCATAGCACGAAATGAGCTTCTTCTTGACTTCAGCTTCTAATTCTTTGAGCTTGATCTCCAAAGCTTGGTGCTGGTCCTCTGGAATCTCATCGTACTCAGGATCAACAGTGTTTTTGGGGTCGGTCTTGGAATTATCTTCGGCCATATTTGCCGATGATGACTTCTTCCCCAGTGAAGTCACCAAAATATTTTGGTGCGCGATTCGGGCAACACACGAATGCGCACGATCGCCCTTGCCAAGGAAGAGCTCAATACGGTGCTTCCTGCATGGAGCGGTCAGACCAGTCAAGGGGATCGGTTAGACCGGTCGCCAGGGTGAGACGGCGAAATCCGACGAACGCTCGCCCGGGAGGGACGCCGTCAGGGCAGACATACGTAGGATTGTTCTAGGATCAGCAAGCCACCTAGAGCGCCTTCAAACGTCGCGAAGACGAAGGAAGAATAGCAGATACGGAGTTGGAAGAGCTAGGGTGTGGAGATAAAAGTAAAGACAACAAAAGATAAAGAAAAATAATGTATTGTTGTGTTTTTGATCGATTGGATACTCTCAATCGGCTGTGACCCTTTATATTTATAGGGTGGGGTGGACTTACCCCGCAAGAAATTCTGTTTACATATCTAAATCTATAAAATTCCTTAATTGTACTCGGACTCTTGATGGGCTGGTCAGACCGGTTGGACCCACCGGTCAGACCAGTCGGTCATGCCAGACCGGTTACAGGAACCTCGACCGGTTAGGTATACCGGTCAGGCCGGTCCTTGACAAATTTGGTCGTCAACAGATGGGTCGGCACTTGACGGAGGAGTCACGGCTAAACAAAACAACAATGTGCAATTACCATATCTTTCTTAGATAAATAAAGATAAAAATTAAATTAAATTAGTATTCGATCCTACTCTTTCTTTTTGTGGTTGGTCTTATACTTTTAGAGAAATTTTATAATGATTGAAAAAAACAGGAGCCGTCCATCTGATAAAATCATACGGTGGTGAAGGCAGAAAGTACATAGAAGTACCTAGGGTAAAGTACCTGGTACTTCCAAAATATGAGACCAAGTACCAAAAATAGTGCGATCAAGTACTAATTTAATTTAATTTCCATATATCAACAGCTAGAAAAAATTCAAGGGAATAAGTACCTGAAAGTACCCTTTGGTACTTTACAATCATTGTAAAAGAGCTCATATTTTTATACCACCAGATATTTTAGTGTAGGTACTTCCTATCTTGACCAGCGTACGATTCTGTCAACTGGACAATTCTCATTCATTTTTTAATCACTGTAAAAATTTTCTAACATCTATAAATCCACTAAAGTCCAGTAGCAATAGAAATAGTGCGAGATGTCAAATAAGATCCGAATTTAACAATTCAAAAAATTAAATTCAACATTTTATGAAAAATTGATCAAAATTTAAAAAGTGGATTAAAAAACATATATATTAACAAGTTGAAAAATAGTACCTTCAACTTTTTTATCAACTATTCCAACATCTTAAAAGAATGAGCTATGTATGTAAAGTACTAATAAGATACTTTTAGGTACTTTTAAATTTTTTCTGGCTGTTGATAAATGTAAAGTATTTATAAAAATAAATTAAATTAGTATTCAGTCTCACTTTTTAGTACTTGGTCTCATATTTTTGTACCCCCAGGTACTTTAGTCTATGTACTTCTAGATACTTATTACCTTGACCACCATACGATTCTGTCAGATGGACGACTCTTATTTTTCTCAATCTTTGGAAAAATTCTCTGAAAGAATAGATAAAATATTTATGAAAATTTAGATAAATATTATTTTTTTCAAAATGGATTGCCGCAGATTATTCGGCACGGGCAGCTTCTGTAGCTGTAAGAGCATCTCCAAGAGTCTCCCAATCCCCAAAAAACTACCACTATTGGTGAAAAAATTGCGCCAACAGTCTTCCAATAATCCTCCTTTTTTCCAATATGTTTTTTTTGAACTCGGAAAGCAAGTTTCCATCAGACATCAGCTCCAACCTGATCTTTATAGACCTGATCGGAGAAGAAGGCAGGGACTTGGCTCAGAAACACAACTGAACCAGAGCTAACCATGCTCGCCCCATACATTGCTAGGCAATCCGCCACTTTGTTGCAACTCCTTGGACAATATTGAATGCTGCAATGATCAAATGATAAATCAATGAATTCCCTAATTTGCTTGAGAAGGCAGCCATCGACACTTCGATCTAACTCACAAGTGGTCAGCCCCCGCACCAGTTCTATTGCATCAGTTTCCAAGATGATTCTTGACATACCCAACTGCGCTATTCTTTCCAGACTATGCATTGCAGCGAGAGCTTCAGTGTGAAACGGGGTAGCTACTCTCTGCAAATTACCATAACCCCCTTCCAAGAATTCACCAGAATTATTCCTCGCAATAAATCCCCATCCTCCTTGACTTGTAGCAGATTTGAAAGACCCATCAATATTGATTTTGTACACATCTTCAGGAGGCGGCTTCCACCTTTTTAGCTGAACCTGCTGCTGTTCTTTGTGCATTTTTGTTCCCTTCCCAAACTCTGAAACATAAAAAGTGACCAGAGAGCATATCTCCGGGCCTGTAAGTCTCTTCAGCCCCGCATTCACCTTATTCCTCGCTGACCACCATCGCCACAATAACACAACAATTTGCAGTTGAATATGCGGTGAAAGAGACCAAATTGTTTGCATCAATTCCCGGCCTGATCGGCATGATGAAAGGATCAACCTGTATTCCTCTAAATTTAAATTCCTCCAACACTCTTTACCGCTTTACATTTGAAAAAAAAAAAAGATGTCTAGGATCTTCATCAAATCTGTGGCACATAGGGCAAAGAGTATCCACCTTCATCCCTCTACGTGCTAAATTTCGCTGAACCGCCAAACTGTTATGTGCTAACCTCCACACAAACACCTTAACCTTGTTGGGGGTCTCCATGTCCCAGATTTTCTCCCACCCAAACCCGGACTGCCCTGCTGGAACTGGCATAGAACTCTCCGAATTTCTACCCAACTCATCTTCTCTTCTTTGCACTGCCACTTTATATGCCGATTTAACTGAAAAACAGCCTTTTTTATCAAAGTGCCATGCAGGGCTATCTTCCAAGTTAACATTAACCCTCATTTTCAGAATAGCATCAGCATCAAAATCAGTGAAAGTACCCTGCACCAAAGCCTCATCCCAAGTTCCAGAGCTCGGGTCCAGCAGGTCCGCTACTCTTGTCAATATCGTTGACCCTCTGTATGTAGCAGGTTGCCTCGTTTTACCATGCGGAATCCAATGATCCTCCCAGATGTTTACTGATTCACCATTTCCAATTCGCCAAATGATCCCTTGCTTCAACAAATCCAGCCCTTTTAAAATGCTTCTCCAGGTATAAGAAATACCCTCACGTGGCTCACTTCGCAAAATACTACTATTTGGGAAATATTTGGCTTTTGGCACCTGCCCACATAGAGTATTTGGGAACACCAGCAGCCTCCACGCTTGTCTGGCTAGCATAGCAAGATTGAATGAGTAAAGATCTTGAAACACCAACCCTCCCTTATTTTTAGGAAGAGTCAACTTGTCCCATGCTAGCCAATAAATCTTATTGTCCTTATCATTTTGGCTCCACCACCGTCTACCAATCATTGAACTCAACTCATCACATAGCCCTTTAGTCAACTCAAAACAAGACATAGCATAGGTTGGGATAGCCTGGGCTACAGCCTTCACTAAAATCTCCTTTCCCGCTTTGGACGGCAACCTTTCCCGCCACCCTTGTATCCTCTACCAACTCCTTTCCCGCTTTGGACAGCAACTTTTCCCGCCACCCTTGTATCCTCTGCCAAACTTTCTTCTTTATGTATTCGAAAGCCTTCTTCCTTGATTTACCAATCGAGACCGGCAGACCCAGATATCTCTCGCTCTTCGCTTCATGTACAATGTTGAGTGCTTGCCTCACCTCAGACTTATCAATAGAATTGGTATTTGGGCTGAATAAAATAGCAAATTTATCCTTGTTAATGACCTGGCCTGATGCTGCCTCATAAACCTGTAAAATTCTCATCAACTCTTGTGCATCACCCTTACAAGCTCGCAGCAAAATCAATGAATCATCTGCAAAGAAGAGGTGATTAATTCTTGGGGCTCCCCTGCACACTCTTATTCCTTGAATTCTACCATCCTCCTCAGCTTTTTGAAGCATTGCCGACAAACCTTTGGCACATAAAATAAAAAGATAAGGGGACAAAGGATCCCCTTGACGCAACCCCCCTTTGCGGAAAAATATTACTCGAATATTCCCTATTCACTTTAATACGATAGCTCACTGTCATGACACACTTCATAATCATATTCACCCACTGTGTTGTAAACCCCAGTTTTAACATCATCTTCTCCAAGAAACATCATTCCACACGGTCATAAGCCTTGCTCATATCAAGCTTGATAGCAGCCACTCCATTAATTCCCCATCTCCTTTGATTTAGATAGTGTGTGAGCTCATAAGCCAACAGGACATTATCTGTGATTAATCTCCCCGGCACAAAGGCGCTTTGGGTCGGCGAGATAATTTCTGGTAGCACCAATTTCAGCCTATTTGCCAACACTTTGGAGATGAGTTTATACACTACATTGCATAAACTAATCGGCCTTAGATCCTTTAACATCTTCCGTGCCTTTGTTTTTGGGATAAGCACAATGATAGTATCATTCCATCCTTCCGGGATAGCAGCACCATTTAGGACAGCGAGCACTTCATCTTTAACCTTCTCTCCCACCAAAGACCAAAACTTCTTATAGAAAACCACCGGCATACCATCAGCCCCTGGTGCTTTCAGATCACCCATCTCCTTCAAAGCATCCCACACCTCCTCCTGAGTGAAGGGTATAGTCAGCTTGTCATTCATAACATGAGTGACCTTTTCTTGCACACAATCAAGTACGTCCTCAACATGGTGACAGCCCTATTGGTCCTTCGTAATCCTTCACGTCCGGATATAGCGTAGACCTGTTGGCCGGAGTCGACTGGCAGACCAGTTGTAAGCCGGTGCCCGAAGCGAGTATTGTTCTCGAGAGATCGACCTTAAACTCAACAGTAGCACTATCTTAGGAATTCTATCTACCCTTCTACCTATCTTGGTGTGTCCTTGGACCGACTAGAATAGAAGATAGTGCACACACGTTCCCTGTGGATTCGATAACCCTTGGAATACTCTACTCTGAGGTAAAAGCTACAACGGTATCCATGCGTTTGCGGATTTATTCATGACACTAAAATACCCAACAAGCTTTCTAGCACCGTTGCCGGGGAATGGTTGTTGTATCTTTCTTCGAACCTCGTCGTCCTCATATCCTTTGCTTTTCTTTTCTTCTACCTTGACCCCCGCTACCCCTAGAGGATCTATAGTTTAAAAGCTTCTCTACCCTACGGGATTTACCCCATATCATCTTTAGTTTTCTTCCTGCTATCTTTACCCCCGCTACCCATGGAGAAGCCATCCTTTCTTAGCCTCTCCGCCCCTAGGGAGGAGTTCCAAGAGCCACCATCATCTACACAAATAATTCTCACATCCGGCTGTGAACTCTTTCCCGATCTTATCACTCTGGTTCGGAAGCCTTCCTTCTCTGGGTTAGAAAGTGAAAACACATACCACCATTTGTCGGATTTCGAGCATCTGTGTTCATTGTTTGCCATTGCAGGCATGACACAAGATACCCTTAAGTGGAAATTATTCCCTTTCTCTCTTATAGGGAAGGCCGAACAATGGTACACATATACTGTAGGCAGTGTACATGACAACTGGGATGAGCTTAGAGACAAGTTCTGTCTTGAGTTCTTCCCGATGTCCCGTATCATTGCTCTACATAGGGATATCCACTCCTTCCAATAGAATGAGAGGGAATGCATTAGACCGGACTGGTACAGATTCTTGAGTTTGATAGAATCTGGACCTGTACTATCGATACCCGAATACTTGTTGGTTCGCAACTTTTATGAGGGTCTCGACAAGTACTTCGCCTTTCATCTCGACGTTGTCTCTAGAGGATCATTTCCCCGTATGACTGTAGCTGAAGGGAGGAAATTCTTATATGATATCATAGATTCTATCGCCTTCACGATCATGCCCGAACTCCTCCGGGAAATATGCAAGTTGAACCAAGAGGATCTTCTAGCAGTTAAATCCAATCTTTCATCTTCCACATCCTTAGATTCAGCTCTAGAAACCTCGCCCGAACCAGGAACATCGGAGGGAGAAGAAATTCACCCCCCCCCCCCCGAAGTTCTCTTCTAGATTCGAGGATGAATCAACGGGAAACCATAAAAACACCTTGAATCTCATAGATGCCCAATCAGGGAAGGAACCTTCCTCTTTCCACACCGATCAATCTAGAGATCTCTTGACAGAACCTTCCCTTAGACCTACGGTACCTCTTTCTCCTCCCGATATCCTTAATGAAGCAATACTCAAGGAGGCCATGAGAGAGGAATGGTCAGATGGAGTGAAATGCTTTTCTGAAGCAATTTGGATTAGTTCACCCTCCATGATCACTCCTTGTTCTATAAAGGGAACTACCGTAGAAGCCCACATTAACCCCATCATGGAGGTTAATGTTTTGCCATGGCACTTAGCGTACACTCTTCTGGACAATGTTATGCTAAGACTATCCAACATGCTCTTAAAGAGTTGTCCCTCGGGACACATCCTCGAATGTCGGGGGGTCGCAAGTGCTGTGCCGCTCATAATAGACAAAATCAAGGTCAAATTAGATTTCCATATCTTTGATATCCTCTCCTAGGCTTCCCGCTTGAAAAACTTTCGCATCTCAAGGAAGCCTTGATGAAATGCTTAGGAAAACTTGTTTTGCCACTGCTATGTCTTGTTTAGAAAATTCTATGGCAAAGTATTTTCCCAAGCAAAACCCGCTCAAGGAGAGGATGCATGAATTTCCGTTCATACCATCCGAGCCCATTCTCCTTGAGGGTGCAAAACCTACCACTTCCGAAGAGTACCACTCGGAAGTTACTCTTCACTTTTGTGAAGACGAACGATCATTATCCCCCTTGAGCAAGTTTGAGCCTCTTCCCTCTGACCCCTAGAAAGTTGTTCTCGACCACGATCGAGATTCAACTCTGATTTCCCATGATGAATCTCTTGAGATGGAGAATCCATGGGCCATGGAATTTTGTGAGGCGCCGACTCTAGAGTCCGATGAAAAGGATTCCACAGATGAGCATGGGACCGCAATCTTTAAAACACCATGCTCATTCAATGCAACTCCAAAGTCAAGCATGCTTAGTGCACTGTGCCCACACGAGGACTACAACCACCTTATGGTCATCTTCTGTAAAACTTTCAGGAGGTTGGTTGTAGATGTATATGTTTATCGTAAACATTACCGATTTCGTGGGTGCACCGTGGCACTAACCTTGTAGCTAGCTTTAACAATTGGTGGTGAAACAATGACCCATCACCAATGATGGCTACAAGGGGTCTCATGGTCGAGCTTATGACCATAAAAATAAAGCACTACCGGGAGATAGCCCGGATTATCATTTATTTATTTACTTATTTATTTCCCTTCAATAAAAGTAAGAGCATGTTCTAGGATGTATTTTTTCTTCGGGTATTTTTGGTCGCTAACCTTTCCAGGGAAAGATAAAAAAGAATGACAAACAAGCAACACCTACGAACATGAGAGCTACACCAACTACAACCCCTCGATATGCCTTGAGCCCTTGATGAAGGAACAACTACAGAAGGAGTCTTGAACTCCATACACTTGAAGTTTTGCAAACTCCAAGTGTGGGGAAGGTATGTGAGTGCCCCGAAGTAAGTTCTTTGTCAATCCATATCTTGTCTTTGAATTGGTGCTAATCCTCGCATCTTGCTCTATATAAAAAAAATAAAAAAAAGAGAGGAATTGCCATGGGGACAACATTGAGTCTTCATCAATAAGACACCATGGTAAGTGCTCTCAATGTTCTGCTTTTGACATTAAACAAAGCCCTACTGGAAGGTCCCCCGAGGATCACCAGGTACGTGCTCATGCTTATCTCTGTTTGAATAAAAGCTCAATCATGCTTCATATTTTCTTTATTTGTTCTTGTATGCTCTAGTTTGAATGTGTGTCTGCAGCATACATTCATAGGTGTTTTAAATTAAGCATGGTGCATAGGTTAAAATGTCCTTGACAGTCAAACTAGACTTTGTGTCAAGTTTGATTGATGTTCTAGAGTTAATACTTGTATACATATTGGTTGCATATGTGGACTAACCCCTGCAGAAATCTTCAAATCCGATTGGGTGAGTCATTGAGCTGAATTCAAATGGAAAGGTAAGACAAGGTTTTGGACTAATGTTGCACAACATACTCATGTTGATGCAATCTTAGTTCAGCCTTGCTTGAGTAAGTATCTTAGTGAGATTAAATTTTAGTTCAAATAAATCTTAGGAGCTCCCTCGTTCTTAAAACCAGTAGAGCCATAATTTCGTTTCCACTATCTTGTTGAATACAGCACCAGGTACAAGTACAAGTGTGGGGGAGATCTCTCGAGACCATCATTACCATACATATTCAAGATCTCCCACATATGTATTGCACAACATCGTCTGCACAAATATGACATGGGACAAGGCAAGGACACCAGAGTCAGTCAGCCACCTGATGGTTTGGATGAATCACCACTGCCTGGATCCCTATCTTCTTCAAAAGCAATGGTTTGTGCATCCTCTACCTCTCAACTCTCTTTGATTCATGAGTTTGAATGACTTTTAAATCTGACTCACTAAAATCAAACTCAAAATGAATAAGTGTATCCGCCTGCTCTACATGTTTTCTATGTTTGGCTTGCATATGTTTTATTCCATGCTTATCACCATGACGCTTGTGAACAAAAATCCTTAGGAAAGCTGCTTATCTAAGTAGTTGACGTTTGAGATATGGTTTGAATGATATGATCTTCGCTCTTTATTGTTTAAGTGCTTGGGAAATTTATTTGAAAATTTGTAAAACCTTTGCAAAGCTCCCCTTTGATATGCCAAAGTCCTACCAAAATCATATGATGATACTTCTTGAAAACCATATACACATATGCTGCCTGTTTTTGCATTGAGCTTTGTCAAATTATTGCGACTCTTGAGATATTTCTTTTCATGCTTTCATGATCAAGATTCACGTGCACACCATGTACCCCCTAGCTATGCTTCTTTGAGAAGTTAGCATTATACCATCTACTCATTCCACAAAATAAATGCTCCACTATATGTGTTGGTCTCTCTCTCCAGTTTTTGTTAAAAAAAAGAAGAGAGGCATGGGCTATCGAGAAAAAAATATATATGGACACATGAAGGTCCAAGTATTGAAAAAAAAAGAAAAAAATGTGGGCACATGAAGGTCCATGAAAAAAAAGATAGTCATGCTCTCAAAAGAATTTATATAGGGAGAGAGATCATACAAAAAGAGTTTCCATTCCATCCATCAAAATCCATACACGTGCACATCTTGATCTGAGTGTATGACTTGTTTTTCTCTTTGGGTCCGGTCTTTGACTTTGCAATACATGTGATACAAGTATGTGTTATCCTTCATACCCTACCTTGAGCCCCACATATAGCCATCACTAGAAGTAGGATGAAGAAAAGGCAAGTCAAATGCCTTGGTAAGGACATATACACATTGAGCGATCTGAGAGAATCAAATGAGGAGCTAAGCAAGGTTTATTTTGAAAACTTATTGGAAAAAAATCCCAAGCTACTTGACATGAGGAGGAGAAGTGATTCGATTCAAGATCATTCCATGCATCAACTACCCAAGATGGCATGATAGACACCCCAAAGTCCACAAGTGCAAGATATGGCTTGGAATATCTCTTATGCTCGCTTCATACCTTTGGAATTTATGTTTCACCTTAGTCCTTTCTACTTTACTCAAGGACGAGCAAAGGCTAAGTGTGGGGGAGTTGTTGACTGGTCTTAAGTAACAAATTTAGGCCATCAATTTCTGCATAAACACATAAAATGTAAATATCAACCTAGTGGTAGGGGTTTATTACTGACCAATTCCATGAGTGTTCGTAAATATTTGTATGCAGGTGAATTAAGGGAGAAAATACACTTCATGACCAGGGAAACACACTCCACAGATCAAGGCAAAAGGCGCCGTGACCCATGGGATTAGGACAAGGGACACCAGGACAGCCCAAATACCAAGATTGGGGGCGATTGGTGGCAGTGTGTCGTCGGCCGACCAGCCCACTGCACCAACCGACTTCAATCTTCGACGTGGCAGCTCCTCCTTGGTCCTATATGTCGGTTCTTGGAGGATCACCAGCTGAAACCGACCATGCTGCCTGTGGCTCCCTCCTATAAATATGAGAGGAGGGGGTAAGAATCAAGACACACCTCCAAGTTGGGTTTCACAACCATCAAGTGCTCAACTTCAAGCCGTCTCTTGGTTTAGAGTTGTCTTAGCTTAGGGAGAGGGTAGAGGTACTCAGGAGGGGCGCCGGTCTTTGGCGCTCTTCTCCATTTTGTACCTCTACGAGAGTGAGAGAGTAGTTCGGGAGAAGTGTCGGGGTGTCGGCTCTCTGCTCCCAGCTTGTACCTCTACGGATGCTGCTACATTCTTCAGGTTTAATAAGTATTCGTAGTCCCAATCTCTAGTTTTATACTTGGTATAGTATATGTTAGTAGTGCTTGTAGTTGAGTGAGATCAATTCTCTTACTCACGGGTTCGTCGCTCTGTATTCATACAGAGTGCTGTGGTTTGCTACGGGATATCATACGTAGTTAGACTGCAGTAGTAATCAGTAGCGTAGGCGTGGTGTCTAGGCTAAGGGTTATCCTTCATTTGCCTTATATCCCACGGTTTGTAGAGGTAGGCCGTAGGTGGTGACAGCCCTATTGGTCCTTCGTAATCCTTCACATTCGAATATAGCGTAGACCTATTGGCCGGAGTCGACTGTCAGACCAGTTGTAAGCCGATGCCCGAAGCGAGTATTGTGCCCGAGAGATCGACCTTTAACTCAGCAGTAGCACTATCTTAGGAATCCTCTCTACCCTTCTTCCTATCTTGGTGTGTCCTTGGACTGACTAGAATAGAAGGTAGTGCACACACGTTCCCTGTGGATTCGATAACCCTTGGAATATTCTACTCTGAGGTGAAAACTATAACGGTATCCGTGCGCTTGCGGATATATTCGTAACGCTAAAATACCCAACAAACTCTCTTCCACCTTCATCCTTCAACTTATTTATTGTATTCATCTTCCTCCTTTCTGAAGCTTGAGCATGAAAAAATTTTGTATTTCGATCTCCTTTGACCAGTCATGAGGAATGAGACCTCTGCTTCCAATAAACATGTTGCTGGTCTAGCAAACATTCCAGATTGTAATGCAGTAAATGTTCTTGATTAACTTGTTCTTGGGATATGGCAGACCTTCTACACATCTCTAGCTCCCTCCGGCATTTCTAATTCTTTTTTCCAAGGCCCCTAAGACCTCACGATCCCAATGCCAAAGCTCTCCCAACACCCGAGCTTGGATTTCCATGAGGCTTACCCCTCCTCCACTAATGGCATTGTTCCACGCCTCCTCCACCCATTCACTACACTCCTCCTTCAACCACCGAGCCTCAAACTACTTCATAACCTCCAAAGGCTTCCTCCAATATGTTTTTTCCTTAGCTCCTGGTTCCACAATGATAGGTGTTGATGGTGCTTAAGTGCCAAATCCAACCATCAACTATTCTCAATAATAAAGGAAAACTATACGCCTTACTCACATATTTGTATCACTAACCTTACTCCACAGTTGTTTTCGAGTTTTGTAGATTTCAGATGAGCAAGAGCGGAATAAGACAAAAACACGCAGCAGACACCACGTAACTACGCAGAAGATCACATCCGGCATCTCCTACTTACAAAGAGGGCCCACCTAGCAGAGCAAACGGGCGCGCCACGCATAATGCACACAAGGAAAGATACGAGGGCCCACCTGTCAGCCTGCTAGAAGAGGATGAGGATTAGGGGCGCCAGGGGGGTCGGCCGAACCCCAGGTTCGGCCGAACCTGCCCTGCCTCCCGTCCAGGTGAACTTCAAGGAGGAGTAGCTGCCAAGTCTCCTGATCACCTTCCATATGTGCATTTGGCGGGAACCGACCTCTAGAGCTATAAATAGGCCTCTCCTCCACCCCCCTCAACACACACACTCTCATTCCACCATTCCAAGAAGGCTCTCATCTCTCTTGTTCTCTTAGCTAGGTAGTGGAGCTATACTAGTTCTTCTTTAGCGAGCAAGTCATCCTCAGGGTCGTTGAGCAATCCTCAGCTCCAGGTACGTCTTTGTATCCGACTAGTTAGACTTATATTCATAATATAGAGATGTGCCATGGTTGCTTTACTATCTTGATAGTTTATCAATCCATGCTTAGTTCGTTCATGAGTTATGCTAAGGTCTTGGTTAGGCCAGATGATCTGGGTACAGATAGAGGTTCGTTGTGCTTTCGGGCTTGCTCTAGTGTTTTACTTGTCCATCCGAAGGGTGGGAGACCCGGGGACACTAGAGTAGTGACTTCATACACGAGCGTGGTGCTCGGGTATGTGGGATCCTTCGGATATGACCGTGCTCCACGGTGTGACTGGGGTAGACGGCAGGTGGTGACAGCCCTGTCCGTCCGGCGTAACAGCGGTGTTGTGTTTAGCGTATTCCCCGACGTTCGGGTTCGGTGTAGTAGTTCATGCAAAGAGATAACGGGACTGGATGTACTCCGGTGCAGGACCTTCTCCCCGCTATCCCATTTTCCTGGCACCTGCAGTTCTAACCATGTCCTAACATAACCCCAGCTTTGGATAGAAGCACTAGGACACCTAACCTAGCCTAAAGCTCTAGCTGCCTTAACGTAGGATAGAGTAGTTCTTTTGTTTTGTCATTTCTCTCTTTTATTCCTTCCTCTTGGAGTGTGGATGTGTGCTGTGTCGCATTACCCTTGCTTATTCTTTACCTGGACTTACCCCTGTTAGAGTTTTGCCTATTGCTTGAGGCACAATGTCATGGTTAATGTTAAGTACAATACCTTTTCGCTGCCGTCCTTTGGGACACAAATAAATGACGATACCCTTACTCTCCGGGTGAAATGCTACAACGGTATATCCGTGCGCTTGCGGACCCATCTTTAATTGTATTGATTATACCATGAGAGTGGCACCCCTTGGGTGCAGTTGCTAGGATGGGTTGGCGCCCTCATTTCTAGTGATTGCACTAAGGACTGCCAACAGGCAATTCTGAGGTTGTTACCGAGGTCATCGCAAACCCAGTATCGACTTAAGAAATGCCAACAATATGTCTATGGTCCGAGTGCCGGGGATCACCATTTATCACACGGACCAAAGGAAATCGAGCCCGCCATGCACTATTAGCCACCGCCCTATCTAAATGTTCTCTTGTATAGCTGGAAGCATTATGGTGATGATTCCTCCAAGTGAAAGCATCTCCCTCAAAACCCAAATCATGAAGATCACACTCCTCTAAAGCTTCTCTGAATTTGAGCATGTTGTTTTCTGCTCTTGGGGGACCTCCTTCCTTCTCACAATTGAAAAGAATCTCATTGAAATCGGCACAACACAGCCACGGCCATCCTCCTCCTTGATCATAGAATCAATGTGATATTTAGACCAGCTCAAAACCTTTAAATTAACCTCTTTTTTCAGAACAGAGCCAAACCCCCCTTCGCTCCCACACTGTCCTTCACAACCATGTTTGTCATATGCAATTTCCATCTCAGACCCCTCATCCATTTTTTGCAATGTTTTGTTTTAGAAAGGAACAAAACATCGGAGTCCTCCTTCTTCTGGACATCCAGAAGACCACGAACTGCCAGACCATTCCCCAATCCCCGGCAGTTCCATACCACTAGCCTCATTGGGACCGGCCGGGCTGACCAGGCAGCCCAGCCATCAAAGAATAGTCCTCCACTCTGCAGCCAGAAGATCATCTCGAATCTTCACCCTCTTTTGAACTTCTATTTGTACTCTCCGTCTCTAACTCCCTTTTGCGCGATACAGAAGGGAATGGGCACTTTCCGACCCTTGCTTTCTTTAGAATACGCGGTCGTCTCTTGAAAGTAGAGGTTCTCTTTTTCTTATCATCACCACTCAGCCCCTCAACCTGACCTACTACTTGCATCTTGTCCTGATCAACCAAACAAGATTTTTGACCCAGATCACCACTCCCTTCTATGAGAACCATCCCATCCACCTCCATCCCTGCCTGCTCAGCACTGCCTATCTGTCCAAACGTCTGCTGATTATTTCCCTCTCCCTCACCAACAATTTCACTAGCAAGCTGCTCCTGTGGCGCTCCAGAAGTGACTTGGGCCCCATCTCCGGGAACTGGTTCCACCCTACTCGCCTTTCCAGTGCTAGTACTCTCTTCAAAAGATAGTTTTTTATTGGAATTACTGCAGCTGTGGAAACGTTAGGCATTAGTTTTAACGGGCTCGAACCATCATCACGAACCTCATTATCCTCCACACCTTTCCCCTTTCTACCATCCTCAAATTGAATCGAATACGGCAACATATTGACTTTTTTTTTTAGCTCCACCTGGGACTCGGCATACGGTGCGAATACGGTAGTTTTGTTGCCACGCTTCTTTTTTCCCGTATAAACCTTCCTGCGCCTGACTCCCGCATCTCCGCCCGCCGGTCGCCGGTGCTGCTTGGGCATCCGACCTGCCGTTTCTGCCGGCACCGAACAGCCAAATGGAAGTGCAGGGATCCGATGCTGCTCCCCCACTAGCGTTGGGTTGGGCCCGGTCGGCTGCAGCGGGGCTTCCAGCGACGTCCGCGGTGACATGGCAGTGGCGCTAAGCCCCCTGGCTCGCTCGTGGCAGCGCCAACCGCTCCTCATGCTAGACCCCGGCGGCACCCATGGTTGGGCACAAAGGCCAACACGTATGGCGCCGCCGGCGGCCTCGCAAGCAGGGAGAACAGCCTCCATGGCGGCCTAGGCGCCTCCTACCGCCCCTTCATCGTCCACCATACCTTCCCAAGCATCTGGTGAGGTCGACATGGCTGACCGCCAACATGTTCGATGAAATGTCCCTAAGCATTGGGATGCAGGAAGATGCAAGAGAGAAGGGGAAAGTAAAATGACCCTACACGTCAGTGCATATTGGGAGAGTTTATTGGGAACTGCTGCAGCACCTTCCCAGTAGCCGTTAGCATCTTATGGGAGCCGACAGAAATGCTCAAAGGCCAGTTTTAGTGGGACTTTTACGAGCACAGTTATCTAAACTGAAAATTAAGTAACTGTGCCGGATGAGTTTTATGGTGATAAAACTCTCCTCACATCTCATGAAACTTCATTCTTCTCACTCATTGTCATATCAGCAAAATTGATGATATTTAATGTCATGCCCATGAAACCTCCATTGAGACGGACCTAAGAGCATCTGCAGAGATGTAGAGAGCGTGCTCTCTATAAATTTGTACACATAAGTTAAAGAGAGCGCTATAGATCAGTCATCCTCGTGTTTCTCAAGAATACATAGACCCCACGTGTCAGCCATTTTTTAATCTCCTTATCCTACCCAACCTCTCATCTCTCTCTGTGCTCCAGAACTCGCATCCAGGCTCCCTGCGCTGTGCTCCCACACCTCGGCGAGCTGGTCACTATGGCCGTCAGGTACTCAGGTGTGCGGTGCATTCTCGCAGTCGCAGATGCAGCTCGTCGGCCATGCTCCTTTGCCCGCAAGCCGATGGCACAGCAGCCGCGTCCGCTTCCTCCTCGCGACCAGCATTGGCGCCCACTCCCGACCTCCTCCCCGTGCCGCTCGCTGGCAGCCGTCTCCCTTCATCCCCACGCTGCTAGGGGAGGCGGCTGCCGGCGGTGGATTCCAGCACCGCTCCGCGCCACCATCTTCCCCGGCGGCCACACCGGCGTGCACACGAACCAACCTTGCGCACTGCCCACGGCCGGCTGAGCTCGCTGCCTTGCCTCCCAGCGCCCGCCAACCGCGTTCCTCCCGTCCGATGATGGCAGTATGGCACTCGGCCCCTTCGTCCGCCTCGTCTCGTCCTCATCCAATGTCGGACCCGCTTCGCTTCGGGCCGCGAGCTAGCGACTCTCGCCAGCCGTAGCGACACTTGATCCTCTCTCCTCGATTCTGTTTCCTACGTGCAAGTGTTGTAGAGAGCTTGTCGGCCCCGTTGTGGCTGGCCTAAGCCCAGCAACCACTGGATAAGCAAAGCATTGTCCAGTATCTTCCTGCCTCCCTGCGACCCCAACGCACGAAACGAGAGGCGGCTTGGAGGGATCCAAATCGAGTTATCCGCACCTCGCGAATCCGTTCAGTACCAAAGAGCGCGCTCCAGGGAGGCGGCGTGCAGCCGGACTGCCGGAGGCACGAGTGGGAGTCCGACCGAGCAGCAGCGCGCGGCGAAGGCCTCGGCGGCGGCACGCGGCGGGGAGTACGGGGGGGGGGGGGGGGGAGGGGGGGCGGTGCGCGGGAGTTGGCGGCCGGCCATCAAAGGAGGCGCGCAGCGTAGGCGGCGGCCGGCCGGCGACAACAGCAGCACAATGGGGTGGCGGCAGATGGATAGCAGGAGCGGGCGTGTGATGGAAGGAGAGTCTTTTATTTGTGTATCCTTAAAAAAGATGATGCTTATCTGTGTACCACTAAATAGTTTGTTAGCACCTATATACTATCGTGTAAATTTTCTTTTCTCGTATACTATTTTGGACGAATGGACAGCTAACATAGGCTAACGAGACTGCAAAAAGATCATTATACCTTTCGGTGCTCAAAATTGGTTCGCCCTCCATGCCACTCCACGCCCTTCTGTTGTGTGCCTCCAGATGCGACGGCGGGGACGGCGTGCGGTCGGGTGAGCCCAGCTGTGGGCGGCTGGGGCGTATCGTTGCGTCGACGTACGACATTGGATCACAATGGAGCGGCTCAGATCACAGAGGCGATACGACGTGCTGGTTCTTCCGCACGCGACCCCTCGCAGCACTAGAGCAGGAATCGCACGCGACGATTGGGCCGAGGGGCCTTCGAAGATCTTCTCTTACGGCCCATTGAGGTGCCTTTTTTCTTTCTTTCTTGCCATTTCAGTTTTTTGCATTGAGGTGTTGTTGCTGCGACTGCGAATGCAAGCAAGGGTGGTGTCGATCTGCCATTGAACTGCAAAATCCTCTACTGCCCGTACAGAAACAAGTGCGACGCGGCTTGTCTTCCCTTGCCCCTCGAACGCGAGCTACACTACACGTCGGCGATTTCTGGCAAGAAACTGCGAGCAGAGCAGCACTTCGATCACTCCAGGGCCCGTTGGGACTCGGGACGTGGATTCGACCGGCGATCCAATCATCCAATGCTTCAATCGCCGCCTCGCGAGCTGGAACGTGCGCTTCAGGAACTGGTTGGCGGCCTCGTCGTCGCGGTGGCACAGCACCCGGAGGATCGTGTTGGGGTCGGCGGGGTCCCACTTCCGCGTCGTGGGCGGCAGCAGCGTGGCGCCGTCGCCGCCGCCCTCGCCGCCGGCGGGCTCGATCGCCGCGGCGCCGAACGCGTCGATGAGGCACTCGGTGGAGCGCGCCATGAGGTCCACGACGGCCTCGGCCCTCCGGGCCTTCCGCGCCACCACGTCCTCCGGCACCAGCCCCTCCCCGCACGTGCAGAAGGCGCGCTTTAGGCTGCGCAGGTCCTCCTCCACCGCGGCGTGGTCGGCGCGCGCGAAGCTCCGCTCGTTGCCGCCGGCGAGGAGCACCATCAGGAACGCCTCCAGGGAGGGAGGCCCGCATCACCTTGCTGTCCCGGAGAGCGCTTTGTTGCCCTCGATCCCGAGCGCCCGCGGCGGCCGGAGTCGCCCTGCCCCGCGCCCGCAACAGAGTCGAGACCCCGGCGGCCGGAGTCGCCGCTCTCCCACCTGCGGCGGCCCGGATCCGCCCTCCCCAGCGCGAAAAAACGCGGGAGCGTCGCTGGGGGCGGCGGCAGGTTACTGGAAATGGATACCCCCCACAGGCCACGGCCCCACCCCCACCCCCAATGGGAGAGGATACATGATAGGATTCCCTAGGAACTGCAAGGCAAAGAGCAAGATGATCAACTTACACGCCCGATTCCACATGTCAGTGCTCTCAAACCGTTAAATTTTAATGAAAAGTGGACGGAATGGTACAATTAGCAAAGAAAGTTCACGCAATGGTACATAGATGCGAACAAACTTTTAAATTAATGGTACACAAGTAAAAGACTCCCAAATAAACCGCCTAAAAATTATTCCTCTCCGGGTTGGGTTGGGTTTTCTGTCAAGCAGCTAGAAACTTGTGCACCTAGCTAGTTACCTTCTAATCCACACATGTTATACCACGGTGAAGAATATTAGAATGAGGAAAAATCAAATTGAAACTTTCTACCGAGGAGATACTGTAATATCCTCGAATGAAGCAGATCGCAAGTAACCTTCTTGGACCAATTCAATCTGCTTAATATACCCAGACCATTCCTCCTTTGTTGCCGAAGGGGCGAAAATTATCTTGGGCACAGACTTTTGATGCCTCAGAATTCCCTCTTGTTCAACAAACTCTTCCCAACTTCCTTGGTACTCGTGCGTTTCTCCTATGTTTCTTCGATGGTCTTTCCATATCTTCCATAGTCGCTCCCCGACCACTTCTATGCTTGGGCGATCATTGCAACGTGGAGCCACGCAAATTAATGCCAAGCCAAGCCAGTCTCTAAGCACTTCTCCAGCCACACGGTCCTCCATACGGTAATCCAATACCTCGTTCATGAGGTCGTCATAAAATTTCTCGAGAGCCTGCAAGCATACAGAAGTAAGAACATAGTGGTCCAAGGCCAACTACACTACTACCATTATTCTTAACAACCAATACTTTTTTTGAATCGGAATTAACAACCAATACTTCACAGCAATTTGATCAGGCTTGAAACAAGAACTGGAGCTGATGGCGTCCAACTTACCCATTGTACAACACGTTCCATTGTCCAACTGGAGCTATTCTGGTGGTTCATCAATGCGTTCCAATCTTGTGGCCCATGAGAAGATAGGATTTCTAAGAGTATTATTCCAAAAGAGTAGACATCAGATTTCACAGTGAGCTCAAATGTCCGCAAGTACTCTGGATCAATGTAGCCTGCTGCCCCACTAACTGGCATAACATAACCACTTCCTGACAGTTCAGAACAGCATACTTTTGCTCTGTAGCTCTCTGTCAGTAGAATGTTTGATGTCTTCAAATTGTAACAGATTACAGCTTGCCCTGTTAATAAGCAAATATAAATTAGAAGCAGTAAAACAAATAATATAAATACTTCACCAGCTTATTTATGTTATCCATAACAAATAATTCTATCCAACAGTTCACATCACAAATTTGCGTCCATTATTGGCTTCTCCTATTCTATTTTGTTCTCCTTTATAGTGAGAATACTTTTCTAACATGGTCTTTTGAATGCTGGCAACACATTCATGCCCGCAACACATATCACAGGATCATATGACAGAAATCACTGTGGAAAATATACAAAATAGATCATATATTACAGTCATGTAAGCTTTTGGGATTCAGAATGTTCTCATCTTTTGTTAATTTTGATGCATTAGTTTGATATTATTCAGGAAAGTGGAAGGTGAAAGAAAATGAACATTTCCTTTCCTTTTCATTATGTTCCAAAATTCCATATCTACCTATATGTCTTGTAAAACAAATTGTTGGTAGGCAGCAAACTGATGTGCACGCGCAACATTGCGGTCCGATCTTCATGTGGAACAAATCGCACCTGTGATGAATTTCTGAGATGAACCGATGAACACCAGCCCATGATATCATGCCATATATGAAGACGCAGATAGGGTGAACCAAAGTTCAGCCTTCTACAATCCCCTCAGAATAGAAAGAACAATAGCGTAAGACTGGTGCCTTGCTAAAAAGCTTCCAACTAGTCCTTCATCTGAGGATAGCACACACAAGGTAGCGAAATTTCCATAATTAAGTACTTCCTTCTTTACAAGAGCCTGTAGTCACACCCCCAAAATGTTAAATTTAGGGATGTGAATATCTTTTCAAATACTCTTATCCATTTTCTAGACCCTTCTGCGAATTTTCCAGATTATGCTGGTATTTATTCTCAGTTTTTTGGAGCAAAGTCTAATTTTCGGAAGCTTCTAGACTATCTTTTCACAAGCTCCGAGTATTTTATTTGGACTCCTCGTGCCCAACTGCCTTTGAAATTTTTTCCTAGAATTTTCGGGGTAAAATTCTTTTTCTAGAGCGTTTTCTTATTTTCTAGAGAAAGAAAAGACTTTCTTTTTTCCTTTTTCTTTTTCCTTCTAGGGCCGAATTTCCCCTGCCGACCCATTTCCCTCCCTTCCCTTCTCCCTCCCGTGTGAGCACCATTTCCACCATGGGCTGCAGCTTGCCAGCCCAGCTCCGCGCGCTTCCACGCCTGCTTGCCACACGTAACCGACAGGCAGGCCTCGGGTCTGTCCCCTCCGCACTGGCAATGTTCGCATATCCTTACAGCAAAATGTCCACGAAATGAGATTATATATCAATCATTCATAAACGACATATACAACGACAATGTAGGATCAAAAGGGGCTCTCAACACCCCAAAAGCTAAATAGTGAGATGTTGGACTCCTCACTCATAAGTTGCGTGTACTATCTTTCCACGAGCAACGTGGAACTATTCCAACAATCTCCCCCCTTTTCACACATTGGTATGGTGTCCTCACTTCTGGAAAACAGGTCATTAGTACCAGTTATAAACGTCTTTTAGTACTGGATTCCCAACCGGTAGTAGGCAACTGAGACTAAATGGGTACTCACCCGGTACTAAATCTAGCTTTTAGTACCGGTTCATAAAGGGCAAGACGTCCAAAAAAAAATATTTCAAATGTGGGAAGAGGCTTGCACATGCACAATGTCGCAAGAGCAAGTCACGGGATTTTTCATCACACAAAATACATGCACGTGTGGTGTGTAAGATTATTATATTTTGGAAAAGTAATACAAAATTTTGAACTAAAGAGGGTTGGAGGTGCCCCTAAGGGTCACCCATTGACACCCCTAGGTTGGCACACGCTAACCATCAGACTTTCATATACACTACTTGTGTCAAATTAGCCAAAGGTTGCTCATTCACATCTTGTGGACTGAACTCTAGTACCAAGTGTAAACGGGCTTTACTTTCAACTCCTTTAAGGCCCTATTTATTTCAGCTTCTAACCGATTTTGAAGGCTCGACTTTTAGAAATGTAAGTCAGATGACTCCTAGAATCCAGAATCGAGAATCCATAATCAGCTGGATTCTCGATTCTTGATTCTGGGAGTCATCTAACTTTTATATTTCCCAAAATCGAGCTTTCAAAAATCGGCCAGATGCTGAAATAAACGATGCCTAAAGTGAGTGAATAAGGTGAATGGATCCCCACCTGTAATATTGCGTGTATTGTTTTCCAAGACAAATGTGAGACTATTCTAACAAAAATAGCTGAATTTAAAGAATAAGCTCAATAAAGAATGCTTTCAAAAGATGTCATACAAAAGAACCTACTGTAGGTGGTCTCTAGAGCTAAGAAAGCAGGGCATGGTAGAACTACTGAGATGAACCAAATTTTAGCCAATAATGGCAAAACTTGCTCCAGTTGAGCATGGCAAAGTTTAACAGCAAACCAAATACCCTTACAGTTAAGAATTGAAAAAAATGATTATAGAATGGAGAGATTTAATAAGAAGGATAGATTGGGTATGAATCGTGGGTTGTATTGCATTGAGCCTCGAGGGCGAATATGTAGAGGTACAAGACTTAGAAGTCAAGAAGCCTACCTAAGATATTTCCAATACTACTAAATATACAATAACATCGCCCCACAGTCGTAGCGGTAGAAACACAAAGGGACAAACTGAAGAACAATGAAGACATCCCCGCAGTTGGAATGTCAGTGCGAATGTTACGGCTGGAGTGCAAACCAGGAAGAGCTCATGCAGATAATAGCCCCTTAGTGCCGAAGAAGCTAGGTGGATATGGTCGAAGCCATGGTGGAGGTGGCAGGCCCGAAATAGCAACATAGGCGCACCAATACACAAAATCAACAGCCTTTTGCCGACATGTTTAGCAGGTCGATGAGCCAATTGGATGGCAATGGAAGACGGTGCAGCTAATGAGCGCAACTTCCTTCAGCAACATCAGTGACGGTGTCCATAAGCTTGCGGATGGCACGAACTCGAACTGAGACCTAGCGTGGCGCAGCGGACCAGCAGCATTAACACCGGCGGTGATGGCCTGATTATGACCGTCGGTGCTACACCTGGGAAGGCGTAGCGACAACCTTATCCTCAGGACTGTCGATGATGCAACGACGATGAAACGGCAGGGCAACTTAAAACTGATTTCTAATCGGCAAAAAAAGGAACACAACAGCAAGATGAACACAACAGCACTGCGGCCTGCCAGCGATAATGGTGAAGCGGCGCGATGAAGGGGCAGCCACGATGGAGCCCGTCCAATGATGGATCTCGATGAGGGAGCCGGCCCAAGCGCGGTGTAGCAGCCCAGTGTTGACGTCAACAAGCGGCGCGGCGGCCTGGCGTACTGACCTTGGTGCTCCAATGGCGTGGCAACTCGGCACCCGCTCGACGCCAGCCTGTGCGGCCTCCGCAGCTGCGCGCTCGCACTCAAGGCAATGATGGCGGTGGCGGAGGAGATAGGGGCGGCGCTGGCCAGATGCACAAAAAGGTGCAATGAGGAAGCCTGACGAGATCAAATCACCACGAGAGAGGTAGATCTGCCGCTGTTTGACCACGATGGGGTGGCAGATCGAAGGGATCAGCCGCGCATCCTACAAGGGCGCTGCCTCTGGTGGAGATCGATTTTCCAAGGGGCGGCGCCAAAGCAGCCGAAGCTGGAAACCTAGGGTTAGAAACCTAGACTCGTGATACCATATAAGAAGGATAGATTGCGTATGAATCGTGGGTTGTATTGCATTGAGCCTTGAGGGCGAATATATAGGGGTACAATACTTGGAGGGCAAGAAGCCTCCATGAGATATTTCTGCTACCAAATATACTCTAACAGATTTCTATACTTTCTATACCAAATTGCAACTAGCAATGAAGAAAAATTGCAATAAATGTTCCTATGAGATACCTTGTTCCATTTGGTTCATGCTACGATTGGTATTTGCAAAATATGAGAACTGTGCAATTTAACGAAAGCATAGTGAATGAGCATTCAAACAAGCACATATTTCACCAAAAAAATAATTCAAGTAATGAATACAGCATTCTTACCAGAAGATAAAAGAAGGTAAGTCAATGCAATTGCAACATCAAGGGCAATCACTATCCGTTGATTAAAATCCAGGATTCTCTTATGTTGATCTGCAGATATGTTTAATAAATAATTGAAGTGATTCAAACTATCCCATGAAAAGTAATTCAAATTATCCCATGAAAAGGAACAAGTTAGAAAAAGTAACATACCGTGTAGGTGTTGTCTAAGAGTGCCATTCGGAACATACTCTGTAATCCTAATACACTCATTTCCTTCATCGATAAAACCTAGGAACCTCACCAGACTCTGGTGATTAATTTCTGTAAGGAGATTCACTTTCATGAGATGTCTTGCCTCTTCCATGTGACCCTGGCAGCATAATATGCAGTCTGTAATTACTAGCTAGTTCAAGTGTATATTATGCAGCAGCAGCAGCAACAACAACAACAACAACAACAACAACAACAACAACAACAACAACAACATAGTTTTTTTTCCCAAGCAAGTTGGGGTAGGCTAGAGATGAAACCCGAAAGAAATAAGTTCAAGGTTCAGGCACATTGATAGCTAGTCTCCAAGCGCTCCTATCCAAAGCTATCTCTTTAGAGATATTTCAATCCTTAAGGTCTCTCTTAACCAACTCATTCCACGTCAGTTTATGTCTACCTCTACCCCTCTTTACATTGTCGACCCGCTCAAGAACCCCATTACGCACCGGCGCCTCAAGAGGCATTCGTTGGACATGTCCAAACCATCTCAGCCGATGCTGGGTAAGTTTCTCCTCAATTGGTGCCACTCTGACCATATCCCGAATAACTTCGTTCCGGACTCTATCCCTCCTTGTGTGCCCACAAAACCACCGCAACATCCGCATCTCTGCTGCACTCAGTTGCTGGACATGTCGTCTTTTTGTAGGCCAACATTCAGCACCGTATAACATCGCCGGACGAATTGCTGTCCTATAAAATTTGCCTTTTAGCTTTTGTGGCACCCTCTTGTATATTATACTGAAATGTATCTACTGGTTCAATCAGGTTGATCAATTATAACCCTGTGGTAAATGTACTGGTTTGTACTCTTTAGCTTGTCATTCAGTTCCTGGCCATTTTAGCCAGAACTCATACAATGCAAACAGGTTACCTTTATCTCTGTGGAGATTGGAGATTAACTCACTTCATTGTAATACCAGTTCAATTAATAATTGCAATAACAAAGTTGCCCGACAAGAATTATCTTGCCAGAAAAACACAGTACGTGGATGACTAATATGACGTTGATGAATAACCAATTGGTAAGCAAGGACACAGAGAAAGAAAATAAGAGAATTTGGAACAACCTGTTTAGCTCTTCGGATGGTAACAATCTGTTTATCAGGTAATACTGCCTTGTAGACTGTCCAGATTCTTCCTTCACCTAGCTTTAATAAAGATGAAAAATTCCGAGTAGCCTTCTGAACCTGCTCAAGGCTTAAGTTTAACGATCCATCTCCACGTATTTGTGCAGACATTTCTGACTTGTCCAGCATGCGTAAAGTTGATGGGATCCCCTTGGATAGCATGCGTAGTTTAGAGGATGAAATAGGATCCACTGAAAAAGGAAACTGATAAGGCAGGATAATTGAAAAATGTTCATCGTGTGTTACTAATTAGATCTCACACTAAATTTATTTCGAATTTGCTTTCCGACATTCTAAAGCAGATAGAAACCCCCTAAAATTACATCTAAATCACCAACTCTGTCATATGAAATAAAATCTAAAGTAACCCCTTAAATTTACAAACGCACTACCCACATCCGTCATTATTGAAACAAACAAAAACAGCCCCTTAAATATGCATCTAAATTACCAATATATGCAATTGTGAGGAAAAAAGTTACCAAAAGTACCATTATATATATTTTAAATAACTGTAGTTTGAATAATATTAATACTCCACGACAGTAAATTATGTCAATTACTACACTATATAAATTTGTATTTTTAAAAAAATATTATTACATATCTTCATTAAAATCTTAATTGTAAGCAATCATTTTTTTGTAAAAAAGAAGTATACTACTAGACACATAATTCTTTGATAGAGGAAACTCAACATCATTAGTGTAGAATGGAATGCTTGTTTATTCCATTGTAGTAGCTGGAAGTATAGCATAGGACCTAGAATGAATATTTCTCACAATACAAAATAGAAAAAATCACCTAATAATAGGATCAAAATTAGTAAGCCAAATCTAAATTCATTAAGTCGCAACACATGGCTACAACAAGAGCTGAAATAACCCAAGTTGTGGTTTTTGATTAAACACTTACCGAAGAAATATGATGGTGTGATGCAAAAAAGGAAAATATGAATATGTATGGAAAAGCATATCGAGTAATTGATAATTAATTTTTTATCACAACCAAATAGCTTTTACATAGTATCTAGAATTCTAGATGAGTATTGTTTAGAAAATGAACAAAAGAAGAGTAAAGATAAGAAATTTTGATTAGAGGTGGGTTACAAATTTATCCATGAGCTGATAATGCTTATGTCTCTTGCAATTCTAGCCTATCCACGAGCATGGGTTGATGGACAAGTGAATTTAATTAGGACGGATTTTACAAAATTATTTTACCCCTTCATTAATTCCTTATGCAGTATAAAATAAAACTTCGAATTAATATACTTCTATACTAATATTAACACACGCATAACCTGATTCACAAGCTTAGTGTCAGGTATAGCAAGAATTTGTTAACAATCATTCACGCCCCTTGAAGTTTACTTTTTGGTCATGTTTACTTATTGTACTTAGGGCAATGGAGATGTAATGTTAACAAGATGTAAAAACTAGGTCCTCTTGATGCATAGACTGGGTTTTCCATCCTGTTTGACAAAGCACGCAATGCCCTGGTCCATGTCGAGGTGGTCCACACGGCTTATATAACGTAGGTATAGAAGTTTTTCTTTTAATTTTATTTCCATAATGGACACGCAAAGTAAAGAAACTATCCTATTAATGCTTGAAATCACAAACGTGGCAACACACATGATCAGTTTTAAGTAGCAAATTGGACCATTGAAAAACTGAACCATCAACTTTTGTATGCTACCATATGGTAGTAGTTGATCAGTTTAGCTCCACATTCTTGGATGTAATGATGTAACAAGGGACTTTTAGGCCCTTTTTAACTATATTTTTCTAGTGTTGGATTCCTAGCCCACTCTCTTTCAAGAATAAATCCAAGTAATTTCTAACCACCAGACAGCACTTGTGCGGATGAAAAAAATCCAAATATATTAACTTACTTAGATAAAGAAACTAACAACAAAAACTCAAATCCTTTTTCTTGAAGGTGGAGAGGTTTCCAATTCAATCTAATGTGGAAAAAATATGTGCTATTGTGCTAACCTGAGTGTTCGGAAGCAGTGCTACACCTCGGAGATGGTTTTACTATTGTTGAGCTGTTAATACCAGTATCTTTAGGGGCACCATCCTATATTTGACAAGAGACAAGTGTTTTTTAACGTGGACAGAAAAGAAAACATAGATATGAATAGGAGGACAAGTGCTCAATTCACGTGGCATTGTCATATAAGATGAACTTACACTTTCATTTGGAATCGTACTACAAGATGGTTCTTGAGTGCCCTGTATCTCCAGGAGCTTAAAAGATTTTTTTTTCTCGAATGCGCTCCAGGAGCATAAAAGATGTAAGTGTTTCACCATCTATTACTACCTTCTCAATAGTCTGCATGGATTTAAACCACTGCAACCAATCGGAAGGTATTATGCACCCACTTATCTCAATTTTTGCTGGTGATGGAGATGGCAATGGCCCTGAAGGTTGTCCACATTGCAGAACCATGTTACTTTCTTTTATTACATATTTCGCACACTTTGGCAGAGATGGTTTGAAGATAAGATTAGAGCAAGATAGAATGGATAATTCCTCAAGAGCGGGAAACATGAAAGAGGGATTCTCCATGTCGTCAGACAACAGTATTGGCAGCTCTTTTAAATTCAGTGTTTCCAATTTGAGCTGAGTTAATTTCCTGAAGGATTCTGGCACCCCAGAAAGACCCATATCTAGATGTATAAGATAGGGCATATCTTTGATATGCAAGTAGCGCAAATTTCTTAGACACCCAAGTGGAGGAAGAGCAGTGCAGTTAGGCAGGTGAAACAAACAAAGATTGACAAGGTATGGGAGTGAAGTCATCAGTTTGTTCGTCATCCATGTAGGAAATGCACAACCCATATATCTTACTAGCTCAAATTGCTCTAAAGTCTCGTTTGGTTGGAGTTTTTCCAGCACTCCCTCTTCATTTACATATTCAATTAATTCATCTGCAGCTGACTGAGAACTAAGAGCCCACTCCAGCTTAAGGAAACGAAGCTCCGGTCGATTCTGCAGGTTCAACCTCTTAGCAATACTAAGGCCTCTGGAATCCCCTGTGGTGTCAGTAATAACAAGCTCATCAGTATTTATGAGTGATTGTTCATCATAGTCAACAGAGCACCTGATAGGTTCCAGAGTAGAGGCCACTAACACTGGATCTTTTGTCAGCACAAATCTGAGCCCTGTAATTTTGCCTACTATATCTGGCCATATTTGATGTACATTAGAGGACTGATGTATTGGAGCACAATCAGTGAGGTCCAATGTGTGCAGCTTCTGAAGCCTTGAGAAAGAAATATGTATGTCAATGAAATTTCCTGATAGGTTTAGATATTCTAAGTTGAACAAGTTACTAACAGATTTCAGGCAATCAGTGGTAGGGAGGCACTGGGAGAGATTCAGAAACTTCAACTTATTGAAGTTTTCAAAGTAGTATGGCTGAGTCTGCAGATTTAGACACCGTTGTAGGTTCAGATATTCCAGATTGGTTGTTAACATCCCAGTACTTACATGAACTGCTTCACAGCCAGCTAGATCCAAAATTCTAAGGTACTTAATTGTTGCAAAGGAGGGAGGGAGATTTTGAAGTCTGCAACATCTCCGGAGTATAAGAACTTCTAATTTCTCGAGGTTAATAAAAGACTCAGGTAACAGCTGAAGTTCATAGCAGCTTGATAGGTTCAGGAACCTAAGAAAATAAAGGTTACCAAATGATAATGGTAACTGTTTAAGGTTGAAACAACTAGATAGTCTTAGATCCTCCAAGTTCATTAAGTTACCAAATAAAGGAGGTAAGTTTAAAAGCTCAGTGCATCTAGATATATCCAAAATTCGAAGATCATGAAGGTTGCAGATGGAGTCAGGTAGTGCAGCAATGTTGCAGCATGACAACCGAATATGCTGCAGTCTTTGTAGATGACCAAGGGATGAAGGCAGATTTTGAAGTTTATTACATCCGTGCATGTTTAAATATTTTAGATTTTGGAAATTACCAATGAAAGAGGGTAATTCCTTGAGAAAAGTTTTTGATAGATCCAGTACCTCTAGATTTGTCAACCTACTCAGTGAGGAAGGTAATGTTTGAATCTGTATGCCAGAAACATCAAGATATTTTAGATGCTCTAAATGACCAATAGAGGCTGGTAATTCCCCAATGTAACAGCCGCTAAGATTCAAAACACGCAAGTGCTTCAGTAATTCAAATGCTTCTCTATGGATCGTTATAGCCTCAGAGCTCCTGAGATGTAGTGCCCTTATCCTGGTCAGCAGTGAATGGGAAAGTGTTGATTGCCCTCTGTAACATGTCAACAGTGCATACTGGAAGGCTTGCCTTTTTCCACTGCCCTTTTGCATTTCACTGCCATCCAAAATTATAATATCATCGCAAGCAACATATCTTGTAAATTCGTGGATGAAGTTATGAATGTAGAGTGATGTAGGAACTATTCCGTTATCCATGCCATAAACCTGAAAATAAATAACACGTTCATAAATTTAAGCGCTAGGTGTCATGTGAGTTTTTCTCGAACACGTAGGAGCTGCATATCATTATATCAAGAAGAAAAATGGGGTAAGAGCCCTTATAAACACAAACACACACCACATAGTGCTGATTTGGCTATTAGACCCTCCGCAACATATCATATGACTTCATAGTTGTTGCATTATTTTCTATGGTGTTTGTTTCAAACTTCCGACTGTTCATGATCACACAATTTCCTTACTTCTCATCCTATTTCTGGTGGTCTCCACAAAGTATCATTTTATTGTTACCTAAAATTTAATAGCAGGTTGTTCTACATATGTTTCATAATGAACTTAATGTTAGAGTATATTTGGTAGTTTAGATATTGTATCCGGACTGCCATACATATCCGGTGGGCTTGCCTTGCACCCCAAGTCTTGTACTCTTATATATACCGGCCGAGGCCTCAAGCTAATCAATCCATTACACCAATTCTATCCCTTCTACATGGTATCACGAGATTAGGGTTTGAGATCCTAGGCTATCTTCCGCTGCCCTAACCCTAGCGCTGCCGGCGCCCCTCCTGCCCTCCTCTCGCGCCGCCGCCTTCCCCCTGTTTCCCACGGCGCCTCTCCAGGGCGCCCCCTCGCCGGCCTTCTAGCGCGCCCCCGGGGAGGTCGCCCATGACCTCCGCCGGGGGCAGCGCCCTCCATCACGGCGGATCGAGTTAATCCACCGCCCTTAGAGTGTCAAGCAGTAGCAGATCGACGTACCTCGTCACCCGCATGGAATCCGCCGACGACCCGATCCGCGCTGCCGTGGTGGCAGTCGCAGTCTCCCGGCGGCGCCCGTGACCCACCTTGTGCTGCCGTGGTGGCAGCAGGGGCTCGGCGTGGCGCCTTCAACTCGTCGTCGACGAATTCCGTGCAGCACCTCTGCTCCAACCCGTCGCCTTCACGCCAGGCTTCCCGTCTGGATCCCGCGTCGGCTGCACCGTCCACCCGGCGGCCTCCTCTGCAGCGCCCATGCGGCTCTGTCCCGCGCGCCTCGCGCGGGCTCCCTCCGCCGCCGGTCGCGCCTCTGCCCTGGCGGCTTCCTCCGCATCCCGGGGGGATCCGTCGTCGCCGGCCAGGACGTGCGCCACGCTCCGGATCCGCTGCCGTCCCTAGCGGGGATCCTCCACCGCCTCCGGCTACCTGCCGTCGCCGGGAGGGACGCGCGCCACCCGCCCTCATCGTCGTCGCCTGGCCACCTCTTTCTCACCCTTTGTTTCTCTCTCTCGCCCCGTGGCTATGGTCAGTCGTTGACCATGATGAGCAGGGGAGAGGATAAGAGTTGGGAGGAGGCTTGTGCTATGCGCACCCAGAGGCTCTACGCGAAGATTTGCTGCTGCTGATTTATTTTTGGTTAGTTTCTCTGATTTTTACTCGATCACTGATCAAGATTGAGTCGCCCACCGCACGTCGACCTCGCGCATCTACTTCGACATCGGCGTCGACTTCACCGGCCTCTTCTTCGTCTTCGACATGCGACATGGTGACATGGACGGTGCCCTAGGGGACGCCCATCTGCACTGCCCTCCTCGCCGCTTCGTTCGCACGTCGACCTTCGCCGGCTCGTCGTCGCCTTCACCGATCGGGACACCTTCACCGACTTCGCCCACCGTCATCTCGCCTCACGCTACTCGGTCTGATCAGCCGATGTGCGTGATCCACCCGGCTCCCGTGACGTACGTCCTCATACTGCGCGCCTCTTCCCCGAGTATGGAGGGCTGCCGCTGCTTCGCCTCTTCGGGCAGCCGCGGCGCCACCCGTGGTCTCCTTCGCCGTTGCATCCTCACCGCCGCCGACTACGTCCACGACCTCATCGTTGACTTATTGCTGCGCGTCCTGCGCATGGTCTTCGTCAAGCTGTACGGGTTCTTCGCCATCTCCTTCAAGTACCGCCGCCGCGCAATCCGGATCATTCGGCCTTGTGCTGGAAAATCTGGGTTCCCTTCCTCACTTCGTCTAGCACAACCACGTCGCCAGCGTCGCCATCTCGTCCCAGACTACTTCGTCTACTCCAGCAACAGCAGGCGTTGGCACCTTCTACCTCGCCTTCTTCTGCGCCTGCGACTGCCATGGAAGCCTTCTCTACTGGTCCCCCTCGGCGACGGCGTCTGGTTGTGCATCCTCCCTTGCACGTCTGGTATTGGCAACACCGGTGCGTGCCCATCGTCCCCGATGCGTTCCCGAGCCTGGCAAACTCGGGCATGTGTCGCCCGATGGCCTGACTGCATCGACTTTGGCATCGTTCCCTCTACGACTGCCTCGACGCGTCGCCATCTTCATCTCCGGCGTCTTCTCCATTACGCCACCACCATGGCGCCTCCTCGTGCGCCCGCGGCTTCATGTGCGGCTACCTCGTCTTCGGCAACTTCGACAGCTCTACGTCGACCACGGCTACTCTACGCACGACATCTTCGACCATGGCTCCTTCAGCTCGGCTATCTCGACATCAGCACAAAGGGCTACCATCCGCATGAGTTTCTTGCCGGTTCTCTCCAGTCGCAGCATCCGCATTGCGCCGACGCTACAACTGCGAGGGGGTGTCAGTCCGTCGGTTCCTACCTTCGGCTTGACACTTAATGTATATGAGAAACTACAGTACTATACCTCCTAACAATGGATCATAGGCCACATATTCTATAAATACAAAAGTAGGTTATTGGAATCAAACTATTATGTATTTGTTGTTCAATAAATCTTTATAATGTGAAAGACATACAGGAGAATGGAATTGGCAGTTAAATAATTAAATATACAATAGATGTTTAATTTATTATTGGTTAAATGCCTAAAGGCATAGTCCAAACATTACCAAGCTAACAAGTATGTAACGACATACTGAGTGCATATTCTCAACTTGGAGAAAGTAAGTTGACAAAAGGTCTTGAATGCACATCTCCCCATGCACGTAAGAAGGCAAGGAATCATGTTTTGATCCAATAATCTCAAGTGCAATCCATTGACGAATAAGTTTTTCCTTATCTATAGCAGATCCCTTAGGAAATATGGATAAATATAGAATGCACAATTTAATTGTCGAGGGGAAGTCATAATATATTCGATATAATGGTGAAAACAATTCTACTTTAGTGGCAAGTCTTCTTTCTAGTTTCCTAATTTCTTCATCCCTTGCAGCTAACCACACATTTGTGACTTGATTTTGTACAACAGAACTAAGAGAATGAGTTAATAATGGTATTCCCTCACACCTTTTCACTATTTCCTTCCCAACTTCCATAAGGTGTGCACTATTACCATCCCAATTCCCAGAAGCCTTCTGAGAAAATATTGTCCAACTGTCAGCTTCAGACAAAGGACGCAACTGGTATGGTGGAATGGTGTGCACTAGCTCTGCAGTTATTTTACTTGAGGTGGTCACTAAAACCTTGATGCACTCATTTGTAGCCTTCAGCATTTCCTTCAATTCATCCAATTGGCTTTTATCTGTGCTAGAAAGGTCATCCAAGACAAGTAAACATCGTTTTCCATGAAGTGCCTGTTGCAAGGAATTCTTTAGCAACTGAAAGTTTCCCTCGATCTCAGAATCTGTATGAACATCTAGGAGATTTCCTTCTGTATGATTACATTCCAAGATTATATCACTAGCAACCTTTTTCAGGTCTAGTTTCCTATTTAAGCATATCCATATACGACAATCAAAATTCCACCGTTCTTCCTGATCAAGGAAAATCAATCTAGCAAGAGTTGTTTTCCCCAACCCCACCATGCCAACAATAGGAATGACTGACAATTTGTCTGCATTACTTTGCAAGAGCATGTCCTTTATCTTTGCTTTGTCATTACCCCTTCCAACGATTGCAGCTGTATCAAATACTCTATTATCAAATTTCTCAGCATCAAGACAAGAGTACTGCATTAGACTGAAAATGACGGAATCTTTTGCTGAAAAGTCCAATCTTCTTCTGATTCCTTTCGTTCTATTTGCGCTAGGACTATGCAGGAGAAATGGACATGCACGACATAATGGTGCTGCCTGTATATTTATTCCAAACAACCACAAAGATGATTAGTTCTACTAAGTGTAATAACTAGCATAGAGCCAAATTGCAGCAGTAATGCGCAATAAATTAGCCTGAATTTAAGTTCAGATGATAAATTGATCATGTCATTAAGTTAATATGCTTAGCATACAGCGAATTGGCTTGTAGTCCAATGGTAGGACGGTCCAGTGGGACGCTACCCACCAGGGTTCAAATCCTGGTGCTCGCATCTTTTCCTGGGATTTTCCTAGGATTTACCGGTGTTACACGTTAAGTGGTAAGCGACGTTCCCGTCGACGACGAGGCGCCAGTGGTGACTTCGGGAATCTTCAGATCTGCCGGTGCTCAGTTCTTCGGAGGTGCTCATAGGGGTAGGGTTTGCGTACGTGTATTCATAGGGTGTGAGTGTGCGTGCGTGTTGTGGGCGTCTTCGTTGTACTGTGTGATTCTCAAAAAAAAAATATGCTTAGCATACAGATAGGGTTCGTATGGATAGAGCATACTTGACCCAGATCCTCTGAAAGCCAATTATGCTTGGCTTAATAAGGTTTAAGTGCTTCATGGAAAAATTGACAGTGTTTGACAAGAATTTGGACTGCAAAGTGAAAACCAAACAGTAGATATCTATAAAGCTGGTGAAACTCCAGGTATTGTACCTGTATATGCATGAAAATCATATCGGAGCAACGATTTTGAAAACTTTGCGAAAATTTTCCTGATAAATTATTAGAAACAGGAGAGGCCATGTTGTGTCCCCTTTCATTTATGAGATCAAGCTCGAGTTAACTCAAGCAATAAAAATAAAAACAGATTTCGTATCGACAAAGTTTTCTTTTAAAGCTTTGTGGAGGCAGTGCAGAACATGGCCTCCCTTATCAGTTGTACTTTCAAAGAAACTTTAAAAAATTCCACAACAATTTTGCACACATTTGCAATATTCGGCGCATTTTACCGGATATGCACTCTCAAACCATAAAGTTTCCATGTGACCTAAAATGTCAAAAGGTCAAAACTTACCTGCCTTGAGTTACTATGACAAGATTTGGAATGAAGCAAACATCCCCAGGTAATTCGCACTAGAATTTATACAAAATCTGTCTCTATATAAATGGGAAAAAAATTCCCAGATGGAAAGAATGAATCAAAGAAAATGCATTGGCAAGGGCAATCGAACTAAGAACCTCAGCAATGCAGCCGCTCGTCTGAGCTTTGGTGCTGCTGTGGTCTTCAAATTCATCCAGCAGATCCTCAGCATCGTACGCGACCTGCTTGATAGCCCCCATCCACTCCTGCGCCTCGGAACGGGCCTCCAGGCTAACCAGCGCACATCTTGCAACCTCGACAGAGTTCGGCCCACATGCGCCCATCGTCTATATGGGGGGGCAGCTCTAGTCGGCGAGCGTCGAAGGCGAGCCGGCGTAGTAGCCGGTCCACGACGGCGGCGGCGTGGGTGTGCGGCATGGTGGTTTCGGTGGAGGAACGCAGAGTCAAGAAGACTTTTTTTATAATGCACTGTGGGTCCTTAAACTAGTTTCATAAACTTTGAAAATGCATTTCTAGATCCAGGATCTATTTAAGTGAGCCATTGAGGTCCAAAACGCCCTTGACTTGCTCTGACCGTCTACGTGGATCGCCAAGTCGGCTCTGACGTGGATTTTCTTTTTATTGTTCACCCCTCTCTCTCCCCGTCCTCCCCCTCCATCACGCCTCCGTCTCCCTCGAGCCGGCGGCGCCCCCTGCTCTCTCGGCGCCTCCTCTCTCTCCAGCGAGCAGGGGCCCGGCCCTCCCTCCCTTCGTCTCCTCTCTCTCCCTGCCGGCGAGCCGTCCCGTCCCATCCGGCGGCAGGGGCGCGGGGTGGCGGCGAGCGCGCGCTGCCCGCGGCGGCGGCACGCGCGCAGGGCCAGCGGCGGCGGCTCGCGCGCAGGGCAAGCGGCGGCAGCACGCGCGCCTAGGCCCATGGCGGCGACGGCGGCGCGCGCAGCCCCCTCTTCCCTCCTCCCTCCCTCCCGGCGCTTCCTCTCGGCGGCCATGGGCTTGGGCGGCGGCGGGCGGGCCGGGGCGCGGCTGCAGCCGCGGCGGACGCGCGGCGACCTCCTCGACCCCGAGCTCCGGCGGCGTCCCGACCCCCCTCTCTCCGTCCGCTTCTCCCCGCCCCTCTCTCTGTCGGAGCTCTCCCGCACGCCGCGCGCTCCGCCCCCTGCTCGCACGCCGCTGCTGCTCGCTGCTCGGCCCGCGCGCGCACGCTCGCCGTGGCCTACTCCGGCCTCCACGGCCACCGCCTCCTCCGGCCTCCCCGGCGAGGATCCGCACGGGCACGGACGCCGGCGGATCGAGTTCCGCGGCGGGCGGTGGTGCGGCCTGCAGCATCCGGGCGGAGGCGGCGCGCGGAGGCCGCGGAGCGGAGGCGGCTCGCGGAGGCGTCGTGTGGTGGACGCGGAGGCCGCTCCAGGAGCGTCGCGAATGCCGGACCCTCCTTCCTCGCTTCCATGGCGGGTGGCCGGCCCCTCCCTCGCGCAGCGGAGCAGAGCTCCTAGAAGACCGCGCGCCGCCCCCTTCCTCCTCCCTCGCGCAGCGGAGCAGAGCTCTTAGAAGACCGCGCGCCGCCCCCTTCCTCCTCCGCCGTCCTCGCAGTGCCCGCCTGAGCCCCGCCTGCTCGCGCTCGGCCGCAGCCGAGCTCCGCCGTCAAGCCTGTCCTCCGCGAGGCCATGGCGGCCGGCATTCGCCCTCCCCTGCTCCCTCCGTCGCGCAGCGGAGGCGAGGCGAGGCGCCCCCATCGTCGGCGCCACTCCTCCCCCTCCGCCCCCTCAGCTCGCGCGCGCGCTCCGGCCGCTCGCAGTGGAGGCGTGGCGAGGCGAGCCGCGGCTGGAGAGCCGCGAGCTCGCGGAGCTGAGGTAGCACGCGCTCGGGCCACGGCGGGCTCGCGGAGTGGCGGCGGCGTGCGCTCGGGCCACTGGCGCACGAGGTCGACGGCCACGCGGTGCTCTCTGCCCCCGCCGGCGGAGGAGGGAGGGAGCAGAGTAGGGGCGGCGGCACGGGAAGGATGCCGGAGGAGGGGATGGGGAGGAAGAGAGAGAGAGGCAGTCCACGTTGGATCTAATTCCATGTTGGATCCGAGTTGGCCGTCCACGTAGATGGTCAGAGGCAGTCGGAGGCGTTTTGGACCTCAAGTGACTCACTTAAATAGATCCTAGACCTAAAAATGCATTTTCAAAATTCATGGACCTGAACAGAACGGCTCAACTAGTTTAAGGACCCACAGTGCATTTTACTCTTTTTTTTAAGAAAGAGAGACAAGAAGACTGACCAGTAGTAGCAGGCGGCTCTCTGACTAATCAGAGCGATGAGGCCATGTTTCTTTTTCTATAATGACACTGACGATTTTTTCCATGTTTAGTCTGCTCTAAGGCCCTGTTTGGGGAGCTAGAGCTTTTTCCAAAAGCTCCTATTTGCAGAAGCTCCACCCGCCGGTCCTAATAGCTGCTTTCCGGAGAAGCTTGTCATTCTGTTTGGCGTAGCTTGTCGTGGTCAATTTCTTCTCAGGGAAGGGGCCAACGCGGAGGGGCGGCGGCGGAGGAGAGGAGTTGCACGCCGCCGGCGTGAAGGGGAGGGGCGGCGTGGAGGGGAGGGGCGGCGGCACCGTCGGGCCGCGCGGAGGGGAGGAGCTACACGCCGCTGGCGCGGAGGGGGGGAGCTACGGCGGCCGGCATGGAGGGGAGGGGCGGCGGCGGCGTCAGGCCATGCGGAGGGGAGGAGCTGCGCGCCGCCGGCGTGGAGGGGAGGGGCGGCGGCCGGCGCGGAGGGGAGGAGCTGCGGCGGCCGGCGTGGAGGGGAGGGGCGGCGGCGTCGTCGGGCCGCGCGGAGGGGAGGAGCGCCGTCGGGCTGCACGGAGGGGAGGAGCTGCGCGCCGCCGGCGTGGAGGGGAGGAGCGGCGGCCGGCGCGGAGGGGAGGAGCTGCGGCGGCCGGCGTGGAGGGGAGGGGAGGGGCGTCGAGCGGCCGGCGTGGAGGGGAGGGGAGGGGCGTCGAGCGGCCGGCGTGGAGGGGAGCCCGCGCGGAGATGTGGGCAGGGGATGGGTGGCGTCGGTCCGAGCAAAAGCTCGGGAAGCTGGTCCTCAGCAGCTTCTTCGCTTGTAGTGTAAATGAGGCTTCCGCAGCTTTTCGCTGCTTTTGGAGCTTCCTGCAATCCCAAAAGCTCCCAAAAGCTTCCCCAAACAGGCCCTAAGTCTTTCGGAATTGTATCATCTCAGATTTTTTTTAGTCAATTAGCACGTTATGAACAGAGCAACCTTAATTTAAAAAAGTAAAACACGCAAAGATATTTTAATGTGAACTGAGAAAAGCATAGTTAGAGCATATTCAGCATATCCCTGTTCCTCAATCCAACTATTATATTGGAGGAGTTTACACAGAAATAGAGCTCCAGCAAATCCCTTCAACCTTTTACTTTTCTAATAATTATTGGGATAATCAATAATTTATCCCAACTCTACCAAAATAGAGGGGAAATTGAGACCCTCCTAATGCGATAGTTAGATTGGGATAAGATTATTGAGGAATTGTGAAAGCAACTCCTCCAATAATTATGAATGAAAGAAAAATAGGGACATTTGTATTAGCTGATTATTGGAAAATATTTAGTTTGAATTTTGTCAGGAAAACTTTACAATGACACGCAGCACTTTGATTGTGAATTGATAAGATAATATGCATGTACTAATGGAGTAGACGTGTTCTAACAATGCCAAATTAGTGCAAAATGTTAACTTTAAGGCCCCGTTCGGTTTCCCCGGAATGGCCCGGGTGCCATTCCGGCTGGATCCATCCGGCCTGGTTCGAAATCAGTCCTCCCCTCCCATAGCTCGGAAGGAAAACATCAAAACAGGCCTCCGACCCTGTGGATCGTATCCAGCCGGATTAAGCGACCCAACTGGTTTTCACTTGATCCTTGGCCTGGAAGCATTCAGGTTGGGACAGATCCACCTCTGCCGAACGAGGCCTAAATGAGCTATTTAGTGTTTGGTTGAATAACTATAACACCATAAAGTAAATATATTTCTTTATCGAAAGAGGTAAAGAAATATCAATCTCATCCACACGTTGCTGATAAGGTAAGCATTGCTGGACCGCAAGTCCGCAAGAAGTCAATGAATGGTCTATGTACAAATTTCTAGAGGCACTTTCGAATACTCCACGCATGCCCAAGGATGCTAGACCAACAAATCGAAGCACTCTGGCGGCATCCTACATGTCTGGGGTTCGAACTCTACGTGAGGCGAATTTCTGGCTGAGTAAAAAAATCCCCCTCGCTGGCGTGGTTAGGATTTGGGGGTTTTCTCGATCGGAAAGCCGGTTACTTCTTCTTAATAAAATAGGTTGGAATCGTCATACCCCACCCGATCGAGTTAGAATACTCCACGCGTCAAGACTCAAACCCTAAGCCTAGCCTGGACCTCCTAGCATACTTTCAAAGAAAGTATTCTGAAATAATCTTTCACAGAATGTTTTTCGTATTTGTTAACTAAGGAAATTCTACCTCCATTCATCTTTGTAAATGAATGTTGATTGGAAGCATGAAACATTTTTTTAATTTTTGAATTAAGGAGTCATATTCTTTGACTAATCATTAGTCTAAGAATTATGTATTGTGGTTTACTTTCTTCGTGTATGTTAGGTATTTTAGCGTCACGAATAAATCTGCAAACGCACAGATACTGTTGTAGCTTTCACCTCAGAGTATTCCAAGAGTTATTGAATCCACAGGGAATGTGTGTGCACTCTCTTCTATTCTAGTCGGTCCAAGGACACACTAAGATAGGTAGAAGAGTAGAGAGAATTTCTAAAATAGTACTATAGCTGAGTTAAAGGTCGATCTCTCAGACATCATACTCGCTTCGAGCACCAGATTACAACTGGTCTGCCAGTCGACTCCGGCCAACAGCTCTACGCTATATCCGAACATGGAGAATTACGGAGAACAAATAGGACTGTCACCACCTACGACCTGCCTCTAACAAACCGTGAGATATAAGACAAACGAAGAATAATATCTAGCCTAGACACCACGTCTACGCTACTGGTTACTACTGTAGTCTAACTATGTATGGATCTCCGTAGCAAACTACAACACTCTGTACGAATACAGAGCGACGAACCCGCAAGTAAGAGAACTGATCTTATTCAACTACAAGCACTACTAGCATCTACTATACCAAATAAAATACTAGAGATAGGAACCACGAATACTTACTAAAACCCGAAGAATGTACCAGCATCTGTAGAGGTATCCCATAGCCTCATCTTAGAACCTAAGGACAAGAAACGCCCCCCCCCCCTCTCTTTTTCCCTGTTTTTTTTCTATATAAACAATGGTTCAAGGTGCAGCACCTGTGTGAGCTAAGGCCCATGTAGTGCAGGTTGGAAGCAACTTTTTTTGGTTTGTTTTTTATATTTTTTCATTCAATCACAAAATTAAACGCCATTTCTAATTTTTTTCATTCAATCTTCAGAGTATACTGTGACGATGATTATGACAGAGACACAGTTTGGTCATAAACAGTTGTCATCATGTGAACAGTCGTCATAAATAGCCTCTATTTATGACAGATATATGCTCTGTCATCGGGTAATCGTCACAGAAGTCCAGATTTATTGTAGTGGTACAAGTTGGGGCAGAGTGCCGACACCCCGACACTTTTCTCGAACTACTCCCTCACTCTCGTAGAGGTACAATTTGAAGAAGAACGCCAAAGACCGGCGCCCCTCTTGAGTATCTCTACCTCTAACCTATGCAAAGCTACTCTAAACCAAGAGAAGGCTTGAAGTTGAGCACTTGGTGGATGTCTTCATTTGGAGCCCCTTCCCTCATATTTATAGAGGGGTACATAGTGCTTTCGGCCAAGGAAAGCAGCTATGCCTCTTGGAACCGACCTTGGGAGCCAGTCAGGAGCTGCCACGCGTTAAAGTTGAGGCGGTGGGGCCCATGGGCTTGGTCGGACGACCATGGTGGTCGGCCGGCCTGCCAGGGGCTCCAACCGCCCTCAATTTTAGTACTTGGGCTGTCCAGGTGTCCCTTGTCCTAAACACATTGTCGGTATCCTGTAGCAAGGATACCCACTCCTACTGCAGCAAGGCAGGACTCGCGTAGTCATCCGTAACTACGCCATAAGGGGCGGAGTAGCCGGGCCCCACGGGTCAGACTCTTACCTCACCGGGCCAACGGTCCTGGACCCGCTCCCCGCTCTGGGACGGGTCCAGAGATGCCACGTGTCCTTGAGGAGGGGAAGCTCCGAGCCAACAGCCGAGGGCTCGGGCCCCCCATAGGGGTCCGGGACCTCCCGCGTCCGTTCGGACCTCCCACGCGCGTAGAACCAACATAGCGCCGGGGGGGGTCCGGAGTCACCACGTGTCCCGCAGGCGCGGGCGCGGGCGCGAGTCTTCCGCTGGAAGACTCGCCCACCTACCGCATTCAATGCGGGTGGTTGAGGCGTGCTCTGCCGCCGCGGCACGCGGGGCAGTCTTTGTCAGGTCTCACTGTAGACCGCATATTACCGAGGTACACAGTGCAGCCGCATGCGCCGCTTCCGCGCAGAGCCCGTCTGCCGCATTAAATGGATACGACGGCACGGAACTTTTCCATCATACCGCCTACGCCGCAAGCTACACGTCCCGTTCAGCTACGCTGCAGGCAACGCCGCAAGCTACACCCTGGCGCCGTTTCGACAAGACATGGCGTGGATATGCTGGACGGAGGATTCCCGCGGGCAGAGCAAGGAAATCCAGGAATGAGATCTCCTTCGCCTGCAATGCCATAAATATATGAACAGTACGTTATTTTATACCATATCGATTGGGCCCACCTGTCGGGGACCCAATGGCCATGTATGTGCCTCCCTTGAGATATAAAAGGGAGGCGCTCGCTGCACACGGGCAAGCTCTCACAGGCCCTCTCACACTCTCTCAGACTCTCTCGAGACTAAGGGAACACAAGCAATACATCACATAGTGGACGTAGGGTATTACGCTCCGGTGGCCCGAACCACTCTAAACCTGTTGTGTTCATCGTGTTCTTCTAGCGAGATCGAACTAGTTCTAACTAACCCCCGAGTACTCACCCTCTGGGCTTAGGCGAGTGCACTACGCCACCCGGCTGTGGGTTTGCACACCATGACATTTGGCGCGCCAGGTAGGGAGCATTTAGCTGGTCTTAGTTCATCTCTTGCTCGTATCCATGGTTCGGGTGGTTGAGCACTCCCACCACGACGACGACGTGGAGATGACGGAGGGTGTGGCGTCATCCACGCCACACGCCTCTCACCTTCCTGCGGCAGGGGCAACCGTGCCCGTGGAGCAGCCACCATCGGCGGCGGCGCGCGTTGCACGTCGGCAAGAGTCAGGGCGCCCGTCAAGGGCCCCCTCACAAGCTGCGAGCGGCGGAGCGCTGGCGGCAGCTAGGGAGTTGCTTCGCAACCCTCCGGTTGCTGCAGCCTCGCCAGACGCCCTGAGGCAGTGGCGGGATGACGTTGACCGTCTCCTCCATCAGGCTCAGGCCTCCCCCAGTTCTACAAGGACTGGGCAACGACCTCCGCCTGGCAATGCGGTGGTACCCTACCACCGGCGCCAGGGCGGTGCGTCGGCGTCCGTGCGCTCCCCCACCGTGAGGGGTGCACAAATAGAAGACCTGCGGGCGGAGGTCAACCGCAGGCGTGCGGGTGAGGACGCCCGCATCTCTGTGGAAAGGGCGCGAGAACGTCGCCTCAACATTGAGGGCCGCAACCTCAATGCCGACTTGGATGTAGCGGCGCCCAAGCCTCCGGTAAACGCCCGGATACAGGCGGGCACCCCGGTGGCTGGGGTGGGCTGTGCTGCACTGGCGGATCACCTCCGCGCGGTGGCATGGCCGTCCAAGTTTCGCCCGCACCTGCCGGAGAAGTACGATGGTACCACTAACCCGTCGGAATTCCTGCAGGTGTACGTTACCGCCATCACAGCAGCTGGTGGTAACGACACCGTCATGGTGAGCTACTTTCATGTAGCCTTGACTGGGCCAGCCTGGACTTGGCTCATGAACCTCACTCCTGGGACGATTCAGTCCTAGGAGGAGCTCTGTGCGAGGTTCATTACGAACTTCGCCAGCGCGTACCAGCAGCATGGCGTGGAGGCTCACCTCCACGCCGTGAGGCAGAAACCCGGAGAGACGCTCCGGGCATTCATCTCGCGCTTCACCAAGGTACGGGATACCATTCCTCGTATCTCTGACACATCTATTATCACTGCTTTCCGCCAGGGGGTACGTGATGTGAAGATGCTCGAGAAATTGGCGACGCACGAGGTGGAAAGCGTTACCACGCTTTTCTCCCTGGCTGACAAGTGTGCCAGGGCCGCGCATGGCACTCAGCCCCCCAAGACGGAGACGCCAAGGCTGGTGGCTCCAGGGCTACCGCCCAGGACGGTGGCAAGAAAAAGAAGAACAAGAACCGGAGTCGCGGGGAGTCACATCCCGGCGGTCCAGTCGCTGTAGTGACGGCACCAGCTGCTGCGGCAGTGGCAGGGGGCCAGAATGCGCATGGCAAACGCCCGCGACCGCAAGGTGGCAGCGGAGGTTCATGCCCAGTGCATCCCATCACTCGCCACAGCGCCGCACACTGCCGCGAGATCCAGAAACTCGCGAAGCGGGTCAGTGGGCGGCGTGAGCAGTCCTCCAAGGACGGCTCACCCCCTCCTCGCCAGCGGTCTGGCAAGGAGAAAGCCTCCGACAGCGAGACCGCTGCCGGGGAGAAGGAGCTGGGGTACCAATCCCCCGCTCGGGAGCTGAAGGGCGTTTACCGCCGCGACAACTCCGACAACGAGGAGCGCCGCAAGAAGCTGTACGTAATGTACGGTGGAAGATGGGAGCTTGTCTCCCGGCGGGACGTGAAGACCCTTCATTGAGAGGTCCTTTCGGTGAAGCCGGGGGTCCCGAAGGCGGCGCCGCACCACAAGTGTATGAACACCACCATCTCTTTCGGGCCATTTGACTGCCCGGAGAACATGGATGGGGCTGGTGTACTACCTCTAGTCACCGCCCATGTCATAGCCAACATCAGGCTCTATCAGGTGCTGATAGACGGTGGGGCTGGCCTCAACGTCATCAGCTATGCAGTATTCAAGCAGCTGCAGATCCCGGAGTCCAAGCTGACTCCCTCTCGCCCATTCTCCGGAGTGGGCCCACATCCGGTGTTCCCTCTGGGGAGCATCACTCTGCCGGACACGTTCGGGACCGAGGAGAACTTCCACACAGAGAGCGTCCAGTTCGATGTTGCGGAGGTGAACCTCCCGTTCAATGCCATCATTGGCAGGCCGGCTCTCTACCGCTTCTTGGCCATTGCCCATTATGGGTATTTGGTCCTGAAGATGCCTTCCCCTGCCGGTGTCCTCACCGTGCGGGGTGACCGCACCGCTGCCGTCGCTGTAGTTGAGAGACTGCATGCTCTGGCGGCAGAGGCGGCACGTTCCGAGGAGGACCCATCCACCTCGCAACCCGAGGCGCCCGCAAAGGCACCTAAGGTTCAGCCGTCTGATCCGGACGACGTTCCCGTGAAGACGGTGCAGATCGGAGCGGACTCCTCCAGGACCACCCGCATCGCAGGAAACCTGGAGGAGAAATAGGAAGACGCGCTCATCACTTTCCTCCGGGCAAATGTGGACGTGTTCGCCTGGGAACCGTCACAGATGCCCGGGATCCCCAGGGAAGTGATCGAGCACCATCTGAGGATCTACCCCGACGCCACGCCGGTGCGCCAGAAGCCTCGGAAGCAGTCCGTGGAGCTCCAGAACTTCATCCGTGAAGAAGTCCGCAAGCTGCTACATGCTGGCTTTATCGAGGAGGTCTACCACCCCGAGTGGTTGGCCAACCCGGTCGTCTTCTCAAAGGCCAACGGGAAGCTTCGGATGTGCATCGACTACACCAGCCTCAGCAAGGCATGTCCTAGAGACCCCTATCCTCTTCCACGTATCGATCAGATTGTGGACTCCACCTCCGGGTGTGGCCTTTTGTCTTTCCTAGATGCATACTCTGGTTTCCACCAGATTCAAATGTCTAGAGAGGATAGGAATCATACTGCTTTTGTAACAGTAGATGGACTCTATTGCTATATTGTCATGCCATATGGTCTACGGAATGCCTTACCTACGTTTGTACGAGCTATGAACAAAACCTTCTGTAATCTAATTAGAGATATTGTTGAGGTGTATGTTGATGACATTGTGGTCAAGACGAAGGTAGGGTCAACACTAGTTGAGGACCTGTCCCTCGTCTTCGACCGGAAGCTGTTGGGTTTCCTGGTCTCACATCGAGGGATCGAGGCAAACCCAGCCAAGATCAAGGCGATCGAGGTGATGAGGCCTCCTGGCCGCATCAAGGACGTCCAGAAGCTTACTGGATCTCTGGCCGCTCTTAGCCGCTTCATATCGAGGCTGGCTGAGAGGGCCCTCCCCTTCTTCAAGCTATTGAGGAGGTCCGGTCCATTCTCTTGGACCGAAGAGGCTGAACAAGCCTTCCAGGAGCTGAAGCAGCATCTCACCTCATTGCCAATATTGGTGGCTCCAGAGCCAGGTGAGACGTTGTTTTTGTATCTTCTGCGTCTGCAGAGGTGGTCAGCATGGTGCTGGTCGCCGAGAGGACGGAGCAAGCTTGCCAGGAGGATACCAGGGTCTCCCCGGCCAAGGATGGTGAGCCGGACCCCGGACATGGGGGTCCGGCAGCAACTCCTCTGTCTGAAGGTCTGGACCCCGGACAAGGGGGTCCGGAGGAGCCTCGTTCCAGTGGGAACCCAGAATCGCTGGGGGCCCAAGGACCTGACGTGGTGGACAAGGGCGAGCCGGACCGTGTCACCAGGGTCCGGACCATCCAGAAGCCAGTCTACTATGTTAGCGAAGTCCTCCACGAGGCAAAGGCCAGGTAACTTGAGACGCATAAGCTTATCTATGCCATACTTATTGCGTCCAGGAAACTGCGCCACTACTTTCAGGCACACAGAGTTGTCGTAGTGACCTCTTACCCGTTAAGAGCGATCCTGCACAACTCCAATGCCACGGGCAACATCGCCAAGTGGGCAGCAGAGTTGGCTGAGTTCCAGCTGGACTTCCAGCCCCGCCATGCAGTCAAGAGCCAAATCTTTGCTTATTTCATAGCAGAATGGACTCTTTCCGGACCTCAACGCCGGACCCCCGGAGCCGGAAGTCAGGACACCAGTCTTCACCGAGCCCCACTGGACACTCTTCTTCGACGGGTCCGTCCGCAAGCAGTGGGCTGGAGCTGGTGTGGTCCTCATCGACCCAAACGGAGATCAGCTGAAGTACATGGTGCACCTTGAGTTCAAGGCCACCAACAACATGGCGGAGTACGAAGCTCTGATCTTTGGCCTGACACAAGCCCTGTCTCTGGGGGTCCGGCAGCTTCTGGTGAAGGGAGATTCTCAGCTAATCATCAAGCAGGTCCGAGGGGATTGCAGCTGCAACAATCCCCAGCTCGCGGCATACCTCATCCACATGAGGAAGCTCGAGAAGGACTTCGACGCCTTGGAACTGCAACATGTTCCCCGCGAACTCAACTCAGCAGCAGATGATCTCTCCATGAGAGCATCTACCTAGGCATCCGTGCCCGAAGGCATCTTCGAAAGACGGTTGCTGAGACCTACCGCCCAGCCTACCGAATTGGGTGAAGGGGATCAAGCTAGCACCTCGAAGCTAGCGGTCCCGGTGGCATTCCACCTGTGGTGCCTGCCCTGAGTTGTGTGCTCTGTCGAGGATCCTGGAGACCTCATAGAGCCACTCCCACCTGCTCAGGGAGCTCCCGATGCATGGATCTCCGAGATCCGGGACTACCTGAAAGACAATATCCTTTCTGATGATGATGCGTCCGCTGAGCGCATAGTACGATTGGCTAAACGCTACGCGGTGGTAGAAGGGGATCTCTACCGCCGTGGCGCCAATGGTATCCTCATGCGGTGCATTTCCCAGGGAGAGGGCCGAAGCATGCCTTCCCCCGAAAATTCACCTGGGCTCACCACGGGTCCAGGCTTTTGACGAATCCATGCAGGAACAATAGCGGCGTCACGATGTGGACTTCGTTGACGAACGAAGGTGGCGAGCAGCAATCCGAAATGCACGCTACAATCAGGCGTTCAGGCACTATCATCAACGGTTCGTGCACAGTAGGGAGCTCCGGGCTGGTGACCTCGTCCTGAGGCGGATCCTGAACCGAGCAGGGTTCCACAAACTCTCCCCCAGCTGGGAGGGCCCCTTCAAGGTTACAGAAGTATGCCGGCCCGGATGCGTTCGCCTTGCCACAGAAGATGGGGTGCCGCTACCCAACCCATGAAATATAGAGCATCTGCGTAAGTTTTACACTTAGACAGAGCAGGGAAATGAATTTTTCCTTTGTAATAAGATAGAATTAGCGTACGGCCCAGAGCGGTGGGGGTCCATCCTCGTAAACCCGGCCTCTGGCATCCATCGTACCATCGGCTAGCAGAACGCGCGGCCCAGAGCGGTAGAGGTCCGCCCTCATAAACCCGGCCTCTGGCATCCATTGCGCAAGCCATGTATATCAAGTTGCAAAGGAAAGATTTGCCCCCAGTTCTGTCTTTGTGTCAAATCTTATTTCGCATTTCGATTCTCGAGTTTTTACCTTTCTAACCCCCGCGTGGACTTCCACTCTTGTCGCTACAGCTAAGATCTGCATTGAGTTGCTGGACTGTTGTACAGGTCCGGACCCCCTTGCTGCTGGGAGAGGGGTCTGGACCCCTAAGGGCCTGCTCTAGAGAGGGGGTGCTTGTTTCCTGGGGTGGTCCGGAGTCCTGTGTAGCTGCTTAGCCGGTTCCGTACCCAAAGCCTACACACTCCACCACCCTGTAACAAGTGCTCTAGTACCCGGAGCTGGGTAATTAGGGGCCCGGACCTCATTCTAGCTCAAGGGCTGGCTTCCTAAGTCCTACACGGCAGGTCCAGCTCCATATCTCAAAGGATCGAGTACGACAGAATAACCTCACCCACTGCTAGGGAGGGGTCCGGAACGTCGAAGCTGGGTCCGGTAAAGTCGTGTTTGTTTCCTGGAGTGGTCCGGAGCCCTGTGTAGCGCCTTAACCTCGTTCCGTACTCTAATCCTACACACTCCACCACTCTGTAACAAGCATTGAGCTGCCTGGACCTGCGTATTCGGAGCCCCGGACCTCGTACTAGCTTGGGGACGGTCCAGAATAAGTCCCGCGGGCCCCTACTAAGCTTTGGCTTTGAGTGGTATGCAGGTTAGACCTTGACTGGTGGTAGCTAGCCTCAAAACATTGAGCCTACCTACCAGGGGGTCCCGGCATCCGCTTTAAGACTTCATGCAGATCGAGGTCCAGTCTCAGTGGTAGACAGACTCAAAACAACTGAGCCTGTCTCCCAGGGGGGGCCCGGAGCGTTCGCTTTGAGCCAGACACCAAGGATCGATTCTGCATACGTCAAACAGCTAAGTTGCAGTATCACTGCTACCATACAAGCGAGTTTGATTTTCCTCTCTGTAGTTCTTTCTACTACACAGGGAATAAGTCGCTCGTTCGACTTGCAATCTATGCTACACCTATGCCCAAGGACGCTTGCTCAACCTTATACGGGGGTCCGGAGTGTCTTCTGCGGCTCGGATGGCAGATAGGTCCTAACAACTGAACCTATCTACCAGGGGGCCAGGGCACCGGGGTGCTGCATACCGCAAACCAGAGCAACTGACAAACAGCTAAGTTGAAATTTTCTTCTATTAAAGTTTCAATAAGTACAATGTTTTTTACATAACACAAAAAATAAAAGATCGCCTGCTGTGATGGTCCAGCTCAGGGATCTGCAGGCTCCCGCTTGAAGTAAGCAGCCACGAAGTCGACGACGTCCCGCACGCTTTCTCGAGCAGAGGCATCCATCTCCGCCACTGGACCATCGACCACGGGGCCTAGCGAGACGGCTGGGTCGTGGCTCCGGAGGCAGGTCAGAATGTGCTCCGCCACCATCCAGATCAGCTCGCGGCCCTCGGCTTCAAGCTGGCCAGCAAGGATCGGCTCCAGACGCCGGAGTCTGTCTGAAGCCGAGTTTAGCACTGGGAGAGCGTCAACAATCGAAGCTGGCAGCTCTACCACTTGGATTGGACTCATTCCAAGTGGCACCAGCGCTAAGCTCGCTTCGCTCGCCTAGCATCCAGACCGCCTCCTGGACCCGGGCGTCCAGTGCCGCCTGGGCCGCCTCCACCTGGCGGGTCCTCTCCTCGAGCTTGGCCTCCTTCTTCGCCGCCGACTCCTTCAGGGACTTGAGGGCCTCGCGCTAGCGCGCAAGCTGGAGCTCCATGTTGGTGGCGTGGGATTCCCGCTTTGCGAGGGACTTCCTATCCTCCTCGAGCTCCATCTCGGCAACAGCCTGCTTGCTGGCGGTCGCCTGCAGCTCCTGGCGCCATTGGTGCAGGGACTCGGAGAGCTTGTCGAGCTCCAGCTTGCGGACCTCGAGTCCCTGGCTGCGGGACTCGAACTCGGACCGCTGGGCCGCGAGGCTGGCCACCTCCTTGGCAATCGCCTCCTCCCGCAGCACCAGGGCTTTTTCCCGACTCGCCACCGCAAACTCCCGGTCGAACACCTTCCGGAGCCCTTTCCTGTAGGACTCTTGGTCGGCCTCAAGCTCGGACCGGGCGGCGGCGGCACGGGAGGCTTCGGCCTTCGTGCGCTCCTCCAGGCGGACATGCCAGTCACTGAGGCGCAGATGCTCGCTCTCTAGAGCAGCCCACTCCCGCCGGAATGCCGCCTAGGCGGTGGAGGTCGCCTCTTCAATCGCCCGCCGGACCCGGACCAGCACCTGGGGAAGGGGAACCGCATCCTCCCCCGGGGGACCCTGCAGGAGCCGCCTACCAGAGACCACCTCCAGCTCTTCCTCTACTGCAGGTTCGGAGCTGGGGGTGGGGGCGTCCGGCACAGACATCGGGACCTCGGGTGCCGAGGTGCTCGCCGTTGCTGCGCCCGCTGCCGCTGTGCTCGCCGTCGCTGCGCCCGGTGTCGGCGCGACTGCCGCCGTAGCTGGGGCCTCGGGGGCCACCGCATCAGGTGTGGTTGCGCCTGGCACTGCCGCATCTGCCACCGCCGCGTCGGGCATTGCTGTGCCTAACGCTGGCGCATCCGCCATCAATGCGTTGGGCGCCATCGGGTTAGCGAAAGCCGCCGCACCCGAGCTCCCCGCACCCGCCGTCGCTCCCGCCGTCGCCGCCGAGGCCCCGGTCGCCTGGACCCCTGCTGATGAGCCAGCGGCGGTGGAAGAGCTGCCTGGGCGAGAGGCCCTGGCAAACAAAGAGAAGAAGCCTTCAGCAAAAAGCGAAGCACCGAGAATAAGGGGAGTGAACGGAAGAATACTTACCCCGAAGCACCGGGTCTCCAGCGCCCACGGAGGCTCGGCGACTGCTTCTGCTACTGCTGCTGCACCCGTGGCAGCAGCGGAGGCGCACCTTGTGGCTGCTGCTGCTGCCGCTGCTGTTGCTGCTCCCGTGGCGGCGGCGGAGGCGCACCTCGTGGCTGCTGCTGCTGCTGCTCCCGTGGCGGCGGCGAAGGCGCAACCCGTGGCTGCTGCTGCTGCTGTTGCTGCCGGGGGGAGACATCTCCCGGCGGTGGTGGCGGCGGCGCGGCTTCTCCAGGGGTCCCGCGAGAGCTGGGAGACCGGGAGCTACCCTGGCCCGCGTCCTCAGCGGTCCTCTGATGCTTTGCGGTGGGCTCCATAACTGGGGTCCCGTCGCCGTGGTGCAACCTGCGCCGGCCCGCTTCCCCCGACGATGCGCCGGAGCTGCTCCGGGCCTGGCTGGGACCGCTCGTGGCGGTGCTACCAGCCACGGCCTGCTTGCCCTTGACAGAAGGGCCGGACCCCGCGGCGCTCGGCACGGCATGTTCCCCGGACGCACCAGGGATCCGGATCCTACGGTCAGGGTCGCCTCCAGTCTGGCGTGCTGTCAGCCCACCGTCGTCGAGGGTCGGCAGGGTGGCCAGCACCGCAGTCCTCAGGCGTGAGTCCTCGTTGAGGGGGACGACACCCTGAGGAAGGATCAGGTGCTCCGAGATGAAGATCTCCCCCGTCACCGCCCGCACCAAGACCTCCAGGGCTTCCTGGGTCAGATCGCTGTCCTCCCCGCGGTGGGTCCTGCTGCAGTCTTGCGGCCCGGTGAAGCTCTTGGCAGGACGCGGCCGATTCTTCAGAGGGGCGATCCGGCGCTTTAGGAAGTCCCCGAGCACGTGCAGCGAGGTGAGACCGCCCTCCGCCAGCGTCCTGATCTTGCCCAGCACGGAGTCGAACTCCGACGGCAGGGACGGCTTGGCCCTCCAGGACTGGCGGTCGGAGGCGGATCCCCCGGTCGGCATGACGAGGCGCTCGTTGGCTTCGGTGGTGGTGATCACCCACTCCTTGCGCCAATCCTCCCACTTCCCGCCAGTGAGTCCGGGGATGTAGGGCGTCCGCAAGTCGCTCCTCGTCTGGAAGTAGTACGCCCCCACTTCGTCTTTGCCCTTCCCGGACTTCACCAGGACGAAGAAGTGGCGGAAGAGGATGACGCAGGGCCGCACCCCCACGAACATCTCGCACAGGTGGACGAAGATGGCCGTCAGGAGGATGGAGTGCAGCGTGAGATGTTGAAGCTGGAGGCCGAAATCTTCCAGCAGGAGTAGAAAGAATGAGGAGATCAGCAGCCCCAAGCCGGTGGAAATGTGCGAGACGAACAACACAAATTCCCCAGCGCGCAGGTCGCCGAGGGGAACCGAGCCAGCTCAAATCCCCCAGGCAGTCTCCTATGAACTCCACCCAATCAGGTGGCGCACCGTGTTCAGCTCCTCCTCAGTCTGGAAACGGCGGGGACGAACGAGGGACGCCATTTCGCTATGGAGGCGAGGAGCAATCTGTGCAGAAGAGCAGGGGTTGAGGAGGCTCGAAGGCAAAGGGGCGCAAAGGCTGGAAGGTAGAAGGCGAATGCGGAAAAGTAACTGCGGTATGCGGTTCATCCCTTTATGAAGCCTGACCCAACCGGCGCCCCCCGAAACCGTCGCTGGAACCTAAGTGACGCTCACGCCTGGTGTTAGCCGCCCAGTCCATGACAAGGGGGCCCAGGCCCGCTTGTCAGGGAGGGCGGGTAGCAAACAAAGGTGTGAAAAGGCGGGATCCGAACCGTCGCCCGCGCGCGAAGCAAGGCGGAAGCTGAGCCGACGTGCGCGCAAAGCGCTGGCGTGACCAGGCTTTTCGGGAACTGCGCTGGTGGTAAATATCCCGTTTACTCCGGCCGCAACAAAGCCGAGCGTCGCTCGCATGACTAGGCGTACCACTGTATGTGGGGACCACGAGTCAGTAAGCCGTTGCCATGTGATGAGGCAGAGAAAAACCCGATGGATGGTCAAAGCCGGTCAAGACTCCTGTAGTATGCATAGTCTAACGCTAGAGGTTTTAAGTTATGTAGAGCCAAATCACAGTAGTGGCCCCACTTGCGGGTTCGTCATCTCTCCCGAGGTGGGCCCGGGGGCCACTGTCGGTACCCTGTAGTAGGGATACACACTCCTACTGCAGCAAGCCAAGACTCGCGTAGTCATCCGTAACTACGCCATAAGGGGCGGAGCAGCCGGGCCCCACGGGTCAGGCTCTTACCTCACCAGGCCAACGGTCCCGGACCCGCTCCCCGCTCTGGGACGGGTCCGGAGACGCCACGTGTCCTTGATGAGGGGAAGCTCCGAGCCAACAGCCGAGGGCTCGGGCCCCCCATAGGGGTCCAGGACCTCCCGCGTCCGTCCGGACCTCCCATGCGCGTAGAACCAACATACCGCCGGGGGGGGTCCGGAGTCGCCACATGTCCCGCAGGCGCGGGCGCGGGCACGAGTCTTCCGCTGGAAGACTCGCCCACCTACCGCATTCAATGCGGGTGGTTGAGGCGTGCTCTGCCGCCGCGGCACGCGGGGCAGCCTTTGTCAGGTCTCACTGTAGACCGCATATTACCGAGGTACACAGTGCAGCCGCATGCGCCGCTTCCGCGCAGAGCCCGTCTGCCGCATTAAATGGATACGACGGCACGTCACTTTTCCATCATACCGCCTACGCCGCAAGCTACACGGCCCGTTTAGCTACGCTGTAGGCATCGCCGCAAGCTACACCCTGGCGCCGTTTCGACAAGACAGGGAGTGGATATGCTGGACGGAGGATTCCCGCGGGCAGAGCAAGGAAATCTAGGAATGAGATCTCCTTCGCCTGCAACGCCATAATGTATGAACAGTATGTTATTTTATACCACATCGATTGGGCCCACCTGTCGGGGACCCAACGGCCATGTATGCGCCTCCCTTGAGATATAAAAGGGAGGCGCTCGCTGCACACGGGCAAGCTCTCACAGGCCCTCTCGCACTCTCTTAGACTCTCTCGAGACTAAGGAAACACAAGCAATACAACACACAGTGGACGTAGGGTATTACGCTCCGGCGGCCCGAACCACTCTAAACCTGTTGTGTTCATCGTGTTCTTCCAGCGAGATCGAACTAGTCCTAGCTAACCCCCGAGTAATCACCCTCTGGGATTAGGCGGGTGCACTACGCCACCCAGCTGTGGGTTTGCACACCACGACACACATGTGTAAGACTTTGTTCTAAACTGGTTTGCTTTGGTAGTTGGGTCTCTTTTGATCCATTTGAGCCCGATTCTCGTGCTTTGATTTGTTGCGCCTTTTGCCATGAACTGTGGAGTGTGTTTCCATGCTCTTGAGGTGTGTTTTCTCTTATTTCACCTGCATACAATTATTTACCAATATGTAAAAATGGTTAGTAATAAACTCCTACCACTAGATTGATGTTCATATTTTATATATTTATGCAGGAGTTGACGGCTTAAATTTAGTACTTAGCAGCCGTCAACAGCGTGTCAACACATGCCTAAAATTATAGGGGAAAAAAATCTTCAAATCAAAATTCTACTTTAAACTTCACCCACAACATAACATCAATTGCTATGCCAAAATTCTTTTTCATATAAATCTATTGATGGAACTTTTTTGTAATTAAACATGCATGTATATAATTTGAATTTTTCCAAATAAAATATGCTCAAATAGATAGATGAAGAAAGTAAGAATTAGGATCATCATTTAGAGTTTTTAAGTAACTTATGAATTAATTCCTCCATACGTTAAACATATATATAATTTGAATTTTTCCCCCTAAATACTATGCGTTCAAATTGAAAGACGAAGAAAGTATGAATTGGGACCTTCATTCATAGTTTTAAGTAACTTATGAGCTTATTTCTCCATCAAATAAATATTGTAATTCTAGTTGTTTCAAATAGATTAGTGGTGGTACGAAAAAGACGCACATACCCCCAGTTTGTTGGCTTCATGCAACTAACCAGACCTTCTAAAAGATGGCTAGAAGTTAGTTTTCATATGCAAATTAAATCTGGCCATTTAATTCGTCAGGTCCAACTTCTACTAATGCACTCTTTTATGAGATTTTTTTTTCAAACATTAGAATTGCATTTTTTTTCATAGGACGAAGGAAGTACACTTTCGTACGCCATTACAATTTTTTTTTTTTTGCTAAACAAAAGAGACCTACCCACCGAAGACTTGGACAAGTCAAAGTCAAGAAGCCAATCGCTTAGCTCAATCCTAATTCCTACCTGTCATTTGTCTTCCGGTACTGCGCTCCCGCTCCTCACCTCACTCATCAATTTCTCTTGCTCTCATCAATTCTCGTCCCGTTCCCTCCACCCACGGCCCACGGGGCCACGTGCAGCCATGGTTGGCCCCGAGATGCTCGTGGCCGCGGCGGTGAACCAGGTCGCCCGGAAGATCAACGAGGTCATCGGCGTGGCGCAGGGCGAGGTGAAGCTGTGCTGCAGCTTCGACGACGACCTCGAGAGCATCAAGGACACCCTGGTGTACCTGGAGGGCCTGCTGAAGAACGCGGAGAACAACTCCTTTGGGAGCGAGAGGGCGAACCTGCGGCACTGGCTCGGCCAGATCAAGTGCCTGGCTTACGACATCGAGGACATCGTTGATGGGTACTACTCGTCCAAGGAGCAATATGAGGGAAGCAGCTGCGCTCAGAAGGTGAAACGATTTTCCATTTTCATTTCCTTCCTAACTAATTAGGCAATTGCTGCTGTAACTAAATGCAATGAACTAGTTCTATGGGTAAAGAAGACAAAGTTATCCTTTTCAGAAGTAGCCTTTTATTATTTGCATTTGATTTTGGGATCCAAATGCATGCACCAGCACAATCGATTGATACTTTTTTTTTAGATTAAACAATCGATTGATACTTGCCACCTAACCATCGATAGGGACACTTTAGGTTGCAATAACATTCCTGCAGTTTTGTAGTTTGACTTATTATTTAGAATGTCCTGCAGTTAGATTTCAACATACGGTATTATTTGTTATACTGCTCCAACATTGCGATTGGAATATAGTTGTATTTGGTCCTTTCTATTTAAGAAACGCTACTCCAGTAACTACGCATGCCTCACATTATACCGACTGAAACTCAGTTATATTTGTTGTAGATTCATAATAGCTCCAGTTAATCTGCATTTATAAAACCGGCCTTTCGTATTAGGTAAAAACCAATTTATAATCATACAACTCAAATTCTTAGCCCACTTTTGTAGATTTTCATTAGTCAAGGACTACAATCACAGCAGTTTGATGCTCATTTGGCTACAGGAATTTTGTTGGTTGTTTTGTTTTTCTCCTCACTTATCGACCTGCTGTAGTAGTTTAAACCTTGGCAAGCTATCACTGCTAAGTTTATGACCTGGCTTCAGAATAGCAACAATTGCATAGCCTAACAATGTTTGCGTAGCTTGTTTGTGTTGAATTTCCAATGTGACTAACTGGGAATTTGACTCATAACCTGCGGACTACAGCAATATAGTAGTATTAAATATCCATTTATCACCAATCTAAATCTAAAAATAATAAAAGGACCTACCTTTTTAAATTCTAATACACCTGGGCCTTGGGCCTCTGTTTCTAAATAATGCACCAATACTTCTTCATTGTCTTTTGCTTCCCGCACAGTGATTGCAAACTTACAGAGTAATGTGATGGTGAGTTTTCAGGGATCGTTGCTCTGCTCTTTATCCAATCCGATGCTTTCAAAAGTCAGCATGGTTTATAAGATGAAATCCAAGAGGGAGTTATTACAAACAAGACAACATTTACCTACCCAATATCATTTCATCTCACATATTAACTCAGTGGTAAATTTTGATGAGAGACAGACAACATCATACAGAAATAATGATATCAAAATTGTTGGGAGGGATCAAGAATTGGAATGTATTATGGGCATGTTAAAGCAGATCAATGTGAAAGAGCTTACCATTATTTCCATAGTTGGGCCAGTGGGTCTTGGGAAGACAAACCTTGCCCAACATATTTTCAATGATAAAAGAACAGAGACATTCAGATTCAAGATATGGGTTCATGTTTCCATGGGCAATATCAACCTTGAAAGAATTGGGAGAGATATAGTTTTGCAAACTACAGAAAGGATTGAGGGAAGCATGCAGATGCAGTCAATCAAGAATGCTGTTCAAGACATACTTAATAGGTATAGATGCTTAATAGTGTTGGATAGCTTGTGGGGCAAAGATGAAGAAGTGAATGAGCTGAAGCAGATGTTGCTTACAGGGAAGACAGAAAGCAAGATCATAGTGACCACTCACAGCAGTAAAGTAGCTGAGCTGGTGTCCACTGTGCCACCACACAAATTGTCTGTTTTGTCAGAAGATGATTGTTCAAGTATATTCTGTCAAAGGGCAATGACAGGTTATAGTGACCCACTTTTCAGGGAATATGGAGAAGAAATTGTGAGGAGATGTAAAGGCATACCATTGGTAGCCAACTTTCTTGGATCTGTGGTGAATGCTCAAAGACAGAGGCGTGAGATATGGAAAGCTGCAAAGGATGACGACATGTGGAAGATAGAGGAAGACTACCCCGAAAACAAAATTTTGCCAGTATTTCCATCGTTCAAGATAATATACTACAATATGCCCCATGAGCTAAGGTTATGCTTTGTATATTGTTCAATCTTCCCTAAAGGATATGTCATTGATAAGAAAAAACTTATTCAGCAATGGATTGCACTTGACATGATTGAATCCAAACATGGAACCTTGCCGCTTGATGTTACTGCTGAGAAATACATTGATGAACTTAAAGATATTTATTTCCTTCAAGTTCTAGAGAGGCCTCAGGTAAGTTCTTTGGTTAATACTTATATTTCTTGTTTTCTCTTGTATAATTTACAAGAAACACGGTAACATCCATCTTAATAAGCTTTAGTAAAACATTTCCATGAAGAAGGTTAACATATTAACGTCTTGTTATGAATGATAATGGATATGGAAACAGTAAGTTTATTTTTCTCGAACACGCAGGAGAGCTGCGTATCATTGTATTGATAGGAGGAGTCATACAGACTAAAAAACACTCCCCGACACACTCAAACCCCACAAACAGAGAAGGGGCCTAATTGCCAAAATAAAAAACAAATCTTGTGCCGACCCGACCTCACCCAACACTGTTGGGATGGACATACACTAAATATCTATGAGCATTCATATTTTTACAGATAAGATAGACAAACAACATCACATATATAAAGTTCTTTACCCAGGTATCATTTTCCTTTGCTTCAAACTAATACCTAAAAAATATTTGCGTTCAGGACTTATGTTGATGACCAAATCATGTCCATCTGATTTAGTTTTAAGATTTTGTTTAATAACATTTCTCAAATTTATTAAATGCGCATTATAACATTGACTTTGATAATTTGAATAAACTATCATGATATTAATACATTTGAAATAAACTATTATTAGAAACTGTGCATTTTTGTCTTTTTGAGTTAGTTCATTCTCCAATTCTTTATTCTCCCCTAACATCAACCATAATGTTATTGCACCATGACAATTTAGCGTTTTGGTTGAGTAAGCTAGCTAATTAACCTCCTTTTCATTTACAGATTAATGCAGGAATTTCCAATAATTCTGATGAAATGCTCTGCATGGATAGTTTGGCACACGATCTTGCTAGGTCAGTTGCTGGTGAAGATATCCTTGTGATCTTAGATGCTGAGAATGAACGCTGCAATAGAAATTATGATTACCGTTATGCACAAGTGTGCACTTCTAGCTTGCAATCAATAGGTAGCAAAGCTTGGCCTTCCAAGGCAAGGTCTCTAATTTTCAAGACAAGTGGTGCAGAATTGCAGCATGTCAGTGAAGTTCTTTCAGTGAACAAATATTTGCGTGTTTTGGATCTCAGTGGATGTTCTGTTAAGGAGTTACCTGCTCCCGTTTTTCAGCTGAAACAGCTGAGATACCTCGACGCTTCAACTTTGTCCATTACAGATCTGCCTCCCCAAATTAGTGGCTTTCATAAGCTGCAGACATTGGATCTGTCAGGAACTGAAGTAACAGAGCTACCAGCCTTCATTAGTAACTTAAAGACGCTGAAGTATTTGAATCTCCAAGGTTGCCAGAAACTTCAGCAATTGAATAACCTAGATTTGCTGCATGAGTTACAATATTTAAATTTATCATGCTGCCCTGAAGTTAGAAGGTTTCCTGCATCTCTGGAAAATCTCAGGAAACTTCGTTTCTTGAACCTTTCGGAGTGTTCTAAGCTTCCAACATTGCCTGAAGAACTATTGCAGTCATTCTCTAGCTTTTCTTCCATTGTGGATTTGAACTTAAGTGGTTTTGAGTTCCGAATGCTCCCTGACTTTTTTGGCAACATTTGTTCACTTCAGTTCTTGAATCTGTCAAAATGCTCTAAACTTGAGCTACTACCCCAATCATTTGGTCAGCTTGCATATTTGAAAGGCTTGAACCTTTCATTCTGCTCTGATCTTAAACTCCCAAAATCTTTTGAATACCTTACTTCTCTTCAGTTTCTGAATCTCTCACACTGTCCTAGTGTAGAATATTTGCCATGTTCTTTTCACAGACTTAGTAATCTGGAGTACCTTTATTTATCACAATGTGTTGGACTCAAAGCATTACCCAAGTCACTTTCAAACCACAAAAAACTCCAAATTGAGGTTTTGGGGTGCCAGAATTGTGTAGTGCAGTCCTGTTCTCTAAGCATTGGAAGTTGGCAATCCCATCAATGGTCACAGCAAGTTGAGGAAGTTGGAACAAGTAGTGCTATTTCAGATATCACTCCTGAGGAGCCTGCAAACAGAGACAAGAAAGAAGGAATAAGCGCATCAGACGTTGATGAAGTTGATTATCCACGAAACAATATGAAGCAAAAATTGACATTTGCTTATCATATGGATGAACAGAAAAGTGAAGAACCTGAATTTATTAACAAGGTAAATTCAATGTATCACCTTAGTTTATTTCCTTGAAATTATCATAGCAGACGAGTTTACAATGTTCTTATTCTTTTTGTAGCCAAACTCAAATGGAGAGATAGTACAAGTAATCCCTGGACAACAATTCACATCCTCTCCATCTCGTTTTTCTTCCATTGCATCAAGTTCAAGTGCAGTGTTTGTATCTGGCTCCTCATCAGATGTCTCAATAGCCGACCATCCATTGTCCAATGATGAAACAGCAGGTTTGGTGTGCAGAAAATCTAATCATCTGAAATTTGAATGAAAGATTAGATTTTTATTTTGAAATCATCTTAATGTGCAAATTGGGATCACCTTCAGTTCAAAATACTCTTCACTATCTTAGAAATGCAAGTTTTTCTAAATATATTTTTGAAATATGTAATTTGCAGTTTCAAACTTACATGTGTAGTCTGACAAATTAATAACTATCTTCAAAATTTTCGAAACTTCGCATGTTGATTTAGTGCTCAACTTAAGTGGTTTTGAAGTTTCCAAGAATATGACGTGTTTCAAGGTTTAGAAGATTTAGAGCAGTTTTCTCTGCTATGAAAATAATAGCATCACAAGTGTGCAGATATATTTACTTTTCCCACAAATATAAATATTTACAATTAGGGGGAAAATAGATATTTGTGAATGGTAACTGGTCAAAGTTATACAAGTTCCATGGGCACATATGAAAGAGAGGAAGATTCAACCGCGTGAAGATAGGCATGAATAGGGCACGAATCAAGTTTAAGGTTTGTGCATAGCAGAACCTATACTATACTACTATGGTCCAAAATTGATGCTGTCCCCTTATTTAAAAAAAAACTGATGTTGTCCCATAATGCATGTAGTCAAGCTGTTAAGCTAACATAAGAAACTAAGTTTTGTCACATGAAAATGATAATTTTTCATCAGAAGTACTTATAATTGTATGCTTCAGAGTTTTACTTTAATAGAAACCCTGATGTTATGATTAAACTAAAAGTAAACTGGGCCCTCCTTTAAATTTTAGCTTCTCATGTTAGCTTTGGACTTTCAGTAGGTTTACATCCTGAAAAGAAATGCAAGGAACCTCAAGTGCCGGCAGAAGATGGCCGGATTTCGGAACATGATGAAGCATCGTCATCACACATACCGTCACGTCCGCATGAAGCCGCCGCTGCCAAACGAAGCATTGGCAACCATATTACCGACCACAGTGGAGAATATCACTTCAGCGTGCAGTGCAGTGGGCCGAACCCAGGGGTTGTGTGAGACAGCAAAGTAGCAAACCAACTGGAAGATATTTGCCATGGATGGAAGTTCATGCAGTACTCGCATGATGGGAGAAAAGAGCCGTTGATTTTGACAGAGTTAAGTTGCCTGCGGTGGAGGAGCAGCGTAGCCTGGAAAAGCATGGGTCCTGCCGAGAGGGCGCCTTGCCAGTTGCCACCCTGCCCGCCGGCATCGGAGAGCCTCTGCTCTCGGCTCTCGCTGCTGTTCTCGGTATCGGAATCGGAGTACCTCGACGGACTCCGTGACCAAAAGTAACAATTAAAAGAAAAAGAAAGAATTGCGCCCTTTGAGCAGGAGAGAATTATATGTATTCTAGTGATTTCTTTTCTTTGTTGTAATTTATAAACTTTGATTCCTACTTGTACATCAAAAGTACATATACTGATATACGTACTATCAGCATTCATATGTACTTATGTAGTTGTAATTTTCTTTTCGAGCTTTATTACAATGATTGTAAAGTACTAATTGGATACTTATAGGTACTTTTTGTCTTGAATTTTTTCGGGTCGTTCATCAATGGTAGGTATTTACAAAAATTAGATTAAATTAGTGTTCGATCCCACTTTTTAATATTCAGTTCCATATTTTTATACTACCAGATATTTTAGTCTAGGTATTTCCAAATACTACTTTGACCATCGTACGATTTTGTTAGATGAATTGTACTTTTTTTCCCATCATTATAAAAAAATTCTCTTTTCTTTTTTTTTTGAGGGAAAATTTTCTCTTTTCTGAATGCTGTGTCACATACCGCAGCCAATCTCGGCCTTCTATGTGGGGGCCCAACACGAATCAGCGAAGCCCATCAGACTCTACCCGTGTGTTTGGTTGGTGGAAGAAATCCAACCTGGACGGGTCGAACCCATTTTTAGGATGTTTGGATGGGGAGGAGCACGGGTTGGAGCGGACCCAGATGGGAATATTCGGTCTATATGCGGGTCGCCTCCGTCTGTTGAAATCCGGCGGACAGAGCCAACCCCGTCGCTGAGCGCTCTTCCCATGAAGTCTCCGTCCGCCCGCCCGCCCCGGCCCTCCCGCCATTCTCGGCTCGCCTCCCCCCAACCGGCGCCTCCACGCGACCCCCGCCGCCGCCGCCTCCCCGTCGCGAGGGCCGACGCCGCCCGGCGCCGCCACCACCGCTCCGCGTCGTCCCCGGCCGGAGCGCTGCTCCACGCCGTCCCGGGCGCCCCCCATCTCCATGACCCTGCTGTGCCCAGCGCCGCGCCGCCGCTCCGAGCCGTCCTCCTCCGCCGCCGCCCCGTCGGCTCCCCGACCATCAAGGCGGCTGCGAGAGGCAGAGATCCAGCCGGGGGCTCCTGCGGGATGGCGGCCGATCTCGGCGGGGTCCGCGAGATGGGAGCGGCGGCGGCGGCCCACGGTGGCCCGAGCAGGGCAGCTCACGGGGCCACGGCGGCGGGAGGAGGAGGAGGTGGGGCAGGCCTCGGCGACGGCGGACGGAGGAGGCCGAGGCGGGCGGACTCCATGGCGGGCAGAGGAGGCCGGGGCAAGGCGGAGGGGGCCGGGCGCACGGGCTGAGGAAGAAGATAAGGGAGAGAAAAAAATAAAAATAAAAAGAAAAAAGTGAGAGGTTGACAGGTGGAGTCCATTAGTAGCAAGTGGGACCCTCGTATTCCCAATTCCTTCAACCAAACATAAAATGGGTTCACTTCGTCCCCAAAATTAAAAGTACAACCAAACAATGAATGGATCGGCTCCGTCCCCAAAATCCGGATTGGATCCAAACCAATTCATTGGTCCCACAACCAAACACACGGTACCAGCTTCATCATCATCAGTGGAAAACTGGCCGAGCTTCGCCGAGACGGCGACGGAACCTTCCCCGTCGCTTCTCGCGGCCTCCATCTCCGCTTGGTCACTCCCTGCTGCTCCCTTCTGTCATCGCCTCAAGGCCCCCGAGTCAATCGCCACCTGAGACACGAGCTCCGGTTCTTCCATCTCCCCGAGGTTAGATCTTCCCCCCCTTTTACCCCGCCATCAATTTTATAAAACTTCTCGCTCTCCTTTTCTTTACTGCTTGCGACTCGAGCCGCTGCGTCCGTTTGCTTGCGACGCCTCAGTTTTTTTTTTCAATTCATTCATGTTCCGGTGACTTGCTCCAGGGCATCGGGTTTCTTGATGGGAGAAGGTGGCAGGCAAGAACCGGCCGTCAGCCGCCCAGCGGATGGCTTGCCGCATAAGCCTGCGCTGGGATTCAACAGCTTCTGGCAGATTCCTGATAAGATTCAGAACTCTCTCAAGGTTTGTTTCTTATGAATAACGAGATGTACGGAACTGGTTGGGCAGATGTGAATTGGTTCATTGGTTGAGTGTTGCAATAGGTGCATTTTGGGCCTTTCCTGAAGAAGGATGCTGCTGGCCGCGGTATGAATGCTGAAATGTCATCAGAGATGGGGAAAGAGTCGTGCACTGCTGCTGCTGCTGAGGTTAGCTTGGGCAGGCAGCTCCAAGCTTGGAAGAACAATCCTAGTTGGACTGACGAGCCGCCAGAAATCAAGGTATCCACGATAATTTGTTGATGCACTTGGACACTTGTCTCTCAGCATCAAGAGTGATTGTTTATTTGTTTACATGCTCTCGACTCATGTCATCATTGAAAAATGAAGATGCATTAGAGTTGCCTTCTATTCTGGAAAAGTTAGCCTTTTGTACGAAATCCCAGTGATGGAAAAAAAATGTTTGCGATAGTGCTTACTAGATTGTTCATATAATTTAAGCATTTAACATTACGTGATCAAATTTATTTACAGGTGACTGTACCAGAAGGCTCCCTTTGCAACCTCAATCTAAGATTCAAAGCAGGATTACCACCGGATGCAGTATACAACATCATAATTGACCCAGAGAACAAGAGGGTGTTCAAAAATATTAAGGTACGTACATGTGTGGTTATACCTCTTTGAAGATTGACTAAGCTGGAATGTTCGTCTGACTGTTTAGGGTAGATTAGAAAATACATTAGCTCTGTTTTCTTGGTACTTGCATGTTGCCATGTTGGGAGCCAAATCTTGGTACTTCCATGAAGAAAGCAATCCACATAGCCGGAGTCCGGTTGGATAGTTCAGGCTACAGAAGAATGCATGATGTCATTTCTGTTATCGATATGGGCCCCTGAGCTTACAAAGGAGAACTGATCCGTCAATGGCTTTTTAATGGTGTGGAATGTAATAGTTCCGTGCTGTATTTTGTTGATAAAGCATTAACCCCAAACTTTCAGATGATGTTCATTCATTGTATATTTCTTGGAGGTCTTTCCAGTTTTAACTTAGCAGTATCTCACTTGAGTGGTAGGGCAAAACAATTCTTTTGTCGGTTTGAATTAGTGAGATAGTGTGATATTCAGCGCTCTTGCAATGTGCTAGGTTGTTCTGTAATACTGAATAGGGAATGGAACTTTTAATAGTGTCACATAAAATATGATTCTGAGGGTATCGCATAAAAAAATGAGGGCCAGGCATACTATTTCTTGCATAAAACTGGGGGCTGTACAAAATATATTCTCATTGGTAATAATAGTAAGCCAAGGAATTTCTTATAAGAGGAAAGGAACCAGGATCTCACCCTAGAGGCAGGTATCATGACAGGGATATTTTTTTTCGCTTTTTCAGGAAGTAATATCAAGAAAAGTCTTGCTTGACGAAGGGTCGAGGCAAGTGGTTGAAGTGGAGCAGGCAGCAATCTGGAAATTCCTCTGGTGGTCTGGCATCTTGTCAGTTCATGTTTTTGTTGACCAGAACAGAAAAAATCATACTGTAAAACCTTGAAACCTGCCAGTCCCTTTGGTCAACACATGTTATATGTTGCCTGATTTGTGTCTTCATGCAATACCTTTTGCAGGTTAAGTTTAAACAAGGACGAACAGGTTTTATGAGAAAGTTTGAGGGTTGCTGGAGGATAGAACCCATATTTGTTGACAAGGAAGTATGCCTTCCTCTTCATCCATGCAGTCTGGAAGAATATGAATCCTGTACTGGTGGCAGGGGCAGAGTTGCATCTGCCATTACCCTAGATCAGCTTATTGAGCCTGCCCTTTTACCCCCGCCACCCATCTCATGGTATTTGAGAGGGATCACTTCAAGGACAACTGAGATGCTGGTGAACGACCTGATAGCAGAAACTGCTCGGTTGCGAGGCATCTCATCCAATGCAGATGGCAAACAAGATGCTGAGGAAATAGGCAGTGCAAGTGAAAGTCCTCCAGGAAGTGAGTGTGGTGACATTAAGGAAAGGTGGCGTCAGAGAAGAAGAAGGGGACGGCATGGAAACTCCCTTAGATTAACGGAGTCAAATGTAGTAAGATAAACGCTATGAATGAATGCTCAATTTTGAACAGGTTTAGTTTAGGGCGACATCCTAGTGTTCAGTTTTTTGTTGTAGATGATATGCGTAAGATGGCTCTTTGTGAACACGTACTACTGATTGTTCAACAGTATATATGTCTGATATGAATAAATTTTACTTCTGCTGAGTTCAAAATCGACCCCTCTTCATTGGTTCTGGTCGTCTTTTACTCCATTGTGATCTTTCTGAACACTGGACTGTCAACTGCCTGAAGGACAACTCTAGTTGCTTTAACCTCACGGTATACCTTCATCATCAGCATGAGCATGACTATTAAAGCATTATTATTTTATATTGTAGAACGTGTAAATTGAAATTTGGGGACAAATGCCGATGGTAAAATGGCTAGATACCAATTGTGAAACCTGGCCCAATCAGATGCCCTGTCCAAGCCAGTTAACAGTCAACCAGTTCATCCTTTCTCCAGAACTGCAAGCCAAGGAAAGGCCCAATTCCTTACCTTTCTTGACATGCTCAAAGCAGCACCTTGTTGCAAGCAATCAGCAACCAGAGGATAATGGAGACATAGCTTCATGTCCAATGCAACGCAAACACCTCCGATCGTTTCATTTCCATCAAGCATCAAGGCCATCCACATAGACGCCGAAGAAGTCATGTCTGGCCAACGGCCACCGTCGTCGTTGCCGCCGCAGCCGCAGCCATTCCGCTTCTGGCTTCCCTACAGAAGCAACGTGGGATCGTGGCGGCAGCAATCACGGACGCCGTCGCAGCCAATGCCATCGTCGCCTCGACCTCGAGCACCTACGACGCCGCCGCCACCAACTCCGGCAGGGCCTCCGCCGCAGCGGTCGGTGCCACACGCCGTGGTGGAAGATATCCCTCTTCAAGCCGAGTCATCCGATGAGTCGGGCACGATCCCGGTCCAAAGCTCAGACTCGTCGCAGCTGCGAGGGGGCAGGCCGTCCATGGCCGACCTCGAGCTGACGCTCTCCGGCGAGCCGCCGGCCGCCAAGAACAGAGCTCTGGCAGAGCCGACGGCAACCGCCGCACCGATACCAAGATCACCATCTCCGGCTTCCCGCGGTCGCGCCTCTTTGACGGCGCGCGCGCGCCGTACCGGCGGGAGATCGAGGACGGCCTCAAGAGCCTCGCCGCGCGCGAGACGCCGGCGCCGAGGCCGGAGAGCGGCCAGGGGTACCGCGTCGTGACGCTCGCCGGCCACAACGTCGGCGCGAGCATGATGCTCGGCAACGCGCCGCCGCCGCCAAGAGCCGCGGAGCCGGAGCCGCCGAGGGTGGCGGCGAACGTGAACAGCAACGTGCAGAGCGTGAACAACTCGTCGATGGAGGGGAGCACGCTCAGCGCCGGCAGCCCCGGCGTGCACGTGGACATCAGGAACGCGCGGGAGGAGCCCGAGGCGGCGACGCCGACGCCGCCGCCGAAGGAGGAAGATAAGGCAAAGGAGCCCGTGAGAAGACCGCCGCGGGAGACGAGCGCTGCGGCAGGAGGCGGCGAGGCGGCGAGGCCGACGGCGAGGCGGAGGCGGTGCCTGCGCGCGCTGATGATGGAGAACGGGAGCGAGACGGAGGCGGCGCGGAAGCCGAGGCCCGGCGCCTGCCGATTCCAGTGCGTAGCGGAACATGCACCGCCGGCGGCGACGGCGAGCAACGGCGGTGGCGCTGGCGGTAAGAGCGCGGAGGAGGATGGCGGGAAATCAAGCACGGAACAGGCAGCAAGTTGAACTGTGCAAACGATGGTTTGATGAAGAGGATTGTAAATTGTAACGGATTTTGCGAGTGTCTGAAACGATGATTCCTGATGCTGAAATTGCATCACTTTTCTGGTTTCGTATCATGATGATGGCAACAAGCGTGAAGAATTTAGTAGCGTTTACTGTATAATTACTCTGTGTCAAAAACTAAATTATGACAAAAAAAATGTTACTCTAGTTAGTGTCAAATTTGTGCTATCTCGATTCTCGACTAGTTGAATCTCATTATAGTTTCAATTTTCGTTTTGGCTGATGTCAAATCTGCCGTGGAAAAAGAATCATTGAACATGGAAGAGAGCAAGAGAAAAAGGATCAATAGAAAAGGTATATGCATTGAGATGTCCTCCTTCCATGGCAAAGAACGTTTCAGCGGCTCAAAAGGGCATTGGAATATCATATCCCAGAATAAAATTGCTTGCAAGGGACAAGCTGCGTTTTGTACCATCCTCGAGGCCACAAAGTGCCTCAGATGTTCTTTCAAAAATAAAAAAAGTGTCTCTCACGAAACAGCTTGGATCGGTTTGTGTGGCAACGGTCTGTGGCCTCCTTAGTCCTTTTTGTGCTTGCGTTGGAAACTGTTCTTGCAAGTGTACTCAAGAGATATTGGCAGATAAATGTATGGGCAATAGAGTAGACCAGTTTGGCATTTGAAAATTTATCTGTCCGGCGCTATAAAGCTTAGCTTCCAAGAATTCATGAAGGTGGTGGAGTTAGAATTTACTGAGTATTTACATGAGTCATTTATGTTTCGTTTTGGAATAAGAATAGATATTTAAACCAAATTTTGTTATTTAATACAACGATGTAAACTATAGAGCCCTGCGAGATGGGGCCTTCCCACCTTAAGAAACACATAAAACAAAGGAATAAACACTTCTTCCTCCCTCTAAGCAGTAAGCACCTAGCTACATGTGAAGTGATTGAAAAAAAAATTTGTAGTAAAGGATTTTTGTTTCCACTTTGGATCTTGAAAATTTTTATTGTGGATATTTAAAGTATGAAAAGTTCAACTGGCTGTGGCTGGTGGCTGGTGCTGATTTGATGTGAAAAAAAATACTGATGGCTGGTTGTCCGACAAAGGCTTTGATTAGGCACTAAACACGAATGACGCACACGGCGCTCTCCGTAGAAGATCCTGTTGCCCTTGCCACTCTTAAACTAGGCAAAAACACCACCGGAGTCTCAGCTGCTCCGAGGAAGGGGCGCACGCACAGGCATCGCATCTCCAGCTTTGGGGCCAGACAAATGGCGGCTTCCTGCGCCTCCACCCTCCCTTCACTCTCCTTCGTCTCCTCCTCCTCTTCCAATTCACCTCGGCGGTTCAGGTACGACGGCTACACGTGTCTGAATCGATCCATATGCGTCGGTATGAACTGACGATTCTGGTCGCCTGCTTCGGCTTCGATTCTTGAATTCAGGCGCTCTAGGGTGGTGGCCATGGCCAGCGTGGGGCAGAAGGTCTACGCGCCCGGCGTGGCGGTGTCGGAGGGCAATGGCGGACTGCCGAAAATCGACCTCAAATCCCCGCATGGAAGGTAATTTCTTTTCTATTTCATTTTTTTGGGGGGGGAGGGGGGGGAGGCGGAAAGGCGCCTCAACGCCCGGGCGTGAGGGGTTTTTTTTTTTTTTTTTGGTTTGGGGGGGGGGGGGGGGGGGGGGGGATAACATTAGTTGATCAATCTCGGTGTGCATTCTGTATGTAATTCTTGAGGGGAAGTCAGGGGACTGTAGTTTTAGTTTAGAAGATGAGTCTTTAGAGATTTTAGGTGAGTCGAGTACTCGAGTGGAGCATTGGGTTGCATCATTGCATATGCAGCACGAGTCACAACATTAGATTGGGAGAAATATGACAGATAGCCAGAGTTGACTAACTATGCATGCTTTTCTTCAGTGTTTTAACTAGATATTATGATTTGTAAATAGTGTTTACAAGATGCATTCCTGTGGTAGGATTTCCCTACGTTTGGCAGCCTCCAACCTGACTTTGGTGCATTTGCATTTAGAAACTTTTCCTGAATTTCTCTTTTCCATGTGACTAAAATGTATATTATCATTCACTCTCAGTTCCTTTTCGCTATAGTGCCGACTAATTGTAAACATTTCATGCATGAAGCGAGGCTGAGATCTATCTGTTTGGAGCATGCGTTACATCTTTCAAAGTCCCTAATGGCAAGAACTTGCTCTTTGTTCGACCAGATGCAGTGTTCAATGGGCAGAAACCCATAAGGTTGGAATGAAACCATACGCCGTAGAACATCAGGTGTTTATCCGGTAGGCATGCTAACTATATACCTTTTTGAAAGCAGTGGCGGAATTCCACATTGTTTCCCCCAGTTTGGCCCAGGTCCCATGCAGCAGGTTTGTGAAACCATTTTTTCTGTTGTAACCATGTGGACCGGCAAAGAAAGTAAATATGACAAAAAAAACATTACCCTATGGATCTTTGGTCCCAAAAAGATTAATTGTAAATTTTTGCTGATGTCACATTCAAATATTAAACATGTCTTGGCAAATCGACCAATGGACCCCAAGTTAGCTTTAAAATGAGTTAAATACACCAGCGGCCCTCGAACTTGTCCTGATGTGCCACTTAGGTCCACGAACTCGCAAAATCAAAATCTAGCACCCTGAACTTATTAAGTTGTGCCACTTTGGTCCATACCCCTTCACATGGCGCCACGTGGCATGCACATATGCAAAAAGAACCCTCCAAAGTTACTATCTTCTACCTTCACCCCCTCACTCCCCTCCTCCCTTCTTCTCCCTCCCAGACCCCGGCCCCTGCTCGAGGCGCCGCCCTCCCTGCCCCGGCAGCGAGCCGCCGCACCCCCCCCTCCCTGCTCCCTCGCCGGCGGCGGCGCCTGGGAGCGACAACGCCGTCCACGCTGTGCCCCATCTCTGGCCCTCTCCGCCGCGGGAGGGAGGAGCGGGCGGAGCACGCGGCGGCTCCACGCTAGCGCCCCTGCTTCCCGCCCTATCTCCTCCGCCTCGGCTTGGCCCTAGCGGCGGCGAGTTACTGCAGCGGCAGGTGGCCGGACCCTCCTCGCGAGCTCCGGTGGCCGTGGCCACATCCGGCGGTGCAGGGGCTCGCAGCCGCAAGTGCAGGGCTCGTGGCGGCGGCGGAGGAGCAGGGGACGGCGGTGCGGGTCCGTGGCTGCGCGAGCTTGGGGCCACGGCGGCGGGCATGGATCTACGGTGGCACACAACGCCGGGCTCGGGTCCATGGCGGTGCGAGGAGCTTGAGGCCGCGGGGGCTCCGGACCGCAGCAGCGCGAGGAGCTCGGGGCCGCGGCGGAGGATGTGCGTCGACGGCGGCGCACGACAGCGCGGATCCGCGGCGACGGGAGCAGCTCGGGATCGCGCGGCCGGGTGCTAGTCCGTGGCGGCGCGAGGAGCTCGGGGCCGCGGCGGCTTCGGACCGCAGCAGCGCGAGGAGCTCGGGGCCGCGGCGGCGGATGTGTGTCGACGGCGGCGCGGATCCGCGGCGGCGGGAGCAGCTCGGGGTCGCGCGGCCGGGTGCTAGTCCGAGGCGACGCGAGGAGCTCCAGGCCATGGCGGCGCGAGGAGCTCGGGACCGCGGTGGCTTCGGACAGCAGCAGCGCGAGGAGCTCGGGGTCGCTGCGGCGGGGCGAGTCTGCTGCAGCGCACGGCGACGGGCTCTTGTCCGCGGCAGCGTGAGGATCTTGGGGCTGCGGCGGGCTCGGGTCGGCGGCGGCGCGAGGATCCAGAGGCCGCAACAGCGGCGTGCCAAGGGCGGCGTGCCGCGGCGCCGGCCCTGCTCGCCACCGGTCCTCCCCCGCCGCCCGGATATGCTCGGAGCCGCGCCGCGGGCGCCGCGAACGGGAGCGAGGCCGAGGCGTCGGCGAGGCGGGCCCAAGCCCCCGCGGGGCTCGCGGCCGTGACCGCGTGCGGGGTGTGGAGTAGCGCGCACGAGGAGGGAGATGGTGGGACGAGCTCGGTGTGGCAGAGCGAGGAGGGAGGAGGAGGTGGAGGAGGAGGGAGGAAGGAGGGTGCGGCACGCCGCCACCACGAGCTCCGCCATGCCATGACCTCCACCGCGAGGAGGGGTGTGCCGGCACAGAGGAGGGAGCAGGGAGGAGAGAGGTGAAAGTGACGAGGAGGACGTAGATATAGAAGATGAAAAAACTCAAGGGCTTTTTTGCATATATTCATGCCCCTTGAAGGGTTATGGACCTAAGTGACACAAATTAAAAAGTTCAGGGTGCCAGATTTCGATTTTGCGAGTTCGTGGACCTAAGTAGCACTTAGGGACAAGTTCGAGGGCCGCTGGTGTATTTAACTCCCTTAAAATTTTTGCAGGAATTTCTTCACTTCTACTAGGTTGGAGAAAGTATCATAGTAGCCACTATCCATGTTTTTGTTATACCAAATACAATGTTGCAGTTATGTAGCATAATGTTTACCACATTTTATAATCTGCTGCACAATAGTGATACATGTGTCCAATTTACTCTTTGTATTTACCTAGGCAAATTTTACTTTTGACAGCATGGGTTTGCACGGAATGTGAATTGGTCCATCGCAGATTCAGAAGTCACCGAAGGAGATCCGGCTGTAACTTTGGAACTTAAAGATGACTCTTATAGCCGTTCTATGTGGGATTTTAGCTTCCAAGCATTGTACAAGGTTAAACTCTGCTACAGTAATGTGTGGCTTGATGCTTTATGCCCACACTGATAACTCTTCACAGCAGAAGTTGCAGCTTTGCCCTTTGCAGCACATGGGTTTGAGTATTTGTTTTTTCTTTTGAAATATTTGAAGGTTTCCCTGCACTCTACAAGCTTGTCAACAACTCTAAAAATAACAAATATGGATGACAAGCCTTTCTCATTCAACTCAGCACTCCACACTTACTTCCGTGTAAGTTGCAGTTTTCTTGGAACCACTTTTATTTTCCTTTTCTGAAATACCATGCCTTCTTCTTAAGGCATCGTAGGCGATGCCTAGGAGACAAGTCATACCTAAGGTGCCACTAGGATCTAGTGATGCCTTTGTCGCCAAAGTGATAAGGCATACTCAAGGTGCCACAGGATACTATACCGCCTTAAGAACAATGATTCCATGTATTTGCTGTTCACACATTTGGTTTACAGGCTTCCATAGCTGGCGTTTCTGTGAAAGGTCTGAAAGGTTGTAAGACTCTCAATAAAGATCCTGACCCGAAAAATCCTTTGGAGGGCAAAGAAGAGAGGTCAGTTTGAATTTTGGTCAATAGTTATGAGGACTTCACCACACTCACCCTCTTATGTGTGAAAAAATAAATTATATTAGACTCTGGTTTCTTGTGCTGCCTAATTGGATTTACCCATCTATGCCCCAGTATTCACAAAACACTAGGTTTCCTGTCTTCTCGTATTTGCATCTATATCACTGTATGTAAATCTGTGGGAGCAGAAAGCAATATTTGCATTTATTCTCACTTTTGTATAAGAGATGTTCACAGCTGTTGCATCACCTATTAGATATTTGCACTGGATGCACTCATTGAGGCAGTAAGTATGGTGTATGCTGCTGAACATAAGTTTTTGAGCCACTCAATACCATACAGGGAGGGGGTGACTTTTCCAGGATTTGTTGACTGCATCTACCTTGGTGCACCGAGTCAGCTCATCCTGGACAATGGATTGGGTGACAAAATTGCCATATCAAATTCAAGGTAGGTGGATATCTGTGAATTGAAGGATTATGTTTTGACATTGTAAAGTCCACATTGTTAAAGTTGTTATCTTGAAATGCAGTTGGTCAGATGCAGTGTTGTGGAATCCTCACCAGCAGATGGAGGCCTGTTACAAAGATTTTGTCTGTGTGGAAAACGCAAAGGTACTACAACAATTGCACGAGCACGACTAGAATCAACTTTTGCTGGCGTTTCCTGATTGAAATCATGGGGAAGTAACGTTGATAATTGTGTGAATTTGGCTGATGATATGATCAACTGTGCCATGTAGATTGAAACAGTACAACTGGAGCCGAAACAATCTTGGGTGGCAGAGCAGAAAATTGAACTAGTCTGAAGATAATGCCTTGCTGCAACTGCATCAAGCAGTGAGATAATTCTTCATGGAACATGTCATCACAATAGCTGTGCACCCAAATTATCCAATGTTTCATGTAAAAGGGAATAAGTGATGCTGATCAGGATGTTTTTTTTTGGCAGTATGATGTTTACTGTGTTGCAAATGTACAATTCAAACTACACGGACTCTGTTGAAATGGAAGCGAGTGCCCATATTAATCTTTGATAAATCATCTGCTACTGAAATATGTTATCTATTTGGTGGCTAAGCATTGTGCTTAATCGTTTGATAATGCTAGATGAGGCATGAAAACCAATATGGTTGTCATGCCTGTTTCTGACTGAAGCAAAAGTAAGAGGAACCTTGTCATAAAGTTAATTTCTTGCTTTTGTTAATTGCTTTGTCTCCAGACAAATATATTTATTTAGTGCACACTGCTAAGCATACAATATTTATTGAGAAAAATATGGTACATCCCAGCCCTCATACAACTAAAACAGAGAGCAAAGAAAAGAAAAGACAACTAATTTACAAAGGGTAAGTGTGGCAAAAGTACAGTTCAGGGGGTTCAGTTACTTAGGCAGTAAACCCGTTTAGCTGAATCAAGTGTGTTGCCAAGAAGCATCGCAATTGTCACTGGTCCAACTCCGCCAGGAACTGGAGTTATAGCAGAAGCCACCTTCACTGCTTCTTCAAAGCAGACATCACCAGTTAGGCGATAACCATAATCACTGGTAGGATCCTGAAAAAATAAAAGATATCAGAATTCCTGTTGGCTAGATGCTATAACACGAAAAAAAGATTCAAAATCATGGCTCCAATTCGCTAAGTGCTGGTGAACTAGTGATGCTTACAGAAACTTTGTATGCAAAAAAAGGAGACATTTTAAGTTTACAGTTGACAACCAGGTTAACATGCCATGAATGAATGACGACGATTCGTGTTTTGCTAAAGGAGTAACTTCAACCCTGGACTACACACTGTTCCTTTTACAAAAATATAAACATTAGATCATAACAGCATTTACTGGACTTTAGAAGCACTCAACATGAGAATCATGTACACCATTAATTCAGATATCATTAACTAGAAAATAAACTGGTGATGATGGACAAATAATATTAGGCACAACACAGAAAAAAAAAACATATCAACCTTATTGATAGAAAGTACAGTAGAAAACTACAGTCTTTACCTCGATTGGATTTGTCCCCACATCAATCACAACTGCACCTTGCTTTAACCAAGTTCCACTTACAAGATTGGCCACTCCAGCAGCTGATATCACAATGTCAGATTCTCGGGTAATCGCCTCTGGATTTGTTGTGAAGGCATGGATAACACTGACAGTGGCATGATGCCTCTGGAAAAAAGTAATGTCAATATATTGTTCTCGTATGGTAAAAAGTGCGTAAAAATAATAGATGTGCATCAATTGTGAAAACTTAACCTGTATAAGTAAGGAAGTGGGCAATCCAACAACTTTGCTTCTTCCGATCACAGTTACATGTTTTCCCATGAGTTCAATCCCAGATTGGAGCAACAACTCAATGCACGCCTTTGCAGCACAGGGCAAAAACAGAGGTTTTCGGCTTCTGAGAGCAAGATTTCCAACATTCAAGGGATGGAAACCATCAACATCCTTCTCTAGGCTGATGGCGCTCAAAATCCTTTCCTCATCCATATGCTGATTGATACAAATTAGCACAAATAATACAATGTGTCATAGCACCAACAATGTGTTATGTTCAATTCAAGCATAATGTAGCAATGCTTGTTGTAAATTAAGATGAACCTTGATCAGACAGATACATAAAATGGAAACTAATAGTTTTCTCTATCGGGCGCAAACGGATTTTTTTTTCACGTGATATTGATATATGAACTAAACCAATGATCATGCCTTTTGAAAGCGTCAACAGTACAACATGGTACCTGTGGTAGAGGTAGCTGTACTAGGATGCCATGAACAGAAGGATCTTCATTAAATCTTGACACTGAATCCATCACTTCATCTTCTGTACAGTTTCCAGGCAACTTTGCCAGCAATGATTTAATTCCAACTTCCACACAACCTTTTGTTTTGTATCGCACATAAGATTCAGAATCTCTTCTATCACCAACCAATACGACAGCTAGACCAGGCACATGTCCGACTGTGTTTTTCATTTGACGGACTTCTTCAGCAATATTTAACCTTATGTCCTCTGCAATAGACTTGCCATCGATAATGGTTGCAGTGTAACCATAAGCAGCTACAAAAGACAGAAATGATAGTTCAATGCACCAGATTTTCAGCATAAGATGCTGAACAATAATAAAATAGATGATATCAACGATATCGCCAAGAATCAAAGTTGTTGACTTGAAACTTCCATACAGATGTATACCAAACATATATTACCGAGAGCAGCTACCAAGCAACAATAGTTCACTAAATCGATTTCCAGTTTGCATCAATTAGAACTTGCATTTCCCTCTGAACCTTCCACTTGTACTGGTGCTTAAATCAACACCCTACAAACTTCTAATTCTATCTAGCACAGGAGCTACTAAAGAACCCCAACTCGCGTTTTATTTCATGTTGCATTTTCGTCCATCGACGCTACAACCGTCAGCAACAGGATAGTTTTCTACACTGAGATACTATAGGATCTGAGCATTGATTATGCATGAATAACAGGAACTGATCTCATGCCACAAGCTAACTTGATGAATCACAAGCGTTAAGCTCCACCAACTTATACCCATTTAATTACAGCAACATCTAGAGTAATTAAATAATCCCTTCTTTCATAGGAAAGGTGGCACTCTCAAGTCTCAACGCTCGATTCCCCGCCTTCAACCCCGAGATTTACCAAAACAATAATTCCCGCTCACCTCCGGCGTCCCGCGGAGGCGGCGCTCGCGCTGCAGAACGCGTTGGAGGGTCCCAGGTGTCGGGGAAATCCGGTCCAAGAAGAAGGCTGCTGCTGCTCCTCCTCCGCCGCCGGCGGCGGCTCCCCGCCCCCGCCTTGTCCTCCTCCGCTGCTGCTGCGGCCGCTGAAGCGTCGTGGAGCCCACGCGCCACCCTGTAGAGCAAGGAGGCTAGCGGGGAACGGCTGTGGCGTGTGGCGGAGGCGGCGAGCACGGCCACGACGGCGCCACCCATCTCCGTCGACGCGACCCGCGCGGATCCGCCGCTCGTGTCGGAAATGAGATTTCGGTAGACGTTTGGGCCTTTTGGGCCACGTGGGCTCAGCTAGAAGATATTTCTGTCGCATTTGATTCGGCCAAGAGGCCCCATTGTATGCAGAAAACCTATCTGGCTTCCGGTAGTTTTTTTTATGTAGCTACCGGTGTTTGAGACGAGTGCAAGTTCGTGGTCCGCCTTCTTCCTTCAACGGTTGCCGCCGCCTCCTCCATTTTCTGGTATCGGCCGGCCGCCGCTCCACTTGCTGCACCGGTATGCCGTCGCGTGCTGCTCCTCGCCGCAGCCTACTGCTCCGCGCCCCGCGGGTGCGCCGCCGCCGGCACTGTTCCGCCCGTCCCTGCGCATCACCATCGTTGCCAGAGAAGTTGGAATAATCTATTTCAAAAAAAAACTGTTGATCTGCATTTTGGAAAATGTTGAATCCATTTTTCAAAATACTGAAACAAGTTGTGAAAAATAATGATGTTAGTATTTTGTTCCAAATGTTGATTTGTGTTTCTAAAAAATGTTGAATCTGTTATTTTCAAAATATTAATCTATATTTTTGAAAATGTTGAATCTAATCTTTCTTTTAAAATATTGAATTTAGATCTCTAATTTGGACCCAATGAGCTTTAAGGTTTTTTTCCTATAAATTTTTAAAGCATGTAAGATTTCTATCTAAATTTTGGTTTGGTCCATCTAAATTTTTGATTTGATTGGTCTTCTGTCCTTTGAGCTATATTATGTGGTGTTGGTGGGACTGATTATCAGCTCGTTTGGCTGGGCATAAATGGTTGATCTTAAACTGCTGGAGTCTTGTGCGGGCGGCAAGAGTCGGGCTCCAGCCCAGCCACTTATGCCCAACCGAACAGGGCGTATGGGTCTGTAAGAGGAGGGGTACTTACATGGGTCGCTTGATGATCAAGTGTGCTGCATCTTTTTTTAGATGATGGGAAAAAAGCGTCCCGACCTTGACCTTCAAGAGGCTACAACCAACTCATTACATTAAACTGCAGTATCTCCGTCTGCAAACACACTCAAAAAGTTTACAAAAGTAAATAGGAGACACCAACAAAGTTCACACTCAAAAAGTGTGCTGCATCTAATCTACTTTCAGAAGTATTGCTCTCATGTACATCTATGCAATCATGCGACTCAAATCCTTAATTCCTGATGAATATGAAGAACATGGTGTAGACCTTTTGAAGTCTGAAGCATCGATGGAGTATTTATGCAACCTACCACCACGTAGGTCTCACTCACCTTATTAAAATTGACAGAACACTAGCATGTTTCACAATGATGCGGTAACAGAGGTTGAAAACAATCTTACTGCGTCAAGGCTCCTACTAGACATCCCATATACGAGAAATTTCGAGTTGAGGTTTGACATCTTGAAACCATTATGCCTTTTTTTTCTCCACTCGTGAAATCTGCTTAACTCGCTGGTCAAACCAAACAGCTTCCTTAACATGTTAGGGATTGATCGACAACCTCTAAGCAAGGGAATGGACGTGAGATTGAGATTTCAGACACCACGGGCCCATCTACTAGGCATTTGTGCAACATCAGCCTGCCACTTACCGGTAATTTCAGTCTTCTTATCCACTTAATCTATTGAAGCCACGTGATACGGTTATGCAGAAGTAATTGTTAGGCTCAAAGTTGTACTTGTTTCCTTATCCTTTTGAGCTACATTCACTGAACTTCTCGGTTACGTTCTTGAACATGGAAAATGCATTGTTTTTTACCAGAATTATTAACCGGTAAGGCATCTAGGATCATCAGAAGCGATTTATATATTAGTCTGAATTTGTTGCATTGGATTTTTTTTTCAAATCACTCTTACCTCACTTCATCACCGAAAATTAATGGATTTCTATTTCAATTTCTAATCATGTGGAAGTGGCAGCAGGATCACATAAGAACAACAAGTGGATGGGACCAGCAATCAGAATGTCACTTGCAAGTTGTCAGGTTCCAAAATATGAATCTTCTCAAGTACTCCTGTCAACTGGAATGCAGGCGATGATATAAATAAACTCTGTGAATGTCCTGAGATACACATTGAAAGCACTTTCAACACATTATTGCCTTTCCAATCAACTATATTTCTTCCACAGGAAGCGCCCTGCCATTCTAAACAACTATATTTCTTCCACAGGAAGCGCCCTGTAAGCCCGCTATGGAGTCCAAGATCGTCAAAGCGGCAGGAAAAATCTGGTGGCGAGATCAACAGCTTTGGGTCCAACGTGATAACTAACTTGGATGCGTCGCTCTTGAGTTCAGCTCCCTTAGGATGCATGTTGACGCTCCCATATTTGCGAAAGCCAGAGCATATTAGTATTACTTAGTTTTGAGGTTGGTAAGTGTAAGGAACATGACACCATTTATGTCATTTCAAGTGATTTTAGTGATGAGTGGCCGGATGAACCGACGCTACCCCTGCCAGAGGCATCGGTTCTTCCGGTGATACGCAGATTTTCTGCTGACCGTTGGAGCAACGGCTACAAGACTTGGTGGCCTATTTATACGCCTCACCCCGGCCATTTGGAGATTGCTGGAGTTGCTGGACATCCCACACACACCCAAGAACATCTCCAAGCCATACAAAAGCATCAAGATCATATCCTTAGCCCTTAGCACACTTTGAGAGTGTTGCGTAAAGGTTAGCTCTTAGTGAGTGTGATTGCAAGGCCTTGAGCCTTTGTGCTGTGGTTCTCTAGTGAACCAAAACAAGAGCTTGGTGCGCCGGCACCTTGGAGCGTGAAGCTCGCCGGCAACGTCATCGACCCTCCGACTTGGTGTGGAGCGGCGACGACATCTTTGTGCGGGGGACGTGGAGACCCTCATCCTTTGTGGAGAAGCTCCTTAGTGGAACCCGGGGCCAAGGTGACCGTGATTGTGTTCACGGAAGAGACTTGGTGGCCGAGTAGCAATACTCTTAGTGAGTGCTACAACAACGTGGATGTAAGTGTGCCTTTGTGGCTAACCGAACCACGGGATAAACACCCGCGTCAAGAGTTTGTTATCTCCTATCCCGCTCATTAAGCTTCCGCATTTCATACTAACAATTTGTATGCCTTTACTTTCATAGAGTAGTTTCTTGAATAGGAAAGGCTATAGGTTGCTAAACTCTTTTGGGATAGGGGTTTCACACTAAAACAACCATAGTTGCACATCTAGATAGCTTGTTTTAGTTTAAGTTTTGTGCAATCTAGTTGGAGACATAGGTCTAAGTTTTTAGAGTGCCTAATTCACCCCCTCCCCCTCTTAGGCTAGAGCACCCGATTCCTTACAGTAAGTCACATTAGCTTATGGCCCTTCTATCTTTGGGAAAGTTCTCCGTTTAATCCATTCCTAGTTCTTAATCTTAATTCTTTTCTGCGGGTAATGAAGATGAAATGTTAGAGCAGAGAAGGCTAGCTCTTAGATGTATCATGGAATCTATGTGCATTGCAATGTATATCAATGAATTGAGTAGCAAGATGTAGAGGTGAGAAACCCTCTTAGGAAAACTTGTAATTCATCTTATTCATGCGAGCATAGCAATAAAAGTGTGCATGTACACCATATAACATGTAACCAATTAAGATTCAATGAAAGACAATGAGTTCAACGTCGTTTCACGAAGCACCTTTCGACAAAAAAGATTGAAAAAGAGAATTTTGATTATGTTATTCTTGGTCAATATGAAGAATTCAATTAAAAACATTGCATGGGAAATATATAGACACAAACCATCGTCTTCATTTAGGGTTGGCGAGAATTCTTTAATGAGACCAAGCATCTCCAAAGTTTTGTTGGTCCCATTGCAACACACGTCATAAACCTAGTAGTACTAAATTTTAGATTAAAAGAGACTGTTATTTCATGAAACTCTTCTTTATCTCTCCCTTCTCATCTTCCTCTCTCTCTCACTATTACCCTGCTCCGATGTTGGTATAATTCTTACGGTCATGGATAAATACGCAAGCGCGGGGATATATCATCATAGTATTTTACCTATAAGTATTTAGGTATCATATTTATTTTTTCGTAGGAAAGGCAGCAGTTAAATAATCACTAAGTTTATGGTTGTATCTCAATTCGATATCCAGTGTACAAATAGGGATAAGTATAGTGTGAAGTGTAGGTAGTGCGACATACAAGATAATTCAAGCTCAAACAAGAAGAATTAGGTAGGTAGGAAAGCAGAAGAGACCTAAACTAGGGACTTATGGATTTCTAATCTAAACGCGCATAGTTTATATTATACACAATATACACCTATATATATAATCATATAATTAGAATATGTAGTTACCACAAACAATGGTGTGACTAGTTGTGCCCTCTGCCTTGCACGTCAGGCATTGGCAACACTAGTGTGTGCCTTCGTCCTTGAGGCGTTGTCGGCATGGAGGCCTTGACCTCATCCTCAGCATCGATCTTCCTCCTCAACGGCTGCCTAGACGTGTCATCATCTTTGTCTACGACGCTTTCTCTTATGCGCCACCACCTTTGGCGCCCACCATGGTGCGCCCACGGCTTCATGAACGGCTCCCTCTTTTTTGGCAATCTCGACAGCTACATCAACAACGGCTACTCTACACATGGCATCTTCAACCATGGCTACTCGTCCTCATGCTCAACTACCTTGACATCGGCACAAAGGGCTACCGCTCTAGGCTATCATGCACTACCGAGAGACCAGAATGTAATTAGCGGACGAGCCACCAGCCAATTATGTAGCAAAAATGGCCTCTCATGCCATATTTTAATATAATGTTTTGGCAATTGATGACACACAACACTTGGACTAATATATGTGTTAAGATGATCATTATCAGGCTTATAGGTCCAAGAGATGAAAAGATACAAAACCCCGAAGAAATCAGGTCGAAAGGACCAAGACAGAGGTAATTTGCACTCACCGGTTAAACCGACGTGAGGCAAATTACACTCACCGGTGGAATGGGCTCAGTAGAGACCAAGTCAACAGAGTGCACCGGATGAACCGACGATGGGAAAAGATGTATCATCGGTGCAACGAATCCAGAAGCTAAGGCTAGGGTTCAGCACCGGTTAGACCGGCGATGCTCAAATTGAGCGTCGGTGCAGTTGTCCAGAGACTCCATTTTTCGAGGGTTTCTGAGCTTGCACTCACCGGTTAAACCGACGATGATTTCAAGAGCGTCGGTACAATTGATCAAGTAGCTGTTGGAGCAGTAACGGCTAGTAGCTGGAAAAAAGCATTCACCGGTTGAACCGGTGATGACAAAACTGGAGCGTCGGATCAACCGGCGTTCAGGAATTCTGTCAGCCTTTCCCAACGGCTCTTTTGGGGTGTGTGGGCTATATATACCCCCAAGGCCGGTTGCTGCATATTGTTGGACGCCAAAAAGGTCGAAGGAAGTGTTGCCCAAGCAAATCATCATCTCCAACCATCCTAGCAAAGCTTAGTGTCATATCTAGCTTGTGAGAAGCTTTGAAAGAGCACTTGTATAGGCTTAGTTCTTGAGAGAGCTAGCTTAAGAGAAGTCTTGCTGAGGCAAGCAAAGCATTCCCGTCGACGACCCTCCGACTTGGTGTGGAGCGATGCCGACACTTTGTATGGGGGAAGAGGAGACCCCCTCCTTGGTGGAGAAGCTCCGTAGTGGATTTCGGCCGGGTGACCGAGAGAGACGGTGGCGGTGCACGAGACTCGGTGTCTTGTGGGCACTTGACTTTGCTTGCCGGTGCGCCTTGGTGGCCTAGTGCAAGACGGTGATCGGAAGAGCCTCGGTGTCCCGTGGACGTAGGCGTTTGAGCCGAACCACGTTACATGACCGTGTCTACTCGGGAGTTTGCATCCCTCTTGCCCTTACCTCTTTACTTAACGTATTACGTTTCCGCATTTACTCTATCTTACGTGCCTTCACTTTCCTAGTTAGTTTGATTAGGATTGGCTATAGGTTGCAAGTCTTTTGGGGTAAGTAGAGAGTAGTATAGATAAATTTTAGTCATAACTAGCATGTGTAGGACGTGTTAGGTTTATCTTATGCAAGTAATTTGAGCCCTAGGTTAGAAAGCGAATTAGCAACCCTATTCACCCCTCCCCCTCTAGGTCGGACACCCCGGTGATCCTTACAAATTACAATACTTTATGAGTGCGGTGAATTACGGAGGACGGATGTAACTATCACCACCACCTGCTGCATACCTCTATAAACCATGGGGTAGACCCACGTTGCAACACTTAATCAACTTAGGCCTTGATAAGTGATACTCTAGTAACCCACATGGAGCCTCTGAATCATAGACATTTTACTACAACAAACATATATAATTCCGGACCGATGCCGTGGTACTATATTTATTTGTCTAATCATGGAAGGTATACGGTACAAATATAAACTAAGAGACATACATCTTATAGAGCAGTATATGAACCACGCATAAGCAAAGATAAAGAAGATAAATCTATTGAAAATATTAAAGTATTACAAAGAGAGAAAAGTACCACAACCATATACCCGACTCCTAGTGAACTTGAGAACCCAAAGAAGATCTACTTCAGCCTAAACTCTACAAGCTTAAGGACTAATTGCAATAGAGAAAAGAGAATAAGAGAATGAGCTTACTGGTGTGTGTTCTAAATGCAGACCTCTCCCTCTTATTTATAGTCTTGTACATATCGGTTCTGGAGGGTAAAACAGGTGGAGACATGCACAACCATCATTAGTAATAGAAAATCACCAGGAGCTCTGAACCAGGACAACCACCTTTCGTAAGGTTGGCTGGCAGGTGGTCCTTATCCATGGTCGGTATCCTATGCAGTTTTATGTCGGTTTTAGTGATTCTATGGGCCCTTTGATCCATATGATGTTGAGGTGGCACAAGTGATTGGTTAGAGTTGTACTTCTTGCCACCTTGAGCGTGTTTTCTCCTTAAATATGTTCAATTCCCTCCATATCTATAAAATTCTGAGGACATATGGGAAAATATTATCATAAACTAGTACGTATGTAAGAGAAGCTCTACTTTATTTTTCTTTATTTCTAGATAAATTGACGGGCAAAATTGGGACTTGACAATCGGCAGCATCCGATATGGAACGATAACAACCATAAAGTAACTACAAAGTAAAGGAAAAAAAAAAGAGATTGAGCAAACAGGAAACAAGCCCGCTTTAGTTTTGTTTTTCTGAAAACTCACTTATTTGAGAGGCAAGCTTTTCTGATAAGTTCTTTTATGGAGAAATTTTGTTTTGATAAGATCATAAGACATAAGCTAGGTGTTGACAATCCCGATTATTTTCACTTAGGGATCCCTTTGGCTTATTAGGAATGCGAAGCTCGAACCACTTATGAGATAAGCGAAGTGAAAGTTGTTTTCCTGCTTTTGTGCTAAGTTGCTTGTGTGGTAAGAGGAAAAAAAGCAAATTGTTATTAGCGTAAGGGATTTCTGCCATCCCAATTTTCCAATCTTTAAAGAATGCTATTACTATTCATCTTATTGGAAACTTGCCATTACAATTCTGGATACTTCGCATCCATGCCCTGATCTATGTTTGCTACGGACCCAAGCCCACTGGCGGGTGACGTATTTGCGTATTGGACCGTATTGCCCCTCTTCTATCTGTTAAGGCGGTGAGGCTGGGCCAGCCCAACTCGTCTCCTTCCTCATCCCTGCTTGATCCAACGAACCCAATCCGGCCTGTCTGAAAAAACCTAACCCGACCCTACCTGATCAATATATGGACCGGGTTCGGTTTGAAACTTTGGACCCACAACAAAAATTGAGCTGGGCATAGACGATTTTTTTACTTGAAAAAAAAAACAACTCGACCCAAAAATTATTATATACAAAATTTCAGGTTTAACTCGACCTGACGCATCGCAACCACGTGGGCTCGGGCTGAAGAATGCAGCCTGGTGGTCGGGCGTGGATCCTATATATTTTCCGAAAGTTTTTTTCTTACCCATCTTCCAGTGTTTGAGATTCGTGCAACCAATCACATCCATCCATCTCTTCCCTCAACCCTAACCAAGCACCCGCACGCCCTTCTCCTGCCCCTGTGCGCCGCCGCCGCCGTCACCCGAGGCCCTCGCCGCCGGCCCGGCGCTGCTTGCCCCACCCCACACCACCGCCGCCGCCCGTGCCCACCCGCACCACCGCCACCCGCACGCGTCCTCTCGGCCCCTGTGCGCCGCCGTCGCCGTCACCCACGGGCCGCCGCCGGTGGCCAAGTGCTGCTCGCCCCGCCCCGTGCCGCCGCCACCGCCTGTGCCCAGATGCTCCACCGCCACCCGCGCGCCCTGCTGCTCTCCGTGCCGCTGCCTGCGTTGCCCTGCTGCTGTGCCGCCGCCGCCCGTCGTCGGCCGCCGGTGCCGGAGAAGACGAGGAGAAAATGTTGATTCAACATTTCCAAAGTATTGATTCAAGATTTTCAAAATGCCGGTTCAATATTTTCTAAATGTTGGTTCAACATTTTAGAAATATTTGGTTCAATATTTTTTCGTTAAATGGATTTTAGTGGATTTTATAGATGATTTGCTTAATCATCTTCCACGAGATGTATAGGAGCCCCCGGTGGTCGGGTTTGGTCGAGTGGGGATTTGGACGGAAGAAGGAAAGCATACATGATTTTTCTTTGAGCCGATCCGACCCGGCCCATGATCAGATTCTAATGTCAGCATTGAAAGCCAGCCCACAAGGTTACTTTATCATCTAACCCTAGCCCATCCAGCCCATTAGCACCCTTCTCTGTATGCGCGCGCCACCGCCGTCCCGCCGCCGCCCGCCCGTTCTCACCTCCTTGCTGCCGGTGCCGCGCCTAGCCTGTAGGCCCGAGCTCCCTCTCGCCGGTGCTGTGCTGCCTGCTTGCTGGTGCCGCGCCGAGATCCCGGCCGCCTCCGCCGGTTCCGCGCCACCGGCCTGAGCTCCCTCTCGCTGCCGCCTGCGCCGTAGGCCTGCTCTCCCCTCTTGCCGGTGCTGGGGCGAGAAAAATCCCCACCAAACGGTGATTTCGCGACAGAGGAACCCTTGCTGTAGCTCCCGCAGCTGCGCTCCCGCCGCTCTAGCCCCTGCACCCGCGCACCCGCCGCATCTACCCATGGCTGAGCCGAACCCCAAATCGAAGCGCACCAAGAAATCAAAGAAGCCCTCGGCGGGAGGAGGTGGCGGGGAGGACCTAGACGCGATCAAGTCTGACGTCGCCACATTCGCCTCCACCCTTGGCTTCCTGCCCGGTGCCGGCGGCTCCTCCGGCGGCTTCGATGACTCCGACTTCCGCAAGTCCGGCCCCATGAAAAAACCTCCAAAACCACCTTCGGAACAACCCCAGCAAACCCCTGAAAACACAGCAAACCCCCATCAAAACCCTAAGCCTGCCAAGAAGCCTCACCCTCTCGAGCTACATGGTCCCCTTACTGCCACCAAACCTGGTGCTGCCACCACGAATTACCCGCTGATGAAGGCGGCGGCACTCTCAGGACAGTGGTACGCTGATGCTGGCGAGCTAGAGGCGAGGGTCCTGGGCGGCCGTAAGCAGGTACCGCCAGCTGTAGGGCTTCAGGAGATGCAGGGGATGGTGGAGCGGAAACGGGAGCTGGCGGAGAAGCTAATGGCTCAGTATGCGAGAGAGTATGACACAGTGAGGCGGGGGCATGGTGACCTGAAGCTCCTGGAGATATCAGCAAAATCTGGCACATCAGCTGACAAGGTGTCTGCGTTTACATGTCTCGTCGAGGACAATCCAATTGCAAACATGAGGGCGCTTGATTCCCTCCTTGGTGAGTCGCTCTACTGAAATGCTATAGTTCAAGGTGATTAGGCAGTAACAGGAATACAGGTGACCATACTGTTGACGATAATCAGTGTCAATTGCTAGTTTTCCAGAACCACTGCAATGCATGCTGAACTAATTGTAGGTAGCCTTCCAGACTAGAAAAAAAATGAACTAGATTTGCTGAAATGTTTTGGATAAGCAAGATTCCTGTTTGGAACCAATCATAGTAATTGTTTTCTTGAGTCTACCTAGGTATTCGGACCATGATAGTTTTGAAAATCTTATTTTCTCCACTTTCTCATCTTTTTATTTTGGGAAAAATATCACAATAGGTATGGTAACATCGAAAGTTGGTAAGAGGTATGCGTTCACAGGCTTCGATGCATTGAAAGAGTTATTCCTTGTGAGGTTAGCATCTTCTGGTGTCTCCTGAAATTTTATTGCATTTTTGCTGTTACTCATAATTTTATTTGTTCCTTATAGTATTTTAAACCAATCCCTCATGGTGTTCGTAGTATTCTTTTATAGCTTCTTTTTCTTGTTGAAGTTTTGTGGAGATTATCACCAAATTGAATTAATCCTTGTGAGTATCTTAGATTTATGGGAAACGGGCCTGTTGATGCAAACAATGAATTAAGGTTAATTACCATTCTTATTCATGGTTATTTTACTGTACCATTTCATTGAAGTTCTGCATTCCTGCATATCTTCCAAAAAACCCTAACAGCATTTGGAATGCAAAAATTGTAATTTATATATCTTTCGACTGCAGCGTAGTAATTTGTTTGTCCCTGAAATAAAAAGTTAAAAGTAATTTGTTTGTCCCTGAAATTTTAGTTAGACTAGGGTATCTTGCACCATCCATTTCTCCTCCCCTCATTTGGCAGGAGTTTTCCTTTCTCTGATTTCTGTTCAATTTTATTATTACACGCATGTTATGCTCAGAGCTTGCATAGTAGAAAAATGAAGGACTGAAATTCTAGCCTGCAGCAATCTACTGCCGTTGTAGTTATTTAGATTTTGGATATGTCAGGCTGGAACCAGATTGAGTTTTCACCTTTAATTATATGATTGGCCCGCCCTATGATGCCTGTTAATCTTGGTCCATGTACCAAGCTAAATGTGTGCGAGTAATTTTGTGAGAATGGTGCGAAATTGGAGCGGTAGTGCCTGTTCCCAGAAAGGTTTTTGCAATAGGACAGCTTTATTTGGATGTAAAGGCTTTGTTGTTTAGTACTTTAGTAAGCCTCTTTGTTTGCTGGATTCATTTATCCCTTAATTTGGTACATTTCAATAAAGCTTCTAGTGTTGTTAGTATAGTAAATTCAAAGGGAAGTGTTAATGTAAGCATATGCTGAAAACTACACTAACTTTTATTTACTTTGTAACATGCATAAATACTAACTTTTATTTACTTTGTAATGTGCATTAATCTGGCACTTCTAATTTTTTTGTCCACTTTATTTCAATTGGATTGAATTATATACAGGAAAGTGGGGAAGAAGTTACTGATAGGTTACAAGATTAGCCTACATATATAAGAAAGGAAAAAGTTGTGAATTTGTAGTTGCTCTGTACTATTTTCCCTATGTTTTCAGACTGCTATGCATAAAGATAATCTACATAAACTAGGCCGCATGTGAATAAGTGGACCGAGCTATTGTCAATAGCTGTGTTATAATTGACAATTTCTCACTGTTTGCTCTTAAACGTCAAGTTTTCTTACTTACTCTTTTAGTTTTTTTTTAATTTTGGTGTCTTCTTAGTTATTTGTTCTTTTGCTTGATAGGTTATTGCCTGATCGTAAGTTGAAAAGTCTTATCCAGCGCCCGCTAGATATTTTACCTGAAACAAAAGATGGCTACTCACTTCTGCTCTTCTGGCATTGGGAGGACTGTTTGAAACAGAGGTATTTCTCGCTGAACTAACCTTAGAGCTATCCTACATTTCATGTGCATGCTGTGTTGTCACTCTAGACGTAAGTGTCCAATGTACAAAGAGTGTATGTGGTCTACATATGCAAAGAAATAACAACTGCATACATATACATATAACAGAAAGAAATCCGTAGTTTATCAATTCATTCTGCTTGTAAAATATTTGTAGGAAAAATATGGTTGTGTGTGTGAGGGGAAAATGAAAAGATTAGAGTGATTGTGTCATCATTACATAATACTTATTAGTGTTTCTTGCACAACCAAATATTTAAATTGATTGGTTAAAAAATGCTGTGAGTCTGTGACCTTGGAGAAACCAAATATTGTATGTTATATTAACATTCATGTGCATGAACTTGAATTAATCAAGATAAAATAATCTTTTTTTTATGATTATCACGATCGTGCTATGTTTCAACTATAATCTCAGATTGATACTATTGCAGATATGAAAAGTTTGTTATGTCACTGGAGGATGCGGTTAAAGATATGCTGCCAAATCTCAAGGACAAAGCAATGAAGGTCAGTTAAACTTGTGTAACTTTGTGAAAACTGACTTTAACACTGTACATTGTCTTAGGGTAAATTTATTCAGCTTACTGAATAACAAGTTGATTGGGCAACTTGCGGGGCATGTACAATTGTTTCCTGTAATCAGTTGGCAAACTTGGAAGTGTTGACCACAAGATAATAGTTATGGGAAAACAGAAACACATTTTCAGAAGTTCCATAACAGGAATTGAAAAGTGCAATGGACAGTGTCTTACCTTCCATTTTATGAATTTAAGGTAGTTAGATTTGGTTTGTAAGACAAATCTTGCATCGCATTCAATCTTGTAGTGAAATTTTCTTCTGTTCTCAGACTTCATCTTATTTTTCTTGACATGGATGGACATGATGTTGTCAAGATATGTATGTGGTAAATAATGGGGATAGCCTGCTATTGGAAGTTGTAGGACCATGGGGGTGTGTTGGTGCGGGTGACAGATATAAGAGAGAAAGGGAATTCTTTTATTCCTTCTCAATTAATCAAAATGAGCCTTAATGTCTCTCTAAGAACTCAATTTAGAGATAGAACAAGCTAACATCCTAATCTTTAAACTGGCACGTGCACACTAGGCTCCATTTGTACACCTATCAGAACTATTGCAAGCCTACAAAACTTCGAACTCCATTTTTCATTGAACATGTATTATGTATACTATTGGTGGAGATAGCCATTTCCAACAGAAATTGTATTTGCATTTTCAATAGTTTCTGGTAAATATAACATCCAATAGACTTCTTCGTTATATAAATTTTAATTGCATATTCTATCAGCATCTTTTGGGGACCATCTGGAGTTGAGTGGAATTTTTTGGGACTCATGTTGATTTTCGCTACAAGTATCACACCATGGGATGGTTAGCTGGGGGCAACAGTCTGCCCGAACAACATTAGGAGCAATAATGGGGACACTTGTTATTTAGAGAGGTTTACTTGACTCCTGATGCATCATCTCTCTTTATATAGAGAGGTTTACTTGACTCTTAAGCATCTAGGAGATATAATCTAATATGAACAAACCATACCCAGAAGATAGCAATGGCAATCCCTTGCCATCTCAAACTTACTAATCTACCTAAGGAGCAAACATGATAATGCGTGGACCCAGTGCCACATCAATCTTGTGTTCTGCAGAGTTACGGTAGCATGCATCATGACACAAGCACTCTAATCTTTTCATTTTCCCCCTTCATAGTTTATGTAATGATATGAATGTGGTTTGGACTATTCCTATTTTCTTTATTGCAGACGGTTTTCATCCTTTTGAAAAGTAAATCAGAGCAGGAACGTCGGTTACTTACAGTTCTTGTTAACAAGGTGGGTTGTGTAGTTTTCGGTCTCATATTAATTCAATATATGTAGAACAGACATGATTTAGATTGGAAAGCAAAATGCATTAGATGATATATGAGCAATATTGAGTCTTACTATGAGCAACACATTCTTGCTTCTCATGCAATTTATCTACTGCAGCTTGGAGATCCTGAAAGAAGAGCAGCATCGAGTGCTGCATATCTGTTAACATGTCTACTGGCTGCTCATCCTAATATGAAGGTAAATGCTGTGGGGATTCTATTATTGGCAAGGATTGATGCTTTTAGTCAAGATAGTTAATTATGCAAAATGTTGCACACAAAGCTAGTCACACAAAATTCATGTTCTTTTTGGCCTCATTAAACTGTTACTTGCAGATGGTTGTGATAGATGAGGTGGATTCTTTTCTCTTCAGACCGCATGTTGGGCTTAGGGCCAAGTACCAGGCTGTATGTAATTGTAAATAGCATTTTCAGTATTGTTTCAAAATGTCATAGGATTTTGCTGAATTGTCTACCAAAAGTACTATGTAATTATTAAAAATATGGTTTACATAGCCTTTTAATTGGTTGTATTTTGTACAGGTCAATTTTCTGAGCCAGATTCTTCTTACACACAAGGGAGATGGGCCTAAAATTGCAAAGCGGCTGGTAGATGTCTACATTGCACTGTTCAAGGTTTGGATGCATTTCAGTTTTATCTAATTGTTTTTATACTTACTGTATGAATTGAAAATATGGTGGGTTGACCTTAATGTACAATCCTGGATAACCGGAGAATGAGGCCCTGAACCCAGTGCACATGCGGGGTGATGCTGTGGCACATCAGCTTTGCGGATAGATGACAGGCCACCATCTTTTGGAGAGGGGAATGTGCTAGTAAAAAGTGTCACTCTGGTGTGGTGGGGGTAGTGATATACTGATAGACTAATCTTTAAGCCTGTGGTTGTGCTTTATTTCGGCGCTAGGCACATTTCCAACCAACATTTTGATGTGATTCAGTAGTTATTATAGCTGTTCTTCCTGGTTGGCGTATCTAATTGAACATGGATTTTTCACATATGCTTGTGACCACATGATCTATCCGGATCATTCATCTTGAAATCAACGGTGAGATGAATCATGGGTAGGTGAGGGAATCATGGGTAGATGAGGAATTCAACAGTTGGATGGATATCTTGTGAGATGAATGAATGGTTGAGATAAGTCACGTGGCCGCAAGTACATGTGGAGATGCTTTTCCCCGTATGTAATTTGCTTTTTGTGTTTGATCTTGTCATCCTTTTTTTCTTGCTTTTTGGTCACATCTCTTTTTCATGTACTATTTTGCTAACTACTGAAGTATGCGAAAAACATGTGCTATTTTTTTTGTCAAGATTTTTTTTTTTCTGGAATCCACAGTCTTTCCTTTCTTTTTCTGCTTTTAGTTTTTTCTCATTTTGATATCTTGTTACTCGTACAAATGCCAATGTTTGGCATAAAGGATACAAAACTCAGTTTTTATTGTTCCATTGCACAATTATGTTAGGTACTCATGAGCTCTAATGATACTAAAGGAGATACAAGCAGAAAATACAGCAAGAAAAATGTAGAAAATGGAAAAATAGAGGGAGGAAATAACAAGGGTAAGGACTCCAAATCCCATGGAAACAATGAAGAGAGTTCAACAGCAGGATCAGATTTGGAGATGGACTCCAGAATCCTCTCTGCACTTTTGACTGTATGTATTACGCTCTACTGACCACTTAATTTGTGTCTTATTATATCTCATGAGTTAAAACTTTGCTCATACACTTGGCTTATTTTTGCTTAAACTGGTGTTTGATTTATGCCTGCATTCCTTTACTAATCTTTACATAATATGCAGGGTGTAAATAGGGCATTACCATATGTTGCGAGCTCGGAAGTTGATGATATAGTGGAAGTTCAGACACCTATTCTTTTCAGATTGGTGAGCTCTCTAGATAATGATATGAAGTACCGGACTCAGTTTGTATATTTATGACACATAAAGCTTTCCTGACCTAATCATTTTGGTTTCATATAGGTTCATGCTGAGAATTTCAATGTTGGAGTTCAGGCGTTGATGCTTTTATTCCAAATATCTACAAAAAATCAGATAGCAAGTGATCGTTTCTATCGTGCACTGTATGCAAAGCTCTTAAGTCCTTCTGCTGTTTCTTCTTCAAAGGTTTTACTTCCCTGCTCATTTTATTTTCCTTTCTTATCTGCATTCTGAAGTATTCTTGATTTATTTTGAGCCTGCTTGGTTGGATTCGAATTTTTGCCCAGCCAAAACCATGGCAAGCCAAAATCACAGCTTGCCAAAATCAAGGCATCCCAAATTCTAGGGAAAGGAATTTAGGTATTCACTTGGTTTAGTGCCAAAATATGGCAACCGATACTTTTTTCCCTTGTGAGCTTTGAGAAGTTTCTAGTTACTTGCCATGGTTTTGGCTACAAACATTGATGCTTCAATTTCTTAGAAATGAACTAATTTACAGCCAAAGTTTCTAGGCATGCCTTGATTTTGGCTGGAAACATTAGAACCCAACCAAGCTGGCTCTTTATTACGAAGTTAAATTGGCTGGTTCACAATTATGTTTGATTATCCAAAGGTGCCCTTTACCTGTCTTAGTATAACTAAGGAGAAAGTAGCTTTGAACTCTGCATCCATATACATTGTCAAGTGTCTCAATAGTTTATCTGATCCATTATGCCTTACATATTTCAGCCAGAGTTATTTCTTGGGCTGTTGGTGAAAGCAATGAAGAATGATGTAATGTTGAAGAGAGTATCTGCATTTTCGAAGCGGCTCCTGCAGGTCTGTTGTTTTCTAAAGTGATAGCTAATCTTCATGATGCATCTGTAATTACTGATAACCATGTTTTCAAATCGTCTAGTCGAACCTAGTCGCCATGGGACCGATCAGACAACTAGTCGTGATTAGTCGTCGATCAGGCCGATTAGTCGAGCTTAGTCGGTCCTAGTCGTCTGCCTAGTCGTCCTATGTGTCCCAGGACCGATATGATATATGTACTACATATTACTTAATAAAAAGCAAGTATGAAGGCAACAATAATGGTCGATTTTTCACTTATTTGTGAGAGATGATTTGTGAACTGTCCAGAACTCTGTATTTCTGTCCCATAGTCCATATTCCTGTCTCTCAGCCTCTATATACCAAAAACCTAATGGGCCACCTTGCCAGCCCATCACCGGCCGAGGCCCACAACTCAAACAGCCCACAAAATAATCTCAAGTCTGATCGTTTTCCAACCTGATCGTGCGACTAATCGCGACTAGTCGACGACTAGTCGGGCGACTAGAAAACTAGTCGCCCAGACCTACTCGGTGTCCCTTATCGGGGTCACCGGACCGATAAGCCCGACTAATCGCGACTAATCGCGATTAGTCGGACGACTAGATAACATGGACTGATAATGAGTGAAACAACTAATCCTTAGTATACTAAGGAAGTAAGGAGGCATTGAATGTTATTTCTAGTATTGCTTGATTATATGATTGCAAAACTAGAACTTTCATTTGCAAACATGGGCTGTTCTGCGGTGGCATTCCTATTTAGATGGCACAATGGCTGTCTTTCCCGATTAGCAGTTGCATGCTGGTAATTTTCTGCATCCTACAACAACACAACAGAGTCTTTTGGCCCCAAGCAAGTTGAGGTAGGGCAGAGATGAAACACACAAAGAGCAATAATAAAGAACATAGGTATAGATGTAGTGGTGTAATGTAACTAAAATAAAACTAATGATAATAAAGGTAAAAGGTGATTGATTTTCTAGGTCATAGTTCAAGCATGTAAATTTTAATTTCCACATGCTCCTGTCCAAAGCTAAATTTGGATACTCGTTCCTTCAAGTCTCGCGCTATTGCTTTCTCTGACCTTGGAATGGTGGACCCTGTCTCTCCTTGTATTGTTACCTTGTCATCATGATCATGCCCTAAAGTTTCTCTACATTGGTGCCTCCCCCGCTGAATGCCCAAAGCACCGCAATCAGTATTGGATAGCCTTTTATTTGTTTGGTGCCATCGCAACCCTATCTTGTCAGCGCCACGTTTGATAATTTATACCATCATATTGAATTGAATCCTGGCTTGTATGCACATTCACTACAACATATCCATTGCATTATATGTAACTACTAGATGTGCCACCATTTAGTACGATTACATTTTGCGCCATACTAGTATGCTCAATACCAGATATAATCGCTTTACTATAGTCTATAGAACTCACCTCTTAGCTTTTGTGGCACCTTTTTTTGTTGTCACAAAGGATGTGACATGCTTAGTGCCATCGCATCCACGTTGCTTTGATTCTCTGATCAACATCTTCATCATCACCAATTACTGAGGGCAATGTGGAATTTTAACCTGCAAATTTATGGGGAATTCATATATAGGTGATGTGGATGGGGGAAGTTCTATTCTTGTTCCTAGGGATGCAAGTCCCACTCTTTTTGGGTCATTGGGTCGACCCAAAACTTGATAAAATGAACTAGAATGCCATGCTACGTAATTATTTTGGGAGAGAAAATGAACTAAAATGAGAAACCCCAAAACACCAATGGGTACCCACTTGCATCTCTACTTGTTCCACTTCCCTGCGCTATAGCCCTGAATATACACATGGACACTCCTGCAAGAACCCAATTTGTGCTCTGCTTGCTTCATGGTCTTATGGCATTTTTTTTTACAAATGATACATTTTATACTTTGAAATGGATTGTTTTTGTATTTCTGCTATTTATATAGCCCTTTCGTCCACTGCTCGGTGTTTGTTTTAGCTTCTGATTTGGCATTCTGCGCACAAAATCTGTAACAGAAACAAACCAGCCTATTCTAGTAGTCAATTCTCAGAACCTTAGTTCACCTCTACAACTAGAACCACAATCTGGTATGGTGGTGCTCTGCGATTGAGGATGATAAGGTTGCTACCTAATGCTCTCCACATCAAATCCAATCCAAAAGGTAGGATAACAGGTGGCAGGTGCTTTAAAGAATTACCTTCTCCAAGGCCACAGACCAGAATCATTTGCCAATATGCGAGCCAAACCGGACAGGATACAATCATACAACTCCTGTGGCTGCTGGCGCGAGGTGCCATGATGTGATGAATTTGGCAGATGATGAAGATGAACAGGAATAGTAGTTTCAGATCATTTTCATGCCTTGCTCGTTCTTCTCTTTGCAATTTATAGACTCGATTCTCTCCACCTGGGTCCCATTCCCAAACTGTTGGACTCAGTTGTCAGTCGAAGCAGTGCCCTCCTCCATCACTGGTGTTACATACAATTGAGAAACCAACAGTTATTCTGGTAGCGCCCAGCAAAAGATATCTAGGTGTCATTGGAACAGTAGACTACCAACAAATTTTGCCTATGCTATTTATGATTATACAATTATTACTGATGCAATTTCTCTGGGCAGGTGGCTCTTCAACGGCCTCCTCAATATGCTTGTGGATGTCTGTTCATTCTGTCAGAGGTCCTTAAGGCAAAGTCGCCATTATGGTATGTCATTAGTTGTTATTCAAAACATGTCATTATCTTTCATGATGATATAATTTTAGTTTAAATCTTCAGGGCGATTGTGCTCCAGAACGAATCTGTTGATGATGGTGATGAGCACTTTGAAGATATTGTAGAGAGTCCTGAGGACTCTTCTGTTGCCTCGGCAGCGCTAGATAAACATACTGACAAATCAGCTTCTCATGAGAAATGCAACATTGATGCTGCTGATGGTTCTGATAGTGTAAAACAGATGGAATTGATAGAAAGGGATGAAAATGGTGAAAACAATGCATCAGTTGAGGCGTCGAGACTACATGCATTATATGATCCACGACACAGAGAGCCTTCTTACTGGTATTGTCTAAATCTCATTTATTTTGTATGGTTCATATTAGTTCTTTGCTAGGCTTGAAATATGTTTATTTGTTACTCGCACATATGCCCCTGAAAATATATGGGTAATATTGGTTTCCGTTATTGGATGGATGTTTTCTATTCTTTGAATTTGGTCTGTTTGTTAGTGTATGCTGTTGTTTTTCTTGATGTTCTTTATAACTGCAAAGAGTTAGTTGATCATATGTACCTTTTGCTTTGTCAGCAATGCAGATCGTGTCAGTTGGTGGGAGCTAACAGTATTGGCTTCACATGTGCACCCTTCAGTTTCTACTATGGCCAGAACATTGCTATCTGGCAATAATATTGTTTATAGTGGTGATCCACTCACAGACCTATCACTTCCTGCCTTCCTTGACAAATTCATGGAAAAGAAACCAAAAGGTAACCGCATCGCTGAAGGAAGATGGCATGGTGGATCACAAATTGCCCCAGCTAAAAAGGTTGGCCTTTGTTACTTGGATTCACTTTGTTTACTCTGAATATTGTCTGTGTTGGGTCCGAATTTGTAGATGACCTGTCTATTATTCCCTCCAGTAGCACTTTTTTCTCGAACAGAGCAGGAGAACTGCTCATCATTTCATTTAAGATAGGGGAAAAAAGGAAAGAGTACAGGGATTAGACCACCCCTGCACTCTACAACTCACACCACTTTACAGACTATTACAGTAGTGGCAAAAACATGACCAGAGCCCATCAGAGCCTAATTGGCTGGGGCCAGCGACCTATCAAGGAGCTCTTTGAGCTTGGAGGCCCCAGCCAAGCATCAAAGAACACACTCATTAGACACTTTGGAAAAGATATACTCAAACTTATGAAACTTTGGCTTAAAATATTAAGTTTCAAATGTTGAAAATATGTCTATAATCTGTAGACTTGTCTTAATAAATAATTTCATATTTTCATGCGTGTGTATTGGATTTCTAAATACATTCTAGTAGAAAATAGCGGCCAAAGTTTCATCAGGGATCATTTCATTTGCAAAATGTCAAGGAAGTATCCCTTCCCCTCCTGATATTCTCCAAAAGAAAGAGCAGTCATGTGTCCTCAGTACGACATAATAATGCATTTGGTACAATTTGTTTCTTAATTGGGTGCTGGGCATGTATCTGATCACTGCCTTTTTGTATAAATGCCGAACACTGCCAAATACACTTTTTTTGATCCATTGCTGAGCTGTCTTTTCCTGCAGCTTGACATGAATCATCGTCTCATCGGAGAAGAGCTTCTGGATTTGGCAGAGAATGAAGTACCTCCTGAAGATATTGTTTTCCACCGTTTCTATATGAACAAGTCTGGCCCTATTAAGCCTAAGGCAAAGAAGGGTTCAGTTCTTGATGAAGATACTGGGGAGCTCTTAGCTGATAATGCTGATGATGCTGAGGATGGAGAATATGACTATGATGACCTTGACTCCAATGCATTTGATGAGGAAAAGGATTTACTTAGAGATGACAGTGATGTTGAGTTGGATGACATTTCAGATAGCGCTTCTATGGATGGATCAGAAAATGATGATGACGACATTGATAGTTTTACAGGTATGGATGCTGAAGCCCTTGAGGCTGAGGGTGATTCAGATGGCAACTCTAGCGATGAGGAGATGGTTGATGCTGGTAATGGTAGTAGCTCCCATGCAAAGAAAAAGATGGCACTGGACAAACGGAAAAATGGTGTAAAGAGTGGCCGATCTCCGTTTGCAAGCCTGGACGACTATGAGCATCTGATGGTTGGGGACGAAGATGAGACAGCGTTGAAGCGGAAGCGGAAAGCAACAGGGAGAGCTGGTGGTGAGAAGAAACCAAAGTCGAGATCGAAAAACAAGAGGTCGAGGAGTTTGAAATGAGACGCCCTTTAACTTATTGGAAATGTTCGCCACAGTGCTGCTCATTGCATTTTTGTAGTTCTGAAAGACACATGATTGAGTAATGGTAATGTTGAGCCGAGAAGGTTAAATTGGTTTATACACATGCTCTGTTCAAATTTCATGCTCTAGTCGTCTCACGCATAAACAGGCGAGCCAAGCACGGCAGTCCTGGAACGAACCAAATACCAGGCACGCTGGCTCCCTCGCAGCTGCTACTGCTACCCAGCACCTGGGCCCTCGTGGCGGCTGCCGGTCCCCAGTGCGCCGACCGCCGCTGTTCCACCACGCTGGCCCCAGTGCGCCGACCGCCGCTGTTCCTCCACGCTGGCTTCCTCGTGGCGGCAGCCACCGCTCCCCTGTGCTGGTCGTGGATCGCGTGAGCTGACCACTGCTGCTCCCCTGTGCTGGCTTCCTTGCGTGCCGGTCGCTGCATGATTGGAGGAGAAGAGCGGCGGCGGGACGGGTCGGAGGGGAAGAGGGAGGGGAGGTGGCGGCGGAAGGCAGGGAGCAGCGGGAGAAGAAAAGAAAATGACAGGTGGCCCTGGTAAAATGGTCTTTTACACCTTCGCTCAGTTAAAAATGATACTCAGCTTGGTGTGTTGGAGACAAAATTGCAAAGTCACAATATATTGGAGACAAAATCAGCCTTCACGGTGTGCTCCACACAAAACCACTTTCTGCACAACAATTTCCCAAAAAAAATATACTAGGGCTTTCCTTAGAAAAAACGGGGTGTTGCATGGAAACAAATGGACCTTTACGTATCGAATCGGTAATGCTAGGTGTCTGATGTCTTCGGACGGACGCGTGGCGTGGTGCACGTATATTTATGACTATATCGTTTTTCATTGAGTAAAGTTTATTTTTGGCCATCGAACTATTGATTGAGTTTGGATTTGACATTGCAACTCTAAAACAAGACATCTGCAATCACTTAACTCTCAAAACTGTTCGTATGACCATTCAACAGTTTTCTTGGATGTTTTGGTGACGTGGATGCCGTATGGTTGTGGTGTCCACATGTCAGCCCTCCTTTCTCCTCTCTCTTTCCCCTCTTCGGTCACTCTCTCTTCTCTCCGATCCCACTCCTCTCAGCTTGCGCCTGCCGCCACCTTCCCCCGCGCGCCTCTCCAGCTCGCTCAGCCGGTAGCACTGGCCCGCGGCGGAGCTCGAGTGGTGCGAGCCCGCAGCGGAGCTCCAGCTCTCCCAGTTGGCGGCGCTATCCCGTGTCGGAGTGCGAGCTCACTAGGTCAACCGGTGATGGCCCACGGAGGCGGTCGTACGGCCTAAGGGTAGCCCACGGCGGGGCGGCGGGTGTGGTGACAGAGCAGGAGGACAACAGCGGCTTGGTGAGGTGGCGGAGGAGCGGTTGTTGCCACTGGGAGTGTGTTGGTGGTGAGTGGGGATGTGGTGGAGCTGGAGCATGTGCTGGCGCTGGAGGTGAAGATGAGGGACCCAGAACCGGTGTGGCGGTGGCCTAGGCGTGCCCCGCGCGGGGCGCTTTGAAGGGGAGCTGGATCTCGCCAGAGTGACTCCGCTGCGGGGCGAGGCGCGAGGCGTGTGCGGGCCGGGCGTGGGAGACGGAGCTCGAGGAGGAGCTTGGGGTGAGGTGCTTGGAGGAGTGCAGGAGTGGGGAGAGCAACAAAAAAGTGGTGAATTTGGCCCGGAGCCGGTGCGGTGGTGGGCCGACCAGTGGCGCTGCCTTGCGGTGGAGCTGCAACTCACTGGCCCAGCAGTGTTGGCCCACAGTGGAGCTCAATCTTGCCCGGCGGAGCAGCAGGAGCAAGAAAGAGAGAGAGAGAGGAGAGGATAGAAGAAAGAGAGAGGAGGGCTGATAGTGGGCCCATCATCACGTGGCATCCACATCACAAAACCATTCAACAAAACCGTCCGATGACCAATTATGAATGGTGTTGAGAGCTGGCCTGGGTGGCTGCGGATGTTTGGTTTATTAGTTGCATTGTCAAATCCGGACGCAGTCAATAGTTCGATGTTCAAAAATGGACTTTACCCAATACGTAAAGGTACTCCCATCAGCTGAGGTACACTTTGCATTATCAGTCAGGTGTTGTTATCTGGTTGCAAGGAGAGTATGACGCGAAAACACCGATTCATATCATGCACGTGATCTAGTTGTTACCTTCGAGGAGCAAGCCCAACTCTGTGGATTCATGGAGCTGAAGGTTTTTTTTTTTGTTAATTCTACTGGATGGATCTTCAGAGCGAGCCTGCACATCTTTCTGTGATGTAAGTTGTATTTCTCTGCAGCACTTCATAAAGTTGCAGGGATTACATGACAATTTGATGATGAGATCATTACAACTAAACAAACCTCTTCATGTTTCAACGCCTTATTTAAGATTTCTGGTAACTCTGTCCTGACATGTTTATGCACAAAACCTGAATGTGCATGCACGCCTTGATGGCGTATTATAGCGCTGCTCACTTGCCAGTTGCCACAAATTACAGCTTTTCACCCGTCCTAAACTCTCTGGCAGTATCAGGCATGTGCAAGTTTGTGTACCCGCTACAGTACTTGTACTGATTTGTGTATGTAATAATGCAAACCACCTTCAGGTTTCCGTTCAAAAAGGGTTACACCGTTTCCGTTCAAAAAAAAAAAAGTGACGCAGTATGCAGTAGCAACAAGAATGGCAATTCCAGCTGATCTCTGGAACTAGCGTCTACATGTGGGTCTGAACGCGCTCCTCTTCCTATATGCCCCCGACTCCACCTCGTACAAGGGTGGAGCTAGCCACCGGAGCCACCGGTATCGCCTCTTTGCACATCGGTGTCAACTGACAACAATAAGAATGCCTAGCTCCGCCCCTGACCTCGTACCGCGCTCCATCTCCTTGTTCGTGCGGACATTGATGCCGTTGCGATCCGAAGCTTGTGCTCCTAGCCGGATATCATCAGGACAAGGCGTACGTGTCCGTCGGGAATCCTCCAAGCTCAAGACGCCGTTGGGCATGACACTGACCGAATCCCGAACAGGCGCGTGATGCAAAAAGAACAGACCGGATCCAAATCCAGATGCTTGAACCGTGCCTGCCGTGCATGATTCTTGTGTACGTAGGCCGATGTGCGTGCGCTGGTACTCAAATCCAGATCACCAACGCACCTGTTCGATGACAACAGGGAGGAGAAGGAGCTGCTGCCGCTTTGTTTCTTCAGCAGAAGAAAGAGCGGAGAAAGAGAGGGGAGGTGTCTCTGCGCTGTGCAGCAGACCGGTAGCGGCCCGTCGATCAGGTAGAGACAGAGTGCATAAGAAATTGGGATAGATTTAGAATTATATGCATTATTAATGCTAAGTTACATGAGTTAAAATAAGCATAAATTATGAGCAAAACAAATTAAGCTTATAAAATAATTTACTTCATAGCTGTGATGCAAATAAATTAGTCTACTTTTCGATAAAATAAGATATACTTTGTGTCGTCAAGACATTAAAGACATAGGGCATACCACGGCTGTGTGTACATCTCATATATGGTCAGATCCGGCTCATGCCATACCAAACTAAGGTTTATATGGTACTCCGATCCTTATCAAATATTAACAAAAAACTTATAAATAATATTGGGTGGTCTTACAAAGGAGCTATGACATAGTTGTGCACAGAGCAACAAGGTGAGACAGAACAGTGCAGGAGTAGGCGGTGGCAATTGTTCGGATCACATTTTTACTTAATCATATCTATCTGCCATTGTACCACTACAATACATTCAAATAATATCGACCCTAGCAACGCACAACATATATGGCTAGTATTAAACAAATGGTAATTAATCAACTCTTTCAGTAAAGCGATCTTATTGAACTTCACACATTTTCTGCTGCGACAATCTTCTCAGCTCATGAACTTGCGATGATGATCGGTCTCGTGGTCGTCAGGGGCGACCCCTTTGTTTCCCGGAGTGAACTGGTGGTGGTGCGGCAGCACGGAGTTAGCTGTCCAGCCCCAAATATTCTTGTGATTCGTGTGACATCGATGACTGGTTATCGAAATGGGAGGTGGTAATCCAAAAGAAATCCTGAGCGGATGCTTAAAAAGTCCGACATACAGTTCCGTCCCAATGGGAACGCGGTGGTAGACTCGACTTCTTTGTTCTAGAATGTGCGATGGCTTGGAGAGGCAGAAAGAACATCAAGGAACCTCTATTGAAAAAGGGGAAGAACTGTGGAATCAGGATCCGACGGCTTGATCGCAAAATCGGGCTGGAGAAGATAGAAGCGGAAGCTGTTGGATAATCGGCAGAATCTATCGACGAATAAAAAAGGTGAGAAGATCCCATCAATCTACATATACATATGCGAAAACTGCGTCGAGTTATATGAGATTTAATCGAGGCAGGTCGAGAAAGTGCATATTGAAATCATGCGGGACGGAGGATCCGCGGGAGAATCGGAAGAAATATCGCATTACATGTAGCAGGGATCTTCATCCGTGCTCACGCGAGCACCAATTTGCAGAACACCCCGTCCTAGTGACATCAAGTTCCTCCATGAAAAGGTAAGGAAATTTCGCGTTTATATCTTAATAATTGAAAAATGGAAAGAAATGAGCTCATTGATAAATGTAACGTATGTAGGAGCCACGCCATTAGCGGACCACATGCAAGAATCGCACCCTGGGAAGAAAGTGCTGTAAGCAAAGCTTTGCGAGCAGCAGAATCGAGCACAAACAAACTAGTTTTCGAACCTGCTGTAGGAACAACCTTTAACAGCTGTGAGGAGGCTAAGGATTACTACAACCTATACTCATGGGAGATCGGATTCGGCATTCGGTACGGAAGAAGCAGGACAAATTCTAACAACTACAGGATGAGACAAGACCTGGTGTGCTCATGTCAGGTGGTAAAAAAGAAATGCCATGGTAAATACCACAAACCATCTATGGATTATGGAATAAATAACAATTATGTTGTAAAATGCAGGGGCAAAACACTTCAGCAACCACAAAAACTTGCCGCAGAGGATGCCCAACAATGATAAGGTTGTTACGAACTCAAGATCATGGCTGGTACATTAGCAGATTTGTTAAGGACCATAACCACGATCTGTCAGACAATTATGCTGAAAATAAGCAGTGGAATTCTCACAACCAAATAGATGCCATAACAAAGGACTTCATAAGGAAACTGAGAAATAACAATGTCAGCATTGGACGAGTATGTTCAATTCTTGGAGTTGCAGATAGTGCCCAAGCAGCACCATTAAGGAAAGAAACAGATGTATGTACCAAGTTGTCACAGGAAAATATGATAAATGATTTGGGCAAAACACTTGATCTTCTGCAGGAGATGAATGATGCAGACCCAGATATGTCAGTCAAATTCAGAGTGGACTCAGAAGGCAGGTTAGAGTCTATGATATGGTGCACAGGGAAAATAAACAGGACTATGAACATTTCGGAGATGCAATAACTTTCGACACCACATACTGAACAAACCTTTATAAACTACCTTTTGGATTGTTTATAGAAGTTAATAATCATTTCCAATCAGTGATATTTGGAGGAGTTCTGTTAACTACAGAATGTGCATCGAATTTCGAGTGGGCCTTTAGCACATTTGTAGCTATTATGGGCGGGAAAGCTCCGAGAACAATATTAACAGGTACATAATCTGTAAACTGTTTCTTTGTGTTGTAAAATGAAGAAGATACTGAGATGTCAATATATTCTCATGCTAGAGTAGTTGAAAAACATAAATACTTTGTTATCCATTCTCTAATTTAAGATTTGGTCATGTTCTTTGTGTTATCACAGACCAATCTTCAGCCATGGCAAAAGCCATACGCACGACTCTGAAGCACACACGTCACTGTTGGTGTAGATGACATGTCCTTAAAAAGGCAAAGCAAAAGCTAGGCAATGTATACTCGAAATACAGTGGCTTCAAGAAAGAATTCAACAAGCTAATCACGGATGAGACCTGCAAGGATGAATTTGAATGAAAGTGGTCAAGCCTAACGGAGAAATACAAATTACAAGACAATGAGTACATGAAGAGACTCTTCTATTATAGACGGATGTGGGCAAAGCCATATTCCGTGGATGTATTTTGCGCAGGAATGACAAGCACGCAAAGAAGCGAGAGCGCCAACCACATGCTAAAACAAATGATACAGCGTGAAGCCCCAATGCACCAGTTTGCTGCCAAGTTCAATGAACTACAGTCAACAAGAATAGACGACAAAGACAAGCAAATTCACATAACAAAGCAGGTATGCAGAAAGTCTTCATCACTATCGCAACATTGGTTAACATTTTTTTATCTCAAACTGAACGAGCATGTATGTTTGTAACCGATAACAAATAAGCTACGGTTGGGTGTACCTATTGAAAGACATGCACAGATGATCTACACCCGGGCTTTGTATGAGAGATTTTGTTACCTACTCTACAAATCAATGGATTTTGCTATAATAAATCGAAGCAATGAGAATAGATTCGTTGTAGAGCACTCAATAGACATTAATAAAGAGGATAGTCAGCAATACATAGTTTACTACGATGTTGGCAGCATAATTCATTGCAGCTGTGGGCTATTTGAGCATATGGGGATGCTGTGCCGGCACGCTCTTAAGGTAATGTTTAAAAAAAGACATATTAACTATTTTTAAAATACACCTAAAACATGATGTATGTGTAACATTTTTGGAGAGTTCCATATCTGATATGATCAAGTTGAAAACAGGTACTCGTTTCACTAGACCAGACTGAGATTCCACCTGGCAATATAATGAACAGATGGACAAAGGTTGCTTCAAAGGAGTTCTCTAGAAATGATTGTAGAAGCAAGTCAGGTTCGTTGTTTGCAGACACAGATAAAATGAGAAAGAAACTACTGTTGCAAAGGGTTTTATAGTTGACAAACATCAAATCCTCCCTGGGCAATGAAGTTTTCTCAGCAGCCATGAGAGCTCTAGGCCAAGGTGAATCAGAAAAGACAATAGAAGTAATTCCAAGGTCAGTGGTGATGTGGAAAGCAGAGGCCATGACAATAACAGCATCATACCATCTGAGCTGCCAATCCGAGCTTGTGCTGGTGGCAGACCACCTAATACATCCATGAATTCCTTCCTTGCTGCATGCACTAAATATGTCGGCAAAAAAATCCATTGCAAAGAAGCGGGCCATTGTAGATCCATTAGATGAAGAAGCACCAATTACAAAGGCTTTGAGGATGCACTAAAACTAACCACACTTGTAATGCGTAACCATGTTGCTATGAACTAGAACTGACATCTCAAAAAGGACATTATTGATGTGGAAGGCCAATGTGCTGATATGCCACATAATGTTCGGAATTGCTTGTGACCCTCTGTTACTATATTATATATTATGATATAGGAAATTATTAAAAATAGTGGTACCATTGTCTCTACTTAGGATCCATGTAATGAAACACACGTGCAAACAAGGAGATAGGGAACTTGTACGCAGGCATCCTTGATAGGAAAATTATTTAGCGAAATTCTGAAGGGTTCCAAAGATGCAGATGGCGTTAGTATGTAAAATTATTCTATTGCCTCAGCAACGCAAACACGAGGGGAGTGAAAAGGAACCCCCATATGAACTCAAGTGCAAGTGACATAGAAAGAAACAGTTGCCACGGAAAAATATGTAACAACCATAAAAGATACAACACATATTTTTTCCCATGATAATCTGCTAGGAACATATTTTAATATAATTACGAAATTTGGTAAATGACAAGAAGAGGGACACTTTATATATCATAGGGCTGGTCTGTAAAAATAATAGAATAGTATGTCATGTAGTCACAGAAAAACATTTCAAATACAACAAAGGAGGAAAAAAAAGAGTACACCTCGGAATACATAAGTATATATCCGCAAAGGCTATAACACATAAGACATCATGTAGTACTAACGAAGACAAGTCCTAGTAGATCACTTAGGCTGACAGAGACCTGTCGAGAAGCAGACAAAACACAAGTGCCCTAGCATCATAAGTTACAGAGACCTGTGCCATGCCCTACACATCAATAGTATGCAAAAATGGATAAATAAACATAATCAAATCGAAAATGAGAAAGATTAATAATATAGTTTACAAAAACGTACATGTGGACACTGCTGCGGCAAAATTGAATTCATAGATGTGAAGACATGATTGCGAAAATTGATTCCATCAAATAAGAAAGCATACAAGCAGGACGCAAAACCATCATTCCTGCAGTGCAGAAGTCAATTAAACGTATGGGTAAAGAAGCGACTAGATATGCTTACAACATTTCTATTCGAGATCTTTGAATAAACAAGAACTAAAACTTAACCCATTTGATATCTGCTATGGTTGCAGCAATCCGTTTACAAACACCAGAGATGCCAAACTTTTCAGTCGAGTATTTATGCATATTTGCAATCACTTTAACCTCTGCAGGGCTCTTTTTATCCCCAGGCAGTGAGTCCAGACAACTAAAACAACATTTTTCAAGATCCACCACAACAAGAGAGAAGTAACTTGCATGGTATACAGGGGCAAATATCTACAAAAAAGAACAAGAAAATGATCATGCCATCCAATGAACCTATTAAAATAACAAAACAGAAAAAAACAACCTGCTTTACATGCTTTAATGTTTTTAGCTGAAGGTCCTAATGTTTAGTAGTATTTCCATCAACCAAATCCCTAACACATTCTTGTTTTAGATAAACTCGGTCATGATGTTGCATGTTCCATGTGGAACATAGTGCATGAATTATGACCAACACCATCTCGCCCCTGGGCATGAAGGCATTAACAAAATCAGCTTCAGTTATTCTGTGATCGTTGATGTCCACGAGACATCGTGATAGTCACATGAACTAATCTTGGACAACACATGCTTCTCGTACAGTTTATCCACTTGATCTTGTTTAAACCCTTCAGTGAATTCCTTCAGTTCAGTCAAGCATTCTGCCGCTCTTGACTTAATACGAGCATTTGGAGTAAGTCGCTCAACATCAACAAGTAGCCCTTGCACTTTATGAGCTAATGGGAGGCCAATCACCGCAAGCGCAGGTACACCTCCAGAAGTGTAGTCCACAGATGATGTCGCTACAGAATGTAGGGACTCCATGTCCCTTGAGGACTCAATATAATACCTTGAAGTTTCATCGTAGCAAGTATTCTCAACCTCTTTCAGGTGAAACTTGTCATATGCAACCTTGCAACCTCTACGGTTCCTAGCTCCAGCAATCATCATCATCAAAAAATCAATATCATATTGATTTATTCTAGTTCATTTTTTGCTGCCCTCCTTATCATCCTTATCTCAGGCAGCTTCATCTTCATGTTGTCAACAACATATGTCTGCCAATTAGAATATACAGTTCAGACATAGCTCTAATATAAATTAAAAAACAACACAATGAAGAAACACTACTAGAAAATGTACTTTAGGCAACGCCCCAAAATCGTTGCAATAAGCCCATTTTCGTTGCAATATGCAGGAAATGCAACAATTTAGGAGTCGTTGGGAAAAGAATCTGGGCGTTGCATATAAGTGAGTTGCAATAGTCTATCGCATCAGATTGTGTTTGGTTGGGATAATGTACGCATATTGCAATGACGTTTTGCATGGCAATATGTTGTTGATGCAACAACCATGGTCGTTGCGCTTAGCAGAGCAAGGGTTGCTATAGTTGTTTTTACAACCACGTAGTTTAGATGCAATCAAGCACTATTGCAATGGAAGATTTCAGTTGCTATAACATATATTGCAATGATATCCAGGTGCGGCAATAAGTCATATGATGTTGCAATATCCTTGTAAGATGTTGCAATGATTTGTCACCGTTGCTATATCATTAGAGGATATCACAACGCCGGATGAGGTCGTCGCTATACTCTTAGCGGATATCTCATCGCCAGGAAGTGTCGTTGCTATATCCTTAGAGGTTATCACAATGCCATTTCAAGTCGTCGCTATATCCTTAGAGGATATCACAATGCCACTAGGACGTGTCGTTGCTATATCCTTAGAGGATATCACAACACCAGTTGCAACTATTGCTATATCCTTGAAGTTGTAGTGCAGTGGTAAGGCATGCAAGTCTAAATGCTGAGACCTGGGTTCAAATCCTCGAATTAGCACTTTTTTCCCTTTTTTGTCCTGGCACGCTAACCGCCACTATAGAATACCTATAACAAAACACTTGAACTTGACAAAAAATATTGAGTGGCGCATCAATCCGTGGAAACGCCACTCAACTAATTGTTCATTTGCCACACGGCATTGTCCTGGCACGCTAACCGCCACTATAGAATACCTATAACAAAACGCTTGAACTTGACAAAAAAATATTGAGTGGCGCATCAATCCGTGGAAACGCCACTCAACTAATTGTTCATTTGCCACACGGCAAGGGGTACGTAAGTCATTTAATGTAGGAATCTATTATAAAATAATTTGAATTTTATATTTAATCACAATAGACTTCATGGTGTGGTGGTAAGGTAGTGGAACCTAGTGTTTGAGGTTGTGTGTTCAAGTCCTTTTTGCACCTTATTTTTTCATTTTCCACATTTAGTATTTTTTATTTAAGGAAACCTTGTGAAGTAAATTATAAAAATATTTATCTTGTATGTGTAAAATATATTTTAATACATAATAAACTTAAAATAATTTGTTTTATATGGATGTGATTTTTCTTAACTGACTTACTATTTTCGATAGTTTAAACGAATTTTTGCATGTTTAGAGAAAGTAATTGCAAATTGAACTATGTGTACCTCAAATAGGATTCAATAATTAAATATAATTCATATTTTGTATCTTATGTTTTGTTATGGCTCCTATCCAGAGATAACGAAGAATTTAATTATTTTAGTAGGGATAATTCAACCTTCTATCTCAAAATTATCGTATAATAATTATAATAATATCAAATTTTGATAAAAAAATTCTATAATTTGATAGGATAATGAATTTTAGGTCCATAAACTTATGATTAAAGTTTCAAACAGATTTGATAAAGTATGCTCATATGTTGTTCACAAATTGATTAATCACTCAACTAGTTTCATATAACTCTAGTCATATATTGAAGTTTACATACCTTGTAAGATTTCTTAACGCGTTTGAATCTCAAATTTGGACACAACCTTATATTTACTCTAGTAATCGAAAATATAAAGTTACATTAGCAATTGTTATGCTGACAAATAATTTTCTATTATCCATCTAACTGTAAAAAAAATAAGCTATACAAAAAAGATCCAAAGAATAGCACTTTAAATACAAAAAAGTCCTTGAATGGAAAAATGTGATTTTATAAAAGTTTAGGAAAAAGAATAATCAAATTCGAAGTTTTTGAGGAAGAAATACCAATTACAAGTTTTGATTCCAGATTAAAAAGAGAAAATGAATCATTCGTGTTCTTCGGCTAACCCACGTGGCGCGATAGGATTGGCCCAACTCGTTGCACGCGGATCGCTCGTAATCCGTGGTGACGTCGTTCAGCCAATTGGTTAAAAAAGTTCTACCACAGCCACTTCGCGCTTCTTCCCTCTACGGCTCTACCGCTTCGCCAAACCCTCACGGTTCCCGCCGCCTACTCTCTGCGCGAAATCCAATCCCCGCCGACTTCCTGTGCCAAATTTCATCGCCCCTTCCAGCTCCCGCCGAGTCCTCGTCCAATCCTCCCATGGCAGCCCCTTCATCCCGCAGATTCCTCCCACAGCGGCATCCAAATCCACCCGTCCCCAACCCTGACGGCTCAAAATCGTCCACCCGCCCCAATCCTTGCCCCTCTGCACCAGCCCTTCTCCGGCTCCCAAACACCAGCCATGAATCCAATCCAGCAAGCCATGGCAAGGACGTCCCAAACCCTACCACCACGACCCAAAAACTCTAGAGCGTCTTCTGTCTTCCGCCGCTAAGATCTTGGAGGAGGAGGAGGAGGAGGAGGAGGAGGAGCTTGTGTTCGGGAGGAGGGGAAGGAGCTGCATTTCGTGAGAAGGAAAGGGGGCTCGGTCACTGCTGCTGCTGTTCAATAAGGGCTTCAAGGGAAGGAGATAAAGGAAGGGGATTGCATCTGCGCTGCTGTGCAACGAGGCTTGAAGGAGAGAAGGAATTTTCGATTCTGTGACCTTGCTGCTTGTAGGTCTAAATCTATTAAATTGGTGTGTGAACCGTGGACTATGATATGATTGTTTTGCTTGAGTGTTGATTTGTTTAAGATGATTCTGTGATCCCAAGGAATTTTCTTTGATCTTGGAGCTTTGTAGGTCTGTATCTGGTTAACTATTGTGTGTACTGTGACAATAATGTGCTTCCGGTGCTTTGGTTGTTGATTTTTTAAGGTGACTATGTGATCCCGAGGCTATTGTTTAGCTCCTCTTTTCAGTATGCACTTGCACTATTAAATCGATAAGCCACTTTACTGATTTGTTTAGTTCATCAACCGGTGAACTTTAGAAAGCCATATTAACAGCTGAGTTCTTTTCGATCAGTTTAGTACTTGCAAATAAGTTACTAGCATGGATGAGGTCTTTGTTTTTCAGATGTGGGTGCAAAAGAGAGTTTAGTAAATTGATGGGTTTACTATTCAGTTTTTAATGTTGACTCATGACTCTCAGTTAAAGCTTACAGAGTGTGTACTCTGCCTACCGTTTTAGCTGTTCTCATTTGAACTAAATCAACAATAAAATTCATCTGATTTCATTTTTGTGGATAGGGTGCTATGCAAAGGTGTCGTAATGTCATGTACCCAGAAAATAGCATTATGAAAGAGGGAGTAAAATGGAAGGAGGCTTCGAGACCTGAATTGAAAGCTAGCTTATTCCTTGATGAGAGAACGGCGCCCATAAGGCCTGGCTGAACAACGAACTCCTACTCTTCAGCAAGAACATTTCCCTGCTTTCAATACTTATAATTATCTGTCCAAGTAATTTGGTCACACTAACCATCTTCTCTTGAATTCAATGTAACTGTAATGAGTTATTTTTCCTTTTTGATGTCTGACAGAACCTGTAATTTAAAGACTGATGCAGCGTCAATGAGTTCATTTTTCATTTTCCATAGCTGAACATAAAGATTGGATAGTATAAGATGGGACATACTGATCTTGTACGCAGTTGCACTAGGGGAGTTTTCCTTACATATGATGATATATGAACTATGAAAACTTAGTGAGCGGATTTTCTTATTGCCTTTCGTAACATCAGGGAATGATATACACAAGCTTGGTACATATTAACTTGCCGACCGAGAGAATTTTGTTAGCAACAATTTTTGTTATTTGGGGCAAGTAGGAATGACAACACAGACTTTTGAAATCAGATTTTTTTTTCAAATTGAATCAAATATTTTCAAACATAGAAAATTAGGGGTAGATCAAATTGATATGTTTAAATGATGGAACTATTATTCTTCGTAAATATTGCTAGTTGCACGGGTTGACCATTCGTACTTTATTCGTTTTCATATCATGTTTATAGTAGTGGTAGCCTTAGGTTTGTGTGGGCCAATTCCTTTGGTCGTTGCTGTATCCTAGCCATGGTGCAACGATTCTTAATTTTGTTGCAATATCTAATCCTTGTTGCAACGACCCTTAGGTTCGTTGCCATATCTCTTAGCTCAGCTGCAACGACCATTAAATCGTTGCAATACAATTACCATATTGCAGCGCCTCTGCATGTAACCTTCCATTCCCAACAACCTGGTTTGTGTCGCAATATCTATGCTCCCTTTTGCAACAATAAAGATTAGCGTTGCCATAACAGGAATTCTATCGCAACAATAGGGAATACTAATAGCAACGATTCATTTTGATTGTGACATCATCACAAATAGCAACGAATCCAAGCAACGTTGCTATATCCTCACCCTAAATGCAACATTTATTATTTGGTCGTAAATACCTCACCTTGTTGCAACGATTACAATTTTAATTGCAACGCTAAAATTTTGGTGGCAACAAGTCACTCTAAGGCAACAAAATACAACTGTCGTTGCGCTAAACCTATATATCGCAACAAAATTCAGGGTGTCGCAATAAAATCCGGTCGCATTAGCCATTTTATTTGGTAGTGAAAAGTAGAGTTGGATGCTTACCAGGAGCATTATGGTACATCCTGGGACAACCCTTGACTTTTTTTTTTCTGGTGGATGCATCGCAAGAGTCTTCAATGTTTTGTGGTAAGCACTGACAGACGACCTAAAATGTTCATAAACTGCAGTGCACCAGCCAAAGTCCTCAATGATGGTCATGTCTTTAGTATACATGACTGCATTTGTATTGATATTTTTGGCAGTGCTAGGCATCAGAATTGAGGTAATTAGTAGAATAAAAAAACATTTGACTCTTTCTCCTTATTGACTCTTTTCTCATTTTTTTGTCCATTAACCACATTATTTTCTGAACTGTCACTGGAACACTAGGTTCCAAACCAAGTTCAGTGCGCAATACAACATATTCCTTAGTATGCTTATGAGGATTGCATTCCAGCGGGCGCTTGTCGCCACACGGTAGATTCAGTAGCTAAAATATGATTTCAGCTGTGATGTACAAAATCGCATCTTTCCGTACGTGTATTGCAATTCTCTCCTCTTCGAGAACTACTTTTCTGACAAACAAATCAGTAGCTGGTCGTTGAGAAATCATTCCCATCCTTAGTTCCAAAAAGGCTCCAAAACCAAGCCTCCTCACCTCCTCACGATCTTCATCATCAAGTAATTCCACTGCAGACATCATCACCTCTTCAGGTTTACAAACAAATTCAAGATTAAGATTATCAAATCCCTCATCCTCATCCTCATCTGATGGCCCCACAAGAAAATTGGATTGTTGACTCTTCATCCGGGGGAGTCCTTTGTCTCTAGTTCCCTATAAAAAAACAACGATGAATTAATGGCAAGAATTAAGTACATAGTTAATGCTTATAAATTGTAAGAGCTAAGCCTGCTTAAGCAAAGATGCCTAAAAAGGATAGAAGTTTATATATTAGTAAAAGCAACCATTGTGTGCCATGATTTATCCTGTCATATCTAGTGCCCCAGCAATGAACTCATATAGTTAAATATGAATGATTCTCAGAGAGCTATGTAAGCTAGTATATTATGAAATGTGTGTTCTATTCCTAAAGCTAACCAAGAATCACGAAACTGTTTGCCTGAAACAATATCCTAGAAGCATCCACGACCAATAAGAACTGGTCAGCATCTGGCACAATTGTAGCTACATCAGTGTTTGGTACCATGAAAATCACTAGCCAAAAACAATTTTCGGACGATTCTTTGAATTGGGACACTGAATGGTAGTGCCTAGGTAAATATAGAGAATGTTTAGCATCATTTATTGCCGAATGAAGCATACCTCATGAAATGAGAAAGAAACCTGTGATGCCTGCGACCCCCTTGGGATTTGGAGTTCTTCCTGTGGGGTCCTTGGTTGTCATTTGTCTAGTAAAAACATGCAACAAGATTAGTGTTCCTACTGCATATTATTGATCAGTTTTCTAGTACATTATGATTTTCTTAACCTGTTTAAATATATGTATGATGGTAGGAATAGAAGGCGTAAGGAAAAACTCATGACATGCCTAACATGACCCTTGCACCATATTTGTTTAGCTTGATGTGTTGTTCTACATCAACACATGGGGAGTGGACACTCCTATATTTAAAAGAACATTCCATTCTATAAAGTTCTCATTCCAGTACTGTGTTCAGGCACATCAATTTCAAGAATCTATATACATAAGAATCTATATACATATACATTTGTCTTTATTGTGCTACTAACTATCATAGTAAAATCTATGTCCATGTGCCCTTATCTGGAGTCAAACACAATGGTTAATCTTTTTGCCCTTACTGAGATTGCAATACTTTTAAGTGCCTTTTGCAGCAATTGGAACATCAATCTCAAACAATAAAGTGCGGTAGTTAATGTTTTCTTTGATGGACATTGAGAGCATACCTCATTAGATGATTCAGCATTGCGTGACCAGGGCTCATCATCTTGATGTGCCATCCTATTTTAAAATCAAAATCAAATGTCCTTCTTGCCTAGTTTACCATTGTTGCTTCTAGCCAACAAAGACTGGTACACTTGTTTGCGGAGGTGTTGTGTCATCTCTTTCCTTCGATGGGGCTGTTCAACAGGTTCTGTTAAAAAAATAATGCTTAGTGTTCATAGCAACAACAAGTTCTAGGATATGGAGGGAGTACAAGATGTGTGCAAAATCACCCCTTGGTAATCGTACTCATGTCCTAAACGTCATGTAATTAGGATACAGAGGGAGTACAAGATGTGTGTAAAATTAGGAAGCCAACAAAGCTAAATAATATGTTGTGGATGAGATCGAAATATACCCACCATTGTCGTTATCATCCACCATAATAGGCTGGTTCAGGTCCAAGCCTATATTGCCGTTGTCATCCGGCTGGTTGAGTTCCAAGCTAGAATGTCGGGAGTTGTCTTCCATTTGATTTGCACGAGTGCTGGATATGAAGGAGCTGGCAAGTGGTACGGTTTCATTAGAAATCATGGAACATGAGAGTTGGAACAAATACAAACTGAGATACTATTACATACTAGTCATGTTTTGAACAAAGTCGAAATCAACCGCGCCAAACTCATCTAGAGGTAAGTTCCAGATCAAATTTTGTCCAAAGGAAGCATGGAATATGAGAGTTGACACAAAAAAACAGACAAATGAGAGTTGAAGTCATTAGTCATTACCAGGAGCATAGGCTTCTTCCTTTAGTGGAGCATTCTGGTCGAGCCCAGCCATTCTAGCAAGTGTGCTTGGTTCACACGGTTCTGATTCTGGATGAGGGCTATGGCTGGACGAGAGCTGCATGGTTAAATAGTCAAGGAAAGAAGGCAGAGCACCGGGATAAAAACGCACCGAAAAATTTGTTTGAGCGACAGCCAACGCGCAGTGGCAAAAAATGTGCACAAAACCAACGAAAACGAGCGAAACACGCGCGGCAGCCAGCGAGCAAAACCAACAAAAACGAGCGAAACTTGGACTCCCACCTAGCGCGTGCCATCACGTCCCGTCCAAACGAAAGCAACACGCATGCACGCCCATGCAAAAACATGATGATAAACAAAATAAATTGAGGCCACCAGTACTCGAACCGGCGACCTCGCGCCTCGGGACCAGCTTCCGTGACCAATCAAGCAACGTGTGTTTTATGCTTAGGGTGCACCCGACACCAAATTTAATATGGGCAAACATGGAAAAATTACCCCTAATTAATCACTCCTTGGTATGCTAACTCATGTCCTAAACGTCATGTAATTAGGATACGGTGGGAGTATCTTCAAGCGGTGGGTTATATGTTTTTGTGCATATAGATGTATTACATAAACGATGAGACCCAATCCATTTTGATATGTTTGTAGGTTGCAAATCATTGGACCAAAAAAGATTCATAATCTAAATTTTGTGTCTGGATAAATTTCCGCTTTACATTCATATGTCCTGTTGTTTTTTATGCACTTCAACTGTCGTACCCCATACATGTGAGTTAACTTCTTTTATATTACTGCACACTACAATAGGGGACATGATATTTTATGATACACCTTATTTATGCTGAATAGCAAAGCTACTGATGAAGTTCGCAAACACCATATTTCATAGACAAACTAAGACAACATAATTCAAACACGAGCACAAATAATATAGTTCGAACACAGTACTATAGCAAACTATATGCGACTACATAGTTGATCACATCATAGTTTGAGACTTCATGATCGAATGAATCATTCACTCGAATATAATAGTAGCAAACATGGATATGGTCCTACTGTCCTCCTTTTTGGCATATTAATCCCTTCCGCGTTTCCAGCAATATGGTTCCCTGTCCCATAGTTCTTTGCTGTCTGATGATGAGTTTGTGTCCACAGTCCAGTAGTAACCTGACAATTAGTATGATGCAGATTGCTAATAAGTTAACAAGCCTACGTTTTGATACCATTTGAATGAAATATTACAAAGAGGGGATGGGGGCCAGGGGGTCTGTACTTACAGTCGTAATCCATGTCATCCGTGCCGCTTAAGGTTTTGTTCTTGTCTTCTTGTTCAATACCGTTCCATTCATCCTCATCTGAGAAAATTGGTTTTACATGGAGTAGAGTGCAGCGTTAATGTTGAGTGCTCATGCAATTTCATGTTTTTAAAGTCAGATTGATGCTTTCTTACTGCGATTTTGCTACATGTAGTGATCAAGCAGCATTTCAATGTCAACTCCATTCTCAACAGCTTGTCATGATGTACGTAAAAGTCAGTTCTGAGTTGGCGAATGATTGTTGTTACATTTTTTAATGATAATATGATGACTATGAAGGGAATTAACAACATACCAGTGTGTACCACGCTTGGAGGGTACCCCTGTCTGGTGTGTTCCTCTATTGTCTTCTCATCATCCAATTAACTTGTTTGGAATCAGTGTTGATTTTATTGATACTTGCTTTATATCTAGGATGTCGGTTCCTGGGTTTGTTATCGGGAGTGCAATTATGCCTGTAGTTGGTATAGCGTGTGTTGATGAGGCATATACTGTCACCTGGGTTCTCTGTATCCTTTCGTTGTATTTGCAGCCAATGACCTCACAGAATGAAGAAAGTAGTGGCTTCAGCATCGCAAAACTGCAAATTTCGGGCGGTATTCCATCGATTTCCACATGGATTTGATTTCGCCTAGGGGTGCTGTGGTATTTGTAAAAGGGAGTCCATTTTGTCAATGCTAATGTGTACGAAGGTGTTCTTATTGCCATTTTTGCCTCTACTGCTTCTAGATCAGATTTGTTTGCGAAGTGCAATAAGTAGTTTGGTGGATCCTCAGTGATCTTGCATGGAATGTGGAGGTTTGCTCCATTTTCTTGCAAGGCTCTGAATATGTCTTATCATGGTTCCTGACGGTATTGCTATTAGGCAATAATGGAATTGGTTTTCGTTAGTGGCCATTGATTCACATATTGTGTCACCAGGGGTGTGCTTGTGAACTTTCAGACCTGCATTGACTCATGGTTAGGCCAATGAGCTTTTCTTTTAATCGGATCAACTAGTGCTAGTCACGCGATTTGAACAGTACTATCATGTTAGCGTGATATAAAAGGCCTTACTAGAGCTAATAGTGGCTATGGTAACCCGCGAACGCTAGAGTATGCATATGTACGTCTCAGCTCGAGGTAATTAGACTTGCGGTATAGAGCGATTTTAACTCGGTGATTAGGGCGGCTGCAGAGCTCGAATCGATGGCGGTAGAGCCCGAGGTTCGCTCCTTTTTTTTTCTGCATACCCACTTCCCGTCCAAGTTTGGGTTTTAATTTAAATTTGATGGAACACTTGATTTTGATTTTAAAATAGGATGGCACATCAAGATGATGAGCCCTGGTCACGCAATGCTGAATCATCTAATGAGGTATGCTCTCAATGTCCATCAAAGAAAACATTAACTACCGCACTTTATTGTTTGAGATTGATGTTCCAATTGCTGCAAAAGGCACTTAAAAGTATTGCAATCTCAGTAAGGGCAAAAAGATTAACCATTGTGTTTGACTCCAGATAAGGACACATGGACATAGATTTTACTATGATAGTTAGTAGCACAATAAAGACAAATGTATATGTATATAGATACTTATGTATATAGATTCTTGAAATTGATGTGCCTGAACACACAGTACTGGAATGAAAACTTTATAGAATGGAATGTTCTTTTAAATATAGGAGTGTCCACTCCCCATGTGTTGATGTAGAACAACACATCAAGCTAAACAAATATGGTGCATGGGTCATGTTTGGCATGTCATGATTTTTTCCTTACACCTTCTATTCCTACCATCATACATATATTTAAACAGGTTAAGAAAATCATAATGCACTAGAAAACTGATCAATAATATGCAGTAGGAACACTAATCTTGTTGCATGTTTTTACTAGACAAATGACAACCAAGGACCCCACAGGAAGAACTCCAAATCCAAATGGGGGGGGGGTCGCAGGCATCACATGTTTCTTTCTCATTTCATGAGGTATGCTTCATTCGGCAATAAATGGTGCTGAACATTCTCTATATTTACCTAGGTACTACCATTCAGTGTCCCAATTCAAAGAATCGTCCAAAAAATTGTTTTTGGCTAGTGATTTTCATGGTACCAGACACTGATGTAGCTACAATTGTGCCAGATGCTGACCAGTTCTATTGGTCGTGGATGCTTCTAGGATATTGTTTCAGGCAAACAGTTTCGTGGCTTCTTGGTTAGCTTCAGGAATAGAACACACATTTCATAACATAGTAGCTTACATACCTCTCTGAGAATCATTCATATTTAACTATATGAGTTCATTGCTGGGGCACTAGATATGACAGGATAAATCATGGACACAATGGTTTATTTTACTAATATATAAACTTCTATCCTTTTTAGGCATCTTTGCTTTAGCAGGCTTAGCTCTTACAATTTATAAGCATTAACTATGTACTTAAATCTTGCCATTAATTCACCGTTGTTTTTCTTATAGGGAACTAGAGACAAAGAACTCCCCTGGATGAAGAGTCAACACTCCAATTTTCATGTGGGGCCATCAGATGAGGATGAGGATGAGGATGAGGATGAGGATGAGGAATTTGATAATCTTGATCTTGAATTTGGTTGTAAACCTGAAGAGGCGATGATGTCTGCAGTGGAATTACTTGATGATGAAGATCGTGCGGAGGTGAGGAGGCTCGATTTTGGAGCCTTTTTTGGAACTAAGGACTGGAATGATTTCTCAACGACAAGCTACTGGGTCATTTGTCAAAAAAGTAGTTCTCGAAGAGGAGAGAATTGCAATACACGTATGGAAAGATGCGATTTTGTACATCACAACTGAAATCATATTTTAGCTACTAAATCTACCGCATGGCGACAAGCGCCCGCTGGAATGCAATCCTCATAAGCATACTAAGGAATATGCTGTATTGCGCACTGAACTTGGTTTGGAACCTGGTGTTCCAGTGACAGTTCAGAAAATAATGTGGTTAATGGACAAAAAAAAAGAGAAAAGAGTCAATAAGGAGAAAGTGTCAAATGTTTTTTTCTTCTACTAATTATCACAATTCTGATGCCTAGCACTACCAAAAATATCAATACAAATGCAGTCATGTATACTAAAGACATGACCATCATTTAGGACTTTGACTGGTGCACTGCAGTTTATGAACATTTTAGGTCGTCTGTCAGTGCTTACCACAAAACATTGAAGACTCTTGCGATGCATCCACCAGAAAAAAAGTCAAGGGTTGTCCCTAGATGTACCATAATGCTCCTGGTAAGCATCCAACTCTACTTTTCTTCATTGTGCTTTTTTTTAATTTATATTAGAGCTATGTTTGAACTGTATATTCTGATTGGCAGACATATGTTGTTGACAACATGAAGATGAAGCTTCCTGAGATAAGGATGATAAGGAGGGCAGAAAAAATGCCCTAGAATAAATCAATATGATATTGATTTTTTGATGATGATGATTGCTGAAGCTTGGAACTGCAGAGGTTGCAAGGTTGCATATGACAAGTTTCACCTAAAAGAGATTGAGAATACTTGCTACGATGAAAGTTCAAGGTATTATATTGAGTCCTCAAGGGACATGGAGTCCCTACATTCTGTAGCGACATCATCTGTGGACTACACTTCTGGAGGTGTGCCTGCGCTTGTGGTGATTGGCCTCCCATTAGCTCATAAAGTGCAAGGTTTACTTGTTGATGTTGAGCGACTTGCTCCAAATGCTCGTATTAAGTCAAGAGCGGCAGAATGCTTGACTGAACTGAAGGAATTCACTGAAGGGTTTAAACAAGATCAATTGGATAAACTGTACGAGAAGCATGTGCTGTCCAAGATTGGTTCATGTGACTATCGCGATGTCGTGGACATCAACGATCACAGAATAACTGAAGCTGATTTTGTTAATGCCTTCATGCCCGGGGGTGAGATGGTGTCGGTCATAATTCATGCACTATGTTCCACATGGAACATGCAACGTCATGACCGAGTTTATCTAAAACAAGAATGTGTTGGGGATTTGGTTGATGGAAATACTACTAAACATTAGAATCTTCACCTAAAAACATTAAAGCATGTCAAGCAGGTTGTTTTTTTTTCTATTTTGTTATTTTAATAGGTTCATTGGATGGCATGATCATTTTCTTATTGTTTTTTGCAGATATTTGCCCATGTATACCATGCAAGTCACTTCTCTCTTGTTGTGGCGGATCTTGAAAAATGTTGTTTTAATTGTCTGGATTCACTGCCTGGGGATAAAATGAACCCTGCAGAGGTTAAAGTGATTGCAAATATGCATAAATGCTCGACTGAAAAGTTTGGCATCTCTGGTGTTTGTAAATGGGTTGCTGCAGCCGTGCCAGTCCAAGAGCAGAACAACACCTATGATTGTGGATTTCGTTCGATGCTACATATGATACATTATGGGACGAATGACATGTATGGGATTTATGAGGTCAGTGCTGGCAAGTCTTGTCTTTTACTTATGTTTTTGCTAGTGTTTTACTTAGTTTTACCTTAAATATATAGGACATGTTCTTCAGGTACCACAGAAGACTCGTGGTTGAGTTATTATATCATGACACTATATAGGAAAAGGCCTATAGTGACGGGCGTCATCACCCTATGGTGACGGGCATCGCGCCCGTCACTCCTACATCGTCACTGTTTAGAACAGTAGGGTGACGGGCATTTGCTCGTCACCTATGTGATAGAAAGGTGACAGATATCAGTAGACAACCGTCACCTTTCTTGGTGACCAGGCCCCCCGTGTGAGGTCTTCGACCATCACCTTTGTCTACTCCAGGTGACGGGCCTATAACAAAACCCGTCACTTATCTGTATTTAGAAGATGACGGGCTTCAGTTTAGCACCGTCACCTTTCTCGGTGACCAGGCCCCTCGTATGGGGTCTACGACCTTCACCTTTGTCCAACACATGTGACGGTTAGCTCACGACACCCGTCACCTACGATTCTAGATAAGTGACGGGTTGTGCTTTACTGCGCCGTCACCTGGTGAGTATACAGAAGGGACGGGTTTGGTTGTTGCCTGTCACCTTAGAACCTGACCCCTGCAAGCTCATATTTGCTGCCTGGCTGCATCCTAGAGCACAGCTAGGATTTGGCACCCTTCTTGTTGATCCAACAAACACATAGAATAGAACTCAATTGATATCTCACAAAGCTTACATAAGAAACAACCACCAACTGTACATGACAAACTATATATTGTATCTCTGCACTACAAATTAATAGTACACATATACAATAATCACATGAATCGAGAGTATGTCCATGAAAGAATTAACAATACACATATACAATTATCAGTTCAACTGCGACAGTGGAAGTCACCTTTATCGATTATGACATCTACAAGCAAGAAGGAGGCAAGCTTTTCTCTAATAGCCAAGAGCTGCTTGTTGTCCAATTGCTTGTCCAGATGACCCCGCACGTCCTAGCAAAAAGTGACAGTCAAATGATGAGTGCTTGTACGACAAATATATATATGTTGATGTGTAACACCCTAATTTAAATTTCAGCATTTTATTAATAAATTAATTGGCTTTAGTTAAATTTTCTAAGGTTTACTGTGTTTAGTTGGCATTTAATCTAATTTTTGTTCCTAATTAATTAAAATTTATCATAGGTTTAAATTTTTGTTGCATTCATGCTGGTGCATAATTTTATTTGAGTGTGGTTTGAATTCAAATTCAAATTTGAATTCAAACTTTGTTTGAATTAGATTTAGAAAGGAGAAGCGTAGGGAAAAGAAAACCCAAACCCTTAACCCAGCCCAAACCCAAACCCAGCAAACCCCAAACCCACCTCAGCCCAGTCCAACCCTCTCCCCCGGCCCACTTTCCCCGCGGCCCAGTTCGCTCGGCCCAGCCCAGCGCCCACGCGCCCAGCCCCGCACCCCCGCTCGCGCAGCAGCCCGAGCCGGCCCATCCCGGCCTGCGCCGCGTCACCCCACTCGCCCAGCCCAGCGACTCGCCCCGCGCGTCGCCTCCCGCCGCTGACCTCCTGGCCCCACTGGCCAGAACCTTCCTCTTCCTCCGCCCAAGATCCTCGCCGTGACGCCGCGTCTCTGTTTCGTGCCGAGGCCCGCTGCCCGCTGCCCTGTGGTACCGCTCCGCTCCGCGCGCGCCCGAGGTCCACTGCCCAGCCCTCCGAGCGCCTGTCTCTTCTAGAAGTTTCCCCCACACGAGCCGGATCGAGTCAGAGCCGGGAACGCGCAATCAGTTGCCGCGATCCGTTTTCCCCGCGCAGAGTTCCGCCGAGATCACCGGGGCTCGCCTGCGTCGAGGATCACGGTCTTCCCCTTTAATTGGCCCGTGAGCCTTCCCTGCGCTTCGCACTTCCCCTAACTGCGCAGCAGAGCCGAATCCCGCTCTGCCCCGCCTCACCGAGCTCCGCCGCCACAGGTGAGCGTTTCACCGGAATTAGTCGCCGCCGGTGACTTTTGGCCCGCCCTGACTCACCTTACAACCTCGCAGGCACACCCCACACCGACCCGCGCTGCCCAGAAGTCCGGAGGCCCCTTGCCTCGATCCGTCTCCGACTCCGTCCGAGCGCCGCCGCTCGGGCCTCGTCGCCGACCCCCTCTGCGCCACATCTCCGCCTGAACCTTGCACGGTGAGCACTAGCCCTGTTTCCTCTCCCTGTTGCGCTAGGTCCTAGGGCTAGTAGACCACCGCGGAGGCTGGAACGGCGAACGTCGCCGCTCCGCCGCCGCTGGCGCCGCAGTTCGCCGTGGCGGACTCGCTGCAGCGCTCCGCAGCCCCGCGCAAGGCCCGCACTGGCTTGCCTTCGCTTCGCAGGCGCTCCCCGAGTCTTTTGCGGCCGGGATTCCGCACCAGAACCGCCCGAAACTCACCTCGCCGGCGAGCTCCGCCGAGCAGGCCCGCCGCCGCCTTAGCACCCGTCGTTCCGGACCCCCCCGAACACCGCTAACCCCTTGGGAGGATCGCGCGTGTCGCCTAGAGGCTTCTAGACCCCAGCCCTGCTCAAATCTCCCCCGGGGAGGCCGAGATTGGCCACCTCCGGCCGCCCGCCACCGCAGGAGCACGTCGCCGGCGCGTCCCGCCGCCGCCCCCGCGCCCCTTTGCCCTGGACCGCCGGATCCACAGGCAACGGCCCTGATTAGATCAAGTTGCCGTCCAACCCGAGCCGCGCGATCGCGATCCGACGTCCCAGGATCGTGCGTACCGGTTCGCCCGCGCCCTTTTGCTAAAGAGACCCTGGGTTTATTCTAAATAAACCCGCAGTCCATCTCAGTTGAAATATATTTTCAAGTATGCCCTTCCTTTTAACACTTAGACCCCTGATCTTTTTAGATTTTGAACCCGCCGTCTAGCACCTGGCCTTTTGCACGCTAGCCCTCAGATTTAGTCGTTAATTGCGTTTTAGTCCTCGGTTTTTGTAGAAAACCCCCTGGAACTTTAGTTTTCTTACAAATAAGCCCCTGAACCTAGTTTTTAGCCTAGAATATGCGTTTTAGCTCCGTTTTTAGCATTCTTTATGTCCACGCGATCGTTGTAATGCGTAGAATAGTTTTAGAGTAGTTTAGTGTGCTGTTTTTATGTATTGATGTACTGTTTCTTAGTTTTTTGTTAATGTTTGCTTGTATGCTTATTTTCGTGCATTGTTTTGGCCATGTGTTCGTGAGTAGACGCTGAGCTACCTGAGGAGCCCCAGTACCAGTACCCGGAGCAGCCGTCTTCGGAGCACTTTGAGCAGCAGCAGGAGCAGTACGAGGAAGGCAAGTATAACATGAACAACCTATCACTTTTAATTACAATTTCATACTGCATTTTAATACTGTATGCCTATAAGGACTTTCCTAGCCAGTTTATATCCTTTATATTTACCTTTGGGTTGCATTTTGGTTAGTTGTGCTAGGTTGCTGCGCTATAACACACTCTGGTCCTTTTTAATTAATTTGATTAATGGTTTACTTGAATTTAATTCTGAGAGTGGCACTCTGTGTGGCTTGAGTGGCTCACGTCTCATTAAAATTGGCTTTTGTAGAAACATGGTTTAGGGGGCCAGCACGGTGCTTAGTGCTTGGTTGGCCACTCTCCATAAGGACCGGTTCATAGAGCGACAACCTGGGACAACAGCGCTACCACAAGGCTAGAATGGGATAGACTTGGCGTAATAATTAGATCTTTTTGGTTTGGAGTAACTTACCTGCGGGGCAAGAGTAGTAAGCTTCAATGGTCCCTGCTCCTCCGGCTTGGTCTGTGCTTGGATTGCGCTCCTGTGCTTGTACCCCCGGAGGTGGGCCCCATCGTCGCCGACCTAACTCTCGCGGTTACGCCTTACCAACGAGATTCTTTTTAAAGGCCTCGTAGTGAGTCGCTAGTCATCTCACCTAAGGAAGTGTGATGAACAGCTGGCGTAGCTCACGACTTGTGGGTAAAGATGTGCAATCTCTGCAGAGTGTAAAACTGGTATACTAGCCGTGCTCACGGTTATGAGCGGCCCAGATCCTCCTTTTGATTAGTGAAGTTATCTCCTTCCGACGAGGGAGGTGCTTCTCGGGGTTACCTTGGTGGCTTGGTCGTGGTTTGGTTCTCAGTAGTAGTATAATTAATTCTGATTAATTACTATGTAACTGGGTCAATGGTAATTCATCAACTCATAGTAAATAGCTTTAATAAAATTTTGCCAACACTTAAAAGCTAATGCAGTTGAGTCAGCCAGCCTAGAGCCTCATAGTTTGTGTTATACTTGTTGAGTACAAGTTGTGTACTCACTCTTGCCTCTTCTCTACTTTTTTCCTCTTGGCTACGCTACTGCTGCTCAGTTCCTGCCGACACGAGGGAGTTCGTCCAGCGCTACCAGGACTACGAGGACTTCTAGGTGCTTCGTCTCCCAGTCGACGTCCCTGTGGTGCCCTGCTTCAGCTTCGGAGAGCTTTTATCGTATTTTGTACTTCGCTTCCGCTGTATCAGACATTTTGTCATTATTGTAATAAATAACATTCGTATTCGCTTTATTATGTCTTTTTACGTGATATGTGCTATGATATACTGTTCATTCTGTTGTATATACGTGTGACTTGATCCTGGCACGTATATGATTGCTCGATTTATGTTCTTTTATAAACCGGGTGTTACAGAGTGGTATCAGAGCCATATCGACTGTAGGATGAAGCCTAGATAGAACTGGTCGAGTTTTAGGACTTCTTCTCACCAATCCTTGTCTGCTGAAACTATTTTACTATTATACCCCTTGACTTCTTTGACTTTTTACCCTTCTTGCCTTGATTTCTCTCTCTGAAGAATAGTTTCGTAGATTTTGGCCTGAATCAGTCATCTGACCACCATGAGCATAGCTAGGTGACCTTTTTATAATAATACGATAGCACGTTCTGCGACGCGTTGTGTTAGTCGAGTCTTTTGCTAAACTCGGCTAAGTCGTGAAAATTGTCTGCTTGTTATTATGCTACATGTTTGATTTGGATTTTTGACTGATTGCATAGCTTAGCAGTTTAAATTTGTTCAAAGAAAATCACTCTGATGTTAAAGTTAACTAATTAATAAAATGAGTTAGATCGTTGGGGGTAAAACAGTCAACTCTATCCTGTCCACTTTATCATGGCTGAGTCTTTTTCCGCAAAGAGTTATCATATCCATCTGAATTTATTCCTGCAATATCCTTACTCGTGAAATCTTTTGTTCAAATCAGATGGTGAACACCAGGAGCACCGGTTCCGGTTCTGGCCAGCAGCAGGGTCAGAACAACCAGGGTACCGGGATCCCGATGCCTCCGCCTTTGACTCCGGAGCAGTACTTCCAGCTCCAGATGCAGATGATGGCTACCCTGAACAACACCGTTCAGGCTCTTCAGCACGCTCACACTCAGCCTCCGCCTCCTCCACCGCCGCAGCCTCGCGACAGGCGTGCTGAGTTCCTGAGGGGTCACCCGCCGACGTTCTCTCACACGTCCGACCCCCTTCAGGCTGACGACTGGCTCCGTGCAGTGGAGCGTCAGCTGGACATCGCCCAGTGCGATGATCGTGAGCGCGTCTTGTACGCAGCAGGACAGCTGCGAGGGGCAGCTTTGGACTGGTGGGAGTCCCACCCAGTTCACGACCGCGAGGCTCTCACCTGGCTCCAGTTCAGGGAGCGCTTCCGCAGCCACAACGTCCCCGCGGGCGTTATGAAGATGAAGCAGAAGGAGTTCCTTGCACTGAAGCAGGTAATCTTAAATATAATCATTCAGCGGTTTCTTTTGAGCTAATGCCCCTTGTTCTATCCTTATGAATCTTGAGTTAATCTTCCGATATCTATCTGTCTTTGTCAATTCAGGGGACTATGTCGGTCACGGAGTATCGTGATCGTTTTCTTCAGCTGGCACGCTACGCCCCTGCCGAGGTTGCGGATGACCGCAAGAAGCAGGAGCACTTCATGGAGGGTCTTGAGGACTACCTCCAGTACGCGCTGCTCAACCTCCGCTTCGACGACTTCAACCATCTGGTTGACAGTGCGCTCAACACTGAGCGTAAGCACTTGGAGATGGAGGACAAGAAGAGGAAGGTTGTCCCCGTTGCTTCCGGCAGCAACACTCGTCCACGACTCCAGCAGCCTCAGCCGTACCAGCAGCAGTACCGGCCTCCTCAGCAGTACCAGCAGAGGCCACCGCAGCAGTACCCGCCTCGACAGCAGCAGGCAGGTCAGGGCCCGAGGTTACCAGCACCTCCGGCTCGTGCTCCACCAGCTCCACCGGCACCACAGGCTCCACGTCCGGCAGCTCCTACCGGACAGCAGGCTCAGGGACCTCCTCGCACCTGCTTTCACTGCGGCCAGCTGGGGCACTACGCCAACGCTTGCCCCCGGAAGGCGTAGGCGGGACAGCAGGGGCGCCCAGCTCAGCCCAGGGCGCCAGCACAGGGCAGGGTGAACCACGTGACGGCCGAGTCAGCGGCCGAGGCTCCCAACGTGGTTATTGGTACGTTCATGGTTAATTCATATCCAGCTACAGTGCTTTTTGATACTGGTGCTACGCATTCCTTCATTACTCAGTCTTTTGTCGAGCATCATGGTATTCATACTAGCACATTAAAGAGGTGCCTGTTAGTATCTTCACCGGGAGGACAGTTGAGGTCTCACACTTACTGCCCGAGAGTCAGTGTTTCTTTGAGGGGAGTAGAGTTCTGTACTGATCTGATGGTGCTAGACACCAAGGGCATTGATGTCATTCTGGGAATGGAGACTCTGGCCAAATGGGGAGTTCGGATAGATTGTGCTCAGAGGACAGTCTTGCTATCAGCTTCCAGCGGCCAAGAGGTTGTTATCAGTGCAGTAGAGCCTTCTGGATTTCTTCATCAGATGGAGGCTAGACCCACGGACGGTATTCGCGTGGTGTCTGAATTCCCGGATGTCTTTCCGGATGATCTGCCAGGTATGCCGCCTGAACGCGCCATTGAGTTTTGTATTGATCTCTTGCCTGGCACAGCTCCTATTGCAAAGCGGCCCTACCGTATGGCACCTATAGAGCATGAAGAAGTCAAGAAGACTATTGATGAGTTGCTAGCCAAGGGCTATATCCGTCGCAGCTTCTCTCCTTGGGCTTTTCCATTATTGCTGGTAGATAAGAAGGATGGCTCGAAGAGGATGTGTGTGGATTATCGTGAGCTGAATGCAGTCACTATCAAGAACAAGCATCCACTGCCCCGTATTGAGGATCTCTTCGATCTGCTTCGAGGTGCTCGTATATTCTCGAAGATTGATCTTCGTTCGGGTTATTTTCAGCTGAGGATCCGTCCTGGGGATATTCCGAAGACGGCATTCACCTGCAAGTACGGGCTATATGAGTATACAGTCATGTCCTTCGGCTTGACTAATGCCCCGGCTTACTTCATGCATCTGATGAACATGGTTTTCATGGATTATCTGGATGTCTTTGTGGTGATTTTCATTGATGATATTCTGATCTTTTCCAAGACAGAAGAAGAGCATGAGGAGCATCTGAGACTCGTATTGCAGAGATTGAGGGAGCATCAGCTGTATGCCAAGTTCAGCAAGTGCGAGTTCTGGATTGACGAGGTTCCATTCCTCGGTCATGTTATCTCTCAGGGAGGCATTGCTGTTGATCCGAGCAAGGTGAAGGATGTGCTCGAGTGGGAGACACCGCAGACAGTGAAGGAAGTCAGATCTTTCTTGGGCTTAGCTGGATATTATCGGAGGTTCATTGAGAATTTCTCCAAGATCGCGAAGCCTTTGACTTCTTTGCTGGAGAAGAATGTGGCTTTTGTATGGACTGATGAGCGTCAGATGGCCTTTGATGAGCTGAAGAAGAAGTTGACTACGGCGCCAGTCCTGACTCTGCCAGACCAGACGAAGAGGTTCACGGTGTATTGTGATGCTTCGAAGGATGGTCTTGGGTGTGTTCTGATGCAGGAGGGCAGAGTGATAGCTTATGCTTCACGGCAGTTACGTCGGCATGAGCTGAATTATCCTACTCATGATCTTGAGTTAGCCGCAGTTGTGCATGCTCTGAAGATTTGGAGGCATTACTTGTATGGGCAGCGGTGTGATATCTACACTGATCACAAGAGCCTCAAGTATATTTTCACGCAGAATGAGCTGAACATGCGGCAGAGAAGATGGCTAGAGTTAGTCAAGGACTATGATCTGGAGATTCACTATTATCCGGGCAAGGCCAATGTTGTAGCAGATGCTCTGAGCAGGAGAAGTTATGTCAACATGGCCGTGGCTTTCCAGATGCCTCCAGAGTTATGCGAGGAGTTCGAGCAGCTGAGTCTGGGCTTCTTGCATCATACCTCCAGTGCAGCATTTGAGGCAGTACCGACTCTAGAGGCAGAGATCAGGCAGCATCAGAAAGATGATGAGAAGCTGCAGGAGATTCGTGAGTTGCTTAAGAAGGGCAAGGCTCCTCATTTCAGAGAGGATGATCAGGGTACCCTGTGGTACAAGAACCGGATCTGTGTGCCAGATGTGCATGATCTCCGGAAGTTGATTCTGAGTGAGGCCCATGATACAGCTTACTCTATTCATCCGAGCAGCACGAAGATGTACTATGATCTGAAGGAACGTTTCTGGTGGTACGGGATGAAGCGTTCAATGGCAGAGTACGTGGCTATTTGTGACACCTGTCAGCGTGTCAAGGCTGAGCATCAGAGGCCAGCGGGTCTGTTACAGCCTTTGAAGATTCCAGAGTGGAAATGGGAGGAAATCACTATGGACTTCATTGTTGGATTGCCTCGTACTCAGAAAGGGTACAACTCCATTTGGGTAGTAGTGGATCGATTGACGAAGGTTGCTCACTTCATTCCAGTGAACACTACTTACTCCGGTGCTAGACTTGCAGAGTTGTACATCTCTCGGATTGTCTGCTTGCATGGTGTGCCCAAGAAGATTATATCTGACAGAGGGTCTCAGTTCACTTCTCGGTTCTGGGAGCAGCTCCATGATTCGTTGGATACGAAGCTGCGTTTCAGTACGGCTTATCACCCTCAGACAGATGGGCAGACAGAGAGAACCAACCAAGTGTTGGAGGACATGCTGAGAGCTTGTGCTATTCAGTATGGTGCTAGTTGGGATAAGTGCCTGTCATTTGCCGAGTTCTCATATAACAACAGCTATCAGGCCAGTCTAAAGAAGTCACCCTTCGAGGCATTGTATGGCAGAAAGTGCAGGACTCCTCTCTATTGGGATCAGATTGGTGAGAAGCAGCTCTTCGGTCCTGAGATCATAGATGATGCAGAGCAGATGGTTCAGGCTGTGCGAGAAAATCTGAGGATTGCACAGAGCAGACAGAAGAGCTATGCTGATGGCAAACGGAGAGACCTGACTTTCAGTGTCGGTGATTATGTGTACCTGAAGGTGTCTCCGATGAGAGGAATCCGCAGATTTAATGTCAAAGGGAAGTTAGCACCTCGGTATGTGGGGCCATTCAAGGTGCTAGAGCTGAAAGGCGAAGTTGCTTATCGCCTGGAGTTACCTCTCAGTCTCTCAGGAGTTCATGATGTTTTCCATATATCTCAGCTGAAGAGGTGTCTGCGAGTACCCGAGGAGCAGGCACCCCTGGATGGAGTCGATGTCCAGGAGGATCTGACATATACTGAGCATCCGGTGAAGATTCTGGAAACATCAGAGAGGGTCACTCGGAACAAGCGCATCAAGATGTGCAGAGTACAGTGGAGTCATCACAGTGAAGCTGAGGCTACATGGGAGCGAGAAGTTGAGTTGAAGAAGACATATCCAGATCTCTTTGCTAGCCAGCCCAGCTAAATCTCGGGGACGAGATTTCTTTAAGGGGGTAGGGTCTGTAACACCCTAATTTAAATTTCAGCATTTTATTAATAAATTAATTGGCTTTAGTTAAATTTTCTAAGGTTTACTGTGTTTAGTTGGCATTTAATCTAATTTTTGTTCCTAATTAATTAAAATTTATCATAGGTTTAAATTTTTGTTGCATTCATGCTGGTGCATAATTTTATTTGAGTGTGGTTTGAATTCAAATTCAAATTTGAATTCAAACTTTGTTTGAATTAGATTTAGAAAGGAGAAGCGTAGGGAAAAGAAAACCCAAACCCTTAACCCAGCCCAAACCCAAACCCAGCAAAACCCAAACCCACCTCAGCCCAGTCCAACCCTCTCCCCCGGCCCACTTTCCCCACGGCCCAGTTCGCTCGGCCCAGCCCAGCGCCCACGCGCCCAGCCCCGCACCCCCGCTCGCGCAGCAGCCCGAGCCGGCCCATCCCGGCCTGCGCCGCGTCACCCCACTCGCCCAGCCCAGCGACTCGCCCCGCGCGTCGCCTCCCGCCGCTGACCTCCTGGCCCCACTGGCCAGAACCTTCCTCTTCCTCCGCCCAAGATCCTCGCCGTGACGCCGCGTCTCTGTTTCGCGCCGAGGCCCGCTGCCCGCTGCCCTGTGGTACCGCTCCGCTCCGCGCGTGCCCGAGGTCCACTGCCCAGCCCTCCGAGCGCCTGTCTCTTCTAGAAGTTTCCCCCACACGAGCCGGATCGAGTCAGAGCCGGGAACGCGCAATCAGTTGCCGCGATCCGTTTTCCCCGCGCAGAGTTCCGCCGAGATCACCGGGGCTCGCCTGCGTCGAGGATCACGGTCTTCCCCTTTAATTGGCCTGTGAGCCTTCCCTGCGCTTCGCACTTCCCCTAACTGCGCAGCAGAGCCGAATCCCGCTCTGCCCCGCCTCACCGAGCTATGTTGATGCAGCAAGCGGTCAGAGATATATTTGACAAAGGCTTACTTTTGCTCCTTTAAGGTTTTTAAAACTTGAAGCAAGGCGGATCATGTTGTATGCAACATAGAACCCGCATACATTTCCAGGTCCTTGCTGCATGCACTGCTCAAGATGATATATACTGTTAGAACAAATATATTATTTAGTGAAATCTTGAAAACTTAGTATGCAGGAGGTCAGAGATATACCGCAAAATCGGTCAGGTGCATCAACTTGGTTTTTGGAAGACAGTGCTCAGCTCGAAAGGTTGAGAAAGCACTGCATTAGGCGTTATGGATGTCATTAGCTGCAAATTAAATAGGTGACAGGCTCCAAACGAGAAGATTGCAAATGTGGTAACTCAGAGATATACCTATCAATAACCGCCTTGATGCTGGTGAAGTCTCGTTATTCCATTGTGATGCCATCGTCGCCGCGTGGTCTTAAGGAGTCCATGTACCACACTATTTCCCACTTCGGACAGATGACAACTAGGAAATAGTGGGAGCCTGTGTGGTGTGTGGCAAGCACACAACCTGGTGAAGACTTCAAGACCATTGAGATGGCAGACTATACGTGCTGCGGATCCGAATTGATCACGCTGGCAGAGAAATGCTGGGGGTCAATTAATGCAACACCAAGCTGATGGTTCTTTGATTCTCTGGCCAATTGCATACATACAAATACATTAGTTTTCAGGAAGTTGACATAGGGTTTAGCATTACGAAGTAATTAAGAATGACAATGAACAATCTTTTGTGCTATATATACTCACAGTGTCAAGCAACGGATGAGGGAGATGTCCAAGGCATCGAGGTTGAAGACGTCGTACAGATCAGACCAAGAAATGGAGAAAATCCAGGCCCACTGTGCAAGTCCCCAGCCTTGAATTGACCCACTATTGACGTATTATCATCGTTGGCATGGGTCATGTAGTGCTTGTGGAGTCCCTTGGTATTCACCCTTACAGTGGCCAGATCCAGCTCTGACAACATTGGCTTGCCCATCACAAACTCGGAGTGAGCAGAAGTCCATACATTCTTTGCAGCTGGTTCCTTGGGTGCCGCCTTACTCTTTGATTCCGTTGCTTTCTGTGTTGGTTCCTTGGGTTCTGCCTTACCCCTTCCCTTTTTCTTTGGGGTGGCTGGTCTCTTTTTCTTTGGTGCGGGGGGAGGGTCGTCGCATGCCACGGCATCCTTCTTCACATATTCAGGATCAGGTGTTGGGGTGAGTGGCTGCTTTTGGGCACCACTAGTTGACAACCGACCAATGGGGGGGGATGAGAATACCACTTTTCTTCCATTGGATCCGCATGGTACGGGCATCCCCCAAAGTAAAAATCTCGGCTTCTGGCAGCGGGATGGGCAGAGCATCATCCTTGGCATTTTCGTGGACAAAATCAATCTTGACCATGACATACCCATCCTACACTGGCACCATGTGGCATTCCTTGTCCCCGGGTTGCACAACCCCCTGTGCTAGCTCACTCAACAAAGTTGAGTAACTTCCAGTTATAATGCTGCAGGGGGTTGGAACATTATTGAGCCTTTTAATTGTGTCCAACTCATCAAATATAGGACCAATGCTGGGGGAGAGGGGTACTGGGTTCGGCGCATTGCGCTAACCGGGGGAGGGGGTTAGGCAAGGCAGCTGCTGCTTCTTCTTCTTCTGGTACTCGCTGCTCCACCTTCTTGGAGGCGCAAGTGCTCTTGACACGGGCCGCAGCTAAGAATGCTACTTTAACATCAATCCATGCTGCCCTGAGTGTAGCAAATATGTCATCCTTTATCTCCTGTTTCAGGCGGTCGGGATCCACAGCAGATGACCGTTTCTTTTTCTTCCACAAGCCTTCATGTTCTTTGCCGAAGGCTTCCTTCCAACCCCTTGAACTGCAGACTCCACGCACGCTACCGGTGTGCTCTGGCGTATCAATGGCAGTGGAGAGGATGTCATGTTCTCTTACACCACTCTCATGATCCTTCAGCTCGATCACCCGGTCGGCCAGCCTCTTGGTACCGTCGCTACTCCAGGTGATTTCCCCTGTGGATGGTGTTGGACCAGCCATGTCCCTTAAATATGGCTTTGATCGCCCAGGATACTATTTCCAAGGGTTCTTTGACCCCGCCTCCTCCATTGCCTTGTCCTCTTTGCTCCACTTCCCCTTCTCTTTGCCAGCATAGCCCTCTAGACCGAGGCGGTGGTTGTCCGTGATCCTAGCACAAAGGTTCTTGAAGAGCTCACTCTTCTCTTTGAACTGCTCCGAGGTGGCAGTCTCCACGAACAACTCCCAGTCTTGGCGATCCAAGTGCTTGTGCAGCTCGAAGGGCTCTTTACCTTCATTGACATAATTTCGTACTAGTTTGGACTTGAAGCTCCTGTGGAGCTTGGCGATTGACTTGCATGCCGCCCCTCTGACACGATTCAGCTCTGCCTCAGATGTGCCCTCAGAAAACTGCAAGTATTGCTTCATGATATCGAACAAGCCCTGCCGCGTGGGCTCAGCCAAATCCTCAAAGTGGACATTGATTCCAACCCTTTGCCGTGCGGTTAATCCACAGATCAGTCGCCAGCATTTCATTCCATCATCATTTGTTGGGAACCCCTCACTATCGAAGCCTGCGACTTTGATGATATCACTAGGCCACTTGGTTTGTGATCTTGGCTTCCTACGCTGGGAGGTGCTACATGTACCTGTTTGTGCAGACACTTCGGGTTGAAGAAGTGCATTTGAATCGGAGGATCCAGTTTCTGACATGGCTGCTTCCACCGATCCTGCAAAAATAGGCAGCAAAATAAACCATGATGATCCAATTAAATAGGCAGCAAATCTACCACATCATCATTTGCAGAAAGATTCAATAAAATGAAAATGATCCAATAATACATAAAAAATGACCTTAGACATAAAAGATCAGCAGCACTGGCATGTCAACTATCAAAAATATAATATAGAAAGGCATTAGAAGTGGGAGAGATATGTTTGGATTAACTAACTATCCATGAAGACCTCAGCCTCGAAAGGCAGAAGCACATGCCACAGTACTCCAATAAGTGCACATGCCATATGCTTCATGCCTTTCGAAGTTGACCTGTTCATGGCAACAACTCAATCTCTCAATTTTATTTGGCAGAGGTGGCAATGACTGATTCACTCTCCAAAATCCATGAAGAGCTCAGCCTCAAAGGACAGAAACAGATCTCACACACCAGCGAGTGTACATGGCATCTATTTCATGCCGTTTGAGGCTGACCTGTTCATGGCAAGTATGAATCTCTCAATCTCTCAATTTTGTATGGCAAAGGTGGCAATAAGTATTCACTATTCCCATATCATCATTTGCCTCTAATTGCAAAAAATAGACAGCTAATCCAAGCAATTCAGACTGATGTTTCGGACAGCAAAAATAGACAGCAAATCGAAGCAAATATATGACAGCAAGAACAATATTGCCTGAAGACGACGACGGGCGCGACGGCGTGACCGGCTCTAGATCTTGCCCACTGGTGGCGGCTGGGCTCTAGATCTTGCCCACTGGCGGCGGCGTGCCCAGCTCTGGATCTTACCTACTGGCGGCGGCTGGGCTCTAGATTTTGCCTGGGCGACGGTGTGCCCAGCTTTGGATCTTGCCTGCGGTCGGCTCCTCGGCGAGGGCGGGCGGGCGTCGGGGGCCGCGACGAGGAGGCGCGACGGCGAAGAGGGCGGCGCGAGGACCAGAGGAGGCGAGGAGGTGGGCCTGTGCAGCGGCGAAGAGAGCGGCGCTACCGGAGGAGGTGAAGAGGTGGGCGCGACCTATGGTTTGAAATGAGAGCCATAAAGAACTACGGCTAAGGGGGATGGCTTTTAAGTCCAGTTGGAACATGACCCAGGTGACGGGCATGGAATGTAGCTCGTCACCTTTCTATTAGCTTTACATTGCAGCACCTGAAGATTGTTTCCAGTGTGGCCCGTCAACTATGTCTTAGGTGATGGGCTATGTTTCGGACCCGTCACCTTTCACGCATGGGTGACGGGCCACACAGATGTCGCCCGTCACTTATGATTGATAGGTGGCGGGTAATGCTCTTGTACTTGAACTTACAGAAAGCAATTTAGAGTGATGTACATTGCAGTTTGCACTTCAACTTCCAAAAAGAATTCAGAATTTGCAGTTGCACTTACACTTCCACCTACACTTCCAGAATTTGCAGAATTGGGACATCAAAATTCAGAATTGGGACATCAGAATTCAGAATTTGCAGAATTGGGACATCAAAATTCAGAATTTGCAGTTGCACTTACACTTCCAGAAAGCAAATTCAGACTGCTGTACATTACAGTTGCACTTACACTTCTAGAAAGTAAATTTAGTCATATTACATCAAAATTCAGACAATAAGTAATGTACATTACATCAAAATTCAGAATTTAACCATGTTACACTAGGTTTCTTTACGTCCACATCCACGTTCACGTCCACGCCCACGCCCACGGCCTGAATTTGACCTCACACAGATTTTTTCGTTGTGGTCGGTCTGCAGGTACGTGGTCTTGTCATTGGCATTTTGGCGTGGGAGCTCACAAGTTGCAAAAGGAGGGATTTCATCAAATTGATTAAACTCCTCCTCATCCACCACATTATGCACTCCAACGATCCTTCTCTTGCCAGAAAGGACAATATGCCGCGTCATCCTAACTGTATCAGGCACATAAAACACTTGCAGCACATCTTTTGCCAAAACAAAGGGTTCTATTTTGTACCCAACATTGCGAAGATCAATGCTGACAAACCCATTCTTGTCACGTGTCACTCCCTATGACCCTTGAACCCATTGACATTTGAATAGGGCAACCTTGAATTCCAGGTAGTTGAGCTCCCATATCTCCTCTATTTGACCATAGTATGGGGCCTTTTGCATATTGTTATCATAAGCATCAATGTGGACCCCACTGTTCTGATATATGCTCTTCTTGTCCTGCTGTACTGTGTAAAATGTGTATCCATTGATATCATAGGCCTGATATGTCATCACAGTGAATATGGGGCATGCAGTTGGTTTCTTAATGTCACCATTCGGTAATTGCTTGCTGTCACATGGTCTTTGAACCAATTGTTGAACTCTTTCATGTGCTTTTTGGCAACCCAACCTTCACCTCTCCCAGGATTTTGCTGCATGATAAACTGTTTGTGCTTGAGTACATATGGCTCCACCAGCTCCATGTGTTCTAGGATAAGAAAATGGGCTTGATCATACATTTTCCGTTCTGGATTCATAGACTTCTTGCCCAGAGTCCCAACCCCATCCAACCTCCCTTCGTGTCTTGAATGAGGCACTCCAATTGGGTTATCTGGATCCAAGTAAGTCATCGACCACTCAACAGCCTCCTTGGTCCTGTATCGGCTGATGATGTTTCCCTTCGGATATTTCTGATTATTTATGAATGACTTCAGGATACCCATGTATCTCTCATAAGGAAACATCTGTTGGAGGTAAGAGAGGCCAATGTAGTGTATCTCCTATACAAGGTGAACCGTGAGGTGGACCATAGTATCAAAAAATGTCGGAGGGAAGAAGGCCTCTATTAGACAAAGTGTCTCATGTAACCGTCTGTCTAGAGCTGTCAGCAACTTATCATCAATGACCTTTTGCTCTATGGTTTTGAAGAAGAAGCAGAGGCTCATGACTGTCTCACGAACCTTCACAGAGAGCACATTCCTGATTGCTACAGGCAGTACTGACGTCATAAGCACGTGACAGTCATGAGACTTCATCATGGCGAAATTCAACTTCAGTTCTTTCATGCTGACTAGCCTGGCAAAGTTGGAACTATATCCTGAGAGAAATTTTACACTATGTAAGAATTGACATAATTCTTTCTTCTCCTTTCTGGACATTGTGGTGGCGGCTACAGGAAGGGCTTTTCCATTTTCCGCTTCTTCGACATAAAGCTCAGGACGAATGCCCATCTCTTCAAGATCAGCTCTGGTATTCTCATGGTCCTTTCCTTTACCCTTTGTGTTCATGATTGTGCCGACAAGGCTCTCACAAATGTTTTTCTTTAAATGCATGTTATCAATTGAATGTCGGACTGCTAAGATGTGCCAATACTCTAACTCCCATAGCATGGATTTCTTATTCCAGATCCCTTCATCATGACCATCATCATCACCTTCATGATCAACTCCATGTTTCCGTTTGCTGAGAACTGTTCTGACATCCATAACCTGCTTGTACGCATCACTCCCTGAGAAATGTGGTGGAGGATCTCTTGTCTCCCCTGTACCATCAAACTGTTTGTCCATGCTTCGGCATGGGTGACTCTTCGGAAGCCATCGTCTGTGGCCCATATATGCAAATTTGTTCGAGTTCTTCAGCCTCAAGGAACATGTCTCTGACAAGCAGTGGGAGCAATCTTGACCCTTCCTTTTGCTCTGCCCGGACAAATTACGATGAGCCGGATTGTCACTGATGGTGGTCATCAGCATAGCATACAAAGTGAAGTGCTTATTGACGACAGCATCCCTAACCTCCACACCATCCCAAAGGAGCTAAAAATCTTCGATGAGAGGCTGGAGAAACACATCAATTCTATCACCGGGTTGTTTCAGTCTAGAGACCAATGTTGACAGTATGATATACTTGCGTTTATTGCAAAGCCATGGGGGGAGATTCATGATTAACAATAGAACAGGCCACATGCTATGTGATGTACTCATGTTTCCATATGGATTCATTCCATCTGTGCTCAGAGCAAACATGATATTCCTAGGATCATCACCGAACCAGCCATTGGTGTTATCAAAATGTCGCCATTGAGCACAATCTGCAGGGTGACGTAGCATTCCGTCTTTATTACGGCCCTCCTCATGCCAACGCAACAACTTTGTCTCCTTGTTTGCAAACATCCGCTGCAGTCTGGAAACCTAAGGAAAGTACCATGCAACTTTCCTAGGAGTCCCCTTCTTCTTCCTCTCATCCATGATGTCCTCTCCATCATAACCACCATCCTTTTGACGCTTGTACCTCGACATTCCACATTTAGGGCAATTGTCCAGATCTTTATTCTCTCCACGAAACAAGACACAATTATTCCAGCATGCATGAATTTTTTCAATTTTCAATCCCACGGGACACACAATCTGCTTGGCCTCATACACAGTATCCAATAGCAAGTTCCTCTCTGGTAGCAAATCCTTCAGGAGAAGAAGCAATGCTTTGAAACTCTTGTCTGTCCAACCATGAGCAGCCTTTAGTTGCAGAAGCTTCAGATCCCCGGTTACCCTCAAGTACTTCTCACAATGGGGATAAAGAGGTTTTTTGGAATCTTCAACAAATTGCTTATATTTACACAGCTCAGCTTCAGTCATCTCATCTTCTCCCCTGACACATGGATCATCTCCTCAACATTGTCGACCAAGGCATCAAACTGGTCGTCACTGAACTCTAGAATGCACTCCTCATTGATGTCTTCCCTGCACCCTTCTTGATCACAGTTGCCTTGCCCATCTTGATCATCATCCCTGCATCCTGCTTCTTGGGTATCGGCAACCCATTCCCCCCTTTCCTTAGGCCCTTCCTCTCCGTGCTTATTCCAACAAGTGTAATTTGGTACAAATTCACGAACGATCAAATGCACATAAACCACTTCAAAATTAGAGTATTTCTTATCATTTCAGCAATCGAGGCATGAACAATACATTGTTGTTTCAGACCTTGCTTCCATGTCGGCCCTGGCAATCTGTATGAAAGACTTCAACCCCCCTCAAGTACTACGGACAACAATGGCTAGAAAGACTCATCCAACTTCTATGATCTATCTACTCATAAAACACAAGATTTTTTAACAGTTAATTGAACATCGAGGTCGAGGTGATCGAGGAGGAGGGAATGGGGAGATCAAGGGGGGATAATTTGGAGCACTAACCTTGCACGACCCCCAAATCGCCCAAATGCGTCGCCGCCAAAAATCGTCGCCTCTGCGCCGCAACGAGCGGCGGCTGCCTGCCTGAGCTACGGCTGATCGAGGGGAAATACTAGGTTAAGATCAACAGGTGACGGGCAACGTTTACAGGTGACGGACATCGTTGTAGTCCATCACTTATGATAAAGAGCTCACGTCACCTTGAAATGGTTACATGTGATGGGCAACGTTTGCAGGTGACGGACGTCATAGTGGTCCATCACTTATGATAAAGAGCTCATGTCACCTTAAAATGATTACAGGTGGCAGGCTCCACATACCGCCCGTCACCTATCTTTCTCTCTCGGGAATCGCATCCGCCGCCCGTTGCCCACGTCACCTTCAAATGGTTACAGGTGACGGGCTCCAAATACCGCCTGTCACCTATCTTTTTCCCTCGGGAATCGCAACCGCCGCCCGTTGCCCTCTCCGCAACCGCACCCCCGTTCGAATTCCGCCGGCCCTTTCGCATTCCACCGGCCCTATAAATATTGCCGCTTCTCCACTCGCCACGGTTGCTCTCGCGCCTCAGATCACAAAACTGCTCTCGCGCGCGCAGCCGCCGCCGCACGCCGCGATGTCGGGTGGCTCTCCCTCCCGCCGCTCTCACCACCTCCGACGCTTCGTTCAAGCAGCGGACTCATCGTCCTCGTCGCCGTCTTCCTCTCCCTCCTCCCCTAGTCACCGTCGCTTTTGTCCTCCATCACCTCCGGCGCCGCCCCTGCTCCGGCCCCTGCACCGGCCCCTGCTCTGGCTCTGACCCCTGCGCCAGCCCCTGCACCGGCTTTTGCTCCGGCCCCTGCTCCGGCCCATGCAGCGGTGGAGGACGTCTTCAATTCCCACCCCTTCGGCCCAGGCGACACCTGGACAATCGGCGTCCTGAGGGACTCGTTCGACTCGATGAATGAGACCCTCGGCCGCCTTGGGAGGCCTCCGGTGAACGCGCCACTCGTGCCGAGCATCGCCAGATACGTCTACGCCATCTTCATGGTGGCGGAAGTTATGAGGGGGCTGCCATAAACTATGAATATTGTAGTTTGTATGTAGCTCCCTTTATGTATATATAAATATTATGAACTTCTGCCTGCTTGTTATCTCGCAACAATCTCGCAATTTGTGGATCCTGTGGTGTAAATGGCGAACTTGAACTGTGTGGTGGTGCGTTACATCCAATTTGTGGATTCTTGAACTTGAACTTGGACTTCGACTTGGATCTGGTCAAGTGGAATCTTATTTATATTTGTCTTGTGCTCTTGGCTGGCTGGTTCACTCTATTTCCTGGAATTCGGATTTGTTAACTTGAATTTGGTCTTCGCGAATAGAATTCAATGTTCATGAAAATTTTGAGGTTTTCATACATTAACTGCATTCAGTTAATAATAATTGAATTAGGTATATAAAATTGAATTCGGTTGTTATGTGCGAATTCGGCTAGATCAGTGTTCCCCTCGTATTCGGTGTTCTCAAACCGAATTCGATGCTACGATCTCGAATTCGATATGCATGTGCGAATTGGGCTGGATCAGTGTTACCCTCATATTCGGTGTTCTCGAACCGAATTCGATGCTATGATCTCGAATTTGATACACATGCAACTAATTTAATAATAATAGCTCTATTTTTAACAAGACTTCAAGCCAGTACATTCAGATGCACATTGCACACCAGTACACTGTGGTTGTGATCAGATGCACACTAGCACTCTTCGCGGTGCTCCTCCTCCGCTCCTACACACACCGCCTCCGCTCCACCCCGCCGCTCTCCTTCACCGTCTTCCTCATTACCATCATCGTGCTCGGGGGCCAGCATGCGCAGGTGACCGAGGCGCACATGGACCTTCGTCTACTTGTCAGTTCTACGGCGAGATGACACTCCTTAGTCATTGTCCTCCCCTCTTTTCTGGCCGTCCTCGGTGTACTGGCCGTCCTCATTCATTTCCCCAAGCCAACAGCAGCTCCTTTCTCATTTTTTCCCCGTTGAGATGGACATTTATTGGAAAACACCCCAACTGATTCTGCTCTAGTTCTCACCGATTTTCCCTTTTTTCTCATTTTTTTCGGTTTTACCGTGATAGTGGTTTACGGTCGGGACAAGATTTTCCCGTCCCATTTTCAACCCTTGACGTGTGTTTTCTCATTTTCGTTAAGGATTAGAAAACTGATGTGATCGTACATTTTTTCAGATTGAGATGAGTGTTCTCCATGGATAAAGAGGCGAACTGAAGAAATAGCAGACCAGATCTTAAGCAATTTCCAAACTCAAATCATCATCATCCTCGTCATCTGGTGAATCATTACTAGATGATTTGATGATTTCAGTGGAGTTGCCAAGGACGATCAGCCGTGAACTTGGGCGGGGTTGGGACGGGAAAATCCTGCCCCGACCGACACCGTTTACCGTCTAAACCCACCATAAACCGCATTCACGGGGAAAATCAGAAAAATGGGTTAAAAAATGGGAAAACCAGCGGGAACGAGAGTGGATTAGTTGACCTAAAATTTCAATGATTCATTAGATGATGATGATGATGATGAACGAGGTGAATGAGGAAGAGGGCCGTGTGCGGTGGGTGTTGGATCTGCACCGCGGCGATAGGACGACACAATGGTGAGGAACTTCTTCTCACAGTTCTTTTCTTTCCCCACTATGGTTGGACTGTATTTCTGATCGTGTTTGTTTCTTGGTGCGACTATTGCATTTCCATCCATCCGAGAAAGGTAGAACTACCTTCTGCAAATTCGAAGTCTAGGTGGACAGGAACAGCGAGTCGGGCGGCATACTACTGAAGAGAATGACCGGAGATTGAGTGAGCAGTGACGACGACGATGGAGGGGGAGGAGGAAGAAGGAATCAGCTTCACTCTTGCATTTTGTGGGTTTTTATGCCCATCTTCTTGTGTTGCGTTATGAATCCCCGAACAAAATGAGACACCATTGCGCTTATGTCCATCTTCTTGTGTTTCCTTATGAATCCCCGAACAAAATGAGACACCATTGCATTTTTGAAGTCTGACCCGCCGAGGTGAGTGTCACCAGCAATGGCTTTGACATCGAGGAGAGCCACACCTATGTCCATGCCCGGATGAATGTTTAGGAGGGACGCATCCAAGGTGTCATCGCCAAGGTCGAAGATGAGCACAGTCATAGAGAATACATGATAACCCAGCTGAGCCAATAGTTGTACCATATAGTTTTCGATGTTGTACATAGGTAATATCTTTCATGGGAATCAGCTTCACTGTTGCATTCCGCAGATTCTTATGTCCATCTTCTTGTGTTTCCTTATGAATCCCCGAACAAAATGAGACATCATGCATTGTCGAAGTCCGACCCACCTAGGTGAGTGTCACCAGCAATGACTTTGACATCGAGGAGAGACACACTTATGTCCATGCCCAGATCAATGTTTAGGAGGGATGCATCCAAGGTGCCATTGCCAAGTTTGAAGACGATCACAGTCATAGAGAATACATGATAACCCAGCTGAGCCAACAGTTGTACCATATAGTTTTCAATGTTGTACATAGGTAATATCTTCCGTGGGAATCAGCTTGACTCTTGCATTCCGCGGGTTCATATGTCCATCTTCTTGTGTTTTGTTATGAATCCCCGAACAAAATGAGACACCATTGCGTTGTCGAAGTCCGACCAACCGAGGTGAGTTTCATTCTGAAGCAGCAACTACTATTTCACGTTCAGTTGGATCAAGGTTGCTCACACAACCAAATAGTGATCTATCTGTTCTCTTAACTAACATCATGAAAATAAAATATACCATCAAAATCAATGGACGAACCAATCCCTCTTTAATTCGCCCAGATTTAACCATTGATTTACAACCACTGCAAACTGATTCCGAATTATTTGTCCAGCAACGAAATAGAACTACAGACAACATAAGCTTACATAAAAAATGCCAAGTACAACGTGTAGCGAAAATGGCCTCTCATGTCATATTTCAATATAATGTTTTGGTGATTGACATAGACAACACAACACTTGGACTAATATGATTGTTAAGATGACCATTCTCAGGCTTTTAGGTTCAAGTGATGACAAAGAGAAGATATGCGTAGCTAGACCCGAAGGGCCGCCCCTACTGGGGTTCCGCTACTCGATTAGCAGACGAGGGTCGAGGGGGAGCTGCCCCTCGCGGGTCTCAGGGCAGCGCCCTGAAACCTCTTCGGTCCAAAGGATTCGAAGATTGAAGAGACTGTGAAGAAACCAAGTCAAAACAATCAAGACAAAGATATTTTAGTATCACCGGTTCAACCGACGCTAAGAAAATTACATATGTCGGTGCATTGACTTGGAGCACGTATGGAAGTTTTGGTAACACCGGTTGAACCGACGCCAGGAAAGTTGAATACGTCGGTGCAATGAACTCAGCAGCTGAGGCAAAATCTGTACACCGGATGAACCGACACTAGATATTGGTGAACGTCGGTGCAGTTATCCAGAGAGTTAGTTTTTCAGCAACTACACTCACCGGTTAAACCGACGCTGCATCGGTTGATTACGTCGGTCGATTGAGGTAGCCGTTGAAGTATAACGGCTAGTTGGAAAATGCACTCACCGGTTAAACCGGTGATGACAAAAACGGGAGCATCGGTTTAACCGGTGATGGCGCTTTTTGTCAGCCTTTTTCCAACGGCTAATTTGGGGTGTGTGGGCTATATATATGCCACCCCACGGCTCATTTGAAAGTGCTGGTGACCAAGGAAGTATACAAGAGCCAAAGATCATCTCCAACCACCTTAGTGCTTCATTGTACATCATATAGGCTTAAGCACACTTGTGAGAGTGCTTAGTGCTTGTAATAGGGATTAGTTCTTGCGAGAGCTCCCTTGAGAGAAGTCTTGCTGCGGCAAGCAACTTGTGATCCGTCGTGTGACCCTCCGACTTGGTGTGGAGTGGAAACGACACTTTGTGTGGGGGAAGAGGAGACCTCCTCCTTGGTGGAGAAGCTCCGTAGTGGATTTCGGCCGGGTGACCGAGAGAGACGGTGGCGGTGCACGAGACTCGGTGTCTTGTGGGCACTTGCCTTTGCTTGCCGGCATCGCCTTGGTGGCGTAGTGCAAGACGGTGATCGGAAGAGCCTCGGTGTCCCATGGACGTAGGCGTTTGTGCCGAACCACGTTACATGACCGTGTCTACTCGGGAGTTTGCATCCCTCTTGCACTTACCTCTTTACTTACCATATTACGTTTCCGCATTTACTTTATCTTGCGTGTCTTTACTTTCCTAGTTAGTTTGATTAGGATTGGCTATAGATTGCAAGTCTTTTAGGGGTAAGTAGAGAGTAATATAGATAAACCTTAGTCATAACTAGCATGTGTAGGACGTATTAGGTTTATCTCATGCAAATAGATTGAGCCCTAGGATAGAAAGCGGTTAGCGACCCTATTCACCCCCTCCCCCTCTAGGATCGGACACCCCGGTGATCCTTACACAACTGTACAAAACAAAATCCGATTAATCTTTGGTGACCGCATCAATCTTCGGTGTCCCCCCTTCTCCCTGTCCTCGACAATCCCACCAAATCCCAGTCATCTGCAACTCTTTTGCTTGCCCGATTCGAATTCCTCTAAAAGAAGCATCGCACTAGCAATCTATGAACGCATCTAAGGCAACCTTCTATGCGTCTCTCGCCCCCAACTCACCCTCCCACCTCGCTCCCCTCGACAATCCAGCTATCTTCCAGTCAATACCCAAATGTAATAGAAATTCAGAATTGAAAAAAAAACAATTTGAATGCATGTGGGGTGAACAATTACCAACCTTAGCAATGGCGCCTCCGCCCCAAGACTCACGTGAGACAGTAAAGAACGATGATATCAATCGATTCAATAAGATCGAGAAAACCATATATGCGAATAGAATATAATGTAAGGCCCACTTTCCATATAAGGCCCATTGCACAGCCCATCCAGTTCACATATCAGCAGTAGTGGGGACACATCTGAACGCTATTCCTCATTGGGGTTGCTAGCACCGAACATCCGATGGAAATATCTCCCGTCAGACGGTCCGTGCAACATTCAAAAATAGTTTCGACAACATTAAAACTCAACATATGCAATATCAAAAATCAGCATTGGCAACATGAAAAGCATGTTGAAAACTTTTATTATCCATCCATCATTGATGAGAGAAAAAAACCATCGCAACATCTGTTTCATGTTGCACGTAATATTGTAACTCTCGATGAAAACTTACAACATTCGTGTGAAACATGTGCAGCATCGCAACAACAAGATCTACTTTTGTAACGTTCCAAAATTTCTATTGCAATATCATAAGGTACCTATTGCAACATGATTACCCGGTGATTCGCCACCGCCTTCGCTCCTCTTCAACCTCCCAGAGCTGCCCCCGCCATGACCGCCGTTCAGAGCTCCTCCGGCGGCACGTGCATCCCACCCAGCAGCCACATAGAGCTGCCCGTCATGTCCTTGCCGGCAAGCCGCCGCCCCCCCCCCCCCCCCCCCCCCCGCGCCAACCTCATCATGCCCTGCCGGCTCGGAGTGGGTCGAGGAAGGGGAGGTGAAGGAGGAAGAAGCAGGGGGCGGCAGGAACGACCGGCTCACGGCGGCGGCAGCAAGTGATGGGCAGCACCCACGCTAAGCTCTAGAGGGTGGTCGGGCTCGACGAGGCACACCGCACACCGGCCGCCTGGAGCCTTGGGATGCGGGGGTGCAGTTAAACGGACGGTGCAGTCAGGAAAAAGGAAGGGGATGCGAGCGTCCGATATTTTTTTATTCCATCGGACATCAGAATTGAAGCATTTCCGTTCCTCATTACAGAAGTTATTAATCCTAGGTAATAACCATTCCGTGTATAGTCGCAAAAAAAAAAAAACCATTCCGTGTATGAACCGCCTTACTGGCGAACGGCCCAGACATCGCGTGGGCACAGGCCGCTATGCGTATAGTAGCCGCGTTGGCGCGGCTGTCCAGCAGGTAAAGCACGGCGATGGTGAGCACGTCCCGAAGACAACCCACACGAGCAGTGCCGTGGCGAGGTAGAGCGACCGGAGCCCCGCGACCCAGAAGCCGCCGCCCCAGAGCGCCGCGTGCTGCAAGTGGCTCGCCGGTGCATCAGAGCCCAGCACGCTGATCAGGAAGCTGGCGTGCACGTATAGCACCCCCGCGGGCTGCACGAAGCAGGTGAAGGACGCGAGGAAGCAGGCCAGGAGCCAGGCGTACTTCGCCGCCGCCGCCGCCGGACGTGACCGCCGCGGGCGCGCTGCTGCTCACCCACGCGCCGAGGAGCGAGGCCAGTGTGATCGACGCCGAGACGCCGTCGGAGATGCCGCTCAGCGCCAGCGCGGCCTCCTCCGGTTCCGTCGTCTGCGCCATGCGCTGGACCCAGGCGAGCTTGTTGTGGTTCTCGTAGCCAATCACGGTGGTGTGCGGGCGCCGGAGGATCCGGTGGAGGAGGAGCAGGTGGTAGCCGACCATGGCCGCCAGCGCACAGGGGGGACTAGAACCAGGGGTCCATGGAGCTCTTGCCAAGCATCATCGCTTCCGTCCCCTTCACACCTCGGATCAACTTTTTAATTTGTGTCGATCGATCTTGGTGTTCGTCTGATCTTGCTCTTTTAATCTGGCACATTCTGTTCTATCCTTCTCTGTGTGGTGATGGCCACATGATGAGAGATTGAGAGGTTTGTTTGGCTGTACTTTCGCCATATTGCTTTGATCTGTGAGTTTGTTGCGTGCAAAGTAACGCGGGAGCCCGTTTTGGACTGTCATCGTTGCTTGTGGGTTTCAGCGGAATACTAATTGTAGCTTTGGTTGCAAGCGATGACAATTGACAGGAAACGAAAACTATCCAAGAAAAATTAATTCAAATAAATGCTGGGAGACATTTTTCCCGAGTTATAGGTATTTAGGATCGGAATACGTCAGTCTGGGTTGCTTTTGTTTGATCTATTTTTCATTTGTGAATTATTCACTACTTTCAGACTACATACTACTCGTAAAAGCAGCACGAGATACAGGCCCAAAGAGCATGCACTCCATGCCTGTCCCAGTGACCCCCATCTAGGACCCATCTGCATCCATTTACTAACTTGCTGCTCTCAGATGAGAAATTACAGATATAAGTGTACTCCCATGCCAATCATGCGAACCAATTTTATGAGCAATTAGGGAGTATGTATTTAGCTCTTTCCTAATATTAGTACTTTTACTTATTTTACTTTACTCAGCCAATTCAGTAAGTAGAAATTTTTGGGTAAATTTGAGAAAAAAAATCAATGATATCATATACTACCTCTGTCCCAGAATATAGTTATTTTTAGGTTTTCTCCGTGTCAAATCTTTTATTTAAAAGTGTTATCAGTTTATTAATAATGAAACCAACTATTACAACATGTAACATTTTTTATTTAAAAGTAATTATTTTTGAAGAATTATTGTTCAAAGATGAAAATATTTGAGTTTGACCAAATCAAAAGTTGTTATATTTTGGGATGGAAGTAGTATTTAAGAACAAAGGCCGTGCATTTTTTTCTTTGCCCGATGGATAAAAATTGCAAATTCAAACTTGAAAACTTCAATACAACCTGTTGATATTTTTTACTTGAAAAAAAATTATCTCTCGTGATCCAAATACTCCACCTCATCAAGATTATAAATCTTCATGAACAAAGGCACCCTCAGGCATGATCTAAATTCCTCCAGCAATTGGAAAGGTTCCTCGCGTGCTTGGCTATTAAGCTGTAGTGCGGACCTGCAATCAGCTGCAAAGCCATATTCTAAGAAGAGGTGATTCAAAACTTCAACCGTACCAATTTTAGAAGAACGGTGTCCTGTAATATATATGCACTTTGAAAGTAAGTGAACTCCAATAATGCAGTTTATAATTTCAATTTACTACTGTAGTCATTATTATAGCTACGACTACGATTGGTCCTCTTGTACCTCATTAGGCAATCTGCACAGTTTTTATTGCCCAGTTATCAAAGACCGCTGAAAACTTGATAACTGTGTCTGCTAGGTGTCATAGGGATGAAAATTCTCTCATTATACTCCCTTCGCTCTGCACAATGGTGTGCTACGACACTCTTTATCCAGCGGCTCAGATTCAATTCCTTTGTGATTTTTGAAAGTCCACCATATATTGCTCATTCTTAATGAGCTGGTGTTCAGTGCACGTGTGAAATCTCACGAGAAGAACTATATCTCATGCGCATCGATCATCACCCATCTAAGCAATGTTGATCTTGTGATGCCGAGCTTAGGTTTTCACGGAGCAGCAGGACACGTTTCGATTATAGACATGGTGCGTTCGATTCTTCTCAGTCGCACAGGGACTGCTGACAAGATCGACATTCAGTGCTATAATACCCCAGCCCAATATCCTTTAGTAGTAGTTGTCAAATGTGGCCCAGTGATTGTAGTGTGGTGGATTAGTACCACCTTGGAAGTTGAGGGGGTGAGGGCCAGCTTATAATCCTTTTTGTTCCAAATATAACACCTCCAGATTAATCTTTTACATGAAGCGATGACGAATGTGGGAGGTGTTATACGTACGCGAGTTCACTCCACTTGAGGAGCTGGGCCACAAGCGGATTTTGAAGTGGGGTGTTATAGATGGTATCGGAGCATGAACTCTCACTGCATGTGTGCATGTGCGTGTGCCTAGACTTTCAGCACGGCCATGTACCAAAGGTTGGTTCTTGGAGTCTGCTGCGTATGTGGTGAGCTGCCGAGGGTGTCAGCCCTTAAGGTAGGGTGAATATAATATCCCAGTCCAATATCCCTTAGTAGTAGTTAGTACATATGGCCCAGTAGTTGCAGTGTGGTTATTTAGTACCACCTTCAGGTTAACCCTTTTACATGAAGCGAGGATAAAAGTGTAAGAGAGATGCTATATGTATATGATCTTGCTTCACGTGAGGCCAGCTCCTGCGTGCTTCAAAAATGAAGGATGGTCGACTCCGATCAAACTGTCAACATAGTAGCTGTCGAACTGTTGTTGTCAAAACTAAAATCAAAGTTTGCAGACGTACCGAATTCAGCTTCCTCCACCCCCACCTAGCTGAATAAAATAGTATGTCATGCATATGACCGGTGTAGTTTCCACCCGAGCGTGAGGATAAAAGATAGGAGGAGAGAGCATTTTTTATTTGCTGCTAGGACCCATGATTCGATGTTGATGACGAAGACAGCGAATCAAGCCTTTGTTCAATTGAGGTGGCTTTCATGATTCGTCGAACAAGCACTGGAGCTGCCCTGAGGAGCTGGGCCATACGCAGATTTTGGAGCGGGATGTTCAAGTGTAGGACCAGCGCCATCATCACAGTTGATGTGCAGTGCCCTACTAGAAACCTAACCTTTGCCAACTGTGAAGTACAATGGCCAGCGAATAGTCAGGGATAATATAAATAGCCAACGGTTAAGATATTAACTATTGTTAAAAGTGAAACAGTCGGTATTCATATCAAATGGCCGACAGTACAAAGTATTTCTTTGGGTTAGAAGTTGATCAGTCGGGATCGCAGGGTCAACGGGCCAAAGTGTTTCCCAACCGTGTCGATACAACACATGATAAATAATTGTAATAGCCATAAGTTAGATAATTATTGACAGTTTTATAATCACGTTTGGCTATTCGTTAAGCACTAGACTAGGGCGGTTTCAATATTTTTTTTTCTAATCATTCAGAACTAGAGCGGCTTGCCCTGAAAAAAAATAGAGCGGCTCGATCGAGACATCGATGGGTTGTAGTAGACGTGCAGCCTTGCAGCGATTTTGGCCCACTAGTCTAGGCTGGTCTTAGAGTAATGCAGATCTGCTAGTGTGATGCACAGTGAATGTACCATTAACCGCCCCATACTTTAGTAGCAGTTGCTGTGGATTACTACTTTTCATGTGCAACATGTTTATATGTTCTCCCAGAGATTTAAAACAAAAAAAAAAATCCGCCCATAGATCATAACGTGCGTGATGTCCTGTTTTATGGTTCGAAAATTTCAGTCTTAAAACGTGCTAAAAATATGTCAAAAATACTATGGCCATGTGCAAGATTTTCTGTTGTGAATTTATTCCAAAGAAAACTACCAACTTGGTTAGGTGCGGTCTTAATACTTTGGCATAAAATAAGTCCTACCAGTAGTAGCTATATAAAGAACCTCACTTCACAGACTTCTGATCTCACAGTCCGGTCCATGCTCCTTTACCACTTTTCTTCCGATCCACCACTATTAGAATGAGTGGTGTCAGGCAAATGTATTCTGCTACCATGATTCCAACTGTGGTTCGGCACAGTAGCCTATGCTCAGTATGGTCGCGTAGTACATCTCAGATGCTATGTTACCGTGCTTAGGTTTGCACGAGACAATAGGTCTTATCGTTATCAGCATAGTGCATCAGGCTTAGTTGCCCAGACGCTACCAAAGCTGAAACAAGCAGTGACTCTGGCATCACAGTGCGTCCAGCTACCTGGAATCTTTGAATGGGATTGCTCTAGTCGCGGCGACATTGCAAAGTTGAGGGTCTATCTGAGATTGCATTCTGCTGCTGCTGCTGCTGCTGCTGCTGTGTTTTTTTGCTGATCCTCGATAACAAATCAGATTCATTATCAGATCTGCTCTAGATTACTTGGCTATGGAGACTGTTCTGACAATGAATAATGTTACACTGATGGGCCCCCATTGGATGAGCTCTTCAACAATTGTGCCCTAGATATTTGATTGTTTTGCTTCTACCAAAGCTAGGGACCAAATCGAACTCAACAGAAACATCTTAATTGAATTGACTCCATGAATTTTGCATGTTAGCTTTATATATGTTCCGCTGTACGTAACTTGCACGGCAATTTTAGAGTATCATTGAGATTTTTTCTGTGTTCAAGTCTCAATTGGTAGCGATTATTTCGTATTTACAGAATGTGGACAGAAATGCTGGCTGGGACGACTGGTGTTGCACGTCAGTATGGTATTATTAATAGTGGATAGGACAGCACAATTATTTATACATGTGTGGGAATTTTTTATATGCTGTATGCACTTTTCCTCCAATGGGTTAATGAACTAGCTTGTGTACTTAACTTAATAATATATATAATCAGTAGGCGTTTGCCCCCTCATGTTCCTTAAAAAAAAGGCTCAAAATTCACCTTTTAACGAGGAGTCAAATAAACATTCTAAGTAGTAAAATATGACATTGTCATGGATTTAAACTTCTGGATATTCAGTTATAATAAACCGTCCGGCCTCGCGTGTGTGGTGCGCGGGCATGGTAGTCGTTTCGGCCCACTGGTTTTTGGGTCGCCATGGAGACTTTGAGAGGTATGTAACAGCAGGTCCACACCACTGCAGATACTCAAAAGTGACAACAACCCTCTCTTGAGATCTAGTTGATGTAGTCAAATAAAGCTACTGTAAATTACTTGGCCATGCGCACGCAACAAGCTCTGCTTTGATGTTTACATAAAAATGCCATTTTGGATATGGTAAATTGGATTTGAAATGCGCATGCCATTTTGGATACAAGAGGGCCCAAAGGTCTGGGAGAGCAGCCCTTCCCATGAGCAGATAAGTAAAAACTAGACGTGCCCCCTGTTGATGAGTATACCAATCTTTAGCTCACTTATTGTATGCGTGTGCATCTATGCCTCGTCAGATCTTTTATCACCAAAGCACTAAACTAATCTCTAGGTGAATGGCAGGTCAATTGATCACTTCCCATGAACAGAGATATGTTTGGGCCGCATATACTATCAAGAACGTAATAACATGTAACGTTATATATACTCCTCCATCTCTCGCAGAAAAGGGTAGTAATGAAACAGCATATTTCTCTTGAAACTACTAATGTATGAATTAATCTTGATATTTGCAAGTCGTTGCTGTACGATGAATTGTACAACTAAGTAGTGCCATGTTTTTTTTTTCAGCTTCCACTTGGAACTACGAAAAAAATAAAGCCACATATATAGAAGTAATCACTAAGCTTCAAGATCCGTAGAAGAAGCATGTTTTTGTTTTTCTGAGCAAAAGTTGAGGAAACATGTGCCAGACCCGGGTCACTTGGATGACAACAATTTTAGCCCACTATTCCCTCCGTTCCAAATTATAAGACATTCCAACAATATTGGAGAGTCAAAGTTTTATATGTTTGACCAAATTTATATAATAAAATAATAATATTTATTATATAAACTAAATACCATTAGATTCTTTATTAGTTTTATTTTCATAGTACATCAATTTGATATCATAAATCTTTATATTTCTCCCTATAATCTTGGTCAAACTTTAGATTGCTTTGACTCTCCAAGATTCTTGTGATGTCTTATAATTTGGAACGGAGGGAGTAGTTGGGATTTGGGATCATTACGGATTATGACCCTACTATTCCCTTTATAATCCAACTCAAATCTTAATCATCGTTGCTCAAAATTATATAAAATATGAGCCTAATCTTTATTGAGTCCTGATCTTAAATTTATAAGTTAAATTTTAGACATTTATTACCTCTAGTTGGGATCAATTCGGCAACTCACCCTGCTCACCAGCCCAGAGACTGGCTGCAATTCTCTAACTCTTTTAAAAAAACGGAAGCTTGCTATCTGTCACACCAGGTTTTCAGAACAAAACCGAATGCATCTCATATGCGCGCCAGGATCAAGTTTGCACACATATGATAGACGTTATAAGTGAATATATCAAAATAGTGTCCAAACGTAAGCAAGAGAGAGTAAATAACTTTATGACACTCCCATAAATAGACACGAAGGTCTTTAATCGTTTCACCGATACCTTAAACGAGTACTGCAGCAGCGGCTTCCTCCACAGGCAGTTGACTGGTGAACGCACGCCTAGAACTCCTCAAAGTCGTCGTAGTTGTCCACTTCGATGTTGTCTTCTGAGCAGCAATTAGGCAAGGGTGAGTACACTTATAGTTGGTACTCAAAAAGTGGGGGAAGATGTAAGGCCAACAAGGAAAGGTTGAGGTTTATAGCAGTTAGTATTTTTAGTTGGTCATATTTTATTAGCAAGCACCTATTAACTAGATATAAGTTTATACCAACCCACTTAAGCATAAAGATACATCATCATATAGAAACCACGGTTTAAATTATTCTCCAAGTTCAATTATCATGTGAGGGTCCAGGCCGCTCGTGACCGTGAGCACGGCTGATATATCAGTTTTACACTCTGTAGAGGTTGTACACTTTCATCACAAGTCGCGTAAAAGTTTAAAAGAACTTTGAACCCAACCATGTTGTGCTGATCAGGCACAATACCACACTTTCGAGGTGTAATTGCATAGAAACGCTACAAGTCCTTTACAAAGATTCCCTTGTAAGAAGTAGTCCGCTAAGGTTTCCGGAGCAGTAGTAGAGCTTAAACCTCCCTAATGGGCATAATGTCTTAGCAAAGCCCACTTCCCAAGAGGACCGGGTTATACCCCATGTACCACAGCCCCTCTTGCGTTTTCGTTAAGATGGCTTCAAACTAGAGTCTCTAATTAATTAGCCAAGACCGGAGCCATATGGTTCTTGTGGTTGTACTATTTTCCTGGGTGGTTTTCCATGTTCTAAGTAAAGTCATATGATCTTGTAATTATCCAAGTTTAACAACATAAATAAAGCATGTTTATCATTCTCAAAAGTTCATTATATTACAATCCCAATATAAAGCAACTAAGCATGTCTACCCAACAAGATTAAACCCGGTGTTCAAGGTTTCATGAGTAAAAGACTAGGTAAATCCTTATTAGGTGACCCATCAAATTTATGCAATACAACAATAAAGTAAAGTGGATTTTCATGATATTATTGGGATCAAAATAGATTATGCAGAGGGATAAGTCCACTTTCCTTCCTTGCCAAACTGTTGATTCTCTTTCTCGTATAGTTGCTCTTGATTACCCTCAAACGACGCATTATCTACACGATCACGCAAGCAAAAACATACAACAAATAAGAAAAACACAACAAATAGCACAAACAGAGAAATATATGATGATAAAGATGTTGTACACATTACAAGGATCGTGTGAGCGCAAGAATCACTGAAAACAGAGTTAAAACGAGGAAGATACGACTAAAATAAGGTTTCCATGGGCTTATTAGTGAAGAAACAGAACTTCCAGCGGCTAGACTTGAAGAAACTGAGGGCTGGAATGTAATTAAAAGCTAGATTCAAGGGTTAGCATGCAAAATGGTAGATTCTATGCATTCGAGAAAAAATGGTAGATTCTGGATGGGAGAGAAAGAGAGAGAGGAGATCACACAAGAAAGATGATGGAGGGGTCGGGGAGGCGAGAAGATGTCCGGAGAGGGGTGCTCGATGGCGGGAGGCAGCGCGGTTGCTCCGGCAGGCAACCCCGTGTGCGTGCGAACATGGGAGAAGGGGGAAAAGGGTTGGAGACGACCCCTATCGCGCCGCGAAGCTCCAGCGGTGTCTTGGCGTGGAGAGCCGGCGGAGAGGGAGATCGACGACAGTGGCGTCGAGCTCGAAATGGCGGCGGCACTGTGCTGCAGAGCAGAGGGGGTGTGAGGTGCGGGATCAGGGAAAAGAGCGATCAAGGGCTCGGGTGCGCCATTTATAGGGCAACGAGGGAGCAGAGAAGCCAGTAGGGAGAGGAGAGGGCGGAGCTCGTGGCCATCAAGGCGCATGGTGGTAGCGGCCGTTACTAGGAAGGGGAGGTGAGTGGGTGCGGCGGCTCTCCACTAAGCCTTGATGGCGAGTGCAGAGGGAGGCGAGCGGGCAACGGCCGGTCGGCGGTGTGCAGTGGAGCGGGGAGGTGAGGTGCCAGAGGTAGGGGATGACCTTGTCCAGTGGGCCTCGCCTAGCGGCAAGTGGAGGAGAGGAGAGGGGGGCTAGAATGGGCCGGGGTGGCGAGCTGGGCCAGGTGTGCTGCCAGAGGGAGAAAGGAGAGAGAGAGGAGGAAGAGGGTTGGGCCGGCCTAGCAGAGAGAGGAAAGAAGAGCTAGGCTGGGCCAACAAGAAGGAAAAGAGAGAAGAAATGGAAAAACTTTTCTCTTTTTTTTAGCAAAAGCATATAGTTTTTTTAAAAAAAAGAATTTTTCAAACTCAATAAAATTTTATTTTGGATGTTATACTATCAGTATGGATAAACAGAAATTGCACAGGTGGTGCATCTTGTCCTCGTGGTGCGTCTTAACATAAAAGATAGGCAAGTAGTTGATTTTATTTATGTCACCAAAATAAACAAACAACCCCATAAAGAAACCAACCAACCAACAAACCAAACAATTAAGCAAAGTGTAATAAAAAATATAAAAAAAAATAAAAGCCAAAAAAATGAATGCCATGTTTCACCTCTGTGCTATATAAATACTAACCGGCTCACTCCACACACTCCAGCTCTTGCGATCCGGTGCAGATCTTCCACTCATTATTTCTTTTACCTATTTTCTTTCCACCACTAAGCAAAATTTTGCTGCCCTGATTTGGAATGAGTTGCATCAGGCAAACACATTCCACCAAATAACTTGCAATAATATGTCCCGTTTTAATAAAGTTCAAAATAAAGTTCTTCCAAACTTTTACTAGCTAGTGTATATGCAGTTCTCGTAGTTTATGTTACCTATCTCACTTTCATCTCAAAATAGAATAACAAAAATTACGAGAACTTACTAGCTAGTGTATATGCAGTTCTCTTTTAATTCGGTCTTGATATATGTTTCCAAGATCTTCATCTGATCCATGAGTAGAATCTAAAAAAAAGGAGTGATGTTTGATTTTAGTTAACCTTCTGATGATGAGTTCAAATCACCAAGGTACAATGCAAGAGACTTGTTATTATTGGTGATCGTGGTGTGACTTGATACAAGAAAATAAAAAATTTAGAAGGCCTTCCTCGGCAACATTATTCACGAACTGTATGTTATTGAATGCATTTCTTGTTTATTAATATGGTGAAGAATAGGCTATGAATTCAAATTCATATTGAACTCTGCCTAGAGCTCGTGAGTGTCCTGTCATTATTGAAACTGCTATAAACTATATCGTCTACTTCGGTCATGTGTGAAACGTGCATGTTATGCTCTAAGCTTTAAGGAAAAAATTTGTAACTCTGACGACTAGTGTACCTACTTCTAAGTCATATCACTTTCATCACAAACCAATAATATAATATAATCAATAAAAATAAAATGATATATCTATTACTCCCTCTATTTCAAAATGTAGGTTGTTTTGGTTTTTTTAGATTTATAGTATTTGTTATACATATAGTTATAACGTATGTCTAGATCTATAGTAAAATATATGAATCTAGAAAAGTCAAAACGACTTATATTTTGGAACGGAAGGAGTAGTAGTACTGTGCAATATAAACACGCGTCTCACTCCCCCACGTTATATTCCAGCTATTGCGTGCATATGCATGCTCATTTTGTCCTCATCATCTCCTCTACTTATCATTTACTTTCCTGCCATTATCACACTGAAATTCAGTCAACGTGACGTGCTTGGTGATGATCAATCGAGCCTGTCACTGGCTTCGGATTGAGCGGCCTTGGGAAAACATATTCCATAGCGTAAGTGCCTCGGACAGTATGCCACCATGGTTCCGTACTCATTCTCGGCGAGGGGATGCGCCCTTGAATGAAGAACAGCTCACGCTACGCAAGCCTAAACAACAGAGGGGCAGTCGCCCTCTTGAGAAACATGCAGCAGTTCAGGAAGAGGTTATTGGTAAAACCCAAAGACTGTTTCTCTGAAGGGCTGTGCTTGGACAGGATCCGATTATTCTTCCAACAGGTTTTAATTTATTGTTCTTTTTCTGAATAAAATAGCGAGATGCTAAATAGAACTTGAATAGAAAAATTTTAGTGGTATGTGTGTGAGCTGATCCATAAATTTTGCATGTTACCTTGATGGCCTTAACATGTGCGCTACTTTTTACATAACAATTTAATTACTTTTGATACAAATTAGTAATATTCAAGGCGTTACAACAAGCAGCTCATCACCACAGTTTATCGTTATGTTTTTCCTTCTGATTTGAACTCCCAGTGTAATCTTGCGTTGTAGCAGTTTACACAATGAGGACATATATGCTGTTTTTCATTTTTGTTTCAAAACAATGGAATGAATGACAATAAGATTGCGAAATTGCCACTACTACAAAACAGGCATTTGATTCTCACATTTGTCCCGGCTGTCGTTGGACCCGGGACCAATGGAGGCTTTTATCCCGGGTCCAATGGCTAGCCGGGCAGGCGGAGAGTGCAGGGGGCTTTTATTCCGGTTGGAGCCACCAACCGGGATCAAAGACCCTTCGGTCCCAGTTGGTGGCTCCAACCAGAACAAAAAGACCCAAACTTTTAGTCCCGGGTGGTACCACCACCCACCCGGGACAAAAGACCCTTTGGTCCCGGGTGGAGCCATCAACCCGGACCAAAGGGTTCTTTACAGGTTAGTACAAAATGAATGCGCCTTGTATAGAGTCACATGTGATGCGTAGGGAGATGGTAAGGAATTTGTGTGGGAGGCAAGAGGTTCTGAGTTAAGTCCTGCATGGCGCAAAATGTAGGGACTAAAGCTAAAGGCCATTTTTTAGTAGTGTGCAGCATGCATGGGGACATGGCAGGATGCGGTACGTCTTCGGTGTTAATGTTGATGGTTGTATTTCCCTCGCTCCCTCCTCGTGTTAATTTAAATGATCCTACCAGCTCGCTTTAATTCGGTACTCGAAAAATACAAAAACCACACGTCTTTTGTATGCTTATTTGCCCTGTGTGGGTTTCAGCCTGCACTAGCTAGCTACTACATCTTGCGATCACTCGTGTGCGCTCCTTTATTTGCCTTCTTGGTTGTTATCGTATACACGTTACGTTCATATATTCTGTTGCCGCCATTCCAGTCCTCCAAGCACTCAATTTAGCTGTAGTTGTTGTCAATCTCAACTAGCATGCCTGACGCCGCATGTCTCTTCGGAATGAGCTGCATTGGGAATTCATTATCAACTGGCATGCCTTCTTTCGCATGACGCCAGGCCACCACCACAGGCAGTCCTCTGCCTTGCAGTCAACCACGCCCACATCGCATCGCGCGTAGCTGCGATGGAGCTTGAACATTGCGAAACAGCATCAGAGAAAATGAGATATGTTGGTTTGATCTACATGGTGGTGCTACCTATCAGAGATTTGTTTATGAGGAATGAGAGTACTATATCCTGTTTGTGATGAGTGAATTGTCAACCGTGCGGTGTGATCGTGCACTTGGTCTTTGGATTGCAGGTACACGGGCGTCGAGTGTCGACGGGGAGCTGCCGTGGAGGTGCTATGGCCGATGGACCGTGCGGTGGACGGCGGTGAAGGGCAGCCGGGACCGGAGCTCGGATCGGGCGGCAGCTGTGGCGTCCACTCCTGGATCGAGGGCGCAAGCGGCGACGGAAGGCGGATTTCTTGGTTTGCGCCACAAAACCAAGGAGGCGGACGGCGGTAGAAGACGCCAAGTCATGGAGGCACGGGCGTCGGTCTCGGGACTGACGGAGGCGACGGGCGTCGACGGCGTCTAGGGCCTCGCTGCGGGCGAGGAGGTGACGGGCGTCGGGCGGCATCTAGGGCTGTCAGAAGGCCGAGGCGGGAACGGCGTCTAGGGCCACGGCGTGGAGGCGGGAATCTTCCCGCGCGTGAGGTTTTGGCGGTTTTCTCAAAACCGGCCACTTACCAGGGTTTTGCGGACCCTCCAAAACCGCGGACCGGATCTTCGTCGACGTGGCGGCATCGCATCAAAGACTTCGAGTCGAAGAAAGAAGCTCCGCCGTCGATCGAGGCTGTACAGCAGGGTGTTGCTGCCCCGACCGGTCTGACCGGTCTCCTGGACCGGTCTAACTGGTCTGGCCGCAGCAGCCGGGTATAAATACCCCCCACCAGCCCGTGGCTGGTTGAGTCTCTTGAGTCTTTTGTTTTCTCTGGGTTTTTCCTTCCCCCTGCCCCTGTTCTAGGTTAGGGCCAAGGACTCCAACGCAAAGAGAGTTTAGATTATAGCTGTTCTCTTCAATCTAGTGGGTGGATGACGGGCGGATGGCTCTTGCCTTTGTATAGGTGAATTTCTCTGAGATTAATGGATGAAATTTGTTTGCAATTCACTTGTGTGTGCTGAGCATCTCGTCCTCCCCTTCTCTCTTGCGTTTTGGGTTCAATTCTCCACTTTTGGTGTGTTTCTTGTTTGGAGGTGAACAACCCTTGATTTCGTGGTTTGATGAACTCTTTGGAACGATTCCTAAATATATAGCCTAGTGCCAAACCCCCTGGAATCATGAGTTCTCACGAATTGGCGATTTTGTGTTCTCGAGAAAACACCAATCCTCTTCGATCTTTCCTCGATTTCTCTCGATCCGTGAATCTTTTGGGTGAGATCTTTTGGGGATTTGTTCACGGGGTAGTTACGAAGCTTTCCTCCAAGTTTCGCTGGATTTGGACTTCGTTTGCTCAAGATTTGCCTTTTGAAGCTTTGGTCTCGGGCTGTCTGGAAGAGACCGGTCTGACTGGTCTCTGAAACCGGTCTGATCAGTCTGGATTTTTTGAATCTCTTGCCCGACCAGTCTGACCGGTCTGTGAAACCGGTCTGACCGGTCTCTGCAGTTCAGTTCTGCGATTTGCATCGTGTTGGCTCTTTTGCTTCCGCGCAGCTACCTAGGGCTTTTCACTAGGAGATAGCTAGTCCATAGCTACTCTCTCATATCCTAGGATTCAAGTGCTTGGGGTGATTTTGGGATATAGGCCGACTGATCGATTTCGGAAGAAATTTTGATCGGCTCCCATTCACCCCCCCCTCTGGTCGCCGGTTTCGGTCCCTCAATTGGTATCAAAGCTCGGTTGAGGTTTTCAGTACCTTAACCGGTTCAAAAACCACTCGGCGACCATGGCGAGTCTTGGTAAGATCCCGGTGTTTTCCGGCGAGGACTATGCCTACTGGAAGGTTCGCATGAGAGCCTTACTGCAGAGCATGGGAGCCGATGTCTGGGAGATTACCACGAACCAGCTTTACGAGGTGCTTGCTGTTCCGACCACACCTCTCCAGGTGACCCAGCACGAGGCTAATGCCAAGGCCGTCAATGCCTTGTTCGCTGGTGTTTCTCGTGCGGAGTTCTCACGCGTCCAGGGTTTTCAGGAAGCCCACAAAATTTGGACGTGCCTTGAGAACTACCACGAGGGTACACCTCAGGTGAAGGCCAGACTGTTCGAGACTCACCGGCGTGAGTACGAGAACTTCACACAGGAGCCGGGTGAGAGCATTGACCTGATGTTCAGTCGTTTTTAGTCGATTGTGAACACGGTCAATGCGAACAGATCTGCTGGTGCCCTTGAGTACATAGAGCACGAGAAGGCTTTCAAGTTGCTCTATGCACTTGACTGCTCTGTGTGGGATCTCAAGGTGAACACGATCATTGAGTCTGCAGGCTATGAGATTCTAATCGTAAACGAGCTTTTCAGCAAGCTCAAGGCCACGGAGGTGGATAACCAGACACGAGACAAGCTCAATGGTGCCCCTCCTTCCAAGAATGTCGCTCTTGTGACTGGCCCAGGTGGATCGAGCTCTAATGCTAACTCTGCTCTTGGCTTTTCTTTTGCCTCTTTGCCTTTTGTTTCAGATGAGCAGCTGGAGACGCCTGGCGACGACGACTTGTGCCTCCTCATCAGCAAGTTCCAGCGCATCTACCACAATAGGCAGAGGAAGAAGAACCCCGGGTGCTACAACTGCGGCGATCTGAACCACTTCATCGCCGATTGCCACAAGAAGTCCGGCGGTGGCCAGAATAACTCCTTCGACTACTACCGCCACCGCGACCGAGACGAGGGAGGCTCCAACAAGGAGCGTCGGCGCCACAAGCACCGCAGTCATGACTGGGGAGGACGCTTCGACAAGGAATCGCTCAAGAAGCGCTTCCAGTACAAGGCCAAGAAGTGGGAGAAGGCCTTCCTGGCGCAGCTCAGCGACCTCGAGAAGAGCTCCAACACCGACCGCTCTTCTTCACCGACCTCCGACGATGACGACAAGAAGAAGAAGAAGTGGGACAAGGAAGCCACCGGCTTCATCGGCCTTTGCTTGGCGGCCGGTCGGCGCAAGAGCTTCTGCACCATGGCGGGCGAAGCCGATGGTGCTCGTGCGTCTTCGGGTGGACATGCTACACCGACGCACTCCGGCTCTTCTCCTGAATCTGAGAGCGATTCAGAGGTAAACTCCACGATCGACCTGCTTAATACAGAGGTTAGGGAGTTGTACACCGCTCTCGAGAACCAGAAGATGCTGCTTAAGAAAGCAGCTAGAGAGCGTAGAAAGCTTAGGGCTGAGCTGGCTTGTGCTAGGGAGAAATCTAGTGAGGATGAGTGCACTGGCTGCATATCTCACATGAGTGCTTGTTGCTCTCCGTGCCAAGCATGATGAGAACGTCGCGAACTTAGATGTTGTTAAGATTTCGCTTGCTGACATGTCTCACGAGCTAGCCAAGGCCATGCATGAGCTTGAACTTGTCAAGGACGCTCCCATTGTTAGTGATGTACTTGAATGTGATGAGTGTCCTATCTTCAAGTCTGATCTAGCTTCTTTGCAGTCCAAGTTTGCTACTGTTGTTTGTGAACTAGAGGAGCTTAGATCTAGGCCTGCTTTGCTTGGCGCTTGTAAGCTTTGTCCCACGCTTAGGTCGGAGCTAGAGGAGAAGAACGCTTTGATCAAGTCTTTTGGAAAGACTAAGGTCGTAGAGTCTAGCCCACCTATTGATTGCTCTATTTGCCCTGGTTTGATCTCTGATTTGGATAATCTTGCGGTAGAGAAAGCCAACTTGGAGAATGAGAACAACCTTAGGGCGATTCTGAGTTGGGTTTCTAGCAGTGAGCTGCAGTTGGGCATGATGATTAAGCAGTTCAAGCATGATGATGGGTTTGGGGTCGGTTACACATACACGAAGTTAGACTTTGACAGTTTGTATGGTAAGATTGGCAAGGCTGCTAGAAACACTGCTAGCACGAGCACGCAGCATTCGCTTGTTGACCCCGCGGATGGTGTGCTTAAAGAACCACCGAAAGCACCTCCGCAGAAGCAGGTTTGGGTTCCAAAGCCCAATGCATTGAGGAATCCCCTCGACACGCTCCCTGCTGCCACAGCCCAGGTTGCCCAGAAGAAGAGGGCTGCTCCTCCCCGTCCGCAGGCTAGGCCTCCACCTCCCAAGCGTGAGGTGAGGTACCACTATGAGTTCTGTGACAGGGAAGGTCACCTGGAGGAGTTTTGCTTCAGGAGGAAGCGGGCTGTGAGGAGAGAGCAGGAGAGACGGAACGCGGACATGTACTCTGCTCGGGTGCATGGTCCTTCTCGGCATGGTGATAGGCGAGATGCTAGGGCGCGCCGTGTAGGTGGAGGTCAGGGAGACGGTGGTGGTTACCGTGCTCCAGCGGGTGGTTGCTTTGCCGGCCGTGCTCCTGGTCATTTTTAGTACGGCTATGGACCACGGGACCGAGGTTTTGAGGCTCCACGCTTTCCTCGCGGTGGTGTTCGTCAGTCACGCGGTAGACGGGACGGGGGATACACTTTGACTGGTTTTTCTAACCCTTCTGTAGAGCAAATGGCTCAACACTGGTTTGCTTCTCACTTTGCTAACCCCAGTGTTGAGACATTTGCTCACCCTTTGTCTCACTACTGATGTGCAGGTCGGAGGCTTGGAGAACAGGTGGATCATGGATTCCGGTTATTCGCGCCACATGACCGGAAATGACAAATGGTTCTCCAGCCTCACCCCGATGCGCTCAAAGGAATACATTGTGTTCGGGGACAATGGAAGAGGAAAGGTACGTGGACTTGGCGCTGTTCGAGTTTCTGATCGCTTTACCCTGAGAGAAGTTGCTTTGGTTTCGAATCTTGGCTTTAATTTGCTCTCTGTTCCACAACTTCTTGATGAGGGGTTTGAGGTTCGCTTCAAGGAGGGTTGCTCGCGTGTTTTGGATTCCAGGGGAGATTTGGTTTGCCGGATTACACCTCGCGATCGAGTTTTCTTGGTTGACTTCTCTGGAACTCCTCTTGGCCCTTCTCATTGCTTGATGGCTGGTCCCTCTTCTGATCTGTGGAAGTGGCATAGGAGACTTGGACATTTGAGCTTTGACTTGTTGTCGAGACTGAGCTCACTTGGCCTGATCCGAGAATTGCCCAAATTAAAGTTTGAAAAGGACCTTGTTTGCCATCTGTGTCGCCACGGGAAGATGATTGCCACTTCACATCCGCCTGTTAATCAGGTGATGACCTCTCACCCTGGAGAGTTGCTACACATGGACACTGTCGGTCCTTCTCAGGTGATGTCTGTTGGTGGGAAGTGGTACGTTCTTGTGATTGTGGACGACTTTTCTCGCTATTCTTGGGTCTTTTTCATGAGAACTAAGGATGAGGCTTTCGAATTTGTTCGAGACTTGATCTTGAGGTTGAAAAACGAGCTACCCCAGGCCATGAGAGCGATCCGCAGTGATAATGGCACAGAATTCAAAAACGCTCGTTTTGACGCCTTTTGCAGTGATCAAGGGCTTGAACACCAGTATTCTTCTCCCTACACTCCACAGCAGAATGGAGTTGTAGAGCGGAAGAATCAGACGCTGGTTGAGATGGCGAGGACGATGCTCGATGAGCATAGGACTCCTCGCAAATACTGGGCTGATGCGGTTAACACCGCTTGTTACGTGTCCAACCGCATTTTCTTGCGTGCTTTCATGCACATGACTTCTTATGAGTTGCGGTTTGGACGCCAGCCCCGTGTTGACCATCTCAGAGTTTTTGGTTGCCGGTGCTTTGTGCTGAAAGATGGAAATCTTGATAAATTTGAGTCTCGCTCGTCTAACGGCATTTTTCTCGATTATACTTCTCACTCTAGAGCGTATCGTGTGCTGATTATTGATACTAACATCGTCAGAGAGACTTGTGAGGTCACTTTCGACGAGACTGCACCGTGCAATTCTTCTGTCTTTGAAGTTGCAGGAGATGATGAGCTCGGCACCTCCATCTTTGAAGATGAGGAAGAAGAAGCTGCAGAGGGCGACGCTGAGGCTACCACGCGTGCTGTGGACCCAGCTATCTCTGCCACGAGCTCGGCCGATGACGACGGCCCCGACCCGACTACGTCTACTTCCTGGGGGCTGTTCGAGGAGGTGACTCAGGCTTCACCAGATGCACCTGAGGAGACACCAGTTTTGGTTGAGGAGGAGGCGACTTCGACACGGGAAGCACCACGACACATTCAGCGTCGTCATCCACCTCAACAGATGCTAGGTGATCTCAACGAGCGAGTCACCAGGTCCAAGGTAACAAGTATTGCTGGCTTTGCTCATTCAGCGTTTGTTGCCTCTTTTGAGCCCAAAGATATTGGACACGCTATTTCTGATTCTAATTGGGTCAATGCCATGCATGAGGAACTTGAAAATTTTGAAAGAAACCAAGTTTGGGTTTTAGTCGAGCCTCCACCTGCTTGTAATCCCATCGGAACGAAGTGGGTTTTTTAAAAACAAGCAGGGTGAGGATGGTTTGGTTGTTCGGAACATGGCTCGTCTTGTTGCCCAGGGGTTTTGCCAAAAAGAGGGTATTGTTTTTGAGGAGGCTTTTGACCATGTTGCTCGTTTGGAAGCTATTCGAATCTTTCTTGCATTTGCTGCATCCAAGGGTTTTAAGATTTTCCAAATGGATGTTAAATCTACCTTCTTGAATGGTTTTATCGAAGAAGAGGTTTATGTGAAGCAATCTCATGGTTTCGAAAATCCCAAGTTTCCAAACCGTGTTTATAAACTTCAGAAAGCTCTTTACGGTTTGAAACATGCACCTAGAGCTTGGTATGATAGATTGAAAACCTTTTTTCTGGCTCAGGGCTTTAAAATGGGATGTGTGGATAAAACGTTGTTCCTCATGCAATCTGGCAATGACTTTCTATTAGCTCAGATATACGTGGATGATATTATCTTTGGTGGCTCTTCTCACGCTCTTGTCTCCAAGTTTTCTGAGCAGATGTCCAGGGAGTTCGAGATGAGTATGATGGGTGAGTTGCAGTTCTTCCTCGGGCTGCAGATCAAGCAAACTCCTCAGGGCACTTTTGTCCATCAAGCCAAGTACACTAGAGACTTGCTGCGGAAGTTCGACATGAGCGACCTGTCTCCTCAGCCGACTCCGATCAGCACATCGACGACGCTTGATGAGGACTTGGACGGCGAGGCGGTGGATCAGAAGGAGTACAGGAGCATGATCGGCTCTCCTGTACCTGACGGCGACGCGACCGGACATCCAGTTCGGCGTCTGCCTCTGCGCGCGGTATCAGGCTTCGCCGCGCACCTCCCACAGGCAGGTGGTGAAACGCATCTTCAGGTATTTGAAATTCACCCCTGAATTTGGTCTTTGGTACTCTACGGATTCTTCTCTGGTTTTGGTGGGCTTTTCTGATGCTGATTTCGGTGGGTGTCGGTTGGATCGCAAGTCGACATCCGGCACTTGTCAATTTCTCGGTACATCTTTGGTGTCTTGGTCCTCTCGCAAGTAGGCTAGCGTAGCGCTTTCTTCCACAGAAGCTGAGTATGTTGCCGCTGCTAGCTGCTGCTCCCAGATACTTTGGATGAAACAAACCTTGCAGGATTATGGCTTGAGTTTCGGTAGGGTTCCCATCCTTGTAGACAACATGTCAGCCATTAGCATTGCAAAGAACCCTGTCCTACACTCCAGAACCAAGCACATAGACATCCGATTCCATTTCCTGCGAGACAATCATGAGAGAGGACACATAGACCTGATCCATGTCCCTTCAGAGAGGCAAACCGCAGATATCCTCACCAAACCGCTAGAGCAGGACACCTTTGCTCGCTTGCGAGGGGAGCTTGGGGTGTGTTACCCCTTTTGATTGCTGACTTTTCTTTGGTTAGCTTTGTAGATTTTATTTGCTTTTCTTAGTTTGGTAGTTGCATTGTGCATATGCATTGTACATGTCTGTATTTTGCATTGTCTCACTTGCACTAGCATTCTTGTATACATTGCTATGATCTTCTAGTGCCTGCTAGTGTGAGTTGATAAACTTGATCATGTATAGCTTGCTCCACTGTGTATATGACATCATCTGAGTTAAGCTATTTTGATTTGAAAATCTGAAAACATGATCACCCTGTCTTGGCTACTAGCATGTTAGGGCGTGTTGATGCGTTTTGCTATCTTATTCATGCTAGTGTAGCCTTTTGTTCAGCAATTCATATTTGAAATGATTTAAATTTGATAAAATTGCTTGAACTGTTCTGGAAAATGGATTGAAAATATCCAGGTGGGATTGCTTGTCGCACTGATCGAGCTTTCGGGACGGCTCACTTTGCACTTGTGAGAACCCGGGCAAGGCTGTGCATGACTGAAACGTGTACTTTAAGCTTCTGATTGTCTTTTGGCATAGCCTTGGTCTCGTTGCTAAGTGAAGCATGACAAGCTTTCAACCCCTGGCATTAAGATTTGCTTGAGATAAATTTGATTGAAAAATGAATGTTGGCAACTTGTTTTGGCTGCTTTGGCTCACCTGTATGAGTTTGATTAGCACTGCTTTCCATTTCCTACTTGTTAGTGCTAGATCATGGGCGATGCTTTTATTTCTCCTAAACTGATGTGTGCATGTGCCAACAAGGGGGAGAATTTTGGGAGAAGTGATCGAACAAGGGGGAGACTTGTTTGATTTTTGAAAAACTTGTTGTGCACAGGGTTTTGATAGTGCATCATTTTGGGAGAGTTGCACTTGTGAGAGGGAAAAACTTTTCTTGGGGAGTTTCTGCTTTGTTCTTGGCTCCTGGTTTTCCTCGTTTTCCCTCTGCTTCTTGCATGACTGCGTCGAGCGTTACCTCTGTCTTTGAGGAGTCATATTTTGGCTTTTGATCGATTGCGTCGAGCCGTTGCCCTTGTCTTAGGGAATCGATCTGTGCTTGAGTAAGTGACTGTTCGTGCCTTTCTGAGTTTTTTGTCACTTGCTTGAGTTCTTCGCTTTCTTGCTTCTCTTTTTATCACTTCTCTGCTTTCAGGTGGTGTGTTGACAATGCACTCATCAAGGGGGAGATTGAGGAACGAGAGTACTCTATCCTGCTTGTGATGAGTGAATTGTCAACCGTGCGGTGTGATCGTGCGCTTGGTCTTTGGATTGCAGGTACACGGGCGTCGAGTGTCGACTGGGAGCTGCCGTGGAGGTGCTGTGGCCGATGGACCGTGCGGTGGACGGCGGTGAAGGGCAGCCGGGACCGGAGCTCGGACCGGGCGGTAGCTGTGGCGTCCACTCTTGGATCGAGGGCGCAAGCGGCGACGGAAGGCGGGTTTCTTGGTTTGCGCCACAAAACCAAGGAGGCGGACGGCGGTAGAAGACGCCAAGTCGTGGAGGCACGGGCATTGGTCTCGGGACTGACGGAGGCGACGGGCGTCGACGGCGTCTAGGGCCTCGCTACGGGTGAGGAGGTGACGGGCGTCGGGCGGCATCTAGGGCCGTCAGAAGGACGAGGCGGGAACGGCGTCTAGGGCCATGGCGTGGAGGCGGGAATCTTCCCGCGCGTGAGGTTTTGGCGGTTTTCTCAAAACCGGCCACTTACCCGGGTTTCGAGGACCCTCCAAAACCGCGGATCGAATCTTCGTCGACGTGGCGGCATCGCATCAAAGACTTCGAGTCGAAGAAAGAAGCTCCGCCGTCGATCGAGGCTGTACAGAAGGGTGCTGCTGCCCCGACCGGTCTGACCGGTCTGGCCACAGCAGCCGGGTATAAATACCCCCACCAGCCCGTGGCTGGTTGAGTCTCTTGAGTCTTTTGTTTTCTCTGGGTTTTTCCTTCCACCTGCCCCTGTTCTAGGTTAGGGCCAAGGACTCCAACGCAAAGAGAGTTTAGATTATAACTATTCTCTTCAATCTAGTGGGTGGATGGCGGGCGGATGGTTCTAGCCTTTGTATAGGTGAATTCCTCTGAGATTAATGGATGAAATTTGTTTGCAATTCACTTGTGTGTGCTGAGCATCTCGTCCTCCCCTTCTCTCTTGCGTTTTGGGTTCAATTCTCCACTTTTGATGTGTTTCTTGTTTGGAGGAGAACAACCCTTGATTTCATGGTTTGATGAACTCTTTGGAACGATTGCTAAACATATAGCCTAGTGTCAAACCCCCTGGAATCATGAGTTCTCACGAATTGGCGATTTTGTGTTCTTGAGAAAACCCCAATCCTCTTCAGTCCTTCCTCGATTTCTCTCGATCCGTGAATTTTTTGGGTGAGATCTTTTGGGGATTTGTTCACGGGGTAGTTACGAAGCTTTCCTCCAAGTTTCGCTGGATTTGGACTTCGTTTGCTCAAGATTTGCCTTTTGAAGCTTTGGTCTCGGGCTGTCTGGAAGAGACCGGTCTGACCGGTCTCTGCAGTTCAGTTCTGCGATTTGCATCATGTTGGCTCTTCTGCTTCCGCGCAGCTACCTAGGGCTTTTCACTAGGAGATAGCTAGTCCATAGCTACTCTCTCATATCCTAGGATTCAAGTGCTTGCGGTGATTTTGGGATATAGGCCGACTGATCGATTTCGGAAGAAATTTTGATCGGCTCCCATTCACCCCCCATCTGGTCGCCAGTTTCGGTCCCTCAGTTTAGGATCTCGTTCTGCTAATAAGAATGATTAGCATTGCTGTATTGCTATAAGGAAGCGTAGGAAAAAAAATCAAACTAAAAATAAATCTTGTATGTCTGTAATTTAACTCTCAAAACCTTTAGCTTTTCTCGCATACCAGCCAGTAGCCAGTGACTTCTGCTTTTGTGCTTGAAAAAGTGCAGCCTGCACCAAGGCTGGTTACCATAGATGTAACCCAATCCGCTATCCTCTTTCCAGTTTACGTATAAAATTTGCCGCTTCAGAACAAAAGTCCTTGTGTAAAATGTAAATGCATCCCTTTCTCTTGATTTCTTGTGTAAAATGCATTGCTGCTGTTACACCCGGAGATGGAAAAGTAGTATCCTTATGGGAAGATTTATGGAATGGGATTGTTAACATATCCAGAATTGTTCTTTGCAAAATCAGCTAATATCTCACTGTCCAACGCAGTATATCGACTCGCGGGGATTCATCTCTTATTTCACCTCCTCTTTCCACACAAATGCAGTTTCTACAGAACAAGTTCAATGCATGATCCTGATGTTAATCAAATTGACACCTGGACTAATATTTGGGGTAATGCATTATTCAGCAAAGAAAGCTTATTACTTTTTCATGAAGGGTAACAGAGAGTTGCTGTCAATTGAAACACAAAATCTTCTTTTGGCTACCGGAACAAAGACATGTTGAATACTAGAGGCATGCTGAGAAGGCGAACTATGCACTTAGATGATTACACTGCGCATTCTGCAACAGAGTACAAGTGATGAAACCATTGAACACCTTTTCTAAGGTGCCCCTAATTTGCTCAATTATGCTGGAGTTCAATCAATATTCAGGCTTGCTTGATTTTTTCTGGTTTGCTTGATTTCCGATCACCACCACCCTTGCTTTTTTAGCAGTATTGAAACATTTCAGGCAACATATTTCTGCACCCTTTTTCATGGCGATCATGATCTTGCACTACTAGAAAAAAGGCCATAGGCACCGGTTGAAATGGGCCTTAAGTATCGGTTTTTCAACTGATACCTCGAAACCGAGACCATGAGGGTCGGTCTAGGATACCGGGTATTTTATCTGGTGCTCAAGGCCGCCTTAGGTATTGGTTGGAAAGATCAACCGGTATCTCAGAGGCTGTCACGCTGACGCAAGCGAGCAACCCCTTTGGTACCAGTTGGAAAGACCAACCAGTACCAAAATGTTTTTCCCATTTTTCTCAAATTCAGTTTTATTTAATTTGTTTATTACTGTTTATTCTTTCAGAATTGCTACGCGTACCCGAGCTTCTATAGTACTATACGTCCATTTGGTCGTGTAGGATTATCACAACATCCGGCTGCGACCCAACAATGGCCCTTTGTTGGCTCAGAGAAGGCTGCACTGGCTCATTGACCCTTGCGTCCGTCTAAGATTCCAGCAATGCAACTTTTTTGTTCATCTCTCTTCTTCTAAGGCACGGATTTTCTCATCATGTTCTGCCTTGCTGTTTCGATGAGTCTTGTATGAGCTATCTCTGGTCCAAGCAACTTTCTATGGGATCATGCCGATGCCGTGGGCTCGTCCACGGTGTTTGGGATTCTTTAACGCCTTCAGCTCATCATTCTCCCTTTGAGGCTGGAATGTTCCTTGTTTGGCCTCGTCTACTGTTGTGACCAGATTGTGGGCCACTTCTTGCATATTCTCAGGCATGACCAAAGATCCATCCGATTGGTTCAGTGTAACACCGTTAGCAAATAACCGCCACTTCGATTTATCTGGCCAGTCCCAAATCACGGACCATATGCCTCTGTCCATAAGGTCCTGCTATGTTTTCTGCCATTTTCTAACTGCCTTCTTATACCCACCCACCCACCCCAAGGTGGTGGCTGTATTTCTTATTTTCTGCATTGATCTTGGCTTGTTTAGATTTTTTCTGTGCTTTCTCGGATAGCTTATATTGTTTGAACTCCTCTCAATTAGATTTCACCTAAGGAAGATCATCATAGTTTGATTCCTTATCCTTCTGCACTAGCTAGCTACTACATCTTGCGATCACTCATGTGTGCGCTCCTTTGCCTTCTTATCATATACACGTTACGTTCATATATGCTGCTGCCGCCATTCCAATCCTCCAAGCACTCAATTTAGCTATAGTTGTTGGCAATCTCAACTAGCATGCCTGACGCCGCATGTCTCTTCGGAATGAGCTGCATTAGGAACTCATTATCAACTGGCATGCCTTCTTTCGCATGACGCCAGGCCACCACCACACGTAGTACCATGCCCTGCAGCTGCAGTCAAGCACGCCCACACTACTACAAAATTGCATTAACCAAGACGCTTTAAAATTGCCTCGGAGGCGGGCACATAAAAAACCGCCTCGGTTAATGCCTTCGATTAACCGAGGCGGTTATTTTTTATTAACAGAGACAGTTACAAAAAACCGCCTGTCAAAATCGATTAACCGAGGCGGAAGTCTTAAAATTTCCGCCGCGATTAATACCCCTATTTCCGGAGGCGGACGTCTTATAAAAGTCCGCCTCGGTTAATAGCGGAGCCCAAATAGGCCTATATGAGCCCAATTGCTGAGAACAACTATATAAAGAAGATAACCCTAGCCTTCTCTATCCCCCCTCTCTCTCCCTTTCCTCGTGCTAACATTCCCGCCACCGCCCCCTTCCCTCCTGCTGCTCCTGCCTCCTGCCCCCACCTCCCCTCCTATGCGCGGGCGCGGCACACGGATCCGCACGGGGAGCACGCGGCTGCGGCGTCCGCGCCCGCGGCCTGGCGTGGGGGCGCGGCCCCCCTGTGGTGGCGAGGTCCAGCGTGGGGGCGCAGCCTCCTTGCGGCAGCGAGGCCTGGCGTGGTGACGCGTCCCCCGGTGGCGGCGCAGCCCGGCGTGGGGGCGCGGCCACCAACGGCGCCGAGGATCGGTGTGAGGCTTGGCCCTCGGCGGCGGCGAGGCCCGGCGGCGTGGCCGGGCAGCAGGGCACGCGTAGCGGAGGGGCAGCGGTGGAGGTGCCCAGGCGGCGAGGCACACATGGAGGGGCGACGTGACGACGACGGCCGTGGATGGGCGGGGCGGTGTCCGGGCTCGGGCCGCCCTCCTCCACGCCCTGCTCCCTCTCCTCGCACAGATCCGGCGGCGGCTGCCCCTCCCTCTCCCCTTCAACAGATCCGGCGTGGCGGCGGCCACCTCCCTCTCCCCTGCAACATCCGGCGCGGTGGCGCCCATGGAGGCGCACGCGAGCGGCCTCGACGCCGCCGCAACTGGGCGGCAGCGTGGATCTAGTCGGGCTCCGCGGTGGGCGGGACCTCCACGGCGGCGTGGATCTGGTCGAGCTCCATGACGGGCGGGACCTCCACGGCGGGGCAGCTCCACGGCGGCGTGGATCTGGTCGGGCTCCACGACAGGCGGGACCTCCACGGCGGGCGGGACCTCCACGGCGGGGCAGGCTCGAGCGGCGGCGGATCTAGCCCTATGGATGGGCTCGGCGGGCCCTGGATGGGCTTGGCGAGCCTGTCCACGGACTTTTATTTTTGTTGTTGTTTTATTTGATTAACCGAGGCGGGCAGCCCAACTGCCTCGGTTAATGCTGGATTAACCGTGACGGAAGCTCCGAGTCTGTTTGCAAAAGCTGTCTCGGTTAATACTTTTGCCCACCTCGGTAAATGTTTTTTTGTAGTAGTGCCACATCGCACGGCGCTTAGCTGCGATGGAGCTTGAATATTGCTAAACAGCATCAGAGAGAAATGTTGGTTTGATCTACAAGGTGGTGCTACCTATCAGAGATCTATATAGGGTCTCGTCGTTCGGCTAATAAGAATCAAACAGCCTGTATTTCTATAAGGAAGCGTAGGCAAAAAAAATCAAACTAAAAATGAATCTTGTATGTCTGTAATTTAACTCAAAAGCTTTAGCTTTTCTCGCATACCAGCCAGTAGCCAGTGACTTCCACTTTTGTGCTTGAAAAAGTGCAGCCTGCACCAAGCTAAGGCTGGTTACCATAGATGTGTAACCCAATCCGCTATCCTCTTTCCAGTTTACGTATAAAATTTTCCGCTTTAGAACAAAAGTCCTTGTGTAAAATGTAAATGCATCCCTTTCCCTTGATTTCTCTTGATTTCTTGTGTAAAATGCATTGCTGCTGTTACACCAGGAGATGGAAAAACAGTATCTGTTGGTAATATATCCAAGAGTCAATCATGCTTGGGCCCGATATAATCCAAGAAGGAATAGAACCCTAATGGGCCTCTGGTTTGACAGCCCATTAGTGGGGTGTATATAATGAGGGGCGGGGCTGTGGGAGGAGGACATTCTCGCGCCACAAACCCTAGCTGCCGTCGCCTCTCCTTCCCCGCCAAACCCTAGCCGAGCACACGGTGCTAGCACACCGGTGATCGGCGTTACCGCCCCGTACGTGTGGACTCCGAGGAGGCGCTACTGCATTGCTGTGGTGCTGATCGGCGGGACAAGCAGGAGCTCGGAGCTGCGATCTGCTTCCTCATCACCGACGCGCATCTACGTTGGATCAAGTCTACTCCAACGTATCTTCAGCTGCACCTGCGCGTCTAGTGGTAATGATTCATGATCACTCGCTTACATGAGATCTTTGTCGAACGCGGTAGCTAGCGTAGCGTCCCCGTCTCCTAACCGTATCCTTATGGGAAGATTTATGGAATGGGATTTTTAACATATCCAGAATTGTTCTTTGCAAAATCAGCTAATATCTCACTGTCCAACGCAGTATATCGACTCGCGGGGATTCATCTCTTATTTCACCTGCCTCTTTCCACACAAACATTTCAAACAAATGCAGTTTCTACAGAACAAGTTCAATGCATGTTCCTGATGTTAATCAAATTGACACCTGGATTAATATTTGGGGTAATGCATTATTCAGCAAAGAAAGCTTACTTTTTCACGAAGGGTAACAGATAGTTGCTGTCAATTGAAACACAAAATCTTCTTTTAGCTACCGAACAAAGACATGTTAAATACTAGAGGCATGCTGAGAAGGCCAACTATGCACTTAGATGATTACAGCTGCGCATTCTGCAACAGAGTACAAGTGATGAAACCATTGAACACCTTTTCTAAGGTGCCCCTAATAATTTGCTAAACAATGCTGGAGTTCAATCAATATTCAGGCTTATTTTTTTAGCAGTATTGGAACATTTCAGGCAACATATTTCAGCACCCTTTTTCATGGCGATCATCATCTTGCACTACTAGAAAAAGGGCTATAGGCACCGGTTGAAATGGGCCCTAGGTACCGATTTTCCAACTGATACCCAAAAACCAAGACCACTGGGTCGGTCTAGGATACCGAGTATTTTACCTGGTGCTCAAGGCCACCTTAGTTACTGGTTGGAAAGACCAATCAGTACCTTAGAGGCTGCCACGCTGACGCAAGCAAGTAGCCCTTTTGGTACCGGTTGGAAATACCAACCAGTACTAAAGTGTTTTCGTTCCTCATTCCTCCCAAATCTAGTTTTATTTAATTTGTTTATTACTATTTATTCTTTCAAAATTGCTACGCATACATGAGCTTCTATAGTACTATACGTCCATTTGTCATGTTCGAGTTCAAAGAATATTGGAAAATAACTAAAAGTCAAAGGCAATCATATAATTAAGTTATTTAGCTATAATAATATACATACAAATATACAAATAACACGACATCATGTTTACAAATATTTACAAATATATAGGTCATGTTTATAGTGCAAGAACTAGGCCCCTTATGACATCGATATGAACAGTCTATCGATGTGACCATCCTAGTAGAACTCATTGTTGGGGACACCACCTTCGTGCCGGTCGACGCCACCTTCGTGCCGGTAGACGAAGGTCCGCAAAGACGAGACGCCAGGAACAATGTTGGGGACACCACCTTCGTGTCGGTTGACAAAGGTACGCGAAGACGAGACGCCACTGACCACCTTCGCGTTGGGGACAAGCGCGGAGATGGCCTGTCTTCGTGTATCTTCGGGTCGAAAGATGAAGACCGGGCAACCCAAGCGTCGTGACGTAGTCAGTGGGCCCCACGGTCTTCGCCCGCCAGGACGAAGAAGGCCACCTGGAGTTGCGGGCCCTTCTGAGTTGTACCGCACATAGGCTAGGATTTGGAAATCACGTGTACGTCCGGGAATATTCCGGGAATATGACCATTGTAAGGGTGCAGAAAAGTAATTGTACATTGGAGGCGTAACGCCACCTATAAATACCCCCTGTAATGTTCATTGATGGGACACATTGAATAGAGAGAGAACATTTACTGCTGGAAGTGTGTACTTGTCCCTTACTGTTGTAGCGCCCGTCCGTTCCGGAGACGCTCTCCACCAACAGTTTGGCATCCACCCGTCGGTTCGATACACCACATGGCGGCGACGAAGAAGAGAGGAACCACCGGAGCCACTTTGGAGGACACGACGACGACGACGACGACAACACCCTCGCAGGGCGAAGTGGCAGGAACACAGGCGAACGGGACTACCAGCGACGGCGTCTCCGTCGACGCCCTTTCAGATGGCCAGCTTGAAGTCAACCTTCTGGACCTCGGCGTCTCAGCAGAAGACATCGCGGCGATGCGTCATATCGACGCTCGCATCGAAGAGGCGCGAAGGGCTTAGCAGCAGGCCTTGGAAGCAGAACCTTCAGAGCCATAGATGATGACAAGAGCGAAGGGGAAGCAGACCATGCTCACCGAAGCAGAGCGTCAAGAGCAGTACAACAAGTTGAGGGAGGAGGAGCTTCGCTGCAAGGCGATGCAAGAGAAGCTCCGTGCCCAGCGGCTGCAGCTCGAGAAATTGTAGGCACCACCACCACCACCACCGCAGAAGGAGATGATCGGGGTCAACCCGCGAGAACAAGAACCACCAAGGTTCCGCCCGAAGTTCGTGCCAGTCGAGGACATCTCTGACCATTCTGAGTCAGACGGCGAAGAGCCTTACCGAAGAAGGCACCAAAAAATATCACCACTGTCCGAAGAGCTGGAGGAGGTGCAGTGGCCTCATCGCCTCAACCCGGTAAGATTGCCGCAGTTCGATGGGGAATCAGACCCCGAAGAGTTCCTCCTAAAATACGAAGCCACCATAGAAGCATCAGGAGGAGGCACCGCGTGTAAAGCAAAGGCGCTCGTCCTCGCATTGAAGGGCTTGGCGCAGCGTTGGTATGCAAACATCCCTTCAGGAACCATTCTGTCTTGGAAGCAGCTTCGCTTCGAACTATGTGCAAGTTTCCGCGCGGTAAGGCCCGACGAAGTCACATCCTGTGATTTTCACCATCTGAGGCAAGGTAGTATGACCTTGCAAGAATATCTTCAGAGCGTCATGAAGCTTCGCGCAAGAGCACCCAATGTCGCCGACCCGAACATCATCGACTCTGTGGTGAAGGGGATCAACTTAGGACCATGCGGAGAATACATATCTCGGCGCAAGCCGAAGACAATGACAAAGTTGTTCGAGATAATGCAAGAATATTGCATATCCGACCGTGCGAAGAGGAGAAGGCTCGAGGAGAAGAGCAAGCAGAAGAAGTCGCGAAGCAGTGAGAGGTCCCATGCAAAACCATGGCATGCTGACTAGCCGAAGCAGAAAAGAACAGTGAACAACGTGTCCGAAGAAGAACCCCCCCAAGAGCAGAGACACCATCACAAGGGCAAAGGCGAGAGGGACCGCCACGAAGAAAGATCCAACCGCGATGATCGTCACCACCACGAAGAACGACAAAACAAAGGCCGAAGAGACAACGGCGGTCGAAGAGAGAAAATTACATTCTGTTTCTTCCACGGGAAGGACAAAGGCCATTGGACAAATGAATGCCCCTTCGCCATTGAAAGAAAAGAAGAGTTTGACCGGCAGAATTCCCAGCCAGCGAAGCCAGTCAATCACACCTCGCATTTGCCACCTCAGTCTTCGGCAACGGCAACCACTTGGGCTCCTACGCCAAATTGGTCGGTGTCATACCTGGTTTTCAATTACAACCCGTTACTTGCTTCAAGTGTTGCAAAGAAGGCCACAAGTCCTACCAATGCAAAGAAAAAGAGGGCAAGGCAAAGGGCAAAGAAAATGGCAAGCCCAAGAACTTGAACAAGAGCAAGAAGGGACACAAGAAGGCTAAGGAGATCAAGAAAAACACATCTCCATACTTGAAGGCTTCATACATGTACACCAAGCCCACTCACAAGAACAATCAAAAGAGCAACCACTACATACTTGAAAAGAAGAAGAATGGCAAGGTGGTGGCTCATGTCATGGGGTGCAGAACATATGGATGGAACCGGCCTATTTGGGTGCCCAAGGACATTATTCATACCATGGATGGCTCCCAAAAGGTTTGGGTCCCTAAGACTTAGGCACCAAACAAGTGCCACGGGGAATTTGGATGCTTGGCAAGGTTTGGGATGCATGAGTAGAGATGCATCATGCAAAGATGAAGTAAAGCTAAGTTGTGGATTAAAGATTAGTGACCCAAATTCCCCTCCCCTACATATGAGGTAATGAGCAAGGTAAAAGGATAATCTCAATTTCATTTGATATCCTTCATGCATCATTGTAGCTCAATGCCTCTCTAGGATTGCATGATCTTATCTTTACTTTTGGTATCTTTCTTTTGACATGCCTTCCTAGACTATCTTATGGTAGGTTGTTTTAGTACTAACTTCTTATCTAGTGCAACCTACATGGGCGAAAACCGTTGCTTCTCCATGACACATATTTTCGAAAGAAAATACCAAAGTCTACAATTGGTAACAATCCTATTTTTGGTATTCATTTGGTGTCATGTGTTGGCAAGTAATAAAATAATATCCCCACTATGTGTAATACAAGTGCATACATTTGTGAGTGATTCAAACACTAATGCACACTTTTAGGGGGAGCTTATTTTATGACTTGTTTCTTTAGTGACTAACATGCTTTCAAAGTGATATTTGTTGTAGCCACACTCCCTTAGTCCATATGGTTATACACTCAATCCTTCGATATCAAGATGATGCACATTGCGATTAATCTTACAATTGGTATCAATTGATAAAGAAAGATTGGACAAGGAAAGAAGACCAAGCCATAACTCCCAAAGGTTAAAGAGATAAATGATATAGGGAGGCATGGCTAGTCACCTAGAGCTATCTCCATGAGTTCAATTTCTTTTGAACACTACCCCTACAAGTCACAATTGACATCACAATTGATGTCAAGATAGGAGGTGACACAAGCTTTGAAAAAGGGGGAGCTTGTTCAAACAAAGGGAGATATGCCGAATTTAGTTGGTATAACACTCTATCACTAGTGAATTTCTTTTGTTACTAATGCTCCTTGTTGCTAGTGGTTATGAAGCTTTTAGGTGTTTGATGACAAAAGGGGAGAAATATACCCTAAAAGCAAGCAAGTATGTTTGGAGTAAATGATGCCATTAGCAAGGGGGAGGAATGGAAAATGCAAGGCAAAAGTATGCATGGTGATAGGGGGAGGTACTTAGTCAATGTGGGGGAGAAGTGCAATTTGATGATCCCATGGACTAAGGTACAAAATTTTCATTGCTCATATGGTTCAAACCACACACAAGCCATTGTTCTACAATTGGTATCAATTTCAAATACCGGTGGCTTTTACAATGAGCATTGAAATGTCATCCGAGCAAGCTAAGTAGTTTCTAACTTTTCAAATTTGTATCAATTTCATATTCTTGCAATTCATCTTGCTTGCTTTGGTTGTGTTGTCATCAATCACCAAAAAGGTGGAGATTGTAGCGAAAATGGCCTCTCATGCCATATTTCAATATAATGTTTTGGCGATTGATGACACACACAATACTTGGACTAATATGATTGTTAAGATGAACATTCTCAGGCTTTTAGGTTCAAGTGATGACAAAGAGAAGATAGGCATAGCTAGGCCCGAAGGACCGCACCTATGGGGGTTCCGCTACCCGGTTAGCGGACGAGGGTCGAGGGGGAGCCGCCCCTCGCGGGTCTCAGGGCAGTGTCCTGAAAGCTCTTCGGTCCAAAGGATTCGAAGATTGAAGAGACCGTGAAGAAACCAAGTCAAAACAATCAAGACAGAGATATTTTAGTATCACCGGTTGAACCGACGCTAAGAAAATTACATACGTCGGTGCATTGACTTGGAGCACGTCTGGGAGTTTTGGTAACACCGGTTGAACCGACGCCAGGAAAGTTGAATACGTCGGTACAATGAACTCAGCAGCTAAGGCAAAATCTATACACCGGATGAACCGATGCTAGATATTGGTGAACGTTGGTGCAGTTGTCCAGAGAGTTAGTTTTTCAGCAACTACACTCACCGGTTAAACCGACACTGCATCGGTTGATTACGTCGGTCGATTGAGGTAGCCGTTGAAGTATAACGGCTAGTTGGAAAATGCACTCACCGGTTAAACCGGTGATGACAAAAACGGGAGCTTCGGTTTAACCGGTGATAGCGCTTTTTGTCAGCCTTTTTTTTCCAACAGCTAGTTTGGGGTGTGTGGGCTATATATATGCCACCCCATGGCTCATTTGAGAGTGCTGGAGACCAAGGAAGCATACAAGAGTTCAAGATCATCTCCAACCACCATAGAGCTTCATTGTACATCACATAGGCTTAAGCACACTTGTGAGAGTGCTTAGTGCTTGTTTAGGCTTAGTTCTTGAGAGAACTAGCTTGAGTGAAAGCCTTGATGCGGCAAGCATCTTGTGATCCGTCGTGTGATCCTCCGACTTGGTGTGGAGAGGCAACGACACTTTGTGCGGGGGAAGAGGAGACCCCCTCCTTGGTGGAGAAGCTCCGTAGTGGATTTCGGCTGGGTGACCGAGAGAGACGGTGGCGGTGCACGAGATTCGGTGTCTTGTGGGCACATGCCTTTGCTTGCCGGCATTGCCTTAGTGGCGTAGTGCAAGACGGTGATCGGAAGAGCATCGGTGTCCCGTGGACGTAGGCGTTTGTGCCGAACCACGTTACATGACCGTGTCTACTCAGGAGTTTGTATCCCTCTTGCACTTACCTCTTTACTTACCATATTATGTTTCCGCATTTACTTTATCTTGCGTGCCTTTACTTTCCTAGTTAGTTTGTTTAGGATTGGCTATAGCTTGCAAGTATTTTGGGGTAAGTAGAGAATAGCAAAGATAAACCTTAGTCATAACTAGCATGTATAGGACGTGTTAGGTTTATCTTATGCAAGTAGTTTGAGCCCTAGGCTAAAAAGCGATTAGCGACCCTATTCACCCCCTCCCCCTCTAGGGTCGGACACCCCGGTGATCCTTACAAAGTGCATCTCACGCGAAGAGGGCAAACAGCTGCTTGAAGAGATACATGCAGGGATGTGTTCTTCGCACATCGCAACGAGGGCCCTGGTCGGCAAAGCTTTCCGCGAAGGATTTTATTGGCCATCGGCTGTGGCGGACGCTCACGATGTGGTTCGCACATGCCCAAATTGCCAAAGGCATGCCCCATACAGCAAATTCCCACCCGACGAGGTGCAGCTACTGCCTCCGGTATGGCCCCTCGCGCGATGGGGCATTGATATTGTTGGACCATTGCCTACAGCTCCAGGAAACTACAAGTACGCCGCTGTGGCGGTAGAGTACTTCTCCAAATGGGTCGAGGCCAAAGCGCTCAGGGACATCATAGCAGGAGCCCTGTAAAAATTCTTTTGGCAGAACATCGTTTGCCACTTCGGGGTGCCGAAAGAGGTTACAGTGGAAAATGGCAAGCAGTTCGACTGTGCAATTTTCAGGGAGTTCACCACTCAACTTGGCACCAGCTTATGCTTCGCCTCGGTTTACCACCCGCAGTCCAACGGCGCGGTGGAAAGGGCCAACGGCATCATCTTCGCAGGCATCAAGAAAAACATCACTTTGCTGCCAAAGGGGAAATGGGCGGACGAGCTGCCGAGGGTCATATGGTCTCATAACACAACAGAGTCCAGGACCACGAAGTTCACCCCTTTCAAGCTTCTATATGGCGAAGAAGCCGTAACACCCGAGGAAATCAAGCTCAAATCCTGGAGAACAGCCGAAGGGGCAGAAAACATCGAAGAAGACATCAAGCCCTCAATTGACACAATCGAAGCTGGCAAAATACAAGCAGCAATCAACTTGGGAAAATATCAAGAGGAAAGACGACGGTGGAAGAACAAGAAAGTGAAGCCCAGAAACATCAAAGAGGGCGACTTGGTGCTTTGAAGAATACCGAAGGCCAAGCAAAAGGGCAAGATGCACAGCAAGGGGGAAGGCCCATTTATCGTCGCATCCATGGCAAGGCCAGAGGCCTGTAGACTCCGCACGCTAGAAGGCACCGAAGACCGTTATTCATGGAACAAGGACATGCTACAGAAGTACTACGCGTAGGAAATGTGTAAGAGCCACCGGAGGAAAATAACCGAAGGGGCTCGTAGGGCAAATTCTTTTTCTTTTTTGCGTCTTTCCTTTTTTCTCATGTGTAAATCCGCACAATGTACCGAAGGGCCCGTACTCTTTTCCTCACGGGGGAAGCTTTCGAGTGTCCACTCGAGCGCCGAAGGTGTGAGGTTTTTAACGAGGCGGAACCCTATGTAACCCCTTGTGAAATATAAACAAGGCCCCCAAAAATAGTCTCGAAGGAACAAGCACGCTGCAAAGGCGCCGAAGCGTCTATCCCTCTTCATCAAAGCGAAGAGGGGAGTCATCGGTGAGAATTACAAGCCATAATGCTTGAAAGAAGTAAGCACGAGGTGCAACCCCAATCAAGGGCTTCGCTCTTCTTAGCTTCACTTCCGGAGAAATCAACAAAACCCCGTCGCATGAAAGCGAAGGGTGGAAAGTCCTGTCGCGCGAAAGCCGGAGGCTAGGCGCGAACCTCTCCGGCTAAAGAGCCAAAGGTCCCCTAACAAAATCCCATCGCATGAAAGCGAAGGGTGGAAAGTCCTGTCGTGCGAAAGCCGAAGGCTAGGCGCGAACCTCTCCGGCTAAAGAGCCGAAGGTCCCCTAACAAAATCCCGTCGTATGAAAGCGAAGGGTGGAAAGTCCTGTCGCGCGAAAGCCGAAGGCTAGGCGGGAACCTCTCCGGCTAAAGAGCCGAAGGTCCCCCAATAAAATCCCGTCGCATGAAAGCGAAGGGTGGAAAGTCCTGTCGCGCGAAAGCCGAAGGCTAGGCGCGAACCTCTCCGGCTAAAGAGCCGAAGGTCCCCTAACAAAATCCCGTCGCATGAAAGCGAAGGGTGGAAAGTCCTATCGCGCGAAAGCCGAAGGCTAGGCGTGAACCTCTCCGGCTAAAGAGCCGAAGGTCCCCTAACAAAATCCCGTCGTATGAAAGCGAAGGGTGGAAAGTCCTGTCGCGCGAAAGCCGAAAGCTAGGTGCGAACCTTTCTGGCTAAAGAGCCGAAGGTCCCCTCCCGAAGATCGCGAAAAAGCGAAGGATGGAAAGTCTTATTGCATGAAAGCTGAAGGTAAAGGCATGCATAATTAAAACAAGAGGCCGGAAGAGCTAAAGCACGTTTCACAGTCATCATCCATGCCAGTTGAGCTAAGGGGGGTGGCACTTCGCAAAACAAGAAACACGCATGATGCCGGTGAAGATGAACGAACAAAAAGGCGTTTGTAACCTCGCCCGCGCAAAGGGGTGGTGGCGCTTCGCAGAATATATTTGTGCACAGTCGAAGGAGAAATGCCAAAAGATTACATAATTTATTACACACAAAGTACAGGTTTATTACACCGCGAAGATACACTTCGCGCGAAGGCACGAAAAAATAAATTACATAGTTACATCCTAGGCCTCTTCCTCGAAGACTAGGCGGTCCACCTCAGATATGATTTCCCGGACCACCACATCTATTATTTCTTCGGCTGTCGGTCGAAGAAATGCTTCGAAGTCATCCCCTGAAACCGAGGGCAACGCAAATTAACTAGAGCTCTCGACGAAGATGTCTTTGCGTCGGTACATAAATTCATGAGGCGGCAGGGGCTCTTCGTCCACCGGCTCCGGCTTCGGCTCACGGAGACTGGCGGGAGCACTATATGGTCTATTGGTATCGAGAATCCATTTTACTTCGCGACAAAGCGCGCGATCAGCAAGGATCTTCGCGTGTTTTTCCGGATCACGCTGAAATTTGGCAAAAAAAAATGCTTCGCATCGGCGTTCCGAAGGTCGTAAACACGCATCCTATCTGCCCAGAAATCTTCAAACGAAACCGAAGGGTAACTAATATGGAACTTTGCCCAGGACGCACCAGCGACATAGAAATCCTCTCGATTCAGCTTGCGAGGAAGCACGTCTTCGGTCACCTGCGCAGGGGCCAACGCAGGGTCCTGCGCAGGCACCGAAGATGTTAGCTTAAAAAAGTAATAATTACAACCAGAAGACCCCTACACAATAGCCTACAACGACCCTCACACCTCGCCAGACGAAGGACGAGAAGAGGACGCTCCTGTCTGGCCTTCGGGCGCCGGGGCTCCGTCAGTAGCATCTCGGCCGTTTTCGCCATTCGCACCCTCGCCACCAGGTCCTTCTTCGGCAGACACAGCTTCATGGAGGATGGGCTCCGCGATGGCATCAGCTTTGGCCTGGAGCTGAAAGATGCCAACTAGAAGTAAGCGGGCTTTCTGTAAAAAAAACGCAGACAATCACCTGAGGCATCATCCGCTCGACTTCCCGTTGTACAAGGGCACGACCTTCGCCCTTGAAGAAGCGTTCCATGAAGTTGATGGCAATGTTTTTCGCCAAAGCCGGCAGCGTCTCTGGACAAACAATTTCCTCGCCCGGCCAGCGGAAGGAGGAATCACGAAGGGAACGAAGTTGAGCCTTCATCACCACGCTAGCCTGCCCAGCTTTGGAGGGAAAAAGACTGTACCCTGCGGCACTGAGGGTACGGACGGCGACCATGGCACTGATATCTTCATGAAAATGCGCCCGGGCGTCCAGCATGGCGACGCAAGCGTGAAGCCATTAAAAAAGGAGCCCAGGCCAACTGTGTCGGTGCCCTCCAGAAACATATCCGGAGCCACAAGCCCATACCGAGCGAGGAGGTCAGGAAGCTCTTCCTGCAGCTTCTCCGAACCGGTCTTTATAGCCTCTTTAAAAGTGCGAAGCTTTCTTTGCATCACATCTCGACGTTTCTCAGCGTCTTCAGCAAGAAACTTGGCAGCCTTCGCGGAGTCCTCCGCCTTCACCGCCCGATCAGCGGACGCAAGCAGCTCCGTGGTAAGAGTCGCCTTCTCCTCAGCGGATCTGCCGAGGCGCATTTGCAGCTCCGTCTTCTCCTTTTCCAGAGAGGCTACCTTCGCCTCCAAATTAGCAACAACAGCCTTTGAGCTGTCCTCAGCCGCCAACTGCCGGGCAGCACAGCGCGCGGCCACGAAGGCCTTCAGCGACAAGTCTTGGACGCTCTCTAGGATGTTATTTAGCCCGCTCCCCATCAAATCTTTTTCCATCAGGGGGGAGCAGAAGGAGTCCCCCGCCGCCGCTAAAAGCCCACGTTCGCGGTCCCGACTCTCGAAACGAAGAGATTTGACGATGTTCCCACCGAGACGCACAGCAGTGGGCTTCGCACCAAGTTCCACAGCAGCAGCTTCAGCGTCACGAACGAAGAAGCTACTGCTATCTGACGAACTGCTGGAGTCTCCGCCGCCACTCTTTTTCGCCCCGGAGGAGGACGTGGACTTCTTGGGCGAGGATGAGGCTTTGGCGTTTTTCCTGGAAGGAACTTCGGCTTCTTTGCCAGAGGTAGGGGCTTCGCGCGGGAGAGACGAGCGGCAGGGGGAGTCGACCACGACGTTGACCTCCTCGGCGTTGCCCTCGTCTTCGCTCTCCTGAGCGGTGCTGAACTCAAGGTCTAGGCCGGGACGGACCACCCTCAGTGGCACCGCCACCTGTGGAATGCCGAGGGGCGTTGCCTCGGTAGGAGGACGGTTGCTGTCTTCGCTCCCGCCATCTTCGGATTCGCCCTTGCTTTGCAGGGGAGACTGATGCAAGATGGCGTCGATGAGCCGGCTTTTCTTTTTCGGCTCTGCGGACGAAGACGCTTGCTTCCGCTTTGCCTTTTCTAGAGCCTTCGCCTTCTCCAGGCCGCCCTAGCCCTCAGCAAGCTTCAACTCGGCCGCCCGCTGACGAGCGAAGAGGCCCAACGTGTGGAACACCCGGTTCCGTCGAGCCCCGCTAAGATGACCGACAAGGGCTTTGTACTCATCCCTTGACACCGACCCGACCATTTCGTTGGCCCCGCTCTCGATGACAACAGGGTCCACCCCTGCATCGTAAAAGAGGAAAAAAGTGTAAGCAAAAGAGCGAAGCGTGCACCTCCGTAACATGAACTTAAGTACGAAAACTCACGGTCGGTTCGAAGGCTGAAGACGGTCGCGAAGTCAGGTACCGGAATACCTTCGGTCCAGCAGTCCTCGGCCAACCAGCTGGAGATGTCCCAGCCGACCCTGATGGGAAAGCAGCCGCAAGCGACGAACTCTTCGATGATGTCGCGCGTGCTGAAGGTCTTTGATAGTTTCCGCAGAAGGGCAAGAAGAACCTCATCTTCGACTCGGATGTGACAGGCGGCCTTCGGCACATCGCCAAGAGCAGCAATGCGGTCGGAAACGAGGGGATGGGTCTTCGTGATGGGGTCCAATGTCACCTTGTGATAGAACCAGTATGAGGACCAATCTTTGGCCCACTTGTTCTTGCTCGCGGGAACTGGACTAGGGAGGTTCTTGTGAAAGGCGAAGGTGTAACAGCCATATTGGGGAATGGCTGATATCTCCGCACCTCCGGTTGATTCCACAGAAATCTTCTTTGGTTGGTAATGCACCCTGAAGGCACGAGCGAAGCCTTCGGCGCTTGGAGAAAGGCGGCAGGTCTTCGCCAGCCACATATACAGATTCAGCCACAGGATCGAAGTAGGTGTCATCTGATGCAAGTACACCTTGAACAGACGGAAAATGTCCACCACCACGGGGTCACGGAAGACAACGACTTCGTCGTTGCGGGGATGAGCAACAGTCTCACCCGTCGGAGGAGCGCGGACATCGTCAGTAGAGACGAAGCCTCGACGAGCCAAGTCGTCGAGGAGGGACGGAGTCATTTTGGACAAGCCAAGTATGGTGGTCGTCGGACCTCCCGATTGATTCCTCTTCGGAGCCATCTCTGAAGATGCTGAGTGTTCTGAGAGCGCCACTCTTGAAGTTCAGCACCAGATCGGTTCGAAGAAAACGACGCTCAGAAACAACCTTCACGAAGCGAGAACCGAGGGGGCTGGGAAGCAAGGACGGTGAAAAGTAAAAAGCACAGCCGTCACGACGCTGCTATTTATAACCCGCAAGCGCGAGAATTACCACACGTGCCACCGCCCTGCACGCGTGAGATTAAGAAACCGAGGGGTATATCCGTCCTTTCAGGTCTACGAGCCAGCACAAGATTTCCCGCCAAAGTTCGAATCTAAAAATTTGGGCGCGAACTAACAGTTATGAACATGAAAATTTTGCTTCTTCGACGGGAGTGCAATTTTTTTTACAGGTAAACACGGACTGCGCTTACCGGCTACCGTCGTGTCTCCCAGCCCGAAGGGTGGTGCTTCGGGACGCCGACGGCACCCACGGAGTCGAAGCCACGCCCCTCCCTAAGATATACGGACTACGCTTTGCTGGCTACCGTCGCGGCGCCCAGCCCGAAGGGTGGCGCTTTGGGACGCCGACGGCGCCCACGGAGTCGAAGCCATGCCCCTCCCAAAGATCGGACTGAGGCTCCGAGGGGCTAGTGTTGGGGACACCATCTTCGTGCCGGTCGACGCCACCTTCGTGCCTGTAGACGAAGGTCCGCAAAGACGAGACTCCAGGAACAATGTTGGGGACACCACCCTCGTGTCGATTGACGAAGGTACATGAAGACGAGACGCCACTGACCACCTTCGCGTTGGGGACAAGCGCGGAGATGGCCTGTCTTCGTGTATCTTCGGGTCGAAAGACGAAGACCGGGCAACCCAAGCGTCGTGACGTAGTCAGTGGGCCCCACGGTCTTCGCCCAACAGGGCGGAGAAGGCCACCTGGAGTTGCGGGCCCTTTTGAGCTGTACCGCACATAGGCTAGGATTTGGAAATCACGTGTATGTCCGGGAATATTCTGGGAATATGACCGTTGTAAGGGTGTAGAAGAGTAATTATACATTGGAGGCGTAACGCCACCTATAAATACCCCCTGTAATGTTCATTGATGGGACACATTGAATAGAGAGAGAGCATTAACTGCTGGAAGTGTGTGCTTGTCCCTTACTGTTGTAGCGCCCGTCCGTTCCGGAGACGCTCTCCACCAACACTCACCTATTAGATCCAAGATCTCTCTTATAATGAATCCTGTGAGTTGCTCGCACACAGTGCTAAAACGATCCACATCGTAAACTTCGTCTAAGATTTGTGTCATCTATAATTTTGGGAAAAAAGAATGATATATTAGTTTATCACGTTAGTATAATTAGGAAAACATAGTTGTGATGAACAGTTTGTACATACTCTTTGATCCTCCGCGGTTGCCCTCCAGCATGGAATTAGACCGTGCATGACCTCGCATATGTAGTACCCACACCAATCTGTTTCTTATTTTGTCTCGCACACATAAGAGAAATAAATTAGTTATTCCAATATTTCTCTATGCCTATACAGAACAATTGAGATTACTTAGAAAAATGTTCACGACCCCACATACCGGTAAATCCATTGTAATGTTCAATTCCTCCTTCCATTGACCAGCTCCTTTGTTCTTTTTCACAATTTTTTTCCATACCCTGTGCTTAAAATTAAGTTTGATGTTGCATAATTGATTTAAAAATGAAAAGTATTTGATTGTGCAAATTGAACTTACCTGTTCAATGGGTCTAAAAAGTGTTGGATTGTGTCCTTGGGGCACCTCATAGAGTTCAACACTACAAGATTGCCACTCTCTAGGCAAAGTACGAGCAAAATCCAATGATAATTGCAGATATAGATATACAAGCATATATACATGCATTAGACATAGCATTTATTTAGTAATATAAAAGAGATACGAGTCCATCAAGACTTACCCATAGGCGTAGGGTATCATTGATTTGTAATGTTGCCTAGTCTGTACATGTTTTGACATGTCTCCATGTAATTTTTGTTAAGAACTTTTTGGTTGGCTAGCAAGGGATTCATGAATCCCACCTGATGCTGCCATCTTTCTTTTCAGCATCTTTGAAAGTTTGGCACATCTTTGAAACTCTATGCCAAACGATAAAATACAAATTATATAGTGCACAAAGATAACAAAATGTGTTAATCTATAGATTAGATATACTTACAGAACCCAAATGGTGATGATAGAGACGTCGAGGGATTGTCCACGTTATATTGCATGGATAACTACGAGGTCACTCCAGAAGTCGTCCTCCCTCTGGAAAAAATCCTGGTCGCGATACTTGACTCCATACTTTCTCATTTCTTTCATCGACAACTGCAGGTACCATTTATGGAAATTGTACATTTGTGTGTGTAGAGAGGTAGAATGGGAGGAACACCACACCCAATCAGGGGGGTGAGCTTTCATATATATAGCCAATGTGGCTTGTGTTACAAGGAAACTATCCTGGTACAAATCAATCAGCTATACATAGCAACTACAATCAGCTATATATGTCAGGTTCTATATATTTCCTAATAGTGTGCCTAGACTGATATGCTCCTCCTCAGTGACAAAAGGTTTTCCATGCTCGTATGGAACAACAACAACTTGAGCGACTGGGATATCCTTCATTCTTACCGTTGTCTGCTCAAGCGTTAATCCTGTTTCAAGAAGAAATTCCGCCTCGTGTTGGTCTGGATCCCTCGGCACCAAGAGGGGCTCCAGTTCCTTTTGTTGTGTGCCTAGCTAAGGAATGGTCTTTCCACATTTCTAATTTCTATGCTGGTGGGCCTTTATCAGTGTGTGGTCGTAGTTTGAGGGTAGTTTTTTCGGTGGTGGTGGGTTGTTCAGGCATGCGTAAACTTTTTCTACTATTTTTGGATTCAACATGAGAAGGCATCTGGATCCCGTAGCTGCTTTGGAGGGACGACCGAAGGGCGAGCGACGGGTGGGGGGCGAGCATGGGGCGGCGAGCGACGGGCCGATCCGCCGCCGCGGATGCCTCCAGGGAGTGTCGGCCGTCTGGGAGATGGCCCATCCTCTTGCCAGGGGCCGTGCGTTGAGTGCAGAACGGGCGCCGCCTCACCAACAGCAAGCAATAGAATCGCATTCGGGCCTCATAAAACCCAAGGTGACAGGATAGGGGAATGGATGAAGATCACAATGGATTGGGGAAGAAACAAAAATAAATAAAAGAATGATATGAGAAAAATAAAAAATAAAAGGGAGATGATATCACAAATGATTTTTCTGATAATACCCTTATACTACCTCATACGCTAATCAATATTTCAATAGTATAAAATAAATCTAGATCGTACTATGTTTAAATACGAGTCCTTTTCAGAGAGTAGTATATGTAGTATTGTGCGCCGTAAATTAAAACTCCTTGAGGAAAAAACTCGAGACTTTTGCAGTTTGCTTCCTCTCACATTAATCCACTTGTTTCATGATCATTGATACTATAGTGGTATTGTTAGCTAAAATCATGTAACCTATAAGAGCATCTCCAAGAGCTTAGTCAAATAAAACTAGCTAAATTCTCATTTACCTAGTCATTTGGCTAAAATTGTCTCTCTATTTTGTTGTGCCCTCCAACAGCCTAGCTAGCCATTTATTCAACTCTCCCACACTGCCACGTGGGTCCCACACATCATCCCTCTCCCTCTCATCTCCGCCCACCATATCCATGGCCGGCACCTCCCTCCTTTCCTCCTGCAGCCCACCGGCGGCCAGCGCAGCCGGACGGAGCCGGCGCGCGCAGCGGCGCAACGCGGGGGAGCCGCAAGGGCAGTCAGTGGGGGGCAGCAGCTTGGCGGCGGCGGTGGCGCTCGAAACAAGTGTGGAAACTCGCAGAACGCGCAAGAACAAGAAGAGCACGGGCATCAATGCCTCACCTAGGTTCGATTTGAGCCGGTGGACGAAGAAAATGGTGGTCGGAGGGGTGAAATCGACGATGGTCGGATCTCGAGGGCCATAGATGGCCGGCGGCCGGGGAATCCTCAATTCCCGGCCGTGCGGTAGTCGGAGCTCAGGTCTGAAGGGCAGGGAAGGGACCTAGGGAAGTGAGAGCTTCGGGTGGGAGGAATTTGGATATGGTGGAGCGGAGGCCGGGGATTTGGCCGGCGGAGCTTGGCGCCGGTGGAGCTTGCGGTCGGTGAATCTCGGCACGGCCGAGCAGGGAGGAGCGGCGGCGGCCGGAGCTCCCGGCCGGCGAGCAGGGAGGCGCGGTGACCGGCGGAGTTCGCGGCCCGCGAGGAGGGGGAGCGGGGCGGCCGACGAGCCTGGGGATCGCGGCGGCGGCGGCGCGGTCACCAGCAGGCAGGCAGGCGGCACGAAAGAGGGCACGGGAGAGAGGGCGGGACCACACGGCGGGAGGGATGGCGACTGACGGGCATCGGCAAAGTTGTGTACCGGCTTTTCCGGGATGCAGAAGGAGAAAACAAGTCCACGAGTTTAGCTACTCTGTTGGAAATGAGTTTTTAGCACTCTTTCTCTTTTTTTTTTTACCTATTCATGGTGATTTATAATCTGTTGGAGATGCTCTAAGGACTGATGTGCTGGTGTTTTGTGTAGAACACATGCATGCAAATTCTGTACAATGTGCACACTTCCGAGGCTCTAACCAATGAAGGATCAAACCATGCAAATGCAATTATGCAATACAAAGGATTGACTCATTCCTTACACGCGTTTCAAAAGCTGGGCTGGACAACGGATTTGGCTGATTAAAAACGTCGACCGATGATGAAAACAAATTATTTGAGTGATGGTTAGGAATTTCGAATATTGCAATGCAATAATCATCGGATTACTATTTCAGTTTTAGAGGTGATAGGCACTGCATGGACGCGGGCAGAAGTGCTTGAGCGATGTTGCATTGGCCCACTATAACTAATAACTTTGGTTGGTGGGTTGATCCCGCTAGGATATATACCTAACAACTAGCCCGACCCACACACCAAGCATACTTCTTCTTTTACACAGGCTACCTACTACTGATCAAAATCTATAAAATCTATAAAGTTAGTCTCCACTAAGAGTCATTTACTTTGATTTCTCTGCAACCACGTTAAGCCACATCATCTCAATTAGTATTGTCCATTGAATCTCAGCAACTAGCATAATCTCTACCGTCCATACAAAAGATGCATCATTTACTTTGTTGCGCACTACTGCTGAGCATTAAGGGGCACTTTTCTGTCCACTAACGCTGAGCATCAAGGGGCACTTTGTTGGCCACTACTGCTGAGCACCAAGTCTCTTAGAGTCTCCACCATACGATCAAGATTAAAGAGGTTGACTGTACAGCTCCCTGAGCTTGCACGTGTATACATATACATTTGCTTATGCCGGGGCGCCATGGAGCTCCCGCGTCGACTCCATCTCCATCCTGTGGTGCGTGTGTAGCTTCCACTGTCGGACGCCACGTTGTAGGCGGCGAACGTGACATGACCGTCGGCCACGAACGAGCGGAGGATCTTGGGCACCATGCCGCTGGCCTATGCAAGCTAGAAGATGAGGTCCATGTTGCTGGTGGTCTGCTTTTTTTCCTCAATGCAAAATTTTCTTTGCTAATCCTAGTCCCACGATTTTTCTTATATTTCTGCCCTACCGTAAATTCCTGAAAGAAACAAAAATCACGCTAATTTGTAGGTGGATAACCATACCAGCATCATATCTGAGTTCATCTTGATGCTCTCAACTAACAAACTGTAAGAAGAACAAAAAGTGTAAAAAGTATTCTCTTTTGCTTCTGCGACGCCGAAATAAAAGCGTCCAAAATAGAGAACGCGTTTCACCAACTTTCGGAGAGAGGATTCTAGAGGTCAATTAGTGACAAGTTTTTGTTATTCAAAAATCCACCATCTATTATCTTATCATTTGGCCAACAAACGGAGTCTCCACGTTCGCTCTCAAGGTCTAGAAATTCCCACGTTAAACAGAGAAAAGTAGAAAAATAAAAATTACCCACCACTGCCATTACGATAAAAATTAGCCTAAAATACCCCTGTGTCTAATTAAAAATTGCCCACCAATGCCATTATGAAAAGTTAAATATAAAACACTATTTAGCTCTGTATCAGTTACAAAATATATACTATTAATTAAAAACTAAAGCTAACAACAATCAATCAAAATAAAATGAAAATAAGAATAATTATCTGCATAATATTATTAAATCTCAACAAATCAAATTGTTATTATAGGTAGATCATAGTTGAATTGTTTTAATCAATAATAAGACATAATTTACGATAATGAACAGGATGATGTATGGTAAAAAAAATAGTATAATCTTTAAGTAAGGATACAACGACATGCAAATTTTTTAATTTTCAATACTAGCCGCGCAAATGCGCGGGCTATATGCCTAGTTTCATATATTTCAACAAATCTTGATCAACATAATACTAAATGCTCTCCATTGTGTTTTATCAAAAATTTTATATCTTTTAGTCATAGTTTATCAAAAAAATTCGCTCAAATCCCGCAGAAACACACGGGGAATCACCTAGTGTAATATAAAGACACCTACCTAGCTCTCATCATAATTAGAGGTGATGAATTACCTTAAAAATTTTAACCTAGCTAATGTAGGGTCACGCCCATGTACTATTGCTCACAATTTAATTGTAGACACCTCTCTAGCTCTCTCATAATTAGAGATGGTAAAGGTTCTTAAAATTTATCCTAGGTAATGTAAAGGGACATCAAGCTCAAAAGAGCTAGGCTCATATTTTATACAATTTTAAGCTAAAATTATAAGGGTCAAATTAGATTGCAAAGAGAGCCTTAGAACCATGATTGTCGTGGTGCGGAAAACCACAGCCGGGTGGCGGAATGCACCCGTCTAAACCCAGAGGGTGAGTACTCGGGGGTTAGCTAGGATTAGTTCGATCTCACTGGAAGAACACGATGAACACAGCAGGTTTAGAGTGGTTCGGGCCGCCGGAGCATAATACCCTACGTCTACTGTGTGTTGTATTGCTTGTGTTGTGAAGCTGAGTCTAGCGAGTCTGAGAATCTGTGTGTGCTTGTAGTGTGCAACGAGCGCCTCCCTTTTATATCTCAAGAGAGGCGCGTACATGGCTGTTGGGTCCCCGACAGGTGGGCCCAATCGATGTAGTATAAAATAACATATTGTTCATAATTATGGCGTTGCAAGCGAAGGAGATCTCATTCCTAGATTTTCTTACTCTGCCCGCGGGAATCCTCCGTCCAGCATATCCATGCCCTATCTTGTCGAAACGGCGCCAGGGTGTAGCTTGCGGCGTTTCCTGCAGCGTAGCTGAACGGGCCGTGCAGCTTGCGACGGAGGCGGTATGATGGAAAAGTACCGTACCGTTGTATCCATTTAATGCGGCAGACGGGCTCTGCGCGGATGCGGCGCATGCGGCTGCACTGTATACCTCGGTAATATGCGGTCTACAGAGAGACCTAACAAAGGCTGCCCCGCATGCCGCTGCGGCAGAGCACGCCTCAACCACCCGCATTGAATGAGGTGGGTGGGCGAGTCTTCCTGCGGAAGACTCGCGCCCGCGCCCGCGGGACACGTGGCGCCCCCAGACCCCGCCCCGGCGGTATGCTGGTTCTACGCGCGTGGGAGGTCCGGACGGGCGCGAGGAGGTCCCGGACCCGTCCGAGCCCTCGGCAGTTGGCTCGGAGCTTCCCCTCCTCAGGGACACGTGGCGTCACCGGACCTATCCCAGAGCGGGGAACGGGTCCGGGGCCGTTGGCCCGGTGAGGGAAGAGCCTGACCCGTGGGGCCCGGCTGCTCCGTCCCTTATTGCGTAGTTACGGATGACTACGCGAGTCCTGTCTTGCTGCAGTAGAAGTGGGTATCCCTGCTACAGGGTACCGACAATGATCTCTACTACCACCCCTAACTATAATTGAAACAGCTTCAAATAACTTGTGCGGGACCAAATCTCTGCGATTTAAGATAGACTGCTCTGCCTATATATACATACATATGCTCACTTCTCTGCTGTAAGCACCTTCAGCTCACTTCACAACTATATTTTTGCACACTTTTTGGTTACCTACCTTGCTACGCAATTCGATCGATGAGAGTGTCGTGCGTGCATGTGCACTTTGTTACCTTAATTCGATCGGAACGAGCGGCATCAGGGAATTGTACTATACAATTGACTGCAACATTTTTGGCTGTTGCAAACCGTGGTCGTCAATCCGCCATGAACTTACGTCAAAAACCGTATGCAGGGAAATATACTATACCCTGTTCATCAAATACTTTAGATACGGAGTATTTGCGGGGAAGGAGAACAACTAGACGATCGTGTGATACAGATAAATAGCTATGGATCTCCGACTCAGCATGTATCTAAACTGAAGGAGAAAAGGAGAAGGTTATGATGGATGCGCAACACCGAACATTTAACTTACTTATCAAGTATATGATTCAAGGTTTCTTTTATCATAATTGAATTTTGCACCAACCCACTATGGCCATGAAGGCTGCTGTACTAATAAATAATTGATAAATAATTTTGCACTTCCTCAGAAAATAAATAAAACAAATAATTTTGCACCGTGCAACCAACGCTGGCTTGTACTTTGTAGTAGTATGGCCGCTGATTTATGTCACGAGCCAATGAAACTAACACTGTGTTTCCTCCTAGCGCAATCTTCAAGTCACTAGTATATATACCACCTCAGTTCTTTAACCTTAACCGCCAAGAACTCAACCCACATATGCATCAGCAGCATGCCATTAGCTTCGGAATGAGCGGTATTAGGGGAAAGCATTCCACAGGCTCGGATAGGATGAGGGCTACCAATCTCCATCAATGCAAAGACGGAGAGTCACTTGGGTATAAACATCCTGTTCGGATGGCTGGGGCTGGGGATGGGGCTAGCCTGGCGACTGGCGGCTCAGCTCGTTGTTGCGATGGCCTCGCTTTCATATTGTGGGACCGAAGTCGGCGACCAGAGGGGGGTGAATAAGAGCCGATCAAAATTTCTTCAAAATTCGAACCGTCGGCCTATATCCCAAAACCACCGCAAACCCTCGAACCTAGGTCAGCGAGAATAGCTATGAACAAGCTATCTCGAAGCAGAAAATCCGAGTCGCAAAGCGGAAGCAAAAGCGAGAGAATTTCTCAAATCGAATCTGCTCAGGCACAGACCGGTCTGACCGGTATAGAGGACCGGTCTGACCGGTCGAGAAGTTCAAAAACAGACAGACCAGTCTAACCGGTCTCGCCAACCGGTCTGACCGGTGGCGTCCAGAAAACCCCGAAAATTCAGTTCCAAACCGTGAATCGAGAGCAAATCACGTCCAAATTAGATGAAACTTGGGGGATAGCTTCGCCCCTACCCCGTGAACATATCCCCAAAAGATCTCGTCCTAAAGATCACCGAATCTTGAGAATTATGGAGGAGATCAAAAGGGATGGGGTTTTCTCTAGAACTCAAGAAATCGAATTCGAACGTGCTAGTGATTCCAGAGGGTTTAGGACAGGGCTAGAAGCACGGGAATCACAGCAAAGAACTCGTAGCCTCCTCGCAATCGTGTGCACCAAAAACAAAGCCAAAATCCATCACAAACGGGCACAAAAACGAGGGAATTGAGTTGATTCAAAAGCCCAGAGGGCACAAGGAGGATATGGCCTCCTTTCTCAATCGAATCCCTTACAAGGTTTCAACAATCCATGGACAAAATCAACTCAAACGAGAGGAACAGAGGGAGGGAGACATAGGGGCGGCGGCCTGGGGAAACAGAGAATTCACGGACAAGTTCTAAAAGCCGCAATAACCTAATACAAGTGAAGGGGTATTTATACCCGCGGGACCGGTCAGACCGGTACGCTGGACCGGTCAGACCGGTTGGTTAGACCGGTCAGACCGGTGCCAGGGACCGGTCAGACCGGTTGGCCTGCAGCACCCCCTGTACACGATCTCATCCAATGGCCGAGGTTCTTTCTTCGAAATGAAGTCTTCTCCGCGATGCCGCCGTCTTGATGAAGATCCAGTCCGCGGTTTTGGAGGGTCCGCGAAACCCGGGTAGATGGCCGGTTTTGAGAAAACCGTCAAAACCTCACGCGCGGGAAGATCCCGCCTCCGCGCCGTGGCCCTAGATGCCGTTCCCGCCTCGGCCTTCTGACGGCCCTAGACACCGCCCGACGCCCGTCACCTCCTCGCCCGCAGCGAGGCCCTAGACGCCGTCGACGCCCGTCGCCTCCGTCAGAACCGAGACCGATGCCACCGCCGTCCGCCTCCTTGGTTTTGTGGCGCAAACCAAGAAACCCGCCTTCCGTCGCCGCTTGCGCCCTCGATCCAGGAGTGGACGCCACAACTGCCGCCCGGTCCGAGCTCCGGTCCCGGCTGCCCTTCACCGCCGTCCACCGCACGGTCCATCGGCCACAGCACCTCCACGGCAGCTCCCCGTCGACACTCGACGCCCGTGTACCTGCAATCCAAAGACCAAGCGCACGATCGCACGGTTGACAATTCACTCATCACAAGCAGGATAGAGTACTCAACATTCCTCAACCTCCCCCTTGATGAGTGCATTGTCAACACACCACCTGAAAACAGAGAAGTGATAAAAAGAGAAGCAAGAAAGCGAAGAACTCAAGCAAGTGACAAAAAGCTCAGAAAGGCAAGAACAGTCACTTACTCAAGCAAAGATCGATCCCCTAAGACAAGGGCAAGGGCTCGACGCAATCGATCAAAAGCTAAAACATGACTCCTCAAAGACAGAGGTAACGCTCGACGCAGTCATGCAAGAATCAGAGGGAAAACGAGGAAATCAGGAGCCAAAACCAAAGCAGAAACTCCCCAAGAAAAGTTTTTCCCCCTCACAAGTGCAACTCTCCCAAAATGATGCACTCTCAAAGCCCTGTGCACAACAAATTTTTCAAAAAATCAAACAAGTCTCCCCCTTGTTCTTGTTCGATCACTTCTCTCAAAATTCTCCCCCTCGTTGGCACATGCACACATCAAGCCTAAAAAGACCTAAAGCTCCCCCTGAAGCTGAGACCCCCCCTGAACAGATGCTATGCAATAAATGCAATGCAGGAGGTGTAAGTGAAAGCATTCAGGGATACAAAGATATGAGCAATATCTAGTCTCAAGCACGTGTGCATCCATAAACAAGACCTGCATCTAAATCAACAGGGTATATCATATCAGTCTAGAGCTAGGCAAGTTCAGTTTATGAGAAATAAAAGCATCACCCATGATCTAGCACTAACAAGTAAGGAATGGAAATCAGTGCTAATCAAACTCATACAGGTGAGCCAAAGCAGCCAAAACAAGTTGCCAACATTCATTTTTCAATCAAATTTGTCTCAAGCAAATCTTAATGCCAGGGGTTGAAAGCTTGTCATGCTTCACTTAGCAACGAGGCCAAGCCTATACCAAAAGACAATCAGAAGCTTAAAGCACTCGTTTCAGTCATGCACAGCCTTGCCCGGGTTCTCACAAGTGCAAAGTGAGCCGTCCCGAAAGCTCGATCAGTGCGACAAGCAATCCCACCTGGATCTTTTCAATCCATTTCAAGAACAGTTCAAGCAATTTTATCAGGTTTAGATCATTTCAAGTATGAATTGCTGAACGAAAAGCCACACTAGCATGAATAAGATAGCAAAGCATATCAACACGCCCTAACATGCTAGTAGCCAGGACAGGGTGATCATGTTTTCAGATTTTCAAATCAAAATAGCTTAACTCAGATGATGTCATATACACAGTGGAGCAAGCTATACATGATCAAGTTTATCAACTCACACTAGCAGGCACTAGAAGATCATAGCAATGTATACAAGAATGCTAGTGCAAGTGAGACAATGCAAAATGCAGACATGTATAATGCATATGCACAATGCAACTACCAAACCTAAAAACCAAGAGAAGCAAAACAAAGACCTACCAAGCTATCCAAAACAAAAGTCAACGATCAAAAGGGGTAACAAACCCCAAGCTCCCCTCGCAAGCGAGCAAAGGTGTCCTGCTCAAGCGGTTTGGTGAGAATATCTGCGATTTGTCTCTCTGAAGGGACATGGATCAGGTCTATGTGTCCTCTCTCATGGTTATCTGGCAGGAAATGAAATCGGATATCTATGTGTTTGGTTCTAGAGTGTAGGACAGGGTTCTTTGCAATGCTAATGGCTGACATGTTGTCTACAAAGATGGGAACCCTACCGAAACTCAAGCCATAATCCTGCAAGATTTGTTTCATCCAAAGTATCTGGGAGCAGCAGCTAGCAGCGGCAACATACTCAGCTTCTGTGGAAGAAAGCGCTACGCTAGCCTGCTTGCGAGAGGACCAAGACACCAAAGATGTACCGAGAAATTGACAAGTACCGGGTGTCGACTTGCGATCCAACCGACACCCACCGAAATCGGCATCAGAAAAACCCACCAAAACCAGAGAAGAGTCCGCAGAATACCAGAGACCAAATTCAGGTGTGAATTTAAGATACTTGAAGATGCGTTTCACCACCTGCCTGTGGGAGGTGCGCGGCGAAGCCTGATACCGCATGCAGAGGCAGACGCCGAACTGGATGTCCGGTCGCGTCGCCGTCAGGTACAGGAGAGAGCCGATCATGCTCCTGTAGTCCTTCTGGTCCACCGCCTCGCCGTCCAAGTCCTCATCAAGCGCCGTAGATGTACTGATCGGAGTCGGCTGAGGAGACATGTCACTCATGTCGAACTTCCGCAGCAAGTCTCTATTGTACTTGGCTTGATGGACAAAAGTGCCCTGAGGAGTTTGCTTGATCTGTAGCCCGAGGAAGAACTGCAGCTCGCCCATCATGCTCATCTCGAACTCCCTGGACATCTTGATGAAGATCCCGCTGGACCTAGAGCATAGCAAGCTCGAGGTCACCTCCCCTGCGTCCTCAGCGGATCCACCTTCTGCTTGAACAGGTTCTTGTAGAGGTGAATGATCGAAGTGGAAGTAGTGGTACTGGATCATCCTCCTGAGCTGAGGTAGTCGAAGCAGAAGGGGCCGGAGCCTGCAGCTGGTGCAGTAACTCCGGATCATCATCGGCACCTGAGGTAGAGCTCCTCCTCAACAAGTGATACCTAGCACAAGAGAAGCTAGGACACAAGGAGATAGCAAACACCAAAGATCCAGAGCAGAACTCAAGCAAACGGTTAGGTGTTAGTCAAGCTACATGCAAAAGTATACCAAAAGACACTCTAGAACATATCAAGACAGAAGATATTCCTAGAAAAGTCTAAAGGCACTCAATAGCAAGAACCAATGCAGCAAGACTATATGAAGAAGATACTTGAGCTAGCAACCAGAACTAGGGAGCAAAAGCTACACAAGCATAGACCTAGCAAGCAGAGCAAGTATGAGATAAAGAATCTACAACAAGTCACAAGCAGAAAGTGTACAAAGAACTCAAAGAGCAAACTCAAATGTACATAGGATACAACAGCCACCATGGGCTATCCATCAGCCTTGGAGAACCATCAAGTCTTGATCAAACTTGCATAAGACCAAGATCCATGAAGCACTTGTTCTCCAGGCCTCCAACCTGCATCACCATCGAGACAAAGGAGGAGCAAACGTCTCGACACTGGGGTTAGCAAAGTGAGAAGCAAACCAGTGACGAGCCATCTGCTCTACAGAAGGGTAAGCAAAGTCAGGCAAAGCGTATCCCCTGTCCCGTCTACCGCGAGACTGACGAACACCACCGCGAGAAAAGCGTGGAGCCTCAAAACCTCCTCCAACGCCTCGGTCCCGTGGTCCATAGCCGTACTGAAAACGACCAGGAGCACGACCGGCAAAGCGACCACCCGCTGGAGCACGGTAACCACCACCGTCTCCCTGACCTCCACCTACACGGCGCGCCCTAGCATCTCGCCTATCACCACGCCGAGAAGGACCATGCACCCGAGCAGAGTACATGTCCGCGTTCTGTCTCTCCTGCTCTCTCTCCTCACAGCCCGCTTCCTCCTGAAGCAAAACTCCTCCAGGTGACCTTCTCTGTCACAGAACTCGCAGTGGTACCTCACCTCGCGCTTGGAAGGTGGAGGCCTAGCCTGCAGACGGGGAGGAGCAACCCTCTTCTTCTGGGCAACCTGGGCTGTGGCAGCAGAGAGCGTGTCGAGGGAGTTCCTCAGCTCATTGGGCTTTGGAACCCAAACCTGCTTCTGCGGAGGTGCTTTCGGTGGTTCTTTAAGCACACCATCCGCGGGGTCAACAAGTAAAGGCTGCGTGCTCGTGCTAGCAGTGTTTCCAGCAGCCTTGCCGATCTTACCATACAACATGTCAAAGTCTGACTTCGTGTATGTGTAACCGACCCCAAACCCATCACCACGCTTGAACTGCTTGATCATCATGCCCAACTGCGGCTCACTAGCAGAAACCCAACTAAGAATCGCCCTAAGATAGGTATTCTCATTCTCCATGTCGGCTTTCTCTACCTCAAGATTATCCAAATCAGAGATCAAACCAGGGCAAACAGAGCAGTCAATAGGTGGGCTAGACTCTATGACTTTAGTCTTTCCAAAAGACTTGATCAAGGCGTTCTTCTCCTCTAGCTCCAACCTAAGCGTGGGACAAAGCTTACAATCGCCAAGCAAAGCAGGCCTAGATCTAAGCTCCTCTAGTTCACAAACGACAGTAGCAAACTTGGACTGCAAAGAAGCTAGATCAGACTTGAAGATAGGACACTCATCGCATTCAAGCACATCACTAACAATGGGAGCGTCCATTACAAGTTCAAGCTCATGCTTGGCCTTGGCTAGCTCGTGATACACGTCAGAAAGCGAAGTCTTAGCAACATCTAAGTTTGCGACGTTCTCATCATGCTTGGCACGGAGAGCAACAAGATCATTCATGTGAGATATGCAGCCAGCGTACTCATCCTCACTTGATTTCTCCCTAGCACAAGCCAGCTCAGCCCTAAGCTTTCTACGCTCTCTAGCTGCTTCCTTAAGCAGCCTCTTCTGGTTGTCGAGAGCGGCGTACAACTCCCTAACCTCTGTATCAAGCAGGTCGATCGTGGAGTTTACCTCTGAATCGCTCTCGGATCCAGGAGAAGAGCCGGAGTGCGTCGGTGTAGCGTGTCCACCCGAAGACGCACGAGCACCATTGGCTTCGCCCGCCATGGTGTAGAAGCTCTTGCGCCGACCGGCCGCCAAGCAAAGGCCGATGAAGCCGGTGGTATCCTTGTCCCGCTTCTTCTTCTTCTTGTCGTCGTCGTCGGAGGTCGGTGAAGAAGAGCGGTCGGTGTCGGAGCTCTTGTCGAGGTCGCTGAGCTGCGCCAGGAAGGCCTTCTCCCGCTTCTTGGCCTTGTACTGGAAGCGCTTCTTCAGCGACTCCTTGTCGAAGCATCCTCCCCGGTCACGACTGCGGTGCTTGTGGCGCCGACGCTCCTTGTTGGAGCCTCCCTCGTCGCGGTCGCGGTGGCGGTAGTAGTCGAAGGAGTTGTTCTGCCCACCGCCGGACTTCTTGGGGCAATCGGCGACGAAGTGGTTCAGATCGCCGCAGTTGTAGCACCTGGGGTTCTTCTTCCTCTGCCTGTTGTGGTAGACGCGCTGGAACTTGCTGATCAGGAGGCACAAGTCGTCGTCGCCCAGCGTCTCCAGCTGCTCATCTGAAACAGAAGGCAAAGTGGCAAGAGAAAAGCCAAGAGCAGAGTTAACGTTAGAGCTCGATCCACCTGGGCCAGTCACAAGAGCGACGCTCTTGGAAGGAGGGGCACCATTGAGCTTGGCTCGTGTCTGGTTATCCACCTCCGTGGCCTTGAGTTTGCTGAAAAGCTCGTTCACGGTCAGAGTCTGATAGCCTGCAGACTCAATGATCGTGTTCACCTTGAGATCCCACACAGAGCGGTCAAGTGCGTAGAGCAACTTGAGAGCCTTCTCGTGCTCTGTGTACTCAAGGGCACCAGCAGATCTGTTCGCATTGACCTTGTTCACAATCGACTGAAAACGACTGAACATCAGGTCAATGCTCTCACCCGGCTCCTGTGTGAAGTTCTCGTACTCACGCCGGTGAGTCTCGAACAGTCTGGCCTTCACCTGAGGTGTACCCTCGTGGTAGTTCTCAAGGCACGTCCAAATTTTGTGGGCTTCCTGAAAACCCTGGACGCGTGAGAACTCCGCACGAGAAACGCCAGCGAACAAGGCATTGACGGCCTTGGCATTAGCCTCGTGCTGGGTCACCTGAAGAGGCGTGGTCCGAACAGCCAGCACCTCGTAAAGCTGGTTCTTGGTAATCTCCCAGACCTCGGCTCCCATGCTCTGCAAGAAGGCTCTCATGCGAACCTTCCAGTAAGCATAGTCCTCGCCGGAAAACACCGGGATCTTACCAAGACTCGCATGGTCACCAAGTGGTTTTCGAACCGGTTAAGGTATTGAAAATCTCAACCAAGCTCTGATACCAATTGTGGGACCGAAGCCGGCGACTAGAGGGGGGGTGAATGGGAGCCGATCAAAATTTCTTCGAAATTTGAACCGTCGGCCTATATCCCAAAACCACCGCAAACCCTCGAACCTAGGTCAGCGAGAATAGCTATGAACAAGCTATCTCGAAGCAAAAGACCCGAGTCGCAAAGCGGAAGTAAAAGCGAGAGAACTTCTCAAATCGAATCTGCTCAGGCACAGACCGGTCTGACCGGTATAGAGGACCGGTCTGACCGGTCGAGAAGTTCAAAAACAGACTGACCGGTCTGACCGGTCTCGCCAACCGGTCTAACCGGTGGCGTCCAGAAAACCCCGAAAATTCAGTTCCAAACCGTGAATCGAGAGCAAATCACGTCCAAATTAGATGAAACTTGGGGGATAGCTTCGCCCCTACCCCGTGAACATATCCCCAAAAGATCTCGTCCTAAAGATCACCGAATCTTGAGAATTATGGAGGAGATCAAAAGGGATGGGGTTTTCTCTAGAACTCAAGAAATCGAATTCGAACGTGCTAGTGATTCCAGAGGGTTTAGGACAGGGCTAGAAGCACGGGAATCACAGCAAAGAACTCGTAGCCTCCTCGCAATCGTGTGCACCAAAAACAAAGCCAAAATCCTTCACAAACGGGCACAAAAACGAGGGAATTGAGTTGATTCAAAAGCCTAGAGGGCACAAGGAGGATAGGGCCTCCTTTCCCAATCAAATCCCTTACAAGGTTTCAACAATCCATGGACAAAATCAACTCAAACGAGAGGAACAGAGGGAGGGAGACGCAGGGGCGGCGGCCTGGGGAAACAGAGAATTCACGGACAAGTTCTAAAAGCCGCAATAACCTAATACAAGTGAAGGGGTATTTATACCCGCGGGACCGGTCAGACTGGTACGCTGGACCGGTCAGACCGGTTGGTTAGACCGGTCAGACCGGTGCCAGGGACCGGTCAGACCGGTTGGCCTGCAGCACCTCCTGTACACGATCTCATCCGACGGCCGAGATTCTTTCTTCGAAACGAAGTCTTGTCTGCGATGCCGCCGTCTTGATGAAGATCCAGTCCGCGGTTTTGGAGGGTCCGCGAAACCCGGGTAGATGGCCGGTTTTGAGAAAACCGTCAAAACCTCACGCACGGGAAGATCCCGCCTCCGCGCCGTGGCCCTAGATGCCGTTCCCGCCTCGGCCTTCTGACGGCCCTAGACGCCGCCCGACGCCCGTCACCTCCTCGCTCGCAGCGAGGCCCTAGACGACGTCGACGCCCGTCGCCTCCGTCAGTCCCGAGACCGACACCCGTGCCTCCACGACTTGGCGTCTTCAACCGCCGTCCGCCTCCTTGGTTTTGTGGCGCAAACCAAGAAACCCGCCTTCCGTCGCTGCTTGCGCCCTCGATCCAGGAGTGGACGCCACAGCTACCGCCCGGTCCGAGCTCCGGTCCCGGATGCCCTTCACCGCCGTCCACCGCACGGTCCATCGGCCACAGCACCTCCATGGCAGCTCCCCGTCGACACTCAACACCCGTGTACCTGCAATCCAAAGACCAAGCGCACGATCACACCGCACGGTTGATAATTCACTCATAATAAACAGGATAGAGTACTCAACATTCCTCACATATGCCCAGCTCCAGTCAGCTCAGCCATCCGAACATGTGCAAAATGTAGATTCGCGACTCCCATAGCAACTACAATGAAGTTTGTGGTCCGCTTCGGACATCTTTGGCAGATGCATGGTTGTTCTCTGATTTCGGCAATAAAGATTTGGCTGCTGTTTGCAGTTTCTTATTAATCATGACCGATTGTTTAGTTTCATGCATATATCATCTCACTTAGGTGGTGGTGTTTGTTTGATTGCCAAGAACAAATGCTAACGGTATGGACATCGAATACGCTGCGAATGTAAGTGATGTATCGCAATACATGCTTTGTTTGGTTCTAGACTGATCTAACGTTCTCCGCGGTGTTATCGGATTGCGCTGCATTAGGAGCGCCATCAGCTCTATGCTGCCCGTATTTGATTACGCGCACCGTATTTGATTACAGAGCGGCCAAAACAAACAATAAGCAACACAATCAGATACCCGTTGTAACCTGTTAGCGTTACATTTGTCATAACAAAACACCATCTTAGAACCTCTTATAGCTTTAAGACAGCGCCGAGTACCAAGATGACACTGCATGATTGCAATGTTTATTAGTCGACTTTGTTGGGATGTGCCGGCTTGTTCATCATCTCTGGCTATAAGGGAGCGGCAATCGGCCACATCCTTGCAGCCTCGTCGGTGTGTCTGTCAAGAGTAAAGCCTATGCGCCATGCACATTGTCTGCTTGCATATGCATATCTAAGGAACTCATTTTGTTTTTCCTGCTTTGGTTAAATTAGTTGCATTTGATCAACAGAAAAGCTATGCTGCTTAGCATCACCAAAAATATATCACCTCCGTTTTTAAATATATGTCGCTTAGGACAACCTATTTAGTTCAAAAATGAACTAATTTGCTTGTCCTAAATGTCATATATTTAAAAACGGATGGAGTATATCCAAGTCACTGGTGTTTGTGTTTGTCGTGTCCGTGAGCTCGTCATCGCCACCGGCGCGCGGAGCCAGACTCTGACGACGTCCGGTCCTTGCAGACGGGTGGCATCACAGCCTCGTAACTGTTCTCAGGATGTCCACACATAGAAAATGAAGACTACTCTCTACACGAGATTCGACTATTTTTTATTAGGAAATGCAACCACGTTCTTTTATCAGCAGAGAAGTGATGGCATGCGCGTCGAGCATTAATTTTCACCAACCAAAAAAATAACATTTTCAGTGATTTCTTAACCAGCAGTTATGTCTACCTGGCACCCGACACTACAAAAAATCTGTTGATTCATGACGATTGAATTTCGTCACAGATCACTGAAAAACCGTCATAAAACAGTATCAATGATGATCTCAAATAACATCATGTATTGAGCGTTACAGATCACACCTCGTGACGTTTCTTAAATTTTCGTCATAGATTACTTGATCAATGACGTTTTAAAACCGTCATGGAATGTCCCCGGGCCCCGAAGCCCAACCCAAGCCCGTTTTCTATGACGAAAATTAACGTCACTAATAGTATAAGTTTCGTCACAAATTTAATTGCCATGTCACACAATGGTGACATGAAGAATGACGTGGCTGTTGACTTGACGATGACGTGGATAGCAATGATGACATGGCTGCTGACATGGCAATAATGTGGACAGTGACGTGACAATCGCACGTGATGTGGCAAGTGACATCAACAGCACAGCCCACAAGTGGATGGGCCCAATTCAGAGTGGGCCACCAAATTGGGCCTAATTCCAATCCTTTTATTAGAATAGTCATTACAGCCCAGAATATATATACCAAAATTGTAAGACCATTTACCACAGCATCAAATCAAATACAATATCGTATGATTTACATTGAGAAGCACCTCAAAATTTACATGCAAGTTACATTCATCTTGCATCAAAAGCAACACTAGAAACAAAAACATCAAATATTCCAGCATTTGCCTTCAAATTTCCAATCTCTTCTCACTGTTTGTTCCTTCTACCATTTCATCCTAACATGAAAAGAGCACATTTTCAAATATTAATTAGAGGACAATATTTGTATTTGTGATGGAAACTACTGAAACTAGCAGAAATTCACATTGACAAATATTAATCAGAGGGATATTTGTGATGGAAATTACTGATACTAGCACGAATTGGTTCAATTATAACAGTGGAATTAATGTTGTAGACTTAATTAAAATACTACGCTCGACAATTGACACTAGTGATAAAAAGTAATCAATTAGGACATGCAAACCAAATGTTCTAGCACCAAATGAGACCAGCTACACAGGGTACTGCTGCATCTATAAATAATCAGAGCTCTGTTCAATCAAGCATGCATGACAGGATGAGCATCGCAATTAAATTGACTGCAAACCAGTAGCGAACTGAGCTGCTAAAAAATCAAGCAAAGCAACTTCGATTAGAATTAAAGATTCCATATTGACCTGGCCACGGATCCCAGCAATATAGAGCTTTAGCCTATATATCCCTGCTGGTACCTGTAGACCCCATTGCTTGCACTTGATCAGCATATGAAATTGCAGAGAGCACTAGCCGTAGCAGATCAAATAAATAGATGATACATATGGATTTACAATATCTCATGGACTTGAACCACTTGCACATAACAGAGCAAATAAGAAATCAAATGACGCAAGGACCATGAGTGAAAATTACATGAGAATTGAGGATCTCAGCTCACCTGGCAGAAGACGACCATAACAATTGTCAACCATCACCATGCAGTTTGGATTTTGCATCTGCCAATCCAAACGATGAAAACTATCAGCACATACAAAAGCTAATCATAAAGCTTGTGGAGTTTGCAATAATTTCAAGATAACTGATTCATTTTGCAAAGAAGAATAATCATAGTACCATACCAAGCTCTAAGCAATGAAGACTCATCTCCAGCATATTATTTTGTAAGGAAGTAAACCTTTTAATTTAAATTTAAACTCCAGCATAAGTTCTCAGTTCAGCTTCAACTTGACTACTAAAGGAGTCCGAGATTTTTGATACCAGATTATGCATACGCTCGGAAAAAATAGTATGAATGATGGAATCCCATAACTATGGCAACTAAAAATAGGTGCATATTTACTAATTGAAGAGGTCGGTCTAGTACTAAATAGTTTGCACTGACATTTTAAGTGACTGATAAGCAAGAACCGAACCATACCAGTTCTAGGATCAACTAAGTTATCATCTTCAGAAACTCCATTACTAGAGTTTGAATACAAGGTGTGTATGTGATATATATGGTTCCGGACAGCACAAGCAACAAGCAACAGTAGGTAATTACTTTAGACTTTGAATACAAGGAATGCACAAGCAACAATCTAAACTATAAGCAACGTATCTATCATTCAGAACCAACAATAGCAGCAAACAATATCAGAAATACTTTTGATTTGAATCTACAGATTAGAACTAACACCAACAGCAAGGGAAAACAAGCAGCGCATATATGGAAGTCTGCCCAATCTTTCCTTTCTGTAACGGAGAAGATGGCCGTGCCTCTGTCGCTACAGCTCCGTGTCGTCGCTCGCTGCGGGGAAGATGAACGAAGAACAGGCCTCAATTGCCGCTGCCCCTTTCTGGGGACAACGGACAGGACGCTGGCGAACTCACCCGCCCCATGGTCGCACATGGCCAGAGGCCCGCCACCAGCCGCCACGCGCCTCGTCTCTCCGTTGCTGAAAGGCCGATGCCAGGGTGTGCGCGGGCCAAGGTCGTGGTGCCGCAACCGCGTGCCACCTCCCCATCCTCTAGGGGCCGATGGGATGCGACCTGCTGCTGCAGTGTCGCTGGGGCTCCACCTCCACCTCCACAGCCATCCGGCCGGCCCGCGCGGAGCTCGAGCAGCGCTCGTGCCCCGAGCAGATCTGAGGTGGGGAGGGGGAAAGGAAGGGAGCAGAAGGCGCGAGTAGAAGGAAAGAGCCGGTCTCGAGCAGAGTGCTGCACCCGGGGATGGGGAAGGGGAGGGATCCGACGCTGACGCGGCGCCGGCGGCGGGCTACAAAATGGTGTGGCTCGCCGCTGGAGAAGGGGCATGACCGGAGGTCGAGCCCCTGGCGGATGAGGAGCGGCGGATCTGAGGAGGGGAGGGAGGGAGGGAGAGAGAGAGGGGGGGTGGAGGTCGGAGGGCATGTTAGGGTTTTGACGAGAGGCGACTGAGCTTTTATGCGATGTGTGATAGAGTTCAGCCGTCGATCTCAATCTGACGGTCTAGCACGAACCTGAGTGAAATTGGGCCTAACGATTTCAAAGTTGGGCTGCATTGAAGTGGTCATAGCCAATTTACTATCTTAGACCTTCTCTGTTTAGTATTTTTCTTTTTATTTTTCTATTTATTCCACCATTATGAAGTAATGCATAAAAATAATCATCTTATATATGCCAATAGTTTTTTTATACATAGTACACTATGTATAAGTTACTTTGTAGAAGTTTCAATAATTTTTTAATTCATTTACTATTTTTAATTGTTTAAATCATTTTCTGCGGGTTTATTAAAATTATTTAGAATTTGAACTATATGTATCTCAAATAATATTTAAAAAATTCTCAAAAATATTATTTAGGTATATATGTTCTGTTATAGCTTGTATCGTAAAAATAGATAAAATTTCAAGTGTTTGCTAGGGATAATTCAACCTTCTACTTGACCACTTGTTAAAAATAATGATAATAATATCTAAAAATTCTGCGAAAATTCTGTAAGTTGCCATAGAATCATGATATCATACACGGAGGCTGTGATAAAAAATTGAAAAGGTTTCGTAAAAGTTGTCAAGTATGTTACTTACAAAACTAAGCATCTTCGAAGAAGTTCCATATACATGAGAGGGATTCGATAAGATTTTGAGTCACAGTGATGATCGAATTATGTTTTCACTTCAAAATTTTTTGTATAGGTAATATAAATGATGGATTGTCTCAGGTAAAATTTTGGTTATTTTTTTAATCAATTTGATAATTTTAAATTTTTTTTGCAACTTTAAATTGATGTCCGGACTACAATTAAAATTGTTTATTACCCAACATCAATGCAAATGAAGGTGTGGCGCAGTGGTAGGGCGCGGAAGACTTAACTCCATGACCATGGTTCGAATCCTAAAAATATTTTATATGTAAACATTTTATTATAGTTCATATCCTAAAAATAGAAGAAAATTTTAAATGTTTGCATATATAAAGAGTTCAGACCATATGTAAATAGATTTAATTTCCCACTCCATCTCAAACAAAGGAATGGTGCAGCGGTAGGGTGCGACGCCCTTATCCATGTGACCCTGGTTCGAATCCTCTTTGCTCCGTGTCCTTTTTTTCTCCGAATTAACACTGTGTACATGTGTATAAAAACATAAATACCAGATTCTAACAGATTTGTTGGAGCGTTGCATTGGTAAGTGCATAGCTTATTAACTTGAGGACCAGGGTTCAAACCTCTCTCCTCTTCTATTTTTTCCACGTTTTGGCTCTGGAGTTTGGAGCTATCACGCAATAAAAATATTTTGGGTGCTCTGGAACTATCACGCAATAAAAATATTTTGGGTGCTCTATAACTTAAGCAAACGACTGGTGCAGGTTGGCTCTATAACTTAATTGTTTTGTATATATAATTCATACTTCTATCTCCAAGATACCATAGAATAATTATAATAATATATAAATTTGGTTAGAAAATTCTAAAAATTGGAATGGCAACATATTTTTGGTCCTTTAGCATTCCATGAAAAAAAATCAAGTGGTTCTAATAGAATATCACTATACATTGTTCACAAATGGATACCTCTCTCACATAGTATCATATATCTAAAGTCAAACTTTAAGATTTGAATGCCTCTTAATAATTTTGAACTTGTATGGACTTAATATTTGGACACAGCCTTATGTTCACCATAATATTAGAAAACATGAAGTTACATTACCCATTGTCATGCAAAAGCATGTTTTTTCTGTACTCTATTTGGTAGAAGCAAATAAGCCATAGAGAAAAAAAAGATCTAATAATAGCAATTGTCATGCAAACAAAGGACACTGAATGAAAGTCCATGATTTTTATGAAAGATCAAATAAGAGAAGCAAAAACTTGATGTGGGCTCAGTTATGACGAATTCAATAAAACGTCATATTTTGTGGGCTCAGTTATGACGAATTCAATAAAACGTCATAAAATTCTGGGCCTAGGGTCCATACCTTCAAATTCGTCATAGATTGTATGCAATTGTGACGCTCCATTAAAATGTCATAAAATTTTCGTCATAGATTACCACATTTCTTGTAGTGCGAGCACTTGTGCAAGATGTTACATATATTTACCTGGCTCCTTATACTTGCATATTCAGTTCTCCACTAGAACTATACATTCAACCTTCAGCTCACATTCAAGTATACGCACTCTACCTTTTACCATTGCTTGTGTGCTCATGTTTGCCTCCTTAGTTCTTTATTTTGACAAAGTTTCACCACCAAGCACTAAGGCTCAAGTGGAAATGGATCGGTTGCCATGTAATGCGTCACTGGCTTCAGAATGAGTGGCATTGGGAAAAACTATTCCACGTTGTCGTTGACGTCATTGGTTTGCCACAAGGTTTGATACTTATGGACACAAAACAGCACTACCAGCTTCAGCGTGCAACCAGTTGCGGCTAGTGAGCTTATTTTTGCACACGAACATGAAGTAAATGGTTGTTGCCTCGAGCAGAAAAGGAACCGGCCAAATAGCATATGTTGTTACTTGTTCGTCCGAGGCCATCTGAATGTAGCTAATGGACTTAAGGGAGAAGATTAGTGTTGAAGCGGCATCCAGATTTGCCATGGAAACTGATTGTTTTGTCTTACAACATGAAGGAATATTGTGCTGTACATTTTAGACTATACATGAGCCGCAACCATCATGTTTCTTTTTTTGTTCCTTTAGGACCCAACCTACAATGGAAATGTTTGGATGTTTAATTGCTCATCTGCACTAAGCAGTAAGCACTGCCTAACATAAGTCGCTTATACCAACTCCTACTATACTCGAAGTATGGCTAATTTATTATCTGACCTACCAAGACTCGTTCTCCATATATTTATCAGTGTCCAGAGAAATAGATCAGAACCAAACATAGACGTGCAACTTCTGTCTGCATTTTTTAACATGCTATAGATAGATAGATACCGCAAGCTCTCACCTCACTCGTTGTGTTCTTCCAAGTCCTAATAAAACTGGGAGTATATATAGTCGCCACACCTCGCTGGCGAGGACTCAATCCAGGCCAAAGATAACATATGCGCATGATCCGTGTCAACGTGTCGTCGTCGATCTCTTGATCCCTTTGGAATGAGTGGCATCACGAAAATGCACTCGCCGCACACGTTGATGCCTGTTGTTTGCCACCCTGGTCGGTGCACTGAACCTCTGACTGACAGTTCACTCCACTGAATCATTGCAAGAAGTTAAACTGCCGGTTGTTTTTTTTTCTTTTTTTGATCGTAAACTGCCGGATGTTGATGCTGGTTCGTTCATTCTGGGCAACCCATACATGGTATAAGCATGGTTCTCTTTCTCTCAAGTTTAATTAGCCAAAGAGGATCGGACATATGTAGGGCTGGAAAAAAAAGCTCGCGGCTCGAAGCTCGACTCGGGCTCGGTGCGGCTCGGCTCGGCTCGGAGCGGCTCGCGAGCTTGGAACGAGCCGAGCCGAGCCTCTTTTCTCGGCTCGCTAAAACGCCGAACCGAGCCGAGCCGGCTCGCCCTGGCTCGCGAGCCGGCTCGCGAGCTGAGGCTAAACCAAGCAACCAACCCAAATTGCCAGCGGCCAGCCCACCAAAGCTACATTCTGTTATGAACTTTATGTATTTTTCCTTGCTGTTACATTCATGAACTTAATTAGTGGGGCTAAGAGACCCTTGCTGTTAAGACTTAAAGAACATTGTTGTTTGCCTTATTCTAGCCTTTGTCGTTTGCATTTTTCCTACAAAAACTGCTCTGTAATGCAATGGGCTGTTGTGGCTCGCGAGCCGGCTCGAGCCAGCTCGCGAGCCGATAACGAGCCGAGCCGAGCCTCTTCTATGGGCTCGTGAAATTGCCGAGCCGAGCCAGGCTCGGCTCGCTGCACGACCGAGCCGAAGCGAGCCGAGCCGAGCCTGGCTCGGCTCGGCTCGTTTCCAGCCCTAGACATATGAGGTATATATAAATAAATAAATAAACATATGACCCTGACCCACCACTTTGTTTTGGGAAATAAAACGCACACGGACATGGCGCATGGAACATGAGCCGCATCATTTACGAGGGGATACAATCACTATTACAAAAACTAATTAACCGAGGCATTTTAAAAAGACCTCGGAGATGGGCACAATAAATAACCGTCTCGGTTAATACCAAGCATTAACCGAGGCGGTTACGAGAACCGTCTCGCAAAATTGATTAACCGAGGCGGTCAACATTAAAATAGCTGCCTCGGTTAATACTTCTATTTTCCGAGGCGGTTCCGTTATAGTGGTCCGCCTCCGTTAATAGTCCATGCCCAAACTCGGCCCATACGAGCCCAGTTGCATAGAAGAACTATATAGCAACACAAACCCTAACCCTAACTCTCCCTCCCTCTCTCTCTGCATCCTCTCCCTCCACTCTCTCCCTCCCTCCACTCTCTCAATCTCTCTCTCTCTCTCCGCGTGATGGGCAGCCGGCGCCCCCCTCCCTCCCTCCCTCCCGGCGGCACGAACCCGGCGCGCGGGACCCGGCCCCCTTCGGCGTCGGCGGCGCGCGGGAGGAGGCTCGGACCCCTCCGGCGGCCGCCGCGATGTGCGGGAGGATGCCCGCCCCCTCCGGCAGCGGCACGCGGGAGTCAGCCCCCTCCGGCGGGCGCGCGTGGGAGATCCGGTGCAGCCCCCGAGCTGCGGATCCGGGGGCTCGGCGGCGGCCCCCGCCGGCGGATCCGGGGGCAGGGCTCGGCGGTGCGCTCCCCTGCTGGCGGATTTGGGCCGCGGGGCACGGCGGGGCGCTCCCCCGCCGGTGGATCTGGGGCGGCGACGGCGGATCCGGCGGCTGCGTGATGGGCTCGGCGGGCCCAGATGGGCTCGGTGGGCTTTTTTTTAGTTTTTTTTATTTGATTTACCGTGGCGGGCAGAAAACCGCCACGGTTAATGAGACATTAACTGTGACGGTATGTCCGAGATGTTTGGCTTGCCCGCCTCGGAAAATGATTTTTTGTAGTAGTGAATATAATTGAATGGACAAGTCTCTTTTAGGCCTCCTCCAACAAGGGGAGATATCGCTGGCTTGAGCTTAGCTGGAGGAGAGAGGAATCCTAAAAGTTGCCGCACCCGCTTTTATCCCACCGCTAGCTTATAGCATAGTATGAGAGAGCAGAAATGCAAAACGAGAACTGAGTGGAACGTCTTTTCAAATTTTTATTGTTTAACAGCTGCAGCTCTATCGGCGATTTCGTCAATCCCGTTGGAGACGGCCTTAGCCCCTCGCTCTTTGGATCAGGGCATCGCTTTCTTTGGAATTGGAATTAATTGAATCATATTGATGTATGCAAATTTACAGAACGGTGAGGTAATACTGAAGTGACTGGTTTTTAGGTGTTATGCACTGTTGAGTGTTGAGCAGTCGAGCATGGACAACTAACATTAAACTTCTTGCAAATTAGCGAAGATATACGAGCTGACATGATTCTAATAATTTCTCACAAATTCATATTGCACTTTTTCTCGGTCATTCTAAAGTTGTCCCACTTGCCCACATGGGAACCTACGCTACCGCTCTATCCTTATCACGTCCTCAGAGAGCTGCTACAAATTGCAGTACTCTGCTTATTTCAAATTATAGATCTTATTAATTTATACATACTTTTTATTATATATATGTAAACATAGCGTATATCTATGTTCATATAATAAAACTATATACCTAAATAGTTAAAGATCTAGAGTTAAATGCATTGACAGTCCAAAACTTATAAGAGTGTGTTACTTAAGTCCGTCAACTCCGAAAGTGCATTTCTGGATCCACGAAATTGTTAAGTTATTCACTATAGGTGCATACATATGTATCCATTTTTTTTTTGAACAAACGAGCACGGGATTGTGCCTATTTTATTGATAGAGAAGAAGAGTACAAACCGGAAACAAAAGTTTACAGTTGTGGTATTATAGACGCTAAGTTCTTTGCTCCTGTTGTTGCCCAAATGGCTGCTTCTGCCTTAATTTTCTCCATTAACCTAGTTGCTGACGTTTTACGTATGTATCCGTATGTATGTAATTATGTCGACATAAGTAAAAATAAAGGAGCAAATCTGAACAATAGTAGGTAAGCAGACAAAACTAATGATTAACTAACTGGTACAATATGGACTAGCACCACGCACACCGCTTGTGTGCAATAGTACTTATAATATCCAAACAAAGCAAATGAACTACTCAATGAAATCCAAAATGCATGGGAGTAGTGCACATGAAAATATAGGCTTCCATCCTTTTATGCATGAGCATCATGCAGATTCATATGCGTCAAACACAAATTGCTGTTGTGTATCCTTTGAAAAATTATCGAGGACAAGGGGGGAACCTACTATGGCCCTAGAGAGGCTCCGCCGGTGGCTGACACAGTATGTTTCACATCTTATTTATCTCCCTGTTCTTTCAATCTCTCTGATCCAACCCCACTCGAGCTGCCGCGTGCTGTCCGTGCCGCCCTCCTATCCGCCCACCACATCCACTAGCACGTCCATTGCTTGACCAGACATGGCGCAGACAGTGCCATCGCTGATGCAGATCCGGCCAACATAGTGGGAGGCACCCGCGGCGGCCTCGGGCAGTCCCAGCAAGTGGCGGGATGAACAAGGGATCCTCGCTCCGGCCAAGAGAAGGAGGGAGACAGTATGGTAATGGTAGAGAAGAAAACCAACGGCAAATGCGTCAATTCTCATCATAATCCATGTTGTTGGCAGTCTGGGAAGCGTACAATCAGCGTGCCGTATCAACATTACGTGCATACATGGATACGTATGAACTTGTGGTAAACAACATAAAAATTTTATGGTCCTAGAAATACACTTTCGGAGATGATAGACCTAAGTTACGTACCCTCACATGTTTAGGGACTACCGGTATATTTTACTCAAAGATCTACGGTTTGAAATAAAGAAAGTATAAAATACTTAGTGTTCGAATTACTTGCAAGTATATATGTAATGCAGAGAAATTTCAGAATTTAGGTTCCAATATGACCACCTTTTAGGATTTGGGTTCCAATTCGCGTGCCTTTCATAATTTGACACTCATCTCACGAATAATTCAGCTTAGGTGTTTTCCACGTGTTTTTTCAGTTTTGCCTCTTTTCCCTTTTCTTTTTCTTTCTGATCCCACCTGAAATGTCAACCTTGTCCCTATTCCTTTGACACCTTATCCTCACGATTGAATCAGGACACGGCCACCAAGCACCACGTCTCTTCCTTTCATCTCACATGTCTCTCGCTCATTCTTGCGCTACCGCTAGGATTCCATGGGAGGAACACAACCAGAAGATGCAAACGGTCGAAATGGGCTGAACGAAAGCCATCGATCCTCTGATGTGCCTCTCGCTTAAGGACGCACTCCCTAATCACTCTCCTGGCCAGTTTCTATATAGTCCCAATTTAGTTCGATTTGTCCAGTTTCTGTATAGTCCCAATTAAGTTCGATTTAGGGAAGGACGCATCCATAAAGAAAAATATCAATTAGGATTGTACTTACTGATTTGTGTACTTGTACTTTTTTACTTGAAGCACGATAGGATTGATCCGGATGCTGCGTTTAGATTGTCGATCTAGATTTCTCAGTTCTTAGCAAAGATAGGGGATGGTTGCTTTGTTGATGAACCTCCAAAATGCTATGAATGGATTGTAGACCATCACACATTGTTATACCATGTTATCTTTAGGAAAAGGACTTGGCAACAAGAGTGACTTGGAGAAGCTCCCAACACCCTTTGATATCTGAATTTGATATGTTTATTGGTGGGGAAAGAAATTTGGATGATGATGCAGCTTTATCATCGGCATTCTTTGAAAGAATTTCAGAAAAAAAAGTTGATTGTTTTTGTTGATGTTGAGGAAAAGTTTGAATCAATACTTTGTAAGTCTATTGTTACACAGAGGGAGCCATGAGTAAGGTAGTGTCTGACAATGTTGGTATGCAATTAGATTCAACTGGTCCTCTAGATGTTGAAAATGTGATTAACTAGGATAATCTAGAGCTAATGCCAATTCTAGAAGAACAGATAGGTGCTCATATCACATTGATGGATGAAGATGCTATGTATGAGTTTGTTGAGCTGAGAGCAGAGAAGTAAGGATTGCAGCTGAAAAGAAGCTGTGAATGGTTCCGCTCTTTTGGATATGGAGCTGGAAGCAGGCCCGTCCCTGAGGGGGGAGGGGGGCGAAAGGGGCAGCCGCCCCAGGTCTCCAAGACCCAAGGTCCCCTCCCAGGTAGCAAATGGGTTTGTAAAAATGCAAAAGACCTATGGAAAAAACTTGAAATAATAGGAGCACTATGACGTTCAACATGATCGAGTTGATAATAGTTCGTATAAAGGAAAAACTAATATTAATTCAAATGATCAGTACCTTGCAAATAAATAATAATGGATGGCCCATATAGTTATGAGGGACCCAAATTTTTATTTCGCCCCGAACCCCGAATATCTCAAGACCAGACGTGGCTAGAAGGAGCAGAATTACTTGATGATAGAGTTTCTGGAGAGGTGTCAAATGTCTATGACATTGAAGATCCTCCAATGGAAGTTGGAACCATCTATGCTAGTATGAATGAATGAATTCAGGGCAGTAGTGAGGCAACATGCTATAAATGGACAGATTGAGCTGGGAACCATCAATGACATAGAAGGATCAAGAAGGCGATAGGGATGAAGCACAGGTGATCCAAATCACTACTACCACAAGGTCATAAGACAAGTGGTGAATCTAAAGCATCAGACATGGTCATGCAAGGAGTGGCAGGTATCATGAAAGGCTTGCCCACATTCTTTGGCACTCATAATTACAACAAGCAATCCTAAAATGGAATATTTCCTCCACCCATACTTTCTAGTCTACCATTTTATTAGGCTAGCATAAGCTAGAATAATTAAAACATTACCTGCCAATGTGATATTATGGATCTAAAATTTGGTTAATCAGGATATGTCTGCATGGATGTTTGTATGGGTGTACGAACTCCCCCCATCATATGCATATGTTAAGGCAACATGCTGTCAAAATTCCCCTTATACGCACATGTTAAGCCAAACATGTTGCCAAAATTTCAAAGAAAAAGTGATTGTACAGATTGATAATTTCATTGTATAAGTAACATTACACATAATATAAGATGGTCGCATTTCATTACATAGTTAATAGAACAAATTAACAACATAAGATGACTTCAATACATCGTATTCTACTTCAGTACAAATAAAAGGGTGCCCAACAACACAAGAACTACATTGATGCATCCCGTAGCGACACAACATCTATTTATTGTAGGCTCCCTATTGTTCATCACTATCATCTACTCTTTGACCTCATCTAATCCTATATGTAGTTGTTCGAATTCTTGCAACAATTCAGGGATGGCATTCACCGAAGGATTTGGCCCAATAAATCCCTTTTCCAGGATATAAGCTCCGTACACTTCTTGGAAAATGTATGTAGGACATGAACTACGTGTCTGCATCAAACTGAAATCAATCAGTACTCAATTCACAACCATTAAACAGAATTGCAATGAAACTAATGAATTTCAGGGGACCACTAACATATTCATGGTTCCTAGGGCACTTGAAGAATCGTCTACCAAGATTCCTGTGGGAATTCATAAGTGCTCTGAGCCTCATATCCTTGGCTTCTGGGCAAAGAATCAGAGGAAGACCAGTCGCACGATCAACTACGGGAGGGGCTCAACAACAAGGGAAGGTGGTGGCACAATAGCAAGGGGATGTAGCAGCGCAACAGGAAGCAGCGGTGGTGGCACAGCAGCAAGCGCCCCTGCCTAACCCTAATGCCACTGCTTTGCTACTGTGGATGCCTGCAACATGCCCAAAAATCGAATGTGGGGCTCGAGAAGTGCAACAGGAGGAGCAAGACGAGAGAGAGAGAGAGAGAGAGAGAGAGAGAGAGAGAGAGAGGGGGTCGCCTGTGGTGGATGGGAGAGCGGCGACAGCGGACAACAAGAGAGATGACAACAAGAGATGTAGTTCCTCGTTCAATCGTAAAGAGGATAAGGTGTCAAAGAGACTAGCGAAAGACTTGAATTTCAGGTCGGTTGGGAAAGAAAAAGTGGCAAAATTGAGAAAAGAGATGAAAAATATCGAAGTTGAATTAATTTGTGAGATGGGTGTCAAATTCTAAAAGGCACGCGAATTGGAACCCAAGTCCTAAAAAGGCGCTCATATTGGAACCCAAATCCTGAAATTTCTCCACTTACCTTATTCCCTTACCTTATTGATGAGATCCGTGTTGTGCCCAGCTTGTAACTGCCCGTATTTACCAATTGCATCTTATTTCTCGCAACTCCAACTCACGAGTATCTCGTCGCTATCTCATCCATGCCTTTCCTCGTTGACAGTGGTCGTGCGCCCATCCTTCTACTGCCACACGCCATTGGCTTCTTCTCCAAACTTATGGAGTTTCTTCTTACTCAGACTTTATCCATTGGGCCATCAGTTTTGGGCCTGAAAGTACCAAACCAGAACTGGTGGTACACATTTAAGAGACTAAGATATTGCACAGTTTGATTAAATCCCTTGGTCCCAATCGAATCGGTTTAGTAAAAATCGACCAGTCTTTGGGCCTTCATCCTCTTGAGTTGTTTTTAGCCATGTGCTGTGCAAGGCCTTGCTTTATTGGGTTGTAGACCGCCATCCATTTCATTCTAGCCCATGGCCGGCCTAAAGACTTCCGTTTATTCGTAATTAAAAAAGCAGCACACAGCTGGCAATATATGAAACTTTGTTGGCTATTATTCTTTCTGCTCAGAAATACAAGAAAATTTTCATTTTTAAATGAAGAACCAAATTGTAAAAATCAAATTGTCATATAAGATACTGTGAAAAACTTTGGGTAATAAGATACATTATACAAAATATTGAGTCTACGGAGTGGCAATCAAGATAGTTCACTGCACTCAAACGTCAAACCATTGCACACAATATACAAAACTAAATCTTTTTTTTGGCTCGCTTAGAAATTATAAACGAAATTATTGAATGAAACAACCATGTACAGCTAATGACATAATGTATCCTTAATGACATCTTATTATCCAAGGGGGGGGAAGAAAGAGCCTCGAACATTTTTGTGGCTTGCTGTGCCGGGTATATATGTTCCCCTTCTCTGTCTAGAATCTCATGCGGACATTTTTGTGATCTTGTGTTAGTCAAGCCCTATTTGGCCGTATCAAAAATTGTCTGTAAACTATTTTTTTCTTAATGAAATATGTGCTCAACCACGGTCGCGAAAAAATCTCATGCAGAATCACAACTGCAACCCTACGTCCCCACTGGTTAGTGTACGGTGTGCTTGCTTGCTTTACGTGCTGCTTATGCCATGAAATCTGAGGGAAGGGACTCACAATCCAACTCGTTATCCACGTCGGACTGTACAGTCACATCCTATCCCTACCTAAAGGCTGTAGGTGTCTTCACTCATCAGCAACAGCAAGCAACAGGTAGTACTGGTAGCAGCTTGTAGACTGTAGTAGACTAGTAGTAGTACTCATTTGAGGAAAACAAATACTCCTAGTCCTAGCTGAATACAAATGATGAAATGATTTTGTACGTATTTTATAAAAATAACTATACTAACTTGTACTCCTAGCAGTTTCCTGCAAATATGGAATATCCATTAGTACATTTGTTCAGAGTGTTTTCAGTCAGTCATGCACAATTATCATGTGCCAAACAAGATAATTATGGTCACATGTGTTTGATGATTATTTATGCCAAAATAATAATAATGAGATGTGGCAAAGTATATGCACGCAATATTTATTTGATGAGTTATTTTGAAGGCATACATAAGTTTTAACATGGTTGAGCCTATGACACGTGGGCCCCACTTCTCTCCATGTTTTAGAAGAGTTTAATGTACGCATGCATCTCATGAATTGATTTAGGTTGGGTGCTCTACAAGCTGGCCCACCTATCAGTGCCCATGCAGGATCTCTACGCTGGTTTATTCCAGGCCGGTTGATTTAGAGATAAAGCTAGCACGTTTTGGAGATAAAGCCAGCGAGCTACTTGGAGATAAGATCTTGATTGTTTTAAACAAACGAGTACGTGTACAACAGGGAAACCATATCAGGTGGTGTACGAGTTGGTTCTGTGATATCTAGCTAGCCTGGGTAGTTGAGATAAAGTCACGTACCCTGTTGAGATAGAGTCCTGGTTGGTTATGATCGTATCCAAGCCAGCCGGTAATTAGAGATAAAGCAGTTCACGTGACTAGAGGAGATAAAGTCCGGTTAGTTTAAACGTGAGGAGATTTTGCTTGGCCAAGGGTCAAAGCACCGACCTCCCATGCCTATATAAAGCAGCCAAGACCCCGAGGCCAAGGGACGCACATACGGACCTGCACAACACGCACGTCCAGCCGCCACTGCACGCTGCCGGAGAGCCGCCGCCGTTGAGCAACTTGCTGCACCTCGCCGCCGGCCAGCAGTTCGTCAACTCAAAAGCTGTCACCATGATTTACCTCTTTTCTCCCCCTCCGAGCGGTAGCTCAATGATCTATACTAACGGCGGCGGATGCTCCTGATCCATACCATGGTGGATGCTCCCGGTAATGACCCAAGCAAATAAATCAAGCGGCGCAAGTTACTTTGCCTCGTCAATGACGAGAAGGGCCGGAAAAGGTCAAGTCAATGCCATGAATTGGCGGCGTGAGTTACTTTGCCTCGTCAACGACGAGAAGGACCGGAAAAGGTCAAGTCAATGCCATAAATCGGCTGGCGGCGCGAGTTACTTTGAGAATACCTCGTCAATGACGAGAAGGGCCGGAAAATCAATGACGAGAAGGGCCGGAAAAGGTAAGTTAATGCCAGAAAAGAGAAGTCCTTGATGGCTTGTGAGAAGTTTTGAAGTTTATGCGTGCCAAGAAGCTACTCCCTCCTTCCCTGTTTATAAGGCATACACGTATATCAAAATTCAAACCTTGTCATCTTTAACCAATAATTTGACTATTAAATTTTTATTTTTATAATGCAAATTTCATATGATTGGATTCATAATCAAATATATTTTACAATGATTATAAGTTTATAATCAAAAGTGATATAATATATGATAAATAAATGGTCAAAGTGTTGTTTAGAAGACCGTGTCATGTTCCACCATGCCTTATAAACGGGGAAGGAGGGAGTAATAAATAAAATAAGAAGCCCTGGTGAGCTGCGTACATGCGTGAGCTCCGCTAGGTTCTTTATTTTGGCTAAGACTGCCGAGGCGAGCAAGCTGAAATAAAAGATGTTTTGAGGTGCCGGAAGGCTGATTTTTGCCCCGTTGCACGGGAGCGTGAAAGTAAGAAGAGAATCAGATAGCAAGCATTGCATCGCTACTACTTGCAAGAGTTAGATTGAGAATTGATATTCTTGTTAGGCTGCACATGCAAGTCGCCTCTTAAAAATAGAAGAATGCGAACAGAGCGTTTTGCTCTATGATTACTCCGCAATTGCGGTATGCTTCTACATGTCTAGTACCGACGAGGCTAGACATTTTTTTTGGCTAAGTGCCGACGAGGCGAGGTCACGATTTCATCAGCATGTCCCAAGTAACGGGATTTGGATTCTATTTTGCCGGGTACCGACAAGGCGATGGTAACACACATATATCTATGTTGAATGAAACTGGGCCATATGACTGGGCACCAACGAGGCGAAAGTCACCCCTTCATCGTTTTCCGTTTATCACCGACATGGCGATGTACAGTCGTGACCGGGTTTCGGCGAAACAAAGCCACCCATATTTCTACACTCCATATATTGCATATGGATGATGGCGAGCAGACGAGTTGATGATGATCACAAAAGCGCAGCTTAATCGGAGGTTTTCTGTAGACTCGCTCTACAGATGTAATTAACCTGACGCGCCCAATCGGCCCCGGAAATCAATGAACTACGCAATCTCTATGAGTTAGACCTCTCGTTAAGCATCGACGCAGAAGACAGAAGAAGACGAGCTGTCGCGAGTCATGTATTCATAAATTTTGTAAAAGATCGAAATTAATGAAATATATGTTCTCGCAAATGTGTGCATGTGTTCCCCTGTATGCGCAAAGTTTATTTATTTTCTCGTCGCCTTCGTTTTGTTTTCGTGAACAACATGATCGTTTCGTTGAATTTTCTTTTGCAAGCACGTGCTCAATCTGATCCACCATATGTCCCGGTGATACTGAAACCTATGAGGTTCTGTTAATCGTGGGATGGTTGACCCTTGCATATGCCATGCTAGAGAACCGTTTTGGGAAGAGAATGTCTTCAACAGAGAGAGAGCGGGAGGCGAAGCAATAACCCAATCGAATCCAAGCTCATCACGTGAAAGAAAGACAGGTATCATAGATACTGGGAAGCCTGATGTAGGTGCAGGTCCATCTCTCACATCAGCAAAAAGGATGGGAGAGAGCTTTTGCCATGGCCCATAGATTTGAGAGGTCAGCGATACAGGATCGAGAGATCCAGACATCATCAGTTTTCTGCTGCTTCAGTGTGATTCATCTCCAACAGTCCAGCACATTTCTAGGTTGTAGATTTTTTTTTTCTTTGTGGGTTGCAAGTGTTCTTTTTTTTCATGTAACATAACGTGATAACTGACAATTGAAGAGATAAATATTCAGGTTATGTTAGCAGAATAGAATGGCCAGTTAGAAAACAAAATAGAATGCTCAGGAAAGAATGGAAGGATCATACACAATGTTGATCCCGTAATACCTTTGGCACTCTGCTCCTGCGGCCAAGCAAGGCCACAAGCGAGAATCCAAGAGGACGTGCACCCTGCAGGCACCGGGAAACACAAGCAAACGTGCAGTAGTAGTACCATGTGACGAGTTCAGGGGCGAATCTTTTCGCAAAGATTCATGGCAAAAGGTATTCCAACTCTCACCCTCTCCGGAGGTAGCGTCAAACAGTGAACTCCGGGTACTGCATGGTACCTGCGTTCATGTGGCATCTGCACTGTAGTAGATGCTGTAGCGCTGCTCGTATATATATGGACGTCAAATTAACAAAACTGGAGTAACCTATGTAGAAAATGCAGGAACTATATGCAGTATGCAGTATATCTGCTGAAAATATTGCAAACTTATGTCATAAAAACTAGGGAGTGATTTTCAACATTCAACTACGAAACAGGATAACAGAGTTGTTCATCCAACCGTTAAATCTGTTGACAGCCAAATTTGGCACCTGCCGAGACCGACCGATCAGACCGGTCGGGTCTGTACAGCCCGAGTAGAATTAGGGTTTTTGTAAAGAGTCATCATGTAATCCTACTTGTGAAGGGGTTCGTCTTCCCCGGCCTATAAATATAAAGGCTAAGGCCGATTGAGGTTATTCCCAATCGAATCAATCAAAATATCGCATTACTTTTTGTCTCTCAAACCCTAGCCTTTTCCAACCCTAGATTGCTTTCTTACTTCGTCTCCACGGCGTTTGAAGATGTTCTGAGTGGCCTGCCGACCTCAGAGCAACCCTAGCGTGACGAACTCCGACGGGGTCCCTCCCGAGCTCGCCGTTCTAGGTTTTCAGCGAAGCCCTGCACGAACCGGTTTGACCGGTCGGCGGCACCGGTCTGACCGGCCTGCCCAGAGCTTCGTGGGTGTTGATCGTTTTGACGATCATTCACGTGTGCTAGCGCATTTGAGTGTGTTGGCGCGATTTTTGTGTCAACATACTTTTTGGTGACTCCACTAGGGAACAGATTAATCTGGTTTTAAAACCGATCTAATCTAATTTCTCCAAGAAGATATGTACTCATGGTGAAGTCCACAGCGACAACGTCCTCAAGGCAACCATGGAGGAGCTCACCGAAGACGAGCGCCGGGCCTACCTCATCGCTGAAGAGCACCTGAAGGAAAATTTCCTTCAAGGATTCAAGAAAGAGCGAGGAGGCTTATTCAAGAGGGTTGGGGAGTTCGTGATGCCATCATTCAAGATAAACAAAGACAAAATCGAGGTACTCCCTAATGATCCCTCCGAATTAGTTATGCAATTTTCTCTCATGGTAGATTCGAAAATATCTGCTGCACAAGTAGCCGCGGGAGAGACTTTTGCTGGGCTTAACGATGAGATTGCAGCGCTTAAAAAGGGTAAAACTGTTGAGGGTGGCGCTCAATTCTCAGAGGCAAATTTGGCTGGCACATTTGCTACTCAAGATCAATTCTATGAGATGCCGCCGAACTCGTTCCCAGGGCAATCTCCGCTGCCATCTACTGTCCACACGTCATCGGTCCAACCGGTCTTGTCGACCGGTCAGACCGGTCAGACCAGTCTGACAGGGCAGTACCTAATGCCCCCTGCATCGCACACTTCTATCCCTAGTTCGGCCACCCCTAACCGAACTAATGAGATGGTGTTGCATACCGGACCTCATGGTACATCATAGCAGGGATCTGGACCTCACCGAGGACCGATTCCTAATACTAACATGGCTTACACTGGTCCTAGCACACAACGTATCCCATCTTCTTCGCATGCGTCGGCCAGCGGTACTTATCAGGCCGACTTCACTAGATTCAAGGAAGATTTGGCCGGTGTGCTTAAATTTAAACTTGGGATTGATATGGGTGGGTCACGTTTATAACAAAAGTCATATCCTCCCGAGTTTGATTTTGATTCATATCCTGCTGGTTGGCGCGTTCCCGAGTTCGTTAAATTTAATGGCGATGATTCTCGTACGACTTGGGAGCATGTTAGCCAATATGTCTTGTAATTGGGAGAAGCGGGTCTTAATGATGCTTTGCGGGTGCGTTTGTTTTCTTTATCTTTGACCGGGACCACTTTCTCTTGGTTTTCCTCACTTGCGTCGGGTTCGATTTTAAATTGGAATCAATTAGACCGCAAATTTCATGATCACTTCTTTAGTGGGGAAGCCGAAGTTAGATTGCTAGACTTGACATCGGTTAAGCAAAACCAAGATGAATCGGTTTTAGATTATTTCCAAAGATTTAAGGCTTTGAAAAACCGATGCTTTAATTCATCTCTTTCCAAAAAGGAATTGGCGGATTTAGCATACAATGGCTTGCGTTCTTATTTGAAGGAAAAACTTGAGGGTTTCGATTTTCTTGTGGTTAATCATTTGCAAATGTGTGCCATTGGTCTTGAGTTTAAGTATAAAAATTCCAAAGACTCTTTTAAGCCTCATCGGTCCAACTCACATGTTATTGAGAATAATTTCGACTGTTCAGACGATGAGGAGAGGGGAGTGTATGCTGCTGAATTCGTTTGGCCATCAAAGGACAAACCAACTACATGTCCTTCGCTTAAGCCGGTTCAAAAGAATCGGCAGAATGAGATGAAGTTTACTTTTGATATTTTCAAGTGCGATAGAATTTTTGATGAATTACTTAAATATGGAAACATTCGTTTATCTCATGCTATACCCTCGCCAGAGGAATTAAAAAGGCATGCATATTGTAAGTGGTATAATTCTTTCTCGCATGCTACTAATGATTGTAATATTTTCCGTCGACAGATCCAATCGGCTGTAGATGAAAGACGATTGGTACTTTCTGAGATGCAAGTGGACAAGACTCCCTTCCCTGTTCATACTTTGGAGCTGCATAATCCAAAGGTTCTCCTTCGGCCAGAGCAAGCCGAGGGGGCTCAAGGGAAGAATGTTGTGATTGGAGATCCGAGGCCGATGAATGCGAATGATAAGATTCTGGCTAGAGAAGTCGTTGCTGAAAAGACTCCTGAAAGGAAGCCAATTTTGAGGATTTTTATAAATGCTCCTATGCCCAGGAGGCAAACGAGTTCATCCAGTCAGCCTGCTGTCCAGGCGTGACCGGTCAAACCGGCCGCAACAACTGGTCCGACCGGTCAGACCGGGTCCAGTGACCGGCCAGACCGGCCCAGGGAGCAGCCCCGGACATTCAAGCCAAAACGTCTGGAAGAGGGTACTTGGAAGACAAATGTGCCAAAGCTGCAGGGGAGGCGTGCAAATCAGGGGCCGACCTTTGGGCAATTATTGAACAAGTACACTAAGGCTGTTCAATAAGATCGGCCATTAAAAAAGAGACCTCACTCACCACCATGTCGGGGTAATGCTTCACCTCCAAGGAGAGAATTCATCAGGCGCAGGGGTGATCATCCGTAGTTCCCTCCACAGAAAGTGTATGCTACCATGCCTTGGTCCCTACCAGCATCAAATGCAGTCAATCCGGTGTGGGAGCATGAGGGAATCTGGCTCCAGTGCTTTCTGATGCCGTACCCACCACCACCTCAGAGGGAGGAAAGACCCAGGACGCCAGTACATGACCGATTGGGGCCACACCAATCTGGTCCGGTGCCGCAGCCCCAACCGGTCAGACCGGTCGTGTATGACCGGTCTCAGCAGAGACCGGCACGATTTGCTCCTCCACGAGTTGAATACCATGTAAAGGAGAGGAAGTCAGAAGTGCAATCAGAAACAACTCCGGAGATGACCAAGGCCGATACTGTTGTTCAGATCGGCAAAATTAAGGTAGTTGTACAAGACAAAGGTAAGGAGCCGATGGTGATTGACAAATCGGCTAGTTCTTCTGCTCCTCCTATCCAGAAGCCTTTTACTGCTAACAATCATGAAGCTAGTGGCAGCAAGGTGGCAGACAAATATCATCAACCCCGTTGGTGTCCTGAGGGGTTGACGCATACCCAAAAAAGGAACCTCCTGCGCCTTCGCAACAAGGAGAAGAGGGAGTAGGAGGCAGAGAAGGTGAGGGATGAATACTTCAACAAATACTGACTCATGATCCCTCAAGGCAAAGTGTGGCAAGCCAAGGCGATGGACCAGCCAGTAGTTCTACCAGTCGAACCGACCCTGGCGACCGGTCAGACCGGTGCGCCCGACCGGTCAGACCGCCATGAGCCACGGGTCAGACCGGTTGAGCCCAGTGCAGAGAGTACAGCCAAATCAGCGGTGCCTGTTTCGGTTTCTCGTGTTGATGAAGTGGAACCAGCTCCTCCAGCAAAGGAAGATGAAGAACTGGTGGACTACGAGGCATCTCCGGAGCGCAACAATTTGTAAATTAATGTTGTGCATATGTCTTCAGATTACCTCATAATTCCCGAAGAGGAGCTGGCTCATCTTCAGTTTAGGCCACGTGATACTGTGTTCTAGAAGCCCAAGGAATCGGATAACCACTTGAAGGCCCTCTACATGAGGGGACATATTAATGGAAAGTCGATTTCTCGCATGCTCGTGGATGGTGGGGCTATTGTAAATCTTATGCCCTACTCATTGTAAAAGAAGCTTGGTGGCGAGAACAAGGAATTGATCAAGACCAACATGACGGTCAGCGGCGTGGGTGGAGGTGATCTCATTGGTGCCAAGGGGGTTGCGTCCATGGAGTTGACCGTTGGGAGCAAGACACTCGCAACAGGCTTCTTCGTTTTGGAGGTGAAAGGTAACTTCAGTTTAATACTTGGCCGTGATTGGATTCATGCCAATCAATGTGTTTCGTCTACCTTGCATCAATTTCTTATTCAGTGGATCGGCGATGAGGTTGATATAGTGCCTGGTGACACTTCTTCCTTCATTGCTACCGCCGATTCCAACTCCATTGGTGCCAATGACAACATCATGTGCTTATCGGGCTTGGATCTGTCCGATTATGAGCTTATCAGTTGCACCAAGGAGGGTTTCGTTCCTGCTACTTTAAAGCCGATGGAAAATTGGCTAAATCATTTGATGTTGTAAAGATGAGTCCAGCAGGCGACTCAGGTGCAACCGGTCAGACCGGGTCCCACGACCGGTCAGACCGGTCCTCTTCGGATCGGCCACCAGAGCCGACCGATCAGACCGGTCTAACGCAGAGTGTCTCCAGCAGGGCATTGAGCACTATCGGGCGCGTACGAATGATATGTGTGAAACTATTAAAGAGTCCGAAGACATGGACAAGCTGGGGCAAGGTTTTACGTCGGCTGATCCTTTAGAGAAGGTAGATCTAGGTGATGGTATTATTCCTAGGCCGACTTTTGCAAATAAAAATTTATTGGCTGAGTTTAAAGCCGATTTAATAAAGTTATTGAAAGAATATATCGATTGTTTTGCTTGGGAGTATTCTGAAATGCCGGGATTGAGTCATGATCTTGTTGAGCATCGTTTACCAATCAAAGCCGGTTTTAAACCTTATAAACAACCGGCTAGACGTTTCAATCCTAGTATTTATGATCAAATTGAAGAAGAGACTAATCGATTGTTAGATGCTGGTTTTATTCGGTCTTGTCGTTATGCGGATTGGATCTCTAATATTGTGCCCGTTGAGAAGAAAGATTCGGGCAAGATTCGTGTTTGCATTGATTTTAGAGATCTCAATTAAGCTACTCCCAAGGATGAATATCCTATGCCTATAGCCAATATTCTAATTAATGAAGCATCGGGACACCGTGTTATTAGTTTTCTTGATGGTAATGCGGGGTACAATCAAATATTTATGGCCAAGGAAGATACATCTAAAACGGCCTTTGTATGTCCCGGATTTGTTGGTCTGTTTGAGTGGGTAGTTATGACTTTTGGTTTGAAGAATGCCGGTGCAACTTATCAAAGAGCTATGAATTTAATCTTCCATGATTTGTTTGGTGTCATCTTAGAAGTGTACATTGATGATATTGTTATTAAATCGGCCGGTTTGGATTCTTATTTAGCCAATTCAAGACTTGCTCTTGAAAGGATGCGTCGATATGGTTTGAAGATGAATCCACTCAAATGTGCTTTTGGAGTATCGGCTGGGAAGTTTTTTTGGTTTCATTATTCATGAGAAGGGCATAGAAATTGATCCTAAAAGAATTGAGGCCATGAGAAAAATTGAGGCTCCTACTTGCAAGAAGGACTTGCAAAAGTTTCTTGGCAAGGTAAATTATTTGAGAAGATTTATTTCTAATTTGTCCGGGAAGATTGATGCTTTTACTCCTATTCTTCGGTTAAAGAATGAAGCCGAATTTATTTGGGGGGCAAAATAGCAAGAGGCATTTGAAAAAATTAAATATTACTTGTCTTCGCCGCCGGTTCTTAAGGCACCTAGGAGAGGTGTTCATTTTAAACATTATATAGCGGCCGAAGATAAAGTTATTGGAGTTGTTTGGGCTCAAGAAATCGAAGAAAAGGAGTATGTTGTTACCTACATAGGCCGACGAGTTATTGATGCGGAAACAAGGTATATTTTTATTGAAAAATTATGCTTATCTTTATATCATGCTTGTACTAAATTGCGACATTATCTACTATCTAGTACTTGCGTAGTAGTATGTCAAACCGATGTGATAAAATATATGTTGCAAAAGTCGATTTTGAGTGGTAGAATCGGCAAGTGGGCATATGCTTTGATAGAATATGATTTGGCTTGTGAACCTTTGAAATCTATGAAACGCCAAATCATAACAGACTTTATTGTTGAGCATCAGATTAATGATGAGCATGATTTAGAAATCGGCCATATTATTTGCACACCATGGAAGCTTTATTTTGATGGATCGGTTTGTGATGATGGGAGAGGAATTGGTGTTGTTCTTATATCTCCAAGTGGTGCTGTTTTTGAGTTCTCAAACCGATTAGAAGAATATTGTACAAATAACCAAGTTGAGTATGAAGCATTATTATTTGGCTTGGAGATTTTACAATCCATGGGCGTGAAGCATGTTGAAGTTTTTGGTGATTTACTTCTCGTTGTGCAGCAAGTATCCAAGGTATGCCAATGTTATAATGGTTCATTAAATGCATATCTTGACAAGTGCCTCGACATTATTTCTTCTTTTGATGAATTTGTTATAAGACATTTGCCAAGAGAAGAAAATGGACAGGCTAACGCTCTGGCTCAGCAAGCATCTGGTTATAGTGTTGGAAGAGGAAGATTCAACATTAGGAAACCAATGCGGATCAAGGCCGAGCTGCAGGCTCTGGACGAACCGGTCCGACTGGTTGATGCGACTGGTCTGACCGGTCCAGAGACCGGTCTGACCGCCTAGTCGCCAGAAAACACCGATTTGGCCATGGAAAGGGCCGAAGATCAGGATTTGAGGGTTCCTATAATCTCCTATTTCAAAGATCCTGGTCGTGGGGCAGAGAGAAATATTCGGCGTGCAGCATTCAAATATATTTTAATTGATGGCGAGCTTTATCGTCGAATCGCTGAAGATTTGCTTCTCAAATATTTGGACTCAGATCAGGCCAAAGTTGCTATGGGAGAAGTTCATGAAGGCATCTGTGGTACTCATCAATCAGCTCCTAAAATGAAGTGGTTGCATAGGAGAGCCGGTTTTTATTGGCCTTCCATGATTTCGGATTGCTTTAAGTATTATAAAGGGTGCGAAGAGTGTCAACGGTTTGGAGATTTGCAATTGGTACCTGCTATATCGTTGCATCCTATTATAAAACCATGGCCGTTCCGAGGTTGGGGGTTGGATTTTATTGGATAGATTAATCCTCCATCTTCAAAGGGGCATCGATTCGTGTTGGTTGCTACGGATTATTTCACTAAGTGGACCGAAGCAGTTCCTTTGAAGAATATGACACATAGAGAGGTGATTGAGTTTATAACTGAGCATATTATTCATAGATTCGGTATTCCTCAAACTTTAACTACGGATCAAGGTTCTTCATTTATATCAAAGGAGGTACGCGCATTTATCGAATCTTACAAGATCAAATTGCTCAATTCATCTCCATATTATGCTCAGGCCAATGGACAGGCCGAGTCAAGTAATAAGATATTGATCAAGCTTATCAAGAAGAAAATAGAAGAGAATCCTAAGAGGTGGCATGAAGTATTATCCGAAGCATTGTGGGCTCATCGTATATCTCATCATGGTGCTACTAAAGTTACCCCTTTTGAGATTGTGTATGGTCAAGAGGCCGTTTTGCTCGTTGAGGTAAATCTGGACACTTATAGATTGGCTAACCAAAATGATCTTTCCACCGTTGATTATTACAATTCAATGATAGATAACATTGATGAAGTGACCAACAAGCGAATGAAGCCTTTAAAAGAGATTGAAAAAGACAAGCTTCGGGTTGCTAGAGCTTACAACAAGAATGTCGTGGTGCTGCAAACCACAGCCGGGTGGCGGAACGCACCCGCCCTAGCCCAGAGGGTGTGTAATCGGGGGTTAGCTAGTCCCAGTTAGATCTCACTCAAGAACACGATGAACACAGCTGGTTTAGAGTGGTTCGGGCCGCCGGAGCGTAATACCCTACGTCCACTGTGTGTTGTATTGCTCGCGCTCTCTAGCTGAGTCTTGAGAGAGTCTGAGGATCTGTGTTCTAGCGGGTGTGCTCTCCCTTTTATATGTCCAAGGGGAGCACGTACACTGAGCGGGGCCCCGATATGTGGACCCGGCGATGTATTATAAACTACACTTTGGCCTTCAATGCCTCAGGTCCGGAGATCTTGTCGTCGGCTTCCGTGCGTAGCTTCTGACCAGGGATGGTCTTGAGCTGTCCTGTCAGAGTAGAGTCTAGCCTCTGCAGCCACGCGTCGAGGTCATGATGAAGCGCCGAACTACTGACTCAGTCCACTGTAGCAGCGTGCACTGTTGCTCCAGTCAGTAGCTGGTCATCATGACTCGTCGCCCATGCACACGGTGCTGAGTCTTTAATGCTTGTCTTGGTAACTGACGAGCCGCCTCGGTAACTGGCGATCCATAATGTGGACTGACAAAAGCTGCCCCGTGCCCAGAGGCAGTAGAGCCTGCCTCGACCACTCGCACTTAATGCGGGTGGGTGAGGGAGCTTCCAGCGGAAGGCTTGCGCCCGCGCCCGCGTCTGCGTGACACGCGACGGCTCTGGACCCCTCCCGATCAGCTAGCTGAGCCGAGAGCTCACGGGGGTCCGAATAGGCGCGTGGAGGTCCCGGACCCATCTGTGGGAGTCCGGATGGCACGTGGAGATCCCGGACCCACCTGCGGGGGTCTGGGTCTGCGGCCACAGGTATTGAGCATTTCCACCTCTAGGACACGTGGTGACACCGGACCCGTCCCTGAACGGGAAGCGGGTCCGGGACCGTTGGTCTGGTGAGATGGAGTCGGACCCCAGAGGTCCGGCTACTCAGCTCCTTAGGGCGTAGTTACGGATAACTACGCGAGTCTTGGCACAGTAGGAGTGGGTACCCCAGTTACAGGGTACCGACAAAGAAGATAAAAAATAAATCTTTTCAGGTTGGAGATCTAGTTTGGAAAACAATATTGCCTCTTGGGATGAAAAACAATAAGTTTGGTAAGTGGTAGCCAAGTTGGGAGGGTCCATATAGAGTTGTTAAAGTTATCTTCGGCAATTCCTACATGATGGAGACGCTGCATGGAGATCGACTACCTAAAGCTATCAATGGGAAGTACTTGAAGAAATTCTATCCCAGCGTGTGGCAGGATGCATGAAGAAGAGATGGCCGATTTGTGAAAATCGCTCTTAGCAGTATTTTTAGGCCCAAGTGTTGTATAGAATACTTCTGTTTTGCTTTTTAGCATGTAAACTCACTAAAAAGCAGGGGGTCATATGTTGACAGCCAAATTTGGCACCTGCCGAGGCCGATCGATCTGACCGGTCGGGCCGACCGGTCAGACCGGTCTGGTCTATAAAGTCCGAGTAGAATTAGGGTTTTTGTAAAGAGTCCTCATGTAATCCTACTCATGAAGGGGTACGTCTTCCCCGTCTTATAAATATAAAGGCTAAGGCCGATTGAGGTTATTCTCAATCGAATCAATCAAAATATCGCATTACTTTTTGTCTCTCAAACCCTAGTCTTTTCCAACCCTAGATTGCTTTCTTCCTTCATCTCCATGGCGTTTGAAGACGTTCTGAGTGGCCTGCCGACCTCAGAGCAACTCTAGCGTGACGAGCTCCGACGGGGTCCCTCCCGAGCTCGCCGTTCTAGGTTTTCAGCGAAGCCCTGCACGAACCGTCTGACCGGTCGGCGGCACGAGTCTGACCGGCCTGCCCAGAGCTTCGTGGGTGTTGATCATTTTGACGATCGTTCGCGCGTGCTAGCGCATTCGAGTGTGTTGGCACGATTTTTGTGTCAACAGAATCCAAACAAATTTAGCCCCTTAGGGCAACTCCAGCAAGCTCTCTATTTGAGCCCCTACTCCTAATTTAGAGGGTGAAGTCTAAAAATCTAACTCTAGCATGCCAGCCCTAAAATAAGGAGGCCTCCAAATCCACCCCCCAGACCTGGGGAGTCTTTAGGGAGCCCTCCATCTGTGGGTCCCACCCACAACAGCCTCTTCTTTCTCCCTCTCTCTCCAAGCCCGCGCTCCGCTCCTCCTCCTGTTCGGCGCTTCCTCTGCTCGCCGGCGCCGCGAGAGCTTCCACTCTCCGCGTCTCAGTGCGCGGGCCAAGCTCCTGCCGAGCCCTCCTCGCCGCTGCCGTGCACGCCGCCGCCCTCCACGCCACCACAGGACAGGGCGCCGGCGTCGTCCCTATTGCTCCACGCCGCCGCCACAGGACGGGCCGCCGGCGTCACCCCTGCTGCTCCCGCCCGCCCGACCGACCGGAGCAGCACCCCCACGCGGCGGATCTTGGGCTGCGGTGGAGAGATGCGCGCATGTGTGTGAGAGAGAGGCGGGCGAGCCAGAGGATCCCGCGCCGGCGCGAGCAAGGGAGCGTGCGCTGCGAGCGAGCAGGATGAGCGTGCGCGGGCGACGAGCGAGCAGGAGGAGTGTGCTGCAGCGGCGAGCAAGGGAGCGCACCGGCAGGGGCCGAAGGACCATGGCACGGTGGCGCCGAAGTGGCCGATCTGGACCGAGGGGGGAAGAAAGAAGAAGTAAAAGAAAAATAGAAAAATAGAAAAAAAGAAAGGTCACTTATAGGTGGGCCCCACCTGTCATATATAAAGAAGGGGCTAAGAAGTAGGGGGTATTGCTGGAGTTGTGGACAAAATTTAGAGCCCCATAAAGTTGGGCAGCCCCTACTCAGCAAGTAGGGTCCCTAAAGTAGGAGTTGTTGCTGGAGTTGCTCTTAGGTGGTTTGAGAAAGTGGTTTTTCATTTTGTGAGAATTAATATATTCAATTTTAAACTAAAAAATCATAAATAATTCATTTTAAGTCAAAATTATAAAATGAGTATTAAATATTTTCTAGAAATGTAACCTATCTATTGACACAATACTTGTGAGTTATTCAGATCCAATTTTGTTACGTTCATAATATCTGGTTGCTTCCAGTTATAACTATTATTTTTGAATAACTAAGATTCAAATGGAGCAATAATAGATAGGTTATATTTTTAGAAAAAAATTACTAGTTTCATATTATTTGATTTAAAATGAATTAGTTTCAATTTTTTAAATCTAAATAGATTTTTTACTTTTTTAGAAAAATGAAAATCACATTCAGAACCAGCCCAAGGGCCAACTTTGCCTAGTTTCGACAGTTGGATATCCTATGGTGTCCGATTTTGTAGTTGAATGTTGAAAATTAGACTTTTGTGATAGTTCGAGAGTGTAAATCGAATTTTTCCCTTCCCTAAAACTACTCCCACCATCTAAAAAAACAAGTCACTCTAGAAACTTAGGACAGATTAGTGTTCAAGGTAATTTACCTAGTTGTCCCTCATTGGAATGAGCTAGTTTTTTTTTTGAGATAATGAAAGGGAGAAAACTATGCACTCTAAACAATAAGAACGGACAATTATTTCACAGAGCAATTTATTCTTGACTAACTGTATATATGCACTGCCAACATTAATTTCAGGTAACTTCAAAATGACAAGTTTTCCATAAGAAGAGTGCAAACCTCAATCGCTAAACTATTGGCATCACATAATACAATTGAAGTCCATGTCTTGTTTGGAACGAGAAATTCAACAAGATTTGGGAAATCTTTCATCGTCTAACCTATATTAGACATAAGTAAGCAAATTTTAATGAGCAATCTGGGTTGAGAGGTGACAAGAGCTCAGTTGTTTATTCGAGTATTTGACATGCGGAGGCTGTGATCTGTATATTCCATCATCCAAAGTTTATTAATCTTGAAAACATGTTTAATACTGCAGTGATATATACATCAAAGAGAATTCAAGTCCTTATTTAGATGCAACGTGTAAACTTTTTGTAAGGAAATCTTTGCACATTTGAAATGTTAAATATAGATTAATCACAAAACTAATTATAGAACTTGTCTATAAACTACAAGATGAATTTATTAAAACTAATTAATTCATCATTAGCAGATATTTATTATAGTTTTCCTGTAGCAATTTATTGATCTAATTATGTTTATTAGATTTGTCTCGTAATTTACAGTCAAATCATGCAATTGGTTATTTTATTTTATTTAAATTTAATATCTCATACATATGTCGTAAAATAATTTTAGAATTTTGAATTTTACATCTAAATAAGAGGCCAACTAGACAATGCGTTCCCAAAGACACACACAGGGCAGCGATGATTTGACGTCGGGCCATGGGCTAGCCGCTAGCGTGTTGAACTTGAGTCACAGCCTGACCGGAAGTACACATGACTTGATTGGGATTTAAATACGATCACTTGGTAGCTGGCCCTCGCTGTACTGAATGCCTTGGAAAATGCACTTGTAGATTTTCTTGTCAGATATAGCCTGTAGGATTTTCTCCGGTTCCCTATAAATCTTAGAAATGCATGAATAGACAATATACTTGTTAAAAATGCATGAGTAGCCATTGTACTTGTTAGCGCATTTTAGTTTGGCCATCATATTTTGAAAAGTTTAAATCACGGCCACTAAAGTTTAAATCATTAGCTATACAGACATACATATTTGGATCATGTGGCTTCCAACGTGGAGTTTTTTTTTTTTTTTGCAAATTGCCCTTTACATTTGAGTTATTTGAGGCATGTAAGCCGAACCAGAAACCATCTAAATGTCAATATGAGAATAGACCTTGCTATCTACATCAAGTACTGTCTTGACATGCAGTCCAATTTCACGGGGTGCTGAGCTTGATTCGAGAGCATTTATTATTTCCTATAGCTCGAAAGTTTAATGTTTCTAGAAATCTTAATTTGAACTATAGCTCAAAGATGAATGGCTTCACTCTGCATCCCTTGGTAGTCAAAATTACCAGTTCCTCTACTTAACAATTAGAGCTCCAATGTGACTAAAAGCGTCAATATGTATTATTTTTTTACATCAATCAAAATTATATTTTGAAAAATTCAGAAAGACAAACAGATTAGTTTTTCTTTGCTTTCTTATCAGCTTGTATTTCGTTCCTTGCATGAGTATCACCTACCCGTTTGCCAGCTGTTTTTTCTTCTTTTTTGCAATCGTTGCTACCCACTTCTGTACAGCCTCAACCTTCCTAACTTGTGCAAGATCTGCTTTCTTCTCTGCAGCTTTTTCCTTCCTTACCGGTGCCTCTGTTGCCTTATTCTTCTTGATTGTGGCCATTATAGCTGCAAATAACTCAAATGAGAGGAGCAATTTGCAAAAAATAACTCCATGTTGGACGCCACATCATCCAAATACGTATGGCTACAAAGGTAATGATCGCATTGATTGAGTCAAACAACTTTAGTGGCCGCAATTTGCACTTTTCAAAGTACGATGGCCAAATTGAAACGCGCTAACCAGTATAATGAATATAATAATCATGCATTTTACTATAAATTTTAGTCATAAAAGCTTATCAAACAGCTCAATCATAGTACTACTACTACATTGACTTTCCCCATCTGGCGGCCATCCCTACACAATCCAATTATACCATGTTAGGCAAGTTTTTGAACGTAAACTAGGCAAATAACTTTGGAGATTTTTATGTTTCCAAATCTACTACATGTATATGTTTCTCATAAATAAAGATACTGAAAATAGTGAATCATACATGTAAAAATAATGAAAGAGACATATTTGACTCCTGGCTGTGTTTAAAAAGGAGTAAATTTCATCGACGATCCTTAAACCTGTCCCAAGTTCTCGTCTCGGTCTATAACTCTTAAAATACACATATATAATAGTCATTAAACTTTTCCCAAGCACTCATTCTGATCCTTAAACTTGTCCCGAGTTGTCATCCCAGTCCTCGTACTCTCAAAATGCACATAATGGTCCGTAAACTTGTCCCATGTTCTTATCATAATCCTTAAACTTTTCCAACACTCTCATCCAGGTCATGTGCTTCTAAAATGCTTTATTTATTTAGAAAAAACTTTTGTGAATTGTTTAAATTTTATTTGGATTTCAAATCAAGTTTGAATCCCACTCGAAGTGGATCCAAAATTTATGGATAAATTATCACGAATTGAATGTGAAATATAAAAATCTCTAAATAACCTATATTCAAATTATATTTTTTTGATTTTCTCAAAAAAATTTAGAGCAGAGGATAAATGATTTGACTATTATTTTAATATCTAAAATAAATGTCTTGAAGTAACAACTCTATAAATCATCAAATATTGTATCCAAGATAACTGCCTCATGAATTTTTTTATTAATTTTTAGTGAGATTAGAACTTGATTTGAAATTCTAAAAGTTCGGAACAATTTGTAAAATTTTCTTCTAAATAGTTCTGAAGTATATAGACTTGGTTGAGAGAGTGGTATAAGTTCATAGGCCATTATGTGCATTTTGAGAGTATGAGGACTAGGATGAGAACTCGAGACAAGTTTAAGAACCATGATAAGAGCTTGGGATAAGTTTAAGAACTATTATGTGCATTTTAAGAGTACCGGGACTGGGATGAGAACTTGGGACAAGTTTAAGAACTGCTAGTGAAATTTACTCTTTAAAAAGTTTTGATTTCTATGTCTAATTTAAATATGTTCCAATTTTAGAAAAAATGTATTGTTTACATTGAGCGCAATAAGCATATGGGCCCTCAAACTAAAGTTGTGGTAGATTAATAATTTATGATAGTTGTATAATTTTTCCACTAATCCATGAAAAACAGGGCTACAAAACGTTTCTCTTCCTGGTTGAGAAATCATGAGTATTAGGCTATACAACTTTGTGGCTTGGCATGATTTCTTGAGCATGATTTCAAATGTTACCTTCCTTACTTTTTGCATCACGTGGCCAATAAATATGACTATTCCACGATAAAATATCTAAAGCAACATCATTTTAAACAAATTGTAGACCATCAGGTAGTTCTTGTGAACGCTTTCACCAGTGCGACGGTGCACATTGTTGACCTGTCGTCGCCCTAGCCCTACCAAACCCACAATCTCACCGAAGGCGTGTCCTTTGTTGTAACTAGCTTAGGTGGCCATCCCTTATCGTGTAAATAGCCATAGCGAGCGCGGCTAACCTCTTTCGACACTACTCTTTCGCGGTACCTTTCACAAACCACGCTGGGCCGCGTGGTTCCCTCGCCGCGCCGTCCAAATTCTAGCCGGGGAGGTGTGGCCGTTCCCACCTTTCCAACCCAGCCCCGGCGTCGAATGCTCTCTCTTTACCGCGCGGCGCCAAAAGCGGGCCATCGCGCACCGCCTCGCCACGCCCCGGCGCGCACCACGCACCCCTCACGCTGTGCGACCCCCGCCCCGGGCACGGCCCCAGCGCTCGCAGGCAGCAAAAGCGCCGAAACGCCTCCGTTGCAGGTGACGACGGGCTGTTCTGTTCACCCACCGGCGTGAGTCACCGGCCGAGAGCAAAAGCAGAATGAGCCGGGGCGAACGGCCAACGGAGGAACGGCTTTTGTTCGGGGCGGGGCAAAAGCAGGCACTTTGCACTTGCAGCCGGGAATTGAATGGAAGACACCAGAGGGCCAGAGCCAAGGCCATCAAAGTTTTCTCTCCGCTGGCCTGGCCGCCGTGGCCAAGCGCTCCTCGGGACCATGCATGCCTCGAGACCTCGCGTCCTGGCCTGGGCCTGGCTGGCGCGAGGCCGCCCGCGCGCTTCGGTTCTCGTGCGCCGCCCGCGCGAGCCTGCGATTCGCCCCCGCTCCCTCGCTGCGGCTGCCACCAACTGCTGGAGGTGAGAGAGAGAGGCAGAGGCCTAGGCGTCTAGGCTGGGCAGCCAGGCACCGCGACCCTGCCACGCTCCTGGACCCGGTGCAGGAGAACCCGTGACGCGGAACGGAGCGCCCGTCCACGGCCGGGGCGCGTAGCGTACGGCGCCGGAGAGGATCGGAGGCGCCCGCGGGCTTCGCTACGCCATGCTTCCCGCATTTCTCACAACCGGCTCATCTCTTGCGGGGAGCCAACAGGCCTCCCACCGCGATCTGCTACGGCCACACCGGGGCCGCACACCCCACCGGAGGAGGACGTTGGTTCCTCGGCAAAAGTTAGGAAGGGTTTACACTAGTAGCTCATTGCGGTGTTCTGCGTACAAATTATACAGTTGAAAAAAAATGATGATATGCCCCTTGAAATATTCTAGCTAATACTTCCACTCAAATCCTAAGAAACTTTATCTAGTTATATATTTTCTCTTTATTGAGGTAATGGCACAATGCATCAGCTTATTCAAACAAAAAAATATTAAGATCAGTTAGATTTTTCATACTTTTATGCTACTAAAAAAATAGGAGGGACATGCCTTTTTTGACTCTGAACAACCAAACCATCGGTTACTTGAATCGCGCCGTCATCCTGCTACCAATACAGGCATATCACTAATGCCGTTTGTCGGTACCTCATAAATCAGCCGGCTACATTTCTGATGTCAACAAAAGGTTAACATTGACCCAACTTGCGTGGGACTCCATTAACTACGTGGTGACAACTGTGCCGCGCTCATCAACTTGAGAAACGTATCTCTCGCTATTCACTCGGCACACCAGACCATTTTCCATCGGCAATGCGTCGAGCCACTCCCCGCGAGCCAACTCAGCCGAGTTATCTCAACTGACGCGGGTGGTGATGTGGTTTGTGCCTGGTAACCATTTGGGTGCACACCCTTTGGGTCCCCTAGCAAGAAAAAAACCTCTCTCAGTTTCAATGTGCACTTCTCCCAAAGAGACAAAACCAGGGAGCCTTCCAATCCTCTGCGACCGCAAGGCAACTCCCTCCTTAAAACCTCCCCCACCCCCACACTCCCCACTCTCCCCACCAGTCCACCGCCGCGCGCGCCATGGCTGCCATCCGCCAGCGCCTCCTCGCGTTCCTGCTGCTCCTGCTCCAGGCCATTGCCGCCGCCTCCTCCGACGCCAGATACCTCCTCGCCGCGAGGTCCGCGCTCCGCGACCCCTCCGGCGCGCTGGCCGGCTGGAGCGGCGGCTCCGGCCGCGGCTCACCGTGCCGCTGGGCGGGCGTCTCCTGCGCCACCAACTCCACCGCGGCCGTCGCCGGGCTCGACCTCTCCAAACTCTCCCTCGGCGGCGGATTCCCGGCCGCGCTCTGCTCCTTGCGGTCACTCGAGCACCTCGACCTCTCCGCAAACGAGCTCGTGGGCCCGCTGCCGGCCTGCCTCGCCGCGCTCCCGGCGCTCGCGCACCTCAACCTCGCCGGGAACAACTTCTCCGGCGAGGTCCCGCTGGAGTGGGGCGCCGGGTTTCGGTCGCTCCTCGTGCTGAACCTGGTCCAGAACCTTCTCTCCGGCGAGTTCCCGGCGTTCCTGGCCAACCTCACCGCCCTCCAGGAGTTCAGCCTCGCCTACAACCTGTTCTCGCCGTCGCCATTGCCAGAGAAGCTCGGCGACCTCGCCGACCTTCGCGTGCTGTTCGTCGCCAACTGCTCCCTCAACGGTATCATCCCTTCTTCCATTGGAAAGCTAAAGAATCTCGTCAATCTGGACATCTCAAGGAACAGCATCCACGGCGAGATACCAGGAAGCATTGGGAATTTGAGTTCTCTGGAGCAGATCGAGCTCTTCGCGAACCAGCTCTCCGGGAGCATTCCGGTGGGGTTTGGAGCCCTCAAGAGACTCCGTTCACTGGACATCTCCATGAACGGGCTCACTGGGGAGATACCGGAGGACATGTTCGCGGCGCCGAAGCTGGAGAGCGTGCACATGTACCAGAACAATCTGTCTGGTCGCGTGCCGGAGACGCTGGGGGCGGCGCCATGTCTGTCCGACCTCCGGATTTTCGGCAACCAGCTCACCGGGTCGTTGCCGCCGGAGTTTGGAAAGAATTGCCCCCTCCAATTCCTGGACGTGTCGGACAACCGGCTGTCAGGTCCAATTCCGGCGACGCTTTGTGCTTCCGGGGAGCTAAATCAGCTCATGCTACTGGACAATGGGTTTGAAGGTGCCATTCCGGTGGAATTGGGGCAATGCCGGACACTGACCAGAGTGCGGCTGTCCAACAACAGGCTGTCTGGTTCGGTGCCGCCGGAATTCTGGGGATTGCCGGGTGTCTACCTGCTGGAGCTTCGTGGCAATGCACTGTCGGGGACGGTTGACCCTGCCATTGCCGGTGCCCAGAACCTATCCAAGCTGCTCCTACAGGACAACCGGTTCACTGGTGCTCTGCCTGCCAAGCTGGGGACATTAGCCAATCTGCAAGAGTTCAAGGCTTCAAACAATTGCTTCTCTGGGCCTCTGCCACCATCGCTCGCCAACCTTTCCTTACTTGACAATCTTGATCTGAGCCACAATTCCTTTTCTGGAGAGATCCCAAAGGATTTTGGTAGGTTGAAGAAATTGTCACAGCTGTACCTTTCAGATAACCACCTCAGTGGGAACGTCCCTCCGGAGCTTGGGGAGATTATTGAGATGAATACCCTTGATTTGTCAAACAATGAGCTTTCAGGTCAGGTGCCTGCGCAGTTGCAGGATCTCAGGCTGACTCATTTCAACATATCCTATAACAAGCTCTCAGGGGCTTTACCGGTTCTCTTCAATGGAATACAGTATCAAGAAAGCTTCTTGGGCAACCCTGGCCTGTGCCATGGGTTCTGTCAGAGCAACAGCAATTCTGATGCCAAACGTCATACCATTATCAAGCTGGTTGTGTACATCTTCACAGCTGCTGGGGTCATCTTACTCCTCGGTGTTTTTTGGTTCTGTTACAAGTGCAGGTTGTACAAGATAACTGCAGCTGAATTGGATGACGGAAAGTCCAGCTGGGTGCTCACATCCTACCACAGGGTGGATTTCAGTGAGAGGGAGGTTGTCAATAGTCTCGACGAGAGTAATGTGATTGGCCAGGGTGGTGCAGGCAAGGTGTACAAGGCTGTTGTCGGGCCTCAGGGTGAGGCCATGGCTGTCAAGAAACTCTGGCCTATCGGTGTGGCAAGCAAAAGGATAGACACATTTGAGGCTGAGGTTGCCACACTAAGCAAAGTGAGGCACAAGAACATTGTAAAGCTTGCCTGCAGTATTACAAACACAGTCTGCAGGTTGCTTGTCTATGAGTACATGCCAAATGGTAGCTTGGGGGATATGCTTCACGGTGCAAAGCGCATCATCTTGGATTGGCCGATGAGGTATAAGATTGCTGTCAACGCTGCTGAAGGACTCTCCTATTTGCACCATGACTGTAAGCCCCCAATCATCCATCGGGACGTGAAGTCAAACAACATCCTGCTTGATGCAGAGTATGGTGCCAAGGTTGCTGATTTTGGTGTTGCAAAGACTATTGGGGATGGCCCAGCCACCATGTCGATAATCGCAGGATCTTGTGGGTACATCGCACCTGGTGAGTTGCTGATGCCTAATAGTAGTTCTGCTTGTTACATAAGTAGCTGCTGTGCTTCACCATTTTTTTTTGTACTTCTCCAGAGTATCTTTTTCATCACTTGCTTACATAGTTTTTGAAACATGTTCTGGTTAACTGAAGCTACAGCTTAGAGCTGATATATACTCCGTATTGCATATTAGTTCTTAACCTGAGTTATCTGTTGTGTGTTACAGAATATGCTTACACTCTCCATGTAACTGAAAAGAGTGACATATATAGCTTTGGTGTGGTGATGTTGGAGCTTGTCACTGGTATGAAGCCGATGGCACCGGAGATTGGCGAGGTGGACCTTGTGACGTGGGTGTCTGACACTATTGAGCAGAACGGGCTGGAGTCTGTGCTCGAGAAGACTCTCGCTGAGCAGTTCAAGGATGAGATGTGCCAGGTTCTGAAGATCGCCCTGATGTGTGTCTCAAACCTTCCAGTCAGCCGGCCACCAATGAGGGCTGTGGTGACGATGCTGCTGGGGGTCAAGGAAGAGAACAAGCCGAAGCAGAAGGTGGCACCTCTGGCTGTCTGACCTGAGGTAAACCCATCTTAAAAAATAGTGAATAAAAGATGTGTTTGCTCTTCTCGGATAAGGTACTACAAACCAATTGTCATTATATCTGATCCTGAGAAGTGCATTCCTGATAGCTGCTAAATAGTTCTGAAACATTGCCAAAGCTTGTAACTGTACTAGCCTTTTACTCTGAATGAAAAGTGCTGGTTGGTATCAGTCTGTCCTGTGGCAAAAATTTGTTGTTCATGGCTAGGTAGTGCTATCGTGGTGGTCTACTTCAATCTTTTTGTGCTTAGTTTTCCAAACCTTTCCACTCGATGCTGGTAAGATACTTTGGAACATATTGTGGAAATGCTACAGTGTTTAATGAACTAAAACTTCCATGGATCTCAACCTGACTATAGAAAGCACGATTACCTTTATACAAACCAATAGTTGGCGTGTTTGGCGCGCAACAATTTCACTGGACTTTTGAACAAAGTAGTTCAATTCCCCGTGGAACTTAGGGAAAATGTAGGCATATTTCACCATTTAACTCCCATCTAAATATGCTACAGTAATTCAGGTACTGACCAATGATTGAGTTCGATGACAAGCGTTTTTTTTTCTTAAAACATGCAGCATTATTTTAAAGAACACCTGTGACAGTGATCGGAGTTGAGTAGCCCTGTTGGTCCCATTGCTTCTTTTGTCTGCTCCTTTTGTTTGCCCCCTTTGTCCTGGCAAGCAGCCAAGTAGACACTGCACTGAATCGCAGTCAGGTTTCACGGCGGCTGCAGTAGAAACAGGAGGAACAGAAGCTGCACCATACCTACTCTTTTGCCATACCCTATGTGGATCCAGATGTTGTGGATTTTCCACCTGCTTTTGCAGCTCGAAAATCAATGGGCCGTGCCACTGATACTGTTATACTGTGGAACCACAACTAGAATCTGCACGTCTGATTGGCAGACAGAGACAGGCAGAGTAAGAAACAGGAGATTCAGTTATGCATTGCAATTTATTTTTCCACCATGTTACCAATATGTATATGAATTTACAAAATCCAACTCCTATTCTTTTATGTCTAGAAACACGTGACTCATTTATCATGCGACAACAGAGTCGCAGGAACATCACATTTTTATCTGTGGTAAGGAACTTGATTGAAATACTGGTATTAAAAAACTTGCTTCAAATACAGGTCTGTAGTGTTTTGTAGGGATTTAAGTATAAGTGAATTGCTTACTTTTCCCTATTAGTTTATTATTTTGGGTTGAATTGATTAGTGCATGCAACTCAATACGTTATTAGGACCATAGGGTCTTGAGTCTGAATCAACCGACTGCTAATTTTCACATTTGAGGCCTGAGGAAGCCTGAGTGTGAGGGGGATCATGAGGGGGGAGTGTTGAAGTATAAATTATCGACCTCTTCTCATCGGCTTAAGCTTTTTACTATGTTGAATTGATTGATGCATACAACTTAATATGCAGAGTAGTTTTAAAGATATGAGGAGCATAGCCTAACTGTTCATCAATATTTGGTAGGACACTAGGACCGGTGTGCCTAGAGGCTAATGCCCTAGACAAATGAATTGACCTTTGCGGCTTCTCATTGCATGAATTGGCCGGATGATTGCGTGCACTTTAGCTTTTAGCTTCTTCTATGCTACCTTCTTAGTGTGTGTTCTTTTTTTTTTTTGGTGTGTGAGGGGTTGCACATTTCGACGCCTTTTTTATATTTTTCTTGCTTTGTGTTGTTACATCACCTTTTCAGTAACACTATGTACCATGCACAAGTATATAATCTAAAGGAGGACACAATCGAATGCAAGCTCACACTTCAATGATAATATCCACCCATTTTCATGATGCATACAATTGGAAGAGTACACTGATGGATCAAAATGTGCTGAACTGCTAAATGAGGTGTATGAAAAACTCAATCAATTCAACCATGCCTGTTTCATACAGCTGATGTTAATAATCAGTGTAAATTTCAGGTAGGAGTAAGTGCATTAGAACTGCATTCTGCAATGAACATTAGAATGTAAGTGCATGATCTGCATGGAGCCCATTGAGATGACACTCATGGAACCCCTCCATGATTGAAACTGGAGAATAGCATGCTTGTGGGCTCCATGAATCTCTTCTTGAAGAAAGGTACCTCTACTTCACTAGGGTTCTAGGAGCTGCAATCTTGGACTCCTCGGTCCTTAAGCAGCCAATGAGACGCAAGTGCCGGCCGAATCCTGTGGTTGCCAACTGTGATGGCCAAAACCAACACAGAGCAAACAATAGAAAAGCAACGACAAAAGAAAGGTAACGTATGGTGTGAGATATAGGGGTAAATGCAAGTAAGATGTAAGAAGAAAAGCAGTAGTTGGAGCACTTGCTACTTGGTATGAGAACTCAAAAAGGGACTAGTGCCATTTCCTTTTGGTAGCCTTTTGACATGGCCCACTCCAGATGTGTGAACACACACAGTCATGCATTTGTCTGAAAAAATTGTCAAGGTAGTCATCATGATTGCTTTTGTTTGTTTATCCTCGTCCCATGCGACAATGACAATTTAAACTTGTCAATGACAATTTAAACTTGTCAACTTAGCAGAGAAACACAAAACATGATTGTAGTAGAAAAACTAAAGCAATAATGTTGGCAAACAAAATATGGTGCCATAATTCTCGAATTTCAAATTTAGAGGAAGCCCAAAAATTTGGACAAAAACGTCGTCAACTCTTACGCATTACTAGCTGAATGTTACTATCGCGAGTTGTAGTTTGCCCGTGATACATGCCTGATGCTTCTTGTATTCTTCAGCCTGTGTGATTGTTGTTACTAATATCTTACCATCACATCTGTTGCCATGGCACTCACGCTACACCGTGCCATGTTTTTTTTCCTCGTGTATATTACAGTACATACAAAGGCATGCCAATGTGTTTTGCTCTTTTGGCGTGGCCCCTCCAAAAAATTGTGAACATCCAACAAAGGCATGCCAGCCATAATGCATGCCTTTATTTAATTTATTATCTTCATGCTGCAAATCTCAGAATCTAGCTGAGGCAGCACGTACAAGTCACTCTGCTAATGGATTGGGCTGGAATGGTTTAAAGAGTTTGGATTGTATATTGGACATCTTTGGATCGGTAGCAATGGTTTCCACGTGCATATTGGATTGGGCTGGTTTGGGACTATGGAGCTAATGGATTGGGCTGGTTTGGTTAATTTTACAGGTTCCAAATGAGTTACAACCCGTGGATGCAAACAAGTTACAACCCACATCGATAGCAACTCAGTGTCTGAGTCTCGTCAGTTCGTTCGTCACCCACGGGCCGCGGCCGCGGCCGCAGCCGCCGTTGCGCCGGCGCCGCGCCTCGTCCGCCAGCGCGCCGCGTACTCGCTCCGCCGCGGCCTCCGTTCCCACCACCACCCCGCCCAGGGCCTCGCCTCCCCACACGTACCCCCTCTCGGCGTCCATACCGACACCCGTGTCTACAAGCCCCACCACCAGCGCCTCGTTGTAGATCTGCTCCGCGCCCACCGGCGAACACCGGCCACGGCAGCACCGGGACGCCCGCACCGCCGCCTCGGTCACCGCTGGGAAGCCCCTTTCTGCTGCTGCGGCCATCGCTGCCCTCGATACTCAACGTCGTGCCGTCGGAGCCGCACAAGTGGGACCTCTACTCAGTGGTTGGTTCATCATCTGCATTTGGTATTTCAAACCGAAGGGTTAGTCCTCTACTCCAAACCTTAATCTGATATGTTGACTATTGATTCTCCATCCTGCAAAAAGATAGAGTATATCTTACTCTATTTGAATTTTAAAACTGGTTCTTAACATCTTTGTATGATCTTACTGTAATATCCTAGATCATCTGCAGCATGTTTCTGTTGTGGCCCAATTTATTTTTTATTAGCTATGGATTTCTGCACTATTCTCATTACTATAATTTCACTTGACTATACCTTAAAACCTTCTTATTCACACAGATCCTGGAAGCAAGGGAGCACTTGTTGCAAAGTTTACGGGCTCAGAATAAGCAAGGGAGCATTTTGTACTGCACTTCGAGCTTCAGAACTTGCACCTTGCCACCTCGAAGAACACTATTCCTTTTGGGCTTGAATTTGTTGTGTTATGTGTTTCTAATTGATTATGGATCTCTCAGATTATCTGGCTAGCGACCAAAAAAAGTTTCTCAGATTATCTAGCTGGTTCTAGCGTGTTGCTGAGTTCATTTTTCTGGTTACATGCATCCGTGCTGAGTCATTGATCTGGGCCGAGCAACCATGTTAGCTTGTTGCGGGTCCTCCATGACCACCCCCGCATACCAAACCATAGTTTTACAATGGGTTAAAACCATAGTTGTGGGGGTGGATTGGTACAGTGTACAGAATAATTTAATATCATAGTGGGGTGGATTGGTTTATGTAATCAACCGATTGGATTGGGGTGGATTTATTTTTTATATAATAACAGCACGGATCGGTGTGGGTTCACGTTGGGCTTCAGCCCACTAGCAGGGTGACGTACAAGATGATCTCGTGCTGATGTAGCACGCATGTACTAAACGTGCATTGAGATTCAGAACGACGGCAGCCGGCGGCTCCGTCCTAATGAATGATGGTCCAGGGCCAGGAGTACTGCTTCTCTTTACTTCTCGTTTCAACATTCCACTTAGCAAGGGAACTGTGAAGCCAGCCTTAGGCTGTTCGCACTGGATCCCTTAAAGGGTCCTAGAGGACGTCCATAGGGAAAAATCTCCCTGCAACGATGTCCTCTAAAAGCTCCCCAATCATCCAGCATCCTCCAGTGGTAGGGAAATAGAGGAGGTTCCCTATCGGCGGGCCCCACTCCACTTGGCGTCTGGGCTCCCACACCACCGGAGCAGAGAGAGGGAGGGAGAGGCGGAGGTCGACGCGGCCCGCCATGGCCGCGCGCGAGCAGGGCCAGGGAATAGGGGCCGCCTGCTCGCCGCCGCACGTCCAGGGAGCAGGGGCCGCGGTCCGTACCACCGCCGCGACGAGAGCCGCCTGGCCGGAGCCCCGCCATGGCTGCCACCGCTGTGGCCCCGCAGAGGCCTTCTCCAGTGCCGCAGCCATGGGAGAGGGAGGGAGGAGGGGCGGTCGTCGTCGTCGCAGATCCGGCGAGGGAAGGGCGCGGCCTCCGCTCGCAGCAAGCTCGTGCTTGCTCCTCCACCCGGGCGCGGCGGAGCTCGAGGCCGCGCCGCGCTCCGCCCTCGCCGCGCCCGCGCTCCGCCCTCGCCGCGCCCGCGCTCCGCCCTCGCCGCGCCCGTGCTCCTACCGGCGCCGCCGTGGCTGCCGTAGCCGCCGGTCCCAGGCGCGGATCCGCAGCGGGGCCGAGCGGCTCGGTGGCCCGCAGCGCGCCGTAGCCGCTGTGGCTGCCGTGGCCGCCGAGGCGGGCACGCGCCCCCGTATCCTCCGCCCTGGCCGCCGGTCCCAGGCGCGGATCCGGCCGCCATGGCCATGGGGCCACGCGGGGCTCCGCTCCTGCGCCGCCACGGCCACGGGGAGCAGGGGTGGGCGCCGGCGGGCGCGCGCCAACCCGGCGGCGAGGAGGCAGCAGCCGGTGCGGATCCGGCCGGCGCGGCCATGGATCCGCCGAGGGAGGGGGAGGTAGGGGGACGAGAGGAGGGAGATGGGCACTGGACGGCGAGAGAGAAACAGAGAGGGGAGAGATGGAGGGCGCGAGGGAGAATGGGAGGGAGGAGAGAGAGAAGGGGAAGGAAGAGTAAAAAAATCTATGATATATGGGTCCCACCATGGTAGTTGATATAGGGAAAAATATAGAGGATGAATGAGTGCAGAAAAATATGATATAGAGGAGAGAATCTCGATAACGAGGATATATATATTCTCTTAAAGGATAGATACAGGGAAACATGAGTGTGAACAATCTTAGCCTGTCCCCAGGTGTAGCAGCAGCAGGGACTCCATGGACGAGGTGCCGTGCCGTGTTGGCAGGCATGGCGATGCTGGGCGACAGTTTTGGGGCCTTGCGTCGCCGGCCAGAGCTGTCGTTTGTTTGGTTCGGTGAGCATTACCGGGCCGTGGACGTGGATCCAACTTATCTGTGTGTATTTTGCAGGCATACTGGGCCGGGTCAATTTTCGTGAGGTTGACTGACATCAACCCAAACGGCCCTCTAGTCACTTGAAATAAAACAAAGGCTTCTGGGCTTCTGGCCCGTCCATATGCATTAACAAGGTCCAAACTACAGCATCTACCATATATTTGCAACCAAACAGCGATCGTCGCAAATATTAGGAGTCGCTCGAGCGACAGTCAAACCATCACACAAGACTCAATAATAATTTTTTATTTCGGAACAATTTCTTTTTACCGAACTAATTTTTTGTATTGCTGGAACAATTAAAAAATTATTCCGGAATAAAAACATTTTGTTCAAAAACAAATTTGACTGGATTACACATGTAGGCCGATTTGTTGGGCCTAATTTAGGCTCAAAACATAAAACCTGGGATGGAAGAGACTAGTGTGACTGGTTTTTTCTGGGGGTGGTGGCCCCAGCAGCGCCCTTGACCGTCACAACGATTCTCAGGGAAATTCAAGAGCTTTGTAACTCTCTAGTTAGCTTCTCTTTGTGTTATACTAATAGAGGGTGTAATCTGGCAGCACATGTGTTAGCCAAGCAGGTTTCTAGTGTATGTGTGATGGGCGAGTGGCACCAGGCCCCGTCATGCGTACCGCTTTACCTTGAGTCTGATTGTAACTTTGCTCTTGATCAATGAATGAATTCCCTGGTCTAAAAAAAAGTGTAGGCGCAACTGGCAAAAAAAAAAGAGTGAACGAGCAGATACTTCCCAGAAAAGAATATGAGGTTCTCACACGAATGTATATAGGGTTTTTCCTTGTGCTAAGGCAAGTGAAACTACAGTGAAGGCACTGGAAATCAACACCGTTGTCATGAATGATATATATGTGTGTATATATATGTATATGTATATATATATCTAGAAGACGCTGTGCGAACAAACTGTCTGGGTGGTGTAGTTGGTTATCACGTTAGTCTCACACACTAAAGGTCCCCAGTTCGAACCTGGCTCAGACATCCGCAGTTTTTTTTTGGTTTTGCACTTTTTCATGAACGAAAACAAAAATGCCTGGGCATTTCATCTGCCTTTCACGTGATTTAAGTTTCACATAATTAATATCTGCTTTGTTTACCCGGGATGTACTGTACAACCCTTTTCGTGCTGGTGCGGGGGAATAGCCGAGCTCGTGCAAAATCAGATTCCCCGCGGCCGATCACAGCCACCTCGCAGCGTGTCGCCCGGCGGGCGGCATCTCCGGCCGGCACCTCCGCCGAGAGATGGCGACGCATCGCCTCGCCGCCGCGGAGCGCAAGCGGGAGATCTGCAGCTGGGAATCCGGCCTGGCCGGGGCACGCGCGCCACCGTACCGGGTGGCTACAGCTCGTCGTCGCCGTCGTGGCGGAGTCGCGTCGCGGCCGGCGCTCACGCAACCGGCGGCGGCACTCCCGCGTGGATCCTCGCAAATATCCCCCGCGCTCCTGCGGGATTCCGGGCGGAAGTTTCTCACGGCCGCCGTTCGCGCTCGCAAACGTTGACGCATGAGCAGTGCGGGAGTAATGAAACAATCTTGTTTTTTTTTGGAGAAGATGGAAAGAAAGATCTCTTGTTTTTGTAATATTGGTTGCACAATTTTCAATCGGATGCACAATCCGTCTCCCATCAATCAGATGCGCAAATAATGGTTGCCCAATTTTATTTCAAAAGTAATAATAATGGTCGCACAATTTTATTTCAAAAGTAAAAATAATGGTTGCCCAATCCGTCTCCCATCATTCGGAGATCCGGGGATGATTCAAGTGTTCATTTCGTTCATGATGTAGTCCCCCTCTTTGTTGTTTATTCAGATGATTGCCCCCCTTGGTTTCAGATGCGATAACATTGAATTCTTGACAGACCATCTCGCCTTTCTCCGATGATTTTGAGAAGTTCATTTTCATTCCACATGGTATCCGGATCGAGCTCCGGTTACACCATAATAATTCATTCATCTATGCATGCGCTCCTCTGAACTTTTTGATTCAGGGAGAAATACAGCCCAAAAAATCATTCCCAACAGAAAAGGAAGAAGAAAAAACAATCAGTAGAATTACTACTTGCTAGCTAGCTAGCCGCTACTACTACCATCCCAGCCAGATCCTTTTGTGCATAATCCATCCCACTGAACTAGTGCTACCACCATCTGATTTGAGAGGTGAAGGACAGCTAGTGGTTCTTCCGCCGGAGATCGACGACCACGACGGAGACGTTGTCGGCGCTGCGCCTCGCGAGCGCCAGCTTGGTGAGCAGCGCGGCGGCCTCGGCGCACCACTTCTCCCTGCCCCTCCGGAGGCAGGCGCGCGCCACCTCGCAGGCGGCCTCGTTGCTGACCACGTCCCACAGCCCGTCACTCGCCAGGATCAGGCACTCGTCGCCGTCGGCGAGGTCGGCCACCGTCACCTCGGGCACCGAGCACACGTACGGCTTGAGGTACCCGTCCCCAATGGCGCGGGACATGGCCAGGACGCCCAGCACGCGCACGCCCTCCCAGAAGATGACCCGACCGCCCGCGGCCTCGATCCGCTCCTGCTCGTCGGGCCGGTCGGGCTTGTGGTCCGAGGACAGCGCGACCGGCGCCGCGCCGTCGCCCCCGCGGCAGAGCACCGCGCGGGAGTCGCCGCAGTGGGCCACCACCACCCGGCGCTCCTCCACCACGGCAACCACGGCGGTGGAGCCCACGTGGTCGCACTTGTGCGCGTCGCACCGGCAGCTGGCGGCGGCGCGCCCGCCGGCGGAGGCGACCTCGGCGTCCATCCGCGCGAAGCACCGCTCCATCGCGGCGGTCCAGGCCGCGGGCTCCCGCCGCGCCGCCGGGCCGTCCTCGTCGGCCAGCTCCTCGGCGAGCAGCTCGTGCATCCGGTCCCGGCACGCCTCGGCGACGTGCGAGCAGCCGTGGCCGTCGAACACCCCGTAGAAGTCGCACCTCCCGGCGCCACCGGCGGCGAAGGCCTCGCGCACGGACACGGCGTCCTCCATCTCCCTCCTGAGCCCGGCCACCGAGGCCGCCCCGTGCTTCCGCGCCACGAGCAGCTCCCCGGCCTCCACGCGTCGCTTCCTCGTGGCCGCCTCGGCCGTCCCGGCCGCCGCCGGCGCATGCTTCCACCTCCCGGCCTCCCCCGCCCGGCGCCGCCTCTCGGCGCGCGCCCTCGCCCTGGCCTCCGCCTCCGGCCCAACCACCGCCGCCGCCGCGACTGCCGCTGAGTCACAGCACACCTGCGCCATCGACATCAACCAGCAAGCACCACCACCCCACACCACCTCTGAGCTTCCACGGCTACCCCCACCAGCAGCAAAAGCCTCCCGGAAGAACACAGCAACGCTGAGGAGAGTTGAGAGGAGGGACCCCCGGCGCGCGTCGCCCTTTTTAAAGTCCCCCTCCTAGGAGAGGGAACGGGGCGCGTGGCGGGGCGCGCGGGGTCTGAGGCCCACCGCATCCGGCCGTCCACCACCCCCCGGCATCGTGGCTCGCCGCGCCCGACACGTCGCCGCCGCTGTTCAGCCGGGCCGCGACACGTGACGCCGGCCGGCCGGTCCTCAGCACGCACGGCACGCCCCCAGATTATTTTCGTCGCGCACCACGTCGAGGCTTTCTTTAGTTGCCTTCAAACTTCCAAATTTTATAAAATTTCTAGTCACATTAAATATTTCAATGCATACACGAAGTATTAAATGTAGCTAAACAAAATAACTAATTATACAATTTGTTTATAATTTGCGAGATGAATCTTTTGAGTCTAATTAATTCATGACGATATAATAATTACCAAATACAAATAAAAGTACTATAATCCTTTACACCTAAAAACATTCGCTTCTAAACAGAGCCCTAATCCTTGTTACACTATTCTAATAGCCTAGCAGTATCTAATCTAATCGCGCACCCGCAGACCGAACCGGACCGAACCCAGCGCAACCGCCCCCGGCGCCGGTGGCGAGCGGCAATTGGGCCACGCGGGCGATGCTGGACGCGACGACCGGCGCACCGGATCCGGGCTGGCGATCCGGGCGCCGGTGCGGCGACAGCGGCGGCCAGCGGGTGGGGTCGCCGTCGTCTTTTGGTCGAACACCCCCACCCGGCAAAACGCCGCCCGGTTTGATTCGGAAGGCGGCCACCGCGGCGGGGGGGCCACGCCAACGGTGGGTGCGTGCCGGGCAGGGATTGGCCGCCGGCCGCCGCGCCCGGCTCCTGCTGCTGCGAGGACTCGTGTCCCGTTTGACTCGGCGCCCGTCGCGACCCGGCCCCGGGAGACACGACACGTTCGCCCGGCCGCTTTGGCCCGCCCTCGGGCACGCACCACCTGTGGCCTTGGGTACGCGCCACCGCAGGCATCAGAAACCTGGCGCGCGGGCATGTGGGGCCACCCCGCGGAGGAACGCGCGCGCCCCCCGGACGGACGTGCTGTCCCGTCGAGGTTCCGTGCATGCGCCGGCGCTCGACACGTTCGGAGTAGCATGGCATGGGGAAGTCGCCGGCAGGGCCCGTCGCAATCGCGCACGAGGTGAAGCGTGGGCGGGGTGGGTGGGGGGCCGTGGAGATCTCGCTCGCGCGCGCGGGGTCGTGCCGTGCCGACCGGGGCTCGGCGGGCGGGCGGGGGGCGATGGGCGGAGGCGTGGGGCCCAGCCGGGGTGGCTGGCGCGACAGGTGTCGGGGCGCAGCATGGGAAATGGGCACCGCGTGACGTGGACGTGAGTGGTTGTTTGATTTTGGGGCTAAATTTTATACAATGTCATATAAAAAATAATATTTAAAAATGTTAAATGGAGTCTAATTAAATTGCACAACTTTAGAGTTAAACTGCGAGACAAATCTAATGAGGTGTATTAATTCGTAATTAGCGGATGGTTATTATAATATTACTGTAGCAAATCATGAATTAATTAGACTTATTAGATTCGTCTCACGAATTAGCGCTCATCTATCATAAAATATTTATAATTAAATTTTATTCGACACTCCTAAATAGTAAGATTTTTTTTATGTGATAGAAGCTAAAAAAAATCCTAAAAAACAAACAGCACATGAATGTGATGGATGCGCTGATGCTGCACGGCTACCAGGTCCTGTTTAGTTAAAAAAAATCCTACAGATGTTGCACGACTATCTAGGTCCTATTTACTTTAAAAAATTCCTACAATACTCCTCACATCGAATTTTTGAACACATTAAATACAGTTGAAAAAATAACTAATTATACAGTATAACTGTTTCGTATGAGTTGAATCTTTTAAATCTAATTAGTCTATAATTAAATATTAATTGTTAAATAATAATGAAATGTGCTATAGTGCTAAAATCTAAACTTTTTCGCGAAGCCCCAGTGGCAAATTTCGGGGTCAAGCCGAAAGGGAACCACCGCTTGGATTTGGTGCTCCACCGTTTTTTTTGCATGTCCCGTTCTTAAATAAGTGTTTGAGGCTTTGTTTAGTTGCTTTTAGAAAAATTTTTAACATGGATTTTTTTTCACATTTTCTTCAAGTAGGGAGGTGTGCACGCACGAGAGGGTTCTGCCAACACATATTTCATGTGTTAATCTTATAGCGTCACTCCCACTGACGTGACAGTACAGACGGTCTGACTTTAAAAAATTATATTTTTTTCATATGAGTTTGGATAAAAATGTTTTTATATGAAAACTATTCCTCTCGGCGAGATCTACAAATTTGTAGTTTTGAATTTTTTCATTTGAAGTCAATTAAATGTTGAAATAATTAATTTAACCTTGTAGCGTATTAAGAGCGTGTTTTTAGTTCTAAGCCACAGTCAGCCATGAGCCACAGGTCTGTGGCGGACCTTTTGGGCGCCACAAGTCTGTGGCGAGATTCTTTCCTTTGTCACACTCATTTCACTGTAGCACACCAGAGCTTATTAATCTACCAAGCATGCCTGCAAACCTCGGTGGCAGCCGCAGTTGTGGTGTGGCGAGCTGTGGCCACAAACCAAACAGACCCTAAGTTTTGAGCATCGAGAAAAGGTAAAACGATTAATAATGGGACGGATTAACTATAAGTTATTGTAGTATAATAAAACCAATTTCAGTTGGAGTGTTATAGAAATGTCATGGACATTAAATTTGCTAACATGTACTAATAGTATGAGGAGAAGAGAGAGAGGAGAGAAGAATGTCATGAAATTCAATTTGCTAACATCACCATAACACTCTACTAGCACAGTTATCAAATTTTCAGTATTGATAACTGTGTCAATAACACTTTCACTGAGACCGTAGCACAGTTCTCAAATTTTCAGTATTGATAACTGTATCAATAACACTTTCACTGAGACCGTCCTAAATTGGATCCAAACAAAGGCCATACTTGGAGTATTGTATTAATCCTGCCGGTCCATGCTAAGCAGTAATAGCAGCAACCCAGGGTACTCAGCACAAGTACGGGCCACGGCAACTGCATTGTTACAGGTGTACGAATCGTCTTGATCGTCGACGGCAGCTCGCGCGAGAAGGTCGTCGGTAGTGACCGGAGGTCGCACGGTGAGGTCGTACGATGCCCCGAGCATCATCTCCGGCAGCATGGCCATCGAGAATCCCGCCGTGGCCTCGTCGAGAACAAGCCCCGCGCCGCCGGAGCCCTTGATGCCCCAGTAGAAGGAACCATGCGCGCGGCCGGCGAAGTAGAAGGGCTCGATCGCGCAGGGAATATCGATCCCGCCGCTACGCCATGCCCTCTTCACGACGTGCCAGTCGCCGGCGCCGCGTCGTCCCGAGGAGAACACGTAGGCCACCGGCACGCCGTGGCCGGGCTCCCACGCGTGGGGCCGGTGCAGCGCTGCCATGACCCTGAAGCTGGAGATGCCGATGCGATCATCGCTGCCTGCAGGCTGACCGGTCCTGCCGCCGTCGAGCAGGAACAGGCCGAGGTACTGGTGGCCGCCCAGGTCCCGAGGGCAAGGGATCGGCGTGTACCGCCGCCGCAGGGGATCGCACACGACGAGCCTGGGAACGTTCCGGCGGCTCGCCGCAGCCGAGCTGCTGCCCAGCTGGCCGTAGAGGTGGACGCCGCGGTAGAGGAGGAGGAGGCCGCCACGGCTGTCGGCGATCTCCCAGGTACTGACGCCGCCCGGGAGAAAGTCGAGGGAGAAGGGGCGCCTACGGTGGGTGGACGGCGACGGCCGGACCGATGCCGAGAAGTGGCGGCCGAGGGTGGGCGACGGCGGCGGCTGGATCGATGCCAAGCCGAGGGAGGAGGAGGACAAGTGGCGGCCGACGACGGGCGGTGACGGCTGGATCGACGCCATCGGCCGGCTTTGGGCTGACGGTCTGCGCGCCGCCAACGTCTTTCCTTCACCGTGGAATAAGGTCGATCGAATTACCGTTTCCAGGTCGATCGAATAAGTTTATGGGCAAAGCTAATTCGAGCGCGCGCCCCAGCAGAGCAACTAGCAAACGATCGGACAACCTAGTATATTTCATTTTGGACAACCTATTAATTCCCTTTCTCTTTTTAGATCTTCTGTAGTAAATGCCGCCCACGATGATTTTCCTTCTCTTTTCACTGCGCAGGTCCTTTCCTTATTGGGACGTGGGCACAATTCTCTTTTAGGGCACATATTTTTTTTCGAGAACGTGGGAAAGAGGGAGTAGTACGGGTGGGGGAAGTGAAATAAAAGTTAGATTCAAACCAAAAAATTATTTTTAGAAAAATGAGAAAAACAATAATTTTAGTAAAAATATTAATTTCTATTTATCCAGGATGCACTAGACAAAAGTTACATAGATAAGTTATAGGAAAAGTTGTGTAGACAAATTTTTATATAAATCGTTCACTGTTCTGCGTATGTAGCATAAGTTATATATCTAAATATGTTCGAACAAAAAGATATATACATAATTTTCTATACTGGCAAAGTTAATATGGGTTATAAGAAAAAGTTGTGTATACAAATTTTTATATCAATCATTCACTGTTCTGCGTATGTAGCATAAGTTATATATCTAAATATGTTCGAGTAAAAGTTATATACATAATTTTCTATTTTTTCTTGGATGCACTACCAAAGTTAATATGGGTTATAAGAAAAAGTTGTGTATACAAATTTTTATATCAATCATTCACTGTTCTGCGTATGTAGTATAAAGTTATATATCTAAATATGTTCAAGTAAAAATTATATACATAAATTTTTTTAGTGGATAAGTTATTACGTCCTTTTTGCATAAGTTTAATATATAGAACGATAACACAACGTGCTGGCTGACGTAAAATAGTATCATATATAAGTACGTAGAGAAAAACCAAAACAGGTGATAATTTTTCACACATATTATCATTCTCATTAATGTATACCACTCGTTTGTTGCTATTCGAACTCAAAATGATTGCATCATTTCGTGACAAATCTGGGAAAAAAACACAAAGTATGTCAATACCAAAGAAAAATATACATTTTTACATAAGTTATGTGTGATAAAATACAAAGTTATATATGATAAAAATATAAAAAGCGTGTCAATACTTTTTTGCGAAAAGTAATTTATGAAAACACAAAGTATGACACATAACTATGTAAAACAAAAACTTATGTCGTGTTAAGAAAAAAAATAAAAGCTAAATATAATTAAATGTAATGATAACTTATGTATCACATAACTTGTATGTAAAAAATTTCTGGTGTCAATAAGTTATATGTGGTAAAATATAAAGTTATGTATGTAACATGTCAATACTTTTTTTCAAAAGTTATTTATGAAAAAACACAAAAGTATGTCACATAACTATGTACAAATTAAATATATTGATAACTTCTGTGTCACATAACTTAAATGTAAAAAAAAATTGGTGTTAAGAGAAGGTTACTAACAAGATTATGGGAAAAAATAGATTAGTAATTTAAGAGGGAAAAGAAAGCACATATTTCAAAAATCCACCGCCGTGTGTGGTCTTTGAGCACTTGATATTTATGGACCCCACATATTTTCAATTTCCAATATCCCTAAAAACTTGGTTGACTACTTGGGCCAGCAGCCATGACGCTAGCAACAAAGTGGGCTGAAAAAAATGAATCGATGACGGGCCACGCCGCCAGCAACAAACTGGGCCGCAAAAAATGAAAAGGATGGCGAATTGGGCCAAACAAAAAACGGAACGCGGAAAGAGAAGGAGAGCGCGCTCCCACGCGCCGGATCTAGCGACTGTCGGATCGATTGCTGGAAAGAGAACTAGTGCGCGATAGCCAAAATGGAATCGCGTAAGTTTATACGAGTTGCAATTGATATAATCGCGTCTCGTAACAAGAACAAACAACAGTTACTTGTCGGACCGGATTAGGAGACCATATGAATATGGGCACGCACTCCATTCAGTCGGGTTCTTATATACTCCCTCCATTCTCAAATATATGAGGTTTATGAATTTATGACAAGTTATTTAGTTCATAAACCTCATATATTTGAGAATGGAGGGAGTATTTTTTTCACTAGGCAAGATCAATAGAGGGGTCCACTGGTGCCACCGTGGCGGACTGGGATGCGCCATAGAGGGGCCGCGCCCCAGCATGCCAGCACCCGGGTGGGTAGGGGACGTCTATTCTTAGCTCGCGCGACTTTGCACAGAGCTATCACAGAGAAGCACTCTCGCCTTCCGGTGCCGCCTCCAGCGCCGCTGATAACCAATCTCGCCGCCCCACCAACCCTCTCCTCTAGGTCTGGTGGCTATTGGGGCCCTAGAACTCCGAACCCTAAGCTCCACCACCTCAATCACCACCTCGGCCGCCGGCGACCCCCACCTTCCACCCTCGCCTGCAGCCGCTCCACCCCTCTCCCTTCCCTAGCTCGCTGGCGGCCGCTCCCCCCTCCCTTGACTCGAGGAAGAAGATGAACAAGGACGGAAAGATGAACAGAGGCAGGAAGCACTGTGCGATAGAATCTCTTCTACTCGCATATACGAGGAATAAATTTCTCGGGTGGGTGTACTCCACACTAGGAGCCGCACCAACCGAGCCACGCTCGGCTTGCTCTCTTCACAACCCACTTGGTTCTTTTATATATATATTTAGCTCAAAATTATATAAAATAATAAAATATAAGAACCTAACTTTTAGATTATCCAAGCTAAAATCAAAGCCTTTTACCACCCCTTTGTGCGAGCAATGGCGCCACATACTATCTCCAGCATGCACTGGCTCAGTCCGCTCCCGCATCTGTTGACAGAACAACCATCGTCAGTGTCCACTGCCACAAAAATACCCATCGGTACCGGGCGGCAGGCGCCGCTGGTTGTGGCGGCCGCTACCAGCTAGCCGGTACTAAATAGACGTTCATTTAGTACCGGTCGCAGCGCCTGATATAAAATACACTCCCACCTAGAACAAATATGTCCGGATAAATGCGTGTGTGCTAGGGTTTAAACTCGTGACCTATGGCCTCGCATGTAGTCTCCTCTACCATCCCTACGCACACAGCACATGTGAGTACATAGAAAATGCTATTCTTTTGAAGTAACCGGGAGAGACCATTTAGTACCAGGTCATAACACCACTCGGTACTAAATGCCACCATTTTGTACTAGATGGTTTTAAAAACTGGTACTAAATGACTAGGGCCCCGAAAGTCATTTAGTACTAGGTCATAACACCAACCGTTACTAAATGGTGCCATTTAGTATCGAGTGATGTTAAAAACTGGTACTAAATAGCTCCAAGAGACACTGTGATGTAGAATCAGTATTAAACTGGTATTAGTACCGAGTTTAAATCAACCAGTACTAATCAGAGGTGGACGAATGACTCTGTTTCTGACAGTTGCTACCACTAGGTTTGGACGAAACCTCGTAGTTCATTAGCTTGCTCGGCTCGTTCTATCTCCCTAACGAGCCAAGCCATTTTAGCTTGTTAAGATAATGAGTAAGCTCAAGCCAGCTCGCGAGCTAAACGAGCTGAGCAGGCCAGCGTACACAGGACAGAGCAGTCGAAGAAAACCTAGCTACCCCAACACGCGAGCCTAAGGTATGCGTGCCAAGGCCTCCAGCTCCAAGTAGCTTTCGACCCGTTCGGCTGTTCAGAACCGGCTGGGCTTGAAAGCAAACCAGCTCCAGCCGCCTTTCACGTCTCGCTCTGTCCAGCCGGCTCTGTCCAGCCCATCCTGTCCAACGGAACAGGCGATTTGTTTGTGTTGAGTTGTACGCATCGCTGCGAATCTTCCGATCCATGTTCCCTTCCAGACAGGATGTAGATGTAACACGCCACCTGGATGTAGATGTGGCACCGGCCGGGATACCCTCGTCGTGCGCTCCCTCGAGAGGTTGCTGGGCGTACTCGGCAGGGTCTGTGTGCTGTTGCTGAGAACAGAGAAATTGTATTGGAAAATAAAACGGAGGAGAAATTGGATTAGATTATCAGAAAGATAGGAGGTGCTGACGTCCGTGATGTGGCACTAGGTGACCACGATGCACAGAGAGCTGATACATCTGCTCGTGCATGTTAGATATCGCCGGAGAAATGTCGCCGCCCGCGATGCCGGCGAACTCAAGAACGCACACACACAAACTCACGCGAACTAGAACTGGATGAACACAAGCACAGTCTTGTTTGTGCTGCATTGCGGCAGTGTTTTCAGGACTCCTTGATTTGCATATAAAGGAAAGATTACAACTAAGTCGGGAGCGTGGCCTCCGACATGCGCGGCACGGCCATCATCGACGAATGCCACCCCAGACGCCTAGTTCGTGCCGCACAACGCGCTCCCTCGCGAACACAGCGCGAGTCAGAGCTCAAAACACGCACCGCCTAACAACCAGCCGTGCGCATGCTAACCAACTAACCGAAAAGGCTGAGCACAAGAATTGAGTATTCAACAGTGCAGCATCTATAGCCCGCAGTGAGGGACGAATTAATGAGCTCCTTAGTCCCAACGTGGAGCAGGGTATGAGGTTGCCACCTCTACCACAACCCTCTTTGACAACGCTATCAGAGGGAGCAGCAGCGGCCGATGCAAATTTCTGATATGAGTTGTGGTGTGGGGGAAAGGGCGCGAAAATTAGGTTTCGTCAAACAAGATGGCCTCGAGAAAAACTAAGCGTTACCACTCCACTCATTGGCTATTGTGGACTGCTAACTTGTGTTTTATCAACTCATTTAGCTTGCGAACGGCTCGAGAATTGACAAGCTAAATTCCTTGCTGGGCTCATTAATAAAATGACTTAAATACACTATCAAATCACCTGCGACACACACTTGCGTCTATGCTAGTAGGGACTTCTTCGGGACATATCTTTACCTACTTATAAAAAGCGGACCACATGATACGATTCTTTTTATGGATCACAACAGCGCACAACATGAAGACCATTCTTTGTGTGTTCGAATAGCTATCGGGGTTAAAAATAAATTTCCATAAGAGTGAAATCTTTTGCTTTGGAGACGCGAAAAACTTTGAGTGGGACTGTTTGGATGCAATCCAGTCACTTTCCCAATCCGCTATTTAGGCATCCCGATCCATTTTAGGAGGCTGTCAAATAACGATTGGACGAGAATCTAGAAACGCATTGAACAATGCCTTAGTAGTTGGAAAGGTATAAATCTTTCAACTGGAGGACGTTTGACGCTAATCAATTCAGTTCTTAGCAGTCAACCCATGTAGATGATGTCTTTCTTTGAAATCCCGAAGGGGGTTTGGAAAAAGTTGGACTACTTTCGTTCTAGATTCTTTTTGGCAGAGTGATGAACACAAGAGAAAATATAGACTAGCGAAGTGGGACATCCTGTGTCAACCGAAGGATCAAGAGGGACTAGGGATCCACAACCTAGAATTAAAAAATATAGCTTTGCTCAGCATGTGGCTGTACCGCCTGCTAACAACAGACGGTACATGGCAGGAGATCCTACGCAATAAATATCTAGGGACTAAACCACTGGTTCAAGTTCAATGAAAAAGTGGGGATTCAAATTTCTAGGCAAGCCTCATGAAAGCAAAAACAGATTTTCGATGATTCGAAACTTTCATTATAAAGGATGGGTCACAAATTAGATTCTGGGAGGATGCATGGTTAGGCAACAGCCCTCTACGCGTCCAGTATCCACAACTTTATAACATTGTCCGGAAAAATAGGCTACGATGGCTGAGGTACTAAGTCCACGGATCCCAAACTTAACCTGGCGTCGAGATCTCATTGGTAGCAAATTGGCAAAGTGAAACAACCTGGCTTCACGTCTTGGCAATATTATGTTAAGCCATGACAGAGACGAATTCAAATGGAGATTAGACCAGACATGTGTATTTTCGGTTAAATCACATTATCTGGGCTTAATCTATCAAAACAGACCGAACAATAATTAAAAAAATTCTGAAAATTGAGAGCCCCACTCAAGATTAAGATTTTTCTCTAGTACCTCAGGCATGAGTTATCCTTACCAAAGACAATTTAGCAAAGCGAAACTGGCACGGCAATCAACAATGTTGCTTCTGTCATGAAAATGAAACAATGCAACATCTGTTTTTTGACTGCCGTTTTATGCGAATGGTATGGGTCTCGGTCTATGCGGCATGGGGCATACCCAAACCGCGTAATATGGCTAATATGTTTGGGAGCCGGCTAAATAGAGTACCTAAAAACTTCAAACCACTTATACTTGTGGGCGCGACAACTTTGTGTTGGTCTGTTTGGCTCTGCAGAAATGGTGTGGTGTTTGATAACAAACAATCTTTCTTTTTTCATGTTGTTTTCTCAACTACGCATTGGCTCCGCACGTGGGCTATTCTTCAGCGGCCTTCTTCCCAGGAGGTACTTGTGGAGGCATCTCTTTTTTTGGCTCAGGTGGCCAAGATTTTTTTTGCCCGAGCATATGGGTGGCGGTTTAGTCTTAGGATTGGCGGCTATTAGAGTGTCAGGTATTTTATCAAGCTCTTTTAGGATGTGTGTTGTTCTGGCAGAGGCTGCAAATATTTCAAGACGATGTATCAACTCGATGTATATTTTTTGAAATTAATAAAGTTCCTTTTTCCAAAAAAGAAAAAAAATAAAAAGCGGACCGTTTCTATGGTACAATTGACTTTGGTCCGTTTTTACTCACTGAACGGTGGACCCGATCGTCTCTTCTCAGACATGTGGACCCTCCCTAATCGTGTTCCCCTCGGCACGCCTGACCCTCCCTAATCGACGTTCCCCTCCGCTCGCTCGACCCTCCCTAATCGTGTTCCCATCTGCACGCCCGCGCCTTTGGCGTTCCCCGCCGCACGTCCTCCTGCGGATGCGGCAGGGCATCTTGGAGCTGCGGATGGAGGCGGGGTGTTGCGCCTTGGGCCGGCGGACGGGACTGGTTGCGGTGGGGTCTGGGGGCGGCGTGAGCTATGAGCGGCGGGAACCGGTGGAGGCCGGGGTGGGAGCTGCATCATCGGCAATCAGCGGCGGCGCCATGGTTTCGGCCTCCCCTTCCTCTTGGTGGCTGCTCGTCCATTCAACGCCTTCCCCCACGCTAGCGCCCCCTGTTGCCTCCTATTCGAATCGGAAGCGAACGACTGGGAGTGGAGGCGGTGCCCCGTAGCCTCGTATCCGAATAAAAAGCGAATCTCCGGTACGTCTGAATCAAAGTCTTGGCCGACTCCGAGTCAAAGTTGCATTTTTGTTCCGACTCATATTCAAGTTGCGTTCTTGTTTCTGTATGTAAATAGCTGGAGTATCCTTTTTGCAGAGATATCTGAAAATTGCTGGGTCATCTCCAACGTGTTGTCGCCGAGACGTTCCTCGCCGTAGACGAAGTCACGAAGTTGTCGGCTTTGTGTCCTCTCGTGCCGCACCTTTGCCGTCACCAGTAGCACTGAGATTTCCTGCACCAACACCCTGCTGTTTCAGCTTCTTAACTACGTACTGCACACAAGGTACGAACCAGTTTTTCCAGATTATGTGTGTGCCTATTGTTAGTCTTGGCCTCTCCGGCAATACTATGTTTCATTCAATTTTTGAAAAAAACAAAGACTGAACAAAACTGGTTTACAAGTTCAGAGTTTGGTTGCCTATTAGAATGGCCCTCTCAATACAAAGAAGATGCGGTTCAGTCCCTATTGTAGTTGTAGAATTTCAGATGTTCTTCACCTGCTTCTGTTCTGAATTAAATTCAGATTTATCAGTAGCGCAGCATTGTAGTTTGGTTGTCCTTACAGAAGGGCATCAAGGGCTCACGTCGAGACAGAAAGTTCATTGGATGACGCTCTCACCGAGGCTTCAACATGTAAAATGCCTTGTGCTTTGAGAAGAATGTTTGCAATTATTATTGTATTTTGTGAATGCACAAATATTAGAGCTTTGTGGGATAAGCATTTTGAAGATATGGCTGATGATTATGTACGGAATCATGGTAACACTCCAATTGTGGTTCAACTTGTGCTTAGGGATATAGCCGATATTGTACGATCAATGGGCAAAGATATCAAAAACTATGGATTCCCAGAATTGGATGTTTCAGCTGCAAATTATTTACATTTGTCTTCAAAAAATTATGTCTGAATTATTTTTAGTATAATATACTTGGTTTTTGTTATTTTCACTATATAAATTATATTTCACAGCAGTAACATGCATTCAACTAATAAGAGCTTCAATAATTTATATCTTTTTTATTTTACAAATTTACAGATGAGACATCTAGAGACTACTACAGAGAACTCACCGAGGAAAGGAATATTGGCTTTCAAAAAGAGGATTTGAAACTCATTGACACATTGAATGCCGAACAAATGGCCGAGTATAATGAGATTCTAGATCATGTGCTCAACCATAAAGGAAATGTCTTTTTTTTGTTGATGGCCCTGGTGGAACTGGTAAGACCTACCTTTATAGGGCATTGCTGGCAAAAGTTCGATCGATGGGTATTATTGCCGTTGCTACTGCGACATCTGGAATTGCAGCCTCTATTATGCTGGGTGGTCGTACTGCACACTCTAGATTCAAAATCCCAATAAAGCTTTGTGAAAACTCCATTTGTAACTTCACAAAACAGAGCGGAACCGCTGCATTGTTGCGCACATCATCACTGATTATATGGGATGAAGTGGCCATGACACGAAGACAAGCAGTGGAAACTCTAGATAGATCTTTGCAGGACATAATGGAATGCAATCAACCTTTTGGTGGTAAGGTAATGGTATTTGGAGGGAATTTTAGACAAGTCCTTCCAGTTGTGCCTCGTGGCACTAGGGCACAAATTACCGATGCCACGCTTCAGCGGTCATACATATGGGAGAAGGTGCATAAAGTACAACTTCAGTAGAACATGAGAGCGCAAGGCGATGCGTGGTATTCTGATTTTTTGCTTAGGATTGAAAATGGGACTGAGGTAACATATACAAATGATTACATGCAGCTGCCAGATGAAATTGTTATAGAGTATGAATCAGAGAATTCGATTGACACTCTCATAGAGCATGTGTTCCCTGATTTGGAAAAAAAATTGGACATCTGCATCTTATATGCGTGAACGTGCTATTTTGTCAACAAGGAATGAGCATGTTGATGGACTAAATGCTAGGATGATTGATATATTTTCTGGCAAAGAAAAGGTGTTCTACAGCCATGACTCTGTTGATGATGACTCAAACAATAATTATCCTCTGGATTTTCTCAACTCAATCACACCAAATGGGCTACCGCCTCACGAGCTGAGGATAAAAAAAAATTGTCCGGTTATTCTCCTGTGAAATCTTGACCCTCACAACGGTCTGTGTAATTGTACTCGTTTGGTGGTGAAAGGTTTCGACGATAATGCAATTGATGCTGAGATTGTCAATGGTCAACATGCTGGGAAAAGGATTTTCATTCCTAGGATACCGCTATGCCCATCGGAGGACATTACACTTCCTTTCAAGTTCAAAAGGAAACAATTCCCAATTAGATAATTCCCTAGACAATTCCCCCTTACCTCTCACAATGGACCCACAAGGGCAAACTTTGTTGATTCTGGTGAGCAATATATATTTTTTATCATATCCCTTCCTTCCATGTTGTAGACTCACCTAATATATGTCTAACATTTATAAATAGTAATTTATGTATGTGTTGAAGGCAAAGAAAACATTGACCCAGCAGAACGAATACGGCAAAAGAAAAGAGAAAAATATGCCAGTTTGACAGAGGAGGAGAAGGAGAAGAAGCGTGCAAAGGCAAGAGAAAATTATCAGCGTAGGAAGGCCACTAAAGGAAAAGAAATAATCCCGGATGGTATGAGGTTATTTTGAAAGGTGTTTCTATCATATTTTGAAAAAGGTCTACTTTCATGGCACATCATAATTCTTTTTTTTTTTGAATAAAATGCAGGAGCTCTGCTATATCATTTAAGAAAGGGGAAGCAGTTCAAAGTTCTTAAAAAAGAGATATTACAGAATTAACTAAGTCCTCAAACTCAAGGTAAAAGCAACCAAAGTTAAACATTATTAATGAACGATAACTCAGGGCCACCACATGCCAATCTTCTGTCACTGATTTCTCCCTTGATCTCCTGTATGACCGTGATTGGCAATCCAAACTGTTGATTGAAAACCCTACGGTTCTGCTCCTTCCAAATGTTCCAGGCTGTGTAAATCATCATTGCGGCCTTCAGCTTTCTTGTCTTGTTAGGCAGGTTAGCAAGCTCCTTTTCCCACCAATCTAAGATCTGCAGGCCTGATTGTGGTATCTTTACTAAGTTTTGTGTCCACGCGGCCACTGTGCTCCACACTTGTTGCGCAAACTGGCAGTGCAGTATGAGATGTGATGCTGTTTCCTGCTCCTGGTTGCACAAAGAGCATACTGGGTTGCAGGGCCATTGCCGAGCCAAGAGTTTATCTGCAGTTAGTATCTTGCTTTGGACAAGAAGCCATGCAAAAAACTTGTGCTTTCCTTCCGTTTCTGCCTTCCAAATATAATCTCCTTTGAACAAGCTGTATGATCCTACGAACTGTGCATTGTAAGCAGACCTTGCCGTGTACATCCCGTCCGCTGTCCATCTCCAGGCAATAGTATCTGGTTCATCTGTAAGTTGCACTGACTGCACAAAGTCCCACAACTGCACAAAGCTTGCCATTTCTTCCACTGTCTGCATCCTCCATAATCCTCGTGTCCAGTTTTGCTGGTGAATTTCCTCGCTTACAGTTTTATTTTTCCTCCACACTAGCCGAAACAAGTCTGGAAAGACATCCATAGGTGCTTGTCCATTCATCCATGACGATTGCCAGAATCCAGCCTTTAACCCATTTCCCACCGTGACTATTGTGCTTACTCTGAATAACTGCTTGTCAATTGCATCCACCGGCGGTTCAGTGCCTACCCATGGTCTCTCCGGTGACACCCACTGGAACCATAACCACCTCAAACGCAAAGCTCGACTGAACAAGTCCAAATCCAAGATTCCCAGACCTCCAAAATGTTTTGGTCTCATTGCCTTTCGCCATTGTACTAGGCAATTTCCTCCATTGGCCTCAGCCATTCCTTTCCAAAGGAAATTCCTTCTAAACTTATCAATTTTCTTGATGGCCCACTTTTGAAGCTTGAAAACAGTTATTAAGTATGTCGGTACTGATGTTAGTACCGAGTTGGTGAGCTTCAGTCTTCCTGCTTTATTCAGTAGCTTCCCTTTCCAAGTCGTCAGTTTGGCACCTACTTTGTCTATGAGTGGTTGAATGTCCACTCTTTTGAGCTGTCTGACATGGAGAGGAAGTCCAAGATAACTGCACGGGAACTCCTTAACCTGGCACTGAAAAGCTTCCATGACATGTTGTAAATTCATGCCATCACAACAAACCGGGTATACTGCACTTTTGTCAGTGTTAGTGACCAGCCCTGAAGCACAACCAAAAGCTCTCAATATATTTTCTACCACCTGAACCTCTTCAGTAATTGGGTTAAGGAAAATTGCAGCATCATCTGCATATAAGCTGATTCTTATCCTTGCATTTCTGTTGCAGATCAGTGATAGTAATCCTTCGGCGGTAGCTCTTTTTAACATTAGTTGTAAAGGCTCCATAGCTAAAATGAAAAGCATTGGAGATAATGGATCTCCCTGCCTGAGCCCAGTTTTATGTTTGAACCATTTCCCCCTCGAGCCATTCAGCAGAACTGAAGATGTTGCTGTCCCCAACAGTGTTGTTACCCATGATCTCCACCTTGAGCCAAAGCCCATTTGTTGCATCACCTCCTGTAGATAATCCCAACGAACTGTATCAAATGCTTTAGCTATGTCTAGTTTCAGAAACAATGTTGGCTTCTTTGCTCTGTGTAACTCCTTGAGCAGGTTCTGTGTGTAGAGGAAATTGTCTTGGATGCTTCTTCGTTTGTTGTGACCTTGAGACTAGAGTATCCAACTCAGTTGACAACCTTGTGGCCATCAACTTAGAGATGAGTTTGTTACACTGTGTGATAAACTGATGGGCCTATAATCGCCCACTTGCAAGGCATCATAATTCTTGAAATGAAGATTTGAATCGATTGGCAGGCACAGATGGTTCTTTGGTCTCTACTCCGTTTAATGGGGTCACACAAATCATCGAAGCAAGTACATTACCTGGGAACCAGTTTAAAAGCACTGAGATTGGAATTATAAAGAACCTAAACAAGTGAAAACATCTCTCACCTAGATAATTCCCCCTTATGACCTCTCACAATGGACCCACTGCGCATCTTGGATGAGGAGAAAGTTTTGAGGTGTTGAAGAAAATAGCACTTTCTAAAATACTTCTGCCCTTTTGCTTCTACTTTTTTCACCATAGCAGTTTCTACCCGCCGGCAGCGTACCCACGTTCATTCACTTGCTAAAAGTAACACCTTCTTATCTTCCTCCACATGTCCCTTGCCAGGCTATGCGTTGATTTAGCGTTGATACTTCTTGCCTTGCTTCTTTCATGCACTGGAATATAATTAGTATCCTATTAGCATAACATACGTTCTTTCCTACCTTCTACTCCTACGTGATTGATTCTTTCCAATTTCGCCATTTTGCATCGCTTTCCTCTCTCTTTCATGCACGGTGATTAGTCCCAATCCCATGCGCTGCTTGACCTAGGACTACGAGCGGCAATGGACTGCTAGGGCCTGCTTGCTTCGACCAACACCCCACGGACAGAACAGCGAGCAGCATCATCGGCTCATCGCGACATCAACGACGCCCTCCAGCACTACGTGGCAGCCAGTCCGACATCAGCCGCGTTGCCTCGGAGGGCGTCCTCGCCACCGCGACCTCCGCCTTGATTGAAAGGTAGCCCGATTCTACGTGAAGCACTTGGCCAGCGGCCGGATCACCATCGCTGCCATTTCAAAGGTAATGCATTCTTTGATCATCATAGATCAATTAAATACTGCTTTTGCGAAGTAGATGAACTGCATTGTACCTCGGTCAACCCCAGAATATGGTGCTCATATGCATCTCGTGGTTATATGTCTAAATAAAGTATATGCATGCATGGTCATATTGAAAATAATATGGTTGCCTGCAGCCTGCAACGTGGGAAAGAAGTCAAATAATTTGTAGCCAACATTTAGGTAATCACTTCGAGGTTTGGTTTTTGTATCCTCATGGATTGTCGTGTTCCAATTGATGATACGACGAACACAACACTTGGATGTAAGAGACCAAGGGCAAACTTTGTTGATTCTGGTGAGCAATATATATATTTTTATTATATCCCTTCCTTCCATGTTGTAGACTCACCTAATATATGTCTAACATTTATAAATAGTAATTTATGTATGTGTTGAAGGCAAAGAAAACATTGACCCAGCAGAACGAATACGGCAAAAGAAACGAGAAAAATATGCCAGTTTGACAGAGGAGGAGAAGGAGAAGAAGCGTGCAAAGGAAAGAGAAAATTATCAGCGTAGGAAGGCCACTAAAGGAAAAGAAATAATCCTGGATGGTATGAGATTATTTTGAAAGGTGTTTCTATCATATTTTGAAAAAGGTTTACTTTCATGGCACATCATAATTCTTGAAATGAAGATTTGAATCGATTGGCAGGGACAGATGGTTCTTTGGTCTCTATTCCGTTTAATGGGGTCACACAAATCATCGAAGCAAGTACATTACCCGGGAACCAGTTTAAAAGCACTGAGATTGGAATTACTTCATCACGGCCAATTTCAAGTTTGTGTGTTATCGGTAATTTAATGTATATGATAAGTATATAACAAAGTTCAAATTATATATATACATCATAATGATATGTGTTTAATGTATGTGTACAAGATTAGTAAATGAGGACGGTCCTACCTATGCTAATGACGATGATTGGCTCCATACATATGATAGTTCTACCATAGGAAATACAAGAGCATCAGGTTAATATATGGAACTTTTGGTGTCTTTTTGAACTTTGATGTGTTTGAATTTCTTTTATTTAGCATGTGGGGCATCATGTCATGATGTCAATGGCTTTTTGAAATTACCAATAGGTCAAGACTCTGCAGATGTTGTGCCGATCGTACATGAGATGAACCATAAGTCAAAAAAAAATAGCCGACTTGACAGAAGAACAAAAGGAGAAGAAGCGTGCAAAGGCAAGGGAAAACTATCATCTTCGGAAGGCTCGAGCTAAAGCATTGGCCACTCTACCAATACCTGATAGGAGTTCTTGTGATATTGGTACTTTCTTATTTCATGGTAGACGAGTTTATGCAACAAAAGTAGTTTTCTTCTTCTAGATGGAGTTTTGTCAAAACACTACTACAGAATACATCATCGCAAACGCATCATCACTGCCGGTTTGTTTCGAACCGGCGGTGATAGTCTATCACCGCCGGTTCCAAATGAACCCGGCGGTGATGCTAACGTATCACCGCCGGTTCGTAATACGACCCGGCGGTGATGCTCTCGAGAGTATCACCGCCGGGTTGTAATATGACCCGGCGGTGATGTGTTATCCACCTATTTTAATTTCTCTAAACCTCTCTTTCACTCATCTCCCCCGAGGCTCCCTCTCTTCTTCTCTCGCCATCCAGCCCGCCCCTCCGCTCCCTCCTACCACTCCTTTGCCCGCTCTGCTCGCCTGCCTGCCCTTCTGCTCTGCTCGCCTGCCTGCCCTTCTGCTCCGCCTCCTCCCATGACCCGCTATGGTCAGCGACTGGATGCGCCCAGGCCATGCTCCGGCGCACGGGCCCCAACCTCGGCGCGCTCCGGCGAGGGCGAGCTTCACCACCGGCGCGAGCCATCTCGGGCGCGGGCCGCTGTCCTGAGGACTCAGCCCCGTCGCAGCTGGGCGAGCTTCGGTGTGGGTGTGGGCCGCCGCTGCGAGGACCCTGCCTTGCTTCGCCGGTCACGTCACCCTAGCCCTCGTCGGCAGCTGCGCGCCCGGAGGCCGCGCCTACCTGGCCGGATTTGGCCGCCCGCCACTAGATCTGGCTGTGGTCACCCGGCCGCCGCTCCCACCTGGCCGGATTTGGCCGCCCGCCGCCGGATCGTCGTTGCATCCATTCTTCGCTCCGTCCGTTCCCCATTCATCTCCCCCGTCACACAGAGCGCCTCCGCCGACCCTTCCCCTTCCCTAACCTCGCCTCCCCTCTCTTCCCCTGCAGGTAGGGAAGCGGCGAGCACGCAGCAGCGGCACGGAGCAGGGTCCGGGGGCGGCACGGAGCGGGCCCAGGGCGGCGGCGGCGAGGAGAGTCCACTGCAGGAGGGCTCGTGGGGCGGCGACGGGCTGGGAGTAGCAGGAGGGTCGGCGCCTCCTCTCTGCGGTGGCGGGCAGCGAGCAGCAGGAGGGCCGCCGCCTCCTCTCTACGGCGGCGGGCGGCGAGCAGCAGGGGACCGCCACCTCCTCTCTGCGTCGGCGGGCAGCGAGCAGCAGGAGGGTTTTTTTTTTTTGTTTTGGGACAGGTTCAACACCGCCGGTTGTGGAACCGGCGGTGATGGCCCTCCTTATCACTGTCGAGTTAAATCCAACGCCCCTCAAAACCGGCGGTGATGGCCATTTTGAACCGGCGGTGATGAGGGGCGCTGGAGTAGTGAAAAATGATCATTGCAGGTTGCACCGAGGACTCGTCTCCTGAAGAGCGAAAGAGGGAGCGAGAGAGGAGACGATATGCTACATTATCAGACATTTCGAAACAAGATAAGATTTTCAGGGATGGCATGGCTCGTAAAAGAAGGAACATGCATACACAAGGTGGAGTATTATTTCTCATTACTATTTCTCATTACTGATCAACTTATTCATCTAAATGGGTCCTCACTTTTTAATAATGTTTATTTATAGATGTTAATGTTGATGACACACCTGAAGCTTCTAAACGGGAGCTAGAAAAATGCAGATACGCCACTCGGTTGCAAAGAAAAACGGGGTTTTACAAGGTATAGTATGACCAGCACATCTATTCAGCTCAGAAAAAACCCAAAACAATGCTAATATGCTTTATATTTATTTTCTGCAGTGAATGGCCATGCTAATTGTTCAGATCAGTCAGTGGTACTCCAAAATACAAATGGTATTATTCCTCTAACGAATCTTGTTAAAACCTAATTGATATTTATATACTAATAATGCTGAGAACATATGTAGGTCCTATGTCTGCACATGTGGATCACAATCGTTTTGAATCTGGGATATGGGAACCAGAGGACATAGATGATCAAAATGAAGGTGATGGATCATCATATATGATATGTGTTGATATTTGTATTATCGAATAAGTACTTCTGTTATGCAATTGGGCACCTGTACTTACATTCGGTAATATTTTCATGGTTCACTACATCAGAGGAAGATTTGGACTGTGAAAAAACCGAAGATGTTATGACAGATATTTATGATGATGATGAGGCTAGGGTGTTCCATGATAGGGGTATACCTATTCTTTTTTTTTTTGAAACCAGGGTATACCTATTCTCATTGTATTAATTTGTATTTATAGATATTATTTTATGTCAAAATAGAGTAAAGTAACTTAAAAAATGTGAACATTTTATAATCCAACTATTTTTTTGGTGTGCATTGCTGCATGCAGAATTTGTCTACAAGACAAACAGAGATGCAGATATTGCAGCACCATTGTTTGATCCATTCGATAGTGTTTATAAGGATCTTCCAAAAGAGCACCAGAGACTTCAAAAAGTGCCCAATTGTGAGTTTTGCGGTGCAATAAAATTTCCTGGTGAAGGCCTTGGTTTTTGTTGCAGACAGGGAAAGGTTAACATCTTCATACCAGATGTCCCTAATGAATTGCAACGACTTTTCACAAGCCAAACAGACAAGGATGCTTTGTACTTCCGGCAGAATATTCGTTACTTCAACTCACACTTCTCATTCACCAGCTTTGGAGCCACAGTTGATCGTCGTCTAGCTACTGCAGCTGGTATTAACCTTAAATTGTGAATTCTTGACAAGTGTATTTATTCGTTTCATACATATATGAATAACACAGTAGATTCTCGCTGGCTCTTTCAGGTACAGGTGTTTATACTTTCAAAGTGCATGGGCAAATATATCATAAGCTAGACCAACTGAGGCCTGGTGGCAAAGGTCCTCGCCATATGCAACTATATTTTTATGATACAGATGAGAGCATTGCACACAGATCAAAGAGATCTCCCCATTTAGATGCTGATTTAATTAGGAATATACTGGGTATATTTCGGAATAATCCTTACATGCACACATTCAGAAGTCTCGGTCAACTTGAAAATATTGATGAGTACAAAATCGAGATGAATACAAGCATTTCAGTGGACCAACAACGATACAATGCTCCTACAATGGAGCAAGTTGCAGCTATATGGCAAGAGGGTTCTGATGAGAAGCGTAAATTTGATCGAAGTATAATGATATATGCAAATTCTGGGCGTGCACATTTCATAAGAGCATATTATGGATGTTATGATCCACTTTCGTATCCTGTATTCTATCCTAATGTTGAGACTGGTTGGGAAGATAAAAAGATTTTGCTAGAAGAGAAGCCAGTTATTCGTATTCCAAGGTAGAAGAGGAAATATACTAAACGTACAAAGCCAGGTAAGGATCGTATATTGTTATTTTTTATTTTTACTTCTTAAATCATAAATATTTCCTCATACAATAATTATTATCATACATCGTAGATGCTTGTAAGCCACGTGTGGAACATAACAACAAACAGAAAACATTGAAGAATTGACCTAAGGTTGCGTTGGAAGGTATATGCGCTGGTTTCTATGTTTTATATAGATGTAGGTTAAATATTCTTATTACTTTGCATACTAATATATATATACAGATCATGATGCCTGTGTGGAGAACAATGAGGAAGATATAAATGGCGACATCGATGATGGAAGCGGGGATGACATTGATGGAGGTTTGTGCAGTACCACTCAATTTTATGATCAACATATACAAACATTGCCCGCTAAAGTTGTTTAGTAATTTTTTGTTATTTCTTCTGTGATCAGGAAAATCATCATCACGGTTGCATGTAAGTGCACGTGAGTACTATTGTTACATGATGCAGGTTCGTGAAGGCGTGTTTGTGATATTCTTCTATGGAGGTCGGCTCTTTCAACAGTGGATTGTTGACATATATATCAAAATTGAATCCATGCGCTTGGACTGGTACTCAAATCCTGAACATCAGAAAATCATTAGAGCTGATCTTTATCAGGTAAATATTGGTCCATGATCTGCAATACTCATATAAAATAATGTAAATGTGTTAATATACTTATTTGATAATACAGGGAATTCTTGACTCCCTTGCATCGGGTGAGGTCAGTGGGCAGAGGACTGGAAAACGTTGGTACTATCAAAGGACTTTCCTGGCAGTGATAGAGATGTGAATTGCAGATTCATGGATGCAATGGCTTTAGTGGCACGTTATGGTCGTCCAGATTACTTTGTCACAATGACATGCAACCCCTACTGGCCAGAAATATTAGAGCAGCTACTGCCAGGTCAAACACCTCAAGATAGACCAGATATTGTAGCCAGGGTATATCATGCCAAGCTTCTTGATCTGCATGACTTCCTAATTGTCAAAGGCCATTTTGGAAAGGTGAAAGCATGGGCACACGTAACAGAGTTCCAGAAATGGGGTTTACCCCATGAGCATTTTTTATTGATCATGGACAGTAGTGCTAAACTAAGTAGTCCTGATGACTATGACAAATACATATCTGCTGAGCTTCCAGATAAAAAAAGCACCCTACCCTGCATCGACTTGTTTGTAAACACATGATGCATGGTCCATGTGGGAGTCTCAATCCTAAATGTGTGTGTATGGCGGATGGTGCATGTCGTTTCAAGTACCCTCGTCAGTTCTGTGACTCTACACAACAAGGAAAAGATGCATACCCTATATATAGAAGACGTGAAGATGGGCATAAAGTGTTTATCAGAAATAAATGGTTGGATAACAGATGGGTTGTGCCATATAATCCGACACATCTGATGAGGTATAATTGCCATATCAATGTTGAGGTATGTTCCAGCATCAAGGGAGTTAAGTACTTGTATAAGTATGTATACAAGGGAACTGATTGCGCCTCATTTGCAGTTGAGAATAAAAATGAAAGTGACCCCGTAGTAATTAATGAGATAAAACAATATAGAAAGGCAAGGTGCATTACCGCCATTGAAGCTATCTACAAGTTATATCGTTTTCCGATGTACTCTATGTCGCCACCAGTTTTACAGATGCAAGTACATCTTTCTGGAATGCACATGGTTCCCTTTAATGATGGTGATAACCTTGAAGATGTAGTGCAGCTGAAACGACCCGGGTTTCTTAAAGGAGAACCCGAATCCCTGTATCGTCGTGATAGTCCCTGTATCAGTAGCTATCACATACAGAACTCATTTCAGGCAGTAAATCAATTCATACTCACTTAAAAGAGGTTCAAACATAGATTTAATTATTACAAAATCCAAATGATTTACAATACGAATCTATTATTACAAGCCCATTGGGCTAACTGGAACAAACAGAAAGCGGTAGCGGTAGCGGTAGCTAATCTTCGGGCCATCCTTCATCTTGAACTCCATCACCACAGGCAGCACTTGAGCGTAGCATGAACTTCTAAGCTTCAATCGTACCATCCATCTTCGTTGGCGTCGAACTCCTGCTCGGATCTTGCATCTTGCCAAACTATCCCCAAGGACGGGATAGGTTCACGTCACCATCCGTATGTAAGCTTTTAAGTGGATGTAAAGGTATAAAAAGTAGCCAATGGATAGGCTGGGGTTTCCTATGCAAGCATATACATATATATCCATAATCATGTCTTTCACCCATCCCAGGTCGGTGCAGGAAACTCCCTTTCCTTGCACCTCATCTGACTCCACAGGGGGAAGTAGACTAGAGGGAGGTAGAAATACTGGGGTTTACTACTCTATGAAAGTGCAGCCAGATCAAGAGTTGTACATAACCGAGTATGCGGCTATACGTATAGTTTTCATCCTGCAGGGGTTGTACACCTGTACCCACTCGGGCTGCAAGCCGGGAGCGACCCAACTGAGACACAGCCCACAACCATGACTCCCTAACCATGACAGTACCATCCTGCATTCCCGAGGTGGGATACATTCGCCGCAACGAATGTTCCGGGCCTGTGGATCTCTAGCTTGGCCATGGCTTCGAGAATCTCGGAGACTAGGGTCGGAGAACCCGACTGGGCCCACGCACCCCGAATTGGGCGTGCGCGGTCTACCCTCTCCTAGAGACTAGGGTCGGAACACCCGACCGGGCCCGACGCACCCCGAATTCCCATGGGCGTGCTCGGCCTACCCTCTCCTTAAACACAACCACAGTCTGATACCGCACAACTAGAAATGGCTGGAACCCCTTCCCATACGGGGGTAAGTGGTTTGCACGTTTGACATATATTGCCGGGGCACTATCTCGAACTATATTGCCGGGGCAAGCATCTTCTCGCGCAGTCCTCCGCAAAGGTCCGCCAAAGGCACCCATAACAGGTATCGCCTCTCCTTGGGCAACCACACAGGTACACCCCTCCTCATCCCGCACCCGCCACAGGTGCTCCTTAGGATGTGCCCACCACACATCCCCGGCCAGTCGTTTGTCCCCGCTAAAAGCCCTATCTCTGGCTCCTCACAAAGTGGATCTCATGCATGCCAAGACTATCATATCATGGAATCCCATACCCAATCACTCTCATAGTAGCCAAAGCATCCAATAATCAATCAAGGTATAGGGATGCAAGGAATACGGTATAAGTAGGCCATGCAGGCTTATCACACACACACACACACACACACACACACAAGTAAAGCAATAGCAATTCTAGCAAGCAATGCCTAATAGGTATTCAAGTCAAAGATGGGTGTGAACTTGGCAGCTCTTCGTAGTCCTCCGTGGTCTTCTCGTAGTCCGGGACGTCCTCCTGGTTCTTCTGGGCGTCCAGGGCGACGATCTTCTCTTCAGCAGCAGGACCTATTCATAATTACAAATTACTATAAGGGCCAAAGTGCAAGAAATGCACGAAACTATCCAAATAAGATCCAAATCACAACAAAACCTACTCTAACGCATAGATCATAATTTTAGAAGAATTATGAAACTAGTTTCATAATTTTCGGAGCTCTGGTTGATTTATTATGAATTTTTGAAGCTTAAAACAATTTCTAGAATTAAATAAAGGTTTTCGGAACAAGAAAAACACACAGTCAGCCACGTGGCAGCCTCTGGGAGCGCCACGTGTCATGCTTGACGTCAGCATGGGGTCAGGCTCTGCTGTCGTCATTATCACATCAGTGTTGACTTGGTCAACATTGACCAAGTCAATGGTCAATGGGTCCACGTCCAGGTCAGCGGGTCCACGGTCAGTGGGGCCCACCAGTCAGTCTCACAGGAGACACTGACATGCGGGTCCCGCGTGTCAGCAGGGGTTAAAGCAAAAGAAAAGGGAAAAAGAAAAGGGTTTCTGGGCTCAAAGGACGATCAGGCCGGCTTGGCGGCCCACTAACTCGGCTTGGCCCACGGCTCAAAAGAATGGCCGGCTCGGGAACTCGGCTTAGCAGGCCGGCTTGGGGGATCGGCCCGGCCCATGTCTTGCAGCTCGGCTCGGGGAACTGGGCCGGTGGAGAGCGGCGGCCCATCTTCTTCTTCTCCTCTTCTTTTCTTTCCTTTTCTTCTCCTTCCTTTCACTGGTGAGCCGGGCCCGCGTGGCAGCGCGTCCTCCTCATCTCTGCTTCACTCGTCTCCTCCAATGGACCTTGGCAGGGGCGCTCGGTCAGGGATGTTATGGCGAGGGCTCCTCGGCGGCGGCGACGACGGCGAGACATGGGTGACCGGGGCAAGGCGGGGTCATGGACGGAGGGCTGTTGGTCTGGTCTGACACCATGGCGGGGCGAGGGCGAGGCGGTGACGGAAATAGAGACAACACGAGGGCGAGGTCGCGGGTCACCGGCGAGCTAGATCCGCGGCGGCGTGCCGGAGCGAAGGTGAGGCCGGGCTGGACGGCTTTGGGCTCGGCGGACTTGGCAGGCGATGGCGGCGCGACGCGAGCTAGGTGCCCAGGGTGGCGGCAACGAGGTCCGACAGCGACGGGGTAACGGCGGGTTCGTGCTCCGGTTAGGACAGGGCAGGACGAAGGCGAGGCGTGTGCGCGTGTGGCCGGGGTGCGCGTGGCACGGGAGCGGCCGGGTTTGTGTCCAGCGGGCCCGTGGGGAGGCGATGCGGCACGCCGACGGTGCAGGACAGCACGGCGGCGGGGCTAGGAGGCTGGCACAGATCCGCGGCGGTGTGGCGACATGGCGGCGTGTTCGTGGCAAGCACGGCCACGGCGAGGCAGGTCAGGCGGAGGTTCCGGCGGTGCTTGCGTGCGTGAGGCGCTAGCGTGGTGGTGAGGCCGTGCCGCACGGCGGCGGGCTCAGCGACAAGGTGGTGCAAGGCGTGGGTGCGTGCGAGGGCGCAGCGTGTGCACAGCCACGATGGCAAGCGGAGCGGTCAAGTCTGTACGAAGCAGATGAAGGCGGCACCTGGTGGCGTAGAGTGCGTGTGTGTGAGGGTGTTGTGCGTGCGGAGCGAAGCGAAGCGAGGTGCATCCATGGCAAAGGCCATGGCGGGTCTGTGTGCATGTGGTGTGATTGCACGCAGGGCGCTCGGCGAAATGCCGTAGAGGCGCTTGCGTGCGCCACGCCGCGACGTCGAGACGGCGGCCGTGGCAACTGTGGCGTGGCGAGGGCAGGGGGCATGGCTTGAGCGTGCCAGGGCATGACCCTGGGCTCGGCCAGCAGGTCGGGCGCGTGCGCTCACGCGCGGGATCCTGACATGCCAGGTCCGCGGCGTGGCCGAGTCGCGAACGCGGAGCATCGGCGCTCCGGGCTTGCGAGGCATGACGGCAGTGTGAGAAGGGCGACGACGGCTACGTGGTCCTAGGGTCCCTCTACGGTGTTACACACGACAGCATTTAGGAGGGCAACGGAGGGTTTGGTGGCGAGGGAACCTACCGAATGGATTGGGGGAGAAAGGAGATGGCGCCATGACGAGCTGAGGCAGAGGAGGCACGGTGCAGTGCTGTGCCGAGCTGCAACGCCGATGTCGGCGTTCGGGCGCAGGCTTGGCGAAGTACGACGGCGGCGGTCCTCCTTGGGCTCGGCAATGTCCTTCTCCTCCTTCCTCTTCTTGCTAGGCTCCAGGTGTGGCGGCGTCCTCTCCCTCCTCTACTTCTTTCTTTCCCTTTCTCCTTCTCTAGTGGCGGCGGTGGAAAGGGAAGAAATCCCCAGGCTTAGGGTTTGGGGATGGCCGATTGGGGGGTCTTATAGGTGGCGCGGCTAGGGTTGGAGGCTTCGGGGCGGCACGGATGCCAAGGATTGCCGGACAAGCTCGGGGCACGAGGCAGGGACACGCGGTTGGCATCGGACGGCTCCGCGCGGTGGCTTTCCGCGGGCTCGAGCGGACGCGGGTGGTCAAGGGTAGGCGCGCGCGGCAGGCGTGAGCGCGCGCGGGGTTGTAGCTGGCTCAGAGCAGGCGATGCCGGCGCGGAACGCGGGCGATGCGGGTAAAGGCGAGGTGCAGCACCGACGGGCCCCAGCGGCAGTGAGCGCGCGGCGTGGACAGGTGTGCCGACAGGTTCTGACAAGCGTGGGCTTGTCCTCCACCCCCACGACCAAGCGGTTGCGTCCACGCGCGGATAGGAACGCGATGGCGTTAGCGGCGCGAGTGGACGGCTTTGGGGAGAAGAAGAAATGGGGAGAGGGGGAAAAGGTGACTGATGAGTGGGGTCAAGGCGTCAGCGGCAGCGGGCTGGGGACCAAGCTGCGCGGTACGCGTGCGTGGGGCGGATTGGGCTGACGCAGTGCTGTCGGGCCGGAGGGAAAGGTTGGGCTAGGATCGGGCCACGCGGGACAACGAGCCAAGGGCATGGAGCAGGCCGGGGCTCGAGCGGAAACGGGCCGAGGAAGGATAACAGGTTGAGGCAAGGTTAGTAGGCCGAGGTTAGGTGGGCTTGGGTTGGATAGTTAGCAGGCTGGTTAGGGGAGTTAGATGTTAGAGGTTAGGGTTAGCTTTTAGAATTTATTTGAATGGCCATATTCAAATAAATTCCCACACAAATTCATCCAAGCAAAGAAAAATGTTCAAATGGGTTTTGAAACAAGGTAGACTCACTAGATCCAAATAAATCCAAATATATCACACTAGCATTAAGGTCCTTATGTTTCACTAGCTTTTATTTTCTAGGAATTTAGCGAGAATTTGAAGACAACCTTATATTATTGTATCTAATGACACAATCACACAAAAAGTTTTTGAAAACTCGTATTTTTGGAATATATAACATTCCGTAAAAATTATGGGATGTTACAGACTCCCTCCCTCAAAAGAATCTCGTCCTCGAGATTAAGAGGTTACCAAAGTTTCGAAGAACAAAAACTTTTTGAAGTCGAACGATAGCGATATTAAAGCTTGAGGTCTTCGACAAGAACTCACCGGCCATGGCGTAGGGTGCATCTCTTGTTTCCCTTCCTGTCAGGTGGGTGAGCCTCCAACGGTCGGTGGTGTGTGAAGCTCGAGTAGATTTGCTTGCGGATCCTGAGGCTGGACCAGGCGTACGGTTCTTCTTCTTCTTCTTCTTTGGACAGTAGGAAGCCTTGTGGACCATCTTGTTGCAGGCAAAGCAGATGATTGTTGCAGATTCGGTAGTGTTGTCCAGTCTTGGCTGCTGGCTGTTGTAGTGGTCTCTCTCGAGGTTCTTGCTTGGCTTGCTGGAGTTCGATTGGAGGTTGTTCTGGTGCGGAAGTGGTGATGCGTCTTTAACTCTGGGTGGGGTCCCACCTAAGTCCTGGTGTATGGGCTTCCTTCTTTTGCCATGTTGTTTGTCCTTCTTGCATACTTTCTTGGCTGGCTTTTTCTTGCCAAGTGCTTTTCTCCCAGGGCACTCGGCTCTCTTGTGTCCTCGTTGCCTACAGCTTCGACACTTCATCATGAACTCTTCTGGGGCACTGTTCTTTCCCGTGTGTGTCATCCCGGTATGTTGTTCTAGAGTATGACCAATGTGTTGTCTGTTCTGGTCATCCTGGTAGTCATTCTCTTGGTGCACTTGGCTGTTCTGGCCCAACATGTTAAGGTGCAACTGGTGACAAGCTCTTCTTCTCTTAGTCCTGAGGCGTTCTGCCCCTAGGGTTACTTCTTTCTCAACCGCTATTGCTCGGTTCGCCATGCTCATAAGTGAAGGGTATTCTTCTCCAGCTATGATGATCCTGATCTCATAATTCAGTACTCGGTGAAACCAAAACTGCTTCTTCTCTTCGGTGTCTGTCTCGTCGGGTACATACCTCATCATCTTGGTGAAGTGTCGTGCATACTCGTGCACTTTCATGACTCCCTGAGTCATATTACGGAACTCTTATGCTTTGTGAACGATCAGCTGTCGGGGGATGTGGTACTTACGAAAGGCTTCAGTGAGCTCCTTCCAAGAGATATGTGCAGGATTCTCGTGGGCATAACAGTAGCTATCCCACCAATCTCTAGCTGTTCCCTTCAACTGGTGTGTAGCTAGGGCAACACACTCCTCATCGGTGCAGGCAGTTAGGTCAAGTTTCTTCTCGATTTCTCTCAACCAATCCTCAGCTTCAAGTGGGTTATCTGAGTGATCAAAGGTAGGTGGCTTTAGCTTGAGGAAGCTCTCGATCCTCTTTCGTAGGCCTTCCTTGGGTGTTTCCTGATTCTGGGCAACAATTTGCACCAACTGCTGAAGTAACTGTGTCTGAGATGCCATTGCTTCTGCTACGGTGGGCTCTTGGGGGTAGTGGTGCTCCTTGCTGGCGATTGCTCTCATCTGTGTCCATCGGCGACGGGGTAGGGTTAGCATTGATCTCCTCTTCGGCCTCTTCTTCGTTTTCTCCTTCGACCACCTATCCCGCAGGAGTTTTGGGAGCTCTGGCAGTCCGGACTGCGCCTCTGCCTTGCTCTGCGGGTGGAACAGATGCCTGGGCATGTCCGTGGGTTACGGCTGCAGTTTCCTCTTGAGCGGCTTCTGCTGAACGTGCCATCAGGCGGCTGGATCTTCGAACTGGCATCTTCTGCGAAGGATAGACGAGGAGCTAACTCGACACTCACTAAGAAAACGCTCAAAACTATATCCTACACTCGAGGGTAAGAACCATAAGAGGCAAACAAGATGCAATTTAAGATGCAAGCACTCAAGCAGTCAAACTTTCCTGATCTAACACCTTTCTATCTAATTACTTCGTAACTGCTTCAAAGGTTAGTCTCTACTTTATAAAGTTCAGGGTCTCTCAGGAATCAACCGAGTTTACTTCCTTCTGATCCAAAAAGGCTTCATAAGAAACTTCTTCAGCGTAGGTAAGAGAATGAGTCAAGGATTTAGGGAAAGATAAGTCATAGGTAGTAATGAATGGTTCAAGGAGGTATAGTAAGCATAAAGAGTCGTTCAGAGTGTCCTGGATCTATCGGCCAGTCCTATGGCTCGTGCTACGGTCAAGTATGCTTTGATACCAACTGAAACAACCCGGGTTTTCGAAAGGAGAACAAGAATCCCTGTATCATCGTGATAGTCCCTGAATCAGTAGCTATCACATACAGAACTCATTTTAGACAGTAAATCAGTTCATACTCACTTAAAAGAGGTTCAAACATAGATTTAATTATTACAAAATCCAAAGGATTTACAGTATGAATCTATTATTACAAGTCCAATGGGCTAACTGGAACAAACAGAAAGCGGTAGCGGTAGCTAGTCTTCGGGCCATCCTTCATCTTGAACTCCATCACCACAGGCAGCACTTGAGCGTAGCACGAACTTCTAAGCTTCAATCGTACCATCCATATTCGTTGGCGTCGAACTCCTGCTCGGATCCTGCATCTTGCCAAACTATCCCCAAGGACGGGATAGATTCACATTATCATCCGTATGAAAGCTTTTAGGTGGACGCAAAGGTATAAAAGGTAGCCAATGGATAGGCTGGGGTTTCCTATGCAAGCATATACATATATATCCATAATCATGTCTCTCACCCATCCCAGGTCGGTGCAGGAAACTCCCTTTCCCTGCACGTCATCTGACTCCACAGGGGGAAGTAGACTAGAGGGAGGTAGAAATACGAGGGTTCACTACTCTATGAAAGTGCAGCCAGATCAAGAGTTGTACATGACAGAGTACGCGGCTATACGTATAGTTTTCACCCTGCAGGGGTTGTACACCTGTACCCACTCGGGCTGCAAGCCGGGAGCGACCCAACTGAGACACAGCCCACAAACATGACTCCCTAATCATGACAGTACCATCCTGCATTCCCGGGATGGGATACATTCGCCGCAACGAATGTTCCGGGTCTGTGGATCTCTAGCCTGGCCATGACTTCGAGAATCTCAGAGACTAGGGTCGGAGTACCCAACCGGGCCCACGCACCCCGAATTGGGCGTGCACGGTCTACCCTCTCGTGGAGACTAGGGTCGGAACACCCGACCGGGCCCGACGCACCCCGAATTCCCATGGGCGTGCTCAGCCTACCCTCTCCTTAAACACAGCCATAGTCTGATACCGCACAGCTAGAAATGGCTGGAACCCCTTCCCATACGGGGGTAAGTGGTGTGCACGTTTGACATAGTTCCGTCACCAGGGGCACTATCTCGAACTATATTGCCAGGGCAAACATCTTCTCGCGCAGTCCTCCGCAAAGGTCCGCCAAAGGCACCCATAACAGGTATCGCCTCTCCTTGGGCAACCACATAGGTACACCCCTTCTCATCCCGCACCCGCCATAGGTGCTCCTTAGGATGTGCCCACCACACATCCCCGGCCAATCGCTTGCCCCTGCTAAAAGCCCTATCTCTGGCTCCTCACAAAGTGGATCTCATGCAAGCCAAGACTATCATATCATGAAATCCCATACCCAATCACTCTCATAGTCACCAAAGCATCCAATAATCAATCAAGGTATAGGGATGCAAGGAATACGGTATAAGTAGGCCATGCAGGCTTATCTCTCACACACACAAGTAAAGCAATAGCAATTCTAGCAAGCAATACCTAATAGGCATTCAAGTCAAAGATGGGCGTGAACCTGGCAGCTCTTCGTAGTCCTTCGGGGTCCTCGGGGTCTTCTCGTAGTCCAGGATGTCCTCCTGGTTCTTCTGGGCGTCCGAGGCGACGATGTTCTCTTCAGCAGCAGGACCTATTTGTAATTACAAATTACTATAGGGGCCAAAGTGCTAGAATGCACAAAACTGTCCAAATAAGATCCAAATCACAACAAAACCTGCTCTAACGCAGATCATAATTTTAGAAGAATTATGAAACTGGTTTCATAATTTTCGGAGCTCTGGTTGATTTATTACGAATTTTTGAAGCTTAAAACAATTTCTAAAATTAAATAAAGGTTTTCGGAACAAGAAAAACACACAGTCAGCCATGTGGCAGCCTCTGGGCGCGCCACGTGTCATGCTTGACGTCAGCACGGGGTCAGGCTCTGCTGTCATCATTATCACGTCAGTGTTGACTCGGTCAACATTGACCAAGTCAACGGTCAATGGGTCCACATCCAGGTTAGCGGGTCCGCGGTCAGTGGGGCCCAACAGTCAGTCTCACAGGAGACACTGACATGCGGGTCCCGCGAGTCAGCAGGGTTTAAAGCAAAAGAAAAGGGAAAAAGAAAAGGGTTTCTGGGCTCAAAGGACGATCAGGCCGGCTTGGCGGCCCACTAACTCGGCTTGGCCCACGGCTCAAAAGAATGGCCGGCTCGATTCACGGCTAAGCAGACCGTCTCGGGAACTCGGCTCAGCAGGCCGGCTTGGGGAATCGGCCCGGCCCATGTCTTGCAGCTCGGCTCGGGGAACTGGACCGGTGGAGAGCGGCGGCCCATCTTCTTCTTCTCCACTTCTTTTCTTTCCTTTTCATCTCCTTCCTTTCATTGGTGAGCCGAGCCCGCGTGGCAGCGCGTCCTCCTCATCTCTGCTTCACTCATCTCCTCCGACGAACCTTGGCAGGGGCGCGCGGTCAGGGACGGCGTGGCGAGGGCTCCTCGGCAGCGGCGACGACGGCGAGACATGGGTGACCGGGGCAAGGCGGGGTCATGGACGGAGGGCTGGTGGTCTGGTCTGACACCATGGCAGGGCAAGGCCGAGGCGGTGACGGAAACAGAGACAACACGTGGGCGAGGTCGCGGGTCACCGGCGAGCTAGATCCGCGGCGGTGTGCCGGAGCGAAGGTGAGGCCGGGCTGGACGGCTTTGGGCTCGGCGGACTTGGCAGGCGACGACGGCGCGACGTGAGCTAGGTGCCTAGGGTGGCGGCGATGAGGTCCGATAGCGACGGGGTAATGGCGGGTTCCTGCTCCGGCGAGGACAGGGCATGACGTAGGAGAGACATGTGTGCGTGCGGCCGGGGTGCGCGTGGCACGGGAGCGGCTGGGTTTGTGTCCAGCGGGCTCGTGGTAAGGCGATGCGGCACGCCGGCGGTGCAGGACAGCACGGCGGCGGGGCTAGGAGGCTGGCACAGATCCGCTGCGTTGTAGCGACATGGCGGTGTGTTCGGGCCAAGCACGGCCACGGCGAGGCAGGTTAGGCGGAGGTTCCGGCGGTGCTTGCGTGCGTGAGGCGCTGGCGTGGTGGTGAGGCCGTGCCGCGCGGCGGCAGGCTCGACGACGAGGTGGTGCAAGGCGTGGGTGCGTGCGAGGGCGCAGCGTGTGCGCGGCCACGACGGCGAGCGGAGCGGTCAAGGCTGAACGGAGCAGACGAAGGCGGCACCTGGCGGCGTAGAGCGCGTGTGTGTGAGGGTGTTCTGCATGCGGAGCGAAGCGAGGTGCATCCATGGCAAAGGCCATGGCGGGTCCGTGTGCACGCGGTGTGATTGCACGCAGAGCGCTTGGTGAAATGCCGTAGAGGTGCTTGCATGCGCCACGCGGCGACGTCGAGACAGCGCCGTGGCAACGGTGCCATGGCGAGGGCAGGGGGCATGGCTTGAGAGTGCCAGGGCATGACCCTGGGCTCGGCCAGCAGGTCGGGTGCGTGCACTCGTGCGCGGGATCCTGGCGTGCCAGGTCCGCGGCGTGGCTGTGTCGCGAACGCGGAGCATCGGCGCTCCGGGCTTGCGAGGCATCACGGTGGTGTGAGAAGGCGACGACGGCTACGGGGTCCTAGGGTCCCTCTACGGTGCTACACACGACAGCATGTAGGATGGCAACGGAGGGTTTGGCGGCGAGGGAACCTACCGGACGGACTGGGGGCGAATGAATATGGCGCGGTGCGGTGCTGTGCCGAGCTGCAACACCGATGTCGGCGTTCGGGCGCAGGCTTGGCGAAGTACGACGGCGGCGGTCCTCCTTGGGCTCGGCGATGTCCTTCTCCTCTTTCCTCTTCTTGCTGGGCTACAGGCGCGGCGGCGTCCTCTCCCTCCTCTGCATCTTTCTTTCCCTTTCTCCTTCTCTAGTGGCGGCGGTGGAAAGGGAAGAAATCCCCAGGCTTAGGGTTTGGGGACGGCCGATTGGGGGGTCTAATAGGTGGCGCGGCTAGGGTTGGAGGCTCCGGGGTGGCACAGACGCCGAGGATTACCGGACGGGCTCGGGGCGCGAGGCAGGGACACGCGGCGGGCATCGGACGGCTCCGCGCGGTGGCTTTCCGCGGGCTCGAGCGGACGCGGTTGGTCAAGGGTAGGCGCGGGCGGCATGCGTGAGCGCGCGCGGGGTTGTGGCTGGCTCGGAGCATGCGATGCCGGCGCGGAACACGGGCGACGCGGGTAAAGGCGAGGTGCGGCACCGACGGGCCCCAGCGGCAGTGAGCGCGCGGCATGGACAGGTGTGCCGACAGGTTCTGACAAGTGTGGGCTTGTCCTCCACCCCCCGCGACCAAGCGGTTGCGTACGCGCGCGGATAGGAACGTGATGGCGTGAGCGGCGCGAGCGGACGGCTTGAGGGAGAAGAAGAACAGGGGAGAGGGGAAAAGGCGACTGACGAGTGGGGTCAAGGCGTCAGCGGCAGCGGGCTGGGGACCAAGCTGCGCGGCGCGCGTGCGTGGCGTGGATCGGGCTGACGCAGTGCTGTCGGGCCAGAGGGAAAGGTTGGGCCAGGATCGGGCCACGCGGGACAACGGGCCAAGGGCGTGGAGCAGGCCGGGGCGCGCGCGGAAACGGGCCGAGGAAGGATAATAGGCTGAGGCAAGGTTAGCAGGCCGAGGTTAGGTGGGCTTGGGTTGGATAGTTAGCATGCTGGTTAGGGGAGTTAGATGTTAGAGGTTAGGGTTAGCTTTTAGAATTTATTTGAATGTCCATATTCAAATAAATTCCCATACAATTTCATCCAAGCAAAGAAAAATGTTCAAATGGGTTTTGAAACAAGGTAGACTCAATAAGATCCAAATAAATCCAAATATATCACACTAGCATTAAGGTCCTTATGTTTCATTAGCTTTTATTTTCTGGGAATTTAGCGAGAATTTGAAGACAACCTTATATTATTCTAGCTAATGACACAATCACAAAAAAAGTTTTTGAAAACTCATTTTTTGGAATATATAACATTCCGTAAATATTACGGGATGTTACAGCAGCGTTCTCGGTCTCAGAGGTCTATGCTTACTGAATTTTTTTAGAATGAATATGGAAGATCCAAATGCCCGGAGGCTATTGTACAGGGAGTTTCCCAAGCACTACACCTGGAATTGGCAGGTTGGAAACCTAGGAAGCGGAGGTTTCAAATTGGCAGGCTGGTGTATGCGAATCCTGCTGAAGGTGAAAGGTATTATTTGCGTGTGTTACTGAATCATTTGAGAGGTCCCACCTCATTTGATTCACTATGTACAGTTCATAATGTGTTACACTCGACATTCCCGGAAGCATGTGAGGTACTTGGTCTCGTCGAGACAAATAGTTCATTGGATGACGCTCTCACCGAGGCTTCAGCATTTAAAATGCCTTGTGCTTTGAGAAGAATGTTTGCAATTATTATTGTATTTTGTGAATGCACAAATATCAAAGCTTTGTGGGATAAGCATTTTGAAGATATGGCTGATGATTATGTACGGAATCATGGTAACACTCCAATTGTGGTTCAACTTGTGCTTAGGAATATAGCCGATATTGTACGATCAATGGGCAAAGATATAAAAAAAAACTATGGACTCCCAGAATTGGATGTTTCAGGTGTAGATTATTTACTTTGTCTTCAAAAATCATGTCTGAATTATTTTTAGTATAATATACTTGGTTTTTGTTATTTTCACTATATAAATTATATTTCACAACAGTAACATGCATTCAACTAATAAGAGCTTCAATAATTTATATCTTTTTTATTTTACAAATTTACAGATGAAACATCTAGAGACTACTACAGAGAACTCACCGAGGAAAGGAATATTGGCTTTCAAGAAGAGGATTTGAAACTCATTGACACATTGAATGCCGAACAAATGGCCGGGTATAATGAGATTCTAAATCATGTGCTCAACCATAAAGGAAATGTCTTTTTTGTTGATGGCCCTGGTGGAACAGGTAAGACCTACCTTTATAGGGCATTGCTGGCAAAAGTTCGATCGATGGGTCTTATTGCCGTTGCTACTACGACATCTGGAATTGCAGCCTCTATTATGCCGGATGGTCATACTGCACACTTTAGATTCAAAATTCCAATAAAGCTTTGTGAAAACTCCATTTGTAACTTCACAAAACAGAGTGGAACTGCTGCATTGTTGCGCACATCATCACTGATTATATGGGATGAAGTGGCCATGACACGAAGACAAGCAGTGGAAACTCTAGATAGATCTTTGCAGGACATAATGGGATGCAATCAACCTTTTGGTGGTAAGGTAATGGTATTTGGAGGGGATTTTAGACAAGTCCTTCCAGTTGTGCCTTGGGGTAGTTGGGCACAAGTTACCGATGCCACGCTTCAGCGGTCATACATATGGGAGGAGGTGCATAAAGTACAGCTTCAGCAGAACATGAGAGCGCAAGGCGATGCGTGGTATTCTGATTTTTTGCTTTGGATTGGAAATAGGATTGAGGTGACATATACAAACGATTACGTGCAGCTGCCAGATGAAATTGTTATAGAGTATGAACCAAAGAATTCGATTGACACTCTCATAGAGCATGTGTTCCCTGATTTGGAAAAAAATTGGACATCTGCATCTTATATGCGTGAACGTGCTATTTTGTCATCAAGGAATAGCATGTTGATGGACTAAATGCTAGGATGATTGATATATTTTCTGGCAAAGAAAAGGTGTTCTACAGCCATGACTCTGTTGATGATGACTCAAACAATAATTATCCTCTGGATTTTATCAACTCAATCACACAAAATGGGCTACAGCCTCACGAGCTGAGGATTAAAAAAATTGTCCGGTTGTTCTCCTGAGAAATCTTGACCCTCACAACGGTCTGTGTAACGGTACTCGTTTGGTGGTGAAAGGTTTCGACGATAATGCAATTGATGCTGAGATTGTCAATGGTCAAATGCTGGGAAAAGGATTTTCATTCCTAGGATACCGCTATGCCCATCGGAGGATATTACACTTCCTTTCAAGTTCAAAAGGAAACAATTCCCAATTAGACTCAGTTTTGCCATAACTATTAACAAAGCCCAGGGACAAACTATCCCAAATGTTGGAATATATCTTCCTGAACATGTGTTCTCTCACGGGTAGTTGTACGTTGCATTGTGAAGAGGTGTTTCTCATGAAACTACATGGTTCTTGTTCAAACCAAACAAAGACATTGACCCAACAGGGAAAAGAACAAAGAATATTGTCTACACAGATGTACTCCATGATGTAAGGTTTCTTATGATCAATCATCAATTTCGAATACTCAAGTTTTGATTAAAATTTAGATATATACCGATATGAAGATATTTGTTTGTTTTTATTATGATGCAGGAGCGTGGGTACATTCCGTAGAGCACCATCAGCATGCAAATATTTGGGTTATTGCAAAACTTAAGATTTATAATCCTGTAATGCAATCTAATTACATGTTACAGTTGTTGTAGTATATATTATATTTTAAACTATAATCCACTTACCATTATGCCGGGATATCTTATTTTCTATTGCTAATCAAGTGAGTCACAGATGAATGTGGTGTGTGCTACATTGTTTTCAAGCAATTTCTGATCACAATATAATTATTCAAATACGTGTGTGCCGCACGTGCACCCTACTAGTAGCAATAAAGAAAGATTAATTAGCAAACTAAAAGATTCGCAACACCTATTACAAATTAAAACGCACAATGGTGCTCAGGCGTTTAAGCTCGGCGGCCACGGCAGCACGTACGGGTAGGCTGGCCCCGCGTAGTTGTGGCGCTTCCCCATCCAGACGCGCTCCACTACCGCCATGGTCTCGAGGTCGACGAAGAACCGCCGCTTTCCCTTCCACGATTCCACCACGACGCACGTCTCATGCGCCGCGACAATCGTAGCTCTCCCGGGGTACCGCACCAGTTTCTCCAGCACCCACTCGCCGCCGCCCTTGAGCCGAGAGAAGACCCTGAAGTCGCGGTCTACCAAGCGGACGGCACGCGGCGCGGCGCCTTCTCCGCCGACGACCCGGAAGAAGCGCGCCCCGTCGTGCCACCCCTCGATGCTCTCCGGGAGAGCTTCCAGCGACACCGCCGCCGTGGCCTCGTCGATAACAAGCGCGGCGCCGCCGGCGTCCTTGATAGCCCAGTAGAGGGAACCACCGGCGCGGCCGGCGAAGCAGAAGCAGGCGGTCGCGCTCGGGATATCGATGTTGCGGCCCTTCCACGTGCAGTTCGTGTCGCGCCAGCTACGGTTGCCGGTGGCCTGGTACACGCAGGCCTCCGGCACGCCGCGGCGGCGAGCCAGCATGTGTTCTCTGAGCAGGACGACCATGACTCTGAAGTTGGACATGCTGGTGCAGAGGTCGCCGCCGGCCCGGCCGGTCGCGCCGCCCCTGAGCAGGAACACGCCGAGGCACTTGCGGCCGCTCAGCCGGTCCGGCAAGATGATCGCCCGGCACCGCCGTGTCTTGGGCTCGCATACGGCGAGGTCAGGGTCGGAGCGGCGGCTCCGCGATGGTGTCCGGTACATGTTCCGGAGGAGAAGGAGGCCGTCGCGGCTATCCACGGTCTCCCAGGTGCCATCGACTTCCGGCAGGAAGTCGAGGGAGAAGGACTGCTGGCTGACGGGGATGCCCAGCGTTGGCGACGGCAAGAAGACCGGACGGCTGCCGCCGTTGTGGTAGAGGCCCAGGATGAGGGGTACGCGCAGGAGGCGGAAGCGGGCTAGGAATCCGGCGTCTGCCGCGACGCGGCACCACCGCTTGCACGCGGACGCGGCGCGCACGAGGGAGACGGAGGAGCCGAGGCGGAGGAGGACGAGCTCCAGGACGTCGTCGGGGAAGTCGTGCACGGTCGTCGACGCCGTCGGCACCCCTACCGTTGGCTCTTCCTCATTATTCCGCGACGCTATCGTCGGCTGCTTGGTCGCCACGGGCGCGTCCCTCGGCCGCCGGGGCCGAGGACGCGGCCTATTGCTCCCCATGGATTTGTCGGTTAACAAAGAGTCGAGCTCACACGGGCTTCCGATCCGCTTGTACATGTATCCCGGATAAGTAGGTCTGCACAATCTTTGGGAGTTGTACGAGGACACGAACCGTAGCATGTGTTTGGGCTCCTACGCCGTCGCCGCCAAGGCAATACAGCTTGCCGTCCTAAAGGTGGAATTATTAGGTGATAATGACTTATACAAACTACATATCGTCCAAAATCAGGTGAAATTAGTTAAAGCTAAGCCCTTGGAATTCTATCAGATCTCTCAACGGTGCGAGTCTTCAAAAGTACTGACTACTTCCTCCATCTCACAAAGGCTGTTTCGTTTAGAAAATTTCAAATATATCACTGGTAGTGAAAAATAATCATATTATGTCTAATAACTATAGTAGTTATGATTGAAGATCATACCATTTGTTTAGTTGAGTAAAATGCATTGTTGGCCCCCGAATTTGGCGGCTGGTGTAATCTCAGTTCCCAAACTCCTAAAATATACATCTAGGTCCCCAAACATGTTAATTGGTTCACGTAAAGTCCAAATCACCGTTACCTTTGCTAAACCACTAGCATGTCAAGCTGATTGGACGTTGACGTGGACCTGACATGTGAGCCCACATGTTAGATTCAGCATCTACTCATTGTCTTCTCTCTTTCCTCACCTTTCTTCCCTCCTCTTCAGCAGCATCTCGATGAGTCCCATGGGAGGCGGCAGCACATCTTCGGCGTGGCTCATGGAGCAGCGGCGCATATCTCCGATGGGGCCGCAACGGCCGGCGCACGAGTGGACAGGGACCAAGGCTACGGCCTGAGCGCTCGGTGATAGTGGCCGTTCGCGGATAGGGAACAAGACGTGACCTGAGCGGACAGTGGTGGCGGGCGTGCGTGGATGGGAGCTGTGCGCACGGCCTGAGTAGACTGCAGTGGTGGTAGCAAGCTCAAGCGCCCCCGCCTGCCATCGCCCAGCGCTCCTTCCTGGCCTAGATGTAGCTCCGCTGCGGACAGGCACATGGGAGCCACCACGAGCGAGTTCCGCTACCACTCGAACCCCACTGGACGAGCGAGGCCGTTCATGGAGCAGGAGCTACTGCGGTGCGCTCCGCCGCCGCTCCACCCCCGCGGTGCGAGCAGTCGCCACTACGTGGGTGGTTCGCCGGCCGCTCAGCATCCCCGTGCGAGCGGGAGATACCGCGGCATGGTCCGCCGCCGCTCCGCCCTGGACGGACGCGCAGGAGGAAGGCAGAGAAAGGAGGGAGGTGGATTTGACATGTGGGCCCCACATGTCAGGTCCACGTCAACGTCTAATTGCCTTGAGATGCTGGCGGTTTAATAAGGATAATGGTGATTTGCATCTCACTTGAACGAATTAACAAGTTTGGGGATCCAGATTTGGATTTTTGAAGTATCGGAATGACACCCGCCACCAAGTTCATGGCTGGGTGGTGCATTTTACTCTATTTAGTTCTCTAGTACCTCAACAAATGCAAATGCATTGGAACTAGAAAAGTAATGTCTACTTAAGTATTTGATTAGGTGCATAGTTTGGCTCCGTTTGGTTGGGCTTTTAGGCGCCGTGGCCCCCTGCCAAAGTCCAAAAGCCAACCAAACGGCACAGCCCCGTCCACCTTCTTTATTCAAAAGCTGCTTTCATCGTGGCTCGTGGGGAAAAAAGAGAAAAAAAAATCTGAAGTCGAGCAGCTAGCGGTGCACAACAGTTTTGCATGGAGAGGAGGATGCCAAGAGCCCCGCAAAACCGTGCGAGCGGGACGCGCGCATGATCCGTGTTACAACTCAAAAATGCCATTCAACTACACCAGGAAGTCACCTACCGAACAGGCATAAGCCATCTCTTAGCAGATGTCTATTCATTGTGTATATCTCTATTCTTGTCATCGCTGCTCTATTTGACGAGATTTTGTGCAACCAATCTAAATATGATTTCATTGAATCATATACCTGAGTCATTTATGAGTCTTGATCTCTTAATCAAGTTCACCGAGTTCAAATGTAAGAGCTCTGATACGACAGTTTCTGTTGAGAGGTATGGCATGGACACGGGAGCTTTCAACACTCTGTCACAAGTTTGGGTACAAGTGATGGGATTCCCCAAATGGGCTTGGTATGAGAAGATTGTGGAAGAAGTGGCATATCTGATTGGTGATCCTGACATGGTGGATACCGCAAGCTTAGCAAGGGAGGGCCACATTAGACTTAGAGTGTGATGCAAGAACCCAGCAGAAATTAATGGCTCTAACAGTTTTTTTTTCAATGGCGCGAGATATAAGATCTCTTGGAAAGTGGGAAAAGGGGGGGTCAATTCAAGGAAGGATGAAGACCCTGATTCTCAAGATAATTTGGATGAGGAAGATGAGGATGAGGAAAACTCAGACAACTACACCCCGCTACTGGAAGATTATGCGAAAGGAAAGTCTGGTGGTGAGGGGGGAGGAAGCAGCTCTCAATCTGGTGCTAAACAAAACGAAAACCCGCAGCCACAAAGCCAGCAAAAATCTATAAGTGGGCAAGAGGTGTCTAGCTCACAAGCTGTGGCTAAGGAGGTAAAAAAAACCCCTCCTACTGTCCTACATTGATGAACACACTGAGTTGGTTGAGGGCCATATGGTGGAGTCTTTTGAGGAAGGGGGTAAGGAGCCTGAGGGGGTGGTGGCTGCTGATGACATGATGGGAACACAAGTTGAAACAAGGAAAGCGAAGAGGTCTATGCCGTAGGAGGAGCAAGTTTTGGGGGTCAGTCAACAATCTGAGTTGGATGTGGAGGGTATGATGACTCAGGAAGATGAGGAGAGAAGCCTACCCGCGCTCAACTCTACTGCCCCCACTGTGTGTGAGTGCAAGGGTGCTGCTCCTATCATGGCCACCACTATATAAAAAATGATCTATAGTGACATGCACAAAGATGAAATGTTGTTGTAGTACGTCACCTTTGTTATCTGGGTGACGGCGCAAAGATGATGCACGTCACCTTTTACCTCTTGGTGGCCTCTCTAAAACATTGCCCGTCACCTTTGTTATGACATATGTGACGGGCAACACTTATGGTCCGTCACCTATAAGGTTAGTATAGGTGAAAGACTTTGATAAGTACAAGGTGACGGACAACATTAAAGCTCGTCACCTTTGTGATGAAATAGGTGACGTGCAACATCAAGGCGCGTCACCTTTGGGACTTTTATTAATATTTGAACATGCGATTTTTGAAAAAATCAAATTGTCTCAAATAAAAAATTGGTCTATATAAAAGTTGTAGGCCTCAACCAGATTTACAACTTTGTAGTTCAAAATTTTTTCAGTTGAGGTTGTTTTGGTACCCAAATATATAGTTTAAATTTTAAATTTTAAATTTTCAAAATTTTCAAATGACTTCAGATGGAAAAAAAGTATATACAAAAGTTGTAGCTCGCCCCCCAGATCTACAACTTTTTAGTTGAAAAGATATTAGAAACATGCTATATAAGATATTAGAAAGTGATGATAAAAAGAAAATATCTCATTGTTGGTCACATGTGATGATGTACCCCAGTGGTAGGGGAGGGTACGCGCGAGGCTGAGGTTGTGGGTTCGAATCCTAGTAACGCCGGAAAAAATCGACCGGAAAAAATCGCACGTGAGCGCAGTGCGAAAAAGAAAATATTTTTTAATTTTTATTCACACTGCAAATATTTATTTTAGCACGTAAAATAATGATGCCCGTCACCTATGTGTTGACATAGGTGACGGGCTAAGAATACTAAGTAACGGCTCGTACTGATGCCCATCACCTTTTACGTACATAAGTGACGGGCTTTTGCCCATCACTTTTCTGTTCTAATCAGTGACGATGTATAAATGATGGGCGCGATACCCGTCACCTTAGGGAGATGACGCCCGTCACTATTGGCCTTTTCTCACATAGTGCACGAGAGAGAGCAACAAATCCAAGGGCAATGGCACTCCTATCCACATCAGAGCTGAAAGAAGGAAGGCGGCCGCTTTCGATGAAGGTAATTTATCGCATTTCTTGGCTTTTTCATTCTATTGAAAACAAAAGTTTAGCCCCTAGAGCTGCTGATTGTGGAATTGTGCTGGGTAAAAACCCTGAGCAAATTGTTAAGAACATAAACCTGCTAAAAGCTAGGGAGTTAGCACAGGCTGTGTTGGCAGCGACTTCCAAATCAGCTACACAGGAGAACCTAGAGTTGGTGGAGGAGGAAAGTGTGGTGGTGGAGGATATACCTTTGGTGGAGGAACACAGCAAACTGATGGAGAGCATTCTAGAGGAAGAGCTAGTCTTACCTTCAGAAGTTGTCCATAAGGGCAACCCTGGAGCTGAAGGTAGGAATTGTACTAAAATGTTATCAAATGAAGCTCCTCGTTTGGAGTATCAGAGCTTTGGGGCAAAAAGGGAGACATTCTCAGTTGGTGGAGCTGGTGCAGAGACATCAAGTGGATGGGGTGTGTTTGCAAGAAACAATAAAAAAATCCTTCACTGATAGAGAGCTAGGAGGTTTGTGTAAAGGAATGCAGTTTAACTGGTCCTGGATACCAGCGGAGGGCCATTTGGGGGGGGGGGGGGGGCTCCTGTTGGGTGTTAAGGAGGATTGCTTTGTGGTCCTGCAAGCAGTGAAAAGAACTTACTCTGAGAGTGTACTTATTTGCCACAAAGACACTGATACCTGCTCGGAGCTGGTCAATGTCTATGGCCCTGTGCATGATAATAAAAAACCTGAGTTTTTGGCTAAACTAGCTTTAGTGGTGGAGCAGGCCTACGATGCAGTTTTAGTTGGAGGAGATTTTAATCTAGTGCGAGATGCTAAAGAGAAATCCACTGGGAGGGTCACTGGGCGTTGGGTGGATGCTTTCAATAATTTTATTACATCAGCTGAGCTAAGGGAACTCCATAGAATACGGGGGAGTTTCACTTGGTCAAATAACTAGGAGACTCCCATTAGAGTGGTGCTTGACAGAGTGTTGGTCTCGGGCAAGTGGGAGGAGATCTTTCCTTTAACCACAGTGCAGGTGATTACTAGGATTGGTTCTGATCACAACCCGCTGCTGGTAGACATTGGGGAGAATGCCATACATAGAACTAAGATTTTTAGATTTGAACCCAGCTGGCTCAACCAAGAGAGCTTCCGTGACTGGGTTCTGCAAAAGTGGCCAAGAAGAACTGACCAATATATCGTAGATCACTGGCATAAGGTTTCTAGTTGTTTGAGGAGGGCCATGAAAGGGTGGGGTGCTAATGTCGGCAGTGAGCAAAGAAAGAGCAAACATAACCTCCTACTGAACATCAAATACTTGGATGAAGAGGTGGAGAAAAAAGATTTATCTAAGGAGGAGTGGGCTAAGAGATACGCGTTAGAGGAGAGATTGATGGATATCTATAAAGAGGAAGATGTGTTTTGGCAGAAGAGAGGAGGGGAACAGTGGTTATTGGAGGGGGATGCTAATACATGACACTTCCATGGGCTAGCTAATGGTCAGAAAAGGAAATGTACAATTAAAACATTGGAGGAGGGGGGAAACCTGATCTCTGAAACTGATGACCTGAAAAGACACATCACGAGTTACTATAAGATGTTGTTTGGAAGTGAACCTGAATCGGAGGTACATCTAGCCGATGATTTCTAGGCTGACCATGGGGCCTCTCAGCCGTTGACAAAGAGTGGTTGATCAGACCTTTCAATTTAGAGGAGTTGGAGCAGGCTGTTAAAGAAATGAAAAGCAATACAGCTCCTGGCTCGGATGGTTTCTCTACTACTTTTTTAATGAGTTCTGGGACCAGTGCAAAGACATTCTGTTAGAAATGCTGAATGAATTGCATAGAGATGCTCTTGACTTAGCTCGGCTTAACTACGGCATTATCACACTGACCCCGAAAGTCAAAGGGCCTACAAATATCAAACAATTCAGACCGGGTTGACAAAAGTTGCTCCCAAGATCATCGACCTGAGCCAAACTGCTTTCATACCTGGTAGAAATATTCTGGATGGGGTGGTCATGATGCAGGAGGTGTTGCACCAACTGAAAACGCAGAAGAAGAAGAAGGGGATCATATTGAAATTGGATTTTGAGAAGGCTTACGACAAAATAAGGTGGAGATTTCTAGCTGAAGTGCTAATAAAAAAGGGCTTTCCCGACAAATGGATTAGGTGGGTTATGCAAGCTACACCCGGGGGGGGGGGGCGAGTAGCTATCAATCTGAATGGTGAGTTGGGGGACTTCTTCAGAAGCTACAAGGGAGTGAGACAGGGAGACCCCTCTCCCCATTGCTGTTTAATCTGGTCGCTGATGCGCTGTCAAAGATCTTAAGTAAAGCAAAAGAAAAAGGCGTAAATACAGGACTCGTCCCAGAATTGGTAGAAGGGGGACTCACACACCTACAATATGCAGATGACACCATACTATTTATTGAAGATTCGGAAAGTAATATAACCAATTTTAAATTTCTTCTATTCTACTATGAGGAGATGTCGGGCCTCAGGATAAATTATAACAAAAGTGAAGTGTTTGTGGTGGGTGCTGACAACCAACATGCAGTGATGGTGATTGGTAAATTTAACTGTAAATTGGGTGAGCTCCCCATGAAATATCTGGGTATTCCCATTGATAAAGACAGGCTGTCCAAGGAGAAACTTAGTGAACCGGCCGCCAAAGTAGAGAAACGGTTGGAAACTTGGAAATGTGGGCAACTCTCCTAGGGGGGAAGGAGGTACTGCTAAACTCCACCCTCTCCAGCATTCGGATGTACACTATGGGGGTCTACTGGCTGCATGAGGGTACCTAGCAGCATTTGGACACAGCTAGGGCTCGGTTCTTCTGGCAAGGGGTGGGCAAGAAGAAAAAAGTATCATATGATCAAATGGGATGCGCTGAACAAATCAAAGGAGTTTGGGGGTTGGGTTTCGTTGACACCAGAGCGATCTCTAGGTGGATTTCCATAACTGAAAGTGAAGAGGAAAGCCCTTGTATACAGTTACTCAGGAAAAAGTATCTGGGTGACGGTGGTTTCTTCCAGAAGTCGACCAGAAACAGCTCGCAGTTTTGGCAAGGTTTGCTAAAAGCGAAAGAATGGTATCAATTTGGTAGGAGTATCAGAGTAGGTAATGGCAAAACGACGAGGTTTTGGCTGGATGTCTAGGCAGGAAAGTGTAGTTTCAAAAAACGTGTTCCAAAAACTGTTTGGCATCTGTTCAGAATAGCTAATTTCGGTTGAGGCAGCGCACGGGAAAGGCTGGCAGCCTAGTTTTAGAAGAGCCTTTGGAGTAGCAGAACGGGAGGAATGGCAACAGCTGCAGGCTTACCTTAACGAACTGGTACTAACCTCCCAACCAGATAGTCTGCTGGGATTTGAGCCCCACTGGGAAGTATACAGTTAGATTGCTATACAGATTTGTGACAGATCCCGAATGCAGAGACCTACAACTGATCGACATTTGGAACACTACTATGCCGTTGAAAATACAGATCTTTTTATGGATGTTGTTCCATGGCAGACTGCAAACGGCAGTTCAATTGAAAAATAGGAGGTGGGATGGCCCGAAGGAATGCAAACTGTGTGGAACAGTGGAAGACAGTGATCACCTCTACTTCAATGTCCGCACACGGGCGCCACCGCAGGCCCGAGCTCCACCACCGCAGGAAGACTCGTCGTTCCTCACTGCCCCGGCCTTCTCTGCGTTCAGGAGCTCCATGGAGAATGGCGTGGGAGGAAGAGGAAGATGATGATAGGTGGGTCCGCTCGTCAGTGAGAGAGACAGGGAGAGTTGAGTGGGGATGGTGGTGGATGACACATGGGGTCCGCTTAACAATCTTCTCAAAAACCACAGCTGCCTAACCAAACCGCTTTTAGCTTTTTCACAGCTCACTACCTAAAACAACTTTTTTCGCAGCCACAGCCCATAGCTACTTATTCAAAAGACACAGTCCAACCAAACAGACTCTTTATCTATGTAATTATTTTTTGATATTTGATATTACTTTAATTAGATGGACTTTACGACAATCTAAAAGAAAAGTTTTTGCGGGATATAAAATTTAAAGGCTAAACAAACAGTCTTTGTGAGACGGAGCAAGTAAGTATTTTTATATAGAGGGTAACTGCATTGTTGTGTTTATGGTCACTGTTGACACAAAAATTTGGTATGTCCCAAAGTCTTAGCGTGGCCGATGAAATTAACAGTCGCCAGCAGTCAGATTCTTAGTGGATTCGGTTAAGGAAATTAATCAATCAAAAGAAGTTTATCTAGAAGAGGTCAAGTTCAAGAAGAATAGATAACAAATAGCAGCAAAATAATTGTTCTGCACAACTTGTGCATGTTATAGCAAGATACTCCCTCAGTATATGAAGAGGAAGTCGTTTCAAATTTGTCTTAAGTCAAATATCTTAAACTTTGACTATAAATAAATTCTTTTGTGTTGAGTTTGAAAATATGAAAGTAATGTAAGTATATTCATCTTTAAAAACATATATATTGATTATATTTTATAATTTTTTTTATAGAAAAAGATAGTGGTCACACTTTCTCGAAACCGTGTCGATGTCTGAAACGACTTCCTTTACCAACTTGGAGAAAGTATAATAATATCCAGCAGTATGAGCATTATTGATGCAGTATTGACTACCCCCGTCACCGTGCTAGCCTGATATCCAATATACAGTGGCGACCAAGTATCCAGCCTCCCACTGCTTTCGTGTTTGACCCAAATTAAATCGTATGCGTACCGCGCCCTCCAAGTAACTAGTATTATATTCATAATTATTGTCAGCAATGTGTCAGATTTGATGATCCACTATTGTAAGAGAGGTAGTAGTGATCTGGCAAGGATTCGTATCATAACAATGTATACTATATATATATATGGAGTATATTAATTATAGTGAGAGGAAGAGGTTATCATAACAATTTGTACTGATGTATCAATCATATAGGCGTAGGCATATAGCCAGCTGTGTTGCTAGTTTAAGCATATGAATTGGGCCTGTATTTGAACATGACAAATCAAAGAAGAAGCAGGGAGCAACTGTATAAATAGCTAGGGGCTCGATCACAGGCGCTCATTCTCTGTGTTTCGTCACTTCGTCAGCAGAGTCTCATTTTGCATCCCACACAAACAAGAAGAGCAAAAAGATCTACTTCTTTGGTTATTCCTTTTATTATTTATTACTGAATCATCGACCAATGGGAAAGGGCGCGCGTCGCAACAAGTCCAAGGCCACGCGGAGGTCGCTGCCCGCCGTGCCGGCAACCGTCGACGACCTCCCCGACGAGCGCCTCGATCGGCTCCTGCTATACCTCGGCTCGCCGCTCGACCTCATCCGGGCTGCAGCCACCTGCAAGCGCTGGCGCCGCGCCATCGCCGACGAGGGCTTCCTCGTCCGCTTCTACGCTATCCACGGCGCGCCTCGCGTCGCCGGCCGCTACTACGTCACCGACACGCAGCCCCCGGACGTGACCGGAGTATTGCGCTGGCCGGCTCAGAAGCCGGCAGCAGCCTTCGTGCCCTCTTCGCCGGCTGCCGTCGACGGCGGCCGGTTCTCCCTCGACTTCCTCTACGTCCCGCCGGAGGAGGCTGACCGCCCTCGCCGCAGGTACTACTACGATTACCTCCGCCGCCGTGTCCGGCACAACCGGTGCAGGGAGATCGTCGACAGCCGCGGCAGCCTACTACTGCTCACCAACGGGCGGCGACGGGAGTCACCGAGCGAGGTTTTAAATAGCCGGTTATAGCTTCCGCTATAGATTGCTATAGCTTCTAGAAAGGACGGCCGCTATGGCATTTAGTCCGCTAAAGCCGGCTATAGCCTGCTAAATTCCGGCTATAGCCTGCAAAACGCCGTAACGGCAGCTCTGCCGCTAAACGTTTTAGCCGGCGATTTAAAACCTTGCACCCGATGCGCTGGTCACCTGACTTCATCGTCTGCGAGCCTGTGTCACGGCGGTATCAGAGGATCGCGCGCCCGGCCGATCTCAGCCATCTCCCACTCCTCGGCGCCTTCCTGCTCGACGGTGGCGGTGGCGGCGATACCATGTCAAACTTCAGGGAGCCCGAAAGGTGGCGCTATCAGCCCGGCACCCCATGGGCCTGCGTGTTTGCTCCAGGTAGCGACGGCGGGTGGCACCTATCCGCTCATGGAGACGATCCACCTCGCCGGGCGAGCTGCCGGGAGGATCTACTGGGGGATCGAGGACGGCACCGTGCTCGTCCTCGACGAGCGCTGAGCGCACGCTCAAGTTCTCGCTCCTCACGTTGCCGGCGCCGATGCGGGGCCCGTATCGGAGGACCAGCTTCCGTGTCATCGGCAGCGGCGGCGTGGACGGCGAGGACAGGGCGCGCTTCGTGCGCGTGGACGCCGAGGAGCTCGAGGTCTTCGGCCAGCTCCCGGACTCCGGCGAGTGGGTGATGGAGAAGAGCATCGGGCTGAGGGACGCGACCGCGGGGCTGCCCGGCGGCGGGGACTGCCGGTTGTTTCGGCAGCCAGCGAGGATCGTCACTGCGGGCAACACGTTCGTGGTGTTGACGCCGGCGGAGAAGATCTGGCTCTTCTCCGTGGAGCTGGAGACCATGGAGGTGGAGCGCGAGCACGTGAGGAACCGGCACCTCGGGCCGTCGTACCCGTGCGCTCTGCCATGGCCTCCCCTTCTGCAAGCTTGCGTACATCGCGGCGACGATGTCGTTGGTAAGAGAAGGCAACGCCGCGAAGGATGGTAGCGACAGCGTGATGCCTAGCGCTGTTGTGGGCAATCAAAGAAAAAACGGACATGCCAGCACCTAGGGGTGGTAATGGCCATGTCCCTAGTGGTCTCTTCATAATTCAACAAGGTCTTTAAATTATTTAGCTCAAAATTATATAAAATTAGAGCTCGCCCTTTAAGGGCCTGACTCTTAGATTTTCTAGTTCAAAATCTTGAGCCATTTACCACCCCTACTATCACTCGGACTTTCCCATTGGACACTTAGTTTCAACATCGAAATAAATATTTGCAACATCAAAACTATATAGGTGTAACTTTGAAAAATATGTGAAAAAACTAATTAAGTTGTTTGACTCTCGGATATGAAAATTCTGCCGCAACTTGAACACCATGTTTCATGCAACAATCACCATGAAACATGCGGAAATAATAGTTACAACATCGAGGATTAACAATTGAAACATATGTCGGAGCGTCCGATTTTTCTTCCCCATTCGGACATCTGTATCTTAGCATTTCCAAAGAAAAAAAATACCATACAGCCATACAGCACACATTCCACCACATGCGTTGCCGTTCATCTGCCTTGTGTTGCTGTATTCTTTACACCATGGAAAAAATATTGATTACACCACTACACTCCTTAAGAAGTGTAGATTACCCATTCAGAGCATCTCCAAGAGTTTATGTATTATGTTTGCAAAATTTGGAGATTGCGCCTCTTTTGTAAAGATAGAAAACAACCTAACACTATTACGAAAAGAGTTTGTAGCGACGGGTAAAAACACATTTTTAGGGGTGGGTACTGCGCCCGCCCATGCTTTCCGGAGCTTAAAATAGTTGTTTGCAGGGGCGAGTACGTTACCTGCCCTTGAAAACCCATTACCATGGCGGGTGAGGGGGTGATCAACACCTGAAAATGGATTCCCAGCCCGATCTGAATTTGAAATTTTTTTATTCTATTTTTTGCTATTTTTAAAATTTGAATTCCCACCAATTTTGATAACTCAAGTTAGTTCGCGCGATCGAGACATGGAATATATTTGATAGAAGCACTTAAGCATACAAAATTAAATTATATAACAATACAACATCATTCGAGTACGTCATTAAAGTGCACAGTGAATACATGTTTTTCCCTATTCCCTAGGATCACTTGCTGAGGGGGCACGGTGCTCTTGATTGTGGCACTCACAAAGTCCATTGTATTTATCTTCCATTGCAAATTCTCGTGCTTCGTGAAAAAATTTGCCCCTCATGTTGACTACTTGCATAATGAAACAGTGCAAATCGTCAACTACATTTAGAAGTTGTTTCTTGGGATGAATATGCAGATATTGAATCTATGGTAAAATTAAGCAAGTGCTAGTTGCAGTAAAAAAATAATCATATATACATCTCCCTAATAAAGAGTAGCCTCTTACATGTTCGGGATCAGCAGTGTATCTTCCTTGCACCATCATATGCTCACATATATAGTACCCACAGTACACGAAACCTTTAGGTTGCTTGTGTCACGGGCACCTCGTGTGCATAGTAATTTGCTTTGTTATGTTCTTGGGATCAGCTCCTTCTTTATAAATATAGAACCGGTAAGCCCTGTTTAAAGAAAAAAAAGAAATGAGAAGTTAATTTACATATGTATATTTCTGTGGAGAAATTACGACGATGTATATAGGGAAGATAAGAAATTCAATCACAATTCTAGGATGTCTGTGAATTCTTTGTATTTACTCTTTGGCCAATCCAAGAAGTCCAATACGAGGACTTTTTCAAGTTTTGGCTGTAGATGGAAAGCAACCAGCGAGCCTGCAAAAGTATTATATACGATTTGTAGGCATGGATCGGAGTAAGTGTTTATTATATCAAACGATTGATATTAGACTTATTGGATGTGGTATGGTACATATATATGACATCCATGTCTTCCCATCATGACATCATAAGCGATATGTAGGCCGCAACCTTCTTCATGGTCTCTTGGTAAAATTTATTTCGTTCCACTTCTTTTATTTTCCTCGGGTGTTTCAAACAAGGAAGCCATCGGCATCCTTCATCCATCTTTAATGTCTACCTTCCTTGTCAGTTGCAGGTCAAATCGACTGGCACGCCTAGCGCACCGTACGCGCGCCAGTTGAGTTCGGTACGTCGTAGCAAAGCATATCTCCCCGGCCCTAGCGTACGTGGAGCCTGAGAGTCCCCTACGGTGGGATTTTTGTGTAAACAATATGATTAGAAGCCCGGATCGCCAACGTCACATACTCCACCAATCGAATGTACCTCTACTTGGAAGATCGGACCACGTTCCCATCAGAGCCCCTGCAGTCTCCCGTCTAGGCGCCACCGTTCGCTCTCGCCGGCAACGAGCCGCCACCTGCCGGCCAGGAGGAGCGGTAGATTTGGTGGAGAAAAGAAGAGAAAAGAGAGGGAGAGAAAATAAGAACAGAGAGGAGAATGGGAATCAAACCCAGGGCAGATGGACGGAGAGCACGGGAGAGGGTGGCGCGTGGCGGGGGAGCGGTGGCCTGTGTGAGGAGTGTTGAAGCCTGCGGGATGATTCAAGCAACTTCAGCCGTCGGAGCCTCCTAGGAAGATATGCGAGCCCTTGATTTTGATGATGTTGGAATCCTGGGTGGATAAATTGGGGCGTACCATGTAAATTCATCTCTATGGGAAGCACAAATGGGGTGTGCCTAAATTTTTTTTTATTGGTGCTTTAGTGGATGGAAGAGGAAGCTATAATAATATATCTACAAATATACAAGTAACACGATGTCACATTTCAAGATATTTACAAATATACAAGTGGAAATTGGCACAATTATTTACATCTCTGGCTAAGATTGAAATAATAATAATATAATTTTGGATTATCAGTAGTTTTAGGTTAGGGTCATTCACTACTCTAGTGAATACTCAATCCAGTAAACAGTAGGAACTAGAACTAGAACTTAAACTCTATTTCTGAAGAACATAAGAAAACATGAACACTTATTATGATTGATAAGTATCCGTCGAGGTACAAGCGGAGAAGAACACTGGGGTGTCGGCACCTCCCCGACTTCCCCTCACTCTTTCCATATCTCCCTATGGAGCACTACCTCAAGAATGAGCCTAAAGCTCAAGTGAAGAAGTGGAAACTCAAGAGGAGAGTGAATGTGTTGTGTGGTGTGGTGTGTTCTATTCTCACCCCCTCCTCTACTATTTATAGAAGGGGTACATGGGGTCTTCAGCTGTGAGATGGAGCCCGAGCCTCCCTGCACCGACTTCAGCATCCAATGAGCGAGCTCCACGTGGAAGTTGGGGGGCCAGAGGCGTCAACCTTTGGTCAGCCGATCGAAAAAAGTGGCCAACCAACCCCCCCCTTTGGTCTATAGGCTGCCAAGTGGGTCCCCATGCCGGTTCCTGGTGAGTGGGCTCTTCTTTAGTCGATTTGCTAGCCATGGATCCACGTGAACGCGCCTGATTCGTCGAGAATATGTTGTCTCTGATCGATGATGTGTCACCTTGCTTATGGGCTGTGCTTTCTTCTCATTTCCAAGCATAACGAACCTGCACACAAATATGCACCCAACACTTTGTGAAAATTGTTAGCAATAACTCCTACCACTAATTTCGACGCTCGTCCATTGTGCGTCCATGCAGGAGCTGATGACTTGGGCTCGGCACGTGAGAGCTGCAGTGGCCACCGGTGTGTTCGGAGTGGTCGGGCTTTGTAGCTTGGGACTTGGAGCGTGTTTTACCTGCATTTCCACCCAAATTCCAATATAGCAATATTTCAAAGTAGAAACGCGGAATTAGCCCATTTTGGATAAATTAAAGTTTGAAGGCATGAGATTTGAATTCTCATGAATTTTAGCTCAAATTAACGCTCAAAATGAGTCGTTATTGAGCGTCAACAATGGCCGACCTAGACTGTCGTGCTCTCTGTTGATCGTCTTTTCGCAGATCGGGCTTTCTTCGTCACGAGATTGGTATGAGATCGGTATTCATGCCTATCGTCGACAGAGTGACGCTATCTCTTGTACTTGTGGTCCTCACCGTATCTGTGACAACCCACCTTTTGATGAGCAGATTTTAACCCTAGGTAACTAAGCTTAAGGATATGAAAAGTAGAAAAGAAAAGGGAAAGTAAGGAGAAGAGGTCAAACTTGGTCAAATTTGGTCAAACATTGCCCAAATTTGAAAAGTTTGAAAAGTTTGTATACCACACTCTCTGAAGTTTCACAAAGCTTATTTTGACCAAGTACACTCAAGTTTGATGTTTCGAATTCAAATTCAAGGAGAAAGAGTTTGAATATATGGAGTCATATGAAACGACAAAGATGGCTAAGTAGCCATGTTTAACAGCTTATTATATGAAATTTTGCTAAACAAGTCAACCAAGGATTGGTATGGAAATGTAGTACAACGTACATAATTTGCAATGGAGCTAACGTACATACTTTGCAATGGAGCTAAAGTTGAAGTATTCTGAAGATTATACGAGTTTATTTGAAGGGATCAGATTTGGAAAAGAGATGCTGAAACAGCTCAACACTTCGAATATTTCAGTCTGAATTTCAGTGGTAAGGGTCAACTTTGAGGCCAAATAAAGTGTCATTGCATGTGATAACTTTGGATGAAAAGTACTCCACTTCAAAGCTGGTTGAATGATCTATGCAAATATGTCATTTTTCAGAAAAAATTTAACAAGATAGTAAAATTTGAATTCAAACGGAGGTAGTTTGAATGAACTCAGCTGAATGTTCAGAAAAACAGCTCGGACCTCAACTGTTTAGACCAGTTTTTGGAAGGGTTAGAGGCTACATTAGCAAATGTGCCTGAAATAAAAGTTGTAGATAATGGTCAAATATACAACTTTGCTTTTTGGAGATGTTGCAGTTAAGTAGAAGAATTCGGAGGAAAATGCACTACAATTTTCTGGTTCAGGAATATTCAGTTTAACTGATGGCGCCTATCGCCTCTCGCGATACGGGCGACCATGGCGACCCCGCCCCCCGCGGCGACCCACCTCCCCTCCCCCGAGCTCGACTGCGCCGCCCCACTCCGGCGCCGCGCACCGCCCCGCCTCTCGCGGCCGAAGCCGACGTTGCTCGTGTCGTCAAGGTGCTGTCCGTGCCCAGGCCAGGAGTGCAGTTCCAGGAGCTCGTCCTGAGTGACCTGCATTCTACTGTCTTCCCAGGTGTCTTCCCCCCCACCCCCTCCCCTGCTTTCATCTGGATCACGCCGCCTTTCCGTGCTCGGCGTTTCAACTCTGCCTACGTCTCTTGTGTGCTCTCGTTTCATCTGACTGCGCCTCCACACGTTCTGCGCGCTTGCGAGGTTTGCCCAGGTGTGTTCCGCGCTAGGGTTGCCAACCAAAATGTAGCTAACTTTGTAGCCGTGCGTGGTTCCCTTGAGTTCAATCAGTTCAAGTTTGGAGTTCACGCTGTCGAAGCTTCGGCTCTCTCCATGGCTGGGGCGCTTGGGGAAGAAGAAGCCTTTAATGCCCCTACCCATGCTACGTTTTCCGAGGCCGGCAGCGCCGAAAGCAAACGGGCAGACAGCCTGGCGCGAGAACAAAGTCAGACTCAGACCTCCAACGCTGCCCAAAAGATCTCCGCTACGCTCTTTACTGCTCCCCAAACACCTGCTGTGCCCCACCACCTGGGGCGACGTCGTGCAGACGGTCACCTCAGCCTTCACTCCCCCGCCGCCCTCGCACACGAAACCCTACCTCCAGGCCCTCCTCTCGCCCGCCCTCCCGCCCAAACCCTCCCCCCGCCGCCCAACCCCCTTTCCTGCGCAACACCCAGGCTGCTTCCGCTGCCTCTCCCTTGACCACCGGGTCAAGGACTGCAGGGACCCCGTCCGGTGCCGCATCTGCCGCGGCTCCGGCCACCGTAGCTACGCCTGCACCATGGTGCTCCCTCGCGTGCAAACCCCTCCCCGCGACGCCGCCCCACTGTTCCACTGCCTGCAACCCGCGTTCCCATCCATGCTGTGCCTTTCAGCCCCCGTGCCTCGCCGCCGCCGTCCGCCACACCCACGCCGCCACCCACCCCCCTGAACCTCCCACCCTTCACCACGTCCTTCGACCCACTCAACATGTATGCCTCCTCCAGCTCCGCCCCCGCCATTCCCACTGGAGTGGTGATCCCACCTGGTGACGACGACGTCTACTTCCTGGGTGATCTGTTTGCTGAGCCCTGCGATAAAGGGAAAGGGATCCTGGGCGCGGGTCCTGCCCCGGTGCGTGATGTCCGCTTGATCCCTAAGGCCCGAGACATCCACATGGTGCGCCCCTCCTCCAGCGCGAGCTCCACCGCTGCTGCCTCGAGCCCCACCGGCTCTGGGGCCTCCAGCTCGCGTTCGCCGCCCTCGCCTCTCTCCGCGCCGGTGGCCTTGCCTGGGGCGACTACGGCTACCGGCGGGGCCCCCAACCCCCCGCCTCCTCTGGCGCCGCGGGATGCCGGTGCCGAGGTGGACTCCACGGAAGAAGAGTCCATGGAAAGTGACGACCTTGACGATGGCCCTGAGTACGTCGAGGTCTGGGTGGAGGAAGGGGATTGGGAGAAGGCGTCCCAAACGGCGTTCGTCTACCTCGAGCCTCTGCTTGGCGCCGCCAATCCCACGCGCTGATCCGTGCGGCCCTCTTCAGCGTGGCGCCGGATCTCAGATACCAGCTCATTCCCTCCTCGCGCGGGATCATGCTCCTGCGTTTCTGCTCCGCGTTCGGACGCGAAGTGGCAATGGGTTTGCAGCCCATCACCTACAACGGCACCACGGTCCGCCTCGAGCGCCAGGAGGAGACCGACAACCGCTTCATCCGCGTGCCCGATTGGTTGGCTCTGGTGCACGTCTGGGACTTCCCGGAGGAGCACTGGGACGAAGGCAAGGAGCGCGCCGTTTTTTAGCTGCATTGGTTCGATTATGGAAATCGATCCGGAGTGCCTCACCGGGAACGACCGCTCCTCCCTCCGCTTCGTCATCGAGCTGGTGATGCCCAAGGTTTTTTTCCCGACCGGTTAACCCAAACCACCGGCCACCGGTTCCGGTTTACCGGACCGGTTGGACCGGTAACCGGTGGAAACCAGTTGAATTCAAATCCAAATTCAAATAAATTCAAAAGCTCCCGTACAACCGGTTCCGACCGGTTTACCGGCCGGTTTGACCGGTTTGCCGGCCGGTTTTACCAGTTTACCGGCTTGTTTTACCGGTTTGAATTCAAATCCAAATTCAAAAGCTCCCGTGCTACCGGTTTACCGGCCAGTTTGACCGGTTTACCGACCGGTTTTACCGGTTTACCGGCCGGTTTGACTGGTGGGCCTTAATGGGCCGGCCCATTTTTTTCTTTTTCTTTTTTGATTTAACTTCAAATCTCCGCAAACTATACTAAATGAACGAATTTTTGAGAAAATGACACCATTAGATTCGTCGCACCTTGAAGTATTTTTAGGAATTTTTTGGGATTTTTCCATTTTTTGGAATTCAAATTTAAAATTTGAATTTGGGCCGGTTTCTAACCGCCCCATACCGGAACCGGTCCGGGCCGGTAAGACCGGTAACCGCGGTAACCGGACCGGTTCTGGCCGGTTTTTTTAACCCTGGTGATGCCCCGGGTGCCGTACCGCATCGGCATCCACCCTCGCAGCGGTCGTGGAGCTGTCGTACGCCTGAATGCCATGGAAATCTGGCCCAGGGCGGACCAGTTCGACGGAATGGGGGCTTGGATCCCCTTCTTTGGGCCTCCTGCGCTCCGCAGGGGGGAGCTGGGCCGACTTCCTCCCGCAGCCGCCGCATTTTGGGCCGGCACCCCCACCTGCCCCACCTGCGCCAGCCCAAGCCGACCCCCTCCACCCTGCTGCCTTCTTTGGTGCCGCTATCCTCTGCTTTGGGTTCGTGAACGCCTACCCCATGCCGCGGCTCCCTGCTTTCCCGATCATCCTACGCCTGGCCGTCACTGCTGCTTCACCGGCGCCACACGCCCGCCCTCTCTGCGACGCCTGCGCTCCTGCTCACCTGGCACCAGGACACCACCACACCACTTGCGCCGCCCCCATCCCCTGCGTCCTCGCACCGCTCTGCTGCCTACTGCTCGCTGCCTGCACCGCTTCCACCTGCAGTGCCACCGCCTTCGCCCACCCTGCCATCACCGCCCCCTGCGTGCTGTTGCTGAAAGGCACACTCGCAAAGCAAAAGATACCCAGGTGGTGGGAACGAGGAACAGTTCCCGCCTAGCCGCCAAAACCAACGGGGCGTTCGTCCACTCCACCGCCAAGGCCACCCAACTGAAGGCCCTCAAGGAAAGCTTGGCCATGTGCTCCAAGCCTGTGAAAACGCACGTCGCCAAGAAGAATCTCATGCACAAGACCAAGCAACCCATTGGTGCTGCCGACCTCAAGAAGCTGGCTGAGGCTGTTGGGCTGGGCGCAGCTTATGCGCGTGCTCTTGACAGTGTTCTTGCCGTCACCCACGAGACTGCTGCTGCTCTCGACAAGGCGCTCCACGATGCCACATGATTGAACTCAAGGGTACCGTCGTGCGGATCGCTTTGCCCTTCCCTGTTAGCGATAGCACTAGTTCGCCTGTCGTTGCTGTCTGTTGTGCTGGGCTGCTTAGGCTTCGCAGCTCTAGCCCCTCTTTAGCGAGTCGTGTCGTTGCTTTTACTAGTTACCTGTCCTCGTTATTAGTCTGTGGTTCTGTTAGTGTCCTAGCCTGCTGCCATGGCGGCTTGGCTGCGGTCTTAACTGCAATGCTATCCTGGTGTGTTTAGTGTGCTGATGAATGCTAAAACTGTTAAGCTTTCCGTTCTCTCCTGGAACGTGCGTGGTCTGGGTGATGCTGACAAATGTAAGGTCGTGCGCGATCTAATCCAGTCGCTTAAGCTAGACATCGTTTGCCTACAGGAAACCAAACTACACGCCGTGGACGAACGCAGAGCTCGTGCGTTCCTCCCGCCAAACCTCTCGCTCTTCCGTTGCGTCGACGCGTCTGGATCCCGTGGTGGAATCCTCACTGCCTTGGATTTTCGGGCAGTCCTTTTGCACTCCTTCATTGCTCGAAAACACATTCTCTCCCTGGCGTTCACCTCCACCACGTCTGGCGCCGCGTTCACCGTCACGAACGTGTACGCGCCGTCAGATCACCGGGACACGCTGGCTTTCCTGCTCGACCTGGAGGAGATTGCCGCCCAAATTTCGGGGAACTGGGTTATCGCCAGGGATTTCAACCTTACCAGGGGTGCGAGTGACAACAGCAGTGGGTCCGTTGACACTCGGCTCGCTGACGCCTTCAATGACTCCATCCACAAGCTGGGACTTATTGACATCCCCCTGCTAGACAAGTTGTTCACCTGGTCAAACCACCGCGACTGTCCGACCCTTGCGCGACTTGATCGCTTTTTCTTCAACGCTGAGATGAGCACTGCTTTCCCCAACTCTACACTCGTGTTAGCTCCAAAACCAACCTCTGATCACACGCCCATTCTGCTCACCATTTCCACCTCCATCCCGAAACCCAACCTGTTCCGCTTCGAGAATGCCTGGCTCCATCACCAGGACTTCCTCCCGTCTGTGCTCCCGGCCTGGCATGAAGGTGTCTCTGACGATGCAGCTGGCGCGCTGGTTGGCTCGCTGAAAGCAGTTCGGTGCGCGGCAAAGGTTTGGGCCAAGCGCATGCGTGCTCCTCCAACTCTCCACCAAAATTGCAAGTTTGTTATTTACATGTTTGACATCCTTGAGGAAGCACGCAACTTGTCCGCAGGAGAACTGGTTCTGCGCCATGAGTGTCGGGAGCGTCTGGCGCTCTCCATTCGAGAACGAGACGCGTACTGGAAACAGCGCGGCAAATTCTATGCGCTTCACGAGGGGGACGCCAACACCGTGTTCTTCCACGCGCATGCCTGCGGGCGGTTGCGCCGCAACCAGATCCACGGCGTGGAGTTCGGCGGGGTTGTGGTGACCGCTCATGATGCCAAAATGCGCGCCCTCACGGCGTATCTCCGGGGCCTCCTTGGCGTCGCCGAGGACACCGCCTGGTCGTTCAACCTGGACGGCCTCTACCGCGACGCTGCCCGACCGAACGCGGCAGCCATGACTGCCCCGTTCACTGAAGGCGAGGCGCGCATGGCCGTGCGCGCCATGAACCGCAACAGCTCCCCCGGCCCGGATGGCTTTGGCCCGGGCTTCTACGCCTGCAGCCTGGCACGTCGCCGCGCCCACGGTAATGGCCTTCGCTGAAGCTTTTCAGGCGGGAACTGCAGGCCTGGAACGCCTCAACCGTGCATACATCGTCATGCTGCCAAAACACCAAGCAGCTCTGAAACCCGGGGATTATCGACCTATCTGCATGCAAAATTGCTCTCTCAAGATTGTGGCGAAGATGCTGACCACGCGCCTCCAAGTCGAGATCCCCAACCTCATCGATCCTGATCAAACGGGCTTCATCAAAGGGCGCTCCATCTCAGAAAATTTCATATATGCGGTGGAGCTAGTCCAACTGCCACCGTCGGAAGATCCCCACATTGGTGCTCAAACTGGACTTCGCCAAGGCGTTCGACTCGGTGGATTGGGGGAGTTTGGACAGGGTGCTTGCCGTGAGAGGTTTCCCCCAACTTGGCGCAGCTGGATCAGTAACATTCTCACTACGTCCAAGTCTGCTGTCCTGGTTAACGGAATGCCCGGGCCGTGGTTCTCCTGCAAGCGCGGGCTGCGGCAGGGCGACCCCTTATCGCCCTACCTGTTCCTTCTAGTCGCCGACATTCTGCAGCAGCTTATCAAGCAATCTGGGACTGTGCACCACCCCGCCGAACCCAGTCTGCCGTGCCCGGTTATACAGTATGCGGACGACACCCTTCTGCTGGTGCGTGCGCACGCCCACGATGTAACAAACCTGAAGAACCTGTTGGACAGCTTTGCGGCCGCAACTGGGCTCAAAATCAACTACAACAAGAGCACTATGGTTCCTATGCATGTCTCGGCTGGTCTGACGGAGGAATTGATTCAAATCCTTGGTTGCAAGCAAGGGGCGTTCCCCCAAACCTACCTGCGGCTGCCGCTATCCAACACGAAGCTACCGCTGTCTGCCTTTGCTCCACTGATCTGCAAATTAGATAAGTATCTGAGTGGCTGGCAGGCTACGCTCTTGAACCCAATGGGGAGGATAGTTCTTGTGAACTCTGTTATGGACAGTCAGCTGGTGCATGCTATGTCTGCCCTGCTTCTTCCCCAAGGCGTCCTCGACGCGTTGGACTTACGGCGGCGTAGTTTCCTCTGGGCCGGCGACGAGAAAGTTAGTGGTGCTCAGTGCCTCGTCGCCTGGGGGAAGGCTTGCCAACAAAAGGAACAGGGCGGCCTTGGGATCAAGGACCTGGCCATGCAGAACAAGTGCTTGTTGCTGAAGCTCCTACACCAACTTCAGACCCCAGGTGACTCGGTTTGGGGGCAATGGGTGCGCGCCAAGATCAACCTGGTCACAATGGATGGCGAGGTCGTGGGCGCACACTAGCGTGATCTTGCCTCCCTGCTGCCAATGTATCGGGCTGTCACAACTTGTGAGGTGCGGAATGGGCTCTCTACGGCATTTTGGGAGGACCGCTGGCTCTCTATGGGAACACTGAAGGATCTCTTCCCACTGCTATACACACACACCACCTCCAAAGACATCACGGTCTCCATGGCTGTGGAAGGCGGCCTCGAACGCTACCTGGTTCCGCGCCTCACTGCTCGGGCGGCCGCAGAGTTGGAGCAGCTCCGCCAAATTCTGACTCGGGTGCGGCTCCGCCCCGGTGACGATCGCAGAAGCTCGCCACTCTGCGATGCCGAGGGGGTGCTTCACGCTGGACCTGCCTATCAGCTATCCATGGTGGCGGCAGGGGCGCCACCATGCGACTTCCACGCTTTCGTCTGGGGGAACAGAGCTCCCCCGAAGGTCCAGTTCTTTGCTTGGCTACTCGTGCAAGAACGCATACAGTGTCGAGTAAATCTCCTGAAGAAGAATGTGGTGCAGGACGCAACCTGTGAAGTATGCCGGGCCGGCGTGGAAGACTGTGACCATCTGCTCTTTAGATGCCCATTCTCTTCTAGTGTTTGGACATCGCTTCATGTCGACACAGCGGGGTGCAGCATGAGGCATCTGTGGTGTGTCCCTCGTCCGGACACTGTGCCGGAGAAGTACTACAACTGCTTTATTCTCCTCATATGCTGGCAGCTGTGGAAGCATCGCAATGGTGTGATTTTCCAAAGCTTGGATCCCTCCCTCACTCATTTCTGGGCGGACTGCATAGAAGAAGCGAAGCTCTGGCCGAGCAGGTGGCCGCGTGCAGTGTAACGACCCAAATGTAATTATCATGTTAAGCATTGCATCATGAGCATTCTTGTTAGTGTTATAAAAATTTTGTACTTCATTTGAATGCATTTGAATTTAATTTTGAATTATTAATGCATCTTGAACTCATGCTTTGTGAAGAAAATTGCATTTTTATTATATGACTTATATTGGGAAATACTTTGATAAAATACTACTTTGAAAAACTTGAATTTAGGTGATTTTTCCCGGATTTTAGGAAACCATCTTGAAGCCAAACAGCTTAGCCGGAAACCCAAAAATAGCATTTCGGGAAGAATTTTGATTTCAAATCCACAATAGTTTTTCTACCAATTCCAAGCAAAATGGGTTGCTTTTGATTTCTAGTATCAACACAAAAATTGGTGGAATTTTTGGAGGCTTGGAAGATCAGTTTTGGGAGTTGAAGTAAAGGAAGAAATTTTTATACAGAACCAGCCTGTAACGTTACCCTCCCCTCGGACGGTCAGCTCCTCTACCGCGGAAGGTCCGCGAGAGGCCCATGCCTGTGTGTCGCCTGCATAGAGAAGCGGTGCCATGTATCCTCATCGGCCCCACTTGTGCCCCACCACCACCAGCGCCCCCTCCCCTTCTCGTTGGCTCTCCTCCCCACAGAACACCCATCTCCTCTCCTTTCTCTTCCCCCAACCAAGCCATGGAGGAAGAACTCACACCCTCTCACCAAATCCAACCCACCCTCGCCGGAGATCAACGGAGGACTAGAGAAGGACGACGCCGACGAGCTCCTCCACCACCTCGGCCACCTCTTCCTCGCCGGAGACCAAGGGGAAGGACATCCTCAAACTTCTTCTTCATCTTCCCCAAGCCCTCAAGGATGAATTCGACCCGATCTACACCGACACCGCTCTATTCCAACAAGTGGCCCCTTGCTCGTGCTCTACTCGTCGCCGGTGAGCTCCCCTTGCCAATCATCTCCCTTCCTTTGCCCTAAATCGAGCTCTCTAGCCCATTCATGGTCCTTCACCATTGATGACCTAGAGCTTTAGAAACTCCATGCATGTTAAATCTTCTAACTAAAATAAATTTCCCATGTCTTTAGAAACCTATAGAAACAAACCGCACTCAAAACCGATGCCGAGCTGCCGCCGGCGACCTCGCCGGTGAACCTCGGCCGACGAGTGGACGGTCCGCGACCTACGGCCGGACAGTCCGCGAGTCGTGGCCTCCAACACCGAGCCTCTGCACAAAAACACGTCCCCAGAATTTTCTACGGCAGACAGTCCGCCATTCACCCCCGGATGGTCCGCAGTTCACTTCCCATTTCCACACAGAACCGATGTGTTTCTGGAACTCATCTCGGGCTTGTACTGCGGACGGTCGGCCCTTCCGGACCGGACGGTCCTCGGTAATGTAGTAGCGCAATAGCAGCCCTATTTGTTTAAGTGCATAAGCATGCATCGTCTTGCATAATTCATATAAAATTGAATATAACTCCGATTGATGTGAAACAAATTTTGTTGGTTTCGTATTGATGTCCTCTACCTTTTAAAAATATGTTTGCTCCCAAAATAATTATATTATTTTCTAGTTTAATTAAATATGTGTTTACCTTGTTAATTGCATAATTAATTCTCTGCTAGTCCAAAAATTATGAAACCAATTTTGCTAGCTTCCTTATGATGTGTACTATCCATTAGATATGTTGTTTTGCATGAATTGCTTATAGATTGGTACAGTTTAATCTATATTTGCTTAACACTAGTTAAATAGTATGATGCACAATAAATACATATGTACCTCTAAAATTGTAAATCCAGTTTTGTTTACTTTACTCAACCTTTATCTACTATCTAAAATTAATAACACCTATGAAAATAGTTATATACTCTTGTAGTTTCTAATTTATTAATTAAGAGCTTGTTCCCTAAGTTGAATGCATGGTTAATTAGTTTATGATGCTCTTTCTAAAATCATAAACCACTCTTGTTAATTACCTATGGCCATGATATGTTGTTGTAAATACTAGCTTTCATTAGATGTTTGTAGGAGGATACAAATTTGAATATGTTGTTCTAGGATTAATCTACTTGCAAAATGCCTAGTGAATCACTTGTGCTCATGTGAGCTATCAACCGTTCTCCGATAACTAAAAATAAATATGATATGCTTTTGTGGTTAGTAACCTCCATGAAATAACTTATAGTAATGATGTCACCTTAATTAGATAGAACATGATTTGCTAGCTTCCCTTCTTTATAATGATGATCTTGCCTTAACTAAAATGTGATGTTGCTAGAGTTACCCATTAATTCTTGAATTGTCTAAATTTAGCTATAACAATATTCCTAACTTGTATGAGCATACTCTAGTCTCTTGCACTCCATGTTGATAGCAATCATTAACTACTCCTATGGTTGATGCTTGACATTGAAATGAGTTACTTACTCTTAATTTATATGATGACTAGTAATACCATAACTAGTTTTATAGTATCGTCATGTTACAACTTGTCTTGTAAAATGTGTGTGCAAATGTGTGAGTAATTGTTTTGTATATCCACCCTATGTAATGTTTGTGTGGCCTTATTTACCTCTTTGAATTGATTCCTTTATGACCTTGAATCATGTTAGCTTTTACCTCTCATAAATCATTGCATCTCATAAGCATATGCATTCATGACATCTTTTCTAATTCATCATAAGCATATGCATTGGCATTCTTTCTAATTCATGCATTTTCTACTTTCTTAGAGGATGATGTTCCGGAGTGTCGTGGTTGCAGAGTACCAAGGCAGGCACCTATGTATCTCAAACCTTACTTTTGAATCCTTAATTTGCTATTATAAAGTATTGCTTGTGCATGGGTTAACCCTATCTAAGTATCTAGTCATGTGATTTGTGTAGAACCCGCTCGGCATGTTTCCCTTATAGCTCTAGAACAACTTATACTAGGTAAAGTATGTATGCTTAGACTTCTCAAATTAATTTGCTTAGCCATGCTTAGCTTACGGTAGAAGTCGAGAGATGGCAAGGTCACCATCACTCGCGAGCTATAGTGTGTTTTCTTAAATATACTTGAGTAGATGAGAAAGATTAAAATATGAGCAAGATATGAATGATGGATCGAGTCTTGAGCAAGTGTGGTAGGGCCATGTTGGAAGTGGAATCCAAATGGTTTAGACTTGCTTGAGTTGGTTAAGGACAGATGCGTCATCGCTTTGATACTTGAGCACTTTTCCGTACAAGCCACATGCTTTATAATGGGATGGTAAGCTAAGTACCATACACGCACCCTTCACTGAACGGATTCGGCGCGGTTTGTGATGGGGTGTAGTCGAAGGTTCCGTTGCACCTGTCCATCCCGGCCGTTCGTCTCAGCGTTGGGGATGGGTATGCCAACGGTTGACACGTGAATCATTGTTTACGGATCGACGGGTCGTATGGCCTATGGTCTCGTGTCGTGTGGGAAAAGTTGTACACCCCTGCAGGGTTTATAATCTATTGCAATAGCCGCGCTCTCGGACATTGAGCACGCTCTTGTACTTTGACTTTAACGTAGAGTTTCGTGAAGGGCTTATGGAATATTGAGCTCATAATTACATGATCACTTTACTTATACAATTGTATTGGTGCTTGATATAGAAATATTAGATGCCATATCTTTTGCTTATTCACTTGACAACTATGCTCGCATTTTTATATACCAATGTTAAAACTTGACTAGCCTCTTGCATCCACCAAATGTATAGTATTGTGGATAAGTCTTGCAAGTACGAAATGTACTTACGGTGTTGCCGTTAAGTTGTTTTGCAGGTTCTCTCCTAAGAAGTGACCGCCACGTTCATCCCGCCGGAGCCGGCAAAGTGGATGGACGGTGGAACTCGCTCAAAGTTTATGCAAGTGGTGTCTTGGGCAAGGACGTCATTATTGCTACTTAATACTCTCTAAATATCTACTGCGTTTAGACTCTGAATCATAAGAAAAACATGGTAGGTTATCCACTTAGACCTAGAATACATCTTAATTTGTAAGGAACCTTTAGATGCTGAAAATTCTTGTGTTTAATTGCTTATGCTATAGTTAACTTCATGCATTTTTGTAAGATGATTAAGACTTGTAATCAAAAGTTTAAAATTTTGCTCTCATATGTATCCTTGTGATGGTTGCTATGATGTGAACAAACGGTATGCGGGTTGATCCTGGGCGTTGCTCAAGGCGCATACCGGGGACAACCGGGATTATCTCGCTTAAGCTGGGATTGATCAATGGACGATAACCTAATTTAATCGAGATAATTTGGGCGGTTCCTCACATGCAGATCGTTGTGTAGCTGAAGCCTGGTGCCAATCCCTGTCTCCCATGTAGTACAACCACCATATATTTTTCAGTTTCTCTTTCAAAAAGTGCTCAAACTTTGATGTAAAAGCATTTGGCTAAGCCCCCTCAATATATCAGGTGGGGGACGCCCCCCCCCCCGTTGACCCTCAAAAAAAAATTCAGTTTAACTTGGTGCAAACAGCAATATTCAGAGTAGTTTTTGTATGGCATCAAGGCCCAACCAATGGAAGTTCCTGTAATGAAAGGTGTAATATCAGGGCTACAACTTTGATTTTGACATATTTTGAAGTTCAGTAGTAAATTCTGGAGATAATTGAGCTCAAACTTGCTGATTCAGAGGGCAATCAAGGCCATTCAGAAATTCACAAACAGAAACAGAAATTTGGAGCTTATCCTCTCGACGTCGCCACCACCGCTTTCTGATTAAAGGTGGTAAAAATTGAAGTGAGCCATGCGTCAATTCGATTGACGGACACCTGCAACCGAGCAAGATGGAGGTGCTGGAGACCGCTCAGGCGCTGCAGATTCAAATAAATACCACCCGAGGAGCCATTGTCTTCCTCCTCTCGCTAGTCTGTTCCTCCTCGGGCAGGCAAAATTCGTTGTTGTATGTTGCTTTCCACCCAATTCCTTTTACACACGCCATGTTCAGCACCTCTGCAACCGATTTGTGTTGACCCCAGCCCCTTCCGTCCACCAGAGAGACCACACCGCCGCCGCCTTCGCCATCTGTCCGCCGCCGCGTAGAGAGGTCACGACGCCGGTGAGAACTATCCTCCAGAACCCTTGGACGGACTGTTCCGCCGTCACGGTTGCCGCCGCGGTCAGGAGGTGTGGCAGTGGGGAACCCAGCTCTAGTAGGTTTTGGTTGAGGGAAAGGGGTTGGAGGAGTTCTAGGCCGTGCGATGGTGCTCACCGGCCGACTGGTTGGGGGCCCGAAGCCCTAGCGCCGCCGGTCACCGTACGTGGACCGAGCCGCCGCTCATCGCCACGGCGGCGTTCTGTATTGGGCAAGACCGTGTGGCTGGGAGAAAGGAAGAGAAGGGCACCAGAGAGGTGGTCTGAGCTCCGTGGTGTTGTGGGGCCGAGCCCTGTCTCCGGCGAGACCACCGGCGGCGAGCGGGCCGCCGTGCCTGCCTCGGCGCCGTGGCCATGGTCGGGAGCAGAGAGAGAAGGAAGTCGGGTCCCGCCTGTCAGAGAGAAAGAGAGGGAAGAGTTGGAAGGGAAGAGAGAACAAAAGGGGATTTTGTGCAATAAACCTAGTTTAGATTTTATTTATTTGTTATTAACTTGATTTATGTGTTATAAATTGTAGAAAATTTTGAAAATATTTCACATTTTTTCTAGCACCGAGACGACCAAACTCCACAGATAGCTGACTGGGGTAAGTGCGCCTAGAACTTCTGAATATCCTCTGGAAACTTCTCAAATTGGCCTTATTCTAAGCAGTGTTAATTTAGAAAGGTATACTTATAGTTAGTACTGATAAGTATATTGGAAAATAAATGGCATGCAAGACAATAACAAGGATAAAGGTTGGTCGCATAAAGCGGTAAGCATTTTAAATAAATTGTTGAACATTAGCAATCTTTTTACTAATCATAGATGAACATTGCCCACATTTATGAAATAAAGAGGTAACTGAGTAGTAAACAAAACTTGGAACAAATAAGTAACTGATTTAAAAGACAAAAAAAGTTTAATTAAGTCATGTGAGGGTTCGAGCCGCTATTGACCGTAAGCACTTTACCCTCAAGTCGTGTCTCCTCTGATGCCCGGGTTTGTAAGGTCCTTAAACACTTCCGAGGTGAGTGACAGGGATTTACTACGAGGCTTTTACAAAGACTTCCTAACCAGTAGTAGCTTGTGATTTCAGCCGCTAAGCGAGTTCACCCTCCTCCAAAGCGAGCATAATCCGTAGGTACCAACTCCTTTGGCAAACCGAGTACCCCACTTAAACCTAGTCCCCCCATCTTGCTCCAGGGTAAGCTACTAACAAGCTAGTGAAAAGAAATCGATTAGCTAAGACCATAGCCATGTAATTCTTGTGGTCGCACCGTTTTACCCGAATGGTTCTCCATGGTTTAATTAATTATCATAGTCAGTTCATCAAAGAGGTTCCCAAAAGAGGTAAGACATGTATCAAAATATTGTTTCTATAAACCACCCGTAAGCATTTAGAAACATAACCCGACTTTCAAGGACATGGATAAATAGGAATCCATCAAAATAATGCATGCAAGCATAAAGTAATTAAAAGTTATTGGGACCAAATATGATTAAGACGTATACTTGTCGTCCTCAGTCACTTGTTGCTGCTCAAAATTTTCAAATCCTTGCTCTTGGAACTCCTTGAACTGCTCCTTGTCTACTCCATGATCAAACAACAACACACAAGTACACACAAGAAAACAAATTAAAACAGTACATCAATTCTTGAAAAATAAAGGTAAAGGCTCTAAAACCACTTCTACGCATTATAATGATCAAAAGGGTGCTAAGAATGCTTAAACAAATTTAAAATGTAAAAGATATGCTAAAAACGGCTCTACAAGGGCTTAATAGCGAGAAAAACTAACTAAAAGGGCTAAACACAAATAAACTAAGAGCTAAAATGTAATTTTATAAAAACCTAAGGTCTAAAATGCTAAAATATATCTATGGACGGTGGGTTCTAATATTGAGAACCGCATGGGGATTTAAAATAGAAATACTTTTGAACTGTCTTGTACGGCGGGTTGATTACAGAGAAAAACATGGGGTTTCACAAAAGATATATAAGCTAATGGGTGCCCTCCGGTTTGATTGGAGGGAGCTTCTAATTTGCGGCCGTGGATCGCCTATGGGACAGCATTTGGGGGCCCTCGGGGCTCTAGCGTGGAGCTGAGCGTTGGTGTGGCGGTGCTACCACCCGAGCGGCGGTTGCTCGCCGAAGTGCGCCCGATTTGGCGCTCCAGTGCGCCAAAAACCCCACGGTTGGGTGCAAACACAAGAGGGCGGCGAGTGGAAGCGGGCACGAGGGTTTGGAGCAGCCAAGGAGGTCCCGAGACGGCCGGCGGCGAGCGAGCATGGGGGTGGCGGTCCGGTGAGGCCGCGCAGAAACTAGGGTGCATCAGCAGTGGCCGAATGAGGCAGAAAACGACTAGGAGCTCACCGTGAAGCTAAAGCGAGTGGTGGTGAGGGTGAAGAAGGGGCACGGCGGCAGATCGACAGTGGCATGGTCAGGGCAGAGCTTGGTCACGAAGCCGCACATGCTTGCGCAGAACACAGGGGAGGAAAATGGGTGGTGCGTGCAGCAGTAAAGCAGGAGTGTAGGGGCCGGGTCGCATGGGGAGAAAAAGGGAGGGCATGCGCCAGCCTCGGCTTGCGGTTCCAAGGGATGACGACCATGCCCGAGTATGACACGGATGGAGCTCAAGGATCACAAGCAGGCCCCGCCCGTCACTGAGGAGGAGGAGGAAGAGGAAAGAGGGGGTGAGGGTGCCGGGCTGGGCCGGCCTTGGCCCAAGAAAGAAAAGAGGGGTTGGGCCCGAAAAGAAAAAGAGAAAAAGAGGAGGGGAGAGGGAATTTTGAGCCAGTAGGAGAAGAAAGAGCAAATGTTAGGAGCCACACGTGTGACTGGCAGTCGAATCATCCCACCAGGCGGAACAATTTTTTTGTTGGGAAATTTTTTTTTTGCTAGAACAATTGCTTCCGCAACAAAAAAATATTTCAGCAACAAAAAAAATTGTTCCAAAAACAAAACACAAGTGGCCCTGTTTGTTGGGCTGATATTAGGCTCAAAATAAGAAATTTTGGAGGGGTGGGCTGCTGTGACAGCATGATAAGTCCACTCTCACGTGCGTGACCCAGCAGCACCCGGAGAAAGAGACTGGCGAGAAAAGCAAAATGGTCGGTGGCCCCGGTAAAGAAAGAAGTAGAAAAAGAATAAAGAGAGGAGAAAGAAAAAAGAATAAGGGTTATTTCTGATGCCTAGAAAATAAAGTAGGTTCATAGAAATTAGAAATAATTTTTTAGAAAAATGGGATAAATTCTAGAAAGGCTCTAGAATTGAAACACAACCATATAAAAATAAAATATACACCTACATGAATGCAACAATTCAATTTGGAGCCTATGATGAGTTTTAAAAATTCTGTAATTAATCCTATTGAACCCTGAGAATTCGAGAACTAAGCTAATTACTTTTAAAGGTAAATTTTAGGGTATTACAGAAAGCAAACACGTTAAGTGAGTTGTCGATCTCATCAAATTCGTGAAAGTGCCATTGTACTTTGCATGCTGACTTTCATCGCAGCTCAGTCATGCAGAGCCACAAAAGGTCCTCTTCGCATGTTAGGTTCTACGGCTACTCAATCGGTAATCTCCATTTTTGCACGATATTCCTTCAGAAATATGCTTTTGCATCAGGTCGCCTAGAGATACAAAACACGGAAAATAAACAAATAGTGTTAAAGAAATTCTGAAATTCAAATATGAAAAGCAATTCCAATCCATAGCAGCAGTAAAAAATTGGCCAAAAATAAATACCATCTCAGAAATACACAAACAGGAGTCTACCGATCGATGGTGTAGGTAACCAAACAAATTAATGAAAATGAGGCGATGATTCTGGTGTGGAAGTCATGCAGACTGTTCACATTCGAAGACCCAACTTGAGGTGTCCCGCATATGCAGCTTGGTCTTTTTTATGCCCATTTGGTCCGGCGCTCTAACAGCTTATAAACGATGATTGGTGTGCCACAATCACAAAGTGGCTGTAGTTTAGTGGTGAGAATTCCACGTTGTGGCCGTGGAGACCTGGGCTCGAATCCCAGCAGCCACATTTGTTTTTACTTGTTTTTTTCCCTTCTACTATCATGAATAAGTTGATGAGATGAAACTTGCATGCTCGGAGTCGTCGGACACCGAGATCTGTAGGTTCTTGAGACCGCAAGTTTTTCTTGCTTTTTTGGTATGGTACCAATTTTTAGCAACCTAACTGTCAAGGGTTGCGCATAACTTGTGCGTCGTGCCGTTGTGCAGCACTTCTCTGTGGTAATCAGCTATTAAGCTCGAAGTAAGCCTAGCTGAACCAGTCTTATGATTAGGTATTTGGAAAAAAAAAAACAAAATTAGGACAACCGCTTTGTTATGGCGTGGCTTATGATTCATTGTTCCAAGTTGGCCAAGCAGTGTGGATCGAGAAACACAGTGATATTTTCTTACGAAACACAGTACAAATGCAGATATTCACAAATACTCCCCCCCCATTCGAAATTATAAGTCATTTCAAAAAGATTATTGAGAGAAATATAAAGATTTATGACATCAAATAGGTGTATTATGAAAATATAGCTAACAAAAAATCTAATGATACTTAATTGGTATCATAAATATTATTATTTTATCATATAAATTTGGTCAAACTTGAAAAACTTTGACTCTCCAAGATTCCTGAAATGACTTATAATTTGGAACGGAGGGAGTATGTATGAACCCTCACATCTATGAATACACAGACATGATTCTACCAAAAAAGTGAAATGTGAATCGCTTTTAGCATAGGGACACAAGTTTTTTTCACGTACAACACAAAACAAGAATGCTTCTTCATCCGTCTTGCATATCCACCAAATGATATCTAATATACCCCCTTGTCCCAGATATAACCACGTTTACGTTTGCCCTAACTTAACCTTTTTTGATTTGACCAACAATATTTCTAAAAATAATTTATTTTAAATAAAAAATTTGCACATTATAATAGTTGGTTTCATTATGAATGTACTTGCATCCTTTTTATATTATCAATCTTTATATTTTTTTTTGCTATTCAAAGTTAAACTTAAAAATGTTTAACTTAGGACAAATTAACATAATAACTATTCTGAGACGAAGAAAGTATCTCGCTACATATTGACTACCACTTCAAATGCCACTTATGGATGGATCTAATGATTATTAAGAATCAATGATCAGGACGAAGTAAGTTTGCGGTCAATGGCGCGCCCAGGGCCTGGCAACCCTAGGCACCTGCCTGGGCTCCGGTGCAACAATTATAAGATGCTAGCCATCAAAACTATAGTTCGTCAGTTCTATTGGAGATCCTTGTGATTTGCCCGGGCTCCACTCGAGCCCTGGGTCCGGCCACTGCTTGCGAAAATTATGAATTAGTGAATCTAATGGCCACAAAGTGGCTGTAGTTTGGTGGTGAGAATCCCATGTTGTGGCCGTGAGAGACCTGGGCTTGAATCCTAGCAGCCAGTCATATCTTTTTTATTACTTGTTCCTTCTAGTTTGTACCCTGTATGTATAATCGTTGTTTCCTGTGTTCCTGTGCTTATATTCGTTGTTTACTGTGGCTTAAAAGTCAACCAATTCTAAATTCTTCAGAGTCCTGCCAAAGGTGCTGATCGTATGTAAGACCTCGTACACCACCCTCAAGTTAACTAGCGCGGCCATAAGATTTCGCTAAAAAACCTTTCAACCAACTGCCGTCTCTCTTAGGCTGATCATCAGTTTTACATGGTTAAGAGACGTGATTCTCGGCGAAATTTTAAACCTTATTCAAGCCTAGGAAAAAGAAGTTATGGTCTTATGGACAATCCAGTGATGCAGTTTTATCTTTGCCATGACATACTCAAACTACGTTTGGATCCTAGGACCAATTTTTAGTCCTCGGATTTGGATGCAAAATAGGTCTAAACATAGGCTAACTGTGAGCTAATTTGCGCAAATAATTGATGGTTGGATCCCATCAGATCTAATTAGTCTACTGTTAGCTCATGTTTAGCCCATTGCCACACCTAGGAAAGTATTTAGTCCCTTTTAGCCATCCAAACAAGGCCTCAACATTCAACCCCAACAAACTGGGAATGTGTTGTGTTGGGTAGAGCTCCTAGCCTCAAACCCTAATATCCTGAGAAGCTGTACCAAATGTTTTTTTTCTTCCGGCCAGCTCCACCCGAGAGTTGCAGGTTGTAACGAGCCGTTTTTCACCACACCATCCCTGTGGGCTGCAGCTGGAGCTCTACTAAACACGGCCTGAGTAGGTTCAGGTAGAGCTTTGCTGCGAGCAGGCAAACAGCAACAGTCTGATGACTGTCTGACGTCATAGCACAATTCCACGACGACGGTGTTGGACTGTTGGCTGATCGATGTGTCGGGATTATATGATTTGTCAGCACGGAGTAATGCCTAATAAGGTCATGTGGGAAGTACCCAACGGCCAACGAAACAAAAAAGGATAATTTAACAAAGCCATGAAATGCAATTCTTACATGCATCTGATCTATGTGCTTGCAAAATTGAAGTTGTGGAAGATCAACTCCCATGAAAACCAATCTAACCATCAGACTCATCGTCACTGGGTTGTTCGAAAATTTCAAACTCCCCATCGCTACCATCAGCATTCGGGGCATCAGCTGATCTGTTTTGGCCATCTTCCTGCAATGGAAAGCTGCGCAGCACTTCTTCAAGGTATCCATTGGAGAAGCCTTCACCGAGGGCATCTGATAACAGGTCATAGGAAAAACAACTAGGATGTCATCAAAGGGTGAGTTTGGATTGACGCAATAGGTTTGTATGTAGAACGTTCTGTTATGCTATAAAAGTTGAATCCATATTGACATGGAACAAGAACCTAGACAATTTGACCTTGGCAGAAAATAAGGATGTTGGTAGTACTCCCTCCATTCACTTTTGATAGATATATTTAAAAAATTTAAATGTTCAAAAATGATAGCTATATTTACTATTGGCATAGGTTGTGGCAATAAATAGCACTAGTTACAAGTTCCCAGTTAAAATATTGGACCAACAAAAAATCTGTTGCATTTATTAGATTGATAAGCACACTTGTGGTGCCCTTGGTCATTGCGCCATATGGAAATACTCCTTCCGTTTCAAAATGTAGGTCGTTTTGACTTTTCTAGATTCATATATTTTGCTATGGATCTAGACATACATTATAACTAGTTGCATAACAAACACTATGAATTTAAAAAAACCAAAACGACCTACATTTTGGAACGGAGGGAGTATATCAATCAAAACTGAATAGAGGGAGTAATGTCATATTCTGACAGAATAGTGTTTATCAGAGATTAAGCACATGGTGAAATCAATTCATATGACCCAATTGCTGAAGACGTGCGAAACCATAACTCGTTTACATTTTGCTGTGTTTCTTTTGAAAACCAACATAATAATGTTAATGGTATCAACGAAAAAATAATAAATGCCAATGTGACATTTCAAAAAGACACCAAAGCTGGTCTTAAAAAAATAGAGAATGGGAACACTGAGAGAAAGAAAACTAAAACCTATTAACTGTCATGGAAGAAGATTTGTGGATCACTTCTGAGCTCATTACTTGGACACGAAAGATTTATGCTTGATAGGTAGATATGTACAGATAAAAAAGGTTACTACTATAATACATGGGTTGGCTGAAATAAAAAATTCTCAACCATTTTTAATCTCCAAATTTCAAATAAATGTGTGAAATTAAATGTGGCACTCTATTATGAACATAACTATGAATATAACCAGCCCACCATTAAATAGTGAGAACAGAAACCAAAACTGATTGATTAATGTTATAAAGGATACAGGAATCATCCAAGTTGAAATCGCGAAAACCCTCTGCCTGCAACAGGTACAATAAGTTATGTTTTTGTAGCATATAATGGGAAATTATTGCAGGTGGTGGCATACCATAGGTGGAGAATCATAACCATTCGACTCCTCTTCCTCTTCTTCGTCATCTACATCTTCACTATCAGATTTGTTAAGGCCAACTTGATCCTCAGTTCCTGTATGTGTGGAAGGAGCTTCTATAGGGAGAAGAAGGGGGACTTAGCATCTAGGATAGATGGCTAAGGTATCTCTCCCGAGAAAGAACAATTGCAATACTCTTCGTATGGAAAGTAAGCTATGTGGTCTGAACTTGCACTATGCCCATACAAAAACTACAAATTAGCTTGATAATATTGTAAGCTGTCCAAGGCTCCAAGCAGCAATATATTCATACTGCTTGCTTAGCTCGGCAGGTCCACAGATGTTAATATGTTCAGATTGCACATCGCTCATATAAATCAAAGGTAATGCATTTAACATTTTAACTAGTGATAAGAAGTAGATGGAATCAAACAGACCTTCATCAATATGCTTATCCTCTTTTGATCGCTCAGATCTCCAAAGGGCTTCCTGCTTCTTGGACCTTTCAATAAGTTCGTGGGCATTCCTCAACAAGCTTTTTGCCTCTTCACTAGGTAATAAAGAGAAGAACCTTATGCTCACTTGCAACCTCAGAGTTTTCATCATTGGCTTAGAAAACCATCCTGTAAAATGCTACAAAGGAATCAGTTATTCTAGAGCATACATTATAGCGCAAAGATAATCTAGGTACTAGCTATAGATAAGGTGCTGCACAGACAATAATCACAGCAAAGTGGAGTAAACTTGGTCTAAATTAAAATTGGTGAAAGATGGAGATAATATCTAGTGCACCCATACTTCAACATTCGAAGATTTTAAACACCACATAAAATAGTCAGGAAATATTTTTGAGAATTTAGAGTATGCTATCATTAAAGATTCCAAAAAATTTCAGCTTCAAACAGTACTTGTAAAAGAAGAAACAAAGAATAATAGTTTCAGGCAATCATAAAAAACAATTGAATGAAAAATCTGAAAGTTATTCTTGTTTCTCATTGAACGAATCAATTTAATTTTGTAAGCAGCTTGATGATAGTAATCTACATCACCAAACTTTGTCATAATTTTTCATGAATAGTCACATGATGGTCCAAGGATTGGAGTGCAGGAGTACTTGATGTGCTCTGGTGAAAGATAGTAAAAAAAAAAACTAATTTCTGCCACACCAATTAGCTATTACTACTGTTTCTTTACAATGAGCTCCTGATATCGATACCAACATCAGATCCCAGAAAGCACAAATATCATGTAATTAATCGACCGTAGTGGATATGAAGTGAATGAGCAATAATGAAGAGTTCAGACACAATTTCTAAGTAGTATAGAGACTAAAATAAAGCCTGAACGCAATTGTCTAGGTACTCACTGAACAAATTGATTGATAAGAAGGTTTTCGAATTTCTTCTTGAATAAAGTTATCCTTCAATTCAAATAATTGCAGAAAGATGAAACTCTGAGATGGCATCACTTCAAGCTTGCACATCTCTGCCCACTTTTGAGATCTGCAAGTACCAAAACACATTAAGAAACAGACATGTATAAGCAAGGGGGACAAATGCAAGCAACAATGAAAAACACCCTCATACTGAGTTGCAGACCAGGGAAAACAATAGCTCTCAGTTGCACTGAAAGAAATCTTTTCTGAAAGGAAACAAATATGGAGCCATCAAGAACAAATAAAAAGATGCTGATAGACAAAGCAATCATCTTGTTATGGGCCATATGAGACAGCCGAAATGAAGGCAGCAGCCACCAGGGTTAGGGCTGCTGCCTCCATGCCCAGGCCACCAGGGGAGGAGTAGCCCTCTCACTCGCCCCGTCTCTGCTGTCCACGACCACTGTTTGTTCCATTTGGAAATCTACTTAGATTAGTCATCAGAGTTCTTTAATAGAAATTACTTCAACTACTAACTAAAAGGAAAAATATGGCTCACCCAGAATCCTTCGTCCTTAGAAGATTCCTTAGCTCAGGAGGCACACGAAAATCAATTCTCTGATATCTAGCAAACAAAAAACATCTCAGCTGATACAGTATTGCTAAAACATAACTTCCCCATTCAAATGGTAAAATAAAATGCACAGAAAAGATTACCATAATAATCTTGAACATTGGGTTCATTCATTTTAGAGCCTCCAAATATCAGATGTAACGTATTAATCTTCTAATACTCCAACAACAACAACAACATAGCTTTTTTTCCCAAGCAAGTTGGGGTAGGCTAGAGATGAAACCCGAAAGAAATAAGTTCAAGGTTCAGGCACATTGATAGCTAGTCTCCAAGCGCTCCTATCCAAAGCTATCTCTTTAGAAATATTCCAATCCTTAAGGTAACCGACTCATCCCACGTCAGTTTAGGTCTACCTCTACCCCTCTTTACATTATCGACCCGCTCAAGAACCCCATTACGCACCGGCGCCTCAGGAGGCCTTCGTTGGACATGTCCAAACCATCTCAGCCGATGCTGGGTAAGTTTCTCCTCAATTGGTGCCACTCCAACCCTATCCCGAATAACTTCGTTCCGAACTCTACCCCTCCTTGTGTGCCCGCAAAACCACCGCAACATCCGTATCTCTGCTACACTCAGTTGTTGGACATGTCGCCTTTTTGTAGGCCAACATTCAGCACCGTATAGCATCATCGGACGAATTGTTGTCCTATAGAATTTGACTTTTAGCTTTTGTGGCACCCTCTTGTCACAAAGGATGCCAGAAGCTTACCGCCATTTCAACCAGCCAGCTGAAATTCTATGCCTAACATCTTCATCAATGTCGCCATCCTTTTGTAGCACCGATCCTAAATACCGAAAAGTATCCTTCTGGACCACCACTTGTCCATCTAGACTAACGTCTCCCTCCTCATGCCTAGTCGCACTGAAATCGCACATCATGTACTCGGTCTTGGTCCTATTAAGTCTGAACCCTTTCGACTCTAACGTGCGTCACCACAGCTCTAATTTCCTATTAACCCCTGCCATACTCTCGTCCACTAGTACCACATCATCAGCAAAGAGCATACACCAAGGGATCTCCATGTATATCCCTTGTGACCTCATCCATCACTAAAGCAAATAAATAAGGGCTCAATGCTGACCCCTGGTGTAGGCCTATGTTAATAGGAAAATCAGTGGTGTTGCCATCACATGTCCGGACAAACGTCGTCGCATCCTTGTACATATCCTTAATAAGGGTAATATACTTAGTTGGGACTTTGTGCTTCTCCAAGGCCCACCACATGACATTTCTCAGTACTTTGTCATATGGCTTCTCAAGGTCAATGAAGACCATGTGCAAGTCCTTCTTCTGTTCCCTATATCTCTCCATCAATTGTCGTATTAAGAAAATCGCCTCCATAGTTGACCTTCCAGGCATGAACCCAAATTGGTTTTGGGTCACATTTGTCACTCTTCTTAGGCGATGCTCGATCACCCTTTCCCAAAGCTTCATCGTATGGCTCATCAGCTTAATCTCACGGTAGTTAGTACAACTTTGAACATCACCCTTATTTTTGAAGATAGGTACTAATATACTTCTCCTCCATTCTTCCGGCATCTTGTTTGACCGAAAAATGAGATTAAAAAGTTTAGTTAATCATACTATTGCTCTATCTCCTAGGCATCTCCACACCTCAATGGGGATACCATCAAGGCCCATCGATTTACCTCCCTTCATCCTCTTCAAAGCCTCCCCGATCTCTACCTCCTGAATTCTCCTCACAAAATGTCTGTTGGTATCGTCAAAAGAGTCATCTAACTCAAGGTTAGGGCCCTCACTCTCCCCATTAAACAACTTGTCGAAGTACTCTCTCCATCTATCCATGATCTCCTCATCCTTCACTAGCAGTCGATCTGTCCCATCCTTAATGCATTTGATTTGGTTGATGTCCCTTGTCTTCCGCTCGCGGATCCTAGCCATCCTATAAATGTCCTTCTCCCCTTCTTTCGTGCCTAGCCGCTGATACAGGTCATCATACGCCTTACCCTTTGCTACATTCACAGCTCGCTTTGCAACCCTCTTCGCTAATTTATGACCCTCGATGTTGGCTGCACTCTTGTCAAGGTGGAGGCGCTTGAAACACTCCTTCTCCTTAATAGCCCTTTGCACCTCGTCATTCCACCACCAGGTGTCTTTCCCCTCCTGTTTGCCTCCCCTACTCACACCAAACACCTCTGAGGCCACATTCCGAACACATGTTGCCATCTTTAGCCACATGTCATCTGCGTCTTCTCCTTCTTCCCAAGGCCCCTCACCTAGCATCCTTTCCTTAAATGCTTGTGCCGCTTCCCCTCTAAGCTTCCACCACTTTGTTCTCGCAATCTTGGCACGTTTGTCCCGATGGACACGTACCCGAAGACGAAAGTCCGCCACCACAAGCTTGTGTTGAGGGACAACACACTCCCCAAGTATCACCTTACAATCTAAGCAATCACGTCTATCCTCCCTCCTAGCAAGGATAAAGTCGATCTGGCTCGAGTGTTGCCCACTACGAAACGTCACAAGATGGGATTCCCTCTTCTTAAACATAGTATTCGCTATCAACAAGTCGTAGGCTAACGCGAAGTTCAACACATCCTCCCCCTCTTGACTCCTGCTACCGTACCCAAAACCCCCGTATACTCGCTCGAACCCTACATTAGTCGCACCCACATGGCCGTTGAGATCTCCTCCTATGAAGAGTTTCTCGCTGATAGGCACGGTATTAACCATGCTATCTAGATCTTTCCAGAACTGCATCTTGGTGCTCTCACTAAAGCCTACCTGAGGGGCATAAACACTGATCACATTCAAAACCGAATCTCCAACTACCAACCGGATTAGGATAATCCGGTCGCCTTGCCTTCTAACCTCTATGACTCCATCCTTAAGGCTCCTATCAATCAAGATGCCTACACCATTCCTACCCGGAGTTGCTCCCGTGTACCAAAGCTTGAAGCCAGTATCCTCAACCTCCTTCGCCTTCTGGCCCTTCCATTTAGTCTCCTGAACGCATAGAATATTTACACGCCTCCTAATTGCTACATCAACTAGCTCTCGCAACTTACCCGTTAGGGACCCTACGTTCCAGCTACCTATACGAATCCTAATTGGCTCGGCTAGCTTCCTTACCCTTCGCACCCGTCGAGGGAAGTGCGAAGACCCTTGCTCATTTTTCACTACACCCGGACGTAGATGTAGCGCGCCATTCAGGTGACGACCCGACCCTTGCTCACTTATCATCGTACCCAGGTCATGATACGACGCGCCCTTGGGGGGATGGCGACCCGGCCCTTGCCCATTTATCACCACCCGGATTCCGATGTAGCGCGTCGCTAAGAGGGTTACGCCCCAACGAGTTTCTTGTGGGTTTCAAATCCATTAGAGTGGCTATTTTTATGCTGGTTTGCCAAAATCTAACGCAACCCTCCTCCTTTATCCGGGCTTGGGACCGGCTATGCTGAGACAAAATTTTGGGAGACAAAAAAAAAGAATATAGCAGAAGACACTAGAGAGCTACACGATTCAAAAGAAAAAGATACCAGCCATGTAAGCATGCCAATTTGCTACTTTCCCAAGAAGAAAAGTTTTTTTTAGATGGAAGTCATAATATTTTATGAAAAGTTTAATATCATAATTCAATTTCGAAAAGTGCAGATGCCACCTAATATTAAACACATTTTTTTTCAGAAAGTGAACTAGGTGCAAAAGGAGAATAAGTTCAGATAAATTCAAATTATTTTTAGTTACTTTTTGTGTTCACAGTTTCTAAGCATTAGCAGTAAACTTTACTGAAAAGAACATGTTACAGTGGTAATACCATCTGTTGCAAACAGCATGCCCTAGTCCTGTATGATAACCAAGGAAAAGTAACTTTTAAAAGGAAAAATAGAAACAGTTTCTATAAGAAAAAATGAATAATTAATGGTGAAGGAGGCAGCTATAAATTATAGACTGTTATGGGCTGGGGCCCTTTGGGCCAGATCGGTACTGCATAGATCGAGTGGCAAGAATGCCTCATGTGCTCAAGTGCACTCCATTGAGCTTGATTTCTCTGTTCGATGGTGTGGTACTAGAGTTTCAGAGGGTTCAGGGTAAGCTCTATGGTGAAAGAAATCATGATAAATTTGTCTTTTGAAGTGCAACAAATGGTGGTTTGGATTTTGATTTTGAGTAGTGTAAGCATTGCAAACCAACTTGAGTTTTGACTTAGATTTTGCAATAAGAAATATGTACGATTTTGAATGCAACTATTCAACATTGGGGGTATTTGCAAGTGGCACTAAAATCTGGGATTGTATATGCAGTATTTCCTTTTTATAAAACCAGTAATGTAACAATTTGACAGTTCAGTGAACAGTGTTCCAAACATTATTTATGTTTTTGCCAATCAAGAGTGTACATGGTGAGAGATAAAAGATAACCAGAGAAAATAAAAGTTTAACATTTCTCTCCAAATTATCCTCTCCAAATTTTCCATTTCCATATGCAGCATATTTTCATAGTTTTTAGGAACACAGCAGTGTTCTTCCACATGAACAGAACAGATGGCATGCTGAAAACTAAGAATTCAATGACAATGCTACTGTCAGTACTTATGAAGTCCAAAGTTTGATGTTCATGCATTATATTCTCATCATTCCTTCTAGTTAAGTAGTTCATTATGCTTGTTGCTTGATGCTTCTTTTTCCCTCTCTGAGCTTCACAGCACTGTTCTAATGACAGAAGGTTTAAAGCATATACCACATTATCCAATACGGAAAACAAATATGAACCTCAAAAACATGTTAATGCAAGCATCAGTGTTGTTAGTTTATTATGCTTTTTGGTTAGTACAAACGTTTCCCAACCGAGCATGGAACTTTCAAACCATATTTTCAGCTGGAAAAAAAAAAGAACAACGGAAACAGCTGGTGTCTACAATAATGCAATTGAATCAAAAGCAAAAACCAGTAACAGTTTGTAAAATAATAAACAACACAATACTAACAACAAAGAAGCTGTTGCTTACATTCGAGAGTCAGGATCTTTACGAGGGTCATATCCTCTTCTGATCCAGAATTTACCGAAAGGTCCAGTAGAGAAGTAGTATCCAGCTCTAAACAGGAGCCTGAGCAAACAAAAAGGGCATCCAAACCAAAAGAATACAGAATGAATGAGTAAAGAAAATAGTAATTGAAAGACATAACAAAGGAACTAAATGATGAGGCAGCTCTACAAGAGTGGAAGAATAATGAAACCTTTTGAATTGGTTTTGTGAGACATGCACACCATCATCTTGCAGCCGTTCATAAAGTGATTGCCTTGGCCACACAGGACGCTCATCAAACAATTTGCAGACAGCCATTTGCCAGTCCCAATCTACTGAATTTTTTGGTACATGGTCTTCCCAATTAATCTTCCCCGGAACAAGTATATGTCAATTAAGGTAACAAAGAAGGAATGCAATAATATTGCAATTACGTCATGACAAAGGTACAAGAGGCAGGCATGCAATCAAACCTTGAGAGGGGAAAAGATTTTGCTTTCTAAGAAGAATATCTAAGCTGTCCGCATTAAAAAAGTGAATTTTGAAAGGTCATGTCAGAACAGCAAGGCATTTGGTCATAACGAAACAGAGTCATTAACACAGCATTGTTCTCACTAAAAGAGAAAGCAAAACCTGCTCAAAAAAAAAAGAGAAAGCAAAACTGCAGCACATATAAGTTTGCTTATTCTCATTAATGCAGAGCTGTGGTTCTGGTGCTTGCCATTCCACCACCTCAAGAACCAATACGAATATGCATATAACACCAATCACACCTTCTTCCCCGGATTCAGCCCCAGAGTGGGTTCCTCTGCCCACCACTCTCTTCTCCCCCTGAATTGAGTCTGTACTCTCTTTTATATTAGTTTTTCTTCTTCTCCTGAATGACCATTCCCACCTAAGAGGTTTTTTATTTTCCCCATATCTGATTTATTTCCTCTTAAGTTTTGATTTTTCACAAAGGAGTATGTGCCCACTTAATGAAGATCACAATATCATATGCACGTGTGCCCAAAGGATATCTTGAATGTTGAAAGGAAGAGCAAGAGTTGGTCCAACCTTCATCTGTAACCAAAGAAAAAGAAATAATTACTTCATTCAGTCAGCCATTTCCCACTAGGTAGAGTGGCTGCATCTCTGAGAAGTATCCATGGCACTGTGTAAGTAACCATAGATATAAAGGAAGTAAACCAAGATTATGTACCTCCCATCGTTCTTGTACAACTCCCCTGTGCATGCTTTTAGATACTGCATTTGATGATGGTAGAAGCCTAGAACAATTGCACTAGTAAATATTAGGCAAAATTATACAGTTTAAGTGAAATGAAATTTCACACATTCTAATAGCACATGGCAAGGTCCTTAAGGCGCTAAGGCGACTCGTGGCGACCCCCCCCCCCCCCCCTCCCCCTCGCAACGCCTAGGCATATAAGGCGTGCTGCGAGGCGACACCATAGACATATCCTAACATACCCATGACAGCAAAATTTAGTAGCATATACATAACTTTATTGTGCTGTTGTACCATACATTCACCCCTTTCCAGAGCCACGCACAACTACTCAAGCAGGCAGTAGAGGCATAGAGCAGAGCAAGCACAAGCAGCAGAGCAGAGGGGACTAGGGAAGGGAAGCACGAGCAGCAGAGCAGAGGGGACTAGGGAAGGGAAGCACGAGCAGCAGAGCAGAGGGAAGGGAACTAGGGAAGACTAGAGATTGAAGGTGCCTAGCCATTGCACTACTGCAAAGGACCGCAAGGGGCCACGAACAAGCAGAGAAGGCACACGGAGGCAGGGGCGCGCAGGGCTGTGGACCAGCAGAGGCAGGTCCGCCATCCGCACGGAGGCGCAGAGGAGGTGGAGCCGCATGGGGCCGTGGCCTTGCGGAGGGCAGGCGCAGATGCGTGGGGGTCACCGTCGCCGTTTTGCCTGGGATCCGCGCTGCCGCCATGAGGAGTTCTTCCGCCTCCCTCTCCTTCCCTCTCTCTTCTCTGTTTCCCTCACGATTAAGCCAGGATTGGGCAGGTTTTGCCACTAGATTTCCACCCGATTCCTGCCCGTCTCTTGATTTCTCGCACGATTTCCACCCTCCCCTCAATTTCCTGCTGCCCCGCTCGATTTCCCACGCGCTAACCATGTATGGCGCACGCCTGTCCATGGCGGCTAGACGATGCCTTTGGACACCCAGGCGGATGCCTTGCACCTGAGGCGGACGCCATAGGACCACCCCGAGCACGCCTGGATGCTAGTCGTCACCTCCTAGACAATGCCTTAAGAACCATGGCACGTGGTAATAAAAAATTTTAGAGTCTGAATCTTTATTCTGTTATGCAAAATAAATGTTCATAGACCAAGAAGAAATTATCAAGACAAGAGAACCATCACTATTTCCAGAATATCTGCAGGCTATTAACTTAAAAAAAAATCCATGGGCGCTTTTCTGCTATGGAGTAACTAGGGATAGCACGAAGAACCTGTTCGTCGCCCTCCCTCTGGAGGCTCTGACTACTTTTAGGGTTCTTCTTGCTTGCCTTTCATTGATACAATAGGGTCTCTTTTATAGAGACGACTGACTTGACCCTTAAGCAAATATCCTAACTAAATCCATCTAACTTATCTCTTTCCTAACAAACCAACTAACCCTATTCGCGGAACTGTTCACGCGCTACAGTATTCCTGGGCCTAGGCCCATGGCCGGCCCACTTGCCATAACATTTTCACTATAAGCAGGACAACAAAATACATAATTATTTTATTTTAAAGACATCAGAGGTAAGGAAGCACAAGAAACAATTCTGAAATCAATGGACATGCATTATTATAGACTAGGGGTGCTACTGTATTAACTGTATGAGTCCTACGAAAGGTAAGTTGACTACATTTATTAGTGTCAAGGACTATGAAGGGGCATTTGGCAAGAAAAAAAGGGCCAAAATATTAAGTTTCGGGGAATTATTTCTCTATAAAAATTAAAAAGCTATAAGCTAACCATAAAGAAATCCATTTAACAGGAACATGCATCTAGCTATTCTTCTTCCTCATTTTAGTCTGACCATTTTCATAGAGAAAGCTAGTTTATTATTCCAGGAAAGGAAAGCTGAAGTTAAAAGAGTCAATCAGATAACAATCTCTGCACTCATTATTTGAACTTTTGAACGTTTTGAAACCATATATCATACGTTCAAATAATGAAAAAATCAATCAGAAGCCATGCACATTAAATCCAAATGTTTATTTAGGTGGTTGTTTCTTTCCAATCAAAACTTTAACGCAAATTATTTTAATAATAGAAGCCATGATCAACATGCATGTGTCCTCAGCAAAAAGGCATAACTCTAATATTTCATGCCTAAGCTTAACCTGCCAGCGAAAAGGTGAGTAATACACTCCAACGCTCCCCTCTAAGTTCTTAGCTCACAGACCGACAATGTAGACTACAGACTTAGAGGGGCCTGCAACTTTTTTTTTCTTTGCAAAGCAAGAAAATGGGATATTTGATCACAGACCAAGACCTTTGGCTGGTATCAGCAGTGAAAGACATTCTCTATACAAAGACCCTATGTACATGCACGCAATAACAATTCGTATCTTGGAAATTTCACTAACAAATTTCCAGACTAAAGCTAATTTCTATCCCTTGGAAGGCAATGAAGGAAATTGCAAATATCAACTGAGTTGAAGAAATCAAAGTTCAACTCATTTGCTATGTGCAACTGATGTAACTTACGCTATCTTTGTGGGTCTATCCTTCATTGAGAAGAGTGGGGGTACCAACATCATGACATCTCCATCATCTGTTTCCTGATGTCTTGTCTTATCTGCCATCCAGCAAAAAGAAGATATTTACTAGACATGGTGACATTACAATAAGCTTGTAATCTGCAAGATAAAGAATGTCAGGAAAGAAGGTACCACTACCTAAATGTTCATTATCATTTTGGGAATTTGACCGTTTTCTTTTTCTTACTTGTGCAGCATGCACTGGAACAACATGCTGAAAATCTGCCATACCTGCATTAACCTGTATATCAGAAAATTTGCACATAGAATAAATCAATGTTAAATTTATCACATGCATAAACTCAAACGTCATCAAACTCATTGGAGAGGAATGGGGGGAATCAACTTTCAGACAATATAAGAATAATGAAAACCTAATTCATGGTTTGGAAAAGCAAAACAATTAAATTTATTTTCTAATTTGCATTGGTTAACAAGCATAGCATGCAAATTTGGCATTCCTTTCAGCGCCTATTGGGGATACAAGGATGCAAACAAACACAGGTGAGACATTGGGATGCAGTGAAAAAACATAAGAACAGAACAAATAACTTTAAAGGATAGTGCTGTTTGCATCAAGATAAGAAAACATAGGAAACTATGTAAAACTTCAAACTAATGACACAAAACACAGAAAGTCTGCAATGTGCTTTGGTTGCTGAGGAAGCATAAAAGTGAAAGAGCCATTCATAAGAATCCCTTGCACCAATTTATCCAGAATTAATAGATTCACCATCACCAGTTCCCACATTTACTTATAGTTAGAACGCCCCACCTAGCCAACCCGATCATAAAACCCAGGTGTTATAGTGGGAGGGGTGGGGGTTTTTATCCTCAGTCCAACATTCCCCCTACTGCGTGCGAGCCGGGCGAGCCGCGGGGCTGTGCCACCTTTCCGGTCTCAGCACTTCGGTCTCAGCGAACGCAGCCAGGGAAATCGCGCAGCGGAAATGCGTGGCCGGGAGGGATCGAACCCAGGACCTCGGCTCTGGTACCAAGTTAGAACGCCCCACCTAGCCAACCCGACCATAAAACCCAGGTGTTATAGTGGGAGGGGTGGGGGCTTTTATCCTCAGTCCAACACTTATCAACAGCCTGGTTTCTGTCCGCCTCGTTAATACTAATCAATAACTTCAACCAAGCATAAGAGTAGGAAAGATGGTAATTCCTTAAGCATGGTTCACACGGATGAGATTTGAGAATCTAGGGGAACCTTTTTCCTTGGATCTGACCCCTTTTCATAACTACTTTGCTCCAAATATCTCTGGAAGACAAAAGACTAATTCCAATCTCAGGAACCCCCTCCAAAAGCCTCGTGAGCCCCACACGAGATTGAGCGCCACAGTAGGTAGAGCGAGCACAGCTGCCGCTGAGTGGGCAACAGCACTGCCGATTGAGAACATGCGCCGGAGGAGGGGAGCGCAGGGGGTGTAGCAGGGAGGGGGCCACGCCAGCCGGGAGTTGACGCTGCAGGGAGGAAGGTGCCGCCGTCCGGCCATGTAGTTCATGATCCTATTTTTATTCGTTGCAAAGAACTGAACAGGCTATACACGAGAATAATTTAGTCAGTTTCCATAGCTTTTCAGTAAAATCGAATATAATATTGGGTGTAGTGTCCAGTAGCATATTACTATAGATTTATAGTGTCTTATAGCAGATAAGTTTTTTTAGTGACTTGTAGCAAATGTAACCTTCGAAGAGTGTCTGGAAGCAAATTTTGCCATACTCCTCCCATTTTCTGCCTAACAGAGTTTGGTATAGGATGCCTGTTAGCCACCTAATTCACTCCAGATTCATCTTGCTACAAATATTAAGATAAGAGATATAGTGGACCGACCGATACCACGGCGTCTAACTGGACCAGGGTGTCCACGAAGAGAGAACAGGTGGCATTTCATCGAACATGTCGCGCTCAGGGGGGCAGCACTTACCTTCGAAGTGGTAGGCGGTCCGAACGCGTGCGACCACCTCGGCGCGCGGCGCCGCAGCACCCTTGCGCCTGGAGAGGCGGAGCACTAGGCCCGTGGAGGCGCGGGACTCGCCGAAGGCCGGGTGGCAGAAGGGGTCCTCGGGGCGGAAGCGGAGCTCCAGTCGGGCGCTGGGGTCGGAGCTCCGGACCTGCGAGAGAGGAGGAGGAGCCGCACGGCCGAACATCAGTTTCAATTCGATCCGACGCGCCGCAAAGTCGGAACAAGACGGGGCGTTAGGGTTGTAGGCAAGTAGTACCTTGGCGATGGTGGGTAGGCCGCCGAGGGTGCGGGCTGCGCGCGCGGGGGATGAGGGGTAGCCCGGGTAGTGCACCGCGAAGGCCTCGGCCGCCGGGAGCGTGTCGGAGGCGGCGCCATCTGTGATGGTGGACGGAGACGGCGGCTCGGTCGCCGGCTCCGGCGGCGCGGGGGTTGGGGAAGAGGGCGGTGTAGCCATCGGATTCGTTGAGGGGCGGAAGCAGACAGCAGACTAGCGGAGAGACGGCGCGTACGGAACAGGCAACCTGCCAACACGGGAGAGCACAAAGGATGTCGCAGGTTGTAACGGTGGAGTGGGCTGAGCAGCCTATGACCCCGAGGCTGTCGTCTTCCCCGAGCTCACTGCCTCCTCGCTCGGACCACAGATCCCGTGCCGCTCGAGGATGAAGGACCTCATGCCGGACTCGCACGGCCGGCGGCGTAGCGGGGAGGCGACGGGCGGGCGGGCGGCACGGCGGGGGCAGGAGGGCGGGCGACGCGGCTGGGGAGGCGCGACGGGCTGCACGGCGGGGGCAGGAGAGCGGGCGGCACGGCTGGGGAGGAGCAGGCAGGGCGGCGCGGCGAGCGGGCGACGCGGCTGGAGAGAGAAGGTGGGGCGGCGCAGTTGGGGTGAGGGGGAGGAGCATATTTTCAGACTTTGTTTAGATTTAAAATTTAAAATTTCAAAACTATCTTGGGGCATATAAGTAGGTGACAAAAAAAATTTACATAATTTATTTGTAAATTACGAGACGAATTTAATAAGCATAATTAGATCATGATTAGACAATAAATTGCCACAATACAACTACAGTAATATGTGCTAATGACGGATTAATTAGTTTTAATAAATTCATCTCGTAATTTACAGGTGAGTTCTGTAATTAGTTTTATAATGAGTCTATGTTTAATACTTTAAACGTGCAAAAATTCACTTTCAAAAACTTTACATTAAGCATCTAAACAAGGGTTTACACACAAGATTTCCCTACAACTAATAAATGCTCCATTTAGATGAAAAACTTTACCTCATAAATGTCACATCGGATATACCGGCACATATTTATAATATTAAACGTGGATTAATTACTAAATAAATTATAAATTTCTTCGCTAAACTATGAGACGAATGTAATGAGTCTAATTAATCCGTCATTAGAGCATGTGTCACTGTTGCAATCTAGTGTCTAATCATGGTCTAATTAGACTTATTAGATTTGTCTCATAATTTACAAACAAACTAAACAATTATTTTTTTATTTTGTCTAAATTTAATATTTCATGTATGTGCGGCACATATTCGAAATTTTGAATTTTTAGAGAATCTCCAAGAGTTTGCTAAATGGGGTTGGCATCCTAGAAAATTTGGCAAAACAAGAAAATTTGATCTCCAACAGTTTGGGAAACAAAGTTGGCATTTTTAAGGACTTGGCATTCCTCCCGTCCATGCGCGCATATTTGCACGCGCGTATTCTGCTGCGCATCGGGGCATCGGGCGCCGGCCCTAGACTTCCCGCGCGGTCGAGGAAACTTCCTCGCCTCTGGTCGCGATTTTTTCCGTAGCTGTGACCGTCATCCTTATCGCCAAGCCCGCCTCCTCCCCAGCAAATCCCGACGCCTGCAGGTCTTAGGTTCGTTCTTCCTCTTCTCTTATCCTTTTTCCCGATCAGTTCCTTGATTTGGCCACCTCCACCTCGATTTTTCTTCTTGATCGTTGTTCGTAGTCATGGTGGATATCAGAGATCCGATATGCCGACGGCGGATATCAGAGATCGGCTTGTATCCCCACCCTTTAATCTCAATCTGCCCTGCAGATCTCCCGAGAATCCTGACCTCAGCTCGCCCGCCCTCCTGCTCTCTCGCCCCCTTCAGCAAATTCAGAGTGCTGTACTGCCCGTCTGCCCTGCCCCAGTCAGAGACAGAGCCCGTTGTGTTGCATCGCCCTCTTGTTCGTGTTCCTTACCAAGACATCGCCGTCGGACGAGGCGGAAAAGGCTTTTTGTCACCGCTGACTCTGTCTCTGTCTGGTAGTCCATCTAGGGATCTGAATTTGTTCAGCAGGTTGCTTCTAGTGCTTTGCTCAAGATTCTAAAACTAAAATGGTTTACTTAATTCGGTTGATATGGTATCTAATTATCTTTTCAAAGTTGATCTGAGTGCTAGTGCTTGTCGGACATTCTACTTGATGCAGATGAAGGAGATGGGCGGCCGGAGTAGATGATGGCCACCGACGTGTTCGAGTCCGCGGCTCCTGATCAGGCGACGGGACAATGGCGCGGCGCGCGGCGTGCGACGGGAGGAACAACACATTAGTTGATCGGTAATTTTTATGGGTCTGTTTTTATTTTTACCAAGCCAAAATGGCAAACTCTTGGAGTTAGCCTTCTTTTTAACTTAATATATATTTTAGCAAGTTGCCAAATCACAAGATTTGCCAAGTTAATTTTGGCAAACTCTTCGGATGCTCTTAGAGCATCTCCAAGAGTTTGCCATATTTTACTTGGCATATCTTATGTTTTGCCAACTTATAAAAAGATATGCCAAGTAAAAAAAGAACGTATCTTCCATAGTTTGGCATAATTCACTTGCCAAATCCAAATCTAACTTACATCAGGAATCCTGAGAGAGAAACAAAATTATATTTATGCCCTTCCACCTCTTGAAAACTTAAATCAGGAATTCTTCTCTGTTATTTATTTTTTTTTACCCTCCCACCTGACTAAAAACCATGATGCCAACCGCGCACCGCGCGCGTATATTTACGCGCTGGAGGCTGGTTTTTCTCAAGTTGCCAAAAATTAACAAGTCTTTTACTAAACTGTTGGAAAAATATTTTTAAAATTTTTATTAAAAACCAAAAATAACAACTCGATTTGCCAAACTGCTGGAAATTCTCTTGCATCTAAACGACGGTACGTCGCTCGGCACCGTCGCACCCCCCGCGCCATCGTAGTCCCGCTAGAGATTTTCAACCGTCCGATTGTTGGTGTCGTTGCCTGCGATCCGCAGTCCCCGCCTCCACCCCACGCCTCTGCCGCTTCGCCCCGGACTCCTCCACCCTCGCGCTCCAGCTCCAGGCCACCAGCAGCGCTCGGGCTGCCTCCACCGCCACCGCACAGCCATCGCCTCCGCCGCTTCGCCCCGGACTCCTCCAGCTCCAGGCCACCACCAGCGCTCGGGCTGCCTCGACCCACGGCGCTCCCGCTCCTACGCCGCCGTCCCCTGCACGACGCCGCTCTGCCGTTGCCTCGACACCGGCGGCTGCGACAAGCGCCGCGGGTCATGCCTCTGTCAGAGATCACCGGAGTGACGACGCTGCGATTGTGCCGCCGGCGAGCTCACTGGAACACGCACACACAAACTCACGCGAACACCTAAAGAACACAGAGATGCGGTCTCACTGTGACCGAATCGAAGCAAGAGTTGGAGCCGGGGATGGTCGGAGGAGGGGCGTCGGTGGTGCAGCAGCTCGGATGGCGATGGCAACCTTGTTCCGGCAAGGGGTTGGCCATTGGAGGTCGGGGAAGAGGCCGGGGAGGATGAGGGCAACACCGCGGAGCTCACAGCGGCCTCGAATCGGTGGGGAAGTGGCCGAAGGGAGGGGATCGACGTGTGGCCGGAGCTTCCATGGTGGCCGGCCAGTGCGAGGGCCAATTCGGCCGGGGAACAGCTTGAACGGGTTCGGGGAGGGGCAGCGGAGGTGGGGGACGAGGGCGAGCGGTCTGGGTGCGAGGAATCAAAGCGGAACGGCAGGGAATGGCCGGCGCGGCGCCGGCAGCAGCTCTGCTCGGCTCAGCTTGACTGAGCTCGAGGAGGAAGAAGGGAAAGGGGAAAAAATGAATAGGGCTGGCGCTCGGGATAAGGTGTACAGGCTGGCGCGGCGAGCGTGGACCACCGGGGCGGCGACGCGTGGTGGTCGCCGACGCTGTGTCGTTCGCGGCATGGGCATTCGGTACGGGAGCAGAGAGAGCAGTGATAGATTGGAAAGAGATCCAATGAATTTTGACTCGATTTTGACCAAGAAAAGCTCAAAATTTTGGATTGAAACTTGAATTTTAGCCAAAACAAAAGTTGTAGAGGATTTCAAGATCTTCAAGATTGATTTTGAGCGAAAGTTGATATGAGTTAGGATTTGAGAGATAAAGCGGGTCAAAGAGCAGTAAAAGCTGAAATTCTGTTCAGCTCAAAAGAGGGATTCAACCGGGGTTCGACTGACTTTGGACCATGGTCTTGAATTAAACGAAGTTTTTAAAACATTCGTCAAACATATAATTAGCAAAAATTGCACAAACATAATTAAATTTGATTGCATGTGATGACATACAAATTCATATATAATTGTGCATGTGCAATTAACGCTAATAACAATGTTTCAGCATAGCATTAGTGACTAATGCACGAAATTAACACCCGTGGTGTTGCATTGGCGTGCTTGGATGGGCCAAGTTTTGGTAATCGGCCCAACAACCAAACCCTAACCAACCGGGCCTTGGCTTGCCTGGCCAGGTTTGCAGTTCGTCTTCGATAAGCGCCACTTCTCCGTCCTCCGGGACTTCATTTGTCCCCAATCAAGTTTTTGGGGAGCATGCTCCTGTTCATGCAGTTCGTCTTCGACAACCGCTACTTCTCCGACCATTGCTGCCATGGTGCAGATGAAGCGTCGCTTTAGGCGCGACTGCTCCTGTTCCAGTAGTTCGTCTTCGACAAGCGCCACTTCTCCGACCGTCGCTGCCATGGTGCAGACGAAGAGAGTAGCTATGGCGGCGGCAGCTGCTGCTGCTGGCAATGACACAGAAAGTGGCTGTGGTGGATCTCATACTGCGGGCACCGGTATTAGTTCCACCCAAGGGTATAAACCAAAACCTCTTATGTTCAATCATATGATCATGGTCATGATATTTGTTACTTGGTTTGGTAGCAATTTAGAGTATGCTTATGCTAAGGTGATCATGTTAGTATCTATCATATCGTTTTTATGGATTAAAGTATGTTGCGTTTAATAGGTGGATCAGTTGCATTTTGTTGGGAAAATTTTGACGCAACTTCGTGTCATAAATTTGTGCATTAATGGCACCAATTCGTCTCATTTTGCACCAAGAAAGGGTTGGAAATGCCCTAAAATATTGGTCTTGTGTCCAATGTAGTGTATCGCGTGCCTTTGTTCTAAAAAAATTATGATGCAACTTCAAGCATGAACTTGTGCATTAATGGCACCAGTTCAGTCCATTTTAAAGAGATTTAGTGCAGTAACAAAAATGGTCGGAACGCCCCCCAAAACATGAGTTTTGGGTGCAATTGAGTGAATGGGGTGCATTCGGTGCAAAAACTCCGACGCAACTTGTGGCACGAACTTGTGTATTAATTGCACCAGTTCGATCTGTTTTGCACCAACTTTCATTCAATAACAAAATGGTTCGAAACCGCTCGAAATATGAGTTTTGGGTCCAATGGAGTGGATCGGGCACGTTTTTTGCAAAAAATCTAGCTCAACTTCGTGGCACGCACCGACTTTCATGCAGTAATGAAACAGTTCGTAACACTCTAAAATGTGTTTCCTGTCCAATGATATGGATTTGTGAAAGCACAACTTTGTGGTACGAATTTGTGTGTTAATGGCACCAGAGTCAGTGCAAAATGAGCCGAACTGATGCCAGTAATGCATAAGTTCATGCCATAAAGTTGCGTCAGAATTTTTCGCAACGAATACACCCGATCCACTACAAGAGATTGAAAACTCATATTTTGGGACATTTTGAACTATTTCGTTTCTGCACGAAAGTCAATACAAAATAGACTGAACTAGTGCCACTAGTGCACATGTTCGTACCATGATGTTGCATCGGAATTTTTCGGTACGATTGCACCCGGTCTATTACATTGGACCCAAAACTAATGTGTTGGGGCGTTTCTGTGGCAGAACCGCCCAAATTAATCCAGCTCAAGTGCACTAACCATCGCCATAAAGGTAATCCAGGCTAACACGCACTTCAAATGGAGTAATCCGACAGTCCAGTCGGGTAAAGTCCCGATGAAACCACCTGAGCGGCAATCGAAACCCAAAACTTACATGCAACTCACACGAAGGTGAGTACAGAGAGTACAACATTTCACAAATATATTATATTACAGAGTCTTAACTTAATTATTACAAACCAAGTTTAAAATCTCAGAAAGGTACTTGAAATTCAAGTTGAAATTAGTTCAGAGTTCAACTGCAGCGGAAATAAAGCAAGTTCTAAACGACGATACAAGATGTCATGATGAAGTCCGTACATGACATCACTCGGCATTGTCATCGTTGGCCGGAGTCGGATCCCACTCCACCGACCAACCAGGAGGTAAAGTACACGGCCAAGTCAAACTAGCTATATGATCTTCAAATGTATCACCTGAAAATAAAGTTGAGCCACAAACAAGGCTGAGTATAATAATACTTAGCAAGGTTTATCCGACTATGGATACACATAGCCCACTACCTAGACATGCAAGGCTTTTGGCTGGAGGTGTTTGTTTCGCCGAAAAACAACTAAGAGTAAATCCTTAATTTCCGATTTTAGCTTCAACATTCTAGTTCAGTTCACCATTCTAAGTGAGTATCTATCCAATAGCATACTGAGAGGACCTCGATGTCGCCTAAATGGGGGGTGAATAAGCGCACCTACAAATTTTCACTCAAACGCAGCGGATAAAATTAACTGTCTGCCAAACCTAGAACTTCCGGGTTTCAAATCCGGAACTTCCGGATTTGGGCTAGACAGTAGGTGAACTCGGAACTTCCAGGTTTGTCAATCCGGAACTTCACTCAGAACAGAGTGAACACAATAAAAATAATACTAAAAAATGAATGTAAATTCAAACCCCAATTGTAGAGTCTGCTCAGAGAAGTTCCTTGAGCAGGTTCACGCAGATCCTGCACATACGAAACAACAAAATCTCCAAGACACAAGTGTCTAATGGAGAGCTCCTCAAATCCACAAAATAAATGTAAATGCAACGAACACAAGGATTTGTTTTACCGAAGTTCAGATTCACCCGTGCACCCACGTGTGAATCCTAGTCTCCGTTGAGGAAGCTTATATCGACCCTAAGGTCAAGCTATTTTCTCCTTCCACTATATGACCATGCGCCCTTGTGGCACAAGATCGGTGCTGCAACAAACTTGCCGCTGCTCACCACAATCCTTGGGAGCTAACCGGCGATGCCTAGCCGTCTGGGAGGCTTCACCTCCAAGAGTAACAAATACGAATCACACAAATCGCGGCTAAGCTCAAGTGCTCAAGGTTTGCTGTGCTCTCTAGTGCTCTCAAGCATTCACTCTCTCAACCCAACTCAAGGATATACACTAATCACACAATCTCACAAAGAGAGGTTGGGGAGAGCTCAACTATGGCTACCAAGCTTCTTGGGACGACCAGTAATGAACAGAATAAAGCCTGGAACAGCAACCCACCAAGGAGGGGGCTAAGGGGTATAAATAGCCGGTCCCAACAAAACTAGCTGTTATGTGACAGTTAGAACCCGAAACTTCCGGATTCTACAACCCGGAACGTCCGGGTTTTCAAACCAACTAGCCGTTAGTGCCACGTGTGCCAAATCCGCCTGGCAGCAAAGTTAAAATGTGTACATGAGGCTTTTGTGTCTCTCTCAACTCACATGGATTACTTGAGCACTGAGACTAAGCCAAAGACCATTGTGATGCATCCATCTTAATAGTACGGCATACCTAAACTCAAGATCAAAGATAAATTACATTTCAACTTCTTGAGCTTCTCTTTTTCATCATATGCCGTGTGTTGATCAATCACAATCTGAGGTGTGCATCCAACTTGGCTTCTTTACTTTGAGCACATCTTTCTTGAACTAGTGACCTTGAACCTTTATCCTTGAATGAAAACCACTTCTAGTTCATGTCACCGTCTTCACAATAAGATTCTAGAAAGATTGATACTTGCCAACATGAACACCACACATGACCAAGATTCTTCAAGTTGAACCCAAAGAACGTTTCGTCACCCTAGCATTGGTTTCTCGGCACAACCACAATTGCCCTTCTCCAACCTTAGTACCTAGAAACCCATTCCCGAATTCCAACTATTCATCATTACATCACATATAGCTTCATGTAGGCTTGTACCACATTTAACTTACAATGAAATTCATTTTGATTCACAAGTAATTTTTCTTCTCTAATGAATGACACTTGTCAATATGAAATTCTCCATGTCTCTTAGAATTCTTGGAATTGATCATTATCGGTTTCTTTGCTCATGCCAAGGCTTTGCTTACATAGTCTCTAGAAACACGCCTTTCGATCCCATCCATTTATCCTCAAGAGCCCTCTTGATCTCACATTGATTTTGCCATTACAATGAACATCATTTCTTTCATGCTTGCTTGATCATCAACTATCTCATACATTTCTTATGACAAGTTTCTCCAATTGTGAGACTATGTCTAAGCATACACCTTTGTCTCATTCATAATACCTTGGCTTGTCATTTTGAATTCCACTTACATCAACAACCTTCATTTGGATATACGAATAAATTCTTTATCGTTGATACATACCCCAATTTCCATGCCAGCTGTTACTTGTTAATATTCTCATACTAGAACATGTCATTCATCTTGTCATATGAGCATATGTCTTGAATCTTGATTCATTTCATCACATAGATTACAATTATGATAATCAATTCCTGCTCATATACTCAACAAGATAGTTAGTCTTTTAATCGTGGTGTCAATCAATTCACCAAAACACACTAGGAGCCGAGATGCACTTTCAATCTCCCTCTTTTTGGTGATTGATGACAACACCGATTAAAGCTTACAAAAAGATATAACAAATGTAGATTTTGAATTTTCAGATTTTGTAGGAGCTCCCCCTTACTATGTGCATTTAATGGAATTCAATCGATTTGGCCTCAAATGCCCTTTTGCACATATTCACAAGAAAAACAAAGAGCTCCCCCTAAATCTTAGCATCCGTGGAGTGCAAAACAAATGTGTGATCAAATAATACGTGATGCATATGACAGATATCTCACACAAAAGCAAGATAAAAGAAGCAGATCAGTTCTGTCAGCCCAAACCCGGAACCTCCAGATTACAAATCCGGAACTTCTGGATTTGCCAGGCAGAACTGGCCTACCACTCCTCTTTGTCCCATGTGGAGGTGATTCCTGATAGTTTGGATTACTTTCCTCCCCATCATCACTAGAGGTGTTGTTTTCCTACTGAATCTCTGGCTCATCTGCAATGTCCAAGGGGCCTCTGGAAAGTTGCCTCATGGATCTCCTTGTCCCAATAGGAACATTAGGATTTTTGCTCCTCCTCCTCAAAACAAACTTTTTCTCATCTGAATTATTTGTGAAAACAAAGGAGGAACCTTGGATTTAGGACAGGAATGATTTTGAGTGAAAGAAACCGACAATTTTGAAGATTAGAGCTAGATTCCAGTTTTCTGGGTAAATCCGGAACTTCCAGATTTGAAACCCAGAACTTCCGGATTTGCCCAGAAAACCCTACATTCGAGTATCATCTAAATTGACCAAGGAAACATGATTCTTTTGCTAGGGATAACAACTATGGTCTAAATGTAGGTGTCCTACTAAAGGAATCGAACAGATCAATCCAAGGTAAAGAGATCAGGCAAAAAGATTGATTTTGTACTGTTGCTCATGGTGGGAAGGGTTTGAAATTGATTCCGGAGGATGGATCTGGAACCTCTGGATTGTAATCACCAAGAGCCGCCCTTCAATCCTTGAAATCCTTGATCAAATGGCCGAATCGCCCCAAAATCGCCTCTCCCGAACAGTGTTTGTGTCGGGCAGTGAGTGGGAGAGAGAATGAGAAGTGAAAGGGTAAGTCACGGGCTGAATAGTGATATACCGGTTGAAATCCGGAACTTCCGGGTTTAGAAAACCGAAACTTCTGGGTTTCACATTACCCCTCGGTCAAGACTTGATATTGGAGAATTTGTCCAAGATAAATGTGAGTTCCAACTTCTTAGATATCCATAAAAAATTTGGAACAAATATATCCATGGAAATTTCTCAGAACTTTGGTGGTGAATATTTTTACCCACTAAATCCGGAACTTCCGGGTTACAAACGCGGAACTTCCGGGTTTACTGCTGTACCTGGGTAAACTCCAGAGAATCCGGGAGAAAAGCCAGAGTATTCGGGCCACCTCAGAGTATCCGGGCTGAAACCCAGAGAATCCGGACTATTCTCAGAATTGGGCAAAATATCTCAAAAGTGTTGATAGAGTTTGATTTCTAGATGAGAGGGACTTGACAAGAGAAAGATTTTGATATTTTGGTTCCTTTGTTTTAGATATCCATTTGAAATAGGAACCTAGGCTTGAATTTGATGAGAGATAGCATTTCCAAAGAATATAGCCCTTGAGATGAGATTGGAATAGATCCTATGGACTTAAGAGTCTTGTTGCTTTGTGGTTAGCCAACAATCAAACAAGTGTAACTATAACCATAAGGCAAGTTGACATGGTCACAAAGACCAAGAACCAAAAGTTTCCAAACAGCATACAACCTAGCATACTAGTTGGGTTTTCGAAAAATTTATCCTATACCACTCATGTATCTAGTAACTCAAGTCAAGCACCGTTCTTAGCATATTTGGCTCATACCTCACAACAATTTAGTTCTCTTGATACTAAGTCAATCTCAAAAGAAGGTATCAACCAAATATCTAAAGTTACACTAAATGACTTTGAATTACTTGATACAAAACATGCACACACTAGCATGTAGAGGGCCTAGATGCAAATCATAAATACTTGACCCTAATAAAACATACCTTGGCCCTTTAGGTTCCATGTCCTTCACAAGAGAAGGATCTCACATACATGGCTTGCACATGATCATTATAAACATAACTTGAACTCTTTTCTTTCGATTAATCATGAAAAGCAGAAGTCCAAGTAAATCACATTAGTAGTACAAGCCCTAGCTTTGTGCTTGATGACTCTTGAAATGTGGAAGGCAATGAGTTGCCACGCAGCAAAGCCTCATAACATGGACTAATTTTCTCAAAAGTGAGTAATGTACACATGTATATGGAAGACAAGTATATGTACATCTTAAGACCAAATGAGAAACTTAAGCCATATTATGGAGAGCAGCCACACAAAGTGATAATCAATCCAATTTTGAGTTTAGATACACCTTTTTCAAGTTGGATTGGTGACCTTGAAGTCAAGTGGCATACTCGTAGTGAAGCATAGTACCCTTGTGATCATGTATATGTTTTCTACACACATGAGGCCTTGAAAGCAAGGTTAGTAGCAAGACACAAAATATGAAATAAGCTCCCCCTAAATAAGTGCATCAAGGATAGAATTCTTGAGATATGCACTTGTGATCGATAAAGACACTTGAGCACACTCATTTCATATCTTGGTCAACTAATCAAGAAATATGTCTAGAATATAGAGTAGGTCAAGAATGAACTCACAGTCCCTTGAGTAATGTAGAAATCAAGTCGTGGCTACTGTCTGTCCACAGATATTACTCAACAGTGATTCTTTTGAAAATCCGGAACTTCCGGGTTGTAAAATCCGGAACTTCCGGGTTTACCAGACTTTCTTGACTGAGGGTAATCCATGAATTCTTGATCTTTCTTGAATCTTCAATACTTGTAGATGCTCCTGTAATGTTACTAAAGCACTAGCTCCACCACAGAGCTTGTTAAGAGCATCACAATTGATATTTGCATAGATAACTCAAATTTACAAAGGATGCTAAACAATTCTTCTACTTGAAACCACACTAAGCAATTTCAGATATTAGAACTTGATTAGCTAAGAAGAAGATACTTGTTATCAAAAATGCATTGGATTGATGCATCGGTTTGAGTTGAACTTGGCGATTTTCTAGATGATATTTTGGACAATGATGTTGAAGTGAAGAATTTCTTAAGTTTGCCAAGTCCATAATGCATCTCTGAGTACCTGCTAATTCTTTCAAGCACATTTTGGTACCCAAGCCAAGTTGGGTCCATGAAGGTTAGTCAACAAAGATTTGGGAACCCAAATGGCTCTTGGGCGAGTAGTTGATGAACTCATCATCCTACCGGCACCAACACCATTTGAAGGTCTCCTATAGCATATTGGTACATTGTTGATCAAGTTTGGCTTAGGAGAGTTACCGTTTGGACAATCCTTACCAAGATGTCATTTTTCTCGACATGTATAGCAAACTTTGTGCTTGATGTTGCGTGATGGATTATTCTTATTGTCCTTAACTGCTTTCTTCTCCAAGTATTTTTTCTTGAGCCTTCTTGAAGCCTTTGTTTAGCCTGAAATGCTGTTGTGATTTCAAAACTGGAACTTTCGGGTTGTACCATCCGGAACTTCCGAGTTTGCTTGACTTGTCTGGGCAAGTTGCAATTCTGTGTCCCATTTTGCAGCAGCCAAAACATCTTCTTTTGGCAAGGCTTCTTTGTCTCTTGGAGAGGGTCTGCTGGCCTTCTATCTTGATTGAGCACACTGAGGCATAATGTCCCATGTTAGAGTATTTGTAGCACTTAATATGATCCATATTTTTCTTCCTTGCTTGAGACTTGCTCTCCTTTGACTTGGGTATAAGTTTGCATGAGTTTTGCACGGTGGACCCCTTCTCAAGCTTCTTCACCATGGTTTCACGGTTATCTTGAGAAGGTTGCACAACACTCTTGCCTTTTAATTTTGACAAGTCTTGTGAGAGCCTCTCAACCTCTTGTTTGAGCACTTCATTTTCTAGAGCGAGGTCATCATTGCAATCTTCCACGATCACTTGCTCATACTAAGATTGTTTCTCTTTGTTCTCATTTTGTGAGCAAGTGTTGTCAATTTGCTTGTATGATTTCACCATTGTAACTATGACCTCATGAGCAACTTCTAGATTGACAAATGAATCCACAAGTTGGTCATTGGGGCACTTGAGTTTCTGATGCAGATTTTGAAGGTCCATATGCTTGCTAGTAAGCTCATCCAATTCAGTCTTGAGAGCATGATTTCTCTCTTCTACTAAAGCAATACATTTGATTTCATCATCCTTTTTATTGAGAACCTTCTTTTGTTTCTTTATTTCTTGATCTTGCTTCATCACCTTTTTCATCAGCCCAAGAATTGTTTCCCTGCTCTTCTTGCTTACTTTTCTAAGTTCAAGTATTAGCTCCTCGTCATCATCATCACTATCACAATTACTACCACTATCAATATCTGAATCTGAATTGTCTTCAGCTATGGCCATAAACCACTGATGATGACCATAATGTGATTGAGCAGAACAATTAGAGACTGATTCATCATCTGATTGATATATTTCAGCATTATTCTCCAATCCGGAACTTTCGGGTTCTGAATCCGGAACTTCCGGGTTTGCTGAAATTTTTGGAGTTGAGTCAATGCCTTTTGAATCTTTGTCTTCCTGACTCTTGACAGATGATTCTTGATGAGCTGTGCTTGTTACTGATGATACTGAGCAATTTTTATCATAAAGATTCTTGAGAAATTTCCAAATGAGATAGGCGTTTTCTCGCATTTCTTCATCCTCAAGAATGATATCACTAATTTCTGTGCATACAACACTCAGCAAATAATCAGTGACTAATGCATTGAGTTGCATGCAATCCATTTCCCTTTTGTTTGTTATGTCAATATTTTTCCAACCAAAATTTGGAGGAAGGATACTTGCAACTATAACTCGTTCAGCAAGCGGACCAAGATTCCGCAAATGATTTTGAACATTAATGGACCAGAAAGCATAATTTGAGCCATCACTTACAAACGGCTCAATGGGTACCTCATAGGACGTCGACATCATTTCTTCACTGCGGTTAAGTTTTGATGTGAAGTTAAGCTCTGATACCAATTGAGAGGACCTTGATGTCGCCCAGAGGGGGTGAATTGACACACCTACAAATTTTCACTCAAACGCAGCGAATAAAATTGACTGTCTGCCAAACCCGGAACTTCTGGGTTTCAAATCCGGAACTTTCGGATTTGGGCTAGACAGTAGGTGAACTCGGAACTTCCGGGTTTGTCAATCCGGAACTTCACTCAGAACAGAGTGAACACAATAAAAATAATGCTAAAAAATGAATGTAAATTCAAACCCCAATTGTAGAGTCTGCTCAGAGAAGTTCCTTGAGCAGGTTCACGCAGATCCTGCACATACGAAACAACAAAATCTCCAAGACACAAGTGTCTAATGGAGAGCTTCTCAAATTGACAAAATAAATGTAAATGCAACGAACACAAGGATTTGTTTTACCGAAGTTCAGATTCACCCGTGCACCCACGTGTGAATCCTAGTCTCCGTTGAGGAAGCTTATATCGACCCCAAGGTCAAGCTATTTCCTCCTTCCACTATATGACCATGCGCCCTTGTGGCACAAGATCGGTGCTACAACAAACTTGCCGCTGCTCACCACAATCCTTGGGAGCTAACCGGCGACGCCTAGCCATTTGGGAGGCTTCACCTCCAAGAGTAACAAATGCGAATCACACAAATCACGGCTAAGCTCAAGTGCTCAAGGTTTGCTGTGCTCTCTAGTGCTCTCAAGCATTCACTTTCTCAACCCAACTCAAGGATATACACTAATCACACAATCTCACAAAGAGAGGTTGGGGAGAGCTCAACTATGGCTACCAAGCTTCTTGGGACGACCAGCAATGAACAGAATAAAGCCTGGAACAGCAGCCTACCAAGGAGGGGGCTAAGGGGTATAAATAGCCGGTCCCAACAAAACTAGCCGTTATGTGATAGTTAGAACCCGGAACTTCCGGATTCTACAACCCGAAACCTCCGGGTTTTCAAACCAACTAGCCGTTAGTGCCACGTGTGCCAAATCCAGAACTTCCGGATTCCAAATCCGGAACTTCCGGATTTGCCCTGGCAGCAAAGTTAAAATGTGTACGTGAGGCTTTTGTGTCTCGCTCAACTCACATGGGTTACTTCAGCACTGAGACTAAGCCAAAGACCATTGTGATGCATCCCTCTTGATAGTACGGCATATCTAAACTCAAGATCAAAGATAAATTACATTTCACCTTCTTGAGCTTCTCTTTTTCATCCTATGCCGTGTGTTGATCAATCACAATCTGAGGTGTGCATCCAACTTGGCTTCTTTACTTTGAGCACATCTTCCTTGAGCTAGTTATCTTGAACCTTTATCCTTGAATGAAATCCACTTCTAGTTCAAGTCACCGTCTTCAAAATAAGATTCTAGAAAGATTGATACTTGCCAACATGAACACCACACATGACCAAGATTCTTCTAGTTGAACCCAAAGAACATTTCGTCACCCTAGCATTGGTTCCTCGGCACAACCACAATTGCCCTTCTCCAAGCTTAGTACCTAGAAACCCATTCTCGAATTCCAACTCTTCATCCTTGCATCACATATAGCTTCATGTAGTCTTGTATCACAATTAACATTACAATGAAATCCATTTTGATCCACAAGCAATTTTTCTTCTCTAATGAATGACACTTGTCAATATGAAATTCTCCATGTCTCTTAGAATTGTTGGACTTGATCATTATCGGTTTCTTTGCTCATGCCAAGCCTTTGCTTACATAGCCTCTAGAAACACGCCTTTCGATCCCATCCATTTATCCTCAAGAGCCCTCTTGATCTCACATTGATTTTGCCATTACAATGAACATCATTTCTTTCATACTTGCTTGATCATCAACTATCTCATACATTTCTTATGACAAGTTTCTCCAATTGTGAGACTATGCCTAAGCATACACCTTTGTCTCATTCATAATACCTTGGTTTGTCATTTTGAATTCCATTTACATCAACAAGCTTCATTTGGATATACGAATAAATTCTTTATCGTTGATACGTATCCCAATTTCCATGGTAGCTGTTGCTTGTTAATATTCTCATACTAGAACATGTCATTCATCTTGTCATATGAGCATATGTCTTGAATCTTGATTCATTTCATCACATAGATTATAATTATGATAATCAATTTCTGCTCATATACTCAACAAGATAGTTAGTCCTTTAATCGTAGTGTCAATCAATTCACCAAAACACACTAGGGGCCGAGATGCACTTTCAATCTCCCCCTTTTTGGTTATTGATGACAACACCGATTAAAGCTTACAAAAAGATATAACAAATGTAGCTTTTGAATTTTCAGATTTTGTAGGAGCTCCCCCTTACTATGTGCATTGAATGGAATTCAATCGATTTGGCCTCAAATGCCCTTTTGCACATATTCACAAGAAAACACAAAGAGCTCCCCCTAAATCTTAGCATCCGTAGAGTGCAAAACAAATGTGTGATCAAATAATATGTGATGTATATGATAGATATCTCACACAAAAGCAAGATAAAAGAAGCAGGTCCGTTCTGTCAGCCCAAAACCCGGAACCTCCGGATTGCAAATCCAGAACTTCCGGATTTGCCAGGCAGAACTGGCCTACCACTCCTCTCTTGTCCCATGGGGAGGTGATTCCTGATAGTTTGGATCACTTTCCTCCCATCATCACTAGAGGTGTTGTTTTCCTACTGAATCTCTGGCTCATCTGCAATGTGCAAGGTGCCTCTGGAAAGTTGCCTCATGGATCTCCTTGTCCCAATAGGAACATTAGGATTTTTGCTCCTCCTCAAAACAAATCTTTCCTCATCTGAATTATCTGTGAAAACAAAGGAGGAACCTTGGATTTAGGGCATGAATGATTTTGAGTGAAAGAAACCGACAATTTTGAAGATCAGAGCTGGATTCCAGTTTTCTCGGCATGTGGTTAGTACGTTTAAACACTTAACCACCACTACCACACACTGCGGCCTTACATTTTTCACTAAACAAACGGGGCATCAACAAGTACCATAGCCCCGCCCATGGACCTTATGATTGCAGCATGTAGTAGTCATTCAACTCCTATAAGCTCGCGAGTGACAGGAAATCACTCGACTTCTACCGAATCATTAGCATAGCTATCTAGCGACCTAAACCAACTAGTGTTCAAACATAGGTACCTAGGATCATGCAACTAAAGTTTCAATCAACTCCTGTAAATTTAAATGTACAAGTATATAGGACTCAGTTAGATTCACTTGAGCTTCACGCTGCTCACTCTTGGACTCCGGCACCAGCTCGTATGTACCGTCAGCGAGAGTAGTCGTATCTATATGAAATGCACATGTATGAGTTGTGTGACGATAATAATTTATTATTTACTTCACTATAAAGTTGTAAAACATTTCATTTACATCTCCTTGGGCAATCATTTATAGAGTATTATCTAGATTAACTTTTTCACATTAAGTAAGTGAGGGTTTTGCCTTTTCATAAAGGCTATTTTTCAAGAACAAACATGGATTATTCATAACTATTGCTAAAGATAGTTTCCAGTACTGATTTTTATCCAGAGTACTTTGCTTAGACACAAACCTACTGTCAATAATTTCAGACATTTTCATCAAGCAGATTAATCATTAAAAATAGCGTAAACTGCTACTACTAGAATCAATATTAAAGTGTACAAGCCAAACCATGATAGTACTGGTAATGAAACTTAAACCGAGTGTTGATGATCCTATTATGAAGCTGCTATAAAATTTTTAGATTTAACTAAGCATTACAGAAGACATGAGAAATAAAGCAATCTATAGTGGCATAGATCAAGATTAATTTATACAGACCATTATACTGTGATACTGAGCCTCAAATTTTTACAGAGTGATTAGGTGAACATAATAGACCTATGGTCAAAATGTCATGTTTTTCTGGGTATAGGAACTATTTTCCTTGATTTAATGTATTTGTCCTTACCAAAAATCATTTGGTCCAATTGGGGTTAACTAAAAATTCTCAAACTTTTTCTGTAGAAACTAGGAACCAAAATAAAGGTACATTGAAAGTTTTAGCCCATGAATCATATTAGAACAACTTGGATAAATAAAACTATTTATTCTAGGCATACATCATGTCCTAAATAAAACCTATAGCTAGGAGTGTCAACTGGCAACCAAACTTTTACCCAAGGCTAACCTTCTAACATGCAACATACTGACCAAAAATGGTAGATATTCAGTGGATACAACTTGAGATACAATAAAAGCTACATTTTCTTTGTATTTTAAATAGAGAAAAAACTATTGAGCAAAATAGAAAGTGCATGTAACAAAAGTTGTAGATCTAGTCACAGGGATTCCAGAACAGTTGAGTTTGCATTTTTCCAATTTTTCTACGAATTTATATCGATTTTACAATTTTGCTGTTTTTGGAAAGTAAAAAGAAAAGAAAACGAGATCTTGCATCTAGGCCCCTGGAACTTTTGCAATCGAAGCAATCAGGTCCCTGGTTGGAGTTGGAACAGAGGAGGCGGCGGGTGGCCGAAATCCAGCGTTCTTGTTCACCGGCGGCGAGAGGAAAGAGGGGGAAAAGCACCAGGGGCTCGAGGGCTACCCGTGGATGGTTTTGGTTGGGGTCAGGGCGGCCGGTGGTGGCTCGCCCACGGCGAGAGGTGGCCGGCGGTGGTTGCGGGCTGCGGCGGCGCCGCTCTGGCGGCCCTGGGCGGAGGCGAGCGGGTCGGGGAGCTTCAGTGGGCGGTGGGGAAGGTGGCTGGGGTGTCGATTTGGGATGAGGTGGGGTGGAGGAGGGGGCTCCGCGGTGGAGCTCGGGCGGCGGCGGATATGGTGGGGCGGCGGCGCCGTTCCAGGTGCAGGAAGGGGAGGGGAGGCTCTGGGAGCGGCGGAATGGAGAGGGGAGGTGTGAGAACGCCTCTTGGTGAAGCAAAAGGGAAAGGGGGAGGGGTTCTGCAGTGGGGAGTGCGGGTGGAGGGCGCGGCGCAGGGAGCAGCATCAATGGCCGGCGACGTCGAGTGCGCGTCGCCGAGTGCTTGTCTAGCTCTCGTGGCGCGTAGTGGCATGCGGAGGGCACTCATGGGCAGGCGGTGTCATAGCGAGATAGTCAGGCGGCGGCAGGGGCAGCGGTGCGGCCTCGACAGGGAAGCAAGGTAGCAGCGGTGCAGTGCACGCTCCTCCGCTCCGGCCCTGGGTCAACGGCGTGCGGGCGCTTGGCAGCGTCTGTTTGTCATTGCGTCCTCGTTGTTCTCCTGTGGCGCATGGTGGCCAGGCGTGCGGCAACAGACGGTGACACAGCGATGGTACAGCAGCGGCAGGTGGCAGCGAGCTGCTCTGCCCTGCTCTCGAGTGCAGGGGATGAAAGAAGAGAGAGAAGGAAGGGAGAAAGAGGGAGCCGGTCAACACGGGTTTGGTTGTGTTTAGCTCAAAATTTTCTATTTAAACGTGAATTTTTTGAATATGAAAGTTGTAGTAAACTTCAAATGCTACAACTTTTGTTTTAGGCACAAACCCGTTTGAAAACCAAATCAAGAGTTAAATTTAAATTCTTGACAAATGTGTGTTATTGCCCTATTCAAATTTGAATTCAAATTTTTCTTCAATTTTTGTGTAGCAACTTGAAAATCCTTGAACACGAAAGTTTTTCAACATTTAAAACTATACAACTTTGGTTTTGGGCAAAAGTTTATTTGAGCTATGGTTTAAAAATTATTTTCAAAGCATGTTTGTAAAGTTTTGAATTATTTCATCATTTCATGTGACCACTTTAAATTTGAATTTGATTATTCTTGCAAAAATTTTAAACATCACCTAGGGTGTATATCATTGCATTCTATTTGTCATTTCATGGCGATGGTGAACAAATTTATTTAAACCTATAAAAGATGTATTTTACCTAAAGGTACATGCACATGCACACATACACATGCATTTATTTCAATTTTTCTTGGTTAATTAGGCATAATGCTAAATTTAATTTCTCTTGCTTAGCATTTTAATTATCTGGGTTGTCACAGTTTCCGACCGCTTTGTTACTTCGTGCAGTAATAAGCCGAACTGGTGCCATTATTGCATATGCTAATGCTACGAAGTTGCATCAAACTTTTTCACAACGAACGCACCAATCCACTCTATTGGACCCAAAACTAATGTTTTGGGGGCATTTCATTACTGCAAGAAAGTCGGTACAAAATGGACGGAACTGGTATAATTAATGCGTAAGTTCGTGCCACAAAGTTATATCTCATATTTTCGCAATGAATACATCCCGATCCACTCCATTGGACAGATTGAGACGTATCGGACCATTTCGTTGTTGCACGAACTCGATGCAAAACAGATCGTTAAGTTTGTGTCATAAAGTTGTGTTAGAATTTTTTGCAACGAACACTCCTAATCCGCTCCATTAGACCCAACACACCATTTTTCTTACTACATGAAAGTCGGTGTAAAACGGGTCGAACTAGTGCCACTAATGGACAAGTTCGTGACATGAAGTTGTGTCAGAATTTTTCACAACGAATGCACCTGATCCACTCCATTGGAACCAAAACTCATGTTTTAGGGTGTTTAGGACTGTTTCGTTACTGCACGAGAGTTGATGGAAAATAGGCCGAATTGGTGCCATTAATGCAACAATTTTTGCGACGAAGTTGCATCAGAATTTGTAATTACGAATACACTCAATCCGCTCCATTAAACCTAACTTATGTTTTGGGACCATAGAAAAGTCGGTGCAAAAGCATACCAAACTATACTGTTAGTGCATAAGTTCGTACCATAAAGTTGCATTGGAATTTTTTACACGGATGTATAATAGATGAAGAAAAAAATCAATGAAAAAGTTACAAAACATGTGTAGGTACTAGAAAACGAATTGTCTTGCCGGCCGAAACCCTCCATAAATATACCAAAACCGTTAAGAAAATAATGCTCGGCGGCCAACTATCAAGCAAAATCTGTCAAAAATAGAGCGTAAAGGAAATTGGTTACTAGCTGCTAACTGCCAAGCAAAATCTGTCATAAATAGAACGTCAATTTTCTTGGCTGCTGGCCGACAAATATTGTTTCCTTTGGCGGTACGGCTGCTACAAAAATAGAATAGAGGCAAAATCTCCACAGCGCCAAGAAAAATCTGCATAATACTAAGGGCCTGTTTGTCTCCGTGAGCCAGGAACGCGCGTCGCGTTTACGCGAACGCAGCTCCGCGGCCGCTTTTCCAAATCGCGGGGCTCCAGTTCATTTTTGCCCACTGCACAACGCGGGTGACTGTGAGTTGCGCGTTCGCCGCGGACCATTCGGCGGGATTATTCCTCTTATCCCGCTCAAACACCATCGCCAACGCAAGAAACGCGAATCCAAATAGGACCTAAGAAAATATGTCACCGCCAAGCAAATCACAATCCTTTCTGTGATTAATTCTGTGATTTTTTTTTTTGCTGCCAACAACCAAGGAAACATATGGCATCATAAAAAAATGCAATCCAATTTAATGTCATCCAATCCTATCCAATGCAAAGCAAATGGTAATTCTTCATGGGATAAAGATTATCAATCAATTGACTGCTTTTGTGGCATGGCGCAGAAAAAAAAACGGGCAATAGGCTTCAAGTAGTTTGTTGGGCTGTTCTGAGCCAGTAATTGGGCTGCTGGATGATAGATGGATAGGAATGTCCCAAAAAACCTATCTATCTTCGAGAAGATTTTTTGCAACTTACTTTTCAATGTTTGAGATTCGTGCAAGCAATCTCAGCCTTTGGATGCACACAAGCCCTAGCTTTCTCCTTCCCCTTCCTCTCTTTCCCCCACCGCTGCCCGCCGCCGACGCCAGAGAAGATGAGACAAAACTGTTGGTTCAATATTTTTAGAATATTGATTCAACATTTTCAAAATGCCGATTCAATATTTTTCAATGATTGGATCAATATTTTTGAAATACTGATTTAATATTTTTTAACATTTTTTAGTAAATGAGTTTTAGTGAGCTTTATGGATAAGTTGCTTACCTATCCACCCATAGCTCCGCCCAAGCACGCGCACAGCACGCGCGCGGCCGCCGCCCGGTGTCTGCGTGCCCGCGCCAGCGCTGGCCGCCGGCAACGAGGAGCCCCGACGCCGTCGCCGCCGCCGTCGCAGTCGCAGCACGCACGAGTGCCGCCTATCCGCGACGAGCCACCGGAAAGGACGAGCGTGGATACTCAGCACGGAGCTGTCCGAGCGCCGCCGGCAGCTTCTGGTGTCCGCCCGCCCTTGATGAACGTCCACCTCCAGCACAGCACTCTCCGGTAATCTCGTGTGAGCTGTACAAAAACATATAGGCGTATTTCAGGCTATTCCAATAGTATTCCAATTTCCTACTTGGCCTATGCCAATTTCCAATAGTACTATATATAGGACTTTGATCTCACTGGATACTAATACCGGTTCATTTCTTAAATTTTTGTGCCAGCATCAAATAGGCAATGCAAAGGGGTTCTGCTGCAGAGCACAGTGAGGTGAAGGCTGTTACAGGAAGCAATGACGAGAAAAAAAAGCCAGAGGAGCAAGAAAGACAAGAAGCAGAGAAAGGGGAAAGACAAGGATGGTCATGGAGGCGATGGCAATAGATCAATTCAATCTGATGACAAGAATCATAGCGTTGAGATGGAGCGTGCTGAAGTGTCAGCCAAGATGTATGAAAAAACGTGCCCGGAGCATGCAGAGGTCATCATGAGCGAAAGGGATGTGAAGAAAGACAGGAAGAAAAAGAAGAAAAATAAGGAGGTTGGTACTATCAGCCAGAAGCAGATACTTGATGCTAATTATGGAAGTGTTGGGTCAGAGTATGTAGAAAAGAACAAAGGAGAAGGAGAGCATGATAGTAAGTCAAACAAGGGCAAACGGAAGCACTGGGATGGCGAGACTTCCTCAAATGGTTCTTCTCGTGATCAAATTGTTTCAGGGGGTGCTAAGAAGAGGAAAAGGAAGGAACCTTCAGTTACCTTGGAAGAGGGCAATGAAGTTAACATGTCAAAGATGGGGCAAAATACAGAGGGGAAGAAAAAGAGGAGAAAAGAGAGAGATAATATCGGTGTAGACCTAAGTCAGAATACACCAGCTGGAGATGTCAAGAATTGCAACGAAGAGAAAAAGATAAGTAAGGATGACAACGATGGTGGCAAAAGCGGAAAAGTTAACATGGTACGTCGAAAGGACAAGGGTAAACGAGTGAGCTTCACTGATGATGTGGAGGTGTTTAATATTGATGGTGGTGGTGCTGATGAAGAAGGTGATGGAAGTGGTGATTTTGGACTGGTGCATGGGAAACGGTTTACCCCTGAGGAAGATGTGAAACTAATGGAAGCCATCGAGAAATATGCAGGGGTATCTTCTCTTGCTTTATAGTTTGTAATTCTGTATAGTCCGTTTCATAAGTCATGTGTGTTTCTGGATAGTGCTTTTGCTTGCTAATAAGCGTACGATTATGTATTAGGTTATTAGCATACTTGACTGAAAACTATGACCTAAGCTTGGAAGTATGAGACAGCGCTTACTATTGTTTGTTACTCAGTGACGTTGTTCTTTATCTTACATAGATGGATTGTGACAATTCTGTCCAAGTCAACCTATTTACTATGAGACTACTGTCAATTATTTGTTGAAGTGTTAAACATATTGATGGAATGAACTTTTCGTGTTGCACTTATATTTGTATGTACTGTTTTGTATAAGAAACTTCAACAGACCATTTAACATTCATGTAATCCAGCTTTTCTTATGCATATTTATCTCCTTTAATTTTTGTGTTACCTTCAAAGGGAGTTTGGGATGTTATTTACAGAGTTTTAACCTGTACCTTTTAGGTAATTTGTGTTCCATATTTGGATAGTAACCTTTGTTATGTGCGTTAATTATTTTGGATATTGATGTTATATCATTATTCCTACTTTCTTCTATTTATCAAATAAATAAATGAGTGACTTCACATGCTCACCATGGTCCAAACTTCAATTCTGATAATTTGTTTCTTGGTATAGATGAAGCAATTGGGAGAGAAAAGGTTAGAGATGATTCGGGCTAGCATGAAACATCCAGAGCTCAGTGGTTGTTGGGCTGAAATAGGTAAGCCAAAAACATCTAGTGCTATCTCTTTTACATTCCCCTCTTATGTTGTCTTTCCTTTTTACGATCATATCAGTTACACATGTACATCTTCAACTGGAAATTGAAATCAGTCTTTAAGCTCATATTTTTGACTGCAAACTTCGTTCTCACATAATATGTAATTTGCATATACTTTGGGAAATTAGCTAGTAGATAATGTAACATTGCTTGAATCTCGTTAGTCAAAGTGTACGTTTTCCTGATCTGGGCAGCAGATGGCTTATTAATGACTTGTGTTGCAGCAACCTCATTACCTCATAGACCACAGATGGCCATATACAAACGAGCACGGATTTTACTTTATAGGAGTGCCGAACGTAAATGGACTCAAGAGGAATATGAGATAGTTCGATGGTACCGTAAATTCTCCTTCTGAGATCATATGAACTTTATTTTATTTTGTCCATTTTCATTCTAGCATTATTTATTTTATATTGAGAAGACCCCGCACAGTGCGGGAAGCCTACGGCACTGGGTACGCCCCTTTTAAAGAATCATATTATTCTCCACTGTGGTTTGCCTGAGTTTCTAAATTTTTTGTGTTTTAGCTGTGGAACTCAACCAATAAGTCAGACTGCATGAACGCTAGCCCTTAATTCTATCCGGATTCTTTACTATCCAAAATTGTGCTAAGAGATGAAGAGATAACTACTAGCATCACTGCATTTTGAAGTCAAATTAACTGTTGGAGTATATTGAGCCCATTTATAGAGGCACATCTAGAGGCCCACGTATAGAATCTATATATCCCACCCTTCTAGGGTTTGGAGGAAGATAAGCTATTATTACCATGGCCGGCCGGAGGCACGGGCGCCCCCGGCACTCCTCTGTTCGCGAGAGGCACGGCGCCTCCGTGCGCCTGTGACATGGGCTGCACGCCCTGCTCTGCTCTTGGGCCGTTGTCCCTGCAGGTCGGTGCGCACCTTGGGCCGCATGTCTGCTCCGCGTGCCGTGCGCGTGCGCTGCACGCCGCAGGAGACAGCAACGGCCTGGACGCCGCCGATGGCCGGCTGCCGGCTGCCGCAGCAGGGGCCGCGGGCACCACCCTGGGCGTGGGATCCGCCGCCGGGAGGGCCCTGGCCGCCGCCCGACCTGGCCCCTGGGCGGGAGCTGCCGCTGCCGCCGCCCTTGCCGCTGTCCATGGCGGTGCAGGGGCTGGCGCAGCAGCTATCCAGGGCGGGCAGGGCGCGGGCGCTGCCTCCGAAGCCCCTGATGACCATCTCGTGCAAGCCGAGCCGCACGCGTGGCACCATCCCATCGCCGCTGCCCCTGCGGGCGCATCAGGCTTCCCGTCTGCTCCGGCCGCGGGCGTGTGGCCTTGCCTGGCCCGATCTGCCGCCAACGCGGGTGCTTGCGCGGGGGCTGCGGTCGCGGCTGGTGCCGCCCGCGCGGGTGGCGCAAGGGACGCGCCACCGCCGCCAGGGCCGTCTTCCCCGTGGGCCTCCGCCCCCTGGCCTGCCGCCGCCGCACCCTGGGCCGCTGCCGCCGCCTCTGCTCACGGCGTGGCGTGGCCCCAGGGCGCATGTGCCTCCGCTGGCCACGCGCTGCCCCCTGGCGCTGGATCCACAGCCTCTGCCGCTGCTCCTCTGTTCCCGGGCGTGGGGGCCGCCCCTCCTCTATTCCAGGCCGCCGCCCAGGCGCCTCCTCTGCTCTAGGGCGCGGGCCGCGCCACGCACGCCGCCGCCGCCGCCTTTGTGGCAGCCGTCGCGCCCGCCGCGCACGCTGCGCAGGCCGCGCGGGCCGCCGCCTCTCTCGCTGCCGTGCACGCCGCGCAGGCCGTTGCGCCCGTCGCACACGCCGCGCAGGCCGTCGCGCACAGGGATCCCACGCGGGCTGCTGCCTCCCTCGCCGCTGCGCAGGCCGTCGCGCCCGTCGCGCACGCCGAGCAAGCCCAGGCCGTCGCGCCCGCCGCACAGGGGGTGGGCCCTCGTCCTCAGCCCCAGCTGGCAGCCATGCTCGCCGCTGCTGCCCCTCTGTTCGCGTCGTTCTGGCTCCCGCCCGCTCCACCCAGCCAGCAGCCGACCTGGCCTGGGGGGTGGGACCAGGCCGCACTGGCGCCGTCCTTCAGCGCCACGGGGCGGACGCAGCCGGTCAGCACCGAGTGGATCGCCGACTCGGGTGCCTCCTTCCACACCACCCCACATGCCGGTATCCTCTCTTCTGTCCGACCCCCACACCCCTCTTGTCCTTCTTCCATCATGGTTGGTGATGGGTCTTGCCTTCCTGTCACCGCCTGGGGTTCTGCTCCTGGGTCTTTTCGTCTTCCCAATGTCCTTGTGGCTCCTCAGAAGGTTCATAACCTTCTTTCCATTCGTCAGTTTACAGCTGACAATTCTTGTTCCATCGAGTTTGATTCTTCTGGCCTCACTGTAAAGGATTCGGCCTCCCGGCGTCCGCTACTCCGGTGTGACACCACGGGGCCCCTTTACACCCTTCGCCTTCCTTCTTCCGCTGCACCACTCTCGCCTTCTTCGCCCTAGTCGTCTTGGTCTGCCGCTTTTGCTGCGACACCATCTTCCACCACTTGGCACCGCCATCTTGGTCACCCTGGCCGCGACGTTCTGACTCAGCTCAGTCATAGTGCCAATGTTCCTGGTACTAGGGCTCCTGCTGAGCCCCTCTGCCATGCGTGCCAGCTCGGTCGTCATGTTCGGCTCCCTTTTTCTTCTTCTTCGCATGCGGCGCATGCATTTGACCTTGTTCACTGTGACCTGTGGACCTCTCCTGTACTTAGCATTTCTGGTTATAAGTACTATCTGGTGGTGGTCGATGACTTCTCGCACTACTCTTGGATGTTTCCTTTGCGCGCCAAGTCTAACACCTTCCCCACCCTCCACTTCTTTGCCTAGGTGTCCACTCACTTCGGCCTCACCGTTAATGCCGTCCAGTGTGACAACGGGCGGGAGTTCGACAACTCCACCTCCCGTTCTTTCTTCCTCTCTCGGGGTGTTCAGCTGCGTATGTCTTATCCATATACCTCTCCTCAGAACGGCAAGGCTGAGCGGATGATTCGCATGACGAACGACGTCGTGCGCACCCTTCTGATCCAGGCCTCTCTGCCTCCGCGCTTCTGGGCTGAGAGCCTCCACACCGCCACCTACTTGCTCAACCGTCTTCCGTCCACTGCTTCTCCTGCTCCTACTCCACACCACGCTCTTTTCGGTACCCCTCCTCGCTACGACCATCTTCGGGTCTTCGGGTGTGCGTGTTACCCTAACACCTCCGCCACTGCTCCTCACAAGCTGGCGCCCCGCTCGACTCGTTGTGTATTCCTTGGTTACTCCCCTGACCACAAGGGGTACCGATGCTTTGACCTCACCTCTCGCCGCGTCCTGATCTCCCGACACGTCGTCTATTTCCGACTGACCTGGTGGTTCTGCCACCTGTTCCTGTCTGTACTTTCCCTGCAGGTTTTCCCAGTACACTGGCGCCATTTCCGGTGATCCCTGCTGCGCCGAGCGCGGCCCCCGGAGCTCCGATCGTGCCACACGCGGAACCGGTGTCTCCTGCTGCTCCACGCGCGGCCCCGGTGTCTCCTGCTGCGCCACGCACGGCCCCGATGCCTTCCCCGGCGCCGCAGCGGTATGCTGAGCCGGTGCAGGTGTACCGGCGTCGTTCGGCGCCGACACCGGCGCCGCCTCCTACTCCAGAGGCTCCTGCGACGACTACACCGGAGCCGTCGCCGACGCCGCCTCCTCCGTCTCCCTCTCGAGCTGAGCCAGAGGTGTACCACCCGCCAGTCATCCATCGGGATCCTCGGCATATCCATCCCATGGTGACTCGGCGGATGGCGTCTCAGGCCGCGACTCTCTCCGCCACCGAGGGAGAGCCGCGGGTCTCTCCGGTACCCTCCTCTGTCCGCGACGCCTTAGCGGATCCTCACTGGCGTCGCGCGATGGAAGAGGAGTACGCGGCTCTTCTTGCCAACCAGACGTGGGACCTCGTGCCGTGTCCGTCTGGTTGCAATGTGGTGACTGGCAAGTGGATCTGGACGCACAAGCGTCGGGCTGATGGCACACTGGCGCGCTACAAGGCTCGCTGGGTTCTCTGGGGTTCACTCAACGGTCTGGTGTTGATTATGATGAAACTTTCAGCCCAGTCGTGAAGCCCGCTACGGTGCGCACGGTCCTTTCGCTTGCGCTCTCGCGCTCTTGGCCTGTGCACCAGCTGGACGTGAAGAATACGTTTCTTCACGGCACTCTGTCAGAGACTGTCTATTGCTCTCAGCCAGCGGGATTTGTGGACTCGAGTCGCCCAGATATGGTCTGCCGGCTCAACAAGTCTCTCTATGGACTGAAGCAGGCTCCTCGGGCTTGGTACTCTCGGTTCGCCACATTCTTGCTGACATTGGGATTCACCGAGACCAAGTCTGACACGTCTCTCTTCGTCTACCGCCGTGGGGATGAGGCTGCATATCTACTGCTCTATGTCGATGACATTGTGCTCACAGCCTCCAGTCCGCAGTTGCTTCAGAGTGTCATCTCCTCTCTGCAGCAGGAGTTCGCTATGAAGGATCTTGGTCAGCTCCACCACTTATTGGGTGTCACTGTTGAGCCTCGCCCGTTTGGTCTTCTCCTTCACCAGCGGCAGTACGCTCTTGATATCCTGGAGCGGGCTGGGATGACTGATTGCAAGCCCTTCTCCACTCCTGTCGACACTCAGGCAAAGTTGTCTGCTGATCTGGGCGATCCAGTGGCTGATCCTACGGCCTACAAGAGTCTGGCCGGCGCGTTGCAGTACCTCACCTTCACCAGGCCGGACCTCACCTACGCTGTCCAGCAGGTCTGTCTCCATATGCATGATCCCCGGGAGTCACACCTTGCTGCGCTGAAGCGTCTCCTCCGGTACGTCCGTGGCACTGTGGACCTCGGCCTGGTGCTTCATCGCTCGTCCTCTGCTGAGCTGGTGGTCTACACCGACGCTGACTGGGCTGGCTGCCCAGACACTCGTCGCTCCACTTCCGGCTACGCCGTCTTCCTAGGCGGCAACCTGGTCTCCTGGTCGTCCAAGCGGCAGCCGGTTGTCTCCCGCTCCAGTGCCGAGGCGGAGTACCGGGCTGTCGCTAACGGCGTGGCGGAGGCGTCCTGGCTACGACAGCTCTTGGCGGAGCTCCACATCCCGCTCGCCAAGAGCACTCTCGTCTACTGCGGCAACGTCAGCGCCGTGTATCTCTCCACCAACCCCGTCCAGCATCAGCGAACGAAGCACGTGGAGATCGACCTACACTTCGTGCGCGACAGAGTCGCGATCGGCGATGTTCGGGTACTCCATGTCCCGACTACCTCCCAGTTTGCTGACATCTTCACCAAGGGGCTGCCCTCCTCGACCTTCTCGGATTTTCGATTCAGCCTCAACGTAGCCGGTGGCTAGTTGTGGCTGCAGGGGGTATTTGCCCTTTGTACCCTGTTGTACTCTCTTCTTGTCCAGTCTTGAACACCGCTGCGCCGATAGTTCAGACTGCGGGGGGTGTTAGCTTTCTTATTGTCCAGTCTTGAACACCGCTGCGCCGGTAGGTCAGACTGCGGGGGGGGGGGGGGGGGGGGGTGTTGGAGTATATTAAGCCCATGTATAGAGGCCCATCTAGAGGCCCATGTATAGGATCTATATATCCCACCCTTCTAGGGTTTGGAGGAAGATAAGCTATTATTCTCTCCTATCCTCTCTCTCACATTAACTAATAACTACAAATGCATATTGGCATGTATGGTAATATGCTATGTAGCTCTGTGACTTCTATCTATAGCCTTGAGTTATTTACTTTGGTACTTTGATACTTTCTGTATAACATTAGTAATTTGCTTAAAAAATTGAGTTTTTTTTTGTAAATGATGCTTTTACTTGGATATGCTATTTGTACCATTGTGATGTACATCCTGCGTAATATAGAACCTAGCTCTGCAGTATGTTTTGTTGGTATTTATCTTGAGAAGTAATGTTAAGCTACTCCAATGTATAGTATCACGCACATTAAATGATCTGCCGTGTAGGATTTTTGCTGACTGGGTAGTAAATTGATGAGAGTGAGGAAAGTAGCATCTTCGTGGAGATACAGTTTAAGCAAAGGTCCTCAAATTCAACTGTTGGAAACTGCACAATAGCACTGGGTGGAGTTATTTCCTTGATACTTGTTTTGGATCCATTGTCATAGACAACATCATCCAACAATTAATTGCATTGGGACTTTCTGAAACAAAACTTTGTGTTGTTCTTGTATTGGGACCTGGAGTAGCCTTAAGATCTTGTTTCTGATTGGCTTCATATGATTGAGATTGGCATGCATGATACAGGTTTGTTGAAAAGAATGGCACAAGTTGGAAGGAACTGGCAACAGACCTTGGAAAGAGTGAAATCCATGTAAAAGATACTTGGAGATGAATGAAACCCAAAAATTTAAAGAAAGGTGTGTGTCCCTGCTATGACTTATAAGCTTATCATAATTTAGCTGATTCATATGTTTTTCACCAAACTTGATTCTTTAACTTATAAATGTTTATTTTCATTATTGCAATTATAAATCTCTTCATTATTCTATTTGCTGTACACTCTACCAGAACTTGCATTATTTTCGTGGCACTCAGGAAAATTGGTTTAGTAAAAAAACAAGATTCTGGGATTTAATTGTAGAGCAACTTTTTTACTTCAGTTTGTTTTGTTATATTTCAGATTTCATTAGAAGAGATAATTTCATAGAATGTGCTTATGGCTTGTAGTCTATCATTTAAAAATAGTATGAACCAGGGTTCTCATAGTTACCTGCATCTTTGGAGTAGATGTCCCTTATTTCCAGTGGATATGGTTGATTGGAGTGTATACTTGTCCATCATGGTGCCCTCTTTAACTGGTAAAATATTCAGGGTCTTGGACTCAGGATGAATACCAAAACTTGTTTGATCTGGTAAATTTGGACTTGCGTGTGAAGGCTCACCAAAAGATCACTCCTAGTCATCGCCAGGTGTGTGATTCTTTATCCTTGTCCATAATATGCTTTTGACACCAGATTTTATGTTTACAATCTTCCATCAGTGCTCTTTTGTTTCATTCCTGCATACCATACAATCAAGTGGTTTATTTACTTTTGTGGCAGCTAAGAGATAACATTTCCTGGGAGGCCATCAGTGAAAAATTAACCACCCGTAGTAACAAGGACTGCTGCTTGAAGTGGTTAGTTTGCTAGCCACTTAATGCATCACATAATTTCCTCTTTGAATCTGTGCATAATTTTGTACCCCCTCTGGTTTTAAATATATGTTGTTAGAGAAACTGATTAAGTTGTCCTGACATCATACATTTAAAACCAGTCTGAGTATGTTTCAGGTTTTCTGCATTTTCTTTTATATTGATCTGCGTTTGTCTCCTTCAAACTGATGGAGACATCTTCAGAGCTGAATGTCCATGCATTGCATCACTTTTTTTTTGTACAAGTTTGAACACACTATTTAGTGCAATGTTGAGTTTCTCTTCGGTGTACTGATTGTTAGACATTTTCCAGCAAGGCTAGGCTAGCTGGAACGTGGCACTGGTACAGATTCTGCCAGTAATTGAATTATTAGAATTGCATATAAATTATCTTCCACATTTTTTAGCTAACATGCTTTGTATTGACACTTTGTCAAATTCTTATTAAATTCAGAATGTTTGGGGTTTTGTATTTTTTAGCTAACATTTACTAATGGATCCCAATCCTTGGTACTGCTAATGTTGTTGTCTGTCCTAATTTTTCAGCTTATATATGAATTGACTATCATCACACATAGTCACTAAATGAAACTTATGATGCATACCAGGTACCAGCAATTAGCATCGCCACTGGTTAAAGAAGGAATCTGGGCAGATACTGATGATTATCTATTGATGGAAGCATAAGTTATATAGGTTATATCTTGAATTTATGTCATAATTAAATGTTACATATCATCAGCAAGACATTTTTACTATGATTATGATCTGACCTAAAGTGCCTGCGAAAAATAAGTATATTATTTGAGTAAGGAAAAAGGCTGTATTTGCTCTCTCTCTTCTTTTGATTTTGTCCAACTTGCCCATATACTCTAGTACCGGGCAAATAATCATGTCTACTTTCATACCAATTCCAAATGAGTCTAATACTCCATACAGGTGATTTCATGACCCTCCATGTAGCTTACTCTTTTTATTTCATGAACAAACTCTTAATGAATTGAGTGAAGTGCAAGTTTTTTTAGAGGAAGGGGGTTTGGTCAATGTGTGTACCTCAACAATATGCTGCTATCTTGTTCAAACAAAGTGTGGATGGTATGTTCAGACTATATGCAAATTCCTCCTGTTGTCACCTGCTACATTTTTTCCTGGTAGATTTTTTTCTTTTAGATATATGTTATCATGATACATTATATATAGCCTGCACTGAATTTTCTTAACAACAAACCAGGCTTCAAAAGGTTGATGCTGTTTGTGTTGAAGATGTTGACTGGGAGAGGCTTCTTGATCACAGGTGACTTCTGATTGCGGACTTTGCTTCAACACAGTCTGTTTGTATTATCTAGTAGTTTTCATAAATGGTCCATATTTATTAAAACAACTGGTATTTGTCCACTTCAGCTACAATAACGGGTTATTTCACTTACTCAGATCTGGGGAGCTTTGCCGTCAACGGTGGAACCAGATGATCCGCATGATTGGTGGCCACAGAGAGAAGCCTTTTATCGAGCAAGTGGAAGTGCTTGCGAGGCGGTACTGTCCAGAAATGCTTGATTACAGGAAAGCTGAATCATCTGATTTAGCGCCCAACGAACTTACTTGAGGAACTGACTAGCGACGAATAGCATAACCCTCTTAGGCCTCCTCCAAAGTTATGCCTAGCTCCAAGCAGAGACAACCGTTCCAGTGATATGGCTCTTAGCACATAGCTCATAGCATGAATGACCCCACACGTCATCCTCTTGTAATCTTAAAATTTGTGTATGAGACTATCTCTTGAATAAGAGATAGCTCTTCACTTTTGACACTGTTCATCGATTAAAAAATTCTATAAGCTAGCCAAGAGCCGACCTTGGGAAGAGGCCTTATATCTTACCTGTCAGCATGTGTTTGTGCCCTATAAAATGGGTCGTGTTTGGTTAGCTGTCACGTCAACTTTACACAAAAAGACGAATGCATGCATGAAGTATTAAATGAAGTCTATTTGCAAAATTTTTTCAGGGATATGTGTAACTTTTCGAGACGAATCTAATGACGGCAATTAATTGATGATTTGCTACAGTGATGCTACAGCGATGCTACAGTAATTATGCGGTTAAAGGCCTCATTAGATTTGTCTCGCGATTTACACGGGGGGTTGTGGGGGTGGTTTTGTAATTAGACTTCATTTAATACTCCTAATTAGTGGTCAAGGGGCAAAAAGTTTCCATGAAAATTTTTCCACACCAAACCAAACACGGCCATGTTTGGCTTTTGTTGTGTATGACATATGCGAAAATATTAGGCATATATTGTTCAGGCTTTCGGCGCAGAATGCAAAGATGACACACTTTGACCAGAACAAACTGTATTGTTTATAGGGGTATAGCTGGCTTTTATATTTCCCTTTAAACGTAGCATATCTCAACATTCAAACTAATAACATTTGAAACTTTCAAAGATAACGTATGGATTTTGAAGTAATGCTGTAGCAAAATCACTTTGACATTTTCTTTTGAGAATAGCATGAACACTGTAATCTAGGCCTCTGCAAGTTGGCCAAGAGAGTAATACTAACTTTTGGATCTGATTTTCTCTTTCATCATTTCATCCCAGAGAAAAGGGTGTGATTGCTCGTATTTCCGAGCGCGCCCTTTTTATCCATGCGGAGTTTGGTTTTTAAATCCAGAATACCGTCTAAAGGGGTGTGAAAAGGTGATCTTCACTAAAACACAACACTTAGAAAAATTTATTAGTAACATAAGATAATCCCTAGAACTAATTTTCTCTACTCTATTCTAGGTGAGGGTTTGCAAGCTAAGAGGCAATATACAACTTAATCTATACAACTATAAAATGCTCAAAGTAAACTGTAAGAAGGAAATTGAGCAAAGGGATAACCACACAGCGAACTGAGCGCACCCCACACAAGAGCAATTGGGGTTTCTTCACAAACTACTTGAAGAGCTGAAATATCTAGGAGGCGGCAACCTCTAAGGGTAACAAGTTACGGAGCCACTCCATCCCATCCACTCTCATTCCACCAACGAAACAGTACCCAAACTTGGAGTTTGATTCCTGATGGGTTGAAGGTAGAACCACCTCCTCCAATTATTTATTTATTTCTTAATTTTTGCATCTTAGTTAATTGCTTCATTGCCTTTAGACATTGACTTGGTCTCAATTTGTTTCAAAATTCAGATTCTGGAACGCTGCTTTCGTAAGCTACGGTGGAAACAAACAACCATTTTTTAGATTCCGCAATTGACCACAGCCTAGGCTGTCTTTTTCTTTAAACTAATCAGCCAGGAGAGCTGCTGATTATATTTAAAAGAAGAGTGCACCCAGACCGGGTATTACAGCAGACATTGGACAGTTGGATTGACATATCCACTACTAAGAAAATGATTTTTAGGGACGGATACGGACCCATGGATGCATGTGTAAAAATAGAAAAAGATCAAATCTCCTTCTCTCTCCTCCATGGATCTATGAATTTATTTGCTTAGGCATGAGGCGAAAACATAAAGATTGAGTACAAATGATTACACCATCTTGTTGTCCTACTAAACACTTTAAGGCAAATAGAGCCCCAAATGGTAAATCTATGTCCTATTCATCTTTGAACAACAACAAAAAATAATTTCAATGGACAAAAACTATCTCTTCCACAATTTTATAAAGAAATGGTATATAAATATGTACTTTTATATATGTGTAGATATTGGAAAAATCAATTTAAAATGTACTAACTACTAAAAGTGAGATGCCAAACTATTATTGTCCCACTTAATGTTGGGAAAAAACTATCATGCTTGTGTAAATATAGAAAAAACCAAATCTTCTTCTTCTCTCCTCCATGGATCTAGAAAAATATCTACTTAGGAGCAAAGAAAAAACATAAAAAATAATTCCAAATGATAGCATAATCTAGTTCTTCTGCTACATTAAGATTAATTCATTCAAAAATTTGAGGCAAATGTAGTCCCAAATGACAAATCCAAACCATGGAAATCTAGATCTAGCTAGAGGCAAAGAGAGGTCCATTTGAGCTTGAGCCTTAAACTATCCAAAGAGCTTATAACAGACATAGGATTAGCATCAACTTATCTCATAATGCCCCAACTCGAAGGAAATCAAGCTTAAAACCTTCCTCCCCTTTTGTTTTCTTTTGATTTTTGGGCAGCACCTCCCCCGAGCAAGTAATGGACTATCAGGAGGAGGAAGAAGGTGACAACTGTATTTTTGTCGGGCATTTTTAGCGGTGGGTGATGGTGTCATCCATCCCCTGAAAATGATCCCCATTTTCAGCCGCCTCTTAAAATAATTTTTAGGTGCGGGTCAATTACTACAGTAGCCTCATTTTTTTTGTAGGAGTGGGTTAACTTTTGACCCATCCCAGTAAAAATGAAGCATTCCTACAAATAATTTTTGTAGTAGTGATCAACACAAGCCGCTCCACACATCACTCATTTTCGTAGCAGTGATCAACACGAGGCGCTCCACACATAACTGCCCCTTCCGAGCAAAGCAATCACACCTCGATCGAGCTGCACACGCTGAGCGTCTACACTATCATTCCCCAAATCCCAGTCCACAAATTTTCACAAGATTGTAGCACATATATATTTACTCACTTATTATTAGGCAGTCTCAATGCATAGTTTCATTGCATAGTTATCAAGAGCAAAAACTTGGTAACTGAGCCAGATGAGTGTCATGGGGATGAAACTCCTCTCACATCCCATGAAACTCTCCCTTCACTACTACAAATTCTGATTAATCGAGGCGCTTTTAAATGGGCTCGGAGGCGAGCATGATTTTTAACCACTGCAATCATTTTTTATTAACCGAAGCGGTTAAAAACCCGCCTCCCGAAATTGATTAACCGAGGAGGACACTACAAAAATAACCGCCACGATTAATTTCTATTAACCGAGGGGGTCATCCTAACGTAACCGTCTCGGTTAATTGATTAACCGAGACGGGCAATGTAATAAGTCAACCACCTCAGTAAAACAGGCCCAGCCTGCTAGCAAAAGGTCCATCTCAGCCCAGCGACTATATAAAAAAATCCTAACCCTAACCCAATCGCTCAACTCTCTTTCTCCCTCACTCCCGGCGACTATATAAAAAATCCTAACCCTAACCCACTCGCTCGACTCTCTTTCTCCCCCACTCCCATCCCGCGCCGCCCGCTCCGACCTCCGGCACTGGCCCTCTCCCTCCCCCTCCTCCCCTGCAACCGTGCCCCTCTCCCTCCTCCCTCTCCCCTGCAACATCCGGCGCAGCGGCCATGGAGGCGCGCTCGAGCGGCGGCCATGTATTCGGTCGGGCGGCAGCGCGGACCTGGGCAGTGGTGCGGATCTGGCCGGCCGTAGGGGCGCGGACCCGGGACACACGCGCGCACGGCCCCTAACGCCCCCTCCCTCGTTCCCGACACCGTCCCCTAACGCCGGCCCCCGGTCCCACAACAGCATATTAGCTAAATGCATAAATCGAGGCAGTTTAAATGTTATTAAAATATGAAGTACTGACTTTTGACCAAATTAAAAATTGTTGAGTGACATGATCTGTTTGCTTGAGCGACTTCACTTTGAATAGCTCCCAATCAATTTGTACTTGGCTCCTCATAGCCATCAATACATATTGGTGCAATTTCCTAGCAGTGATGCATGCGCTGACTTCGATCTGATCTTCCAAAGCCAGTGAGCATATGGAGGAGATCCCCTTGTTTCCATCCCCTATGTATCATGATGTAGACAAAATCTCTAGGATTGCTGGTAAAACATAACAAGAAAGTTGTGGCACTTGCCAGGGTCGCTGAATCCATTCATTATGTCAAGGCAATCCCTCATTTTATGGTCAGGTTGCCCCCTACATGGCGTACAGGCTTCTGATTCCTATATATGTTCCATTTGAAAGTGTCTATAGTAGAGCAATGAGTTCTGGTGCAACTTTAATGGTTTCTTGGGATTTAGGAAGGGGCTTAGTTTTTTCAGTGAAGCAGATTTTCTACCGGAGATGAAGGTTTTGAAAATGAGGTTTGGTATAATGGGTTCTCCTTATTTTCATTTAGGAGTAAAAAATGTTTTTCCTGTGTTGCCATGCCACCAACTTTAGCTGCAACAACCATCAAAGAAATTGGCGAAAAAGTCTGCAAAATCGCCCCTGAGAAGCTATCTGATGAGAATCTCACTGTCAAATGTTGTTCTAAGAAGGGAATTGTGAGGGACCCAAGCCGGCGACAAGAGGGGGGGGGGTGAATGGGAGCCGATCAAAATTTCTTCGAAATTCGAATCGTCGGCCTATGTCCCAAAATCGCCCAAGCCCTCAAACGTTCTGACCAGAGTTTGGAATAGCTATGGAAAAGCTAAACCAACACAAAAGGCCTCGAACGAGCGAGCAAAACCACGAAGCAGATCGGAAGCGAATCAGGAAAACTGCAGAAATGATCTGCCTGGACCGGTCTGACCGGTGCGCTAGACCGGTCTGACCGGTCGAGTCTGTTCAAAAACTAACAGACCGGTCTGACCGGTCTTGCCTACCGGTCTGACCGGTGGTGTAACGACCCGGCCCGGGATAACGGCTAAGATCTACTCTTCAAGTTGAGTAAACCACACCTACTAATTAATCCTCTGGGTCCTCCTCTGCTGCTGCAGGCTCAGCTGGGGCATCTAGTTGCTCCTGGAGCATACCAACATGTGCTAAAGCATCAGCCCAATCTGCTTGCAGCTCATTCACCTGCGCCTGAAGAAAACCGATAACTGTGTTGCGCTGCTCTATCTCAGCACCATACTCCATAGCCTGATGCTCAAACTGTGCAATAGCAGTGTCCCTCCCAGCAACGGCATCCTGAAGTCCCCCAATCTGAATATCCTTCAGACGAAGGCCTCGCTGAAAACTCTGGGCCAAGTCTATCACCTGGTCCATGTGTCGCTGCTGAAGTATCTGGTAGTGCGACTGAGCATTCATATATCTGACTACTGCCTCGATAGTCTCATCCGCTACATCTCCAATCAAGTGTCCAAAGTGTGTGACCCTGAACAGCCACTCTGCATTTCCAGCACTGACTGCTGGGAACAAACCAATAGGATATGCTGCTACCTCCTCGGGATGGTGCTCACAAAAAGTGGTGATAGCGTTGAGAGCTGCTTTCTCAAACGCATCCACAAGACGGTACCCAATCACCTCGATCTCAATCGGTGGCCACTCCAAGGTGGGGTGCTGAGGAATGGTCATCTTAACTCTGTTCTTCTTAATTCCATCTTCCGAAATCTGGCGTCCCGTGTACTGGGGTGGATCTGGGTAGTGGAAGATACGAAGTGAATCCCAAAGAATCCTCGGAAAACCCTCCCAGTACAGACAATCGGTATGAGCATTTCCCTCCTCATCCCAAAAGATCTGGGAACAAGTCGCCATCTGAATCAAAAAGGATTCAAATGTGAGTAATGCAATTATCTCAAGACTTCTCAAATAAAGCTTTAAGAAGACTGCGGTAAACAAATGTGTTCTAATTCACAAGATGATATGATTCCAACTCAAAGAATAATAAACCACCATTGGTACTGGTTCATCATTTGAGATTCTAAGGAATGAAAAGATCCTTATAACAACAAGATGGGGCTTAGGAGGAAGGCATGACTCGGAACCATATTTTTCATCCAAGGAAACCTAAGCATTTTAACAAGCATGCTACTAAAATCAGAGTTTCACTCACTCATGTTTTAAGCATACTAACACTTATCTTATAAGGATTCATACTAGAAATTCCTTAACAAGCTCATGTAGCAACTTCAACTATTATAAATCAATCAAACATCAACCAAATATGCATGCACGTCCTGACCGTCCTCACAAGATAGACAATTGCCAACTATGGTTGGGCTTACGTGGTTAGCACGGTGGTATACATAAATACGGCTCTCCCTATATAGCTAGTCGATACATTCTAACCGTTCTTATCTTAACAAATCGCGGTTAGTGTTCCTGCAGAAAATTGACAGAACATATATATATATCCAATGAACCTTTCATGCCAGCACTCATGAAAGCATTCCCAAACATTACCGCTCACTATAGAAGCGGCAGCCATACAATTTCCGCCGTATGGCCAACGTTAACATACGCTACTCAGAGGCGTATTCACAAGTTCCTTTACTCCCAATATAGTCGACCGAGGTCGGTATATTGGCAGCAGCTCAAGTAGGCCACTGCTTGAGCGCAGCGTTCGGTTCGCATCACCGACGGGAAGGTCAGACTCCCTCAGCTGACTGAGGATCCTTACCATCTTACCTCAACGTAGGTGCGTCGTTACAAGAATTAAGAGTTGCTTGTGAGTATGGTTTGACAAAATGTAAAGTGCTGGGAGTCAGATAATATAAACCATACAACAATAACCACCTAGTAATTCCCATAAATTCCCTAGGACTTTACGTTCTAAGCACAACCCTTAACGAATCCAACGTAGCTTTTCAAAATACCCTGTTGTTCCAATTTTTTATACGGAAAGCGATTTTTAAGGTTCCAACACCTCTGGTATATGCTTGTAGCTCTGATGCCAGCTGTAACGACCCGGCCCGGGATAACGGGTAAGATCTACTCTTCAAGTTGAGTAAACCACACCTACTAATTAATCCACTTGCGCTTTCGTCCTCGCTTCGCGCAAAAAGAATCGATCCGGAATTAATTAGCTTCTCGTGACTCGGTATTTAAATTGGTCTGGCTCTCAACCAACTTTCAGTATGGGACAATTCCCGCGGATGAACAGTGTCGCGAAGCTACAGTACCCGACGTACTACAGCGCTCGAGCTACAGTAACCGCCATCAGGTCCGGCCCAATTCGGCTACAGTACTCTAGCTACAGTAACCCGTCTTGCTACAGTGCCCGGCCCGACACTGTTCCCCTGGGCTGTTACAGGTGGCACCCAGAAAACCCCCGAAAACTTGGATTCAAACGATGAATCTCAACCAAATGACCACGAAAATCGATGAAACTTGGAGGAAGGCTTCGTTTCTACCCCAAGAACGTATCCCCAAGAGATCTCACCCTAAAGATATCCATAGCACGAGAATTTCGGGATGAGATCAAAAGGAGTGGGGTTTTCTCAAGAACTCAATAAATCGAATTCGAATGAGCTAGTGACTCCAGAGGGTTTAGGACAGAGCTAGAAGCACGGAAATCACAGCAAAGAACTCATGGAACCGTCGCAATCATGTGCACAAAAAACGAAACCAAAATCCATCACAAATGGGCACAAAAATGAGGGGATTGAATTGATTCAAAAGCCCAGAGGGCACGAGGAGGATAGGGCCTCCTTTCCCAATCAAATCCCACTCAAGGTCTCAACAATCCATGGACAAAATCTACTCTAAAGAGAGGAACAGAGGGAGGGGAACATAGGGGCGGTGGCCTGGAGGAATAGACAATTCACAGACAAGTTCTAAAAGCCGCACATAACCTAACACAAGTGAAGGGGTATTTATACCCGTGGGACCGGTCAGACCGGTACACTGGACCGGTCAGACCGGTTGGTTAGACCGGTCAGACCGGTGCCAGGGACCGGTCAGACCGGTTGGCCTGCAGCACCCCCTCCACACGATCTCATCCGATGGCCGAGGTTCTTTCTTCGGAACGAAGTCTTCTCCACGATGCCGCCGTCTTGATGAAGATCCAGTCCGCGGTTTTGGAGGGTCCACGAAACCTGGGTAGGTGGCCGGTTTTGAGAAAACCGCCAAAACCTCACGCGCGGGAAGATTCCCGCCTCCACGCCGTGGCCCTAGACGCCGTTCTCGCCTCGGCCTTCTGACGGCCCTAGACACCGCCCAACGCCCGTCACCTCCTCGCCCGCAGCGAGGCCCTAGACGCCGTCGACGCCCGTCGCCTCCGTCAGTCCCGAGACCGACGCCCGTGCCTCCACGACTTGGCGTCTTCAACCGCCGTCCGCCTCCTTGGTTTTGTGGCGCAAACCAAGAAACCCGCCTTCCGTCGCCGCTTGCAGCCTCGATCCAGGAATGGATGCCACAGCTGCCGCCCGGTCCGAGCTCCGGTCCCGGCTGCCCTTCACCGCCGTCCACCGCACGGTACATCGGCCACAACACCTCCACGGCAGCTCCCCGTCGACACTTGACGCCCGTGTACCTGCAATCCAAAGACCAAGCGCACGATCACACCGCACGGTTGACAATTCACTCATCACAAGCAGGATAGAGTACTCAACATTCCTCAATCTCCCCCTTGATGAGTGCATTATCAACACACCACTAACGAACCAAGAGAAGTGAAACCAGAAAAGAACAAAGAAGCACAAACAAGTGACAAAAGGCTCAGAAAGGCAGGAACAATCACTCACTCAAGCAAAATCGATCCCCTAAGACAAGGGCAAAGGCTCGACGCAATCGATCAAAAGCCAAAACATGACTCCTCAAAGACAGAGGTAACGCTCGACGCAGTCATGCAAGAAGCAGAGGGAAAAGGAGGAAAACCAGGAGCCAAGAACAAAACAGAAACTCCCCAAGCAAAGCTTTTCCCTCTCACAAGTGCAACTCTCCCAAAATGATGCACTCTCGAAGCCCTGTGCACAACAAGTTTTTCAAAAATCAAACAAGTCTCCCCCTTGTTCGATCACTTCTCTCAAAATTCTCCCCCTTGTTGGCACATGCACACATCAAGCCTAAAAAGACCTAAAGCTCCCCCTGAAGCTGAAACTCCCCCTGAACAGATGCTATGCAATGAATGCAATGCAGGAGGTGTAAGTGAAAGCATTCAGGGATACAAGGATATGAACAACATCTAGTCACAAGCACGTGTGCATCCATAAACAAGACCTGCATCTAGCTCAACAGAGTATATCAAATCAGTCTAGAGCTAGGCAAGTTCAGTTTTAGGAGAAATAAAAGCATCACCCATGATCTAACACTAACAAGTAGGGAATGGAAAGTAGTGCTAATCAAACTCATACAGGTGAGCCAAACCAGCCAAGACAAGTTGCCAACATTCATTTTTCAATCAAATTTATATGAAGCAATTCTTAATGCCAGGGGTTGAAAGCTTGTCATGCTTTACTTAGCAACAAGGCCAAGCCTATGCCAAAAGACAATCAGAAGCTTAAAGCACTCGTTTCAGTCATGCACAGCCTTGCTCGGGTTCTCACAAGTGCAAAGTGAGCCGTCCCGAAAGCTCGATCAGTGCGACAAGCAATCCCACCTGGATCTTTTCAATCCATTTTAAGAACAATTCAAGCAATTTTATCAGATTTAAATCATTTCAAGTATGAATTGCTGAACGAAAAGCCACACTAGCATGAATAAGATAGCAAAGCATATCAACACGCCCTAACATGCTAGTAGCCAAAACAGGGTGATCATGTTTTCAGTTTTTCAAATCAAAATAGCTTAACTCAGATAATGTCATATACACAGTGGAGCAAGCTATACATGATCAAATTTATCAACTCACACTAGCAAGTACTAGAAGATCATAGCAGTGTATACAAGAATGCTAGTGCAAGTGAGACAATGCAAAATACAAACATGTACAATGCATATGCACAATGCAGCTACCAAACCTAGAGAACAAAAAGAAGAGCAAACAAGACCTACAAAGCTAACCAAAGAAAAGTCAGCGATCAAAAGGGGTAACAAACCCCAAGCTCCCCTCGTAAGTGAGCAAAGGTGTCCTGCTCTAGCGGTTTGGTGAGGATATCTGCGGTTTGCCTCTCTGAAGGGACATGGATCAGGTCTATGTGTCCTCTCTCATGGTTGTCTCGCAGGAAATGGAATCGGATGTCTATGTGCTTGGTTCTGTAGTGTAGGACAGGGTTCTTTGCAATGCTAATGGCTGACATGTTGTCTACAAAGATGGGAACCCTACCGAAGCTCAATCCATAATCCTGCAAGGTTTGTTTCATCCAAAGTATCTAGGAGCAGCAGCTAGCAGCGGCAACATACTCAGCTTCTGTGGAAGAAAGCGCTACACTAGCCTGCTTGCGAGAGGACCAAGACACCAAAGATGTACAGAGAAATTGATAAGTGCCGGATGTCGACTTGCGATCCAACCGACACCCACCGAAATCTGCATCAGAATAGCCCACCAAAACCAGAGAAGAATCCGCAGAATACCAAAGACCAAATTCAGGGGTGAATTTCAGATACCTGAAGATGCGTTTCACTACCTGCCTGTGGGAAGTGCGCGGCGAAGCCTGATACTGCGCACAGAGGCAGACGCCGAACTGGATGTCCGGTCGCGTCGCCGTCAGGTACAGGAGAGAGCCGATCATGCTCCTGTACTCCTTCTGGTCCACCGACTCGCCGTCCAAGTCCTCATCATGCGCCGTAGATGTGCTGATCGGAGTCGGCTGAGGAGACAAGTCACTCATGTCGAACTTCCACAGCAAGTCTCTAGTGTACTTGGCTTGATGGACAAAAGTGCCTTGCGGAGTTTGCTTGATCTGCAGCTCGAGGAAGAACTGCAACTCACCCATCATGCTCATCTCGAACTCCTTGGACATCTGCTCAGAAAACTTGGAGACAAGAGCGTGAGAAGAGCCACCAAAGATAATATCATCCACGTATATATGAACTAATAGAAAATCAGTGCCAGATCGCATGAGGAACAAAGTTTTATCAACACATCCCATTTTAAAGCCCTGAGCCAGCAAAAAAGTTTTCAATCTATCATACCAAGCTCTAGGTGCCTGTTTCAAACCGTAAAGAGCTTTCTGAGGTTTATAAACACGGTTTGGAAACTTGGGATTTTTGAAACCAGGGGGTTGCTTCACATAAACCTCTTCTTCAATAAAGCCATTCAAGAAAGCAGATTTAACATCCATTTGGAAAACCTTAAAACCCTTGGAAGCTGCAAATGCAAGAAAGATTCGAATAGCTTCCAAACGAGCAACAGGGGCAAAAGTTTCCTCAAAATCAATACCCTCTTTTTGGCAAAACCCCTGGGCAACAAGACGAGCCTTGTTTCGAACAACCAAACCATCCTCACCCTGCTTGTTTTTGAAAACCCACTTCGTTCCGATGGGATTACAAGCAGGTGGAGGCTCGACTAAAACCCAAACTTGGTTTCTTTCAAAATTTTCAAGTTCCTCATGCATGGCATTGACCCAATTAGAATCAGAAAGAGCGTGTCCAATATCTTTGGGCTCAAAAGAGGCAACAAACGCTGAATGAGCAAAGCCAGCGATACTTGTTACCTTGGACCTGGTGACTCGCTCGTTGAGATCACCTAGCATCTGTTGAGGTGGATGACGGCGCTGAATGTGTCGCGGTGCTTCCCATGTCGAAGTCGCCTACTCCTCAACCAAAGCTGGTGTCTCCTCAGGTGCAGCTGGTGAAGCCTGAGTCACCTCCTCAAACAGCCCCCGGGAAGTAGACGTAGTCAGATCGGGGCCGTCGCCATCGTCCGAGCTCGTGGCAGAGACGACTGGGTCCACAGCACGCGTGGTAGCCTCAGCCTCGCCATCTGCAGCTTCTTCTTCCTCCTCATCTTCAAAGATGGAGGTGCCGAGCGCATCATCTCCTGCAACTTCAAAGACAGAAGAATTGCACGGTGCAGTCTCATCGAAAGTGACTTCACAAGTCTCTCTGACGATGTTAGTATCAATAATCAGCACACGGTCCGCTCTAGAGTGCGAAGCATAACCGAGAAAAATACCGTCAGACGAGCAAGACTCAAACTTATCAAGATTTCCATCTTTCAGCACAAAGCACCGGCAACCGAAAACTCTGAGATGATCAACACGGGGCTGGCGTCCAAACCGCAACTCATAAGAAGTCCTATGCATGAAAGCACGCAAGAAAATGCGGTTGGACACGTAACAAGCGGTGTTAACCGCCTCAGCCCAGTATTTGCGAGGAGTCCTATGCTCATCGAGCATCGTCCTCGCCATCTCAACCAGCGTCCGATTCTTCCGCTCTACAACTCCATTCTGCTGTGGAGTGTAGGGAGAAGAATACTGGTGTTCGAGCCCTTGATCACTGCAAAAGGTGTCAAAACGAGCGTTTTTGAATTCTGTGCCATTGTCATTGCGGATCGCTCTCATGGCCTGGGGTAACTCATTTTTCAACCTCAAGATCAAGTCTCGAACAAACTCGAAAGCCTCATCCTTGGTTCTCATGAAAAAGACCCAAGAATAGCGAGAAAAGTCGTCCACAATCACAAGAACGTACCACTTCCCACCAACAGACATCACCCGAGAAGGACCGACAGTGTCCATGTGTAGCAACTCTCCAGGGTGAGAGGTCATCACCTGATTAACAGGCGGATGTGAAGTGGCAATCATCTTCCCGTGGCGACACGGATGGCAAACAAGGTCCTTTTCAAACTTCAATTTGGGCAATCCTCGGATCAGGCCAAGTGAGCTCAGTCTAGACAACAAGTCAAAGCTCAAATGTCCCAGTCTCCTATGCCACTTCCACAGATCAGAAGAAGGACCAGCCAACAAGCAATGAGAAGGGGCAAAAGGAGTTCCAGAGAAGTCAACCAAGAAAACCCGATCGCGAGGTGTAATCCGGCAAACCAAATCTCCCCTGGAATCCAAAACACGCGAGCAACCCTCCTTGAAGCGAACCTCAAACCCCTCATCAAGAAGTTGCAAAACAGAGAGCAAATTAAAGCCAAGATTCGAAACCAAAGCAACTTCTCTCAGGGTAAAGCGATCAGAAACTCGAACAGCGCCAAGTCCACGCACCTTTCCTCTTCCATTATCCCCGAACACAATGTACTCCTTTGAGCGCATCGGGGTAAGGCTGGAGAACCATTTGTCATTCCCGGTCATGTGGCGCGAACAACCGGAGTCCATGATCCACCTGTTCTCCAAGACTCCGACCTGCACATCAGTAGTGAGACAAAGGGTGAGCAAATGTCTCAACACTGGGGTTAGCAAAGTGAGAAGCAAACCAGTGTCGAGTCATTTGCTCTACAGAAGGGTTAGCAAAACCAGACAAAGCGTATCCCCCGTCCTGTCTACCGCGTGACTGACGAACACCACCGCGAGGAAAGCGTGGAGCCTCAAAACCTCCTCCAAAGCCTCGGTCCCATGGTCCATAGCCGTACTGAAAATGACCATGAGCATGACCGGCAAAGCTACCAGCCGCTGGAGCACGGTAACCACCAGCGTCTCCCTGACCTCCACCTACACGGCGCGCCCTAGCATCTCGCCTATCACCACGCCGAGAAGGACCATGCACCCGAGCAGAGTACATGTCCGCGTTCCGTCTCTCCTGCTCTCTCCTCACAACCCGCTTCCTCCTGAAGCAAAACTCCTCCAGGTGACCTTCCCTGTCACAGAACTCGCAGTGGTACCTCACCTCACGTTTGGGAGGTGGAGGCCTAGCCTGTGGACGGGGAGGAGCAGCCCTCTTCTTCTGGGCAACCTGGGCTGTGGCAGCAGGGAGCGTGTCGAGGGGATTCCTCAGCTCATTGGGCTTTGGAACCCAAACCTGCTTCTGTGGAGGTGCTTTTTGTGGTTCTTTCAGCACATCATCCACGTGGTCGACAAGCGAAGGCTGCGTGCTCGTGCTAGCAGTGTTCCCAGCAGCCTTGCCAATCTTACCATACAACCTGTCAAAATCTGACTTCGTGTATGTGTAACCAATCCCAAACCCATCACCACGCTTGAACTGCTTAATCATCATGCCCAACTGCGGCTCACTGCTAGAAACCCAACTCAGAATCGCCCTAAGATAGGTATTCTCATTCTCTAAGTTGGCTTTCTCTACCGCAAGACTATCTAAATCAGCAATCAAACCAGAGCAAACAGAGCAGTCAATAGGTGGGCTAGACTCTACGACCTTAGTCTTTCCAAAAGACTTGATCAAAGCGTTCTTCTCCTCTAGCTCCAACCTAAGCGTGGGACAAAGCTTGCAAGCGCCAAGCAAAGCAGGCCTAGATTTAAGCTCCTCTAGTTCATAAACAATAGTAGCAAACTTGGACTGCAAAGAAGTTAGATCAGACTTGAAGATAGGACACTCATCGCATTCAAGCACATCACTAACAATGGGAGCGTCCTTGACAAGTTCAAGCTCATGCTTGGCCTTGGCTAGCTCGTGAGACACGTCAGAAAGCGAAGTCTTAGCAACATCTAAGTTCGCGATGTTCTCATCATGCTTGGCACGGAGAGCAACAAGATCTTTCATGTGAGATATGCAGCCAGCGCACTCATCCTCACTAGATTTCTCCCTAGCACAAGCCAGCTCAGCCCTAAGCTTTCTACGCTCTCTAGCTGCTTCCTTAAGCGGCCTCTTCTGGTTGTCGAGAGCGGCGTACAACTCCCTAACCTCTGTATCAAGCAGGTCGATCGTGGAGTTTACCTCTGAATCGCTCTCGGATCCAGGAGAAGAGCCGGAGTGCGTCGGTTTAGCATGTCCACCTAAAGATGCACGAGCACCATCGTCTTCGCCCACCATGGTGCAGAAGCTCTTGCGCCGACCGGCCGCCAAGCAAAGGCCGATGAATCCGGTGGTTCCTTGTCCCGCTTCTTCTTCTTCTTGTCGTCGTCGTCGGAGGTCGGTGAAGAAGAGCGGTCGGTGTTGGAGCTCTTGTCGAGGTCGCTGAGCTGCGCAAGGAAGGCCTTCTCCCGCTTCTTGGCCTTGTACTGGAAGCGCTTCTTGAGCGACTCCTTGTCGAAGCGTCCTCCCCAGTCACGACTGCGGTGCTTGTGGCGCCGACGCTCCTTGTTGGAGCCTCCCTCGTCGCGGTCACGGTGGCGGTAGTAGTCGAAGGAGTTGTTTTGGCCACCGCCGGACTTCTTGGGTTAATCAGCGACGAAGTGGTTCAGATCGCCGCAGTTGTAGCACCCGGGGTTCTTCTTCCTCTGCCTATTGTGGTAGACGCGCTGGAACTTGCTGATCAGGAGGCACAAAGTCGTCGTCGCCCAGCGTCTCCAGCTGCTCATCTGAAACAGAAGGCAAAGAGGCAAGAGAAAAGCCAAGAGCAGAGTTAGCGTTAGAGCCCGATCCACCACCTGGGCCAGTCACAAGAGCGACGCTCTTGGAAGGAGGGGCACCATTGAGCTTGGCTCGTGTCTGGTTATCCACCTCCGTGGCCTTGAGCTTGCTGAAAAGCTCGTTCACCGTCAGAGTCTCATAGCCAGCAGACTCAATGATGGTGTTCACCTTGAGATCCCACACAGAGCGATCAAGTGCATAAAGCAACTTAAGGGCCTTCTCGTGCTCTGTGTACTCAAGGGCACCAGCAGATCTGTTCGAATTGACTTTGTTCACAATCGACTGAAAATGACTGAACATCAAGTCAATGCTCTCACCCGGCTCCTGTGTGAAGTTCTCATACTCACGCCGGTGAGTCTCGAACAGTCTGGCCTTCACCTGAGGTGTACCCTCGTGGTAGTTCTCAAGGCACGTCCAAATTTTGTGGGCTTCCTGAAAACCCTGGACGCATGAGAACTCCGCACGAGAAATGCCAGCGAACAAGGCATTGACGGCCTTGGCGTTAGCCTCGTGCTGGGTCACCTGAAGAGGCGTGGTTCGAACAGCAAGCACCTCGTAAAGGTGGTTCGTGGTAATCTCCCAGACCTTGGCTCCCATGCTCTGCAGGAAGGCTCTCATGCGAACCTTCCAGTAGGCATAGTCCTCGCCGGAAAACACCGGGATCTTACCAAGACTCGCCATGGTCGCCGAGTGGTTTTCGAACCGGTCAAGGTACTGAAAACCTTAACCTGCTCTGATACCAATTGAGGGACCGAAGCCGGCGACCAGAGGGGGGGTGAATGGGAGCCGATCAAAATTTCTTCGAAATTCGAATCGTCGGCCTATGTCCCAAAATCGCCCAAGCCCTCAAGCGTTCTGACCAGAGTTTGGAATAGCTATGGAAAAACTAAACCAACACAAAAGGCCTCGAATGAGCGAGCAAAACCACGAAGTAGATCGGAAGCGAATCAGGAAAACTGCAGAAATGATCTGCCTGGACCGGTCTGACCGGTGCGCTGGACCGGTCTGACCGGTCGAGTCTGTTCAAAAACTAACAGACCGGTCTGACCGGTCTTGCCTACCGGTCTGACCGGTGGCACCCAGAAAACCCCCGAAAACTAGGATTCAAACGATGAATCTCAACCAAACGACCACAAAAATTGATGAAACTTGGAGGAAGGCTTCATTTCTACCCCAAGAACGTATCCCCAAGAGATCTCACCCTAAAGATATCCATAGCACGAGAATTTTGGGATGTGATCAAAAGGAGTGGGGTTTTCTCAAGAACTCAATAAATCGAATTCGAATGAGCTAGTGATTCCAGAGGGTTAGGACAGAGCTAGAAGCACGGAAATCACAGCAAAGAACTCATGGAACCGTCGCAATCGTGTGCACAAAAAAGGAAACCAAAATCCATCACAAACGGGCACAAAAACGAGGGGATTGAATTGATTCAAAAGCCCAAAGGGCACGAGGTGGATATGGCCTCCTTTCCCAATCAAATCCCACTCAAGGTCTCAACAATCCATGGACAAAATCTACTCTAAAGAGAGGAACAGAGGGAGGGGAACACAAGGGCGGCGGCCTGGAGGAATAGACAATTCATGGACAAGTTCTAAAAGCCGCACATAACCTAACACAAGTGAAGGGGTATTTATACCCGCAGGACCGGTCAGACCGGTACGCTGGACCGGTCAGACCGGTGCCAGGGACCGGTCAGACCGGTTGGCCTGCAGCACCCCCTGTACATGATCTCATCCGACGGCCGATGTTCTTTCTTCGGTACGAAGTCTTCTCCACGATGCCGCCGTCTTGATGAAGATCCAGTCCGTGGTTTTGGAGGGTCCGCAAAACCCGGGTAGGTGGCCGGTTTTGAGAAAACTGCCAAAACCTCATGCGCGGGAAGATTCCCGCCTCCACGCCGTGGCCCTAGACGCCGTTCCCGCCTCAGCCTTCTGACAGCCCTAGACGCCGCCCGACGCCCGTCACCTCCTCTCCCGCAGCGAGGCCCTAGACGCCGTCGACGCCCGTCGCCTCCGTCAGTCCCGAGACCGACGCCCGTGCCTCCACGACTTGGCGTCTTCAACCGCCGTCCGCCTCCTTGGTTTTGTGGCGCAAACCAATAAACCCGCCTTCCGTCGCCGCTTGCAGCCTCGATCCAGGAATGGACGCCACAGCTGCTGCCCGGTCCGAGCTCCGGTCCCGGCTGCCCTTCACCGCCGTCCACCGCACGGTCCATCGGCCACAGCACCTCCACGGCAGCTCCCCGTCGACACTTGACGCCCGTGTACCTGCAATCCAAAGATCAAGCGCACGATCACACCGTACGGTTGACAATTCACTCATCACAAGCAGGATAGAGTACTCAACATTCCTCAAATTGGAGAAGACAAGTCCCCCATCAAAGCTATTCTTTCCAGGAAGGAAGCTAAGAAGGGCAAGAAGAAGAAATTAAATGACCATGCAGATGAAGCTAGCAAGAAGACAAAGATGCGATGGGAAGATCATTCCCACAATCTCCCTCAAGCTCTTTGGCCTAACTTTTGCACCTATCCCTGTGAAGTTTCCAGGGAGATCTACTTTTGTTTTAGCTTGTAATGACCTATCCATCCTAGTCACGTTATGCTTGCCCTCCCAGCCTCTTGGGAGACTTTCTTTAACTCTTTCTTAAGGCTTCTTTGCAGTATGTTGGACTTGCATTACTTGGGATTGTTTTGCTGGTTGATTGAGTGTTGTGCTATTAATCAGTGTTCTTTAATGATCTTCTGGTATTGCGATGAATCACAATAATAAAAATAGAAGCTGGATAATACTTTGCTGGAATGTCAGGGGAATCAATTCTGAAGATAAATGGGAAGCAATTAAAAGTAAAATTCGGGAAGCCAAATGTGACATTTTTTGCCTCCAAGAAACCAAGAAAGATTGAATTTCAGTGTGTCCTCACTCGAGTAAACTGGATTCTCACTAATATTTATGCTCCTTGTACACTAGAAAGGAAAATGACATTCCTAAATTGGTTTAAAGATATTGAGATGCCAGATTAAGTCAAATGGCTAATTGCGGGGATTTCATCCTAATCAGATCTCCAGCTAATAGGAACAATCCAGGAGGTAGCATCCAAGAAATGCTGGAATTTAATGAAGCAATTAGCAAGCTCAGAATTAATGAGGCACCCCTAAAAGATTGTAAATTTACATGGACCAATAAACGGATGAATCCACTCTTGGAAAGGCTAGACTGGTTCTTCTCTTCCAATGTCTGGATAACTCACCTTCCTAACACAGTAGCACCTGCGCTGTCCATAGATACTTCTGACCACCCCCCTTGTATCATCTCTGCTTCAACAAACATCCCCAAGCCACAAGTTTTTAAGTTTGAGAACTATTGGATGGAACTTGAAAATTTCAGAGCAACCATGCAACAAGGTTGGATCAATGCTCCAAGATAAAGAAAATAACATTACATCCAAATTCAAACACCTCAAACAGACCCTAAAAACCTGGGAAATGCAGCTCCCGTCTTGCCTCCACAATCCTAAGTACCAAGGACATAATCCTCCTGCTGGATTCTTTTGAAGAAATCAGAGACCTAACTGTGGAGGAATGTAACTTCAGAAACATTCTAAACATTCACTTGCAATCCTTGTTGCATCAGCAGAAAATTTACTGGCGGCAAAGAGGAACAATTCAAAGAGTAAAATTTGGAGATGGATGCACTCGTTTCTTCTATGCAAATGCCACAATCAGAAATAGGAAAAACTGCATCATGGTTCTTAGAAACACTAATGGTCAGGATCTCCAAGATCATGAGGCCAAAGCAACTCTGCTCTGGAAGCCATCTAGGAGAGGATGGGTAGCTCTGAATTTACTCACATGTACTTTGACCTTGATTCTCTACTCACATCAGATTGTGACCTAAATTGGATTGAAAGCCCTTTCACTAAAGAGGAGATTGATAGAATAATTGCTGATCTACCCAACTATAAATCCCCAGGTCCTGATGGTTTTAATGGTGAATTCTTAAAGAAAGCTCGGGCAACTATCTCTCAAGACTTTTATGAACTCTGCTTGGGATTTTTCATCAGAAATATTTGTATGCACAGAGCATAAATGGATCCTTTATTTTTCCTGGTCTCCAAGAATGGCTGTCCTATTTCTCTAGCAGTAATCATAAGATTGATACATCAAAATCAGTATGGTTTCATCAAATTTAGAACCATCCAAGATTTCCTAGCCTGGACTTTTGAATACCTACACATCTGCAAGACCTCCAGGAAAGATTTGGTTATCATTAAATTAGACTTCGAGAAAGCCTTCAACAAGATAGAGCATCAGGCTATCGTTGACAATCTAAAACACAAAGGCTTTGGTGACATATGGTGGCTAGGTTGGATAAAAGACATCATCATCACTGGAACCTCTTCAGTACTACTTAATGAATTGCCAGGAAAAACTTTTCTTTGCAAGAGAGGTTTGAGACAATGAGACCCTCTATCCCCTCTCCTTTGTGTTCTAGCTGCTGATTTGCTGCAGACAGTAATCAATAATGCTAAGGATCAAGGTCTGCTGAAGCTACCAATAATTACAGGTGCCAGTAATGACTTCCCTGTGATACAACATGCTCATGACACCTTGGTAATCATGGAAGCTTGCCCTACACAGCTGACCGTTCTAAAAGATCTGTTGAACACTTTTGCCCAATCAACATGACTCAAAGTGAATTATAGGAAGTCTGTCATGGTCCCACTAAATATTTCGGATGGGAATCTGGATCAACATGCAAATCTCTTTAATTGCCAAAAAGGCACCTTGCCTTTCACTTATTTGGGTTTACCTTTAGGGACCAACAAACCTAATATTGAGGACTTTCTACCACTGCTTCAAAGAATAGAAAGAAGGCTAGCATCCACCTCTTCCATTCTATGCCAAGGGGGAAAGCTAGAAATGGTCAATACAGTCCTCTCCTCCTCAGTAGTCTTCCAAATCTCTTCTCTAAAGCTTCATAAGGGAGTGATCAAACGGCTGGATAAATATAGGAAGCACTACTTGTGGAAAGGTTCTAATTTGGGCGCAAAAAAACCCTCCAAAGCTGCGTGGCCCCTGGTCTGTCTCCCCAAGACAGAGGAGGGATTAGGAGTCATTGATCTTACTGCCCACAACAATGCCCTCCTACTCAAGTTCCTTCACAAGTTTTACATGAAATGTGATCTGCCATGGGTCAATCTAATCTAGAGCTCATATTACAATGATGGCTCACTACCTAGTGAAAAAAATTAAAGGTTCCTTTTGGTGGAGGGATTTAGTCAATCCAGTTGATGTATACAAGTCAATGACAAGAGTCAGTGTGGCTGATGGCTCTACAATTTTGTTCTGGTCAGACCCACGGAATGGCCAGACCCTTTCCTTGACAAACCTTGAACTCTTCTCCTTTACCAAAGACAAGCTCATTATGTTCAAGAATGCAGTAACTCCCACTATCCCACACAATTGATTCAGAACTTCCACCTACCCCTATCAATCCAAGCGCATACCCAGTTGCAAGAACTGAAAGCAGCCATTGCAAGGCTACAAATACAGGAGGGGAAAGATATCTGGCATTACACTTGGGGAAACTCAAATTTCACTGCAGCAAAGGCCTACAGAGTAATGATAGGCCACAGGCCCGTGCATCCGATTTTCCAATGGATTTGGAGCTCTAGATGTCAAATGAAACACAAAGTTTTCTTCTGGTTACTTCTGCAGGATAGACTCAGCACGAGGGTTCTGCTTAGAAGAAGAACAATGGAATTGGATAACTATTCTTGTGATCACTGCATACTACAAAAATTAGAGACGGTCACACACTTGTTTCTGCGTTGTAACTTTGCTAAAGCCTGCTGGGCCTCTATTGGAGCTGCTGTAAGAACCTCTAGACCCCTGCTTGGCATCTTTAGGTTACTCAAGGAAAAGCTATAGGTACCTTTCTTCATGGAGGTCATCATTCTCATGGCTTGGAGCATCTGGACAACCAGAAACTGCAAAACCCACATTTCAAAACTGCAAAAGAAAGTTCATTCTGGAAATGTCTCTGCTCACACATAGGACCAAACCTGAAATCTCCGTGGCAATAGACTCTTGGCTGTAGCTTTTGTAATCTTCTTTTTCTTCTCTGTACCTTTCTCTTCTCTCTGTTGTTTTGTCCAGTTTTCTTTTTCTCTTTTTAGCTTCTTCCCCTTCCTTCTGCAACTTCTGGAGGGGCATGCCCCTCCAGTTCTCTTCAAAATAAATAAATAAATAAATAAATAAAATACTTGTGATGAGGCATCTCGTTTGTGGCTGTCACAGAGTATAAGAGATATATGACCCCCGGTACTACAAGATGGAGCTAGACACCTGACAAAGGTGGTAGGCCCCGGTACTACAAGATGGAGCTAGACACCTGACAAAGGTGGTAGGCCTGGACTAACAAGATTAGGCAGGAGGTACACAGCGTGTCTATTGAACACCTGGATAGACCTAACCGTGCATAACCCCCAGGCTATATAAGACGGATATGGAACTCAGAACAGATCATACACTGTCTTGGCAGCCCTAACTTATCTAAAGTAATTATTTCTGTTCTCTTGTATTAGCATGTAGGTTCCAATCAGGTGAATCCTCCCGAACCATCTATCATTGTGGGTATCACCCCTCAATGGACTGCAAATAGAAACACCCAACACAGACCGAGGCTTAAGTTAACAAGTCATCGGTGGTGCCGCTGTCACCAAATATTCGGAGTAAATCCATCTATGTTTGTCCCGCCAAGTGAAATATTTTCAAATTTGACTTGTTATCTGTAAAAAATTGTTATCTTAAATGAGATGTGTTGTATAGTATAAAATTAGTTTTTATATCTATAAAAAATTAATTGCATTTGTTTTGGCCTTGCTCACGAATTTTGAACCCTGAGACGGACAAGGATAAAAGGCATTGAAAGTTCATGGAGGCCAAGCACACTAAAACCAGCATAATCCAGTATTCAAGGTGCATTATGATAATTTGGTAAAATACAACATATGGGATCAAGTAAAAAAGCAGACGAACATACGACACTTTAACAAGGAGTAATACTAAGGACCTCCTGTTGCCAAAGTATAAAACACTAAAGCATGGACACGTGCATTATCCAGATGCACAAGAAGTAAGCATCTTCAACAATCCTTTTCTTTCTTCACGCAGTTATCGTTGCAGTCACTGTTGCAAGAGGTAAGGCATTGTTGGCGAACCGCGTTGGTGCAAGCTTAGCACGCTGAATAGTTGGGCTTGCACGCGAACATGCAGCTGTTTTGGACGGCGATGTCGCAGCGGGTACAGCCGCATGTGCCGCAGTCTCCGATACAGTCGTTTTTGCAGCAGGAAAGGGTGCTTGTGCCATTGCTGTTGCAGCAGTCCTGGCACATCTGGAGGACCAAGGTTTTGCAACCGTCGCACCCGGGCGGAGGGTTGCAGTAGCTGCTGCAGTTCGCGGCTACGATAGCGGAGCAATTGGTATCGCACTGTGATGAGCAATCTCTGCACAATGGCCCCGTCTTTGGATGCCCATGGGAAGACATGGCCAGCAGGGCGAAAACAGCACCCCGCCGCCTTAATTAGAACAGCTGCTCTTGAAGCCATAGCTGTGCAGTGGAATGGATGGATGCTAGAGAGCAATAGGAATATTAACACAAAATCACAAATCAAAGAGGGAACAAGCAGGTTGGTGCCCATATATGGTGCAGTGGGTGATGCTATTTATAGGGCTTCCAGTGTAGGCATAAGAGTTTTTTCAGATAATGGAAAAAATTATCCGGCTTCACCCTCTTTATAGGGCTTCCAGTGTAGGCATAATATTAACTCGTAAACTAAATTTAGATGGACAGAGGGATCTAAGGTAAGATTACACATGCCATGTGCATGTTACAAGTTGACTTGAAGAGGAGTACCCGAGGAGTTGATATTTGACCTGACCGCGCTCCGTTTTCCACATCCATCCATGTGACTAGCAACGTTTGGGATATGGACTGCATCCCATCCCAGTTTGATCATGCACCACAGCACTGGTATATATCTATTCTATCTATTATCATACTATAAAGATAAAAAATAATGAAAAATATTTCTTATCTATATCGGGTCTATTTTACCCTTCACATTGGACACATGTGTTGAAGGGCAGACCCATAGAAATTGCATGTTGGAGAACATTTCTACCAAAAAAAGTAATTTTTTTTCTCACCCGCTTGTGCACACTGCACGCACTTGCCACAGTAGCTGGCCCAGCTCGGCGGACGCCCAGCGACGCCTTCGCCGTGCGCCCCAGCCGAGTCGCATCCACCCTATCGCTACCTCTGCCCTGGCCGAGCGCGTCCACTCCGCCGCCACCTCCGCCCTGGCCAAGCGCGTCCACCCCACCACCGCCCCGCCCCGCAGGAAGAGCTGTGGCTCGCCGAGGTGGCACCCGCCAGCAACGCCTCTGCCGTGCATGCCTCAGCCGAGCGCGTCCACACCGCCACTGTGCCGCGCCACGGCCGCTGGCGCTTCCTCTTCATTTTCATAGAGCGGTTGGGCACAGTCCGTCAGGCCTCACCTCTTGTCGTCTTGCATGCGCTTTGCGCCTCCCACCTCGCCGTCCCCCTCTAGTCCTTATCCTGCTCCCCCACACCCAACGCCTGGAATCGCTTGCCATGGCCGACCTCGCGCGTGGGAAGAGGCCGCAGCCTTCATGGGGGCCCGCAGCGCACACGTCACCTCACGACTTGGGAGGAGGCCATCGCCTTCGCGGGGGGCCCCTGGGCACTGCTCGCGAGTGGCAGCCGGCCACTCTCCACATAGATCTCTAAGAAAAATATAAAACAGAATCCTATAGTAGGAATATTGGTAGCATGGGCGGATCTAGAGGGTGGGCCGGGTGGGCCCGGGCCCACCCTAAGAATTGGTCCAAAGAGAAATCTAATATGAGAATATTATAATATCTCACGAAGCTGCAGCCTGTACAGTGCAGTACACACTGACTTCATCTTCCCCGGGACCGTGCAAGAGTTTGGGCCGGGGTGGCGGTTGGCGCGGAGTGCAGTTGCCTGCCAGCAGCGCACCGGCACCAACCGCGAAGCACAGCTGCTGTCTGCTGGCGGCGGCGGCAAGCTAAATCCGATGATGATGACTTGATGAGCTTGCTATGAAGAGAAGCCGGACGGACCGCCGGAGCACTGCTACGAGAGCCTGCGACCAGCGACCTGTGACTGCGAGCTTCGACGGTGGCATGCACGAGCACTAGCAGGCAGCAGGCTAGTGCGACGCGTGCCGGCGTCCTCGAGCCTCGACAGCTCGGCAAGCGGCCGGCGGCCTGCGCATTCGGAAGTGTGTAGTAGCCACTAGGAAGAAGGCAATTAAGCCAGGACACAATTCGTACTGCCCCTCCGATTTGCAAGCACCAAGCCACAAATTGACAAACTAGAAAGCCAGCGAGATATTTTGCTCGTACGACATAATTACAAATTTGCAATTGCCAGCAAGTTTCATTTGATGCCAATTTCATACTTAATGGTAGATTTACATATGTTTGTGAGACATTGTATTAAGCTACAGTAATATTAACAAAAATTATCTTGTTGGACCACCCTAACTCCAAATCCTAGATTCGCCACTGATTGGTAGGTTATAGTATATAAAGATATAGAACCTTGAGATCGTCCAAACTTTTTGTATAACTAATCTAAGATTTTTCCCAATTCGCTAGCACTATTCAATGTGTCTTGCGAAATCTCCTGCTAACCTTTGAAGTATAGAGTTAATAATATTTAAGAGAACATAGCAGGTGCAAACCAACCACTCCGTGCAAACTATACAAACTTCAATCTGGACTACCGGATCAACATCAGGGGGGGTGCAGGGGGTGGGAGGAGGATTTGTAAAAGTGTGATTACCCAATCTAAGGGCGGGCGGTTAATTGTAAGATTACCCAATCCCCCATGCCCCTTGGATATTGATCCGGTGGCTCAGATTGAAGTTTGCACAGTTTGCACAGAGAAGTTGGTTTGCACATGATATGTTCCCAATATTTAAACCCTTATTTTTATATCTTTAAATCTCAACCGCTTAATTGATTTAACTCAATTCGCTTACCTACCCTACCCATTTAAAATGGGTAACAATTAAGCAAGTAACAACTTTTGTACCCATATCCTATACAAATCAGCTGGGTATAGGGTTTTGATATAGGTATTGGTACTCCCCAACACAGTTCTAGTTGTCATGGAGTAGCATCACTACTACAGAACATGCCTTTGATCCGGTGCATTTGTCCTGGCCGCCGTTGGGCCCGGGACCAAACGAGACTTTTGTCCCGGGTCCAACGGCTAGCCGGATGGGTGGGGGGGGCAGGGACCTTTGGTCCCGGTTGGTGGATCCAACCGGGACCAAAGGATACCCTTTTGTCCCGGTTGGAGCCACCAACCAGGACAAAAGGGTATCCTTTGATCTTGGTTGGAGCCTCCAACCGGGACAAAATTCCTTGGCCCTCTTATCCCCTTCCCCCTCCCCTCTCCCCCCGTCCGAGCCATTCAGCTCACTTGTTCTTGCTGTTCTTGGCTCGGGTGGGGGGGGGGTTCTAGCTCATTCCCTCTACTCATTTGTGAAGGTTCTTGATTCCCCTGTCCATCCAGCGGCTCTAAAGGTTTTGGGCTAGTTTCTCTCATATTTCATTTCTTGTGTAGCTCATTTCATGCTTTAGAAATAGAAAAATGCGAGGTTTTTTAGATTGCGAAAATGTTGGAGTTTTTTTTTCTATTTATACACCATTTGAGCTCTATGTAGATGTGATTTACTTGTTTTAGTTGATGTAAATAAGTCTAGAGAGTTGATGTGATTTACTTGTATATATGGCTATATATTATAAATGAATTTAGTATATTTTTTATTTTTAGAATGAGATGATAGTAGAAATTTTTAGAATGATTCTAGAGAGTTGATGTGATATACTTGTATATATGACCATATGTGGATAATAGAAACTTTTAGCATGAATTATTGAAATGAGTATAGTGGAATTGTTTTATCACGAATGAATTATTTTGACACTCTAGTGATGTATTTATTCAGGCTCATATTGAAACCATCTAGAGGTTTAAAAAATTGTTGTTTCGGAAAATGTATATGTCGTTAACCTAGATCCAGCGGTGATGGCACTGCCATTCGGGCCCTTCATGATATGTGCAACACGCTGTGGTATGAGGACGTTGCCGATCGGCTCGCTGCAGCACCAGCACTTGCGGTTGATGCGGACACAACACTTGGCGCAGGCAGCGTGGCCGTTGTTGCACTGAATTGATACTCCTTCAGTTCAACAACGGCCATGCTGCCTGTGCCAAGTGTTGCGGCCGTATCAACCGCAAGTGCTGGTGCTGTGGTGAGCCGATCGGCGATCTCCTTATACTGCACTGTGTCGCGGATATCATGTATGCCCCTAATGGCAGTGTCATAACCGTATGATCTAGGTTAACGACATAGACATTTTTTGAAACAACGATTTTTTTCTTCTAGATAGTTTTTGGATATTAAGCCTGAAACAAAGTGTGTGAACCATAATTGCATCCCATGGCACCGGCCTGGGACGAAGAGTGTTCGCCTCAAACTGAAGAGTGCCAAAATAATAAGGAATTAGAAATGTGTAGATTGTGTATCGTTAACTTCAATAGGTCCGTGAGTATGTTGTATTAGCATGTATCTTATTCTGTATTTAATTTTGACACTCTAGTAATGTATGTATACGGACTGAAATGGGCGGGAAAACTCCTCTCCCATTTCCGTTGTCATATTTTTTCACCGGAAACGGGAGCGGGACGGAAACATCCGGAAATAGGACGGGAACCGGGATAGACGGGTATACGGAAACAAACAAATACGAACGGGAATACAACAGAAACGGGACGGAAACCGGAAACTTACAGCGGGATGACACATTACACAAGACATACCCTGCCCGCCATTAAGTACCGCGAGCAGACTACACCCTCGTAGCTAGCCGAGCTGCGAGAGCTAGCTAGTCGCTACTGTGCACTGTGCGTGCAACTGGCCATATCCATCCATCCATCCATCCATCGCCTCCTCCTGCTTGCCGTGCTGCGGGCACTCTCAGCACTCAAAGCCAACGCTTGCATGCTGGCGCTTTTTCCCTTTTTATATTAAAAAAATCAAAATTTCAAAAATATATGTCCGTTTTGAAATATTTCAAAATTACCCCCGGTCGCGCCCCATAGGGCGACAGGCCCTAATTGTAATTTTTTTCTTCAAATATGCAACGAGATCCCTGGCAAAAAAATGCAGGGGGGCCTGTCGCACCCCAACGGGCGACAGGGGTCGCACCCCAACGGGCGACAGGGGGGCCTGCCTGTCGCCCTCCCCTCGGGCGACCGATGGGTCCCGCCCACAGGCGCGACAGGGGCCTGTCGCCCCCCCTCCCGCGGGCGACAGGGGGGGGGGCTGTCGCCCCCCTCGGGCGACCGGGGCTTGCTCCCCTGCCTAAGCCTTCTACACCCATTCCCTCCTCATTTGAGCCCAAAAATTCCACAAAAAAATCCAGAAAAAAGAGGGGTGAGGAGAAGGGAAGCGGCGAAGCCCTATCGGATTCCACACTTGTGATCTGCAGGTTAGTATATTTAATTTATATATTTTTCCATTGGTATTGTAGAATAATTTAATTTAATTAGTGCTATAGTAGAACCATTTAAGTAGGTGTTTAATGATACTTTAGTTTTTAGTTACGTAGTAGTAAATTAGTTTAGAAAATTAGTACTACGCATTGATTATTACAATTGCAGTACTATTAGAGACGTGTTTATAAATTAATTACGATTTAGAATAGTATTTGGCATATGCAGTATAGAATTTGAGTATCATCACGTAGTTATGAATACTTATACGTTGTAGTTGAATTCCATACTTAGTTTTTACGGATTATTGAAAAATGTAGTGAAGTAAAGAGTATAACTCGATAAGTATTCTGTGATATACAGATATGTCGAGCAAGATGCAGTTTCAAGTATTTTATGGTGACTACAATATTTTGTATGGGCCAAATGGAGTAGACCTTTCTGCCTTTAAGTGCACATCTAGCGACATAGATAAACCTCTGGAAAGGAGTTTTGGTTCCATATGTAAGTGGCTGCAGCGTGGGTTCCGTGTTGATCCGTTGACACATGTGATGACCGTCCAGTCTCTTGTTAATTGGGAGGTAGAAAGTGATTTATGGGTATTAATGATGATACACAGCACTGATGACTGGCAGAAGTACATGCAAGCAGCTCTAGAGCGTGGGTGGCCTCTGGCCATTCTTGTTCAAATCCGGGAGAAGACACAAAATGAAATCCAACATGGTGCAGATCAAGCAACTCCGAGTATTCGAAGAGAGACCAATTATGTTGAGAAAGATGAGTCAGAAGAGACAGAGAACCAAAACATGGGACCACAGGGTCTTGCTGATGAGGGAGAGAGGATACATAGCATTGTGGATGAGATGGAGACAGAAGACCAAACCGCAATAGAGATAAAAGAATATGAGGACTCATCTGATGACGAGCAGTACTCATTGCCAAAAGAGTGGAAGGAGCATGGTTTTGGCAGTCATGTCGCAGAAGACGTACGAAATCAGGAGTGGGAGTACAGAGGGAATGAGGTAGTGCAAGGTGCAACATATGCAAACATTGAAGCCGTAAAAGATGCTGTGAGACTATGGGCAATATCATTGGAACGAGAATTTAGAGTCGTAAAGTCTGGCAGTAAAGAATATGAGGTGAAGTGTGTGAATGATGGATGTCCATGGCGAGTACATGCATTCAAGGGAAAATAGAAGTCGAACTAGAAATGTTCCATTGTGACAGAGCACACTTGTTTGCTATCAGAAGTTCTTCCCTCGCATCGCAATATATCATGCGACTTTGTTGCAAAGCAAATATATGGGTTGATTATGTACAACCTAAATTATGAGCCAAAAATGATTGTTCGACACATTGAGCAGACTTACCAGTACACCATTAGTTATTTGAAGGCATGGCGGGCTAAACATAGGGTGTTCGAGATGCGGTTCGGCACATACGAGGCATCATATGATAACCTACCTCGTATGTTATCCCAGGTTGCTGCTAGAAATCCTAGAAGCTTTTATGACACATACTTCGTACCAGCCGTGACTTGGGGGCAAAGAATTATGCAACGAGCCTTCTTTTGCATAGGTGCTTGTGTTAGAGCATTTTAGTGTTGTCTTCCGGTGATTTGCATTGATGGCACATTTTCTGACTGGAAGGTATAAATGTCAGATACTCACCGCAAATCGGGGTAGATTGCAACAACCAAATAGTTCCTCTCGCATTTGCATTTGTTGAGAATGAGAACTTAGACAGTTGGTATTGGTTCCTTGAACGAGTGAAGGTTCATGTTGTTGCTGCACGTCCAGATGTGTGCCTTATTAGTGATAGGCATACATGTTTGCTGCAATCAATACTGAAATTGCAACGTGGAACTGCGACAACGCCTCCATTGTGGCCCGATGTCCAAAACAGGTGGTGCATTAGGCATATGGGTGCAAACTTCTATGACCACTTCAAGAACAAGGATCTTAAGAACATGTTTAAGAGGTTGTGCACCCCAAATCAACAGAGAAAATTCAATGTATTATGACAGATGCTTGATCAGTTGACTGCAGAGCTAGTGAAGGTAAGGGCATCAGGAATAGCCACGAGTCAGGCTGCAGAGGCTAGGGATTCAATTGAGAAGCCATTTTCACACTGGATTCGAGGTGCACCTAAGGAGAAATGGTCATTCCTTTATGATACCAACGGAATACGGTATGGTATTCAGACAACGAACCATGCAGAGTGTTTCAATATGGTTATGCGTTCTTGTCGTGCCTTTCCTCTTATGGGAATTGTTGAGTTCATCATGTATGGGTGCATGAAGTATTTCAGAGAGTGTTACATGGCTGCAAGCATAAACATCAGAAACTCCCAAATTCAGTTTTGCACAGGAGTGACACAATATATACAAGAGAAGATTGAAAAGGCCAAACTGCACCGCGTCATATCGACAGGTACAATGGAGCATAGATTTGAGGTTCTATGCAAGGATAGAACTGGTCGTGGTATCCGTAGAGATAGGGTGGTACATGAGAGTTTGATTACAGTAGATGGCAAAGCCTTCTGCTCCTGCATGAAGCCTAAGTTATTGCATTTGCCATGCTCGCATCTCATTGCGGCATGTGCAGAGTCTGCGTTGCAGCCAGGAGTATTTGTTTCACCTTACTTCAGCAAGGAAGTAGCTGTATCCACCTGGGGACATGAGGTATACGGGATTGCAATAGTGGGGCCTTTCATTCAGAATAATGAGAATAAGATGTTTATTCCTGATCCAGCCACTAAGAAAGGCAAAGGCCGCCGTGAGACACGTCGTATTCGGAATGGTATGGACGAGTCCGAAGCAAGCAAGGCAGAAAAGCGTTGCAGCCAATGTGGAGCATTGGGTCAAAACTACAAGAAGTGTCCTCAGAATTGACTTCACGATGCTGCTGACGTCGGTCCTTCCGGAAATCCCAGAGATGGAGCACCTCCTACGTTCAGACGACCATCGCCGAGAATTGCTCGTGGAAGGCATTCGGTGTCATGATCCACAATTGTATCGAACATATCTGTAATATGTAGTAATCGTGCGTCCAGTTTGTATGGAACATATCTGTAATGTATAAATATCGTGCGTGGAATTTGTAACGAACCTATCTGTAATATGTAGTAATCGTGTGTGGAGTTTGTATCGAACCTATCTGTAATGTATAAATATTACGCGTCTAGTTTGTATGAAACATATATGTACCTATGTGTTCTCATATATTTTTGAATGCAGGTATGGAGATGGCCTCCTTGCTAGACCCAGTTACCGACTCGAGCCACAGGTCTTACTTTGCAGTAGTTGAGCACCGAGCCCTAGAGGTGCTACGTTCTCGTCCACCCGGGGAGGCGATCTCTATACACCACGATTGGTGTGACAGGTATGTAATGAAATATTATTGTTTATCACTTATGTATTCGTCGGTATTCCTTTGTTTCGACAATTTTGTTTATTGCAGGTTACGTGAGGCCGGTCTACTGACTCTGGGCCGTCTTGTCGAGCGTGGGCCTATTCAGCTCGACCGATCCCTCCTGACGGCGCTCGTTGACAGATGGAAGCCGGAGACACACACGTTCCACCTCCCGTGTGGGGAGATGACTCCTACGCTACAGGATGTGGCCTACCTCCTCGGCCTCCCTATCGTCGGGGAGGCTGTAGGACCGCGTGTGGTGGCGGCCTCGTGGAAGGTCATCCCAGGCCTCGTCGTCGTTCCCGTGTCCGTCGACCGTGCACGGGCTGACGTCGCAGTTCTTCCCAAGTGCAGGTAACGTACATATCTCTTTAAAATTAGATCAAGTGTTCCTATATATTTACTAATATCACATACAGGATACGATCCAGCTACTGCGTTCGGCCATACTGGACCGGTTGGCGGATCATATCTAGGGATGGTACCGGGGCCACAGATACCGGCCTACACAGGTTAGTTTATGTTTCGTATTTCGGTTTCTACATGTCATGACGAAAGACACGAGCATACGCTAACATCTGCATTTTATGCGTAGGATTCTACTCCGATGCGGGCGCCGGACCTTCTTCTTCCTCCTTTCGACCTGGTACAATACACTCTCTCAATACACTCACTAATTTACCACGCAACATATGTTGGTTTACGTTTATATGTTATGCAGGGTTTGTTTCGAGTACGTTTATTCCAGATAACGAGGGCTTCACCTTAGACGAGCTCGACGGCTTGACTCCAGACGAGCCTGCCGCGCAAGGTGACCCCGATGTCTTGGGGTATTCACAGCTAGGAGGAGCACCACTTGGGATCTCTCAGCAGCAGACACCGCAGCCCCTTTCGCGTCCTGAGCGACAGGTGAGGTCTCCGGATGTTCTCACCTACTCCGAGGGCCATGTTCGTGCCCAGCAGAGGGCTAAGAGGGTCCGACGCCCTAGGGGTGGTTAGATATATCTGATGTTTGTATCTCTGATGTTTATTTGTAATGAGATAGCTGTGGACCGCTTATTTGTATCCGATGTTTATGATTGTGCTAGTTTACTTGTCATTTGTTTCTATAGATACTATTGATGTGAACTTGTTATGTTTGTGGGTTCCATAATGCTCGTGAAATAAGGGAAGTTCTGGCGAATTTTTTCCGTGATTTAATGAAGGACAAGTTAGATGCGGTAGGAGTTAGCGGCCAAGATCCCGCCGACGATGATGACGACTACCGCATACAGTGTAAACTTCGTGACACGCTCGAATAGCTCAAAATAGGAACCATAGTGTATCTAGCTGCGAGTACGAGATCACAGGTTGCCACTGCTCAGCACGGCGATCACGGGTTTCCCAAATGTCGCATTCTTTGCCCAGACATACGTGACAAAAGACGACAACCCAATAGCAGTGCCCTTCCACTATTTCAAAAAGATGTGACAACACGGCAACCACACCAGCTCACCTTCAAAGCAGTCTCTCTAGCGAGGACGATGGACCTGTCATTCTACAGCGAAGGTCTATGGCGTGTAGTGGGGAAGGCGGCATCTAGGCGCGATCGACCGAGCCGCAGCAATGCAGTGCTGTGAGTCTGCATGCACAGAGATGCATCGAGTAGTCATTTCGAGAATCGAATCTAGCATTTTCAGTGTTAGGTCAGCTAGCCTCTTCACTGTGTTGTCATGTAGGCTTTTTAGGTGCATTTACACTCCACACTCCGGGTATCAGACCTTTGTGCGCCTATAAATACTCTGAAGTTTGTGAACTCCCAGCAGCACTCAAACACTAAAGCTCATTGTATACCCAATGTTTGGAGGTGGGTCTAGCGGGAAGAATTACTACGGTTTTGGGAAAGAAAAAGGGGGAAGAAAGGGAGACCCCATAATATGGGAGGGGCCTCTTGGACCTGATTCCTTTCCGGAACCAGTGTTTGAGTTTCCGCCACAGCACAAGAGTGAATTTACCAATGAAAATCCTCTTCGACAATACGATAACCGTAGAGAACCATGGCTAAAATGCAGACATGGTGAGGACTGTTTAGTGCAGATGTGCACCGACGGGATGGATGGCGGTCGGCGTTTCTTTAAATGTCCACACGCATGGGTAATACTCGGTTGTTTCATTTCTTTATCTTCAATGAGACACCTTATATGAATTTTTTTTGCAGTCTTCCGATGCTCCAGAAAATTGTGGTTTTACTAGGTGGGTCGATCCTGCTCCAATTGATTCTGTTCAGGAGTTCATCGAGTACCTCCAGATAAAGATCTTTGATCTAGAATGCAAAGTGAACCATTATGAGGAAGTGAGCGAGGGAAACAAAGACGACGAAGATGATGATACCAGCAATGCTGCCGGTTCACAGGATGAACCATGCACTATTCCTTACTGCAACTGCCCTTGTCACAAGAAGAAGGGCCCTGTGCCTCCGGCACCACCGCCTGCACCACCTGCAATGGGTGGATACTGCGGAGAAGGCTCAACGCAGTTTGCTACGTGGGGGTACGGCTACTAGGACTACCCTAGTGCTAGTGACATGCTGCATCATTGTGTTTGTTGTGTTTTTTTTAAATTAGCTAAGGCATGTTAGGTTAGTCCAGAATCTGTTTACCGTAGTTTGCAACGGATTCTGCCATGCCACTGCATGTGTGATGTATGTTTCATTATCGTTGTATTATGATGTAAACTTGATGGTTCACATTATGTAATGCATTTCTTAGTTCTTATTTCTTATCGTTATATTAATTAAATGTGTGCTTTTTAGTATTCCAGTGACATGAAAAGCTCCGAAAATATTAAGGACAAGTTCAAAGATTTCATAGATTCCCGGCTACAACTGCAAATTAATGGTAAAAGTTATAACACACAGAGTCAAGCTCTCAACTGAAAACATAAACAACATGCAGTGGCATGTGCACGCGACAAGGTAATTTCTTGTTGCATCTAAACCTACCATGGCTTATGGAATGTAAAATGCCGGGATTACATGGTACTACTCTACTGAGTGCACCGAGGATATTTGCCCTTCCTAATTGCTTCGGGGCCGGCTTCCTTCGCACGGCGTGCCCTCTCTCGCTTTCTCTCCCTGTCAGCTTCACGTTCGGCCGCCGCCTTACGATCCACCTCCTCCATCCTCTTGCGGATCTCTTCTTGCTCTTTCTTGCGCTTCTCCTCTTGCTGTTCCTCGTGCTTCATTCGGCGCCAACGTTCTGCAGCTCACCTTGTTTGTTGTTCCACAAAGTCCTTTGTCTGCTGCGACTGCACGGTGTCGAACCACTGCATAAAATCACAAAGAGGCGGAGGAGACTTTGTCCAACAAAAGTGAGAATCATAACTCAATGTTAGGTCACAAAGAAAAATAGCGTATGTTGTCCTGCTACCTTGGCCCGGTCTTTGCCGTATCGCTTAGGTGGATCATATTCGTAGTTCTCAAACATAAAGAACCTCATGCCGTAGTCATCTCCTAAAACCTCAGATTGCATGAACTTGCATAACGAACCGTAGAAGCACATTGGCACATCAATTCCTTCAGGTACGGTGGCTTCACACTTGCTCCACGGAATGTAGGTTGATCCTGACGAAGACATTGGCGCTATAGTGTGGTGCACCAAATGACGAACAATGATTTAAATAATGCACATATCGTATACCAAATCGATGCGTGAAAATATAGGTACTGTCATAATTCTATTGTCTTATGCTGCAATATCAATAAGGTACTGTCATAATTCTATTCTAATACATAATTAATTTAAAAACAAGTCTGTAATAGTACTCAAATTGTAATACTAAACGAGTGTTCTAAAGCACCAAATCTAATTCAGCTAATCCGCTAATTAAATTAAATTGTTATACAATATCAACGGATTCATACGGAAGTTACCGGTAGATCACAAGTGCGGAATTCGGCAGAGCTTTGCCGCTTTTCTTCTCCTCACCCCTCTCTTTTTTTTCTGAATTTTTAGGCTCAAATGACAAGGAAATGGCGGCCAGGGCTTATATAGGGAGGGAGGACCATGTCGCCCCTGGGGTGGGCGACATGCCCCTGTCGCTCGTTGGGGGGGCGACAGGCCCCCCTTGCATTTTTTTTGCCAGGGACCTCGTTGCAAATTTGAAGAAAAAAAATTACACTTAGGGCCTGTCGCCCTATGGGGGGGCGACTGGGGGGTAGTTTTGAAATATTTCAAAACGGACATATATTTTTGAAATTCTGATTTTTTTTAATATAAAAAAGAAAAAAGCGCTACATGAATCCAACAGTCCATTTCAGAACTTAGTTCAACCGCGACAGTGGAAGTCAACTATATATTTAGCATTTTAAAAAAAGCATCAAAACTGGGAGTGATATGTTTGGATTATAACAATCTATGAAGACCTCAGGCTCGAAAGGCATAAGCTACTACATACTTGCCATGAACACCTCAGCCTCGCTGTGTGGCATGTGCTTCATGCCTTTTGAGGCTGAGGTGTTCATGTGCAAGTACGCAACAGCTTATAAGAACAATCTGTTTTAATTTGTACTCACATATCAATCTCTCAATCTATTCTGGTGAACACTGAGGTGGAAGTTGAGATGGATGTTATTTGGCAAAGGTGGCAGTGAGTGCTTCACTCTCCCATATCATCATTTGCCAACAAATATCAGTAGACAAATCGGCAAGTGCAAATTACTTGAGTGTGGCAGTTCAAATCAGTAAGACAAATCAGTAGACAATTCAAGAAGGGAGATCCTTCATTTCTTAGAAAATGGAACACAAAAAATGGTGAAGGATGCAAAAATCATGGAATAGGAGAAATAACCTGACCACGACTGAGGGTGATTGACACATAACACCACATGACACCACAGTGATCGTCAATCATTATGTACAAGCTTGGGTTAGAACCATGTCACATAATCGTTATGTACAAGCTAAGTGTAGGAGGTCAGTGACGCCCGAGTAGGAGGAGGGGCTCACCGCCGACGATGAGGCGGCGGTCAGCGACGCCCGAGGAGGAGGAGGGCGGCGGTCGGTTAGCGCCATGGAGGACGAGGAGGCACTGGTCCCGGCCCACGCGGAGGCGTGGATGAGGGCGGTGGTCGGACGGTGACGTGGACTGGGGACGACAGCTACCGATCCTGCGGTGGCGTGGGGGAGGTGGCTGTCAGGGCCCCGAGGAGGAGGAGGGGCTCACCGGCGACGAGGAGGTGGCGGTCATCGACTCCCGAGGAGGAGGAGGGCGACGGTCGATCGGCGGCGTGGAGGACGAGGAGGCGCCGGTCCCGGCCTACGCGCAGTGGCGTGGAGGAGGCGAGGAGAGGTGGAATTCATCAAACTGAAAGATACGACGTTCTCCTCTTTGGAGATTAACCGTAGAACTACTTGAAGACGACTGGCTTGCCTGATCAAAGTTAAAGACACGGCTAGGACTTCTTCTCGGATTCAACATTGCACCCCAATATTTCCATTTATTCCTGCTACCCCGTTGTTTCTAAAATCAGCTAACAACTGTCCTTAGAGAGATTCCCCAAGGAAAGCCTTCTTTTCTTTTTAGAACGTGAACATGAGCGGTAGACTGAACACCCACATAGTTTCGAAGAGGAAATGGCCAAGTGTCGTTCTATATATTCAAAAGAAAGAGAAAGGTGATGCGCGATATATGTTGCCCGTCACCTATGTCACATGAAACTACTAGGAACATTCAATTGATGCGGCTGCTGGTGTCGCATAAGTGACGCGCAATATATGTCATGTGGCACGGCTAGCAACATTCAATTGCTGGGAATCGTAACCGCTGGTGCCCTCTCTGTGCACGACTGCACACGCGCGCCATCACGGCAACCGCGCGCCGTTTCACATTCAATTCTTGATCCCATGATCTCTGGACTCATTGTTCAAGTGGACTCATTGTCGCCATCGCTGTCGCCTTCTTCCTCCCCTCGCCGCCGTCACCAGCGCCAGTCACCTCCTCCTACTACGGCTCTGTCCCCGGCTCCTGCGCCGGTCCCTGCTCCAGCCCCGGTGCCTACGCCGGCCCCTGACGATCCGGACCACCCCTTCGGCTTCGGCGATGCCTGGGCAATCGGCATCATGAAGGATTCGTTCAACGAGTTGAACGACTACCTCGTCCGCCTTGGGAAACCCAAAGTGAACCCGCCACTATATCGTAGTTTGTATGTAGGTCCCTATATATATATATTAGGAGCCTAGAACTTCCAATAGCAAATGGAAGCCCCGGCCAACATAGCGGTTTTTTATTTTTTTATTTTTTATTTTCGTTTTTTTACAAAAATATATTTTCGATATGAAAATTTACAGAAATATACCCCGGCCGCCAAGCTGCCGGGCGGCAGAGGCTTATCCGCAAAAAAAACACAAAAAATAATTGCAGACATGTCCCTGGGGCCGGTCGCCCGGCTGCCGGGCGGCCGGACCCCCTGGCCGCCCGGCAGCTGGGCGACCGGCCCCCCACCCCTATATAAGGTGTTGGCTGCCCCTCACCCCCCATTTGGCTTACTAAAAATCCAGGAAAAAAGAAAAGAGAGGGAGGGGTGAGGGAGAGGCAAAGCGGCGAAGCCCTGTCGGATTTTCAAGCTGGCGACTTTAGGTAACTAAAATTTTCTACATTTTATAAATAGATTATGTTGTAATTATTTTTTTTAACAGTAGATTAGCAATCAGTTCAATTATTGTTAGGAGTGATTAGTGGTACATTTAGGTGCAGTTACTTATAGTGATTAGCGTTGATATAGTACATTTAGTGTTAGATTTAGTATTAGAAAATACTAGAGAATTGTTAGACAAGTATTAGAAAATCAAAAAATGCAAGATAATATTAGAAAATTGTAGAAAATGTTAGAAAATTGTAGAAAATTATAGAAAATGTTAGAATTTTTTTTAGAAAATGTTAGAAAATAGTTTAGCAATCAGTTTAATTATTATTAGGAGTGATTAGTGGTACATTTAGGTGTAGTTACTGATAATGATTAGCGTTGATATAGTATATTAGCAATCTGATTGATCACTTGTGATTGCCAGGGCTCAACACCATGGCATCCTCAGGATCTACATACATTCCATGGAATAAGGTGACAGAAACAGTCCCCCAAGGAGTCCGGTGCCTATGTGTTTTTGCGGATCCTTGTGCAAACTAATGAAATCAAGGGTTTTGGGGGACGACTTTGGCAAGAGATTCTTTATGTGCGAGAATTACGAGTACGACCCGCCCAAGCATTACGGCAAGGACCGAGGAAAGGTACTACAAAACACTATCAGAGTTTGTCACTTTCAGATCTAGTAATGACTTCTAACATGATTTGGGGAAAGACTCCACCGCCTCTATGTGATTTCGTGCAGTGGTTAGACACCGAGCAATCTCAGCAGGATAAGGACCACGTGGAGCGTCAAGCAAGGTGGGCTGTACAAAGGTGGCAACGAATGCTGCATGAAGAATAGATGGAGGAGAAGCGCAAGAAAAACCAGGAAGAGATTCAGAAGAGGATTGCAGAAGTGGAATGTCAGAAGGCAGAAGAACGTGAAGCTGATAGGGAGAGGAAGCGAGAGAGGGCCCGCCGTGTTAAGGAAGCAGGGTCTGAAGCTATTAGGAAGGGAAACTATCCCCGGTGCACTCAGTAAAGCATCACCATGTAATCCCGGCATTTTACATTTCCTAAGGCATGTTAAGTTTACTCACAACATGAGGTTATCGTGTTGCACATGCCATGCTTTTCATTGTTCAAGTATCTAAGTAGTACGAACGCCTTAGGCCTCTGCTTTGTAATCGTAGCATTGTTTACAAAACTATATTGCAAACCGAAAATTTATGATTCGTAACTACCCTTCTATTTTCAGTACACTTTCCAGTTTTTCCAGTGAGATATGAATTTTGAGTTATCACTCTCTTTTGTGTTCTTGGATTGTTCTTCCAGCCATCATATATATAATCAGGGAGCGTACAGTGGAAACTCTATTAAATGCATGAACACTTCTCATCTTGTACAAGCGGAGTCTTTGATTTTTCTTTTCATAATTCTTCAAGGAGAGTTGAAAAGTACAGAACAACTCTAAGGAATATTAATTACAGAAACTTTTCCTTTTGCTACCGAAGGAACTTGCCTTCAGATGATGATGCCTTTCTCTTTTACGGATGCTCTTATCTTGATTTTCTTCTCTGCAATCCCATCTGGTCAACCAGTAACAGACCATCAAGCAAAACACAGAACAATTCAAATAAAGCTTTCAAAACCCAAGCGAGCAATATAATTGAACCAACCTACACATTTAGAAGTACAACCAAGAAATGTTACTACACAAATACCTTCGTAATATTACATGCTACAATCTGGTGCAAATACATATCCATACATAACGAAATGTAATTATCACATACAGATCGGAATACATATCCATACATCTGGTTCAAATACATATGCACACATAACGAAATCTAGACGCGACGGGCTCCAAAATCCGGAGGCAATCCATCGTTGGGATTTCCAGAAGGTCCAACCTCAGCACCAGCATTATCTTCTTGCATTTTAGGGCACTTCTTGTAAGTGTGACCATCTTCTCCACACAGGTTGCATCTTTTTTTCTTCTTTCCTGCCTCAGACTCATCCATTCTGTTATGGATACGAAGTGTCCGCCGTCGACCTACCCCTCTCCTAGCATCTAGATTGGGAATGTACATTGGAGAGATATTTGGTGTAGTGAATGATCCCAGACTGCCTATGCCATATATCTCATGGCCCCAAGTGTGCACATCGGTTTCTTTTCTGTAATATTGTGAAACAAAAACCCCAGGATCCAACCTAGATTCTGAACATGCCGCAATGACATGGGAGCATGGTAAGTGAAGAAGATGTGGCTTCTTGCATCTGCAAAAAACCTTGCCTTCCGGCGTTATCAAGCAATCCTGAACGACCCTTTGTCTGCGGACACCCTGCCCTGTCCTGTCCTTGCATGAAACCTCAAATCTTTGATCCTTTGTGCCCATGGAGACCACTCTGTGATATTGAGCCTTTTCAATCTTTTCTTTCATGTAGTTAGTGACCCTATTACAAAAAATCACACCTGGATCATTAAGTAAGACAGCAGCTGCCTGGTACCGCTCTCTGAAGTACCTTGTGCATCCATATATGATTAATTCAACTATGCCAATAAGAGAAAATCCACGAACATGACGCATTACCATATTGTAACACTCTTCGTGGTTGGTTGTCTCGATCCCATATCGATGACCACCAGTGTCGTATAGAATTGACCACTTCTCCTTAGGTGCATCCTTAATCCACTGTGTGAAACGTCTCCGGCTGGAGGTTGAGGCCTGTTCCTTTAGCAGCTCGGCGCACATGTTATCTAGCACCTGCCACAATGCTTCAAACTTCTGCTGCTGATTCTGAGTACACAATCTCTTGAACAAATTCATAAGTTCCTTATTCTTGAAGCGCTCATAAAAGTTTGCACCCATATGCCTTATGCACCACCTACTCACAACATCTGGCCATAGAGGAGGCTGTCCTCGACTTCCTTTATGTAGTTGCCTTATTGCTGTTAGAAGACCAGCATGTCTGTCACTGATGAGGCAAACATCAGGCCTTCCAGCAATAACGTGAATCTTCACACGTTCAAGGAACCAGTACCAGCTCTCTGTGTTCTCATTCTCAACAAAAGCAAAGGCGATGGGAACCACCTGCTTGTTGCAATCAACTCCAATCACTGTTAGTATTGTCCCCTTATATCTTCCTGGCAAGAATGTGCCGTCAATACATAGAACAGGAAGACAATACATAAATGCCCTCACACATGAACCAAGGCAGAAGAAAGCACGAAGCAGAAACCCAGGTCCCCCATCTAAACTCGGTACAATGTAGGTATCAGCCGCGCTTCCAGGATTTCTCTGCACAATTGCTGACAACATGTGAGGCAAGTTATCATATGATGCCTCATATGTGCCAAATCTCATCTCAAACACCTTTTGTTTTGCCCGCCAAGCCTTTGCATACCTGATTTTGTATTGAAAACGGTCGTCGATGTCCCTAATTATCAATTTTGGCTCATAATCAATTTTGTCCAGAATCTCCCCATACATCTTCTTGGCAACGAAAGTGGATGTGATGTTATGGTGTATTTGAGCAACAACAGTTAATCTACATGTATGTGGTGTAACAATTGAACACTCCCAGTGTGTCTTGTACTTGCCCTTGTAGGCATGTACTCGCCATGTACAATCGCTATTGACACACTTCACCTCATATTCTTTGCTGCTAGACTTCACAACTCTGAATTCCTTCCTCAACGATATAGCTCAAAGCTTCACAGCATCTTTCACAGCTTCAATGCTAGGATACTTTGTCCACTGCACAACCTCATTCTGTCTGTATTCGTACTCATTACTCCTAATATCCTGTATCACTGGATTTCCAAAACCCTTGCCTCTCCATTCACCTAGCAATGGGTAGTCCTCATCGTCTGATGAGTCCCCACATTCTTCCATCATTCGAGCCTCTTAGTCTTCATTCTGTACAGCTTCCACAATTCCAGGTATTTGCTCACCCTCATCAGCTAAATCTTGTGGCTCAGGTTGAATGACATGCACGTTCTGATCTTCTTTTTCTCCTACCTGATCAGCTATATCTTGCGGCTCAGGTTCTGTGACATGCATATTCTAATCTTCATTTTCTTGTTCCACTGCTTGGTTCATATGAGATGATGTACTTGTTGATCCTTCACCGAATTGGGTTGCCTTCTGGTGAATCTGAATGAGCATTGCAAGAGGCCACCCGCGGTCAAGAGCTGCTTGCATGTAAGTCCGCCATTCTTCGGTGTTTGCTATAAGCATCAACTCCCAGAAATCCCCTTCAGTTCCCCAATTTGTCACAGTCTGAACGGTTAGGAAATGAGTCTTTGGATTCACATTGAATATCTCATGAAGCCATTTGCATATGGAACCAAAACTCCTCTCTAAGGGTTTATCTATTCCGCACTCTCTTCGTTCAAAAGCTGATAGATCTACTCCATATGCATCATGAGAAATATATCCATCACCATAATGAACTTGAAAACGAAGCTTGCTCGACATATCTGGACACAGAATCATGATATTAAATTGATTGCTAATCTACTGTTTCAATAAAAATAATTACAACAAAAATAATTGCTCGACATATTTGGACACACAATCATGCTATTTGTAAAGCGTAGAAGAATTTTGGTTACGTGCAGTCGCCGGCTCGAAAATCCGGCAGGGCTTCGCCTCTCTCCATCCCTCTCTCTTTTTTCATAGTTTCTGAAATTTTAGTGATGCAAATGAGGGGTGGGGGGACCAGCCAACCCTTATATAAGGGTGGGAGAGCCGGTCGCCCAGCAGACGGGCGGCCAGGGGGGGCCGGCCGCCCGGCAGCCGGGCGACCGGCCCTAGGGACCTGTCTGCAATTATTTTTCGTGTTTTTTTTGCGGATAAGCCCCTGCTGCCCGGCTGCCGGGCGGCCAGGTCCCGTCCGCCTGGCAGCTGGGCGGCCGGGGTATATTTCTATAAATTTCCATATCGAAAATATATTTTTGTAAAAAACGGAAATAAAAAATATAGAAATAAAAAACCGCGCCAACATACTTCCTGGCCCAACATCGAATCCAACCAGCCCACCCACCATCCTTCGGACCCGACCCAATCAAACCACCCGGCCCACCCGCGTGTCCAATTACCCCACCCCCTCCCCATAACCCCACCCCATCGCCCCCAAACCAGTCCTGCGCCAGCGCTGACAGCGAGATCCAGCGCACCCCTTCCGCGCTCTGCGCACCCGAGCGCGGCTTGGATCCCAGGCTGTGCGCCCTCCCGCTCACCCGAGCGGCGGCGGGATCCCAGGTGGCGCGCCCTCCCACACCCTCGAGCATGGACGGCGACGATGCCCGCGGCTTGCAACAGCCGTTGTTCTCCATTGAGTTCCCGTCCTTCTTTCCCTATGTATCCCTGTAGATTTGGCTTGGATCGGTATCGCGATCCATCGTGCTGGTTCCCGATGATCCCTTGGCATGATACGTGGGTTTACTTGTTTGCAGGGGATGGACGCCGACGGTGGGGAGCTCCGCCTCGCGCCTTCGGCGACACCTGCGTGCTCGTCTCCGTGCTCTTCAGCAGCCTCGGCATGGCCTTCAGGTTCGCCAAGATCGAGTACGTCACCAAGGGGAGCGCCATACGTCACCAAGGTGAGCGCCAGACAGCCGTTGTGCACTAGCTCTTTGTACTCCAAAAAATTGATTCTTAATTTGCCCCTCAGTTTGGATCTCACCGTGGGGAAAATAGTCACATTTTTCTATGTTTTTGATCTTTCTATCCGATGTCTGAGTACAAATTCTTTAGGTTGCATAATCTTCAAATTTCAAGCAAGCTAGGCTTGATTTCTAGCATTTTTTTTATTTCTATGCTTTTCCTTAATGGTTTTTATGCTTGTATTTGCGAGGTGCTAGGGTGCAGCGATTAATGGCTGATGAGAGATGAAATTTCTGTGCCTGTGTGGCGGTGTGTTTATGCATTTTCTGTTCAGCTACTCAGTGTACTTTCATGCCAACACATCATACTTCCTATGAACTGAACACGCATGCTATTTTTTTTTTGCCCTTTTTGTATGGTTCTATGCTTCAACCAACGGCTTTCGTGACTTCTGATATGAGGCAGCCTAGATAGTTATTTCAAATTTCAAACTTTAGGGATCAAAGAAAACAGCTTAAACACTTTTTGTGATTGTGTTACTGGTTTTCTATGACTGTCCTAACAGGATTCTATGCCTCTTGGCTAGTGGAGCAGAGCCTCGTCAACCTTGGCAACTAGCGCTCACATAGACATAGATTTCTATTGCATTTATAGAAACCCATCTGGGGAGGTAGAATTTCTTTCTATTTTCATGTATAGAAACCCCATCTAGGAAGCATAGAATTTGTTGGTATGTTCATCTATAGAAACACCGTCACTTTGGCCTATATTTTTTAAAATCATATATACATTTGTGTTTGTGCATAGATACTATTAGTTGACTGTGTGCCCATGCTTGCAATAATATACATGCCAGTGTCTGATCATAGATACTATCTGCTTCTATGCATGATCATAGTATCATACACATGCTACCCATGTTTTTATGATTGCAATCACTGGCTTTTATGCCTTTTGTTACCGAGGTGAATCCAATTGATGACAGCTCCCACAATGTGTCATATATTTGTCTAGTATTTTCCTCCCATGTTTATATGATCGTCCTCACTGGTTTATATATCTTACAATGCTGCCAACACTGTTTATATGTCTGGTAGTTTTCCCATCATATACAAGTAGCTGCACATATATGTATGACTGCAATCATATATTTGTTAAGGTGATTTTCTTTTCTGATTATATTCATCTACTCATGAGATTTCTATGCCAACATAGCACCCTTTCTACACAGGCTGTAGGGAATGGGAATGTATTTTCAGGCCTAGCTCTGCAATTCGGTCGCAGTAGATTAGGACAGGTTTATTTATGAACAGAAATAGGATGGTTCTTTATGATCACATTCCATTTTTGGTACTCCATTAGAGCATCCATTCCTATCAGATGCATGCTTCTATGCTTGGCCTTACAGGTTTCTGTGCATTCCTATCTTATGTTTCTATGATTGCCCTTACTGGGTTTTATACCTTTTGTCCTTTTGTTACTTCACGTAGTTGCTTAGATGTATGTGATTGCAATCATATATTTGTTTCTATGACTGCACTCACTTAATTTTATGCCTTTTTTAATTGCGAGGTGTGTTGTTGACGGGGATGTGCCGGACGACAACTTCCACAACTGCAAGCTAGCGTCATAGTCCTCACCAGCTGCAAGCTAGCATCATAGTCCTCACCTGCGGAATGCAAATATCATTGATTTTGTATTCTTAGTTTGTACATCTCTTTTAGAAAATTTATGGTTCACACAACCAAGGTTCACCAAACCGGTGGGAACCGGTCCGGTTTGACCGGTTACCGGTCAAACCGGTCCGGCCCGGTTCCGGTTTGGTCCGGTACCCAACCGGCCAAAATTCAAAATTTAAATTTAAATTCAAAAAATGAAAAATTCCCAAAAAATTCCTAAAAATACTTCAAGGTGCAATGAATCTAATAGTGTCAAATTTTCTCAAAAATTCGTTCATTTAGTATAGTTTGCGGGGATTTAAAGTTAAATCAAAAAAGAAAAAAGAAAAAAAATGGGCCGGCCCATTAAAGCCCACCGGTCAAACCGGCCGGTAAACCGGTCAAACCGGTCGGTAAACCGGTAAAACCGGCCGGTAAACCGGTTGCACGGGAGCTTTTGAATTTGAATTTGAATTCAAACCGGTCAAACCGACCGGTAAACCGGTAAAACCGGCCGGTAAACCGGTTAAACCGGCCGGTAAACCGGTCGGAACTGGTTGCACGGGATTTTTTGAATTTATTTGAATTTGGATTTGAATTCAACCGGTTTCCACCGGTCAAACCGGTCCGGTAAACCGCTACCGGAGGGCGGCGGTTTGACCGGACCGGTCGGTTCGGTTAACCCTGCACACAACTGGACATCTTTATTTGATTCTAATTCTAGATGGATATTGATTTCTATGCTTCCAAGCCAGGTTTATATGCCATGTGAAAGTATAATTTCGAGATATATGCACATGTTATGTGCTTGCATGAATAGATTTCTATGACACGGATGAGGTTTCTATGCTCGTGCTTTGTATGTTTCTATGCTCGTGTCCTTATGTTTCTATACTCTAGTCCTTAAATTCAAATTTCTATGACCCGGATTTATATGTTTGATGCTCGGAGATATTTCTATGCTTGTGTCGAAATTTCAAATTTGAAAAGAAAACAATAGTGGCTAAATATAATGGTGGGTTTCCATGCATGCATGCATGTGTCAGTGCATCATGTGTGCCATGTGTCAGTTTTCTCCATTTGTATTCAAATTTCAAATTAAAAAAATCAACTGCTCAACATTTTCTATGGTCATGCGTGTAGGTTTCTATGCTCTGAAACATTTGTATGCCCGTATCCCTATGTTTTTATACACGCGTCTTATATTTCTATGCTCGAGCATCTTTCTATACTTTGTGTCCTTATGTTTCTATGCTCATGTAAAATTATGAATTAAAAACTTCTAGAAAATATATTCAAAGTGGATCTCAAATTTTGCACAAAAATGTCACGAATCTTGTGGTGGAATCTGATAGTGAATTGGATCTTGAGTGAAGAATTATAGTGAAAAAATAAAAGAAATGATGGGTGCATGCATGCATGCGTCAGGTTGCAGGTGTATGGGTGGCATGTGTCAGCTCTACTGACTTTTCCATAGGAGGTTTCTATGACCCCAACAGTAGGTTTCTATACCTCGAAAAATGTTTCTATGACCTGGACGACTGGTTTTTATGACCAGTGGTGCGCTAGGATGCACTAGATTCTATATCTGGATGTCTAGAGTTCTATGCACGGTGGGTTCTATGCCCCTGGTATAGAGGTTCTATGCCTGGTTATTGATGAATTGCAAATTTCAAAAAGTGACATTTTATTTCAAAAAAGTGGGTTCTATGTTGAAATCTCGTGGGCGTATATATGCAAATGTCATGCGTGTATGTGACAAACGCTCAAATTCGAACGTATAAGAACCTTAAAAGCTATTGGATGTAATGTCTATGACAAGCTACTGGAATTTCTATGGCTGCCTTCTATGACCAATATGACAGTGTTATTTCTATAGGCCAAGAAGATTTGAAGTTCAAATTCTAGAGGGAATTATGTGCCTCTGCACATATGTTTCTATGACTGCACGCATATATTTTTATGCCATATTTCTAGAGCATATGCATCTATGACTATAATTATAGGTATCTATGATGCTTAGATTCAAATTTCAGTTTTTTTTAAATATTCAAAATGGATCTCATATGATGCACGAAAATGCTAGCAATCTAGTGGTGAAAACCGTTTGTGAGTTTGATATTCGAGTGAAAAGTTATCTCGAAAAATTCAAGGTCAAAAAGTCACATTTTTGCCCCCTCTCTCTCGCTCTCTCACCTGACTGATTCAAGAGGGGGGCAAAAAGCAGCACATGCAGCACGGTGGGGGCATGCGAACGTGGCTGGCGCATGGCGCGCGGGGTCTGGCGGACTCGCCAAGTGCAGGGGCGTGGGGCGCGCTGATGTCTAGTTGGCCGGGGCGTCCTATACTTATTGAAACCTTGGGCTCCCAATAGTCGATATATATATATATATATATATATATATATATATATATATATATATATATATATTATCTTGCAATAATTTCGACATTATTCCCTCGCAATTTTCGTCTTTTTATTAGATAGGGCATACAAATAAGTGACGAACTATACATATAATGTGTCATCTTTCAAGGACCATAGGTTAAACGCATCACAAGACGTGGTGACACGCTAAGTAAAGGCTATCACCTTTGCTGCTTAGGTCCTGGCTCGTCACCTTTGAATGGACTATAGGTGATGCCGAAACGACCCGAGTTTTCGAAAGAATAACCCGAATCCTTGTATCGTCGTGATAGTCCCCGGATATGTAGCTATCACATACAGAATTCATTTCAGACAGTAAATCAGTTAATACCTACTTAACGAAATCCAAACATGGGTTTAATTATTCCAGAATCCAGAGGATTTGTTGTACGAATCTTTTATTACAAGCCCATTGGGCTAAATTGAAATAAACAGAAAGGTAGCGGTAGCTAGTCTTCGGGCCTTCCTTCATCTTGGACTTCAACTCCACAGGCAGAACTCGTGCGTAGCACAGGCTTCTAAGCTTCAGTCGTACCATCCGTCGTTGTTGGCGTCGAACTCCTGATCGGATCCTGCATCTTGCCAAACTATCCCCAAGGACGGGATATGTTTACATCGCCATCCGTATGCAAGCTTTAAGTGGATGCAAAAAAAATAGAAGAGTAGCCAATGGAAAGGCTGGGGTTTCCTATGCAAGCAGCGAGCAAGTATGTCATCCAAATCACCTTGACGCGGGCCATTCCGGACTCCCGATCAACTATCTTCTCTAGAAGAAAGTAAAAACCCACCAAGTCGGCTTGAGAACTCCCTTTCTCTTGCCTCAGCTGCTATCCAAGCAGGAAAGTAGACTAGAGGGATGTAGAAATCAGGTAACACTACTCTATGAAAGTGAAGCTGGATCAAGAGTTGTACATGACTGAGCACGCGGCTATACATATAGTTTTCACCCTGCAAGGGTTGTATAACTGTACCCACTCGCCTCGACGCTAGCCGGCAGCAACTCCGACTGACCCCAAGGCACCGGTCTAACGAAACTAATGGCTACGACACCATCCTGTCCTCCCGGTTTGGGATGCATCCTCCCGCAAGAGGTGGCCCGGGGTTGTGAGGCCCTCCCTTGCCATTTGGGGTTCTACAAGGTTAGTACCACCCTAGCACTGAACCTCCCCCACACAATGATACCCTTATCCTACTAACAGGTCTGGTGTCGTGCATAGCTAGCTCGGACCGGTCCACCCTCATAATGGATAAGTGGTGTGCACATTTGACAGTTCCGTCACCAGGTCCACTAACTCGACTATATTGCCGGGGCGAGCATCTCCCACGCGTACCCTCCCTAATGGTCCGCAAATGGCACCCATTACAGGTATCGCCTCTCCACACTCCTCGTGTAGCCACCCGTGTCCACCGACCACCTTGCACCCGCCACAGGTGCCCCGTAGGGAGTGCCCAAATACACACCCACAGCAAAAGAAAAGCTCACCCCCGCTAAAGAAAAGGTCCCTAGCCGCCAACTCCCATATGTGGAATCTTCACTCACGCCAAGACTATCAATCACATATTCCCACACAAAGCATGCATAGCAATATATCTTTACCATTCAAACATGGAATAATATAGGCATTCAAGGAATACGGTAATAAAGTAGGCCATGCAGGTTCATCTCTTGTAACAGAAAAGTAAAGCAGTAGCGTAACTAGCATGCAATGTCTAATAGGGATTCAAACCGTAGATGGGCGTGAACCTGAGGGTTCCTCGAAGTACTCCTGAGACTCCTGGTAGTTCTGGTCGTTGGTCGTCTCTTCAGCGGCAGGACCTAGTCATAAATACGTATAAAGATAGGGACTAAAGTGCAAAAATGCATAAAACTGCTCAAATAAGATCCAACTCACGACAAAACCTAATCTAACGCGTAGAGCATGATTTCAGAAGAATTATGAAACTGGTTTCATAATTTTCAGAGCTTTGGTTAATTTATTATGAATTTTCTAAGTTTAAATCAATTTCTGAATTTAATAAATAATTTTCGGAAAAAGAAAAACAGACAGCGTGACACGTGGCATGCCTCTGGGCATGCCACGTGTCATGCTGATGTCAGCACGGATCGGGTCCACATCCAGGTGGGGCCCACATGTTAGCGACACTGTGTCACTGACCAGTGGGTCCCGCGTGTCAGGCCGGCCTAAAAGAAAAAGAAAAAGAAAGGGATAACTCGGGTTCTGGGCACAAAGATGGATTGGGCCGGACGGATCGGCCCAAAAATGACTCGGCTTGGCGGCTCAGGGAAAAAGGGCCGGCTCGGGATATCGGCTCGGCCCATGGCTTGTAGGCCGGCTTGGTTCGGCTCACTGGATTGGGCTAGCGGCCCAATTTCTCCCCCTTCTTCTCTTCTCTTTCTTTTTTTCTTCTCCTCCTCTTCTCACTGACGGTGCAGGCCCACGGGTCGGCGGCTGTTCTGCTTCCTCGCTTCCTCTTGCCGGCGGGCTGCTCCAACGGGCCAAGGCAGGGGCGCACGGCAAGGGCGACGGCGGCGAACGGCGAGGCCACGGCAGAGCGGAGCCAAGGGCGACATGGCGAGATGGGGCTGGGGCTAGGTTAGGGCTAGACAGCTCGGTCTCGGTACGACCATGTCAAGGCGACGGCACAAACTCGAGTCTCCTTCGTCTTGGGCAGGAGAAGACCGACGGCGGCGGCACCTGGTGGCGTGGCATGGCATAGGTGGCCGGAACGGCGGTGCGCGCGCGCCGAAGCAGCTCAGGCTTGGCAAGGAAAAGGACTCGTTGACTAGGCTTGGTGTTGGAAATATGCCCTAGAGGCAATCATATTTCCTTGTATTCATGATTAATAAAGTGTTCCTTGAATATCCATGGATGACAACTTGTATTGATTAATGCTTATGTGAATGTTGACGCTCCTTAGAGCCCCAATTTACGTACCGCAAGCGCACGGATCGTGGCAGCTTTTCCCTTAGAGTACTCCCCCAAGGTTTATCAATCCGTGGATCGGAAGCGAACCGACTAGAGTTTACCATCTAATCTATCAAACCTATCATAAACATGAAGCGAAGATTGCATATAAACTGAACACTTGATAGATATGAATGAAGCATAAGTATTCATCGCACCCACAACCGTAGATGAGATAACACAACCAAGGAGCTAGGGCCTATCGTCTCTAGGTACAGTTCTAGTCAAAAAGGTGATCAAAACATAGATTGCATCTCAACTAAAGGTACACGAAATCATCTCTCAGAAAGGCGGCTCGCAAGCGGCCTACTTTCCCAAGGTCACCGGTGCGAGGTGCGTGTCGACGCCTAAGGTTTCCCAAAGCTTTACCCCAAACTCCCACCAAGTGCTCTTACTCAAAGCTCCTCCTCTTGGTGGCCGCGCAACGACTCCCATGGTACTCGCCATCGATCCTATTCCACATCATGTCGTCGCTAGAATTTTTCCCTCCGCCATGCTGTCACCACACCGGGGTAATCAACCAACTAGCTAAAACACGCTACCTCAACGTATCCGCAAGATATAGACTAATCACCACGAATAGATCTAATCTTACTATGAACATATGGATGCATCACATATGAGAAAGAAAGCATGCATTGAAGTAGACCAAAGTCGAGACAACTAGAATAAAGAGTAGATTGATATCACCATCGTGTGTGTATATACCCCGACGAATGTTGGGGATGACTCCTGAACTCCACCATGGCACAACCTCGTAGGGAGGCCATGGCGGCTAGGGGTGGCCTAAGCCATCTCCTAGGTACCCTCGAAGACTCGCGGCGGCCGTCAGCCTCCTCCGGTCTTGGCCCTAGGTTTTTGTCGAGTTCTGGGTGGATTGATTCCCCAAGTTGAATACGGTGCGAGCTATGTATAAGCCGAGGAAGACACCGGTCGAAGGGGAGGCTGAACCACCTCGGAAATGGGCTAGGCCGGCCGGCCTACCCTCTTTCGGGACTGCCTCGGTCTCCTCTTTCGCGTGTAGACTCCTCGCATCTTCTAGAGTTTATGTCCTTCACGATTGCACCCCTTTGGACGTCGTTATCTTGGAGATATCTTCGAGGAAAGGATAGGATAGGGAATCCTTCCTTAAATCTTCATTTGCTTTGCTTAATCCCGAAGTATCTTGATCTCATCTTCGTGGGCTTGGTCTTTTGGGCTCTCTTGGAGGATGGATGTGCATGAATGGTCTTCGAATCAACATGGGCTTTGGTCCTTCCTTTGGGCTTTGGCCTTCGTCTTTCTCCGTGTTAGCGCTCAATCACGGGCCTCGTCATTTCATGCTCCAAAATAGGCCAAAAACCTGCAAAAAACGAAGTTCCTCCAAAATATATGTGCAAATGTGAAAATGACCAATAATTAGGCCGGGGTTAGGACGGTTAGTGATTTTGATATTAAATTCATGCCATTATCAAGGATAAACAAGGGATAAAATGGGTACTTAAGGAGCGCCAACATTCCCCCCATGCTTAAATCTTGCTCGTCCTCGAGTAAGTCCAGGAGCTTTGCTTATAAAGAAATCAGCGTTGCCCCTCAATGTCCTCTCTGCACTTAGTCATACATAACAAGACATATTGCTCTCTCAAGTATTTAGCATTTAAGTTCATATTGTGACCGGCTACTTTTTCATTATGGAAGATAGGCTAGCAATTAAAGAACAAGCCACAATAATAAATAAATACAATGCTCTCAAACTTAAGCGAACTTCAAACATTTATCTTATTTCATCGTGAAGAGTTTTCAAAAGAATGCATATCAAACATAAGTGAGGTTCTCTTGCAAAAGATCATGGAAATACTCATCTCATCAAGTCTCTCAAGCCTACATTAGATTGTCTTCAACCTATTCTACTCATATATAAAAGTGGAAGGCTTATGTGGAGCTTGGTAGGTAAAAACAATCCTAGCAAAACATTATATCTGAAATATTGTCAAACTAAGAGAGAGATCTATTGGATTTACTGAGACTTGTCAAAAAGGCCATTGGAAAATAATGTTGGAGAGGGAGAAAGATGAAACACACACATTTAGATAGGTGGACATGTGCAAGTGGCAAATGGATGATCCCGAGACACAAATGAAGTTCTCGTTATCGGATTGCACATGGTTGGAAGATTTGAGTATGGAATAGTTCTTCAAAATAACTTGGAAAATTAATGAAGCCAAAAAGAACTAAGGAGCATTTTATTCTTCTCTTTTTTCTTTCATTTTTCATTTCTCCTCTTTTTTTTCATTTTTCTATTTTTCTATTTTTCTTTCTTTTTGCTCCTTAGAACTTTTGATAACATAGAATACTTACCCAGCCATCCCCCCATGCTTGAGCAAATGCTCGTCCTCGAGTATGAATAGTGGGAGAACCAACTAGCTAGGGTAAGTATCTCAAATTCACCTTCTTCTTCGTAGAACCTCTTGAATCTCCGGGGAGCCTTGTCTCCCAAAACTTTTCTTTATATGGTGCCCTTAATTCTTTTGATTCCGTCGAAATAATAATCCATACTCAAATTGGGTTGTGGTCAAGGAGGTAAACACAAAAAGATTTTTTTGGTTTAGGGTGGATATCTAGCGAGGTTTGCAAAATTCACGATGTAGAAACTCACAATGCATGGATAAATAGGCTAGCAAAAAGAAGGTTACACAAAAAAATGGAATGACCATCTTCTTAGTCTCATACCGAAGAAATCAATCTTAATCCAACTCATCAAAATATAAGTTTGTAATCTAAAGGTTTCATCATGAAAGAATATGTATGTATAGGCTTTGGTAGGTAGAACTTTACAAGAGATTCACAAATGAAGATAGCATAGTGTCGGCGTCCTGACCCGGGGGTCTAGATCCCAGCTTGGCCCTGCTTTCCCTGGTTGCCTTGCGGCGCGCCGTTCGAGGGCGGTCGGCCTGAGCCGATGCTGCGTCGCTTAGCGTCCAGGGGCTCAGCTTCGCTTTATTTTGTTCGGTCGCGTCTTGGCGCGGTAACCGAGGGCATCCTTTGTTCGTGGAGTGTCGCGCCGTCACGGGCGTTCCAAGCCCTTTGTCCTTCGACAGGCTTGAAGCTTGGCGCCCGACGCAGCTATAAATAGGGGTCGTGGGGTTCCCTTTCCTCAACAACTTCCCTGCTCTTCTTCCAGCATCGCCTAAGTCTTAATGTTTTCCTTTGCCTTTCGTGACCGGCCCCCAGATGGGGTGGCCTGGCTTTTTTATGCTTTGGTGCTAGAAGAATGCTTGCGAGCGGCGGGGGAAGACAGGAGAGTGCGTGCGCACCATCCCTCAGCTTCAGTGGGATCAGCAGAAGAGCATTGGGCCCGTGGGGTCCTGCTCCTGCGATGTCCCCTAGCCTGAAGGGGGATGGAGATGCCTGACCATGGCGTTAGTACCAGGTTTGGTGGTTGTTCTTCGCGTCGTCCCCCTGGCAACAAGGTTGCTCTCGGGGGGACGGTGCGGAGGGTGTTGTCCGCTAGCTCGACCCCCCGCATAGTCTTCGGTGGAGGAGATGCTAGAAGAAAGCTTGCGAGTAGAGCATCCCTCTGGACCCGTGAGGTCTGGGGGCTATTCTTCGCATCCCTAGTAGCCTGGCCGTCGTGTCAGCTAGGGGCTCGGTGCCTTTCTTCGCCGCTTGCTCCTCCCCAAGACATGGAAAATTGCCACGCAGGTGGCAATGTGTTTGCACCTTTCGACGGCTTCGCGCCGGTAACCCTTTGTAATCTTTATTTGCATTGAGCAATAAAGTCCCTTTCTCCTTTACGGGGAGGATGACCGAGGGTATAGGGATGTACAGAGGGTTACAGCCCTCGAATATGTTTGAAGTTTCCTTCATGGGGGCGCGTCAACGCACCCGCGGGTGTAGCCCCCGAGGCCTTGTAGGAGTGTTTGTACTCATCCAAGGGCTATAAACGTCGCCCCGCTGGGTTGCTTCACTGGGGTGGCCGTCCAGCATCTTTTTCAGCTTAACCATCAGGCGGGCGCGCGTTAACTGTGGGGGATTTGGTTAGACACGCGGAACTTCACAATCGACGATCGTCGACTTATTCGAGGGTGCGGCCTGAGCCGCGGTGCGCGAGGAGCCCTCGAGCCTAGGCCCATGTGAAGGCGTTCTGTGGAACCCTCGACTTTGATTACGACCCTCGTCGCCCTTCCGCAGGGAGGAGGGGTGAAGTGCACCATGCTACCTATGCCCGGGCCGCGAGCTATGGCTGCTTCTGTGAGCTATTAACGGGTAGTTCAAGCGGACGTCCGTGCCCCATTCGATAAGGGTCGGCTCGTGGTCCATGGACACGTCACATAAAGCGCTTGCGAAGGTTCGCTAGGCGGGGCTCGAACCCGTTCGATAGGGTCCGAGGGCTCGATGCTCTCCCTCGATGGGATCCCCCTTCTAGGCACCCTCGACTGGCTTTGAACACTGCGTAGGATGTCTCGAACTCTGTGTTCGAGGGTAGCTTGTACGGCACATCCATGCAGTCCCTGACTCTGGCGATCTGGGGCGCCTGTCGAACCCCCGACGGGCCAGGCTTCGAACCCCTGATCAGTAAGGCCTCGGAATACGATTCCTTCGAGGGTAGAGAGACCCCGAAAGGAATATTCCATCATGATTCGAGAACGGCGCGGAGTCGCGAGTCACGCGCGCGGGTCTTCCGCTGGTTGTGGGCGACGTGGCCCGATTCGTGCGGTGCAGTGCGGGCGCGCCTTTTCAGGCGGCAGCCTCGGGCAGACGAAGCGGCGTGGGCAGCGGCTGACGGATGGGATAGTGCAACAGTCGCGCCGCGCCCGCCGGTTACCGTGCCGTAGTTATTGCTGCGTGCGCGCATGGGAGACTCTGTGGTCGTGGGGCCCAGCCGTCAGCGACAGCAAAATCTACCGAATTCAATGCGGTAGATTCGGGCTGTGGCGGCGGACCCGCCCGTCGTGGTGAATAAAAACGAAGAGGAAGGGGTTGTTTGGGCTCACCTAGCCATTTGCCATCGTCTCGCTTCGCCTTCTCCGCCTCCCTTGCATCCTGAGCGCACAGCCAAGAGCGAAAGGAGGAAGAGAAAGGGGAGTGAGAGCGCACCTTAGCCATCCCGGAGCCCTCATTCCCACATCCCCCCTCAATTCGAAGAGATGTCGGATGTCCAGGAGCCGTTGCCATGGGGGAGGTCCTCCGCCACCGTGGCGGTTCTGGAGCAGTTGGTCGCCGACCGGCTGTTGCCGCTGAACCCCGTCTCGGGGGCGCCGGCGTGGATCTCCCCGCTGCCAGAGGAGACCGAGCCGAAGCCCCCCAAGGCTACGTTGTGAGCTTCGTGCGTCTTCATGAGCGGGGCTTCGGCGTCCCCGTCTGTAGGTTCATGCGGGCTTTATGCGAGTACTACGGAGCGGAGCTGCATAACTTCAGCCCCAACTCCATCTCGCAGGCGGCGGTCTTCGTCGCCGTCTACGAGGGGTACCTCGGCATCGAAGCCCACTAGGATCTATGGATCCACCTGTTCCTCGGCGAACTCTTCGTCGAGAACGCGCGGGGCCAACCGAAGCAGTTCGCGCGCGCCGGTGGCCTGACGCTCCACGTCCGCCCGTACCAGAAGAACTTATACATCCCAAGCAAGATGACGACGAACAACGTCGGGTGGAGTCGAGGGTGGTTCTACCTTCGGAACTACAGCGGCGCGCTCCCGGCATTCACCAACAGGGTGCTCCGGGATCGACCATCGAAGTGGGACTGGGGGGTGTCGCCCCCAGCGCTACAAGCCAAGCTCGGAGTCCTCACCGACGCGCTGGCGCATCTGGCGAAGAAGGGGTTGATGGAGGCGGCCGTTATCGCAAACTTCCACCGGCAGAGGGTGATCCCTCTCATGGAGAGGGCCCTGCCGATCTACAAGCTCACCCCCGGGACCTAGGCTTCGGGCTCCAGGATGGCAGTCGAGCTGCTTTCCCGCACCACCGCCGCCCGGAGGGCGAGGTACGCGGTGGCGGAGTTCCCCCACGACCCCGAGGATCTTTGGAGGGTCAAGATGCGCCCCGAACCGGGGTACATCTCTCTGGTAAGTTTCAATTCCGAATTCATCATGTATCTTGTGCGGTCCCTTTCCTCGCCCCTGACTCTGTCTCGGTTGTATTTTGCAGGGGTTAAAGTGCCACTCCTAGAGGCCCCCGGTCCCAGAAGAACGCCAAATCAACCGCCTGCATGCAGAGAAGTTGAAGAGACGGAAGGACGCGGCGGAGGCGAAGGCCGAGAGGAAGAGTAAGCGGGAGGCGAAACACGACAAGGCGTGCAAGACTGCATGCTCAGAGGGGAAGCCGCGGCCTACCACGCCCGAGTCCACGGACGAGGAGGAGGAGGAGGCCTCGGATGCCGACGAGGGGGCGTCGGAAGCGCCGGAAGAAACAAGGACCGCGGCGGAATCGTCGGCAGATCCATCCCTCGAGGGGGCGGAGCGGGAGTCGTCCCCTCCGGCGGCGGGTGAGGAGACGCCCGCACCCTAGGTGCTGATTCGTGGCGACGATTCTGCAGCGGGCGCGGAGGCGCCCATGCTGACAGCCTCGAGGAACCAGGCCGACCCGAGGGGTGCGGGGCCGCGGGACCGAAGAAGCGGTACGAGGAAGCGGAGCATGAGCACTCGATCCGGGTAAGTGGACTTGGACTTTATTTCTGTTGTCTGTTTGGTCGATTTCTCGATCCCGTTGTCCTCAGCTTTTGTTCCTCGATTTCCAGCCCCGGGGCTGTTGCCAAGAATGCGGTCCAGCTCGCCCCGACTAAGGCCCTCAAGACCAGGGCATGCAGTACGCCGCACACGGCGCCGCAGCCCCTGCCTGCCGTGGACCTTATGGCGGAGGCCGCGAAGCTGCGGGAGGCGATGGCTCGAGGGGCCCAGACGGCCCAGCAAGCTCGAGCACAGGAGGAGGAGGGCGACGTTAGGCAGAGCGGTGCTGAAGCAGTCGCTCAGGCTGACGACGTCGAGGTGGCCGGCCGGGGCGATGCAGATGGCGCCGCCCGGCCAGACATCGAAGTTGAGGCCGGTCAGGGTGACGCGGCCAGCGCCGCCCGGCCGGTTAGAGAAGGAGAAACTGGTGGGGGCGCGCAGGAGCGCCCCGCCGACCATGTGGAGGTGGAGACCCTCGTCCTCGAGCCCCCGAGGGCAGAGGAGGAGACGGCGCTAGGGGCGCCGGGGGTGGAAGGAGCCCCTGTCTCAGAGCCCACCGAGGCCCGGGACGAGGGTATCGTCACGGTGGTGCCGGTGCCAATGGCGCAAGGGAGCATGGTGCCGGTGGTGCAGCTGCTGGACAGCAGCGAGGAATACGGGGATTCAATGGACATCGACCCTGCTGCTGCGGCAAGCGCCGCCGCGCACATCGCCGAGTTCGCATCGGCCAGCGCGGATGTGCTCGAGGTGGGGACGTCCGAGGGGCCCCATCACGGGGCGATCATCCCGTCCAGGCTCCCCTCAGAGTTTCTCTGCAAAGAGCAAGAGGAGGAGGAGGCCTGGAACGCGCAGCTCAGTGTCGGCCGTGAGATCCTACAAGCCCTCGACCTCGCCTTCCAGCTCCATCAGGGGACGGATTACCAGGTCAGCAAGGTAAATACTTTCCCCTAAAAATTGCTCGGATTTGATTTGGCTTTAACGTGTTTTTACCCACGCCCTCCCACTTGCAGCGGCTGAGGGAAATCTCGCGTGAAAAGAGCACCGAGATGACCTGGATGTACTCTCAGATGAGCCAGCTTGGGCAGCACAACGCCGAGCTAGTGCTCAAGAACATCGAAGCCAACACTAGAATGGCGGATCTGGGAGCCCATCAGCAGGCGCTTGAGGAGGATTTGGTGCGGGTTGCCGGTGAGCGGGACGTTCAGAGGGCCGCAATGGAGCAGAAGGCTCGGGAGGCCGAGGCGCAGGCTGCCGAGCTGCAACGCCTCCGGACGGCGCTCGAGGAGAAGGCTCTGGAAGCCGAGGCGCAGAGCGCCGAGCTGCGGCGCCTCAGAACAGCGCTCGAGCAGTAGGAGACCGAGCTCCTCCACAAGGAGGTGACCGTCGTCACGCTCACCGGGACCCTCCGGGAAAAGGGCGAAGCCCTCGAGGAGAAGGTGGTGGCCCTCCAGAACGTGGGGGCCGCCCTTAAGGAGAAGGAAATCTCCTTGTCCTCGCTCGAAGAAGCCGCCCGAGTCCAGAGGGAAGAGGCGCAGAAGAGTATCACGGGTAAGTACCTTCGAGTTTTCATTGGTTTGTTTCTTTTGATAGCTTACATTGATTTCCTTTGCTCAGAGCTGAGGCAGAAGGTGGCGGAGGAGTCCGTGGCGAAGGAAGCAGTCCACACCGCACTCACGGCGGCGCAGGTGGAATTCGCCGAGCTGGAGCAAACCGCCGTGAGCGTGTGCTAAGTGCTCGAGGGGGAGGGTGCCGTCTCGGGCAGGTCGGTGATCAGCCGCCTGCGAGCGCTAGGCGGTCGGATTGCCAAACACGCCAAGATTACCTTCCACCTCGGTGTCTTGCGGGCCCTCGGCGTGGCCTCGACACACTACCTCATGGATCTCCAGAGGGTGTCGTCGGGGTACGTCGTTCCCGATGACGCTGATGCGGACGCCGCGTCGGCCATTATGGATGATGCTGACGCAGCCGCGGAGGAGTTCGCCACCGTCCTCGCCGGGAAGCTAGAAGTAGACATCCCTCCCATCGCCGAATTCGACGCCACTGAAGACCCGCAAGGGGGGGATGGTAGCCTCTAGGAGATCTGGGCCTCGAAGCCCATGTAATAGATTAACGTTTGTTGTAATTGTACTTTGTAATCGTGCTTATGAATATAAGAAACTCGTTTTTGTTAAATCGAATGTGTGGCTCATCGAGGCCTTGTGCATTCGAGCCTTTGTTTTCTTTACTTTATTTCCGTGTTCTCGTATGCGACTTAGATAAACTTCTGTGAGGAATTTCGCGTTCATAAGCAACGTAGGCGTGGGGTGGTGAGGGGGGTGCCGTATCCTGGAGGCGTAGGTAGACCCACGACTTGGCCGGCCCCATACCGTAGTTGCTTACGCCTCGCGTCCATTTTTTCCAAGGATACGAGAAGCTTAGGGGCGAGACGGAAATATTTCGAAAAAACATTGGCGATTTTTGGGGACGTTCGGGGGTTCCCCCCCGTAGTAGCCCCCGAGGGAGGCTTGGCTTTGCCGAGGGAAAGCCAGGCGTACCTCAGTGTTCGTGCGCATCCGAGCGTTGGTGAGGACTTCGCCGTTTTCGTTCGCCAGCTTGTACGTGCCGGGTTTGAGCACCTCGGTTATTATGTACGGTCCTTCACATGGTGGTGAGAGCTTGTGGCGGCCCCTGTTGTCCTGTCGAAGCCTTAGCACCAAGTCCCCTTTGTCGAGGTCTCGGCGCCGGACTCTCTGCGCCTGATACCTTCGTAAAGACTGCTGGTAGCGCGCAGAGTGTAGGAGCGCCACGTCTCGAGCCTCATCCATTTGGTCCAGCGAGTCCTCGCGGGCTCGCTGGTTCTGCTGCTCTTGGTATGCCTTGAGCCTCGGCGACCCGTACTCCAAGTCCATGGGGAGTATGGCCTCGGCGCCATAGACAAGGAAAAACGGGGTAAAGCCCGTGGCTCTGCTAGGGATCGTCCTTAGGCTCTAAATGACCGAGGGTAGCTCTGTGAGCCACCTCCGGCCAAATTTGTTCAATTTGTTGAAGATTCGTGGCTTCAGTCCTTGGAGGATCATGCCATTGGCACGCTCCACTTGCCCGTTCGTCTGTGGGTGTGCCACAGCCGACCAGTCCACACGTATGTGGAAACTGTCGCAGAACGCCAAGAACTTCTTGCCTGTGAACTGGGTGCCGTTGTCGGTGATGATCGAGTTTGGGACCCCGAACCTGAAGACGATGTCAGTGAAGAATAGAACCGCTTGCTCGGATTTGATCTTGCCGATGGGTCCAGCCTCGATCCACTTGGAGAATTAGTCGACTTCCACCAGCAAGTGGGTGAAGCCCCCGGGCGCCTTCTGCAGTGGACCAACGAGGTCCAGTCCCCACACAGCGAAAGGCCATGTAATGGTGATGGTCTGCAGAACGTGCGCAGGGGGGGGGTGTGTTTTTCGAGCGTAAAATTGGCAACCTTCGCAGGTCCGCACGACGTCGGTGGCGTCGGCGACCGCGGTGGGCCTGTAGAAACCTTGCTGTAACGCGTTACCCATGAGGGTACGTGGCGTGGCATGGTGGCCGCAGATGCCTGCGTGGATGTCGCGGATCAGTTCCTTGCTCTCGGGGATGGGGATGCATCGCTGCAGGACTCCCGAGGGACTGCGCTTGTACAGCTCGCTGTCGATTAGAATGAAAGACTTGGCCCACCTAGCGAGGCGCCGTGCATGAGCGCGGTTCGAGGGTAGGATCCCTCGAATCATCCAGTCAAGGTACTGGACGCGCCAATCTGGCGAAGTGGGGGCCTCGTCGACTTTCATTGCTTCGGCCTCGTCCGCGGAGGTGGTCTCGAAGTCAACGTCCATGGGTTTGGCCTCGTCCGCCAGAAGGTTCCCGTCAGAGGCCCTGGTGGTCGAGGGGCCCAGCTCTGCCGGATCCTTGAATCCGACGGAGGGCTTGTTGATTTCGCGAGCGAAGATGTTCGGGGGGACGGTGGTCCGCCCTGACGCAATCTTGGCTAGTTCATCGGCATCCTCGTTGTACTTGCGCGGGACATGATTGAGTTCTAGGCCGTCGAACTTGTCTTCGAGGCGGCGCACTGCATTGCAGTATGCCTCCATCTTTGGGTCGTGACAGCTAGACTCCTTCATTACTTGGTCGATGACGAGTTGAGAGTCACCGCTCACGTCGAGGTGTTTGACGCCGAGCTCAATGGCGATGCGGAGGCCACAGAGGAGGGCCTCGTACTCCGCCATATTGTTAGACGCAGGGAAATGCAAGCGTATCACGTACCGTATGTGTTCTCCGAGGGGTGAGATGAAGAGGAGGCCGGCACCGGCGCCGGTTTTCATCACCGACCCGTCGAAGTACACAGTCCAGCATTCGGCCTGGATTTGCGGTGGGCGTAGCTGAGTGTCCGTCCACTCAGCCACGAAGTCAGCCAAGATTTGGGACTTGATCTCTTTGTGGGGGGCGTAGGTGAGAGTTTCTCCCATCAGCTCCACAGACCATTTGGCAATTCTACCCTCAGCTTCCCGGTTGCGGACTATCTCTCCCAAAGGTTAAGACGAGACCACGGTGACGGGATGGGCCTCGAAGTAGTGTCGCAGCTTGCGCCGAGCCAAAACCACTGCGTAGAGCAGCTTCTGAATCCGCGGATAGCGTGTCTTAGTTTCAGACAACACTTCGCTGATGTAGTATACCGGCCGTTGGACGGGCAGAGAATGGCCCTCCTCTTGTCTTTCAACAACGATCACCGCGCTGACCACTTGGGTCATCGCAGCTACGTACAGAAAGTGGGGCTCGCCGTCCGTGGGTGGTGTGAGAATGGGGGCGTGAGTGAGCGATGCGCCTTTAGCCTGTCGAGGGCTTCCTGGGCTTCGGGGGTCCATGTGAAGCGCTCAGTTTTCCTCAAGAGTCGATACAGGGGTAAGCCTTTCTCGCCGAGACGCGAGATGAACCGGCTGAGGGACGCTAGGCAACCCATGACCCTCTGTACCCCCTTTAGGTCTCGGATCGGTCCCATCCGAGTGATGGCCGAGACTTTGTCAGGGTTGGGTTCGATGCCCCGCTTGGAGACAATGAAGCCCAAGAGCATGCCTCGAGGCACCCCGAACACGCACTTCTCGGGGTTGAGTTTTACCCCTTTGGCCCGTAGGCAATCGAACGTGATCCTGAGATCGGCAACCAGGTCGTCCGCGTTCCTAGATTTTACAATGATATCGTCGACATATGCCTCTACGTTACGCCCGAGATGGTCCCTGAAAACGTGGAGCATACATCGCTGATACGTAGCTCCGGCGTTTCTGAGTCCAAAGGGCATCGTGACATAGTAGTACATGCCGAAAGGTGTGATAAAAGAAGTCGCGAGCTGGTCAGACTCTTTCATCTTGATTTGATGGTAACCGGAGTAAGCATCAAGAAAGGATAAAAGTTCACACCCCACAGTAGAATCTACAATCTGATCAATTCGTGGCAAAGGAAAGGGAACCTTCGGACATGTCTTATTTAAACTAGTGTAATCTACACACATCCTCCAGTTTCCACTCTTTTTCTTTACTAATACAGGATTAGCTAGCCACTCGGGATGGAATACCTCCTTGATGAACCCGACCGCCAGAAGTTTCTGCAACTCCTCGCCAATCGCCTGGCGCTTGAGCTCGTCGAAGCGTCGCAGGCGCTGCTTCACCGGCTTGGAGTTGGGTCGAATATCAAGGGAGTGCTCGGCGACCTGCCTCGGTATGCCAGGCATATCCGAGGGGCTCCACGCAAAGATGTCTGCATTGACGCGGAGAAAGTCGACGAGCACCACTTCCTATTTGCTGTCGAGGGTGGCGCTGATCTGCAACGCCTTGTCGTCGGAGCGATCCGGGTCGAGGGGCACCTTCTTGATACCCTCGGCAGGCTCGAAGCAGCCCGCGTGTCAGTGCGTGGAGTCTAAGGCATCGCTTGCCATTTTGTTGAGGGTGGCTGCGAGGGCCTCGTCCTCCGCCTGAGCCTCCGCGTGCTCAACGCACTCAACGTCGCACTCGTAGGCATGCTCGAACGAAGAGCCGACGGTGATGACGCCCTTCGGACCCGGCATCTTCAGCTTGAGGTAGGTGTAGTTGGGGATGGCCATGAACTTGGCGTAGCAGGGATGACCAAGAATGGCATGATAGGATCCCCGAAACCCCACCACCTCAAAGGAGAGTACTTCCTTGCAGAAGTTGGCTGCCGTGCCGAAGCAGACAGGAAGATCGATCTGGCCGAGGGGTTGGACGCGCTTCTCCGGTGCAACGCCATGAAATGGCTACTTGCTGGGGCGAAGCTTGTTCAATCTGATCCCCATGAGCTCCAAGGTGTGGGCGTACATGATGTTTAGGCTGCTGCCTCCGTCCATGAGCACCTTGGAGAAGCGGGTGTTGCCGATGATGGGGTCGACAACGAGCGGATAGCGTCCTGGGTGTGGGACATAGTCGGGGTGGTCCCCGCGGCCAAAGGAAATGGTATCCTTTGACCAATCGAGGTAGGATGGCGTGGCCTTGGTGACGGAGAAAACTTCCCGGCGCTCACGCTTGCACTGCTGAGAGGTCATGTTCGTCGTTGGTCCTCCAAAGATGAAGAAGGCGTTCTCCACTGGGGGGAACTCATCATCTCCACCTTTGTCTCCAGCATCCCTTTTCTTATCCTCGTTGCGATGTGTGACGCAGTTGTAGTATTTCTTGAGCATCTCGCACTGCTCGAGGGTATGATTGACCGAGCCCTTGTGATAAGGACACGGCTTCTTAAGCATGTCGTCGAACAGGCCACCACCGCCTCGAGGGGGGCCTCGAGGTCCTTTGCGGTCTGGGGTGGAAGCGAAGGCCTCCTCGGAGTCCTCTGCCTGCCCCGATGCGCGCTGGTTCGGTGGGACCGGCTTCTTTCCCTTCCTCCCCCGCTTCTGTTTCTTGGCGGGGGCGTTGGGCTTGACGTTGCTGCCCTCCGCGGGCGTCCTTGCCTTGCTCGGCTTGTCGTCGAAGATGGCACCAACAGCCTCCTCGCCGGCGGCGTAGTTGGTGGCAGCGTCGAACAACTCATTGGTGTTGGCGGGTCGGCTTCTCGCAAGCTCGTGCACCAGGTTCCTGCACGTTGTACCATCGAGGAAGGCGTTGATGACCTCGACGTGGGTGACGCTGGGGAGCTCGGTGCATTGCTTGGAGAAGCGCCGCACGTAGTCGCACAGGGACTCGTTGGGCTTCTGGCGACACCCTTTGAGGTCCCAAGAGTTCCCAGGGCGCACATATGTGCCTTGGAAGTTGCCCACGAAGATCTTGACTAAATCGGCCCAGTTGTGGATCTGGTCCGCGGGCAAGTGCTCGAGCCACGTTCGTGTGGCGTCAGCAAGGTGAAGAGGGAGGTTGCGGATGATGACCGCGTCTTCCGTCGCACCGCCTAGCTGGCACGCTAGGTGGTAATCGTTGAGCCAGACGGTAGGATCCGTCTCGCCCGAGTACTTGACGAGGGTGGTGGGTTGTCGAAAACACAGGGGTAAAGAAGCTGTTCGAATCTCCCGGCTGAACACCTGGGTGCCCGGAGGCTCCGGTGAGTCACCCCTGTCGTGCTCGGGGTCGAAGCGTCCACCCCATCGAGGGGTGTACTTCCTACCGCCGACGATGTAGCGGGCATCGCCGTCTTCGGCGTGCCCGCGTGTGTCGTGGAGCCGTTCCCTCGCGGGAGGCCTTCCGATGCGGTCGTGCACCGAGGGTGCCTTCGCACCGGGCGCTACGACTGCCTTTCTCTTCCCTGCCGGTGGAGTGTGCACAGAAGACTCGTGGTCCTGGCGTGCAGTCCCACCTGGCTGCTCCGGAGCTTTCGAGCGCATTCGAGACGCAGATCTCTCGGCTTCCTACACGGCAGCTTGCTCGATGAGCGCCTGTGCCTCGCGGCGCAAGTTGCGGCCCGAAGGCGTCGATGGCTCGGGCATAGCTTGGAGTAGGTAGGCCGCAGCGACGAGTTTTTCGCCGGCCGTCTTCAGTTCCGGAGGTTTGTCGACGTTGTCGACGGCCAGGATGCGCTCCCGGGCAACGTGCGCCGCCGCCAGGGCATGCGCACCACGTGCGGTGCGCTGCTGCTCGAGCGCGGTGTGCAGCTCCTGTGTCTGCCGGCGTTGCTCGTCGAGCTTAGCTTGAAGCTCTTTGAGCTGTGCCAGCTGGGCTTGCCGTGCCGCCGAGCTTGACGAAGAAGAAGGGGCCACAGGCGGCACCACTGGTTGGTTCGCCTGCGCGTCTGCCCCGCCATCCCCGTCGTCGCCTGGGGCGTTGTCGTTTCGTTCGTCCGCAAGGTCGGCCATGAAACACTCCCGGGCGGGATCATAATCCCCCTCGCTGGAGTCCTCAGAGCAGGTGAGGCAGTAGGCCGTCGCGAGCTGGAACGAGCGGAATGAGTCGGGGTCGCAGACACCGGAGTAGTCCTTGGCCTCCTCGGCCGTGAAATTGTTCATGAAGAAGTTGACGTCATCGGCGATTGAGCTCGCCGTTTCGGGGTAGGATTCGTCAGGAGATGACGTGATGAGGTTGCGCATCGACAGAAGGTGATGACCCGGCAGATCCTCATACTCGGTGAAGTTAGATCTAATCGAAGAAGCGTAGGTCGTAGCATTGCGCATCCAGAAGGGGAAGGGAGACGGCGAGGTCGAGCCCCCCTGGGAGGCACTAGTGCTGCAGCAATGGCAGTGCCGGCGCAGACGACGCCGAGGCACGTGATGATGAAGTGGTGGCCCCGTTGGCCGCGATGCTGAGTTGCGACATGCCAGCCTCAACCCACACAGGGGATCTGGGGCGTGACGCACGGCGCCGCTCCGCGCGCGCTTGTCGCGAACGCTGGTCTGAGCGCCTGTTGCGCTGGGCTGGTGAAGTCGGAGTGACGGGGTTGCGTCTGGGTGAGAGGAGCTCCATGAGGTAACCGTTGTCGGTTGCTCTGAACTCGAGACTCCCGAACCAGATCACGAATCCTGCTGGGAGCTGATCCGAAACACCCATGGGGTATGGGTTGGGTCTGCAAGCCATCCCTGGAGATCAAATGGGAAAAAGAGACAAAATGTCATGCAGTGACCTCCTACCTGGCGCGCCAACTGTCGGCGTCCTGACCCGGGGGTCTGGATCCCAACTAGTAAATACTGCGTGTTTCCTCGTCCCAAATGTTGATGCAAGAGGCAATCACAGTAACACACGGGTTTATCCTGGTTCCGGCCACGAGGCCGTACGTCCAGCAAAGGGGTGTGCGAGGGCACTGTATTATCTTGCACCCGAAGTGCTTGTAGTAGGGGGTACAAGCGAGGCGAGAGAGGGAGGGAGGCTCCCAAGTCTCTGCTAGAAGAGGAGTCAGTTGAGGTGTGTGCTCAGTAGAGCTGACATTGTAACGATGATCGCGAGTGTAGGTGACCGTGGTCGCTGATGTCCAGAACGTCCCCCTTTAAAGGAAGCCCGCCTCCTCCTTTTTATAGTCACAAGGAGGGGCGGTGTAAATGAGTAGGGGAACGTGAAAGTCGTTGTCTTCCCCCGAATCGCGGGGGTGCAGTGGTCGAACACTGTAGGAAGTACACTGTGGGGCATGGCATCGGGCGTGGCGGCCGTCTTGGGCATCGTCCTTGACCTCGTGGAGATCGCACCGGCGTCCTGCCAACCCCAGCAGGTGGCGTGGTCATCGCTGTAGAATGTTCAGTCCTCTGGATGTGGCATTCCGCGGGCCCTGCAGGTCAGGGTCCTGTGTGCTCCAGTGGTGGCGGGGCACGCGGCGGTCCCGGACCCCCCTGGACGGAGTGCTGGTGTGCACATCAGGAGGTCCAGGAGACACGTGGAGGTCCTGGACCCCTCGAGGGGGAGGTCTGGGACCCGAGCTGCACGTGCTGAGCGTCCCTCCTGGAGGGGCACGTGGCGTCGCTGGACCCCTTCCCAAGCAGGAGGTGGGTCCGGGGCCGTACGTGTGATGAGGTGGAGTACGGATGGCCGGAGTTGGTTGAATAGTGCGGGGAGCAGTGCCGAGTACGCTGCGTCCCGCGTCGTAGGTCTCATAGTGCTGCCACAGCGTCCGGGATGGCGGAGCAGTGACCGGAGTTGGCGGATGGGACTCCGGTCACAGCCACTGTGGGGAATGCCGGCCTGACGCCGTCTGTCCTGAGCACTGCGGAGGAGTGGTTGGCATTCAATGCCTCCGTACGGCGGGTGGTTGAGCGGCAGGACCGTTCATCCCTTACGCCAAGGGGTGGCCTCGAGCGAGGCGGAGATGCAGGGCGCAATCGAGGGTCCCGATGGGAGCCCTCGAGCGAGGCGGAGATCGTCCCGCGGGCCCGAGAGGAGTGCGAATGGGCCGCATGCTGGGCTTCTTTGAGTCCTTTACTTTCTTCTAGATTGGAAGGAGGCCGTGGGCCTTCGTGGGCCCAGTTGCCTTAACATGTATTTGCATTTTAGAGTGATCTTAGTACCCCGATTAGGGTGTCCCCAATCGTGGTACCCGACACATAGCAATTAAGTTTTCAAATTAAACAACACAAGGTGTAAGGTCATCGGTAGACTTAAACAAAGAGCAACATAGAATATGTGGGTCTAGAATTTAGTCATTTAACCTCCACAAATAAAAGAGCCGGTATTTAATCATTTTAATTCCATTTAATTGAGAGCAAATGGTCAAGTCATATACAACATAGTGTAGGTAAAACAAAGCAGCAACTTTCATCACTTTTCCATAAGCAAGAGCATATAAGAATATCATCGTGGTGAGCTCAAGGTGATGGTGGTTATCATTCATTGAAAACAAAAACAAATCTAGGTTGTACTCCTAGTAGCCATGTTATTATAGGGAGAGATATACAAAGGTTGCATCTATGGTTGAAGGCATATATGTACAAGCATTAGAAAAAGAGAGAGCTGAGGAAGTGTCAGTACCCTGTAGCAGGGATACCCACTTCTACTGCAGCAAGGCAAGGGCTCGCGTAGTTATCTGTAACTACGCCATAAGGGGCGGAGCAGCCGGGCCCCATGGGTCAGGCTCTGACTTCACCGGGCCAACGGCCCCGGATCCGCTCCCTGCTCTGGGACGGGTCCGGTGACGCCATGTGTCCCTGAGGAAGGGAAGCTCCGAACCAACAGCCGAGGTCGCGGACCCCCCTTAGGGGTCCGGGACCTCCCGCGTCCATCCAGACCTCCCACGTGCGAAGAACCAAAATACCACTGGGGGGGGGGGCGGAGCCAGCACGTGTCCCGCAGGCACGGGCGCGGGCGCGAGACTTCCGATGGAAGACTCGCCCACCCACCGCATTCAATGCGGGTGATTGAGGCGTGCTCTGCTGCCACAGCTCGCGGGGCAGCCTTTGTCAGTCCTCACTGTAGACCGCGAATTACCGAGGTACACAGTGCAGCCGCATGCGCTGCATCCGCGCAGAGCCCGTCTACCGCATTAATTGGATACAACGGCACGACACTTTTCCATCATGTCGCCTACGACGCAAGCTACACGGCCGTTCAGCTACATTGCAGGCAACGCCGCCGCTACACCCTGGCGCCGTTTCGACAAGACAGGGCAAAGCACGCCGGTCGGAAGATTCCCGCGGACAAACCAGGGAAATCCGGGGATGAGATCTCCTTCGCCTGCAATGCCTTAATGTATGAACAATACGTTATTTTATACTGCATCATTGGGCCCATCTATCAGGGTCCCAACGGCCATGTACGCGCCTCCCTTGAGATATAAAAGGGAGGCGCTCGCCGCACACAAGAGGATAATTCTTTCCAAGCTCACCCAGGCTCAGGCAATACAGCACACAGTGGATGTAGGGTATTACGCTCCGGCGGCCCAAACCACTCTAAACTGGCTGTGTTCATCGTGTTCTTCCAAGAGATCGAACTTGTCCTAGCTAACCCCAGAGTACTCACCCTCTGGGCTTAGGCGGGTGCATTCCGCCACCCGACTGTGGTTTGCCACACCGCGACTGGAAGAATTACCGTCCTTCTCGATGCTCGTAATGAAGTGTAGCGCGGCCTCCCCCATACTTAAGCATTGTGCTAAGCATGGAAGAAGAATCATGAGCATCTTGTGGCAACCGTGATTATCTTACTCCATGAGATCTTTCTTCCTTGTCCACGAAATCCTCCTCCATGCTTAGCATGATGCTAGGCGTGGAAGGAGAAGATGGACCATCTTGCAATTCTTAAAGTCCTTTCCTCATGTGTATCAATATCATTTTCAATGTGTCTTCACCTTTGTTGCCTCAATTTCCTTCAACTTCTTCTTGTACTAAGTCATGGTCTCAATCATTGCTTCACATCGTCGTCGCCTCCTTCAATTCCTAATTGTCCCATTGCTGCCTCATCTTCACAAATTTTTCTTTCAATTTCCAGAACAGAACATGTACTGAAACATTGCTCCATTGAGAAGTGCACGAATTTTCCTTTCCAACAAGTCCTCATTCGCCCAAAATTGATTCCGAACAAGAGAGTTATGTCCATTTCATGTCAGCGCTGCAATTTGTCTCGACGAATTTCAGAACGCGCAACGTCCAATGTTCTTGCCATATCTCCTTATACGGGTCTTCAAATTCATTGATCTTGGATGCGTTGGAACGGGAATTTCATGGAGCTTATGAATATCAACTTTTTATTCCTTGTACATCTTTGTCCATGTGCAAAATTTGATGAAAACAGCTGGGCTTGCTCTCGAACTTTGGAGATGTTGACGAATTTGATTTCTTCTTTGATCATGAATTCATGGGAACGCTTTGTCATGCCTGCAAAACAATTCAAGTGCACAATCTATCCCCAAGGTGACAGTTGGGAGTAGAAACAATTGCCAACAAACCAAAAACATCCCCTAAGATACTTAACTTGTGGCATAGTTAGTCTAGTGAAAATTAAACCAAATGGGTGTATGTGAATGCAAGTGGGAGGTGTGTGTATGAAAATGAGAGGAAAATGAATTTCTATCTTGGTCAAAAGAGCTTAAAGATGGAGGTCCGCAAACAAGTTTAAACACCACGTTTACGAAAGATTGCAAAAGGTAAATGCTATCATGATAAGCATTACATGGATAGGAAAGCATACATCAATAAGATTGAAACCAAGCTAGCAAAATGAGGGCATGAACAATGGTATGGATGCAAAGTGCAAATGCAAAGTTAGCAAAAACAAGTGTTAGCAAGGTTGAAAGGACCTTTCGATGTTGTTCCGCAACTAGCTTATTCAAAACAATTGCTAAGAGTGACAAAAAGCCTTCACGACACTTCATAAGAAGTGAGGCTTTTGTCAATGAAAAGGTTATTTATCGAAAAGGACCAAGCAACTGAGCTAACAAGGTTTTATAAGTAGGTTTATGGGTTTTCTATATTTTTTTGGCTTAAAACAAAAATTTTGAAGAGAGAGTGTTGGGTATAGAAATTCTATCTATGGTGGTTTTTTAAAAAAACTAGAGAGAAACAAAAGTTAGATTTTTTTTGAAAGAAAAATATAACATATGGCTTTAGGATTGCTCTATGAGTGGTTTTCCTAAGGGTTTTAGGATCTCAAAAGTGAGGCTAGTCAAAGTTTTTTTTAAAAAGAGTTTTTTTATATACAACATGCAATGCAATGCAAAGGGTGAGACGAACAATATGGTATGCAATGCAACACGGGGTGGGTGAACAAAATGATATGACATGATGAGGTGGTCTAAAACAAAACAAAAGTTAGCCTAAGTTAACTAGCCACAAGTTTAGAATCAAATGGTGGTGCAATGCTTCATAAATCTATCTAAAAAGACACAAAGAAAAAGACTCAAAACACTAATAGGCACACAAAAAGGTCTACAAGTTTCCCAAGATCAAATAACAAAGTGCTCCCTCAATAACATTTAGAAAGAACAACATGAAGTTGTGGTTTTTGTTAGAGCAATGGTACAATGTTACTTGATATTCCGATTAAGGAGTGCAATGTAGACGGTCATATTAATATATATAAATAGATAAATAAAATGAACGGGTTGCCTCCCGCAAAGCGCTTCATTTAAAGTCATAGAGCTTGACTTTCTCACATACCTTCTCATTGATGTGAAGCCATGGTCCTTCGTGCGAGAATTCGAATTATCCATGCAGCTTGTATTGATGACGCCTTTAGTAATCCATCGTGGTTCGCTCTTAACATCTTCATGCGTTGAATGTTGTCACTCGTGCCTTCCTTTGCCAATGTCCTTGGGGCCCTAATTTTGTCCTGAGCTTATGAATTTGATCATGTATGCTTGATGAAACCACAGCCCAAGCTCCTCTTCATTGTTGGCATCCTTATCTCCTTCACTTTGTTCTCGTCATGTTGCTCTTCGCCTCTCCTTCGTGGATTTTCCCCTGCGTCCAGAATAGAACATATACCAAAATATAGCTCTATTGAAAAGTTTATGAAATTACATTTCCAACAAGTGGTCATTCGCTTTAAATGGAGTCCAAACAAGAGAGTTATGACCGTTTTACTTTAGCGCTGCGTGCTATCCAGAAAATTTTCAGAGTGCACGACCTTCGATGTTTTGGCCATAACTTCTTGTGGGAAACTTCGATTGACTTCATTCTTGATTCGTTGGAACCGGAAATTCATGGGGCTTTTGAATATCCAAAAATATAATGCAATTTTCTTCTGAGGTCGAGCAGAATATTGATGATAACAATGACTTCTTACGAATCGATCCGAAGATGTCGATGATCTTGATCTTGTGGTCTTCGGAGCGTCTTGTTGTGCATCCTTGGCTTCAAGGTCATCACCATTGATTCACCAGTGAGTAGCATGGCTCCAATGGTCTGTCTCCATGGTTCTTGCTTTGCCTAAGATGTCAGGATCGAAGGAGGCTCTCGTGCTTTGTGTCGATGATCAGAGTGGTCTCTTTTTTTTATTGTACTCGACTAGAAGCTTTTTGAGCATCCCATGGAGAAGATGGGTGGCATCATGGTTCCTCTAATCTTGTTACCTCCAGCATTGGTCGACTTCAAATCATCAACTTTTGTGCACGAGGTCCTCCAAACATCTTGCGACATCGTCATCACTTTCTCCATTGTTTGTTGCTGCCTCTTCTTCGTTGAATTCCTTGATCATCCTGCACAGAACATGTACCAAAAATCTACTCCATGGAAAGCCTTATGGAATTACCTTTTGAACGAGTGGTCATTGATCTCAAACGGACTCCGGATGAAGTTATGGTCATTTTACTCCGGCACTGCGCTCTGTCCCGAGACATTTCAGAACGCGCAGCGTTGTAAGATTTTACCACAACTCTTCACACCGATCTCCAAAATTCATGATTCTTGATGCGTTGGAAAGAAGGCTTGATGGAGCTTTACAATATTCAATTTTCTATCATGGTACTTCTCTTATCATGGACGAAAATCTCATCACAACAGAAGTACTTTGGAGATGATGATGATCCGATCGCACAATTTTCTTTTTGGGCATGCTTCATCACCTATGGCTTGGACAAAGAAATCTCCAAGATACATTAGCCAAAGATGACACTGATGACATACCTTTTTCATCTTTACTTGTTTTGAGTGTGGGCTCGATAGCGGATGCTGGGCCACTAACAAAAGTTAGCACCTACCACTAAAGAGCGGGTCTTTACGTAGCCATCAACTTGCTTGAGTGAGATTGGAATTGTCAAAGTACGGACATTGAGAACTTCTCAATCGTTTGTGTCTAGGGTTTTACCTGCATTTGTGGACACACACAAGAAACACATTATATATGCAATAATGAAATTAGGGTTAGTCCAAAAAGATAGATAGATCTCCCTAGGGTTCGAGTTGCCGATCCCCGGCAACGGCGCCAGAAAAGCTTATTGACGCTCCTTAGAGCCCAAATTTACGTACCGCAAGCGCACAGATCGTGGTAGCTTTTCCCTTAGAGTACTCCCCCAAGGTTTATCAATTCGTGGATCGGAAGCGAACCGACTAGAGTTTACCATCTAATCTATCGAACCTATCCTAAATAAGAAGTGAAGATTGCATATAAACTGAACACTCGATAGATATGAATGAAGAATAAGTGTTCATCACACTCGCAACCGTAGATGAGATAACACAACCATTGAGCTAGGGCCTATCGTCTCTAGGTACAGTTCTAGTCAAAAAGGTGATCAAAACATAGATTGCATCTCAACTAAAGGTACACGAAATCATCTCTCAGAAAGGGGGCTCGCAAGCGGCCTACTTTCCCAAGGTCACCGGTGCGAGGTGCGTGTCGACGCCTAAGGTTTCCCAAAGGTTTACCCCCAAACTCCCACCATGTGCTCTTACTCGAAGCTCCTCCACTTGGTGGCTGCGCAACGACTCCCATGGTACTCGCCATCGATCCTATTCCACATCATGTCGTCGCTAGAATTTTTCCCTCCGCCATGCTGTCACCACACCGGGGTAATCAACCAACTAGCTAAAATACGCTACCTCAACGTATCCGCAAGATATAGACTAATCACCACGAATAGATCTAATCTTACTATGAACATATGAATTCATCACATATGAGAAAGAAAGCATGCATTGAAGTAGACCAAAGTCGAGACAACTAGAATAAAGAGTAGATTGATATCACCATCGTGTGTGTATATACCCCGACGAATGTTGGGGATGACTCCTGAACTCCATCATGGCACAACCTCGCAGGGAGGCCATGGCGGCTAGGGGTGGCCTAAGACATCTCCTAGGTACCCTCGAAGACTCGCGGCGGCCGTCAGCCTCCTCCGGTCTTGGACGTAGGTTTTTGTCGAGTTCTGGGTGGATTGATTCCCCAAGTTGAATACGGTGCGAGCTATGTATAAGCCGAGGAAGCCACCGATCGAAGGGGAGGCCGAACCGCCTCGGAAACGGGCTAGGCCGGCCGGCCTCATGGGCCTAGGTCAGCCGGCCTACCCTCTTTCGGGACCGCCTTGGTCTCCTGTTTCGCGTGTAGACTCCTCGCATCTTCTAGAGTTTATGTCCTTCACGATTGCACCCCTTTGGACGTCGTTATCTTAGAGATATCTTCGAGGAAAGGATAGGATAGGGAATCCTTCCTTAAATCTTCATTTGCTTTGCTTAATCCCGAAGTATCTTGATCTCATCTTCGTGGGCTTGGTCCTTTGGGCTCTCTTGGAGGATGGATGTGCATGAATGGGCTTCGAATCAACATGGCCTTTGGTCCTTCCTTTGGGCTTTGGCCTTTGTCTTTCTCCGTGTTAGCGCTCGATCACGGGCCTCGTCATTTCATGCTCCAAAATAGGCCAAAAACCTGCAAAAAACGAAGTTCCTCCAAAATATACGTGCAAATGTGAAAATGACCAATAATTAGGCCTGGGTTAGGACGGTTAGTGATTTTGATATTAAATTCATGTCATTATCAAGAATAAACAAGGGATAAAATGGGTACTTAAGGAGCGCCAATAGTGAAGTATTTGTGAAACTCTTTACTTATATGGATATTCTAAAATGTTCCTAGTCGGAGTTCATGAGAGGACACACATGAATATTAGACTAGCACATGTATTAGTTGATTGACTACGTTTCACAAGTCATGGACATGTGGATGTCAAACTAATAATGTGGGCTCATGTAAGACATGAGACTGAACTGACCCAACGCGAGATGTTGATTTCTCATTACACAATATGTACGCTGTGTCTTTAAACCTGAGATTGTCATATGTACTCAAGATGTGAACCGACTTACTTAGGAGCCATCAAACGCTATTCCGTAACTGGGTAGTTACAAAGGTGGCTTTTGTGTTTGTCAAGAAGCATATTGTGAGACATTGTCAGTCAAGATGGGATTTGCCCCTCTCTATATGAGAGAGATATCTCTGGGCCCTCGAGTGACTCAGATCAAGAAGTGCATGGCCATGCGAAGGTTAAGAGTTAACCAAGGATCTGAATCACGGTATCGAGAAAGAGAGGTCAGCTTGGAGCTAGACCAAATATCGTGACACAAAAGGAACAACATGTATATGACATTGTGACGGCTCGTAGGATATATTCTTTGCATGCGTATAGGAGTTGATATGTCTTGCTAGAGGCCACTGTCTGCTATTGGGCCGAGTAAGAGTACTCGGGCCATGTCTATTCGCATGTGAGCCTATAGGGTCACACACTTAAGGGAAAGAAGCTTAATAAGGATGAGATCCAAATTAGACTGGGCATAGGTGCACTAATGGGCCTCTCATGCCCAAAAGGGATGTCTAAGGTGGGGCCCAAGAGGAGCCCACCTAGGGGGCACCCCAGGAGCTATAAAAGCAAAGGGGGATGCCCAAAGGCTAACCCTAATCGGTGCTACAGTACCCACGTGTGAACAATAGCCGGCGCTACAGTACCGCGCGTGAACAATAGCTGGCGCTACAGTACCCCCCCCCTTGCGTGAACTGTAGACGCCCCCTCCTGTGCGCCGAGCCATAGGTTGCCCTCGCGGACCTAGCAGTCCGGATCGCGATGCTTCTTCCCGTACGTGTGGACTTCATGGAGGTGCTGCGCTTGCTGCACAAGGACGAGCCATTCGTGAGGTGGTTCACACAACTGCACATCCGGCTTCCATTTGCACTACACCAACGCATTACAGAAGTTCTGTACCCGTGCATCTAGTGGTAATCCTGTGATCTATAATAGCAGTAATTCCTGGGTATGGGTAGAAAAATTTTGTTTTTCGGTGCCCGTTTCCCTACACTTTGCACGTCCTTGGCCGGGCAAGGCACCGGCGGTGCAAGCAACGTCGTGCGCACCCTGGCACTCGGTCACGCGTTCGCGGCCCCCTGGCACTCCAGGACCGCGGTGCAGCGGCGGCTCAGACGTCGCGCATGCAGGGCAAGGCCCAGGCACAGCACGGTGCAAAGGCAGCTGTGATTGCGCGGAGGCAGAACGCGATCGACGACGGTTAAAAAACTCGGCTCGTGTGGCAAGGTGGCACGGCAGCAAGGCCATGGACTTGGCCGCATGTGCATGTGCGTGCACGCCCGTAGAGCGCTCAGCAGAAAGCCGCCGAGGCGCCCGTGTGCGCCACGCCGCGACGTCGTGCGAATTGCGCGGCGAGCAAGGCCGCGGCGCGGTTTGGGTCAAGGTGGGTTCACGGGGTCCTTGGCCATGATTACGTGTGTGCGGGCCCTTGGCAAAGCTAAGGCCGCGACATAGCCACAACATGCGGGCGGGATTCTGGCAAGGCCAGACTACGGCGATGCTGGGCAGCAAGGCAGAAATAGCTCGGCGGCGAGGTCCCTGCATAAAACCAGGATGGGGAACGGGTGGCCCTAGGGCGAGCTAGAAGAGGGTTCATCGGCACTTGGCCGGCAGCAAGAGAGGGGTTCGGGGTGGAGTGGTGGCAGGACTCACTGTCGAGCACGAGGAAGACGGCTCGGTGCGGTGGCGAGTCGATGCCGGGGGCGAGTCGAGGCTGTGCATGTCGCGCAACTCCACTGATGGCGTCGATCGGGGCACTGGCTCGGTGAAACTTCTCTCTTCCGGCGGCGATGGTCCTCCTCCTTCTCTTCGGCTCCCTCCTCCTTCTCTTCTCCTCCTCCTTGCCTTCCTCTGCTTCTCCACTGGTGGCGGTGGCAGAACAGGGGAAAGAATTCCCCAAGGGGGCTCTAGGGTTTTGCTGCGGCCGGACGGGGCTTTATAGGTGGTGCGGCTAGGGTTGGGTGGCCCAGACGTCGAGGATGGCACGGATGGAATGGACGCGGAGCAAGGCGACGTGGAGCGCATTGGAGGCCTCCGCGGCGGGGACTTGGCGCGCAAGCGAAGGGACAAGGCAGCGCGGGCAACGGCAGGATTCGCGGGCATCTGCAGGGCGGCAGTTGAGGCCGTTCCACGGCATGTCGCGGAGCGGGGAAGGGTGCTATGCGCGGCTGAGTGCGGGAGCAGGTGAGGCGGGGGCAGCGCAGCGGCGTCTAGGTGAAGGAGAAGAACAGGGGAGAGGCGGCTGACGTGCGGGGCCAGACGGTCAGCGTCACTAGGAGAGGGGAAGAGGAAGCGGCGGGGCGCTGGGCTAGCAAGGCAGGCCGTGCGTGGCTCGCGCGGGTTTGGCCAAGTGACGTGTTTTGGGCTGGAATGGGCCAGAGCGGAGTAGGCCGGCGGGAAAGGGGCGAGCTGGGCCAGCGGAAGGCTAACGGGTTGGGCTGGCGAGAGGGTTGTTAGGCGGGCTGGATCGGGTTGCGAGCAGGCCGGGTTTTGGCTTGGGTTACGGAGGTTTGGGGCTGAGGTTTAGCTGGGTTCAGGCCCAAAGCAAGTTAGGGGTTTGGTTAGTATCTGAATTTAATTTGAATGGCTCAATTCAAATTGAATTCCACACAACTTCAAACAAAACCATTAAAACCGAAATAAACATGGTAGAGCCAGAGTAAATCCAAATAACTCCAAATAAATCACACTATCATTATCATCCCTTATATTTAAATAGATTTTATTTTCTAGGAATTTAGAGAGAATTAGAAGACAACCTTATATTATTCTAGCTACTAACACAATCACACAAAAAGTTTTTGAAAATCCACATTTTTGGAGAATTTAACATTCTGTAAAAATTATGGGATGTTACAAACTCCCCCCTTAAAAGAATCTCGTCCTCGAGATTGAGGGCTTACCAAGGTTCCGATGAACAAAAACTTTTTGGAGTCAAACGATATTAAAGCTTGGAGTCTTCAGCGAGATACTCACTAGTCATGGCGTAGGGTGCATCTCTGGCTTCCCTTCCTGTCAGGTGGGTGAGTTGACCACATTCGGCGGTACGTGGGGTCTGCTGAGCTGTCTTGTTTGTGGATCCTGAGGCTGGACCGGGCGTACGATTCTTCTTCTCAGGACAGTCAGAAGCCTTGTGCCCTGGCCTGTTGCAGGCAAAGCAGACAAACGGCGCGAACAGAGTGTTGGGCCTCTACGTAGGCGGCTGACGGGGGTAGCTTGCTTCCCCTTGGGTCTGTCCTCCATAGCTCCTGTTGCTCGGGTACTTGTGGTTTCCCTCTCCAAAGTTCTCATTCGACCGGTTGAAGTCGGAACAGAAACTGTTCCTAGGTGGAAAGTGGGATGTGTTCCTTGAGTTCTGGACGTTCCTGTCGTTAGGCTGATCCTCAAACTTCCTCTTGGTACGTTGGTGATCCTCCCGTCCAAGCCTTTCTCTCTCAATGGTGATGCAACGGTTCACCATGTTGCAGAGTGTGGGGAACTCACATCCGGCCACCATCTGGCGAATCCCGTGGTGCAAGCCGCGATGAAACCAAAACTGCTTCTTCTCCTCGGTGTTGGTGTCGCCGGGGGCGTACCTCATCATCTTCGTGAAGTGACGCTCATATTCCTCCACCTTCATGGTGCCCTAGGTCATGGTGCAGAGGTCTTGGGCTTTCTGAATGAGAACTTGCTTGGTCTGCGTGATGTGAGCATCCCAAGTGATGTGAGCAGGGTCTGCGTGTAAGTTGCAATAGCTGTCCTACCATGATTTGGCAGGACCCTCCAGCTGGTGCACAGCAAGGGCAACGCACTCCTCGTCATTGCAGTTAGTGAGGTCAAGCTTGGTCTCAATGATCTTGAGCCAGTCATCGGCATCCATTCTGTCTTCTGAGTAGCTGAACGTTGGGGCCTTCAGACAGATGAACCTTTCTATCTTGCGGTGCAAACCCTCTTCCTGGGGTCCGGGGTGCTGTCCCCGAAGCTGGACTCCCTGCTCAGGGAGCTGGGTCAGACACTGCATCCACTGGGTCTGAGCAGCCATAACCTCGGCGAAGTTAGGCAGCGGTGGCGGAGGTGGTGCTTCCGGACGGTTGTTTCTGCCTCTGCTTCTTGGTTGTGGTGCGGGTGCAGCTTCGACTTCGTTCTCTTCATTGCCATTCTCGTCCTCACCTTCTTCCACCTGCCCCACAGGGTGTTGAGGGGCTTGGGTAGTCAGGGCTACGCCTCTGCCACGCCCCGCAGGCTGGGCGGCTGTGTCCACGTCCACGTGCTGCAACAACAGCTTCTTCTCGAGCGGCTTCTTCAAAGCGGGCCATCAGACGGTTGGACCTCCGGGTCGACTTCTTCTAAGAAAGATAGACGAAGGACTAACTCGATACTCACCACAAAAGAGCACAAAACTCTACACTACACTCAAGGATAAGAACCATAACAAGGCAACTAAGACGCAATTAAGATTTAAGCACTCAATCATTCAAACATTCCTAATCTAGCACACTTTTTCCATCTAGTCGCTTCGTAGCTGCTTCAAAGGGGTAGTCTCTACTTCATGGTGAGCAAGGTTTCTCGGAAGTCAACCGAGATCACTTCCATCTAATTCAACGAGGCTTCGTAAGGAACTGCATCAGCGTAGGTAAGAGAATGAGTCAAGGAATGAGGGAAAATGAGTCAAAGGTAGTAATCACTAGTTCAAGGGGGTATAGTAAGCATAAAGAGTCGTTTAGAATGTTCTAGATCTATCGGCCAATCCTATGGCTCGTGCTACGGTCAAGTATGCTCTGATACCAGCTGAAATGACCCGGGTTTCTGAAAGAATAACCCGAATCCCTGTATCGTCGTGATAGTCCCCGGATCAGTAGCTATCACATACAGAATTTATTTCAGGCAGTAAATTAGTTCATACCTACTTAATGAGATCCAAACATGGGTTTAATTATTACAGAATCTAGAGGATTTGTTGTATGAATCTTTTATTACAAGCCCATTGGGCTAAATCGAAACAAATAGAAAGCGGTAGCGGTAGCTAGTCTTCGGGCCTTCCTTCATCTTGGACTTCAACTCCATAGGCAGAACTCGAGTGTAGCACGGACTTGTAAACTTCAGTCGTACCATCCGTCGTTGTTGGCGTCGAACTCCCGATGGGATCCTGCATCTTGCCAAACTATCCCCAAGTACGGGATAGGTTCACGTCGCCATCCGTATGCAAGCTTTAAGTGGATGCAAAAAAATAGAAGAGTAGCCAATGGATAGGCTGGGATTTCCTATGCAAGCAGCGAGCAAGTATGTCATCCAAATCACCTGGACGCAGGCCATTCCGGCATTTCGGACTCCCGGTCAACTATCTTCTCTAGAAGAAAGTAAAAACCCACCAACCCAGCTCGAGAACTCCCTTTCTCTAGCCTCAGCTGCTATCCAAGCAGGAAAGTAGACTAGTGGGAGGTAGAAATCAGGTAACACTACTCTATGAAAGTGAAGCCGGATCAAGAGCTGTACATGACCGAGTACGTGGCTATACGTATAGTTTTCACCCTGCCGGGGTTGTAAACCTGTACCCACTCGCCCCGACGCCAGTTGGCAGCAACTCTGACTAACCCCAAGGCACCGGTCTAACGAAACTAACGGCTACGGCACCATCCTGTCCTCCCAGTTTGGGATGCATCCTCCTGCAAGAGGTTGCTCGGGATTGTGAGGCCCTCCCTTGCCATTCGGAGTTCTACAAGGCTAGTACCACCCCAGCACTGAACTTCCCCCGCATAATGATACCCTTATCCTACTAAAAGGTCTAGTGTCACTCATAGCTAGCTCGGACCGGTCCACCCTCATAATGGATAAGTGGTGTGCACGTTTGACATAGTTTCGTCACTAGGTCCACTAACTCGACTATATTGCCGGGGCGAGCATCTCCCACGCGTACCCTCCCTAATGGTCCGCAAAACGCACCCATTACAGGTATCGCCTCGTGTAGCCGCCCGTGTCCACCGACCACCTCGCACCCGCCACAGGTGCCCCATAGGGAGTGCCCAAATACACACCCACAACAAAACAAAAGCTCGCCCCCCGCTAAAGAAAAGGTCCCTAGCCACCAACTCCCATATGTGGAATCTTCACTCATGCCAAGACTATCAATCACATATTCCCACACAAAGCATGCATAGCAATATATCTTTACCATTCAAACATGGTATAATATAGGCATTCAAGAAATACAGTAATAAAGTAGGCGATGCAGGTTCATCTCCTATAACAGAAAAGTAATGCAGTAGCATAACTAGCATGCAATGTCTAATAGGGATTCAAATCATAGATGTGCGTGAACCTGAGGGTTCCTCGAAGTACTCCTGAGTCTCCTGGTAGTCCTGGTCATTGGTCGTCTCTTCAGCAGCAGGACCTAGTTGTAGATACGTATAAAGATAGGGACTAAAGTGCAAAAACACACAAAACTGCTCAAATAAGATCTAACTCACAACAAAACCTACTCTAACGCATAGAGCATGATTTTAGAAGAATTATGAAACTAGTTTCATAATTTTTGGAGCTCCGGTTAATTTATTATGAATTTTCTAAGTTCAAATCAATTTCTGAAATTAATAAATGATTTTCGAAAAAAAACAGACAGCTCGACACGTGGCAGCCTCTGAGCGTGCCATGTGTCATGCTGACGTCAGCACGGGTTAGCGGACGCTGATGTCATTACTTGGTCAACGTTGACCATGTCAATGGGTCCACGTCCGGGTGGGGTCCACATGTCAGCGACACTGTGTCACTGACCAGTGGGTCCCGTGTGTCAGGCCGGGTTAAAAGAAAAAGAAAAAAAGGGATAACTGGGGTTCTGGCTCAAAGAGGGATTGGGTCGGTCGGCTCGGCCCAAAAACGACTCGGCTTGGCGGCTCAGGGTAAAAGGGCCGGCTCGGGATGTCAGCTCGGCCCACGGCTTGAAGGCCGGTTTGGTTCGGCTCACTGGATTGGGCTGGCGGCCCAATTTCTCCTCCTTCTTCTCTTCTTTTTCTTCTTTTCTTCTCCTCCTCTTCTCACTGACGGTGCAGGCCCACGGGTCGGCGGCTCCTCTACTTTCTCGCTTCCTCGCTTCCTCTTGCCGGCGGGCTGCTCCAACAGGCCAAGGCAGGGGCGCGCGGCAAGGGCAAGGCCACGACGGAGTGGAGCCGAGGGCGACACGATGAGATGGGGCTGGGGCTTGGTTAGGGCTAGATAGCTCGGTCTCGGTATGGCCATGGCAAGGCGGCGGCACAAACTTTACTCTCCTTCGTCTTGGGCAGGACAAGACCGACGGCGGCGGCACCTGGTGGTGTGGTTTGACGTAGGTTGTGAGAACCGCCCAATTTGATACTATTTTAAATGAACCGCCGGTCATTATCATCCAGATGAGAGTTAACACGTGCTTGCCGGAGAGCGTGACACGTGTTATCCCACATCTAGAGACACGAATAACCGACACGTCATTCATCCAAAATAATATAAAATCCGGTAGTCCCAGTATGTGCTCCAACATACGCCCAGAATCAGCATATGCACATACCGTTTACAATCGAATACATCGCCAAAAATCCACAAAGAGCAGTTTTATACAATCAGAGTTCACAGCTTAATATTACAAGTTCAACATAGGTGGGTTTCAAACTTCACTTACAAGCCTTTGGCTCACGAAAGCCATATTAAACAGAAACATAAAGTTTATTGCATTTACATGCTCTCGCGAAGCTCGATTACGATAAAGACTTACTAAGGTAATGACGCCTTGCTCAAGGACATCATTACAGCCACCACGACCTATTCTTCCCCCTCGTTTGGATCAGCGGGGTAGAAATGGCCGAACACCACTTCGGACTCACCTGCAACTAGGTTTAGAAAGCAACCTGAGTACAAAAGGTACTCGCAAGACTTACGCGGTTACGTACACAAGGATCATGCAATGGCTCAAATAAAAGCTTTAAGGTTAAGTAATTATTGCATAAGCACTAGCTCTCTACACTATCACCTAGCAGAATTAATTAATCTTGCCCAACCCCAAACAATTTTAGTTGATTAAGAGAGTAACATAAACTATAACTGTTCATAGCTGTAACATGAACCATTCTCATCATAAATGATAATCTATGAGGAGTTCATGGGTTAAAGAGCGTGCTCATAACCGAGAGCGCGGCAATTCGAATTGGTTATAACCTTGCAAGGGTGTACTACTTTACCCACACGACGCGAGGACCATGCGACTCACCCAACCGACCAAAGTTGGATAAGGGAGTACTCGCGTCAACCGTTCCCAACATGGCTCGATCATTGAACCTCACACCTAGATTACGAGTAGAGACTTAGTTCCACCAGGGACATCTCTAAACTTTCCTACTCATAAGTCCACCTGGGGACACACTAAGCCTCTCTGCAAAGCCCGTAGCCACGTATCTAGGACTGCACATCAATGATCAAGTCAAAGAAGGTAATTGGCTTATCTGTTCCATTATATTGGATATGTGGTAGCACGGAAAGTTGCTCAAAACCGACGTCGTCCACTCGGTCCTTAATCGATCCAAGCGGACTATGCCCATGTGACTTCATTCTCGAGGCCCTAACATTCCGCTCGAATCTCGGTACTCCCACTTCATCACCACCCAAACCGAACCAGTGCGATCAAGGATTATCGGTAAGTGTGATCCTCCAAACCATTCCTGTCTAGCGAGCAAAATGAGTATTCTAAGCAGGGCTAAGCATCTAGTCAGGTTAAGTTATTAACTGTCTAATTGGTGCCAAGGATATGAATAAATGAATCAAGGAAGGAGAATGCATCAAAGTAGGTACAAGCATGCAATACATACATAATATATAACCCAACAGTACCCGGTGAGATAGCTAAACTAGTCAAATTAAATAGGTGCAAGGGATTATGCTTAGCTGCTTGCCTTGGTTAACTTCGGGGTCGACCATGAACTGGACTCCGGGTTCAGGCTCGACGGACTCGGCAGGCTCAACGGGTTCGTTCTCCGACGGTTCAGCCACTATAATGCATGAATGAGATGCTAGAATTAGCATGATGCCATAATTGTGCAAGAAATGCTATGCACGAAATGAGATGCATGCATTAGTGTGATACCCTAGATTATGCAAGGGTGATACGACATGCATAATGAATGGCACATATGCGATGACGCACAAACGTAACACACGCGACGACAAATAATCACTATCATACACGCGAACTGAAAAGCTATATCAAGAATAAGCAAATAAACTTATACAGCAAGCATAAATCACAAATTAAATTGAGCAAGCAAAGAACATTATAAGGAACTCACGAAAATTGGTTTTGCAGAAAAAACATTTTCCTATAAGTAATCATAAATAGATCAATTTTCAGCTACTCTAAGCAAGATAAATCAGAAAAGGAATGCAAACTAAACTAAACAAATCCAAGAAAATTATCTTAGCTACAAGGCATGAAAACAAAGCTAACAAAACTGGTTTTGCCATTTTATCACTTTCCTGCACAAAGTTCTATATTAAACCACATTTTGGACAGCAAGCACGAAATCGAAATGAAACCCTAACGAACAGCAAGGAAACAAGTGAACAAGTTGCACTACTGGAAACTAAACATTAAAAGGAGTCTAACAAAATTTAGTTTGACATTTTTCGAGCAGTACACAAATAACCAAGCATTAAACTCACTTTTGCAAAATAAAACTATAGATAATTCTACAACAAAGTAACATGCACAACATTATTTTTCCTAAGTAGATCTCAGCTAGGGGAAACCAAAAAACAAGTTTCATAATTTTTGGAGCTATACATGAATTTATACACATTTTGCAAGATTGCTGCATAAGGAAAAACTCTTGAAAACGCTGGGTGCACCCGGAACCGACCACACCCGCCAGCCAGAGGCCGACAGGTGGGGCCCAAAGGCCAGCGGCCCACCCCAGGCCGGGCCAAGGCGAGGCCAGTGGCCTTGACTGCCCGGGGGCGCGGTCACGGCACGCGCGCGGCGCGAGGTGGCGCGGCGAGGCAGGGCCGGAGCGGACCAAGGGCGGCGCGCACGGGGAAGAGGAGGAGTAGGCGAGCCTCACCGGCGGTGATGCGGGCGAGGAGCGGCGGCGGAGGGGCGGGGCGATGGACAGGGGCGGTGGCGCGGCGAACCGGCGCGGCGGCGGCCCTGCAGGGGAGGGGAAGGAGCCAGATATGGAGGGGAACGGGTCGAGGAGGGGTAGGCGATGCTTCCCCCGCGAAGAATCAATGGGAGACTCACCGACGGCGACAAACCACGACGGCGACGGAGCTCGGACGTCGCGGCAATGGAGGATGCGGGAAACGGGCTAGGGTTTGAGGCGGGGAACGGGACCGGGCTCGACGCGGATAAGGGAAGGGCGATGAGAGGAGGGAGGGGTTGGCACGGAAGACGACGATGGCCGGCACGTGGCACGGAAGCAGGAGTTGACCGGCGGCGACGACGCGGGCGTGCGGAGGAAAACAGAGAGGGAGGGAAGGGGAGACTGACAGGTGGGGCCCGTGCGGGATTTTTATTTTCTTTTCTCTTTTTTTCCTGGGTTGTGACATAGGTGGCCGGAATGGCGGTGCGCGTGCGGTGGAGCGGCTCAGGCTTGGCAAGGAAAAGGGCTCGGCGACTCGACTTGGCACGTCCATGGCCGGCCAAGGCAGCAGCGGTGCAAGCAACGTCATGCGCACCCGCGGGAAGCCGCGGCACGACACGCCGGTGTGGTCAAGGAAGGCAAGGATAGAGCTCGGTCGCACGTTCGCGGCCCCCTGGCACTCCAGGACCGCGGCGCGGTGGCGGCTCAGACGTCGCATGCGCGCAGGGCAATGCCCAGGCACGGCACGGTGCGAAGGCAGCTGTGATTGCGCGGAGGCATAGCGCAATCAACGACGGTGAAAGAACTCGGCTCGTGTGCCAAGGTGGCACGGCAACAAGGCCATGGACTTGGCCGCGTGCGCATGTGCGTGCATGCCCGCAGAGCGCTCGGCAGAAAACCGCCGAGGCGCCCGTGTGCGCCACGCCACGACGTCGCGCGGCATGCGCAATGAGCAAGGCCACGGTGCAGGGTTCACGGGGTCCTTGGCTATGGTTACGCGTGCGCTGGCCCTTGGCAAAGCCAAGGCCGCAACACGGCCACAACATGCGCGCGGGATTCCGGGAAGGCCGGACTACGGTGACGCTGGGCAGCAAGGCGGAAAGAGCTCGACGGCGAGGTCCCTACAAAAAACAGGGATGGGGAATGGGTGGCCCTAGGGCGAGCCAGAAGAGGGTTCATCGGCGCTTGGCCGGCAGCAGGAGAGGTGTTCGGGGTGGAGTGGCAGCAGGACTCACCGTCGAGCGCGAGGAAGACAGCTCGGTGCGGTGGCGAGTCGATGCCGGGGCGAGTCGAGGCTGTGTAGGTCGCGCAGCTACGCTGATGTAGTCGATCGGAGCGCTGGCTCGGTGAAGCTTCTCTCCTCCGGCGGTGACAGTCCTCCTCCTTCTCTTCGGCTCCCTCCTCCTTCTCTTCTCCTCCTCCTTGCCTCCCTCTGCTTCTCCACTGGTGGCGACGGCGGAACAGGGGAAAGAATTCTCCAAGGGGCTCTAGGGTTTTGCTGCGGCCGGACGGGGCTTTATAAGTGGTGCGGCTAGGGTTGGGCGGCCCGGACATTGAGGACGGCACGGATGGGATGGACGTGGAGCGAGGCGACGTGGAGCGCATCGGAGGCCTCCGCAGCACGACGGCGTCCGCGTGAAGGAGAAGAACAGGGGAGAGGTGGCTGACGTGCGGGGCTGGACGGTCAGCGTCATAGGGAGAGGGGAAAGGAACCGGCGAGGCGCTGGGCTAGCAAGGCAGGCCGTGCGTGGCTCACACGGGTTGGGCCAGGCGACGTGTTTTGTGCCGAAACGGGCTTGAGCGGAGCAATTTATGTATTTAAATATGAGTAATTTAAGTTCGGGTAAGTAATTTAATTTAATTAGTGCTATAGTAGAACCATTTAAGTAGGAGTTCAATGATACTTTAGTTTGTAGTTACGTAGTAGTAAATTAGTTTAGAAAATTAGTTCTACGCATTTATTATTACAATTGCAGTACTATTAGAAACGTGTTATAAATTAATTATGATTTAGAATAGAATTTGGCATATGCAGTATAGAATTTGAGTGTCATCACGTAGTTATGAATACTTATACGTTGTAGTTGAATTTCATACTTAGTTTTTACGGATTATTGAATAAGGTAGTGAAGTAAAGAGTATAACTCGATAAGTATTATGTGATATACAGATATGTCGAGCAAGATGCAGTTTCAAGTATTTTATGGTGAATACAATGTTATGTATGGGCCAAATGGAGTAGATCTTTCTGCCTTTAAGCGCACATCTAGCGGCATAGATAAACCTCTGGAAAGGAGTTTTGGTTCCATATGTAAGTAGCTGCAGCGTGGGTTCCATGTTGATCCGTTGGACACATGTGATCACTATCTAGTCTCTTGTTAATTGGGAGGTAGAAAGTGAATTATGGGAATTAATGATGATACACAGCACTGATGACTGGCAGAAGTACATGCAAGCAGCTCTAGAGCGTGGGTGGCCTCTGGCCATTCTTGTTCAAATTCAGGAGAAGACACAAAATGAAATCCAACATTGTGCAGATCAAGGAACTCCGAGTATTCAAAGAGAGACCAATTATGTTGAGCAAGATGAGTCAGAAGAGACAGAGAACCAAAACATGGGACCACAGGGCCTTGCTGATGAGGGAGAGAGGATACATAGCATTGTGGACGAGATGGAGGCAAGAGACCAAACCGCAATAGAGATGAAAGAATATGAGGACTCATCTGATGACGAGCAGTACTCATTGCCAAAAGAGTGGAAAGAGCATGATTTTGGCAGTCATGTCGCAGAAGATGTATGAAATCAGGAGTGGGAGTACAGAGGGAACGAGGTAGTGCAAGGTGCAACATATCCAAACATTGAAGCCGTAAAAGATGCTGTGAGACTATGGGCAATCTCATTGAAACGAGAATTCAGAGTCGTAAAGTCTGGCAGTAAAGAATATGAGGTGAAGTGTGTGAATGCTGGATGTCTATGGCGAGTACATGCATTCAAGGGAAAATGGAAGTCAAACTGGAAATGTTCCATTGTCACAGAGCACACTTATTTGCTGTCAGAAGTTCTTCCCTCGCATCGCAATATATCATGCGACTTTGTTGCAAAGCAAATATATGGGTTTATTATGGACAACCTAAATTATGAGCCAAAAATGATTGTTCGACACATTGAGCAGACTTACCAGTACACAATCAGTTATTTGAAGGCATGGCGGGCTAAACAAAGGGTGTTCGAGATGCGGTTCGGCACATACGAGGCATCATATGATAACCTACCTCGTATGTTATCCCAGGTTACTGCTAGAAATCCTGGAAGCTTTTATGACACATACCTTGTACCAGCCGTGACTAGGGGACAAAGAATTATGCAACGAGCCTTCTTTTGCATAGGTGCTTGTGTTAGAGCATTTCAGTTTTGTCTTCCGGTGATCTGCATTGATGGCACATTTTTGACTGGAAGGTATAAAGGTCAGATACTCACCTGCAATCGGTGTAGATTGCAACAACCAAATTGTTCCGCTCGCATTTGCATTTGTTGAGAATGAGAACATAGACAGTTGGTATTGGTTCCTTGAACGAGTGAAGAATCATGTTGTTGCTGCATGTCCAGATGTGTGCCTTATTAGTGATAGGCATGCAGGTATCCTGCAATCAATACTGAAATTGCAACGTGGAACTGCGACAACGCCTCCATTATGGCCTGATGTCCAAAACAGGTGGTGCATTAGGCATATGGGTGCAAACTTCTATGAACACTTCAAGAACAAGGATCTTAAGAACCTGTTTAAGAGGTTGTGCCACCCAAAATCAACAGAGAAAATTCAATGCATTATGGCAGATGCTTGATCAGTTGACTGCAGAGCTAGTGAAGGTAAGGGCATCAGGAGTAAGCACGAGTCAGGCTGCAGAGGCTAGGGATTCAATTGAGAAGCCGTTTTCACACTGGATTCGAGGTGCACCTAAGGAGAAATGGTCATTCCTTTATGATACCAACGGAATACGGTATGGTATTCAGACAACTGAACCATGCAGAGTGTTTCAATATAGGTTATGCGTTCTTGTCATGCCTTTCCACTTGTGGGAATTGTTGAGTTCATCATGTATGGGTGCATGAAGTATTTCAGAGAGCGTTACACGGCTGCAAGCATAAACATCAACAACCCCCAAATTCAGTTTTGCAAAAGAGTGACACAATATATGCAAGAGAAGATTGAAAAGGCCAAACTGCACTGCGTCATATCCACAGGTACAATGGAGCATAGATTTGAGGTTCTATGCAAGGATAGAAGTGGTCGTGGTATCCGTAGAGATAGGGTGGTACAGGAGAGTTTGATTACAGTTGATGGCAAAGCCTTCTGCTCCTGCATGAAGCCTAAGTTATTGCATATGCCATGCTCCCATCTCATTGTGGCATGTGCAGAGTCTGCGTTACAGCCAGGACTATTTGTTTCACCGTACTTTAGCAAGGAAGCAGTTGTATCCACATGGGGACATGAGGTATACGGGATTGGAATTGTGGGGCCTTTCACTCAGGATAATGAGAATAAGATGTTTATTCCTGATCCAGCCACTAAGAAAGGCAAAGGCCGCCGTCAGACACGTCGTATTCGGAATGGTATGGACGAGTCGGAAGCAAGCAAGGCACAAAAGCGTTGCAGCCAATGTGGAGCATTGAGTCACAACTACAAGAAGTGTCCTCAGAATGCACTGCACGATGCTGCTGACGTCGGTCCTTCCGGAAATCCCAGAGATGGAGCACCTCCTACGTTCAGACGAGCATCGGCGAGAATTGCTCGTGGAAGGCATTCGGTATCATGATCCACAATTGTATTTCATTATTTGTAATATGTAGTAATGAAATATGGCAGGTATGTAATGAAGTATTATTGTATTTATGTGTCCAGTTTGTATGAAATATATATTTACCTATGTGTTCTCATATATTTTTGAATGCAGGTATGGAGATGGACTCCTTGCTAGACCCAGTGATCGACTCGAGCCACAGGTCTTACTTTGCAGCTGTTGAGCACCGAGCCCTAGAGGTGCTACGTCCTCGCCCACCCGGCGAGTAGATCTCTATACACCACGATTGGTGTGACCGGTATGTAATGAAATATTATTGTTTATCACTTTTGTATTCGTCGGTATTCCTTTGTTTCGACATTTTTTGTTTTTTTGCAGGGTTACGTGAGGCCGGCCTACTGACTCTGAGCCGTCTTGTCGAGGTTGGGCCTATTCAGCTCGACCGATCCCTCCTGACGGCGCTCGTTGACAGATGGAGGCCGGAGACACACACGTTCCACCTCCCGTGTGGGGAGATGACTCCTACGCTGCAGGACGTGGCCTACCTCCTCGGCCTCCCTATCGTCGGGGAGGCTGTAGGTCCGTGTGTGGTGGCGGCCTCATGGAAGGATGAGCTGGAGGCCCGTTTTGCCCTGGTTGACCGCGTGGACGAAGCAGGTCCGATCAACCCGCACCCACGAGCATCAGGTCCTTCGAAGACCTGGTTCCTACAGTTTACAGTACGTATTCATTGCATATATAAATTTAATTGTTACAATTCACATGTTCCATTGCCAGTTGAAACCATTAATCTTAATTGTTAATGCAGCCTGCCTTGTTGGCTGCGGATGCCGACGAGTACAGTGTGACCAGATCGCTGGAGGCGTACCTACTTTGGTTGTTTGGTTACATCATGTTCAACAACACTCATGGCAACTCGGTCGATAGGATTCTCCTTCCGTATGCACGGGAGATTGCGGATGGGGACGAGGATGTACCGCCCTACAGCTGGGGTGAGGCGGTACTTGCAGCCACTTACCGTGGACTCTGCGATGGGTGCATGAAGACACATGGGAACGCTATCCTGTCAGGGTGCCCACTACTGCTACAGCTTTGGTCGTACGAGAGGCTAGCCGTTGGTTGCCCCTTGGTCAGCCACGAGCCTTACCACGGGGGCATGTACGGCGACGAGGAGGACGAGAGGCCCACTATGGGAACTATCTGGATCTGGCGTCAGGTATGTTCGCAACAAACCTAATTTTGTTATTCATTGTTACATGATGTATTAGCGCACTTTTAATTTTACTTATTCGGAATGCAGAGGACCTGGGCACATGCGCGGGTTAGACGCGCATATCCTGAGTTTGTTTCGGAGCTCGACATGCTGACGCCCGAGGACGTTGTCTGGGAGCCTTACAGCCCAGAGGCTGTGGCTACCCGTGCACCAGCAGGCCTGTCTTCGCACTGCTCCGCGAATGCGAGCCTGTGGCTTACTTCCGCCGTCCTGGTTTATGACATCGCGGTTGAGGCATATTGCCCCTGGAGAGTCAGGAGACAGTTTGGGCAGCGCCAAGAGTTTCCGGTGCCCACCGCGTTGGAGCGTGTCAGTCGCCAGGACCACAGGTAATTATGAATGAACTTGGCTCATACATTCGTGTCGAATCTAACGATTCTTCATGGTCCACTTTGTAGGTTGTCAAGGAGTGGCTTGCCGTGCTCTGATGATTGGCTCACCAAGATCCAGCCGTGGGTGGACCAATGGGAACAGGCAGACGAGCACTTGGTCCATCCAACAGGACCACACACAGATAGCTCCTTTAGGGCTTACCTCACCTGGTACTTACCCCGGACTCGGGCTCGTCTGGTTTTTGTTGACACTCACCCGCAGCCACACTAGGCGAGGCCTCAGGATGGCTATGCCCGGCACCACGTGGAGGCACTAGCTGGCGCGGTGAGTCTCTTGATCATATTTGCATATATATATATATATATATATAATCATATTCATAAGATAATTCATGTGTTTCTAACTGTACCTTTACTGAATTGATGCAGCTTCGCCTTTGCAACATGATGGAGACGGACTGCTCGACTTACTTGACGAGGGTACGTGCCGGATCCCCAATGACCCAGTTTGAGCAGACAGAGGCATGGTCGAGGCAGCGTGATCAGTTGCGTCTGGTAGCGCACAACTTCGGAACCCGTGTGCAGTACGAAGACAGCCACGGGTCGTCTCAGGCCTCGTCGTCGTTCCCGTGTCCGTCGACCGTGCACGGGCCGACGTCGCAGTTCTTCCCAAGTGCAGGTAATGTACATATCTCTTTAAAATTACATCAAGTGTTCCTACATATTTACTAATATCACATACAGGATACGATCCAGCTACTGCGTTCGGCCATACTGGAATGTTTAGAGGGACAGCACCAGTTGGCGGACCGTATCCAGGGATGGTACCGGGGCCACAGATACCGGCCTACACTGGTTAGTTTATGTTTCGTATTTCGGTTTCTACATGTCATGACAAAATATACGAGTGTACGCTAACATCCACATTTTTTGCGTAGGATTCTACCCCGATGCGGACGCCGGACCTTCTTCTTCCTCCTTTCGACCAGATAACGAGACCTTCACCTTAGACGACTTCGACAGCTTGTCTCCAGAAGAGCCTGCCGCGCAAGGTGACCCCGATGTCTTGGGGTATTCACAGCTAGGAGGAGCACCACTTGGGATCTCTCAGCAGTAGACACCGCAGCCCCTTGCGCGTCCTGAGCGACAGGTGAGGTCTCCGGATGTTCTCACCTACTCCGAGGGCCATGTCCGTGCCCAGCAGAGGGCTAAGAGGGTCCGACGCCCTAGGGGTGGTTAGATATATCTGATATTTATTTGTAATGAGATAGTTGTGGACCTCTTATTTGTATCCGATGTTTATGATTGTGCTAGTTTACTTGTCATTTGTTTCTATAGATACTATTGATGTGAACTTGTTATGTTTGGGGGTTCCATAATGCTCGTTAAATAAGGGAAGTTCTTGCGATTTTTTTCCGTGATTTAATGAAGGACAAGTTAGGTGCGGTAGGAGTTAGCGGCCGAGATCCCGCCGACGATGAGGACGACTACACGTTCGAATAGCTCAAAATAGGAACTATAGTGTATCTAGCTGCGAGTACGAGATCACAAGTTGTCACTGCTCAGCACGGCGATCACGGAATTCCCAAATATCACATTCTTTGCCCAGACATATGTGACCCAATAGTAGTGCACTTCCACCATTTCAAAAAGATGTGAAAACACGGCAACCACTCCAGTTTTTTTTCATAATGGCGGCTAGGGCTGGTTTTTTTCTGAATTTTTAGGCTCAAATCACAAAGGAATGGTGGCATACGGTGGGGGAGGGGGCCATGTCGTCCCCCCAACGGGCGACAGGCCCCTGTCGCCCCAGGGGTGGGCGACAGGCCCCTGTCGCCCATTGGGGGGGCGACAGGCCCCCCCTTTTTTTTCTCCGGGGACTTCGTTGCAAATTTGAAGAAAAAAAAATTACACTTTGGGCCTGTCGCCCTATGGGAGGGCGACCGGGGTATATTTTTGAAATTTTCCAAAACGGACATATATTTTTGAAATTCTAATTTTTTTTAAATATAAAAAAGAAAAAACCGCTGGGTTAGGGAGGTTTGTGGCTGAGGTTTAGCTGGGTTCAGGCCCAAAGCAAGTTAGGGGTTTGGTTAGTATCTGAATTCAATTTGAATAGCTCAATTCAAATTGAATTCCACACAACTTCAAACAAAACCATTAAAACCGAAATAAACATGGTAGAGCCAGAGTAAATCCAAATAACTCCAAATAAATCACACTATCATTATCATCCCTTATATTTAAATAGCTTTTATTTTCTAGGAATTTATAGAGAATTAGAAGACAACCTTATATTATTCTAGCTAATAACACAATCACACAAAAAGTTTTTGAAAATCCACATTTTTGGAGAATTTAACATTCCATAAAAATTACGGGATGTTACAGATGCGCTAAGAATGTAGCGCGTCACCTGTAGTATAGGTGATGTGCAATGTTAAGCCTTGTCACCTTTGCTCTCTCAAAGGAAAGGTGACAGGCCACGTTTCTAGCGAGGCCCCAAAATGATCCAAGGTGACGCACAGAGATGAAGCCGGTCACCTTTACTTGAGGGGTAACGGGCGACAACTGTCCATTACCTTTGTGCGCGTCACTATAGATCATTTCTTACATAGTGGGGCCGGGCCGGTAGCGCTGCCCCAGCTCCTCTGCACCGCAGCAGTGGGCCGGGATGGCAGTGCTGCCCCTGCTTGTCTGCACCGCCGCGCGGGTCGTCCTACGGTTCTTGGTTCCGCCTGGATCCGCTTCGAGCTTGATTCACTCTATCTCTAGGCTCGAAGGCAGGCAAGCCCCGAGCTCAATTCACCGCGGCCCTATCTTGATTCGCCACGCCCTGAGCTTGATTTGATGTCATGGAGGCATGGAGGCATGGAGGCAGCGCTGGGACAAATGGTCCCGGATGGAGCCACCAACGGGGACTAATGGGGGGGGATTTGGTCCCGATTGGTGGCTCCAACCGGGACAAAAGGCCCCTGCCTATATCCCCTTTCTTCCTCCCCCGCCCGAGCCATTTAGCTCAGTGTTCTTGCTGTTCTTGGCTCGGGTGGGGGGAGTTCTTGCCCATTTCGTCCACGATTTGTGAAGACTCTTTGATTCCCTATCAATTCAACAGCTATAAAGGTTAGGAGCTTGTTCCTCTCATCATTCATTTCTTGTTTAGCTCAGTTTTTATTGTTTAGAAATAGATAAATAATGGGAGGTTTCATTGTGAAAGTTTCTTCATTTTTAGACCATTTGAACTCAAATGTGTGTGGTATTTTTAGCTGTGCATATATAGATAGATTTACTTGTTTTAGTTTATCTAGATGAGTATAGAGAGTTGATGTGTGATTTTCTTGTATAGAGAGTTGATGTGTGATTTTCCATGTATAGAGAGTTCATATTATTATTATTATTATAAATTAAAACTAGATTTTTGTTTACAATGAGAGTATATATATTATAATGTGAGTATGTATATATTACAATGTGACTATTTAGTATTTTATTAATTTTTTTATTGTATTATGAATAATTAGTTGTATTTTGTATGTGTTTTCATTATATTGTTGTAAAGATAAGTGTAGAGAGTATGAGTTTGCCACCTGTGAGTACATTGGAGCGTCGTGCGTCTGCTCGGGCGGCGGTACGCAATCAAATGGAGGCCACCGGACATTCCCTTGAGTTCCGACCTAAGGAGCGTGTTGGACTTCTGAAATGCCGTATTCGTCGTTGGGTTAAGAGAGCATTTCAATGCTTTGAACTTGGTCGAGAAAATCGCAAATTTCAGCGTGAATTTAATGTCGAACTAAATGGTACGGATGACGATCGTGAATTGATGGCTCGATATAATGCAAGGCGTGAAGCGTCAGGGCTAGCAGGATTTGACCGTAATGTGGAAAGACTTCGCGAGGCGGTTTACGAGGCCTCGATCAATAGGTCTTGTGAGTAGTTTGTATTAGCATGAATGTATTGTATTTGCTATTATTTCAGCTTGGACCATTTAAATTATTATGTTTGTGTGATGGATTATGTAGACCTTTTAATTAGTCGTGGTGTATGAGTAATGTTATTACTTTGGACCATTTATTTTTCTATTCATGTTATTCAAACAATGCAGATGGACCGGCAATGGATGTACAAAGCTGACCGATGTACCAAAGAGTTCATTGATGGCTTGCATTATTTTTTGAATGTCGCCGAGGCAAACAAGCAGAATAGTTTCATGTGCTGCCCATGCTTACACTGCCAGAATAATAAAGATTATTCCTCTAGAACAACCCTTCACAGTCATATTTTCCGTCAAGGTTTCATGCCCAATTACTTATGTTGGACCAAACATGGAGAAAAGGGTGTAATGATGGAAGACAATGAAGAAGTAGATTATGATGATTCCCAAAATCCAATCCATGCTGGATTTGGTGCCTTTGACGATGATACTGCCATGGAAGAGCCTGAAGCAGATGATGTAGAAAATGAGGCCATCGACGAGCTTGGGCATGCATTGTGCGGTGAGCGGGAAGATTGTGAGAGTGAAAAAGAGAGGCTAAAATTCCAAGATGTGAGGATGGGTTGAAGAAGCTTGGCACCACACTGGAGTTGCTGCAATACATGGCAACATATGGTGTATCAGACAAGGGATTTGGTGAATTACTAAAACTTTTGAAAAAAAATGCTTCCTAAAGACAATGAATTGCCTAGCATGACGTACGAAGCAAAACAGCTTGTTTGCCCTCTAGGATTGGAGGTGCAGAAGATACATGCATATCCCAGTGACTGCATCCTCTACCGAGGTGACTATGAGAATTTGGATGCTTGCCCCGTATGCGGTGCATTGCGTTACTAGATCCGAAAAGATGATCCTGGGGACGTCGAGGGGGAGCATCCCCAGAAGAGAGTTCCCGCCAAGGTCAGGTGGTACTCGCCTATAATACCACGTCTGAAGCGTCTGTTTAGAAATAAAGATAATGCTAAGTTGATGCGATGGCACAAAGAGGAACGCAAGCAAGACTCAATGTTGAGACACCCAGCGGATGGGTCACAGTGGAGAAAAATAGATAGGACGTACACTGACTTTGCCTTGGATGCGAGAAACATAAGGTTCGGTTTGAGTACGAATGGCATGAATCCTTTCGGTGAGATGAGCAGTGGGCACAGCACTTGGCATGTCACTCTATGCATATACAATCTTCCACCATGGCTATGCATGAAGCGGAAATTCATCATGATGCCTATACTTATCCCAGGCCCAAAGCAGCCCGGAAATGACATTGATGTGTACTTAAGACCATTGGTCGAGGAACTGTTATTGCTATGGTGTAAAGAAGGTGTACGGATGTGGGACGAATACAAACAAGAGGACTTCAACCTACGAGCATTGTTGTTCGTAACCATCAATGACTGGCCTGCTATTAGTAACCTGTCGGGACAATCGAACAAGGGATATAGAGCGTGCACACAGTGTTTGGAGGATACCGATAGTATGTGGTTGACTCACTACAGAAAGTGTGTATACATGGGTCATCGTCGGTTTCTTCCCATCAGACATCAGGTACGAAGGAAAGGCAAGCATTTCAAAGGGCAGGCGGACCACCGAACAAAACCGAATCACCGTACTGGCAGCGATGTCTTGGAAATGGTCAAAGATCTAGAAGTAGTATTTGGAAAGGGACCAGGTAGCCAACCTGTTCCGAGCGACAACGGATTGGCGCCCATGTGGAAGAAGAAGTCTATTTTTTGGGAGCTACCATATTGGGAAGTCTTCGATGTTCGCCAAGTAATTGATGTGATGCACCTCATAAAGAATCTTTGCGTCAACCTGATTGGATTGTTGGGAGTGTACGGAAAGAATAAAGATACACTAGAAGCATGTCAGGAATTGCAACGAATGGAAGACAGAGATGCCCTACATCCTGAAAAGCTATCCTGAAAAGCGAGACAATGGACGACACTATTTCATTGGAGTCGAGGACAGGACAGACTTGTCAGAGGACTATATTAACTTTGCTGACATTCCACCTTTCACAGTCAATGCTGATCCATGCATCCTGCTGGCCAATGAGGATGCTCCATACTTGTGCCGTGATCATAATCAAGGGATATTTGTGAAGAGGAAGTTTGTTACCGTACCAGTACTTGCTGATCATTGATGTATTAGAAACTTTTTATGTAATATTTCATAACCATGTGATGGGAAATTTGAAAATTTCGATTTATATATGTATTGCATCAATTTCTCCTCGCACATTGACACCCACAAACTGCTCGCAAAACAACACATTGACTAATAACATGAATTGATTAAGTTATATGTGAAAATCACTTTTTTAATGTTAATGTGTTGAGGAAACTCATTTTACTTCGAAAGCCAATATTTTGAAATATTTCTATTATCTAATACATATTTGCATGGTCAAAATAAAAATTATAATATGTATAAAGTTATATAAATTATGAGTCCTATCACTTAAATAAAATGCAATATTTTTGCTGAACATATAGAATCTAAATTCGTATAGAAACTTTTTTTGATAATTTTTGGACTCAATATTTTTTTTCTATGCAATTAAAAGCTGATAGCCCATTTTAAAAGAACAAATAAAATAGAAATGAAAAAAAGCTGATAGCCCAAAGTTTTGGCGCCAGAATGAAAAACGGGCCTCATTTGTCCCGGTTATTAGATCCACCCAGGACTAATTCGCCGCGGCCCGCCAAAACACCCTTTGGTCCCGGGTGGAGCCACCACCCGGGACCAAAGGGTCTTTGGTCCCGGGTCGTGGCTCCACCCGGGACCAAAGGGAGTGCCTTTGGTCCCGGTTCCAGCCACGACCCGGGACCAAAGTCTTTGGTCCCGGGTCGTGGCTAGAACCGGGACCAAAGGCCCCCCTCCTATATATCCCTGCTCCTTCTCCCCCTTTCTCTTCCTTTGCTCGCCACTTCTTGATCTCCACCGCCACCGCAGCCTCCTCGCCGTCGTGCCTCGCCCTAGGCCACGCCGTCGTCCCCGTTCGCCGGCGCCGTCATCCCCAAGAGCCGACGCCGCCATTCCCCGTCGAGCACGTGCAGCCCCGAGCCGCGCCGCTGCGCGCCTAGCCCCGAGAGCAGCGCCACCCCTCACCGAGCACGCCCCATTGACCACGAGCGTCGCCGTCGTCCCCGAGCACCGCGTCATCCCCGATGAGTACCGCGCGCGGCATCCAGCCCCGGCCCCTTGTACGGGGCCCCCGAGTGCCGCCGCCGTCGACGTCCCAGCAGTGCGCCGCCGCCTCGAACTCCTCCACCACCATTGTCCCTGCTCGACCTGTGAGTCGCCGTACTCCCTAACCGCCGTCGTAGCCCCCAACCGCCACACCGGCTGCAGGCCCCCGACCGGGTTTAGCTAGGGTTAATTGCTTTTTCATTTTTTTTATTCAAGTTTCTTTAGTCAATTAATTTAGTTTATTTGTAGAAGTTTATTACATAGTTGCTTAGCTTAGGTTAGGTTCAAAATTAGTTTATTTAGTTCAAATTTAGGTTTGAATTTAGTAGCCCCAAATTTAGATTTCAATTTAGGTTCAAATTTTAGGTTCAAATTTGAGGGCTACTGTTTTTTTATTACTCAATTTGTTGCATTAATTTTTGGATTAATTTGAGGTTCAAATTTAGTGCATTAATTTGTTTGTAATTCAAGTCCCATTTATTTTGTAATTGAAGTTAATTTGTTGTGATTCACATTAATTTGTTTAGTGCATTAATTTGATTGTAATTTAACCTCAATTTGGATGTATTTAGATGGAAATTTAGTTTGGAAATTTAGTATGGAAATTTAGTTTGGAAATGATTGATATATGGAAATTTAGTTTGGAAATTATTGATGGAAATTTAGTTTGGAAAATTAGTTGAAATTTTAGATAGAAATTTACATAGAATTTTTTATCCTTGGAAATTAGTATACAAATTTACTTCAGAAATTTAGATTGAAATTTAGTTTAAAATTTAGTTTGAAATGTATTGGAATTTTAATTTAAATTTAGATGGAAATTAAGTTGAATACTTACTGTGATGAGATGGATGATAAGCAATTCTTAATATACATGATTGCATCCGGTAGCGCGGCCGCGGCTCTTCATGCCGACGACACATCCAATGCCGACATATACCGCAATATGTCCGGTGGCGAGGAAATTGATCAAAACACAGCTGCTGCTGCTGACCAGGAAGCAAATGTATATACCTGAACATCGATCCTTGTGTTCTAAGTCGTACTTACAATGAGTCATAACCATGAATATATATTTTTTTTGAAGCCATCTGGATCATCAAGTCAGCAGACTAAAAAAATGAAGCGAGGCCCGACCAAGAAATTAGAAGGGCGATTTATCATAACAGAAGTGGCTCCAGATGGAGAACCAATCACTCCAGAAGCAACCGCAAAGAAATACGTTAGGCAATGTGGTTGTCTTGTCCGGGACCACATCCCTATCAGCTTTAGGTTATAGAAAGCTAACAATTCAAGCGAGCAAAGGGATGCGGTGCCTGAAAGAGAAAAGGAGTGGCTCTGGCGGGAGCTGAAGAAGAACTTCACGGTTCTGGCTGAATCAGAAGAAGCAGCTAAGCGCTAGACCCTGAGCAAGATGGCCGAACAACTTCAGACATTTAAGAAGAATCTGACGAAGAATTATATCAAGAAAGGGAAAACGCCAGAGTTCACTGGAGACCTTACAAAGTAGAAGGACCACTGGAATGCCTTTGTGGCATATAAGTCTTTAGAGCTTGGAATTCGGAACGTGGAAAAGGCCAAGGAAAATGCCTCAAAGAAAGTATATCATCACACTTTAGGGCAAGGTGGGTACAAGATGGCAAAACCAAAATGGGAGAAGATGGAGCAGGATTTGATTGACAAAGATATCACGCCTGCGACGATCACCTGGCCTGAACGTTCAAAGAACTGGTACTACGCTCATGGTGGAACATTGGACCCAGAGACGGGTGAGTGCATCTTTGGCCAGAAAATTCAGCAAGTGGCCCGCAGACTACAGGAGGCCATACAAGCAGTTAGCCAAGGCACATTCCAGCCCGATAGAGAAAAGGATGAACTGACATACGCCCTTCAGAGCCCAGAACATTCGGGGCATACAAGGGGCAAGGGAGTGGTTGCTTGGAAATATGGCTTCAGAGATTACATCGATACATATAGAAGCCGGGATAGAAGGAAGAACGAGGAGCGCCTGCACTTGAGAAGGCTACAGGAACAGCTCCTCTCACAAGATGAAAGAATGCCAGAAGAGGTTAAACGCCAGGTGGCCTTAACAATGAGCCAGCAGCAGCAACAACAAACGGAGCCTGCAGAGCCTATTATTGATGCGGCCGGCCTATCTCAACGTAAAAGCAGCTGCGCCTCCACGGACCTCCCTGCCGATACGGTGTAAGGAACATGGCACCATTTATACCATTTCAAGTGATTTTGGTGATCGAATGACAACACAACACTTGGACTAATATGATTGTTAAGATGACCATTCTCAGGCTTTTAGGTTCAAGTGATGACAAAGAGAAAGAGAAGATAGGCATAGCAAGGCCCGAAGGGCTGCCCCGAAGCTCTTCGGATCAGGAGCACCGGAAGATCCGACGCCATGGGCATCGGAGCATCCGGTGGTAATCGGAAGAACCGACGCCATGATGTTTGGTGCAGGATGGAATCGAAGCCAAATCAGCCTTTAGGCACCGGTTGAACCGACGGTCCAAGAAAAGGGCATCGGTGCATTGGCAGTCCTTTGTACCAGAGACGATGTCAAGTGCCCAGAAGAAGTTTCTTCAGCACCGGTTCAACCGACGGTGCATCGGTGCATACCACCGGTGTAATGACATCAGCGTCCAGGAGAAGATTCCTTCAGCACCGGTTGAACCGGTGAAGCATCGGTGCAAAGCATCGGTTCAACCGGTGGTCACTGTGTTAGCCGTCAGGAGTCCAACGGCTACTTCGGGTTATGAGTGACCGGAAGAACCGACGCTACCCCTGCCAGAGGCATCGGTTCTTCCGGTGATACGCAGATTTTCAGCTGACCGTTGGAGCAACGGCTACAAGACTTGGTGGCCTATATATACACCTCACCCCGGCCATTTGAAGTGTGCTGGAGTTGCTGGACATCCCACACACACCCAAGAACATCTCCAACCACTATAGAGCTTCATTGTACATCATATAGGCTTAAGCACACTTGTGAGAGTGCTTAGTGCTTGTAATAGGGATTAGTTCTTGCGAGAGCTCCCTTGAGAGAAGTCTTGCTGCGGCAAGCAACTTGTGATCCATCGTGTGACCCTCCGTCTTGGTGTGGAGTGGCAACGACACTTTGTGCGGGGGAAGAGGAGGCCCCCTCCTTGGTGGAGAAGCTCCGTAGTGGATTATGGCCGGGTGACCGAGAGAGACGGTGGCGGTGTACGAGACTCGGTGTCTTAGGGGCACTTGCCTTTGCTTGCCGGCATCGCCTTGGTGGCGTAGTGCAAGACGGTGATCGGAAGAGCCTCGGTGTCCCGTGGACGTAGGCGTTTGTGCCGAACCACGTTACATGACCGTGTCTACTCGGGAGTTTGCATCCCTCTTGCACTTACCTCTTTACTTACCGCATTACGTTTCCGCATTTACTCTATCTTGCGTACCTTTACTTTCCTAGTTAGTTTGATTAGGATTGGCTAGGTTGCAAGTCTTTTAGGGGTAAGTAGAGAGTAGCATAGATAAACCTTAGTCATAATTAGCATGTATAGGACGTGTTAGGTTTATCTTATGCAAATAGTTTGAGCCCTAGGTTAAAAAGCGATTAGCGACCCTATTCACCCCCTCCCCCTCTAGGGTCGGACACCCCGGTGATCCTTACATACGGGAATCACCGCTATTGATACAACGGCCGAGCAGCACTATCCAGTGGATGAGATCACCCAGCGGACACCTTGTGCGCTTCAAACTTGCAGTAAGAACTTAAGGTTCACGGTTGCGTATGGTTCCGCCATGCCAAGAACACCAAGCAAGGTGTACCATGGGCAGGAGATCCCGGCTGGATACGCTAAAGTTGGGGTCGAGGAGGTGTGCAATGATTGGAAGAATCTCGAGCTCGATATTCCTGGAGGTGACGGGGAGACAACACTAGCAGACGTTGTTCATGGTTACATCCTATGGGACAAGCGGTACATCATCCTCAAGCCTACCGATCAGGGATCAAGGCCGACATCGCCGCAACCCGATCGTCGTTCACCTCCTCCGCCACTGTCTCCGGGAGCTGCCCCAGAACACTCTGCTGCTGAGCCGCCATCTCCTAGGCAGCCGTTGACTACTCCTGTTGAGCCGCCATCTCCTGGCTCACCTCCTCCTTCACCGCCAAAGAAGCGAAAGAAGACGGAGCCAGAGAATCAGGATAAACCACTGGACCCTTCAAAATTAAAATTTTTTATTGGAATGAAAGAAGCAAATAGGGGAAAGTTTATTGAGAAACCTCTTTCGGACTACGATCGCTCAATTAAGAAATCATACCAAAAGAGTAAATCAAGGTCGTCATCGTCCGATGTTCCACAGCTGGGGGCCCAAGAGAAACAGTCAATACAACCGCTAGTTGTTCTAAATCAGGAACAACAAGGCTTTTTGGGGTTCTTGCAGTCATCAAGGCTCACTACTGATGACATAACAGGGGCTTCGAACTAGAATCCAGATCCGGAGAAAGAGTATCCGATAGCTCCAGTGGTGAGATGGGCATATAAGGAGGGCACCAGCCTTGTCCCCCCCCCCCCAGAGATTGTGCCTTTGCTTCCAACGCAAATGCGAAGGCTACATGACTTGTACATGAAGGCGATGAGTGCTTGTAACTTCATGCAGGGCGCAAAGATTACAGATGAAGATTTCTTTCGTGGAGAGGCCATCATATAGATTGATTGGGAAGAAATCTACCAACTATACCATCAGGACTCCCTCGACATCTCTATCGTCGCTTTGTGGCTGCTGTAAGTGTGTTCTTGAAGTCCCGATTCATTACAAGTTCCAAACATATTGATTCCTTACTTCATTTTGTATCTCGTAGGATGGAGATTCAAACTTGCCGGAAAAAAGGGTATTACCATGTCGGCTTCGTCGACCCAATAATTGTGAATTGCAAGAATCTCAACAGCAATCCTAAAGAAACTTCCAAAAACTTGTACAAATACTTAGCCATTCAGCACTATAAGTCGACCATTGCATTTCCGTACAACTTCGGGTAAGTCTTTTCTGCCATGTAACTATTTTAGTTCTATATAACTGAATTTTATTAACCCTACATGAAATCTTACAGAGATCACTGGATACTAATTAACATATATCCTGACAAGAGCTTGGCGATTGTTATGGACTCATTGCGCAGAGATCAAGAACAATACAAAGACATGACCGACATGTTGGACAAGTAATTTACCACCTCAATCACCATTGTTTTGAAATCAACGACAACTATATTTATTCGTTTTGGTTTGTGTTCAGGGTTTGGAAGAAATTCGTTCGGAACCATAGTGGCAATAATTTCAATCCCGAACTAAAGTGGAGGAAAAACTATCCGGTACGGCTGGGATTCTACTTTCCTAGCATGTTCCATATACTTTAGTATATATGAATACATTGATAGCTAATTACTTCATTTTTTTTCTCTTGAAGTGTCGGAGGCCGGCGCAAGGAACTAATTTATGCGCATACTATATCATAGAGAATATCCATACCCTAATGGGTCCTCAAAGGACCTTTACCGCATGGTAGCAGGAAGTAAGTAAAAAACTTTATCAAACTTAGCTTGCGTGTAACTCGTTTTGTAAATTATTGTATTTAATATTCACACTTTCCACAGGTCAGTGATATGCGAGACACACTCATACCAGAGGAAAGGATCCTGGCGATTCAAGAAGCCATGTGCGGATTTATTGTTCATGAGGTCCTGGACCCGGCAGGAAAATTCTACTATGATGGAAGATCAAATATAGATAATAGGAGTAAATATGACAATATTAAGTAAAATTTTTGTTGCACTTTGTATATAATTGACTTTTATGTTGCACTTTATATGAGTAAATAAATAAATATTTATATTTATATTACTGCAGTTCATACTCCGCTTAAATTCTAATACAAAAATTCAATTGAAATGGAATATAAATAACCCAAAAAATAGTAAAAAAGAAACAGAAAAAAATAGGGGCCTTTGATCCCGGTTGGTAACACCAACCGAGACCAAAGGCCCTCATTTGTCCCGGTTCCCTGACCCGGGACAAAAGGGGACCCTTTTGTCCCGCCTTGGCGGTCCCGGTTGGGAAATCGGGACAAAAGGCTTTTCCCAACCGGGACAAAAGACCTGTTCTGTAGTAGTGAGACATCCAGGTGATGTGTTTTATTATAATGTGTCACCAATATCGTATAAGTGACGCAGGTCAATTATGTGTCACTGAATAAGTGTCCTCTTTGTTGTGCTCTGGTACAGTATAATGTGCTTTACTTTTTTTCATTTTCGTTCTGTTGTATTTCCTAAAATCCAGATAACAAGTTTTGGTTGGTCCTGGGTACGCTTACGCACCAATGCAGCAGGATCAAGGGCGTCTCGACGGTGATGAACCGTTCAGCCCAAACCACCAGCGGATGGAAAGCGGTTCCTCTACAGTACTGCCACGGTCGTACCAAAGTTTCGAGCCTCTGGTGCGATAAAATATGATCCTTAAATCTACAAAATACAATAAAAGAAATGTATTTTCATTCCATTATATAACTTGTGTTTTGTAATCCTAAAAACTATCATAGGAAATTCCATAAGTTTGAGAAAAATTCAAGTCCATTTTTGTTTCTTGCGATTTGTGGACTACACAAGTATTTCTAATCTCCAACTCTAGAAGACATGACTAAGCAATTCACAGATAGAACAAAGATAAAATTAAGCTAGACATGACACCGTGGCATTCTAATTGAGAAATAAGAAATTAGAATATTTATATGAGGATAGGGGTGCATGACCTCGGCAAGATTACAATTATGGGTCATTGATGGACTTGATTCGTAGCATGCGGCAGCCTCAGGGCAGCAATACCTGTACTCAGCATACGACAACTCGCCGCGGTGGCGATACGGCCCTCACACTTACCGTCGATCGCATCGTGCATCCTGCGCTGAATCCTCGAAGGCAAGGCTTTGTGTCCCTCCATAGTTGTCTGCGAGATTCCTGTGCATGTTGAAGTAGTGGGTTTGTGGAAAGTAATTGGGGGTAAGAGCAACTCGAATAGAGAGATTACTAGAGACTCGTAGGATCGTAGGAATAGAGGGTGGAGGAGGGGATTTGAATGCCTCAAAATAATAAAGGACCTACATTTGTTTTATTTAACTCTATAAATTTGAGATAGAGAACTGTTTAGAGGATTTGTTGAAGTTGCTTTAAGCAGACTAATTGCAAATTATGGGTCCTTTAAATTTGGGGCCCGGTGCCACCGCCCCACTTGCACCATGCTTTGTCTTGCAAGGATTCGCTCCCACCGACATACCGACTCCACTGCACCGGAGCCCACGTGTCAGCAGGACGGTCCCGCAGCACTGCGGAGGAGGCTCGTACGAGCGGATGGGGCCTGAGGTATGCAAAGCTACAGCTTTGTTGACCAATCGTACTGGATTCATCATGGCTTGCTTCCTAGCTGCATCGCGCACTCCCGGACGGAGATCCGGTGCTAGCCTGTGCAACTTAAGGACTGCACACAATCTCAGTCATCCATTTTTTCCCTCGAACAATCCAGATTCTGTGCTACAGTAAAAACAGCGTCGCACAGCATTCCGGTGAACAGTGTTACGCAGTAATGTTACAGTGCGAAACAGTAACCTCCCTCCCACCCTGCGACTGCTTATATTGCAGTGGATCTGTCATCTGTGTCTCACGTTCCCACTCATTCAAGGGCTCAATAGCGCCGTTGGTGCCTCCGTTCGCCACTCATTCCAGATCTAGAGCTCTCTGTTTCGTATCTGCAACAGCAAGCTTCTGCTCAATTTCAGGTTCGCGTTCCTTTTTCTCTATGCATTCTTCTGCCTAATCTCAGGTTCGCATTATTTTCTCTATGCAATTTTATGCTTAATTCGGGTCCACATTCCGGCGTTTATTCGTAATGCATTTTCTGTGTTAATTGTTAGTTTCATCCTGTTTCTTTTTTCTTGTTGAAATTGGTTTTATCCTGTTTACAAGGCCTTCGCTTTGTCAGCTGCCAGTGCTATCCTGTTCTCTTAGTATACAAGTGTTTTGTTTCACCTGGAGAAATCAGTAGGATGTCTAGTCGGACATGTCCTTGTTTTTTAGATAATTGAAGAAAATTCTGGCTGCACTCGTTGTCCTTATTGCTAACGGATATTGTTTTTCAAGGAAAGTTGCAGTAAATCTTGTTGAGCTATGCATTTATGTCATCACAGCAGAGCAATTTCTGCTCTTTTGCGTTTACAACTCCGTTTTTGACAGACTATCGCACTAGTTTCTTTCTTGTTCTGTCTCCAGAAAAGAAAAGGAGGATGGCACGAAAGTACTTCTTCCCGATTTTAGCTTTCTCTACTTCATCCTTTGTTCGCCCGGCCTCCCACAGGATGTAGGGAAAGTGAACTTCTTTCCTGTTGGGGAGATATAAATTGATTTTCTACGAATAACCCTTGCAAATAGAGGATACTCACGCCTTGTTTAGTTCGCGAATTTTTTTGGACGAAATTCACTGTATCAATTTTCAAACGAAAATTAGGAAGACTAAACATGATCTAATTATAAAACTAATTACACGGATGGACGGGAAATCGCGAGACGAATCTATTAAGCCTAATTAATCCGTCGTTAGAGATTGCTTACTGTAGCACGACATTGTCAACTCATGGTCTAATTATGCTTAAAAGATTCGTCTCGCAATTACACCTAGGGTTATGGAATGAGTTTTGTCAGTTATCCACATTTAATACTCCTAATTAGTGATTAAATGTTCGAAGTTACTGTAGCACTGAGAAAATTTTGAGGGCTAAACAGGGTCTCAGTATGGCACTGTATTTTCAATTGGTGGATGCTTAAATGGTACACTACTCTGGTTCCTTTCTTGTCAGCATGTGAATATTCATAAACACGTTCTAAATATCATATTCAGTCAATCTCCTTTTACACGGATTAAAGTTGATGAAACTAAATCTCTAGCTTTTCCTTTGGCTTGAACGTTGTACATTAAAACCTCAGTTTATAAATTTTAGAATACAAAGCTGTACAGTAGCTGCTGGTTCCTGAAAAAGACTATGATTCTCCTCCGATAGATACCCCCTCTCCCACCCATAGATCATCCCTCATTCCCTCCTAAAACATAATTTCCATCCAGGCTTATCCTTTCTCTCCACAATTCGTGAAATCTTCTAAGAAGCTTTGAGCGTTCAGGAATTCTATATTCTGGTGTCTTTTGATCGCCTCAGATTTAGATTAATGGAAGATTCGGTGGAGATCATTGTTCCATCCATCCTTGGTTCCTGTTCAGCATCTCGAAGGATGGATTCAACAAACAATAAATTTGGAAGCAGTTCTTGTTGGAACTATACTTTCTCAACCGTAGAGGAGAGAGATGCTCATGGGGTCTTGATTGTGGAGAGTGACTCCGGCGAGGTCATTGCCGAAGATTTGGGAGGCTGTTGTTTTTGTGTTGTTGACTTGCTGGGAAGGGGAGAGCGAGATCTTGGTTCATGCTTCTTCCTTCTTGCAATTTGTGTGTGTGAGAGGATGGACTTGGGTTTCTGGATCGGTCCCGCATGTGGGAGAGTAAAAGTGTATAGATTAACGTGCACAAGCATAATCATGGTCATTAAGACCTAAGCTTCTTTCACAAATATCATGATTTTTGGATTCCTGTGTTCTAGATTCCTGCATTCCAAACACCCGCGCCTCTAGATTTCCTCTGTTTCTCTATTCTTCTGTTTTGCACTACCATTCCTTTCCTGTTCCAAATTCCTGTGTTTTTCATTCCTGCATTCCAAACAGACCTCAATTGCTTCAAGTGGTGGACAAAAATCTGATTGGATTGAAGTCCGATAAGAAACGCGAATAAATATTACGCAGATGCACTTACGAATAATGGCTGGTCACTTCTCACCTCCTTAGCTTATTAGAGAATATCCCACGGTAGGAAGCACCAGGGGAAACCCTCAGTTTTCCAGAGACTGAAGGATTAATAACCTCAGTCATCGACAGAGGAAGGGGTCAAGATCGGCAGGAAGATGTGTCGATACATGCAGGAAAACACACTCAAGATTTATATGACACCCCTAGTCGGGAGTAATACCCTATAGGTCCTATTTTGCTTGATTTTATTAGATCTCGTTCGGTCTTTTAAGTAACTGTCACATCGAATATTCGGATGTCAATTCAAATATTCGGATGCTAACTTAATATAAAACTAATTGCATAAGTTGCAATTAGAGCTCTGGACGAATCTAGTAAGTATAATTAATGCATAATTAACGGATGGTTACTGTAGCAATTAGTGGTCAAATTATAGACTAATTAGGCTTAATAGGTTCGTCTCGTGATTAAGTCATGACTTATAAAATTATTTTTATACTAAGTCTATATTTAGTAATTCTAATTGGTATTTAAACATAGCTGTGACAGGACTTGTGACTTAAACTGACAAAACCAAACGAGATTTTAATCTGAAGCAAAGTGCACCGTACCCTATTGACAATGAGCGCTAGCAACCAAGCTTGTGAAGGTGACTGTTAATTTTGCAAGATAATAACTTCACCCACTTGGCCATTGTACCATGGAGTGCGGAGTTGGTGAAAGTTGATGGTTCAAAGCATGGGCTTCGGTTGTACGGGTAGCATTGAATTTACAAGTGTCCACACAATTTGGCTTGGATAGTGTTTGATAAAATAAAAAAAATGTAATTTTGACTGACTTGTGTGAACTGATTGGTGAATCTATTTCAGAAGCTAAGCTAGAGAAATCGATGGCACGAGCGGAGGTGGTGGTGGTGGCTGCATGGAAAGAACGGGGCCTCCAGGTGCTGGTGCTGCTCAGCTTAACGGTCCAGGTCGCACTCCTAATCTTGGCAGAGTTCCGGCGGCACATTGACTCCGGTGTGCTGAAGGCCTTCGCATGGTCAGCCTACATGCTGGCCGACGCGACAGCGATCTACGTGCTTGGCCACCTGTCCGTGACCAGCAGGTCGCCCGAGCACGAGTTGATGGCCCTCTGGGCGCCGTTCCTGCTGCTGCATCTTGGTGGGCAGGACAAAATCACTGCCTACGCCATCGAGGACAACCGGCTGTGGCTGCGCCATTTGCAGACGCTCGTCGTGCAGGTCGCGGCAGCCGCCTACGTCATCTACGGGTCTTCCATGGTTGGCGACAGGCGGCCCCCCTTGCTTCTGTCAACCACCATCCTTATGTTCATGGTTGGAGTTGTCAGGTACGGGGAGCGAGTGTGGGCGCTCAAGTGCGCTGGCAGCAACCCATCTGCTGGAAATTACAAGAGTGATATAGGGATCAGAAGGTTTTCTCTAGCAGTGCCGGAGTCTATCATACGGCGCTTGGATCCAGCAGAAACATTGCTATTGAATGCCCATATGCTGTTGGACCTTGCCAAGGACAGGTTTAAGGGGCCATTACCTCGTCTCTTCTTGTGTGGCCCCAGCAGTCCAGGATCACAGCTGCGTGGGGAGGAGGAGCTATACAAGGTGGCCGAGATGCAGCTCTCGCTGCTGCACGACGTCTTCTACACTAAGGCTGAGGTTACGCACACTTGGTACGGCCTCTGCATCCGTGTGCTTTCGACGCTGGCCACCATCGTCGCGTTCTTGCTGTTTAACATACTACTGTTGGGCAGCCATCACCCAAAGCTGAGCAGTTACAGCAGAGTAGATGTTGCTGTTACCTATGTCCTCTTCGTTGGGGCTGTGATTCTGGAGACTACATCGCTTCTGAGGGCTATACTCTCGAGCTGGACATGCGCCCTCCTGGTGAAGTACGGGTCGGAAGGAAGTGCCGCGTGTAATTCTCTTGCCCGTGTACCCTTGTGTCTCCGGCGGCTGGTCCGGGCGGCAGAATGGAGGAGGAGGTGCAGCTGGAAGCGCTCTATGGGGCAGCTCAATCTGATTCAGTTGTGCGTGCGCAGCAGGGCCAGCCGATACACGAAGATTGCTAGATGGATGGGTGTCGAGGACTGGTGGAACACAGTGGCTTACTCGAGCCCGTCCACCCCCATCTCGGCGTGTACCAAGAAGCTGCTGCTGAAGAGCATGAAGGCGAAGCAATGGGGTCAGGGGGAGTTCGAGAGCAGAGGATTGTACGGCGACCCAGCCTGGGTTGCCGATTCCAAGTTGGAGGAGAGGATCCTCATCTGGCACATTGCCACTGAGGTCTACCTGTGCTGGTATAAGATGGATCAGGAGCAGCAAGCAGAGGCTGCCGATGGTGCTCTCGACCTCGTCGAGGTGGCTCAGGCGTTGTCCAATTACATGCTCTTCCTGCTTGCATCACGTCCGCATATGCTGCCTCCCGATGCCAGCCGCAACGATTATCTTGTGTTGTGCTATGCTCTCACCAATCACATGAGGTACAGCACAGCTGATGATTTGCTCTCCTTACTACAGCGCTATGCGGATGCATTGTGGGCTAATAGCTTTGCGCCTGAGTTTGAGTTAACTTGTAAGAACACTAATCGGCGTGGAGACAAGGTGTTGAGGGGAGGATGCTCGCTTGGTGCTTTCCTCATCCACCAGCGAGACTCCTTGCCTGATGGTGGCACTGGCACGCTGCAGATGCTCTGCCGGGTGTGGGCGCAGATGCTCTGCTTCGTTGCCGACGAATGCAGCGCGAATTCTCATGCCAAGCAGCTCAGCAGCGGTGGCGAGCTCGTTACGGTCGCTGCCGTTGTAGCGAAATACATGAGGTCAAGGAGGTTGTCTGCGCACTTTCACATAGAATCAAAGCGTAGAAGCGAATGGTAAAATAGTAAGGGAGATTTGTGTTGGATTCTAAGCATCGAAGCCTAGAAAAAAAATTAGAGGAGAGGGTTGCCCCCTGTTTCATTCAAAAGAAGGAAACTGGTTTGAAACATGAGGGTTCAGAGCATATTCGAAGGCGCGCTCGCCACTAGTTCAGAGCTAACATGTAACACTGCAGAGCTTAACATGCTAGCTAAAGAGTCACTGAGATGAACGCCAGAAACTAAAGAACTTTCCACATTCTCCTGGTGAAGCGTCTCCCAGCTTGCTAGTTAGGTTACATCCTGCAACGAGTGGTCTTCCCACATGATCAACAAAGGTCTTCTGCAGCTTGCTTCCAGATGGGCGATGACCTCCTCCAGATGGTGTGCGTTTCCTTCCTTGGCGAGGCAGGTCCACCGTCTGAGCATTCTTGCCACCTTTCTCTTTAACGTCCTCTCGTCCTTCCAGCATCTCCCCTGAAAACAAAATTCAGTCCTCAGTTTCCAAATAGACCACAACGTAGCAGAGGTACACATATTCAAAACAGCGTGATTGTTCCTACTGATCCACCACTTAGCCACACACTCAAACCCACCAGTGAGCTGAGTATCGAACAACTCAGAGAAGAAAGACCAAACAGGGAGAACAACACAACAATCAAAAAAGATATGACCAATAGACTCATCATCAGAACATAACAAGCAAGTTTTGTCAAAAACTTCCCTACTCTTGGACAGGTTATCTCTTGTCAGGAGTTTATTATTGCTGAGAAGCCAAAGGAAAACCTAGACCCGTGGAGGGATATATAAACCCCAGATAGTACTAGGGTACACTGGCTTGACCCCACGGAAATTCACCACCGCATAAAGGGACTGAACTGAGTAAATGCTGTTGGAATTGAAAGACCAAACTGGAGTATCTGGTTCATCAGTGAACACAATAGACTCCGCAATGCTAACTACTTCCCACCAGACATCCATCAGAGCCGGTGGAAAGGTTCTCCTAAAGGAGAATTTCAGTACAGAGCCATCCCAGGCATCTTTGATAGTCTTACCTTTCTCATTCACTAGAACATAAACAGGCCAGAATTGAATTGCCAAACTGGAGTTTCCAAACCACCTGTCTCCCCAAAACCTAACTTTGTTACCATCCCCCACGTTCCAAGCATACCCCATCTGAGCAGCTTGCATAGCCCAGAGGACCCCCTTCCAAAAGGGAGAAACACCTTTGTCTGGGCAACAGAAAAGATTAGGAGCATCTATTTTCTATTTATGATCAATGATTTTTCTCCACATAGATTGATCATTCAAATGATAGAGAGCAATCCAGGAAGCTAACAGACACATATTCGTCAGGGATACCTAAGCCCCCATATTCCTGTTTTTGGGACACTGAGTGCCAATTAGCCCAATGGTATTTATGTTTCCCCTCCTCTAGATTATTCCAAAGGAAATGAACCATTTGGGAGTTAATTAACTCGAAAGCCCACTTGGGAAACTTAATGATAGACATGAGATAAGTAGGAATACTAGCAAGGCAAGACTTAAGCAGGGTCAGCCTTCCTCCATAAGAGAGGAGTTTACCCTTCCAACCAGCAATTCTCTTAATAACCTTGTCTACCACAGGTTGGATGTCCACTCTCCTAAGTTTAGCATGATGGAGGGGGATTCCCAGGTAGGTAAAAGGAAAGCAGTCTATTTGGCAGCCAAAGAGTCTAGCAAAGAGCTTACATCTCCCTTCATCCAAGCCCAGCATGAGGACATTACTTTTATCAAAATTAACTTTCATTCCAGACAACTTCTCAAAACAGGCCAAAAGCCATTTAAAGTTCCTAGCCTTATCTAGGTCATTTTGAAGGAATAGTAGAGTATCATTTGTGTATTGCAGACTAATGATTCCCCTAGGGAAGGCTTCAGACATCAGGCCTATTATCAGACCATGATCAGCTGCTCTAATAAGCATTCTGGTGAAAACATCGGCTACTAGATTGAACAGGAGGGTGACAAAGGATCTCCTTGTCTCAAGCCTTTCCCAGTCTTGAAATAGGAGCTATCCTCATCATTGATCCTTACACATATAGAGCTATCCCTAACTACACTATTAATCCAACACCTCCATTTGGTTCCAAAACCCCTGGTGGAGAGCATTTCCTCAAGGAAGTTCCAGTCCACCCTATCATAGGTTTTTTCATAGTCCAGCTTCAGGATAATCCCTTCTTGTTTTTTCCTGGCAACCTCATGAATAAGTTCATGAGCTATGACCACACTTTTCCAGGATGAATCTACCTTTAATGAAGGCAGATTGGTTAGGAGCAATGAGTCTATGGATGATCTTGGTCAGTCTATTGTTCAGGGCTTTAGAGAAGATTTTAAGCCTGCAGTTCAGAAGACTAATAGGTCTGAATTTTTTTAAGGGATTTTGCGTCAGGTTTCTTAGGGATTAAAACCACAGTTGCATAGTTGAGTCTTGTAAGGTTCAACTCTCCTTTACCAAAGGCATTGAAAAGACCCATAAGATCCATCTTAATCAACTCCCGGAACCTCTGATAAAAGAGAAAAGGGAGGCCATCAGGTCCAGGGGCTCCTTCAGCATAGGAAACAAAAGACAGCCTCTTTTACTTCTTCTTCTGAAAAGTCTGCTTCCAGAAGAGCATTCTCTTCCTCAGAGACTTTTTCCTCCTCTTTCCAAAAGGAGTCACCTAGTTTAAAGCCTAGACTTGGTTCAAAACCAAAGAGTTTACCATAATACTCAAGTGCAAGCTTAAGCATGCTAGATGTGTCTTCAACTAAGCCATCAGGACCCTCAAGAGCATTAATGGCATTCTTCCTTCTTCTTTGGTTGGCTACAGCATGGAAGTAGGCTGTATTTCTATCACCCTCTTTAACATCCCTATCTCTTGATCTCTGTCTAGCCTTAATTTCCTCCATCCTCCAAATGTCATCAAGTTGGTCCAGAGTTCTTGCCATTTCCTCTCTTTCTAAGTTAGAAATGGAGCCATCCTCATATTTTTTTATCCAAGAGATCATATTTCTCTTTGAGCTTCTTCTTCTCTTTCTTGATGTCAGCATCTATGTTCTTGGCCCAACCTCTCAGCTTCTTCTTCAAAAGTCTAACCTTAAACTACCAGACATCCATAGGGTTGTCAAGGCAGCAAGGGGTATTCCAGATCCTCCCAACCATCTCAGGAAAGTCAGGTTGGAGGAGCCACCAATTCTCAAATCTAAAGGGGCTTTGTTTAGGAGTACTGTTAATGCCAAAGTTAATGACTAGGGGTACATGGTCACTTCCAGCTCTAGAGACACCTTTAGCACTAGCTAGGGGATATAACAGATCAAAGGAGGTATTCACCAGGATTCTGTCAAGAGTAGCCATAATGGGGTTATCCTGGTTGTTAAACCAGGTAAAGCTTCTAGAAGGATTTCTAATTTCTAAGAGGCCATAAGCATTAATCCAATTATTGAAGGCATCTGACCAGTAGTGGTCTACCATACCATTACTTTTTTCCTTCTGATTTCTAACTAAATTGAAGTCACCACCTATGATCATAGGGCCATCTCAATTATCAGAGATGGTATTTAGTTCATCAATGAACTCCTGTTTCCCTTCATAAGGAGAGCCATAAACCACTCTTAGTTTCCAAACTTTTTTTGTCAACCACATTTCTAACTACAGCAGTAGAACAGAACTTGAAGTTTTGACAACCTACAAACTCTAAAAGGCTTTCCTTAATACCAATTAGAATGCCACCAGCTGTCCCATTAGCTGGCAGCCAGTGCCAAGCAAAAGAAGGATTAATGGCTCTTAAAAGAGCATCACTAAACATTTCTTTTTTTGTTTCTTGTAGACCAACAAAACTGAGATTATTGTCAACAATAAAGTCAGACACACATTTTATCCTACCAGCCTTATTCAGGCCTCTAACATTCCAAAAGGCACCTATCATTATTAACAGTAGATATACCCAACTTTTCTCCCCAGCTACTAAACCATCATCCTTTAAAGGGGGTGTTTTAGAAGCTAAACCATTGAATAATGGAGGGAACTCTTCATTATTTATAACCACATCTAAATTTACAGGCAAGTCAATCTCAGGATTGCTATCATCAAATCTATCATTTTTAGCAACCTCCTCAGATTTCATTATAGTGATGTTATCATCAGCTATAGAAGTATTTTTTCCCTAGATTCAAGTCAACTTGATTTGCCATCTCAAACAAACAATTATTACTCAGGAGGGCAAAGGAATTACCAGATTTGCTCTGAAAAGCCACCTCAAGGTTTTTGATTTTCAGCAGGTCTTCAGCCCTCTACAGCATAGTTCTCCCATCATTAGTATGCCTCCTTAGCCTGAGATCCCTTTGAACAGGGCCCCACTTAGTTTCTTTGGGCTTCATCTTTCCCATCATTGGGTAGAAGAGCCTAGAAAAAAATTGAGAAGGTTCGATGGCGCACAAGAGGAATGGGATGTAAAAACATGTGCTATATTCTCAAAAATGGTAATGAACTAATGACTTGACTGTTGTACAACCGGCTATATTTTTGTCTGTCTCTACGCACAGCCGAACGGGTGCCCGCGAGCACGAGGTTCCACGAGGACACGTTCACCACGTGGTGGGTTCTAATTTGTTTTACCCTTCATCTTTTTTTTGAATCAGACCGTTCATCCCCAATTTCTTCCCTCTCCCTTCTGCAAGCTCTCGTTTCCAAATTCATGGCAATGAGTTAGATGATTGTTGACGAGATCTCTTCCACCTCCACCCCCCTTCTCTCTCTCTCCCTCCCTCTCTCTCTCAGATTGAGGCAGAGCCATGGGTTAGGGTTTGGTTAGCTGTGGAGCTTCCTTGTTTGGTGCAGGCTTCCACTGGGAGAGATCCGGTGCCCCATCGTCAGCGCCATGTGGGTTTTCCTCTGCCTCCTCCTCCTCGCCGGCAGGGTCATCCAGGTTGAGGAGAACGTTGTCGGGCTCGACGTCGCGGTGACCACCTGGCACGGTGGCATCCGGTGAGCGCCTCGGTGAGCTGCACCACGCCACCATGATGCGGGCTGCGGTGGGCTCCAAGACCCAGTCCAGCAGGTTGGGCCCCGTGCATAGGTCCATGATGGTGTGCATCCAGGCCTCGTCCTCGTACACGGCGTGCACCTGCACGACGCCCGGGTTCTCGCCGCCTCTCCTCTCCTCGAGGTTCAGCTTCTCTGTCCTCTCCCATTCCCTCAGCGATTCATCCTCATTGCCCTCGGATCCGGTGATTTTGCGCGGTGGGAACTGCAGATCGGAGGTGGAGAGAGTTGCACGTCCTATGGTCAGATGCCTTACGCTGCTGCTCAAATCGATGGACATTGGGACCGGCATCGTCGGCGTCCTCCACCTGACAGTAAGGGATGTCTCTTATTGCAACAAATCATCTCTTCTTCATGCTACAATTTGCTGGTTGTTTGTGCTGGTTGGGGTGGGTCTGAATTGGACGGATCCCATGCGATGGGATGCCTTCGGGGGTGAGATTTAGGGGATTCAATGTGGGATTCTCACCAAATCAGGGATTACTACACGCTACCTACGGAAGATATCCGTCTGTCATTTACTCTCATTTTTTCTCTGATTCATTCTTCATCTGGGTTTGAATCTATAGGCTAGTTTCTTCTCTTGTTAAATCCCCTACTGCATATTTGGTTTGGGCATTTTGGTTCTGTTGCAGCGACCATAATGGATCAGGAACGTTGTAGCTTTCACGATTTGAATAGGGGATCACTGATGCATATTTATCACTATGTTACATTAAGAATTATATTAGCTCCATGTATATGAATTATTTTCTTTGTTCATTTTCTGGTTGAATTATGATTAATGAATGGTTTTTGATACTTTAGAGTACTGCATTATTGGCTCTGCTGCAAGAATAGTCTGTACTGCTAGCTGTTCTGCTTTGCATTTTCAGCGGTTCATGAGTAAATTACTTCTAGCTTTGGTGTTGTTTATGGGGACCTAAGCACATCACCTTTCTATGCTTTATAAAAGTATATTCTCTGGAAGGCTCCATCAATACCAAGATGAAAAAATCGTGATCAGTGTACTTTCCTTCATACTTTAGACATTCGCGCTTATTATAGTGCATCATATATGGTTTAGACCAATTTTTTAGGCATGTCATATCATATGTGTAGTCAAATAATATGACTACTTGCTAGTGTGATTAGTATAGATTGATAAGCTACTTTAGCTCCTCTGATTATTTTGTTTTCACTTTTTTATTCATGTCCATGCATGAGCAAATGTGACAAATGACAAGTAATATTTTCATTTAGGAATAACATTATTCTTTGTTAGCAAAGTACTATTCTCAGTTAGTCAAAGTTCTATTTTTAGATAGGCAAATTAGTGTTATAGGAAACAAATGTGGTTCTGGATTATTCAAAATAGTATACTTCAGGCAATAATATGGTTCTGAGCTAGGAAAAACAGTTTACTTCATTAGCTAATATTTAGTTTAGAATATTATAATTCATTTTCACTGGCTGCCTAAAGTACTAGGTAATATCAACCTAGTTCTTTAGCATGATCTGACCATATGGGAGTAAATTCTATGTGTGCAGTCATCTTGACAGTACATGTACAATATGGGCTAAATTAGGCAGTTACGTGGCTCTCAATTAGGCAATAATATGGCAATGTAAAGGCAAAATAGTTTACTTTTTTTGGCAATATTATTGAACATCTAATTTTCAGTATGTCATAGAGAGATCTGCTAGATCTAAAAGTAAGATCTTTAGAACTATTGTTCAGTTTTTGTAGCATGATCTGAACTATGATAGAATAGCTAGGAGCATTCCTACTAGATCCCATCTATAAGTTGTAACTAGGTAAAACTTTGTACTTTGTTAGGCAAAATTACGGTTCCAGCTAGGCAATAATATGGGGGGAGTTAGGAAATATTATGGTTCTAGATTATACAAATCAATATACTTCATTAGGCAACAAACTACCTGGAATGGACATCTAAAATGCTTATTTGGTATCATTAAAATGCATACTAAATATTTAATCTAAATGCTCATGCATGCACCGGGACTCTTTTCTTGCATGCTATATGCTAACTGATTTGGTTCTTTGTTTCTCATTGTTGCTGTTGTCGAGGAGCACATGCGTGGAAATCTAATTAGGGTTGCCTAGGAGCTTGTATTTACTTTTGCGAATTGATTTCATTTTGCTCTGAACATATGTGCAGAAAGATAACAGTTTGTTGTGTTTCCTAGCAGTAGTTTGTTGTGTTCATAATTGCTTAGTGAATGACCAAAGCGGTTATTATCAAAGTTTCGTAAGTATTTGTTCTCTTTTCATCTAAAACTGAACTCCTTGTCATGAAGAATAGCTGATTCTAAGGGAAATTTTAGATGAGAGTGAAGTATGTGAATCCCATCTTAGCAATAATATAGCTCTAAAATTGTAAATGCTTTAGTCAGCTACATGTTAATGGTTATTGATCCTTTATGCTGTTGTTCTTTGCTAGGCAAAATATACTAGTGCAATTCTAGCTCATATTTTTTTTAATATTCTGATCTAGTTTGTTGCTTGGTGCTAGTGTGGGTTCACACAAAGCAAATGATGCAACCAATCCATGTTTTTTGTGCGGGAGGCAGCTCACGTGTGAATAATTTGTTTTTTATGTGTTAATTAATGTTAGTCTCCAGTTGTAAATGTTTTTGTCCATGTACTAATTCGCTCAGAATTTTTAAATACTTTGCTTATGTGGTTCTACAAATTTGCTTATTGTAATTGTTGACTTGGATTAGCAGCGTGTAAAGAGATACTGAATGTGAAAAAATAATGTTGTTTAGCAGTTTTTATGTCATACAGACATCCAATTGGCAGTATGTAATGTTATTTTGCTCTCTACGGACACGATGAGTGATAGCAACCATTTTTACTATGCTTGAGTGATAGGATAGGAAGCTAGCATGCCAGAAAAGGAAAGCTGGCAAGTTGAGTTTTGTCTCCTTACTAAAAAAGGAGCGGCCGTACGGACGTCTAATATTACAGCTGGACGTAAGTTAGCTGCGTCCACTTCTGTGCATGCAGATGCATTGTCTTGCAAGCATCAACCTCCTAGACAGTGTTTCTATAAGGCACCAATTTGCTGGAGGTGTTAGTTATGAATTACAGCGGTGCCGCATGGTTAGCAGTCCACAAAACTAACCTGCACACTTACTGAGCAATGGCATTTCAGCGATATAAACCATGTGTTAATCTTTTCACGTGCAGATCATGGTGCCTGCAAATTGCAATGGGGCTTGGGCATGCTATGCTTGGGACATGAAGGACCATATTGCGAACATCATTGACCCGTCGGCAGGGCAGATTGATGAGGATTTCATCGTGATGATGCATTCCAGCACCATCAGGCTGCTAGGACTCTGTCTCAGCTACTGTGTTGCCAACCTGTTTACAGGATGGGACCTTGACCTCGGTGACTTTAAGAAGGTAATACGTTTGTCTGATCGACCGTGCCATAGGTCTGATTCTGGCATCTACACACTATATTGCATGAAGAATTTCGAAGGCACTAGCAAGATCCACACAAGTGAGGTGAGTTACACGCACTAACAATCCTTCTTTTGTTCGTCCAGATAGCAGCCTTTTTTAATCTCTCTCTGTACTGCTATTCAGACAAACATTCAGATGTTCAGGGAGTACATGCTCTATGATATATTTGGCCTCGATTTTAGGCATACGGCAACGGTAGCAAAATAGTAGCAATAGGCCAAATATAGATGCAATAGGTTGAACATGCAACTAAATTAGTTTGGTTGCAACCCATTGCAAGTACCTTTTTGTGGTAATAGGTGCTTTGCAACAACTTTTTGGTCATGTTGCAATATTAGTAATTGCCATGCAATAAACCGTTGCTTTAGAGAGGTGTGGCAACGGCTGATATCATGGCATTAGTATGTATTGCCACGCCACTATGCGTTGCTATAACATATACTTGCAATGCACTAACATTGTGGCAATATTTTTTTTGGCCATGACCAACATCGTGGCAACAGAGAATGTAGCCATGGAAATTGTTGGTGGCAACAATAAGTTGTGCAACGAAAATTATTTTGAAGCGAGAAATGATATCGCAACAAGGTATTGTTCGAGGTTAGTCAAGATTGTAGCATCAGTAACAATTGGTTGCAACAGTAATTGCCGCAACATAAAATATATGTAAGACGATGGATCTGGTTGCGGGTAATGAGCCATCGGATGTGCAGCCGATGGTGAAGTTTTAGGCCCGCTCACTTGTTGCTGAGGAGATTGCTCCTGCTGTACCGTCAAGGGCAACATCCTCTGAGGCGTAGCTAGAGCATCATGAGTGAATCCTATCTCTGGCCAGCAGCATTTTGATTCTGCAGCCACACACATATCATCATCTCGGGAGGCATCCCAAGAGAAGAAGTTGGTATGTAGCCTGATGGTGTACCAAATAAGTTCTTCGGCACCGATGAAACCATCAGCGATCCTAGAATAAACATCAGAGCCGTTGGAATTGGAGATCCAACTGGTTGGAACGCCGGCGGCTGGTATGACGGAGGCGGCATACAAGGAGTCCCTTCGCCTGCCGGTGCTGTTGTTGACACCGTTTTTTGGCACGTGTCAATCTGTTGGGCAAGCGGCCGATGCAGAATGGACAGGCGCTGGATCAGGAGGAGAAGAAGCATACTGGGCCTCTGGGCCAGAGGAGGCGTCGCAGCCGATGGAGCTATGGGAGGAGCTGGCGGAGCTACGTCAGCAAGTTATCTTTAAGATTTTATTTCGTTTGGTTTGTTTAGGCAGTTTTTTTCTTGGTTTCCAAGTCTGTAATCTCGCCGTATCGGCAAGGGAGGTTAGGGCTAGGTTATAAATAGCCGACCTCCGGCATTTGTAAATTTTGATCAACCACATCCAAACACAAACCTTACTTACAATGCTTCTACTTTTCTGCATGGCGACTTTGCCCTAGTTGCAGTAGCTTTTTCTCTTTACGAGTTCTTCTCAGCAGGTATGTTCCATCGCTTTGAAAAGTTCCAAGTAGAGTTGTGTAACATCTCGGAATTTTCCGAAATGTTATAAAGTCGAAAATTGCGAATTTCAAAATTTTTTGTGAGAGTGATGTAGTAAATTCATGTAAGTAGGAGTTCTACCTCTCTTAAATTCCTAGTAATTAAAATTTTATCTTAAATTAAGGGAATTATTTTGATAGTGTGACAATATTTGGAGTTATTTGAATTCTATTGGACCTACCTTGTTTAATTTTATTTGGATGATTTTTGATTGAAATTGAGTGGTGTTTAATTTGAATAAGTCATTCAAATTAAACACAAAGGCTAACTACCCCTACCCTTAACTTGGGCCGAAACCCAACTAACATCTAACCCACCTAGCCCAGCCAAGCCCAAACCCAACCTTCTCCCTTCAGCCCAGCCAGCAAAGGCCATCTCGGCCTGCCCGCAGGCCCGTCGCGGCCCAACTCAGCACCACCAACCCATACCCCTTCGCTCAGCCTATGACACGCGGGCCCACTCAAGTTGCCAATGGGTACCCACTACCTTTATCCAAATCCATACCCATTGTATTTGGGTCGGGTATGGGTTATCCATTTTAAGTTGAATATGGGTAGGGTATATATGAATAATACCCGTTTTACTCACGTACCCATTAGTTAGTTCTTTCTATTCTCTTATATTCCGTTCCGTTCTAGATATGTGACCCACGTGTATGTGTAGCTCCACTACTTTGCACAGGGTAGCTGTCGATTGTATTGAGTCATCTGCAACAAATTTCAGTCAATTTTCATAAAATTTTATAGTGTGAATGCGAGGTTTATTTTCAGGATCCGGCTCTTGAAGTGGGGTCCACGTGTAGGTCTAGCCACACTGCTCTGCACAGAGTAGCTGCCGGTCATACTGAGTCACCTCCAACAAATTTCAGTCAATTTTGATAAAATTTTATAGTGCGAACGTGAGCTTTTATTTTTCAGGGTCCGGTTCTTGACGTGAGGCCCATGTGTAGGTCTAGCCACACTGCTTTGCACAGAGTAGGTGCCGGTCATACTGAGTCATCTCCAACAAATTTTAGTCAATTTTGATAAAATTTTATAGTGTGAACGTGAGGTTTTATTTTCAGTGTTCGGCTCTTGATGTGGGATCCATTTCAACCCACACCACTTGAAGGCCTATTGCCTACCCATTGAGTTATGTATACCCGTTGGGCAATTATCCACTCATTTGGGTATGGATTAATTGGGAATGGATAGTCTATGGGTATGGACGTGGATAATCCGTTGCTTCCCCAACGGCAACGTGAGGCCCCACCTTGCAGCCGTTGTCCCTGTTACTCTTCCTCCCCTGACGCCCCTCTCTGCTTTTCGCCACGCCGCGCCGCCCCCGCTACGCGACAGAGCGCGGGAACGGCCGCGCCTGCCCTGCTCGCGTCAGCCGCAGCTCGCGCCGCTTATTCCGGCCGCGCCCGCGCCCTCGTGGGCCCTGGCGCCGCGCGCTCCCGACCGCGGATGGCCGCTGCGTGTCTCCGCGCCGCGGCGCATCACATCGACGCCCTCGACGTCCACGATGTGGCCGTGCCGCCGAACCCATGGGAGCTCGCCTATAAAACCCGCCACCGCTGCTCTCCAAACCCTTGAAGCCCTCACCCTCTTTTCCCCCAGCGCCGCCGCTACAGATCGAAAGGGAAGAGAAGGGGGAGGTGAGGAACAGAGGAGGCGTGGAGAGGAAGGAGGAGAAAAAGAGGGAGGGGAAGAAGAGAAGGAGGACGCGTTCGCCCTCGCAACCGAGGGGCGCCACCGTCGGACCCGGAGCTGAAGCAGAGGAAGGGAGGAGAAGAGGCCGCCGGCATCCGTTGCCGCCGTTGCACAAGGAGGAGGGCCAGCCACCGTCGCCGATGCCGAAGCCCAGAGCCGACGTCGCCAAGAGGGAGGCACTAGCGACGCCGCCAAGTCAGGAGGAGGACACGACACTGAGCGCACCAGGGAGAGGATCGTCGTCGTCGAGCCTGCGCCGTGAACGCCGACCACAACGTTGCTGCGCGTCCTGCACCGCACCACCTCGCCGCGACCACGACCCATGCCTGCGTCGCCCAGATCGCCTCCAAACGAAGCCGGTAGGTGCCGCTGCCCGCTCTCCCTTTCCCTTGCTGCCGGCGAGATGCCCTGCGCCGCCGATGACCCTTCCTCTAGCGAGCCATAGGATCCCCGTCTCAAGTGTGTGCAGGAGCCTTGCCGAACCCCACCGTTCTGTCCCGGCATCGTTGCCTCGCGGTTCTGGGTGACCAGAATGCCGCGGGCACGTACGCGCACACCGCACGGCCTCAAAGCCGTGTCTTTTACTTTTGTTCCGCCGTACCTGAGCCAGCCTCAAGGCCAAAGCTTGGGCCACGACGAACTCGACCACGCCAAGCACGAACACAGCCTCATCGTCGCGTTTGCGTAGCGCCATGGCCTAGGAGGCTTTTCGTTGAGCACCCACGGTGTGTACACGAACGCAGCCCGCACGCGCACGCGACCACGCCGTGCGGTGCACCGTCGCCTAGAACGCCGTCTAGTCACCGTTGCACGCACATGAAGCACGAACCTTGGCCTCGTCGTTGCCCTCGCCTTGTCCTGCCTCTGTCGTGTCCCCGGACTGGGAACGCCCGTGTTCCGTCCGCGAACGCGCACCCACCTCGCCGTCGAACTCGTTCCGCCCTTGCATCCCAGTGCTGCCGCGCTCCGGCCACGCCGGAGTGCAATGCATACGCAGCGGACGTGCCGCATCTCGGTTTTTTGAGTTTCGGCGCGAGCACGAACCCTGGCTCGCCACCGCACGATCACGACGGACCCGGGTCGTTCCCTTTTTCCTTGTTCACCGGCGCCGTGCCCTATGGCCGCCGCCCTATCCTGCCTTTGTTGCGGTGCTCAGCCTCGAGGCCGTCGAGCTGCGCCCTTCGGCCACGCTCACGACCTCGCCGTTGACCCGCCGTCGCCCTCGTTCCACCCTGTTGCCCGCCCTCGTTCCACCCTGTTGCCCGGCGACGCCGCGTTCCGGCCTCATCGGAGCGCCGCACGCCCACCGCGGCCACGTCGTGCCCTTGGCCATGCCAAGGACGCGCAAGACTGAGCCGTTGTCCTGTCGCCTCGCCTCGCCGGCATTGCACCGTGGCCCTGGAACGCCAGGCCATCGTGAACACGCCCACGCACATGGACCCAGCCGCTTTGTCGTGCCCTTGCGCTGCTCACGTCCACCGCGGACCGGGGATGCCCGGACTCCACGCGCACAGGGCTCTCGAACCCTCGCCATGGAACGCTATCCCACCGTTGCCATCCCGCTCTGCCCCGCACCCTCGCCGTGGGTGGGCATGCCACGAATCGGCCATGGCGAGCACCGTGTGCCTGCACGCCGCCGGAGGACGTCGCGTTTGCCGTTGTCCTCGCACGCCACGAGCGCAAGCCTGCATAACGTGTACGTGCTCCTCCCATGTCACTGCATTGCCGTTCATCTTGTACCTTGATCTTGTCCAATCCGTGATGCTCAACACCAAGCACGGCAGCTAGCAAGCATGCCTAGCATGAACACGCGTGTTTGCTTGACATGCCATGCTATACTGAGCCATTGCTCTAGCACGTGCATGTACTTCTACCTTGCCCCTCTTCATGTCCTTAGTGTTTGCTTGTCCTTCACCAAGCACGTATGCACGCACGGCCGCACCAGCCCTGGAATGCAAGGAAGCCGCGACGTCGCAAGTGACGCTCACGGGAGCCGCGTCGACCTTTGGTCGAACACCCGGCGGGCGCACGACACACACACACCCCGCCGGCACACACGTCCGCACCAAGCTGAGCCACACCAGATCGCCCTGGCCGCACCGGATCCCGCAGCCAATGACAAGTGGGCCCGGCAGTCAGAGAGGGGAAGAAGTCGCAGCCACGCGGGCCCGGTTTGTCAGCAAGTGAAGGAAGGGAAGAAAAGAAAGAAGAGAAGGAAGAAGCTGGGCCGCCATCGCCTCGCCGGCCGCCAAACAGAATCACTTACCTGCCCACAACCTCATCATCATACCTCCGTCCTGGCCGTTTGCATGCTGGAGTTTAGACATGATCGGACCACTTCCAACAGCGCCAGGAGGTTTTAAGCACATTCTAGTGGCAGTCGACAAATTTACTAAATGGATTAAGGTCAAACCAATTACAAAGATCTCATCAGATTGTGCAGTGGAATTCATCAGCGAAATTCTTTATCGATTTGAATTTCCCAATACCATTATCACAGACTTGGGCTCCAATTTCACCTCACAATCTTTCTGCGATTATTGTGAGAATGCCTGCATTGATGTCAACTATGTTTCGGTTGCTCACCCAAGGGCCAATGGTCAGGTTGAACGTATCAATGGATTGATCATCGATGGGTTGAAGAAAAGGATTTTCGATGAAACTAGTAAGAAAGGTGGCAAGTGGATCTTCGAGCTACCACTGGTAGTCTGGGGGCTACGAACCCAACCAAGTAAAGCTACTGGTCAGACACCCTTTTTCCTCGTATATGGATCAGAAGCAATTCTTCCTGCAGACATCATGTGGAAGTCACCTCGACTAGAGATGTACGACAAAGTCGCAGCTGATGGAACTCGACAGTTGGAACTTGATTCACTTGAGGAATTAAGGTGCAACGCTCTACTACGAACTACTCGATACCTCCAGAGTATGCGACGCTACCATGACCACAACATCCAGGAAAGATCTTTCAACGTTGGAGATATGGTTCTTCGCCGCATTCAGGATGAAATAGGATTACACAAACTCAACTCACGATGGGAAGGACCGTTCATTGTCTCCAAAATTACAAGACTAGGATCCTACCGACTAATTTTTCCGGATGGTCAAGAAGTCCCGAACTCATGGAACATCGAGCACCTACGCAAATTTTACCCTTAATTTATTGATTGGATGTCCTCTGTTTTGCATACCATTAATAAAGAAGATATGTTTTCTGTCTCATCAACTACTATATCAGACAATGGTCAGCATTCCAAGCAGTATCAAGACATCTAGTCCTTCCAGCAACTCGAAATGACTATGACTCAACCTTTCTCTGCCTCGCAGAGTCAAAGGCACGAGTACTCTAGGCTACTACACCCTCTAAAGTACTTTCCCTAATTCACTCGACGTTCAACCTTCATCCTTGTTTCACAAGATGAAGATACGAACTTTATATGAGTTATCCAGGGGTACTATATTTCAGAGTTTTTACTCCAAGAACTATTTCAAGTACCAACCTTTCTCTGCTACGTAGAGTCAAAGGCACGAGTCTATCGAGTAGTTAAGGCTAAGAGTTGCGCTCTCCTATGCCTAAGAGACGTGTTCTCTATCAGCTATTTGCCAACCTTTCCTTGCATCGTGGGGTCAAAGGCACTGGGCGCTGTTGACTCTCACTAACGATCATTTCTAGGCGTCAACCTGATCAGAAAATCATGAGAGTTTGCATTTTTTACACGCATCTTTACTCAAATAAACCCCTAAACCACACTTCACCTTTAGAAAAATGCAAGACGTGTTTTTGAGCTCATATGCAGGTTGCAAGCACGCTTTGTCCCGACATAAAATCAAAGATAAAATCAGAGCGCAGATTCAGGCTCAAATGGACCAAGTGAAGCCCAAAGATCAGGCCAAACCGGCTTAGGACAGGCCATGCCTTAGTGTTAGGACAAGAGGAGGCTCAAGACAGCCTGTTGGACGAAGTTGGGGGCAATTGGCGGCTGTGGGTCATCAGCCGACCAGCCCGGTCGATCGACCGGGCCCACGGGCCCCACCGCCTCAACTTCACCACGTGCCGCCTCCCCACTGGTCCTCTATGTCGGTTTGCCGTGGAAGAGCTGCAGAAATGCCGTGGCTCCCTCCTATAAATACAAGGGGAGGGGGTAAGGAATGACACACACACACACACACACCACACCTTTCACTTACCTCAAGAGCTCTCTTGCTTAGTCTGTAGGATTAGTGGAGTTTAGGAGAAGTCTAGGAGTCATCGAGTCCCCAGAGTTTCTCATGAGTTATGGTATGGGTTCATCTCTAGTTCTCTCTTGTAATTCTCGGTCATTTCTAATCGAATTAGACTATGGTTACCGATATATGCTTGAAGTATGTTCCGAGTTATCGGATATATATTTCATGATCTGGTTGCGTTATTATTCGATGCTTGCATTGCATGATCGCCCTATGCTTGCGATGGTTAACATATTGGCTTTAGAACTCTGTCAACTGCTCCAGTATTTGTATGTTTGCTCTAGTGTGATGTCTGTCCATCTGGAGGGTGGGGGCTCCACGCGGGATGCTAGAGTATCACTTACTAATACAGACGTGGTGTCTAGACTAGCTAAGTGTTGCTGGATGTAGCCATTTCCCACGGATCGAGAGGTAGCCGGCAGGTGGTGACAGCCCTGTCCGAGCCCTAGTAATCCTCCACGTCTGGATTCGGGGGTAGGAGGTGCATATAGCCGCATAGGTGATCGGGCTTCTCCTGTCAGCTATAGGAGCGGTCTCCCTGTTGTACTAGTTTAATCTTCGACATGGCAGCTCCTCATTTGCTCACAATGTCAGTTCTAGTGACTCCATCACATTCCCCGGCCAAAAGTACCGTGTACCCCCTCTATAAATATGAGGGGAGGGGCTCCAAATGAGAACATCCATCAAGTGATCAACTCTCTAAAGAGAGGCTTAGAGCCTTGCTTAGTTAGTGATCTAGAGTAGGGAGAGGGTAGAGGTACTCAGGAGGGGCGCCGGTCTTCGGCGTTCTTCTCCATTTTGTACCTTTACGAGAGTGAGAGAGTAGTTCGGGAGAAGTGCCGGGGTGTCGGCACTCTTCTCCAAGCTTGTACCTCTATGGATGCTGCTACATTCTTCGGGTTTTAGTAAATATTCGTGGTTCCTATCTCTAGTATTTTACTTGGTATAGTAGATGCTAGTAGTGCTTGTAGTTGAGTGAGATTAGTTCTCTTACTCGCGAGTTCGTCGCTCTGTATTCGTATAGAGTGTTGTAGTTTGCTACGGGGATCTATACGTAGTTAGACTGCAGTAGTAATCAATAGCGTAGACGTGGTGTGTAGGCTAGGGGTTATCCTTCATTTGCTTTATATCTCACAGTTTGTTAGAAGCAGGCCGTAGGTGGTGACAACCCTATTGGTCCTTCGTAATCCTCCATGTTCGGATGTAGTGTAGAGCTGTTGGCCAGAGTCGCCTGGCAGACCAGGTGTAAGCCGGTGCCCGAAGCGAGTATTGTGTCCAAGAGATCGACCTTTAACTCAGCTATAGTGCTATTTTAGGAATCCTCTCTATCCTTTTACCTATCTTGATGTGTCCTTGGACTGACTCGAATAGAAAAGAGTGCACACACGTTCCTTGTGGATTCGATAACCCTTGGAATACTTTGAGGTGAAAGATACAACGGTATCCGTACGCTTGCGGATTTATTCGTGACGCTAAAAAACCCAACAAGCTTCTGGCGCCATTGCCGGGGAACGGTTGCTATATCTTTCTTCGTACCTAGTCGTCCTCGTACCTTTTCCTTTTCTTTCCCTCTACCTTGACCCCCGCTATCCATAGAGAAGCTATCCTTTAAAAGCTTCTCTACCCTACGGGATTAATCCCGTATCATCTTTAGTTTTCTTTCTGCTATCTCTACCCCTGCTATCATGGAGCAACCTTCTATTCAAGACTTTTCTGCTCCTACTTGCGAGTTCCTCGAGCCACGACCATCTGAGCATCCAATTCTTTCATCCGGCTATGAACTCCGTCCCGATCTTATCGCTATGTTTCGGGAGTTTTCCTTCTCTGGGTTAGATGGCGAGACCCCATACCATCATCTGTGAGAGTTTGAGCAGATGTGTTCATGCTACGCCTTCGCAGGCAAGACACATGATACACTTCGATGGAAGTTGTTCCCCTTTTCTCTCGTAAAGGAGGCTAGACATTGGTACACAAAAAACATAGAGAGTGTGAATGGAAGCTGGAGTAAACTCAGAGACAAGTTCTGTCTTAGATTTTTTCCCGAGTCCCGTATCGTCGCTCTACGAAAGGATATCCTCTGCTTTCAACAGAATGAGGAGGAAACCATAGGTGCGGCTTGGGCTATATTTTCACTCTTAGTAAAATACAGCCCTGTCCTGTCGATACCCAATCATGTGCTGCTTCAACACTTTTTCTCGAGACTCGACATGGAATCCGCCAATCATCTTGATGCAAGCGCTGGAGTGTCTTTTTCCCATAAGACTCCGGTCGAAGGCATGAAAATCCTAGATCGTATTACCGAAAACAATTCCTTCATATCCAAGTCCAAACCCTCCCGAGAAGAGCGTACATAAAGCCATGATGATATTCTAGTAGCCGAATCCGATCTTTCACTTCCTACAACATCAGATTCAGCTCTAGAATCCTCTCCCGAATCAGGAGTTCCGAAGAAAGAAGAAATTCAACCTCTGGAACCCCCTTTCAAATTTGAGGATGATCTTTTTGAAGACTTCGGAAACACCTCGAATTATCTCTGCAAGAGGAAATCACCGGTTCCCGTTGCTTCCACAGATCCTATAGAGAAAATGTTAAGAAGCTGACGGCCATTATGAGCAGTGAGTGGTCAAGAGAGCTTGAGCTGTCCCCAGAAATTCTTCGGATCAGCTCTCCTCCTTCAACTATTCCTTGCACCATAAGAGGAAACCCGGTAAACACCCTCTATAGTCCCACTGTCGGAGCCAATATCATCTCTAGAGAATGTGCATTCTACCTTTTGGGAGATGTACCATTGGTTTGTACCGACAAAACCTTTTGGACTCCTTCTAGAAAAATTCTAAAAGGAAGTGGGATTCTGCAGAACGTGTCTATTAGGCACGAGGACATCGAAGTAATTCTAGACTTTCACGTCTTCGATGTCCAAGACTTCGATCTCTTGATCGGACACCCCATCGAGAAATTGCTCACAGATGCTCCGACTCAAGGTAAGATCGATGTCCATTTAGGGAAGGATACCTTTTCTGTCCAAATCGCTAGGGCCGCGAATTCCATTGCAGATCCATCCCTAAATTATGAACCGATCGAAGAGGTAAAGGGAGTTTTCCCAGTTGACTCACCGGAATCCCTCCTCGAAAAAGTCGCTGAAAAATTCATCGAGGAGGAGGATGATTTCGTCGAACCCGTAGATTTATCCGAGTACGAGACTCCTCGTAGACCTCCGATTGAGTTAAAGCCCTTACCCACAGGCCTCCGTTATGCCTTCCTCCACGGTGATACTGAGTCTCCCGTAATCATTAGCAACAATCTCTCGAAAGAAGAATATGCGAGACTCATCACCGTCCTTGAGAAACACCGAATCATTTTGGGATATTCCCTTCAAGATCTCAAGGGAATTAGCCCAACTCTTTGTACCCATCGCATTCCCTTGGATTCCACTATCACACCTTCGAGGGAACCACAAAGGAGGTTGAATAATGCGATGAGGGAGGTCGTCAAGAAGGAGGTCCTGAAACTCCTAGACGACGGGATTATCTACCCCGTGCCGTATAGTGAGTGGGTTAGTCCCGTTCAGGTAGTGCCTAAAAAGGGAGGGATGACAGTTGTTCCTAATGACAAGAATGAGCTGATCGCTCAACGTCTCCCCTCTAGATGGAGGATGTGTATTGACTATAGGAAACTCAACAAGGCTACAAAGAAGGATCATTTCCCACTGCCCTTCATTGATGAAATGTTGGAACGGCTTGCAAACCATTCTTTCTTTTGTTTCCTTGATGGGTATTCCTGTTATCACCAAATCCCCATCCATCCCGATGATCAAGACAAGACCACTTTCACATGCCCCTATGGAACATATGCCTATTGTAGGATGTCATTCAGGTTATGCAATGCACCCGCCTCATTTCAAAGGTACATGATGTCTATTTTCTCAGACATGATTGAGGAAATCATGGGAGTTTTCATGGACGACTTCTCCGTCTATGGGAAAACTTTTGATCACTGTCTTGAGAATCTAGACAAGGTCTTGCAACGATGCCGCGAAAAAGACTTGGTGCTTAATTGGGAAAAGTGCCACTTTATGGTTCGTGAAGGGATCGTCTTAGGGCACCTTGTTTCTGAACGAGGGATAGGGGTGGACCGAACCAAGATTGAAGTTATTGAAAAGCTTCCACCTCCTATCAATGTCAAGGGAATCCGTAGCTTCCTAGGCCATGCTGGGTTCTACCGTCGTTTCATCAAAGACTTTTCTTAAATCGCTAGACCCCTCATGAGCCTCTTAGCTAAGGATGCACCCTTTGACTTCACCGATGAGTGCCTCGCTGCCTTTCACACCCTCAAAAAGGCTCTCATCTCAGCGCCAATAATCCAACCCCCAGATTGGACGCTGCCGTTTGAGATCATGTGTGATGCTAGTGACTATGCCATAGGGGCCGTTCTCGGCCAAACTAAGGACAAGAAGCATCATGCGATCACTTACGCTAGCAAGACTCTGACAGGAGCTCAACTAAACTATGCTACCACTGAAAAAGAGCTCCTTGCCATTGTCTTCGCTATAGACAAGTTTAGATCTTACTTAGTAGGAGCTAAGATTGTTGTTTACACCGATCATGACGCATTGAAATATCTGCTCACTAAGAAAGATGCTAAACCCCACTTGATACAATGGATCCTTCTACTCCAAGAATTTGACCATGAAATAAAAGATAAAAAAGGAGTAGAAAGCTCTGTTGTAGATCATTTGTCACATATGCATTGCACTAACATGTAGGAACTACCGATAAATGATTACCTTCGGGATGACATGCTGATGAAGGTAACGGAATCCACCCCCTGGTATGCAAATATTGCGAACTTTATGGTTTCAGGATATGTACCACCAGGAGAAAATAAGAAAAAGTTGATCTATGAAAGTAGACTCCACTTGTGGGATGATTCGTACCTCTACAGAGTTTGTTCTGATGGCATGCTGAGAAGGTGTGTACTAGCAGCTGAAGGAACAAGGATCATTGAGAAATGCCATGCAGCACCATATGGGGGACACTATGGTGTATTTCGTACTCAAGCGAAGATCTGGCGGAGTGGATTCTTTTGGCCAACCATGTATGAAGATACCAAAGATTTCGTTCGAAGATGCCGGAGATGCCAAATGCATGGAGGAATCACCGCATGAGATGCAATGCCCCTACAGAAGAACCTCCAGATAGAAATATTTGATGTATGGGGCATTGACTTCATGGGACCCTTCCCAAAGTCCTATGACTGTGAATACATCCTCGTGGTGGTTAACTATGTGTCCAAGTAGGTAGAAGCAATGCCATGCCGTGCTGCTGACTCCAAACATGTTCGAAAGATGTTTCACAAGATCATCTTTCCTCGTTTTGGGACACCAAGAATGGTGATAAGTGATGGAGGCTCACTGTTGACGCTCACTAACGACCATTTCTAGGCATCAACTTGATCAGAAAATCATGAGAGTTTGCATTTCTTACATGCATCTTTATTCAAATAAATCCCTAAACCACACTTCACCTTGAGAAATATGCAAGATATGTTTCTGAGCTAATATGCAGGTTGCAAGCACACTTTCGCCAACAAAAAATCATAGAAAATATCAGAGTACAGAATCAGGCTCAATTCGACCAAGTGTAGCCCAAGAACCGAAGCAAATCCAGTTAAGACAAGGAGTGCCACAACTTTTGCACAAGAAGAGGCCCAGACAAGCCCACCAGAAGGAAGTTGGGGGAGGTCGGCGCCACTGGGTGGCCGGCCGACGACCTGGTCAGCCGACGGCCCAGTGAGCCCCACCGCCTTCGCTTGGCCATGTGGAGGCTTGGATTTGGTCCTAGACGTCGGTTCTGCAAGGAAGAGCTGCTGCACGGCCGTGGCTCCCTCCTATAAATATAAGGGAGGGGGTAGAGAATGGAACACACACACCCACCTCACCTCTCTTACCTCAAGTGCATTCTTGCTTAGTCTATAGTCTTAGTGGAGTTTAGGAGAAGTCTAGAAGTCATTGAGTCCCCGGAGTTGCTCGGGAGTTCTGGTATGGGTTCATCTCTAGTCCTCTCTTATAATTTTCGGTCGTTTGTAATAGAATTAGACTATGGTTACCGATATCTGCTTGAAGTATGTTCTGAGTTATCGAATATATGCTTCGTGATCTGGTTGCGTTATCATTCGATGCTTGCATTGCATGATCGTCCTGGGCTTTAGATGGTTAACATATTGGCCTTAGAACTCTGTCAACTGCTCCAATATTCGTATATTTGCTCTAGTGTGATGTCTGTCCATCCGGAGGGTGGGGGCTCCGCGTGGGATGCTAGAGTATCACTTACTAATGTAGACGTGGTGTTTAGACTAGATAAGTGTTGCTGGATGTCACCCTTTCCCACGGATTGAGAGGTAGCCGGCAGGTGATGACAGCCCTGTTCGAGCCCTAGTAATTCTCCACGTTCGGATTGGGGGTAGGAGGTACATAAAGCCGCCTAGGTGAACGGGCTTCTCCCGTCAGCTAGTGGAGCAGTCTCTCTGTTGTATTAGTTTAATCTTTGACAATCTAACCATAAGATAGCATAGATATAGCTAGCCTAGCACATCTAACTCGAGCTCTAGCTTCTGCCTTTCTCCCTACCTATAGCGTCTTTTGTTTATTTATCTCTGAGGGTAGTTTGTGTGTGTGTCACACTACCTCCTACCATGTTATCTATCTTACCCCTGTTTATGCAATTGAATATCCAATCTAGATCAGTTCATTAACTATCCTATGTACTTCCATTCGCCGCCTTCCCTGCGGAAATATAAATGACACCCTGGTATACTCCCGGGTAAAATGCTACAGTGGTATTCCGCGCGCTTGCAGATTTATTCGTAGTTCATGAAATACTTGCCACCCCTTGGCGTCGGCGGGCATCATCGCTGCTTGCTTAGTGGTGACGTTGGTAGGCGCCAACAGTCACACTTTATTGACAAGACCTCCTGAAACTTCCTAAAAGAGCTTGGGGCTCAACACAATATTGCAACTCCATATCATCCCCAGATGAGTGGCCAATCAGAAACGTCGAACAAGCAATTCAAGAACATTCTGCAGAAGACAGTAGACGAAATGGGGAAATCATGGAAGATGAAGCTACCAGATGCACTTTGGGCATATCGTACTGCCTACAAAACACCGTTAGGCATGTCACACTATCAGCTAGTGTATGGGAAAACTTGCCACTTACCCGTCGAACTAGAGCATAGGGCGCACTGGGCAATCCAGAAATTCAACATGAACTTTTAAAAAGCCGGAATGCGCAGGAAGCAACAGCTATCAGAGCTAGAAGAATGGAGGGACAAAGCATATCATAGTGCCAAGATCTACAAGCAGAAGACCAAAAAGTGGCACGACAAAAAGATCAAGCAGAAAGAATTCGAACCAAGAGATAAGGTATTACTTTTTAATTCCAGGATCAAATTGTTCGGACACGGGAAGCTTCGAAGCAAATGGGAAGGACCGTACTCTATCATCGAAGCTGCGCCACATGGAGCAATCACACTCCAAGATGACGATGGTAAGATCTTCAAGGTAAATGGTCATCGTTTAAAGAGTATGATGTGATTAATTTCATTGAAGAAATCTAGCCTTGAACTCAGTCTTCCAAATAGATAGGCTAGGTAACCTTTATCATCCTAGGGTCCTTGTTTTATTTTGTCCCCCAATAAAATGCAGGCAAATGAATAAGTGTGGGGGAGTCGCCCGACTCTCATATCATTCACACACAGAAACGCCAAGGTAAGCACCTCCAGGTATGTCCTGCTTTTGACTTTAAACAAAGCCCTTCCGGGAGGTAGCCTGAGGATTACTAGAGTAAGTCTCATGGTGAGAGTAAAAGTTAGTTTGAATAAACTTTAGGGCTCTCTGGTTCTTAAAACCAGCAGAGCCATTATTTTGTTTCCATCTTTTTGTTTTGAATTCAGCACTAGGTACAAGTACAAGTATGGGGGAGATCTCTCAAGATAATCATTGCCATACACATTCGATCTGGTTCTTAAAACCAGCAGAGCCATTATTTTGTTTCCATCTTTTTGTTTTGAATTCAGCACCAGATACAAGTACAAGTATGGGGGAGATCTCTCAAGATAATCATTGCCATACACATTCGAGATCTCTCACAGATGTGTTGCGCAACATCGTCTGTACCAACATGACAAGAGACAAGGCAAAGACACCAGAGTCAGCCAGCCACCTGGTGGTTTGGCTAGATCACCATTGCCTTGATCCCCATCTTCTTCAAAAGTGATGGTTTGTGCATCCTCTACCTCTCAACTCTCCCTGATTCATGAGCTTGAATGAATTTCAAATCTGACTCGATAAAATCAAACTCAAGATGGATCATTGTGTTCCACCTGCACCACATGTCTCCTATAGTTTGCTTGCATATTTTTTATTCCATGCTTATCATCTTGATGCTTGTGAACAAAAATATTTAGGAAAGCATGCTTATCTAAGTAGTTGATGTTTGAGATATGGTTTGAATGATATGACCTCCGCTCATAATGTTTAAGTGCTTGGGAATTTTATTTGAAATTTTGAAAAACCCTTTGCAAAGCTCCTCTTTGATATGCCAAAGTCCTACCAAAACCATATGATGATGTATCTTGAAAACCATATACACATATGCTGCTTGTCTTGCATTGAGCTTTGTCAAATTGTTGTGACCCTTCAGAGATTTTTTTGTCATGCTTTCATGATCAAGATTCACGTGCACACCTTATACCCCCTTGCTATGCTTCTTTGAGAAGTTAGCATTGTACCATCCACTCATTCCACAAAATAAATGCTCCACAGTATGTGTTGGTCTCTCTCTCTAGTTTTTGTTAAAGAAAAAAAAGAGAGAGGCATAGGCTATCAAGAAAAAAAATATAGACACATGAAGGTCCATGTATTGAAAAAAAAGAAAGAAAAAAAATATGGACACATGAAGGTCCATGAAAAAAAGAAACAAAAAAGAGATAGCCATGCTCTGAAAAGAATTTATATATATATAGAGAGAGATCATACAAAATAAGTTTCCATCTCATCCACCACAATTCATACACGAGCACATCTTGATCTGATTGCATGACTTAATTTTCTCTTTGGATCCGGTTTTTGACTTTGCAATATATGAGATCCAAGTATGCCTTATCCTTCATACCCTACCTTGAGCTCCACATATAGCCATCATTAGAGGTAGGATGAAGAAAAGGCAAACCAAATGCCTTGGTACGGACATATACATATTGAGTGATCTGAGAGAATCAAATGAAGAGCTAAGCAAGGTTTGTTTTGAAAACTTATTGAAAAATCCCAAGCTGCTTGACATGAGGAGTAGAAGTGACTTGATTCAATACCGTTCCATGCCTCAACTACCCAAGATGGCATGATAGACACTTCAAAGTTCACAAGTGCAAGGTATGGCTTAGAATATCTCTTATGCTCACTTCATACCTTTGGAAGTCATGTTCTACCTTAGTCCTTAATCCTTCACTCGAGGACGAGCAAAGGCTAAGTATGGGGGTGTTGTTGACAGCTCTTAAGTACCAAATTTAGGCTGTCAATTCCTGCATAAATGCATAAAATGTGAACATCAACCTAGTGGTAGGGGTTTATTACTAACCATTTCCACAAGTGTTGGTAAATATTTGTATGTAGGTGAAATAAGGTAGAAAACACACCTCAAGAGCAATGAAAACACACTCCTCAATCCAAGGCAAATGGCTTCGACCAATCAGGCGTAGGCACACAGATTGGAGGGCCCAAAAACACATGCAAGTATGCAACTGGCTTAGGACAGCGTGGAGGTATGCACAACCGACCTAGGAACCTACCAAGCCTTTCACTTACCTCAAGAGCTCTCTTGCTTAGTCTGTAGGATTAGTGGAGTTTAGGAGAAGTCTAGGAGTCATCGAGTCCCCGGAGTTGCTCGGGAGTTCTGGTATGGGTTCATCTCTAGTTCTCTCTTGTAATTCTCGGTCGTTTGTAATCGAATTAGACTATGGTTACCGATATCTGCTTGAAGTATGTTCTGAGTTATTGGATATATATTTCATGATCTGGTTGCATTATCATTCGATGCTTGCATTGTATGATCGCCCTGTGCTTGTGATGATTAACATATTGGCCTTAGAACTCTGGCAACTGCTCCAGTATTCGTATGTTTGCTCTAGTGTGATGTCTATCCATCCGGAGGGTGGGGGCTCCGCGCGGGGTGCTAGAGTATCACATACTAATGTAGACGTGGTGTCTAGACTAGCTAAGTGTTGCTGGATGTCGCCATTTCTCACGGATCGAGAGTTAGCCGGCAGGTGGTGACAGCCCTGTCCGAGCCCTAGTAATCTCCCATGTTCGGATTCGGGGTAGAAGGTGCATAAATCCGCATAGGTGATCGGGCTTCTCCTGTCAGCTATAGGAGTGGTCTTCCTATTGTACTAGTTTAATCTTTGATGTGGCAGCTCCTCATTTGCTCACAATGTCGGTTCCAGGTGACTCCATCGCATTCCCCGGCCGAAAGCACCATGTACCCCCTCTATAAATATAAGGGGAGGGGCTCCAAATGAGAACATCCATCAAGTGATCAACTCTCTCAAGAGAGGCTTAGAGCCTTGCTTAGTTAGTGATGTGGAGTAGGGAGAGGGTAGAGGTACTCAGGAGGGGCGCCGGTCTTCGGCGCTCTTCTCCATTTTGTACCTTTACGAGAGTGAGAGAGTAGTTCGGGAGAAGTGCCGGGGTGTCGTCACTCTTCTCCAAGCGTGTACCCTCTACGGATGCTGCTACATTCTTTGAGTATTACTAAGTATTCATGGTTCCTATCTCTAGTATTTTACTTGGTATAGTAGATGCTAGTAGTGCTTGTAGTTGAGAGAGACCAGTTCTCTTACTCGCGGGTTCGTCGCTCTGTATTCGTACAAAGTGCTGTAGTTTGCTACGGGGATCCACACGTAGTTAGACTGCAGTAATAATCAATTGCCTAGATGTGGTGTCTAGGCTAGGGGTTATTCTTCATTTGCCTTATATCTCACGGTTTGTTAGAGGTTGGCCGTAGGTAGCGACAGTCCTATTGGTCCTTCGTAATCCTCCATGTTCGGATATAGCATTGAGCTGTTGGCCGGAGTCACCTGGCAGACCAGGTGTAAGCCGGTGCCCGAAGCGAGTATTGTTGTGCCCGAGAGGTCGACCTTTAACTCAGCTATAGTGCTATTTTAGGAATCCTCTCTATCCTTTTACCTATCTTGATGTGTCCTTGGACCGACTTGAATAGAAGATAGTGCACACACGTTCCCTGTGGATTTGATAACCCTTGGAATACTCTGAGGTGAAAGCTACAACGGTATCCGTGCGCTTGCGAAGTTATTCGTGACACTAAAATACCCAACAATATGGCATGTGATAATACATGAGCTTTTATGAGTAACCATGTTGCATAAACATCACACAAAGGCATAATTACATACATGTTCAAATTACAAAGATCATGAGCATAATGTTTTAGTTACTACTCTAATATCTTTACAATTTGTTCAGCCACAGGCTCAGCCTCTTCAACAAACTTGGTGAACTTGTCGTCCTCACACTCGATCGCCACGCCGTCACCAAGAAGGGCTATCTGCGCCTCTGGCTAATAGGATTTGACAAGTCCCAGGACAAGCGTGATGGAGGTAGATCTAAGTACCTCCCTATCGAGTAGGGTCCCTGAGTCCAGGTGCCTACCCTACTCGACTACTCTACATGAACTACCCGGCGGACAGGCACTCGGCTGGATGAACCGAAGGGTCCTCTATGGATCAGGATGAAGGCTCGACAAAGATGCCCGCGAATCTAGTGATCTTAACCCACCAGCTTCCTTGTAAACAACCCAAGTAGATCTTCTTCCTTACTTGTAACCCACGTCTCCTAGACTATAAAGGGGACGTGGGGGGATCCATAGAAAACACACGACATTACACCATGCCATCTTCCACCTCGAAAACCCTAATACAGCAACCAACAGGACGTAGGGTATTACGCCATCTTGGTGGCCCGAACCTGTCTAACTCTTGCATCACCATGTAACCATCGATCTCTTGGCTCCGGAATCCTCCACCTGAAACTTAGCGCCGGGCATACCCCTGGTGGACTTGCCGGAAACGCAATCCGACAATGCGTAATGCATTGTTTGGATGTCTCAGTCATGTAGCCCCCAATCCTTTGGGGAGCTCCACGCAGACGTTCTACCAAAGTTTTGCTCACCAATGCATCTCCTTCGACTGGATCTACCAAGTCGACTACAGCCTGCACAGCGGTCCTGAGCTCTGCCAGCTCCTCCTTCAAGAGATCCCTTTCAGCAGAAACATGTTTGCACTATTCCATGCTTTTTGACAGGTCTTTCTGGATCTCCAAGGATTTCTTGTGGTTCTCAGTCCCATCTGTTGATAACACATGTAAACATCAACAATTAGAGCAATTCGACAACCAAACTTACAGTTACTATAGGAAGTTACCTCGATTCTTCTGAATTACTTCCTTCAATAACATGACTTTATGCTTGAGAGATACTTTCTCCTTTTTCAGGACATCGTTCTCCTTTTCGAGCAGCTTTATCTTTTGGCGGTCCGTAGAAGTCTCCCTCAGTTTTTGTGACTTCAGATATGATCGATTAGCCATTTGCTGCACAACAAGCATATGTCAGCTCCCAGTCATTCATACATAGAAGAAAACAAAACTCGACTTGGTTCTTACCACAGTAAACCAGGAGAATTCTCGGATATTCGCTTGGAGTTTCTTCAAATTACCAAGTGTTAGCTGCGGATCGTCCCCAAGATCTTCATCATAATTGTATTCGCAAGGAGGAGGAGATGCTCTTATTTCCCTTATTAAGTCATTACCTGACTCCTCCTCCTCCGCGATTTCCTCTGGAGTACCTGTTGGTTCATCGGTATAAAGCAGTCGAGCAACAGGCAGTTTGATATATGGTGGTAATGGCGGCACGATGGGCTCACCAGTAGGAATTTCCTGTGACACCGGTCCTCTTGCCCCGGCGCTATTTTTGGATGTCTCCTGCACATCAGGGATCTTCTCGGCATCCCTTGTTGTGGTAGCTGCAGCAGCCTTCTCTTCAGTCCATCGCTTTTGGCTGGGCGATTCATCAGGACTAACAAGAAAGAATATTATGGATATCAGCAAGAGGATTACTGCTTTAATGATCAAGGCATATACGGATCAACTACTGACCTGGTCATCGCACTGACTTTCCTCTTGCGCACTGTTGTCCTCGTCTTCTTGGGACAACTCGATGCGGCTTCCTCATCTGGTGAACCACTGTGGCTGAAGGATTCGACACCTCATGTTTTACCCTTCAATCTCTCTGCAAGGGTAGCATGATCATCGGAGTCAGAATCTGATAATGTCCCTGTCACATTGGGATCAACGTTGGGCCGATAGTTGTATGGAGCTTGATGAGCACTCGGGGTCAAATGTCTTGGCCGAGCAATCCCTGGAATTGGCGGACTGCTCCGGAAAACATCCAGATTTATCTGACACAGACAGATGAGATATTAGTACCCCTAAGGGGCAAGATACAAAAGCTTCAGATTTTGGAGACTTACCCCTACCTCCTCAGGGGGGCGGCTGCTTCGGAACAATTTGGATGGGAGAGTGGGCAACATAATCACTCCATCCAGGATTCATCGCACCAGACTCAGAGCATCCCTGTTCGTAATCTTCTCTTTGGAAAATTGAGCTGGATCATTCAGACCCTCGTACCGAAATCCAAGTTGATGGCATTTCTGCAATGGCTGATACCGACGAATCAACCAGGACAACACAACTGATCCACTAGTTACATCAATCCCTTTCAGTTGTTGGATCCAGTCGAGTAGTTTTGTCACCTGTTCTTCATCCCCTACAGTTCGAGACCATTCATTGCGCAATACCGGAGGACCAGGTACTCGATCTGGTAGGGAAGGCTCATGGTTACCGACATAAAACCACTTGGTTTTCCAGTCGACTAGCTTGGTGTGTGGTTTATATGGGATATAAACCTTGTCCATGCCAGGCCTCAGTTGCAAGTCGGCTCCTCCAACACGAGCAATATTACTTGAGTTTGGATACGGCTTGAGTTGGAAAAGATGACAGAACAAATCAAAATGAGGCTCTATTCCAAGAAATGCCTCACACAGATGGACAAAAATAGAAATATGAAGAATGGAGTTCGGTGTTAGATGATGCAACTGAATCCCCCAGTAGTATAGCAATCCACGCAAGAAATCTGACGTTGGCACTGCAAGACCCCGTTCAACAAAAGAGGCAAACAGAACGGTTTCTTTTGTCTCCTCAAAAGGATAAGTGTGACCTTAAGCAAATCTCCAAGAAACAACAGCCCGCGACTGAAGCAAACAATCATCAACAAGTTCTCCAATTTCTGAATCAGAGAACTTACTAGTTGTCCAACCGTCGCTCATCATTGGCATGTTCCCTTGTTTCTTCCCCTTTCCGCTTGATTTCTTGGGCGCCATCCGGAAAGTCACGAGCCTTTTCACACGCATAGGCTCGAGGGCTGACGGATCAATGCGAAGCTCAATAGATTAAAAGATGGATGAGTATGTTCAAGGGGTTTGCGGCGGCTTTCTGGATTAAGGGATGCACTGGCATAGGGGAAACCCTAGGCTCCTGTGGGATGGTTAAGTAACCGGTTCAGTGGCAATTCCGAGAATATTGAGAAGACGAAGAATCACGCACCAGTTACGGTTTATCTGGAGCAATAAATTTCGGGATATCTTATAATTCCAAATTTATTGCAAGATTTAATGGAATCATATGCCACGACTTTAGATCCGTAATTCCAAATTTATGGGATTTAGATCTTAAGGCTCGGGGGCTACTGGGATATGTGTCATAAATGGCATATTTTTCAAAGATGATTTGGATATCAGATCAGAGTGGGAAAGAACTTTTTGAAGATTGATTTGACCCTCAGCCTGATTCTTTGATTCAACCTAAGACTCGGGGGCTACTCCATATGGAGCGTGAGTTCATCGCGCACCATATAAAAGATGATTCGGGGCTTGAGCACCTCATAGCCTCGATGCAGCCAAGGAAGTACTCAGAAGACTACTCAAAGCACTCGATGAAGCAATGGAGGATTATAGAAGCACTCGAAGCACTCAGCAACGTCTTCAGAAGTACTCAACGTCTGCAGGACTCGACTACGAAGAGCTCGGGGGCTTGTCAGACTCGGGGCAGCGGGACGGCTCATAGGCGTGGAATATTCTAGAGTAAGGGATAGTGCATGAATGTACCTTACCTCTCTTGTAACTACTCGTCTAGAAGTAGGACTAGTTGATGTACAAGGAAACTACCCGACCTCGGTGGAGTAGGACTCTAGTAGTACTCTGTTAGGACTTTTCATGTAACCCTGCCCCCCAAGACTATATAAGGCCAGGCAGGGACCCTTCAAAATATATACAATCACCTAAGGGAATACAAACCACCACACAGAACGTAGGGTATTACGCTCCGGCGGTCCGAATCTGTCTAAATCTTTGTGTCCCTTGCACCATCGCATTCTGATCTCGGCTAGTTCCTGCCTACAATCAATCTCCTCGGGGTATCTCTCGGAAAGCATAGCGGCTAAATACCGACAGCATCCAGATAGCCCACATCTTTCCAAATCAAAATATTGTTTTTGCGAAATCCAAACCAAATTATTTCACGGTACCTTAGTATTTTCTTAAACCTGCAATAATATTTTGTATGGGCCTTACGCAGCAAAAGAGAACTGAGAATGAATAATGTTTAAGTGATCAAAAATTTGTCTTGAAAAGACCCGTTATAATCTTGCACGCAAACAAAACAATCATAAAGTTTCGACGAACAAGTTCAGGATCATCCAACCGGCTCCCCAGTTCGTTTCAAAAAAACCCGCTCCCCACCCCAGTTGGCTGGTGGGCTGAGGGATCCACACTCGACAAATATAGGTCCTGTTTGTTTTAGCTTTTCTAAGAATCGATTGTCGGAGAAGCTGGATCTGCTGAGAATCTAGTTTCCGGAGAATCCATTGGCCGGATAAGCGGAAACATTTGGCAACCTTGATTATTTCTATTATTAGATTGTACTAGGTGAATGCCCATGCGTTGCAATATTAGAATAAAAAGTTATACGTATGAGCGATATATTCATGTGATGCTACCAAGATTCAACTCAGCCAAAACCATTTCATTCAAATTTACGGTGATCTCTTTGCTACAGGGTCATACATCAACTATGTTTGTATCCATGTAAGTAGAAATGTGTGATTACACGTCTCCTCCTCGAAAGTATCTTTTATCATTTTACATTGAACAAATCAATTTGCTCAAAATAACAAGGTGAACTAAATAATTTAATGTTATCTCTGCAATGAAGCAGACACATGTTACATGTACCAGCTCAAAAGCTTCGACAGCGTGCCCTGCTTTTCAAGATTGATTTCCTTGCTTTTTCCAACATCCAGCCTAAAAAATATAATAGCAATGTCAATTCTAATCAATTGCATGTCCGTCTATATATACTTCTTCCCATTGATGTCATAAACGTAGGCATTTGATACAAACTACGTGATATAAAGAAAACCTAACTATGACCGAGATGTGACAAGAAATAAACATGCTAGTATCCATTTTCCAAATTCCTGTCCAGAACTGTAACACAAAGGGAACGAGAATTTCAAATGTCAGAGAATTCGCAGCACACACACCAGAACGGAGAAAAACAGTGGCAGTAAAAAAAGGAACCATGGCAGTGTTTGTTGGTTATATCTGTACATGCAGCGTGTCCTCTAATCGGCATTACCATATTGCTGGAGGATGGCTGTTAACCTGAAGCAACCTATGCAACCAGCTTGTCATATTTCAGTCATATTTAATATTGTGGAATCGTGGTCAGACAATTTGCTTCCAAAAAAAATGATCATTGCACCACAGTGACTCAATTTTACAAAGGAGGGTTGTCTACCAAATACTAATATTCTTTAACATCATATGGGAAAAATTAGGTGAATGCACGATAAGATAGATATGCTCAAGATATGTATATAACCACCTCAAATATAGGTGGATTACTTGACAAGAAGTAACATATCAGATCAAAATTCTGAATAAAGTTTGAATTAGAAATTCATATTCCATGAATAAGTAATAATAAAACCAGATCATATTATACTGTGTTAATTACAAGGAAAATGATATCAAACATAACCCTTGCAGCAAGCAAGCTGAGGCATCATTTTGGAAACATAACCCTTGCAGCAAGTAAGGTCACAGCAGACCAGCACACCAACACCATATGTACTATGGACACAAGCCAAACATGCATACAGGATGGCAAGATAAATAAACAGATGCCAGATAAATGAAGCGTTCAATTTTCTGAAACTCAAATATAACAATTGAAAAGGAAGCATTCAATTTTCTGAAACTCAAATATACCAATTGTTAGAGTAGTCAAGGGCCTATTGGGCCTTAGCCCATTAGGGTTAATTAGTCGCTTGCTTAGGGGTCAAGTAAACCTCTCTATATAAGGAGATGAGATGTATCAATCTAATCAAGGAAAAGATTAGAAGGAATTCCCTTCTCTCTTGCCAGCCATGGGCAAAGCCCCGTGGCCGGCCTCCCCTGTCGCCCAAGACCCTAGCAATCGCTCCCTCTCCCTCTCTCACGATCTCAGCCCAACAGCAGCCATAACACCAATTTCTTGTGCTAAACCAACAAGTGGACGGCATTCGTCGATCATGAGTTGCTCTTAAATCCAAGCTGTTTCAGAAACTCTTCAAACCAAATATGACAAGATTAACATATTCTTCACCCTTTTTAGAACTAATAATCTCTTGCTTCCTCCACTCAATGTTGAATGCCCTTTTTGTAGGAAAAGTATAGTGTTGCAAGGATTCTCATTAGTTAACGCAAAGTAAAGCACTCAGATTTTCAATCCTACATGCAGAGTAGGTCTTGATTCATACATACTCTGCAAACAGTGACTACACAAAGGGGGAATTGTTGATCGATCAAGGACTTTACCTGAAAATAGTGAACAACCTGAAAATAGTGAATATTATGCTAACACAATTGGTTCCTCAATTCCTGTGGCAGGTCTACATCAATAGGAGGGAAATAGATCGATATATTAAATGATGAAAACAGAGAACGGTTGCTCCTAGACATAAAACATGGGACAATAGCAATGCCTCCCAGATTTAACCCAAAAGATGGTGTGTTCGTTTGTGCGAGCTGAATGCAGGAAGAGAAACCACATATGTATTAGAATGGAGATGAACGTTGGATCGGAAGTAACGCACCTACGATGGAACCATGGACGAGTGTGCCCAAGAGAAAGCCGGAGGCCTGGGAAATCTTGGCGGGGAGGCCTTGACGATGGGAGAGTAGCTGACATCCAATCGAATCAATCTACTGTGCATCTACTTTTTACCATAATTCTCTATTCCAGCATCCCATTGCTGTTCATCTATGATCTCCACGACCATTGATGGTGCCCAAGGCTTGCTGGTCAGTCTAGGGCATGTCCGATGACGTTCACGCCCCGACGGGGTCCCTCCCGGGTGAGAGCTTCGTCGGCCTTTGCTAATTTGCTCGTAAACTAGTAGTTCTTCGTCACGTAAGCGCATTGGTTATCTTTTGCTGGTTTTCTCATAAAGCTCACCATCCTTCACCACATAAGTGTGTTAGTTATCTCCAAGATTACTGATTCTGGCAAAATTCTAGGAAATTGGTCTAACCGGTTCGCTCAACCGGTCTGACCGATTTGTACAGCCTCATTGTCCTTCGGCCAGCTTGCAATCCGCACGCTAGAGTGCACTCGTGTGTTGACCAAAATTTGCGTAACACACGGGCGGCCGCATCTACTAGTACTGCAACAACTTCGTTGACAAAAAGATTGTGGTCCTCGAGTCGACGAGCGCACGCTCGAATTCTCCACCATGGCACTCTCCGAAGACATGATGATGGGTTGTGTCTTTCTTCAAGTAACTTGTGGGTCGTTAGTGGTGGTGGGAGCGATGGCACCGTGCGGATTGTCTATCTCACATTCGGCGGCGACCTGCTTGAGGTCGAGATGAGGGCCCAGCACTGCTTGACACCAGACGAGGGGGCCTTCTGGGCACAAGGAGAAGTATTTTGCCATGAGAACTAAAATTATTATCGACGCATAGGAGGGCTTCGTCGTGAGTTGTTTATCCTTATCCACTAATGACACCAAACAATCTATCTTCACACTATGAACAGCAACATTATGTAAATCGATAAGCAATTTTTACAAAGTCAATTAGAATACACGAAAAATATTTTCTTTCAAAAAGACATCTTTTTTCATAAGCAACATCTTTTTTTACAAAGCAAATTAGTTTTTGCTTTATTAGAACTATAGTTTGTACTGAAGTACTCGACAATGTGACTTGTTCTATTAGAGCATGAGCTTTTGTGGCTCTTTTGTGTTAGTGCCTGATCTTTTGATGTAAATGTTGGCTCAACTTGTAGCCTATTTCAATGCCAAAAGAACTTGTTTGCAAAATGCAGTGAAAAATGCAAATGGATGGTAGTTAACAATATGTATAGCTCATAGCATGAGCCTGAGTTCCTAACATTAACTTCTGGGTGCTTGGGCTTGAAAGTCCTTGGTCGGCTCTGTCCTGGACAACAGGTCGTGCAATAGACGAAGAACTTTCTTGCCCCCAGGCACATAATCTTTGACAATAATTTTTATCAACTTCTTGCCATCGGGAGTCTTTTCTAGTACCAGTTACTTGCCCAAATTTTTGTCATCAGCGCTCTTTGGTCTTTCTTCACTGATAATCACATTTTTTCCCTTAGCACCTTAGGCCGAAGCAACCTTTGCATTGTTTAGATCAATGGTATGCGTGTTGGTGTGGATAGGGAACGGGGTCTTGTAAATTTTCATCTCAGAAAAAATCAATCGTCCTTCATTCATGGCCGATTGTACCTGGCGACGAAAGACACTACATTCATTAGTCACATGAGAATGAGAATTATGAAATTTACAATATGCACGCAACTTTAATTCTTCAAGATGCGGTATAACATGAGAAATTTCAATATGTCCTAAACAAAACAATTCATTAAATATACGGTCGCATTGAGAGACATCAAATATAAATTTCATCTCTACTTTTCGACCCTTTTGAGTCAGATTTGGCCGCAGATGGCCAAACAAACTCAGCAGTGTAAACCTCTTTATCCTCATTGCTGATGAATCAAAATCATATTCAACAACATGTGTATTCACACGATGAGGCTTATATGCATCTTTAGAATTTCTAATCATATACTTTTGGTTCATAGCCCCAAGTTGCAAAGCATTAAGTTTATAATATTCAAACCCTTGGAGCCTTTATTTTAAAAATGAACGCAAACCACCAAGAGCAAGATGTACGAAGTTCTTATCAGAAATTGACAGGTTAAAACATCGGTTTTTAATTTCTTTAAATTGTTTAAAATAATCAAAAATAGACTCATCCCTTCCTTGCCTAACCGATGTCAAATCTGTCAATTTCACATCATTATCCCCACTACAAAAGTGATCATGGAACTTTTGCTCTAATTCGTTCCAAGAGTGGACCGAATTTGGGGCAACGAAGAAAACCAAGAAAACGCGGTCCCAGTTAAAGATAGAGAAAACCACGAAAACGCAGTCCCAGTTAAAGAATTCCCGGAACTCGCTTCACCAAGCTGAGCAACATATTGACTTATTGCTCCCAAGTTGATCGATTGTCATCCCCACTAAATTTAACAAAGTCAGGAACACGCCACCCCGTAGGATAAGAAACCAAATCAAAGGCATCGGGGTACGGTCGCTGGTACTGCCAATTTGTACTAGGATTTATACCTAGTTGACTAAGCTTAGTACTAAGCAGTATGTTCAGATCCGTTTTCATCCAAGAGAGATCGGCTTCATAGTTACCACTAGTTGATGTTTGGGCATTAGTATCTAGATGATTTACCGCTGGATCAGTAGTGCTCATCGTCTGTGTAGCATAATGAGAATTACTTTAAATCAAATCATCCCAAACATCATGTGGCATGGCGAGTGAAAAAGGTGGTTCGCCATATGATTTAGTGGTGTACGGCGGTACGTAGCCTTCCAATTCATCAGTTCAGCCAGGGGCAGCCGAGCTCGGAATTGACGCTAGGGATGGTGTCGTCGGTGAAGCTGGCACCATGGCACGGGTCTGATCGGTTAGCTGGACCTGTCCAACCACACCTGCCGCCGAGGCACCGGTCTGACCGGTTTGGCCCTGTGTGGCCGTGCCTGGTGGTGGTGTCTGTCCAGCAAAATAATTTGGTGGCATACCATATTCTACCTCAGTTGTAGATGTAAGCGCTACCGAAGGATTAGGGTTAAGGTCTTTGGTGGAATATGCATGGCTCACACTCTTACCCTTATCAAACTTATCGATCCTCTCAGTAAGATCAAGAATTGCATCTTGTGTGTATTGATGAGAAGCAACGATCTTCTTCCCAAGCTCAGACATTAGCAAACTATAAAGGTCTTGAGGAGAAGTGCTTACATTGATAATAGGAGAAGTAGGCGATAGTAGATGGAATAAGGGCATGACAAATTTCTCCTTCTCGACCACACCTTGCCGAGTCTTCCCATAGCATGACAGTAGCCTCGCCTTTGCCTCCTCGTTCGGCCATTTGACTTCGTCTTCGAACTCCTGGTGGTGCTCCTTAGGTAGGTCTTCATAATCGAGATTGAGAGTGTTGGACGCATCTACCTAAGGATCTACCTTTTCACTGGCCATTGGGACCGATGCAGATTTCTTCTTCCCCAGCGGAGTTGCCAAAAATATGTTGACGTTGTCTGGTCAACACACGAGTGCTAGAATGTGCGGATCGCAAACGATCAACACCAGCGAGCTTCAGATGGCAACTGGTCAGATCGGCACGCTAACCGGTCAGACCGGTTGAACGCGGAGAACCCGCGAAGACCTATAGAACATCAAGCCGGAAGAGACCCGTTAGAGCTCGAAGATCTAGGTTGTCTTGAGGTCGGCAGGCCACCCAAGATGCTCTCGAACGCCGTAGCGATGCAAGAAGAACAACAAAGGGGTTGAAAAAGCTAGGGTTCGAGAAAAAGGGTAAAATATATTGTATTGATTTGATTGTGGTTAAAAACCCTCAATCGGTCGCAGTCTTTATATTTATAGGCCGGGAGATCGTACCCCTTCCAAATCGGATTACAAAAAGATTCTAAATAAAAAGTTGTAACTAGACTCGGATTAACAGGCCTAGACCGGTCTGACCGGCCTCGCTGTTTGCCAATTTTGACCGCCAACACGGTCCTTACACATCTCGACCTGAAATACAGAAATATACAAGATGGATTACTTAATTAAGATGAGCTGCGATGCAAGGATGTGGCGACCTTCGATCCCTAGACAATTTGTAGGGCCCTAGATAACGAAACACTAAATTAAAAAGATTAGTCCACATCAATGTACATGGATGATGGATGGAAAGAAGGGGAATCTATTCCACGTGCCCGGCACCTTTTTTTTTAACTTTGAGAGACCATATCAAAGTCAGTGCATGCATGATGCATCACGGAAATCGCACAGATATTTACTTGCTAATATATAGGAGTCAACACATCATTGACTTGGACTTGTTCAAAGCAAAGTTGTTGAAACAAAATGAGCATGTTACTCCATAACTAGAACTGTGTTGGGGTGTACCAATACCCATATCAAAACCCTTACCCTCCTGATTTGTATAAGATATGGGTGCAAAAGTTCTTCCGGTGAGGCGGCGTGGGGGCGGGGTGGACGCGCTCGGCCTGGGCGGGGGCAGCGGTGGGCTGGACGCGCTTGGCCAGGGCACGCAGCGAAGGCGTCGCCGGCGAATCGGGTCCACAACCGCGGAGCTGGGCCGGCTGATGAGGCAAGTGTGCACGGAAGAGGGGTATACGTAGGCGGGTGAGGAAAAAATTCTTTTTGACCGAAATGTTCTCGAACATGCGATTTCTATTGGTCTACTCCTCATCCCACTTTCCTGACCCCGACACGTGGATCCACCCTGAGTGGGCCCGATATAGGTGAGAAACTTTTCAATTGTTTACAATCTGTATAGTATAATAAAAATAGATAGAATATATATAGACCAGTGCTGTAGTGCATGGGATCGATGCAGTCCACATCCCAAACGTTGCTAGTCACATGCATGTATGTGGAAAACGGAGCACGGTCAAGACAAATATCAATTCCTCGGTTTGCTCCTCAAGTCAACTTGTAACATGGACATGGCGTGTGTAATCTTGCCTTAGATCCCTCTGTCCATGTAAATTTAGTTTACATGTTAATATTATTATGCCTACGAAGCTCTATAAAGTGGGTGAAGCCGGATAATTTTTTTTCCATTATGAGAAAAAAAAACTCTTATGCCTACATCACTATGTAAGAAGTTATCAAAGAAGACATCATTATAGGAAACGTGGTTTTTAAACACGTCTCCTATGACTCATTGGAGACGCTAACAACTCGCGTCTCCTATAAGTCTACTAAAACCTTCTATGAGTAATCCGCGTCTCCTATATACCTATAAAGAAGACACGTATTATAAACCCGCGTCTCCAATTGAAAATAAGGTAGCAGATTAGAGGAGGCGATGTATGTATGAGCACAAATGTATGGACAAATGTATGTATGTCTGATAAGAGGAGGCACTATGATGTATATATGGCCTATTTTTTTAATCAATTTTCGTCACCTATTTTTTTTATTTTTTAATTTATCATCGGAGACACTGATTAACAATCCGCGTCTCCTATGTGAAGTCATAGGAGACGCTGGTTAAGAACCCGCGTCTCCTATGTGAGGGTCATTGGAGACGCGGGTTAACAACCCGTTAACCCGCGTCTCCTATGTGAGGGGTCATTGGACGTGGGTTGTCAAAACGTGTCTCCAATGACCCTTCTCATAGGAGACATAGAAAAACGCATCTCCTATGACTTCACATTGTAGACCCAAATTTGGAGACGCAAATAAACCGCGTCTCCTATGAGAGTTAACCCGCGTCTCCTATAACGCTTTCTTACATAGTGCATTGGAAGCCCTATAAATAGCATCACCCACTGCACCATATGGGCACCAACCTGCTTGTTCCCATCTTTGATTGGTGTTAATAGTCTATTGCTCTCTAGCATCCACTGCACAGCTATGGCTTCATCAAGTGTAGCTGTTCTTAAGGCGGCGGCCACCGTTGCTGTTTTCGCCCTGCTGGCCATGTCTTCCCATGGGCATCCAAAGACGGGGCCATTGTGCAGAGACTGCTCATCACAGTGCGATACCAATTGCTCCGCTATCGTAGCCGCGAACTGCAGCAGCTACTGCAACCCTCCGCCCGGGTGCGACGGTTGCAAAACCTTGGTCCTCCAGATGTGCCAGGACTGCTGCAACAGCAATGGCACAAGCACCCTTTCCTGCTGCAAAAACGACTGTATCGGAGACTGCGGCACATGCGGCTGTACCAGCTGCGACATCGCCGTCCAAAACAGCTGCATGTTCGCGTGCAAGCCCAACTATTCAGCGTGCTATGCTTGCACCAACGCGGTTCGCCAACAATGCCTTACCTCTTGCAACAGTGACTGCAACGATAACTGCGTGAAGAAAGAAAAGGATTGTTGAAGATGCTTATTACTTCTTGTGCATCTGGATAATGCACGTGTCCATGCTTTAGTGTTTTATACTTTGGCAACAGGAGGTCCTTAGTATTACTCCTTGTTAAAGTGTCGTATGTTCGTCTGCTTTTTTACTTGATCCCATATGTTGTATTTTACCAAATTATCATAATACACCTTGAATACTGGATTATGCTGGTTTTAGTGTGCTTGGCCTCCATGAACTTTCAATGCCTTTTATCCTTGTCCATCTCAGGGTTCAAAATTCGTGAGCAAGGCCAAAACAAATGCAATTAATTTTTTATAGATATAAAAACTAATTTTATACTATACAACACATCTCATTTAAGATAACAATTTTTTACAGATAACAAGTCAAATTTGAAAATATTTCACTTGGCGGGACAAACATAGATGGATTTACTCCGTATATTTGGTGACAGCGGCACCACCGATGACTTGTTAACTTAAGCCTCGGTCTGTGTTGGGTGTTTCTATTTGCAGTCCATTGAGGGGTGATACCCACAATGATAGATGGTTCGGGAGGATTCACCTGATGATTGGAACCTACATGCTAATACAAGAGAACAGAAATAATTACTTTAGATAAGTTAGGGCTGCCAAGACAGTGAATGATCTGTTCTGAGTTCCAAACAGTGAGTTCCATATCCGTCTTATATAGCCTGGGGGTTATGCACGGTTAGGTCTATCCAGGTGTTCAATAGACACGCTGTGTACCTCCTGCCTAATCTTGTTAGTCCAGGCCTACCACCTTTGTCAGGTGTCTAGCTCCATCTTTTAGTACCGGGGGTCATATATCTCTTAAACTCTGTGACAGCCACAAACGAGATGCCTCATCACAAGTAATTTTTTTTTTTTGAAGAGAACTGGAGGGGCATGCCCCTCCAGGAGTTTATTAAATAAAAAATAGTTTTAGTTGCAGAAGGAAGGGGAAGAAGCTAAAAAGAGAAAAAGAAAACTGGACAAAACAACAGAGAGAAGAGAAAGATACAGAGAAGAAAAAGAAGATTACAAAAGCTACAGCCAAGAGTCTATTGCCACGGAGATTTCAGGTTTGGTCCTATGTGTGAGCAGAGACATTTCCAGAATGAACTTTCTTTTGCAGTTTTGAAATGTGGGTTTTGCAGTTTCTGGTTGTCCAGATGCTCCAAGCCATGAGAATGATGACCTCCATGAAGAAAGGTACCATAGCTTTTCCTTGAGTAACCTGAAGATGCCAAGCAGGGGTCTAGAGGTTCTTACAGCAGCTCCAATAGAGGCCCAGCAGGCTTTAGCAAAGTTACAACGCAGAAACAAGTGTGTGACCGTCTCTAATTTTTGTAGTATGCAGTGATCACAAGAATAGTTGTCCAATTCCATTGTTCTTCTTCTAAGCAGAACCCTCGTGCTGAGTCTATCCTGCAGAAGTAACCAGAAGAAAACTTTGTGTTTCATTTGACATCTAGAGCTCCAAATCCATTGGAAAATCGGATGCACGGGCCTGTGGCCTATCATTACTCTGTAGGCCTTTGCTGCAGTGAAATTTGAGTTTCCCCAAGTGTAATGCCAGATATTTTTCCCCTCCTGTATTTGTAGCCTTGCAATGGCTGCTTTCAGTTCTTGCAACTGGGTATGCGCTTGGATTGATAGGGGTAGGTGGAAGTTCTGAATCAATTGTGTGGGATAGTGGGAGTTACTGCATTCTTGAACATAATGAGCTTGACTTTGGTAAAGGAAAAGAGTTCAGGGTATGTCAAGGAAAGGGTCTGGCCATTCTGTGGGTCTGACCAAAACAAAATTGTAGAGCCATCAGCCACACTGACTCTTGTCATTGACTTGTATACATCAACTGGATTGACTAAATCCCTCCACCAAAAGGAACCTTTAATTTTTTTCACTAGGTAGTGAGCCATCATTGTAATATGAGCTCTAGATTAGATTGACCCATGGCAGATCACATTTCATGTAAAACTTGTGAAGGAACTTGAGTAGGAGGGCATTGTTGTGGGCAGTAAGATCAATGACTCCTAATCCCTCCTCTGTCTTGGGGAGACAGACCAGGGGCCACGCAGCTTTGGAGGTTTTTTTTGCGCCCAAATTAGAACCTTTCCACAAGTAGTGCTTCCTATATTTATCCAGCTGTTTGATCACTCCCTTATGAAGCTTTAGAGAAGAGATTTGGAAGACTACTGAGGAGGAGAGGACTGTATTGACCATTTCTAGCTTTCCCCCTTGGCATAGAATGGAAGAGGTGGATGTTAGCCTTCTTTCTATTCTTTGAAACAGTGGTAGAAAGTCCTCAATATTAGGTTTGTTCCTCAATAAGTGAAAGGCAAGGTGCCTTTTTGGCAACTAAAGACATTTGCAAGTTGATCCAGATTCCCATCCGAAATATTTAGTGGGACCATGACAGACTTGCTATAATTCACTTTGAGTCATGTTGATTGGGCAAAAGTGTTCAACAGATCTTTTAGAACGGTCAGCTGTGTAGGACAAGCTTCCATGATTACCAAGGTGTCATGAGCATATTGTATCACAGGAAAGTCATTACTGGCACCTGTAATTATTGGTAGCTTCAGCAGACCTTGATCCTTAGCATTATTGATTACTGTCTGCAGCAAATCAGCAGCTAGAACAAAAAGGAGAGGGGATAGAGGGTCTCATTGTCTCAAACCTCTCTTGCAAAGAAAAGTTTTTCCTGGCAATTCATTAAGTAGTACTGAAGAGGTTCCAGTGATGATGATGTCTTTTATCCAACTTAGCCACCATATGTCACCAAAGCCTTTGTGTTTTAGATTGTCAAGGATAGCCAGATGCTCTATCTTGTTGAAGGCTTTCTCGAAGTCTAATTTAATGATAACCATATCTTTCCTGGAGGTCTTGCAGATGTGTAGGTATTCAAAAGCCCAGGCTAGGCAATCTTGGATGGTTCTAAATTTGATGAAACCATACTGATTTTGATGTATCAATCTTATGATTACTGCTTGTAATCTTTCTGCTAGGATCTTGATGATTAATTTGATTGTGGAGTTTAGAAGGCATATTGGTCTGAAATCTCCTACTGAAATAGGACAGCCATTCTTGGAGACCAGGAAAAATAAAGGATCCATTTATGCTCTATGCATACAAATATTTCTGATGAAAAATCCCAAGCAGAGTTCATAAAAGTCTTGAGAGATAGTTGCCCGAGATTTCTTTAAGAATTCACCATTAAAACCATCAGGACCTGGGGATTTATAGTTGGGTAGATCAACAATTATTCTATCAATCTCCTCTTTAGTGAAAGGGCTTTCAATCCAACTTAGATCACAATCTGATGTGAGTAGAGAATCAAGGTCAAAGTACATGTGAGTAAATTCAGAGCTACCCATCCTCTCCTAGATGGCTTCCAGAGCAGAGTTGCTTTGGCCTCATGATCTTGGAGATCCTGACCATTAGTGTTTCTAAGAACCATGATGCAGTTTTTCCTATTTCTGATTGTGGCATTTGCATAGAAGAAATGAATGCATCCATCTCCAAATTTTACTCTTTGAATTGTTCCTCTTTGCCGCCAGTAAATTTTCTGCTGATGCAACAAGGATTGCAAGTGAATGTTTAGAATGTTTCTGAAGTTCCATTCCTCCACAGTTAGGTCTCTGATTTCTTCAAAAGAATCCAGCAGGAGGATTATGTCCTTGGTACTTAGGATTGTGGAGGCAAGACGGGAGCTGCATTTCCCAGGTTTTTAGGGTCTGTCTGAGGTGTTTGAATTTGGATGTAATGTTATTTTCTTTATCTTGGAGCATTGATCCAACCTTGTTGCATGGTTGCTCTGAAATTTTCAAGTTCCATCCAATAGTTCTCAAACTTAAAAACTTGTGGCTTGGGGATGTTTGTTGAAGCAGAGATGACACAAGGGGTGTGGTCAGAAGTATCTATGGACAGCGCAGGTGCTACTGTGTTAGGAAGGTGAGTTATCCAGACATTGGAAGAGAAGAACCAGTCTAGCCTTTCCAAGAGTGGATTCATCCGTTTATTGGTCCATGTAAATTTACAATCTTTTAGGGGTGCCTCATTAATTCTGAGCTTGCTAATTGCTTCATTAAATTTCAGCATTTCTTGGATGCTACCTCCTGGATTGTTCCTATTAGCTGGAGATCTGATTAGGTTGAAATCCCCGCAATTAGCCATTTGACTTAATCTGGCATCTCAATATCTTTAAACCAATTTAGGAATGTCATTTTCCTTAGTGTACAAGGAGCATAAATATTAGTGAGAATCCAGTTTTCTCCAGTGAGGACACACTGAAATTCAATCGACAAAGCATTGCTATTCTAGAAGATTGGATTGTCAATGAACTTGGAGCTATTCCACAGGATAATGCATCCACCAGAGGCCCCATTGGAGGGAAGAAAATCAAAAGAATCAATATGCCCAGGGCAGAAGTTTCTAATGTATTGTGAATCAAAGAAATCTCTCTTGGTTTCTTGGATGCAAAAAATGTCACATTTGGCTTCCCAAATTTTACTTTTAATTGCTTCCCATTTATCTTCAGAATTGATTCCCCTGACATTCCAGCAAAGTATTATCCAGCTTCTATTTTTATTATTGTGATTCATCGCAATACCAGAAGATCATTAAAGAACACTGATTAATAGCACAACAATCAATCAACCAGCAAAGCAATCCCAAGTAATGCAAGTCCAACATACTACAAAGAAGCCTTAAGAAAGAGTTCAAGAAAATCTCCCAAGAGGCTGGGAGGACAAGCATAACGTGACTAGGATGGATAGGTCATTACAAGCTGAAACAAAAGTAGATCTCCCTGGAAACTTCACAGGGATAGGTGCAAAAGTTAGGCCAAAGAGCTTGAGGGAGATTGTGGGAATGATCTTCCCATCGCATCTTTGTCTTCTTGCTAGCTTCATCTGCATGGTCATTTAATTTCTTCTTCTTGCCCTTCTTAGCTTCCTTCCTGGAAAGAACAGCTTTGATGGGGGACTTGTCTTCTCCAATTGCCTTCTTAGAACAACATTTGACAGTGAGATTCTCATCAGATAGCTTCTCAGGGGCGATTTTGCAGACTTTTTCGCAAATTTCTCTGATGGTTGTTGCAGCTAAAGTTGGTGGCATGGCAACACAGGAAAAACAATTTTTACTCCTAAATGAAAATAAGGAGAACCCATTATACCAAACCTCATTTTCAAAACCTTCATCTCCGGTAGAAAATCTGCTTCACTGAAAAAAGCTAAGCCCCTTCCTAAATCCCAAGAAACCATTAAAGTTGCACCAGAACTCATTGCTCTACTATAGACACTTTCAAATGGAACATATATAGGAATCCGTAGCCTGTACGCCATGTAGGGGTCAACCTGACCATAAAATGAGGGATTGCCTTTGACACAATGAATGGATTCAGCGACCCTGGCAAGTGCCACAACTTTCTTGTTATGTTTTACCAGCAAGCCTAGAGATTTTGTCTACATCATGATACATAGGGGATGGAAACAAGGGAATCTCCTCCATATGTCCACTGGCTTTAGAAGATCAGATCGAAGTTAGCACATGCATCCCTGCTAGGAAATTGCACCAATATGTATTGATGGCTATGAGGAGCCGAGTACAAATTGATTGGGAGCTATTCAAAGTGAAGTCGCTCAAGCAAACAGAGCATGTCACTCAACAATTTTTAATTTGGTCAAAAGTCAGTACTTCATATTTTAAAAACATTTAAACTGCCTCGATTTATGCATTTAGTTAATATGCTGTTGTGGGACCGGGACCGGCGTCAGGTGTAACGACCCGGCCCGGGATAACGTCTAAGATCTACTCTACACGTTGAGTAGATCACACCTGCTAGTTAATTCTCTTGCGCTTTCGCCCTCGCTTCGCGCAAAAAGATCCATCCGGAATTATCCCGGAACCGGCTATTTAAGCTGGTACGACTCTCTTTAAGTTTTCAGTATGGGACAATCATTCCTGGGAATACTGTGATGCGTCGCTACAGTAGAGTGCTGCTACAGTAACCCAGAAATGAGGTCTGTCCCATCTGCCCAATGGGCCGATCTGTTACAATCACCCACCCTTTAGGATTTGACGTCCTCGTCGAATCATCGAACCAGCTTACCTAGGCGGGACAAAGAACCAGGATCTCCACTCTTAGCCCACGACTGTATCTCCTAGTGCCAATAAACACATGTACACGTCTGTGCGTCCAATGCTAACGGCATATCCTCGATGCCCGCGCACTAACCCGCACACGTCCGTGTACATGCTAGGCCCGTGACCCACACCTACCCGTGAAACCGCGAGAGTCAGCTCTGATACCAATGTAACGACCCGGCCCGGAATAACAGCTAAGATCTACTCTACATGTTGAGTAGATCATACCTGCTAGTTAATTCTCTTGCGCTTCCGTCCTCGCTTCGCGCAAAAAGATCGATCCGGAATTAATACGCTTCCCGGAACCGGATATTTAAGCTGGTACGACTCTCTTTAAGTTTTCAGTATGGGACAACAATTCCTGGGAATACTGTGCCACGTTGCTACAGTAGCGTGCTGCTACAGTAGCCTGGAAATGAGGTCTGGCCCATCTGACCAATGGGCCGATCTGTTACATCAGGGGACGGTGTCGGGAACGAGGGAGGGGGCGTTAGGGGCCGTGCGTGCATGTGTACCGGGTCTGCGCCCCTACGGCCGGCCAGATCCGCACCGCTGCCCAGGTCCGCGCTGCCGCCCGACTGAATACATGGCCGCCGCTCGAGCGCGCCTCCATGGCCGCTGCGCCGGATGTTGCAGGGGAGAGGGAGGAGGGAGAGGGGCACGGTTGCAGGGGAGGAGGGGGAGGGAGAGGGCCGGCGCTGTAGGTAGAGAGTGGAGGTGGAGGGGGCGGCGCGGGATGGGAGTGGTGGAGAAAGAGAGTCGAGCGAGTGGGTTAGGGTTAGGATTTTTTTATATAGTTGCCGGGAGTGAGGGAGAAAGAGAGTTGAGCGATTGGGTTAGGGTTAGGATTTTTTTTATATAGTCGCCGGGCTGAGATGAACCTTTTGTGAGCAGGCTGGGCCTGTTTTACTGAGGCGGTTGACTTATTACATTGCCCGCCTCGGTTAATCAATTAACCGAGACGGTTTACGTTAGGATGACCCCCTCGGTTAATAGAAATTAATCGTGGCAGTTATTTTAGTAGTGTCCTCCTCAGTTAATCAATTTTGGGAGGCGGGTTTTAACCGCTTTGGTTAATAAAAAATGATTGCAGTGGTTAAAAATCATGCTCTCCTCCAAGCCCTTTTAAAAGCGCCTCGATTAATCAGAATTTGTAGTAGTGAAGGGAGAGTTTCATGAGATGTGAGAGAAGTTTCATCCCCATGACACTCATCTGGCTCAGTTACCAAATTTTTGCTCTTGATAACTGTGCAATGAAACTATGCATTGAGGCTGCCTAATAATAAGTGAGTAAATATATATGTGCTACAATCTTGTGAAAATTTGTGGACTGGGATTTGGGGAATGATAGTGTAGACACTCAGCGTGTGCAGCTCGATCGAGGTGTGATTGCTTTGCTCAGAAGGGGCAGTTATGTGTGGAGCGCCTCGTGTTGATCACTGCTACGAAAATGAGTGATGTGTGGAGCAGCTTGTATTGATCATTACTACAAAAATTATTTGTAGGAATGCTTCATTTTTACTGGGACGGGTCAAAAGGTAACCCACTCCAACAAAAAAAATGAGGCTACTGTAGTAATTGACCCGCCCCTAAAAACTATTTTAAGAGGCGGCTGAAAATGGGGATCATTTTCAGGGGATGGATGACACCATCACCCACCGCTAAAAATGCCCGACAAAAATACAGTTGTCACCTTCTTCCTCCTCCTGATAGCCTATTACTTGCTCGGGGGAGGTGCTGCCCAAATATCAAAAGAAAACAAAAGGGGAGGAAGGTTTTAAGCTTGATTTCCTTCGAGTTGGGGCATTATAAGATAAGTTGATGCTAATCGTATGCCTGTTCTAAGCTCTTTGGATAGTTTAAGGCTCAAGCTCAAATGGACCTCTCTTTGCCTCTAGCTAGATCTAGATTTCCATGGTTTGGATTTGTCATTTGGGACTGCATTTGCCTCAAATTTTTGAATGAAGTAATCTTAATGTAGCAGAAGAACTAGATTATGCTATCATTTGGAATTAATTTTTATGTTTTTTCTTTGCTCCTAAGTAGATGTTTTTATAGATCCATGGAGGAGAGAAGAAGAAGATTTGGTTTTTTCTATATTTACACAAGCATGATAGTTTTTTCCCAACATTAAGTGGGACAATAATAGTTTGGCATCTCACTTTTAGTAGTTAGTACATGTCAAATTGATTTTTTCCAATATCTACACATATATAAAAGTACATATTTATATACCATTTCTTTATAAAATTGTGGAAGAGATAATTTTTGTCCATTGAAATTATTTTTTGTTGTTGTTCAAAGATGAATAGGACATAGATTTACCATTTGGGGCTCTATTTGCCTTAAAGTGTTTAGTAGGACAACAAGATGATGTAATCATTTGTACTCAATCTTTATGTTTTCGCCTCATGCCTAAGAAAATAAATTCATAGATCCATGGAGGAGAGAGAAGGAGATTTGATCTTTTTCTATTTTTACACATGCATCCATGGGTCCGCATCCGTCCCTAAAAATCATTTTCTTAGTAGTGGATATGTCAATCCAACTGTCCAATGTCTGCTGTAATACCCAGTCTGGGTGCATTCTTCTTTTAAATATAATCAGCAGCTCCCCTGGCTGATTAGTTTAAAGAAAAAGACAGCCTAGGCTGTGGTCAATTGCGGAATCTAAAAAATGGTTGTTTGTTTCCACCGTAGCTTATGAAAGCAGCGTTCCAGAATCTGAATTTTGAAACAAATTGAGACCAAGTCAATGTCTAAAGGCAATGAAGCAATTAACTAAGATGCAAAAATTAAGAAATAAATAAATAATTGGAGGAGGTGGTTCTACCTTCAACCCATCAGGAATCAAACTCGAAGTTTGGGTACTGTTTCGATGGTGGAATGAGAGTGGATGGGATGGAGTGGCTCCGTAACTTGTTATCCTTAGAGGTTGCCGCCTCCTAGATATTTCAGCTCTTCAAGAAGTTTGTGAAGAAGCCCCAATTGCTCTTGTGTGGGGTGCGCTCAGTTCGCTGTGTGGTTATCCCTTTGCTCAATTTCCTTCTTACAGTTTACTTTGAGCATTTTATAGTTGTATAGATTAAGTTGTATATTGTCCTCTTAGCTTGCAAACCCTCACCTAGAATAGAGTAGAGAAAAGTAGTTGTAGGGATTATCTTATGTTACTAATAAAATTTTCTAAGTGTTGTGTTTTAGTGAAGATCACCTTTTCACACCCCTTTAGACGGTATTCTGGATTTAAAAACCAAAATCCGCATGGATAAAAAGGGCGCGCTCGGAAATACGAGCAATCACACCCTTTTCTCTGGGATGAAATGATGAAAGAGAAAATCATATCCAAAAGTTAGTATTACTCTCTTGGCCAACTTGCGGAGGCCTAGATTACAATGTTCATGCTATTCTCAAAAGAAAATGTCGAAGTGATTTTGCTACAGCATTACTTCAAAATCCATACGTCATCTTTGAAAGTTTCAAATGTTATTAGTTTGAATGTTGAGATGTGCTACGTTTAAAGGGAAATATAAAAGCCAGCTATACCCCTATAAACAATACAGTTTGTTTTGGTCAAAGTGTGACATCTTTGCATTCTGTGCCGAAGCGTGAACAATATATGCCTAATATTTACGCATATGTCATACACAACAAAAGCCAAACATTTTACAGGGCACAAACACATGCTGACAGGTAAGATATAAGGCCTCTTCCCAAGGTTGGCTCTTGGCTAGCTTATAGAATTTTTTAATTAATGAACAGTGTCAAAAGTGAAGAGCTATCTCTTATTCAAGAGATAGTCTCATACACAAATTTTAAGATTACAAGAGGATGGCGTGTGGGGTCATTCATGCTATGAGCTATGTGCTAAGAGCCATATCACTAGAACGGTTGTCTCTGCTTGGAGCTAGGCATAACTTTGGAGGAGGCCTAAGAGGGTTATGCTATTCGTCGCTAGTCAGTTCCTCAAGTAAGTTCGTTGGGCGCTAAATCAGATGATTCAGCTTTCCTGTAATCAAGCATTTCTGGACAGTACCGCCTCGCAAGCACTTCCACTTGCTCGATAAAAGGCTTCTCTCTGTGGCCACCAATCATGCGGATCATCTAGTTCCACCATTGACGGCAAAGCTCCCCAGATCTGAGTAAGTGAAATAACCCGTTATTGTAGCTGAAGTGGACAAATACCAGTTGTTTTAATAAATATGGACCATTTATGAAAACTACTAGATAATACCAACAGACTGTGTTGAAGCAAAGTCCGCAATCAGAAGTCACCTGTGATCAAGAAGTCTCTCCCAGTCAACATCTTCAACACAAACAGCATCAACCTTTTGAAGCCTGGTTTGTTGTTAAGAAAATTCAGTGCAGGCTATATATAATGTATCATGATAACATATATCTAAAAGAAAAAAAAATCTACCAGGAAAAAATGTAGCAGGTGACAACAGGAGGAATTTGCATATAGTCTGAACATACCATCCACACATTGTTTGAACAAGATAGCAGCATATTGTTGAGGTACACACATTGACCAAACCCCCTTCCTCTAAAAAAAACTTGCACTTCACTCAATTCATTAAGAGTTTGTTCATGAAATAAAAAGAGTAAGCTACATGGAGGGTCATGAAATCACCTGTATGGAGTATTAGACTCATTTGGAATTGGTATGAAAGTAGACAGGATTATTTGCCCGGTACTAGAGTATATGGGCAAGTTGGACAAAATCAAAAGAAGAGAGAGAGCAAATACAGCCTTTTTCCTTACTCAAATAATATACTTATTTTTCGCAGGCACTTTAGGTCAGATCATAATCATAGTAAAAATGTCTTGCTGATGATATGTAACATTTAATTATGACATAAATTAAATATATAACCTATATAACTTACGCTTCCATCAATAGATAATCATCAGTATCTGCCCAGATTCCTTCTTTAACCAGTGGCGATGCTAATTGCTGGTACCTGGTATGCATCATAAGTTTCATTTAGTGACTATGTGTGATGATAGTCAATTCATATATAAGCTGAAAAAATAGGACAGACAACAACATTAGCAGTACCAAGGATTGGGATCCATTAGTAAATGTATGTCAGGCCGATACTATCACAAAACCCCAAACATTCTGAATTTAATAAGAATTTGACAAAAGTGTCAATACAAAGCATGTTAGCTAAAAAATGTGGAAGATAATTTATATGCAATTCTAATAATTCAATTACTGGCAGAATCTGTACCAGTGCCACGTTCCAGCTAGCCTAGCCTTGTTGGAAAATGTCTAACAATCAGTACACCGAAGAGAAACTCAACATTGCACTAAATAGTGTGTTCAAACTTGTACAAAAAAAAGTGATGCAATGCATGGACATTCAGCTATGAAGATGTCTCGATCAGTTTGAAGGAGACAAACGCAGATCAATATAAAAGAAAATGCAGAAAACCTGAAACATACTCAGACTGGTTTTAAATGTATGATGTCAGGACAACTTAATCAGTTTCTCTAACATCATATATTTAAAACCAGAGGGGGTACAAAATTATGCACAGATTCAAAGAGGAAATTATGTGATGCATTAAGTGGCTAGCAAACCAACCACTTCAAGCAGCAGTCCTTGTTGGTTAATTTTTCACTGATGGCCTCCCAGGAAATGTTATCTCTTAGCTGCCACAAAAGTAAATAAACCACTTGATTGTATGGTATGCAGGAATGAAACAAAAGAGCACTGATGGAAGATTGTAAACATGAAATCTGGTGTCAAAAGCATATTATGGACAAGGATAAAGAATCACACACCTGGCGATGACTAGGAGTGATCTTTTGGTGAGCCTTCACACGCAAGTCCAAATTTACCAGATCAAACAAGTTTTGGTATTCATCCTGAGTCCAAGACCCTGAATATTTTACCAGTTAAAGAGGGCACCATGATGGACAAGTATACAATCCAATCAACCATATCCACTGGAAATAAGGGACATCTACTCCAAAGATGCAGGTACTATGAGAACCCTGGTTCATACTATGTTTTAAATGATAGACTACAAGCCATAAGCACATTCTATGAAATTATCTCTTCTAATAAAATCTGAAATATAACAAAACAAACTGAAGTAAAAAAGTTGCTCTACAATTAAATCCCAGAATCTTGTTTTTTTACTAAACCAATTTTCTTGAGTGCCACGAAAATAATGCAAGTTCTGTTAGAGCATACAGCAAATAGAATAATGAAGAGATTTATAATTGCAATCCAGGTTCGGCTAGGCGCCGACTAGGCGGCGGCTAGGCGCGCCTAATCGCTAGTTGACGGGGTGCCGCGTAGCCTAGGGGGTTAGGCGCGGTCTAGGCGGCCGCGGCTCCTAGGCGTCGACCAGCAGCGCCTCGGCGGCGAGCAGGCGCTCAAGGCGGCGCTTAGTCGGGCGGGCTGCTGCGCGAGCAATTTTTTTTCAGCCGCGCGCTATAGAGGCGGCCGCGCGGGAAGATTACCTCGCTCCCGGTCGATTCCCGCTCGCAGACCCTACTCCCGCTCGCAGACGCGCGCCGAAGGGGAGCTTCACCCGCCGGCATTGCTCCTCCCCGCCGGCGCTGCTCCTCCAAGCCGGCGCTGCTCCTCCCCCGCCGGCGCTGGTCGTCCTCGCGCGGCCTCGCTCCTCCAAGCCGGCGCTGCTCCTCCCCCCCCCCCCCCGGATCTCCTCCCCGCCGGCGCTGCCCGTCCTCGGCTCCTCGCCTGGAAGCTCCTCCCCGCCGGTGCTGCTCGCCTGCAGTCCTCCAAGGTGAGTTCCCTCCCCTCCCCTGCTCGTTCCCCTCCCATGCACTGCTCATTCCCCTCCCCTCCCCTGCTCCCCTGCTCGTTCCCCTCCCCTCCCCTGCTCGTTCCCCTCCTTGCTTCTCTTCTCTGAATGGGCGCGCACAGGGGATCCTCCCCGATGGCGCACGAGGGGGACCTGCTCTTGGGTGCCCTCCCCTGCTCTCCCCTCCCTGCTCTCCCTCTCTGCTCATCTATTTCCCCTGTTCTCAATTTGCTTACTGTCATACTGTCATCTTGTCTTAATTTAAGTTACTGAATGCCTGATTTAGCTTGGCTTCCTGTCATATTGTCATACACATGCCTGATTTTGCTTGAATGAATATTGCTTGGATGTAAAGGATGTCATCAGAAACTGCAGCTGCACCTTCTGAAACTGAAGCAGCTAGAGCGAATCTCCTAAAAAGAAATTCAGATGATGTTGGATGGGAATATGGTGTTCTTGTTGATGCTAACAACAAAGACAAGGTGAAGTGTAAGTTCTGTGACAAGGAGATGAGAGGAGGGATTTATAGGTTGAAGGAGCATCTTGCCCATGTTGGAAAGAATGTGAAGAAATGCACGTCTACAACACCGCAGGCTCTAGAGGCTAAAGAGAAGTGCAAGAAAGCAATAGAGGCTGCAAAAAGGAAGAGGGAGGAGAAGACTGTTCGTGAGATAGAACTTAGAGAGGAAGTGAATGTATCTAGGGTTGGAGAGGAGTCAGAAGAAGTCACTGGTGTTGGAAGCTCACAGCCTCACAAATTAGGGCCAATTGACAAAAGGACACGTGCTATTGATCCTACCAAGGCTAATTCTTTCAAACAACAGCAGCTGAACAAGGAACTGTGGAAAGAAAGAGAGCATGAGGTGCACAAGTTTATTACAAGATGGGCCTATAATCATGGTAAATTGCTAGTATACTATGCTGTTTTCACATTTTAAAATTCATTATTTGCTGTTATTCATGAACTGAACACTAATTAGACTTCATTTTTAATCATTGGCAGCAATATCTTTCAATGCATGTGACAATGATGAGTTCAAGCAAATGTGTGAAGCAATTGGACAATTTGGACCAGGACTTACACCTCCAACTCAAGATGCCTTTCGAGGTAGTTTGCTGGAAGAAGAATATGCAAGAACCAAGAGTTTGCTGCAGGAACGTGAAGCCGAGAAGATGAAAAATGGGTGCTCTATTATGACCGATGCTTGGTCAGATAGGAAGAGGAGAAGCATAATGAATATATGCACTAATTGTGCTGATGGAACCTCCTTCATCAGCTCAGAAGAGATGTCAGATGTGTCACACATAAGTGAAGTCATTTTTGAATTAGTGGACAAAGCAATTGAAGACATTGGTGAAGAAAATGTGGTGCAAGTAGTCACTGACAATGCCTCTAACAACATGGGAGCAAAGAAGCTATTGCTTGTGAAGAGACCACAAATATTTTGGACCTCTTGTGCAGCTCACACAATCAACTTGATGCTCCAAGGAATTGGCAACTTGCCTCGGTTCAAGAAAGTGATTGACCAAGCAAAGTCATTTACCATATTTGTGTATGGCCACACAAGAACATTGGAGTGCTTGAGATACTTCACAGAGGGGAAAGAGCTAGTGAGGCCAGGAGTGACTAGGTTTGCTTCATACTTTCTCACTTTGAACAGTATGCAAGAGAAGAAGGACCAGTTAAGGAAGATGGTGGTTCATAGTAGGTGGGACTCATTAAAGGATGTGAAATCAAAGAAAGGAAAAGAGGCCACAGCTACTATATTGAGTCCAGCCTTTTGGAAGGATGTGAAGCTAATGTTGGCTGTTTTTGAGCCATTGGTCAAAGTCCTCCGTTTGGTTGATGGGGATGTGAAGCCATCCATGGGTTTCCTTTATGGAGAGCTACTAAAGGCAAAGAGAGAGGTCAAAGAGGCCTTTGGCAATGTTGAGTCTCGATTCAAAGATGTTATGGCTATTATTGAGAAGAAGATGAATGGAAGACTTGATTCTCCATTGCATTTGACAGCTTTTTTGCTGAATCCACACTATAGCTATGCTAACCCATCAATCTTTGATGAGCCCAAAATGAATGAAGCCTTCATATCTTGTGTTGAGCAATTTTATTATCACGATGAGGAGAAACAAGAACAGGCTGCCAACTTTGAATTGAAAAAGTTTCAGAACAGGCTGCCAACTTTGAATTGAAAAAGTTTCAGAATAGAGAAGGACCATTTAGCAAGAAGCTTGCAAGAACTTTTCAAAACTATGATTACAATCCAGGTAGAGGGACTTGTTATTACATGGTTGTTTGCTGTTTTCTAACATGGCTGTTTGCTGTTTTTTAAACTAATAGAGGTGTTTCTAATTTATTTCAGCATCATGGTGGCGGTTATATGGAACTGAAACACCAGCTTTACAGAAGATGGCTACAAGGATATTATCTTTGACATCAAGCTCTTCTAGTTGTGAAAGAAATTGGAGTGGGTTTGAAGGGGTTAGTACCTATCTATTATGAACATTTCAGCAGCATTATGATTAAATTTGAGAACTGAAAATGCTCTTGTTTTTAATTTATAGATACACACTAAGAAGAGAAATAGGCTGACTACAACCTGCCTCAACAAGTTGGTCTATATTCAGTTCAACAACAGGCTGATGAATAAGAGAGAAAAGATTAAGTCAAAGAAAATCACTGATGCTCTCTTGTCTAGTGATACAACTGAAGCTCAAGGTTTTCTCCAAGAGGGTGGAGATGATTGTGCATTAGTTGACTTTAGAGATGGGGAGGAAGATGAGATGGAAGGCACAAGGATACCTTGGTCTATCATTGGAGAGGTAGTGGGAGCAGATGAACAGCTTGAGCTGCGTAGAAGTGCAAGAGTGAGGGAGCTCTATGCAGAAGAAGAATTTGAGTCTGAAGAATAAGAGTATGAAGATGAAGATCTGTGCTACAGTGAAGATGAAATATGATCTGGACCATCTCCATCTAGTAGTGAAGCCTTTTGTGATGCCCTAGTCTTATGAACTGCAGCTGTGTCACTTTGTGTCTGTGTGTCTTCTTTTGTGATTTGTGAGACCTGAACTAAGAACTATGTGCTTGTGCTGTCCTTTATTTATAAATTGTGTTGTGCACTTGTATTGCTGTCCTATCCACTTGTATTGTAATTACCAGCTGCTGGTATGGTGTGCTCATGGATGGGAGGCTGTTGAAATCATCCAGATAAGTCACAACTTAGTGTTTTCTATTTTTTTTGATGAACAGCTAGCTATCTATTGACTAATTTACTAACTACTAGCTGTCAAAATGTGTTGCAGCCTTGCAGGAGCTAGGAACATGCAAGAGTAAGGCAGCTAGGAATCAGATATGTCTACTGCCCCTCTTTTTATACTTACTGTGACTCATATATAGTAGTTATATACATATATATAGTTATATACATAATATATATATATATAATTTATGGCTATATTGCCAAAACGCCTAGAAAAACGCCTAGCGCCGCCTAGGGCCGAGTACTCCCGACTAGGCGCTAGGCAATGGGTCAGCGCCTAGATTCCGCCTAGCGCCTAGCTGAACTTGGATTGCAATAATGAAAATAAACATTTATAAGTTAAAGAATCAAGTTTGGTGAAAAACAGATGAATCAGCTAAATTATGATAAGCTTATAAGTCATAGCAGGGACACACACCTTTCTTTAAATTTTTGGGTTTCATTCGTCTCCAAGTATCTTTTACATGGATTTCACTCTTTCCAAGGTCTGTTGCCAGTTCCTTCCAACTTGTGCCATTCTTTTCAACAAACCTGTGTCATGCATGCCAATCTCAATCATATGAAGCCAATCAGAAACAAGATCTTAAGGCTACTCCAGGTCCCAATACAAGAACAACACAAAGTTTTGTTTCAGAAAGTCCCAATGTAATTAATTGTTGGATGATGCTGTCTATGACAATGGATCCAAAACAAGTATCAAGGAAATAACTCCACCCAGTGCTATTGTGCAGTTTCCAACAGTTGAATTTGAGGACCTTTGCTTAAACTGTATCTCCACGAAGATGCTACTTTCCTCACTCTCATCAATTTACTACCCAGTCAGCAAAAATCCTACACGGCAAATCATTTAATGCGCGTGATACTATACATTGGAGTAGCTTAACATTACTTCTCAAGATAAATACCAAGAAAACATACTGCAGAGCTAGGTTCTATATTACGCAGGATGTACATGACAATGGTACAAATAGCATATCCAAGTAAAAGCATCATTTACAAAAAAAAACTCAATTTTTTAAGCAAATTACTAATGTTATACAGAAAGTATCAAAGTACCAAAGTAAATAATTCAAGGCTATAGATAGGGAAGTCGCAGAGCTATATAGCATATTACCATACATGCCAACATGCATTTGTAGTTATTAGTTAATTTGACTTCAAAATGCAGTGATGCTAGTAGTTATCTCTTCATGATTTAGCACAATTTTGGATAGTAAAGAATCCGGATAGAATTAAGGGCTAGCGTTCATGCAGTCTGACTTATTGGTTGAGTTCCACAGCTAAAACACAAAAAATTTAGAAACTCAGGCAAACCACAGTGGAGAATAATATGATTCTTTCTCAATATAATATAAATAATGCTAGAATGAAAATGGACAAAATAAAATAAAGTTCATATGATCTCAGAAGGAGAATTTACGGTACCGTCGAACTATCTCATATTCCTCTTGAGTCCATTTACGTTCGGCACTCCTATAAAGTAAAATCCGTGCTCGTTTGTATATGGCCATCTGTGGTCTATGAGGTAATGATGTTGCTGCAACACAAGTCATTAATAAGCCATCTGCTGCCCAGATCAGGAAAATGTACACTTTGACTGACGAGATTCAAGCAATGTTACATTATCTACTAGCTAATTTCCCAAAGTATATGCAAATTACATATTATGTGAGAACGAAGTTTGCAGTCAAAAATATGAGCTTAAAGACTGATTTCAATTTCCAGTTGAAGATGTACATGTGTAACTGATATGATCATAAAAAGGAAAGACAACATAAGAGGGGAATGTAAAAGAGATAGCACTAGATGTTTTTGCTTACCTATTTCAGCCCAACAACCACTGAGCTCTGGATGTTTCATGCTAGCCCGAATCATCTCTAACCCTTTCTCTCCCAATTGCTTCATCTATACCAAGAAACAAATTATCAGAATTGAAGTTTGGACCATGCTGAGCATGTGAAGTCACTCATTTATTTATTTGATAAATAGAAAAAAGTAGGAATAATGATATAACATCAGTATCCAAAATAATTAACGCACATAACAAAGGTTACTATCCAAATATGGAACACAAATTACCTAAAAGGTACAAGTTAAAACTCTGTAAATAACATCCCAAACTCCCTTTGAAGGTAACACAAAAATTAAAGGAGATAAATATGCATAAGAAAAGCTGGATTACATGAATGTTAAATGGTCTGTTGAAGTTTCTTATACAAAACAGTACATACAAATATAAGTGCAACATGAAAAGTTCATTCCATCAATATGTTTAACACTTCAACAAATAATTGACAGTAGTCTCATAGTAAATAGGTTGACTTGGACAAAGAATTGTCACAATCCATCTATGTAAGATAAAGAACAACGTCACTGAGTAACAAACAATAGTAAGCGCTGTCTCATACTTCCATGCTTAGGTCATAGTTTTCAGTCAAGTATGCTAATAGCCTAATACATAATCGTACGCTTATTAGCAAGAAAAAGCACTATCCAGAAACACACATGACTTATGAATATTAAACACCTTCTTCATCAGCACCACCACCATCAATATTAAACACCTCCACATCATCAGTGAAGCTCACTCGTTTACCCTTGTCCTTTCGACGTACCATGTTAACTTTTCCGCTTTTGCCACCATCGTTGTCATCCTTACTTGTCTTTTTCTCTTCGTTGCAATTCTTGACATCTCCAGCTGGTGTATTCTGACTTAGGTCTACACCGATATTATCTCTCTCTTTTCTCCTCTTTTTCTTCCCCTCTATATTTTGCCCCATCTTTGACATGTTAACTTCATTGCCCTCTTCCAAGGTAACTGAAGGTTCCTTCCTTTTCCTCTTCTTAGCACCCCCTGAAACAATTTGATCACGAGAAGAACCATTTGAGGAAGTCTCGCCATCCCAGTGCTTCCGTTTGCCCTTGTTTGACTTACTATCATGCTCTCCTTCTCCTTTGTTCATTTCTACATACTCTGACCCAACACTTCCATCATTAGCATCAAGTATCTGCTTCTGGCTGATACTACCAACCTCCTTATTTTTCTTCTTTTTCTTCCTGTCTTTCTTCACATCCCTTTCGCTCATGATGACCTCTGCATGCTCCGGGCACGTTTTTTCATACATCTTGGCTGACACTTCAGCATGCTCCATCTCAACGCTATGATTCTTGTCATCAGATTGAATTGATCTATTGCCATCGCCTCCATGACCATCCTTGTCTTTCCCCTTTCTCTGCTTCTTGTCTTTCTTGCTCCTCTGGCTTTTTTTCTCCTCATTGCTTCCTGTAACAGCCTTCACCTCACTGTGCTCTGCAGCAGAACCCCTTTGCATTGCCTATTTGATGCTGGAACAAAAATTTAAGAAATGAACCGGTATTAGTATCCAGTGAGATCAAAGTCCTATATCTAGTACTATTGGAAATTGGCATAGGCCAAGTAGGAAATTGGAATACTATTGGAATAGCCTGAAATACGCATATATGTTTTTGTACAGCTCACACGAGATTACCGGAGAGTGCTGTGCTGGAGGTGGACGTTCATCAAGGGCGGGCGGACACCAGACGGCTGCCGGGGGCGCTCGGACAGCTCCGTGCCGAGTATCCACGCTCGTCCTTTCCGATGGCTCGTCGCGGATAGGCGGCACTCGTGCATGCTGCAACTGCGACGGCGGCGGCGACGGCGTCGGGGCTCCTCGTTGCCGGCGGCCAGCGCTCGCGCGGGCACGCAGACACCGGGCTGCGGCCGCGCGCGTGCTGTGCGCGTGTTTGGGCAGAGGCAGGGGTGGATATGTAGCAACTTATCCATAAAGCCCACTAAAACTTATTTACTAAAAAACATTAAAAAATATTGAATCAGTATTTCAAAAATGTTGATCCAATCACTGGAAAATGTTGAATCAGCATTTTGAAAATGTTGAATCAATATTCTAAAAATATTGAACCAACATTTTTGCCTCATCTTCTCTGGCGCCGGCGGCGGGCAGCGGTGGGGGAAGAGAGGAAGGGGAAGGAGAAATCTAGGGATTGTGTGCATCCAAAGGCGAAATTGCTTGTACAAATCTCAAACATTGAAAGGTATGTTGCAAAAAATCTTCTGGAAGATAGATAGGTTTTCCGGGACATTCCTATCCATCTATCATCCGGCAGCAGCCCAATAACTGGCCCAGAACGGCCCAACAAACTACGAGAAGCCTATTGCTGTTTTTTTTCTGCGCCATATGTTTCCTTGGCTGTTGGCAGCAAAACAAAATCACAGAATTAATCACAGAAAGGATTGTGATTTGCTTGGTGGTGACATATTTTCTTAGTATTGTGGAGATTTTTTTGGCGTTGTGGAGATTTTGCCGCTATTCTATTTTTGTAGCGGCCGCACCGCCAAAGGAAACAATATTTGTCGGCCAGCAGCCAAGGAAATTGACGTTCTATTTATGACAAATTTTGCTTGGCAGTTAGCAGTTAATAGCCAATTTCCTTTACGCTCTATTTTTGACAGATTTTGCTTGGTAGTTGGCCGCTGAGCATTATTTTCTTTAGGGGTGCAAATGAATAATCTTTAGGTGTACCTCCAACCCTCTTTAGGTCAAAATATTGCACTAGTTTTCTAAAATAAAATTCTATTTAAAAAATTAGTATAAAATTTTGAACTAAAGAGGGTTGGAGGTGCCCCTAAAGGTCACCTATTAGCACCCCTAATTTTCTTGATGGTTTTGGTATATTTATTGGAGGGTTTTGGCCGGCAAGACAATTCGTTTTCTAGTACCTACACATGTTTTGTAACTTTTTCATTAATTTTTTTCTTCATCTATTATATATCTGTGCAAAAAATTCTAATGTAACTTCATGGCACGAACTTATGAACTAACGGTATAGTTTGGTCTGCTTTTGCACTGACTTTTCTGTGGTCCCAAAACATAAGTTGGGTCCAATGAAGCGGATCGGGTGTATTCGTAATTACAAATTCTGATGCAACTTCATTGCAAAAAATATTGCATTAATGGCACCAGTTCAGCCTATTTTCCATCAACTCTCGTGCAGTAACGAAACAATCCTAAACACTCCAAAATATGAGTATTCGGATGCATTTGTTGTGAAAAATTTCGATGCAACTTGTCACAAACTTGTCCATTAGTGGCACCAGTTTGGCCCGTTTTGCACCGACTTTTATGTAGTAAGAAAAATGGTGTGCTGGGTCTAATGGAGCAGATCAGGAGCGTTCATTGCAAAAAAATCTAATACAACTTTATGGCACGAACTTAAATTCGATCTGTTTTGCACCAACTTTCGTGCATCAATGAAATGGTCTGATACATCTCAATCGGTCCAATGGAGTGGATCGAGGTGTATTTGTTGCGAAAATGTATTCGTTGCGAAAATCTGAGATATAACTTTGTGGCACGAACTTACGCATTAATTACACCAGTTCGGTCCATTTTGCACCAACTTCCTTGCAGTAATGAAATGCCCCAAAACATTAGTTTTGGGTCCAATGAGTGGTTTGATCCGTTCGTTGTGGAAAAGTTTGATGCAACTTCGTAGCATGAACATATGCAATAATGGTACCAGTTCGGCTTATTATTGCACGAAGTAACGAAGCGGTCGGAAACGTCCCAACAAATTAGTTTTAGGTCCAATGTAATGGATCGGGTGCGATCGTACCGAAAAATTCCGACGCAACATCATGGTACAAACTTGTGCATTAGTGGCACTAGTTCAATCTATTTTGTATTGACTTTCGTGAAGTAACGAAATAGTTCAAAATATCCCAAAATATGAGTTTTCAATCTCTTGCAGTGGATCGGGTGCGTTCGTTGTGAAAAATTGTGACGCAACTTCGTGGTATGAACTTATGCATTACTAGCATAAGTTCGGCTCATTTTGCACTGACTCTGGTGCTAGTAACACACAAATTCGTACCACAAAGTTGTGCTTTCACAAATCCATATCATTGGACAGGAAACACATTTCAGAGTGTTGCGAACTGTTTCATTACTGCATGAAAGTCGGTGCAAGTTCGTGTCACGAAGTTGCGCTAGATTATTTTGCAAAAAAATGCCCGGTCCACTCCATTGGACCCAAAACTCATGTTTCGAGCGGTTTCGAACCGTTTCATTATTGAATGAAAGTTGGTGCAAAACGGGTTAAACTGGTGTAATTAATACACAAGTTCGTGCCACAAGTCGCGTCGGAGTTTTGCACCGAGTGTGCCCCATTCACTCCATTGCACCCAAAACTCATGTTTTGGGGGCGTTCCGACCATTTTTGTTACTGCACTAGATCTCTTTAAAATGGACTGAACTGGTGCCATTAATGCACAAGTTCATGCTTGAAGTTGCATTGTAATTTTTTGGAACAAACGCACCCGATACACTTTGGACACAAGACCAATATTTTAGGGCATTTCGAACCCTTTCTTGTTGCACCAAAGTTGGTGCCAAATGGGACGAGCTGGTGCCATTAATGCAAAAATTTATGACACAAAGTTGCGTCGAAATTTTCCCAACAAAACACAACTGATCCACCCCATTAAACATAAAACTCATATTTTGATGCGTTTTAACCATTTCTAGCTGCACTAAAGTCGGTGCAAACGGGCTGAACTGGTGCATTGATGCCAAGTTCGTGCCATGAATTGCGATGAAATTTTTCACAGCGAATGCGTCCGGTCCACTTCATTGGACCCAAAACTCATGTTTTTGTGGCATTTCACATCTAATTCATTCCATTGGACACATAACTCATTTAGGGTGTTTCGTATATTTTCATTATTGTACACAAGTTAGTGCAAAACAATCCAAATTGGTGCCACGAATGTAGAAGTTTGTGACACAAAGTTTTATCGGATTTTTTCGCAAGCAACACGCCTGATCCACTCCATGAGATCAAAAACTCGTGTTTTGGGACGTTTCGGACCGTTTCATGCCATGGAAGCCGGTGCAAAATGGGCGAACTGGAGCCACTAATGCATTAGTTCATGCCATGAAGTTGCGTCGGAGATTTTTGCAACAAATGCACCCTATCCACATTGGACCCAAAATTCATATTTTGGGATGTTTCGAACTGTTTCATTATTGCACAAAAGTCCGTGCAAAACGGGCCGAACTTGACCCATCAAAGCACAAGTTCGCCATGAAGTCGAGTCGGAAGATTTCCAAACGAACGCACCTGATTCACTCCATTCAAAACTCATTTTTGGGCATTTCAGACCATTTTGTTACTGCACAAAAGTCAATGTAAAATAGGTCAAACTGATGTCATTAATGCATAAGTTCATGCCATGAATTTGTGTTAAAAAATTTCGCAACAATCTCACCCAATCCACACCATTGGATCCAAAACTCATATTTTTAGGCATTTTGGGTTGTTTCATTACTACATAAAAGTCGGTGCAAAATGGGCCAAACTGGTTCCATCAAAGCACAACTTTTGTTCCACAAAATTGCATCAGAATTTTTCGCAACGAATGTATCTGATCTGTTCCATCGCCAACTGGTCCATGGTGGCCTGGATATGGAGTTTGCAGCGGTGAGCCACCGCAGCCCAATCTCTGGAGTCTGGAACGTAGTTATGATTGTTAGCTGTGCTCAGTATAGCTGTTTGCGAAAATGCCTCCGTGAACTGGTGGAGCCACGTATCTGCAAAATGTCCGCTAGCATCTGGTAGAAATTCTTAGAACGAGCAGGCAACATAGGAGAAGCATTATTTTAGCACTAGCAAGAATCAGTAGCACATCATTGAACCTTCAGTTCGTGGGCAGTCTGCCATTGCCCCTGTTAATTTTGTATGGAATTACATTTGGTTAGCTGCATCTGCTTGTTTCTCTTGTAAAATCATTTTAGTACTGTCGTGCCATTGTCTTTGTGCAAATGGTTCAAGCTTACTCACATTATTTTCACTAGAGCTTTCTCACATTGTTTTACAAATCAGCCATTACAAATCTGGTTAAGTTAATTGTGTTCATATTGTAGGCATCGGTATTTTAATTTCTTGCAGCAACCACATGCTGTGCCTTCAGCAGGTTGAAGGCGCTAGCTTGAGCGTTCTTTGGAGTTGCTGGCCGCTTTAGCATGTTGATGTTTTGGCTTTCAGCGTTGAGCATTCCATCTTATACATTTGGAACAAGAACTGTTCCGTTGAAAACTATATCTACAGTTTGAAATATATTAAATGTAATCATTTCAATATATGCAACTATTGTAATATCATGCGAATATGAAGTTAAATGAATCATACTCTAGTGTGTGGTTCTACAAATGGTTACAACATTCATATGGCATGTTTGATCACACCACCATTGCATTATTTAATGTTGCAATCTGCCTATGAAACTGTGCCATGAAACTGTGCACTGAGAGTGATTGTTTTATTCCAGTGTCAAGCTGACGCGGCACTCTTGGTAACTGTGCGATGAAACTCTCCACTGAGACTGACCTAACTTCGTCTTCGGACGAAGTATCTATCACGTAGGATGGTAGGATGGTAATGAGAAATTCGCCGTCGGGGGATTGGTTCATTTATGTTGAATATCGAGCCATTTTGCAACATGCTTTAATCCATAAAAACAATACGACAGATGACCACCATAGCATAAGCATATTCTAAATTGCTACTGAACTAAGTAACAAATATCATGACCATGACAGTATGATTGAACAAAAGAGGTTTTGGTTTATACCCTTGGGTGGAACCAATACCGCTGCCCGCGGTATGAGTTTCACCAGAGCCACTTTCTGTGTTGTTGCTAGCAGCAGCAGCAGCAGCTCATCTCTTCGTCTGCACCATGGCAACGACGATCAGAGAAGTGGTGCATGTCATAGACGAACTGCAGGAACAGGAGCAGTCGCGCCTGAAGTGGCGCTCCCCAAGAGCTCTGCCGGAGAAGCAGAAGCCTCCCCAAGAGCTCTGGCCGGAGAAGCAGAAGCTTAGCTAAGCCTGAGAAGAGACAGGACTAGAGGAGGAAGATGGTGGTGAACTGACCTGTTCCACTAGGGTTTGCTTTGACTGCGGGCGGCTAGGATTAGGGTTTGGCTGTTGGGCCGATTGCCAAAACTTGGCCCATCCAGATTGTCAAAACTTGGCCCATATCCAGGCAAGCCAAGGCCAAGGCCCGCCCGCCTCGCCCATGGCCACAGCCACGGCCTAGCGTGTGGGCGGGCGGCGCGGCTCGGCTCGGCGATGGCGCGCGCGTGTGGATTTCCATGTCTTCCTCTCAACTTCTCTTATGTGAGTATCCCACAACTCACTATTTAAGTTAATTACCTCATTAGTGAAAACATCATGTGGTACTAATCCTTTTTCCTCATAGCAATAATTGCTAACCTTTGGAGTTGTTTGATTAAATTAGACTAATAGTGGGCCAAGCTCAATTAGTCCAACAATCCCCACTAAACTTCAAAGGTGCACAATGAATGCTCTCAGTTCTTGACTTGGTTGATATACCAGTGTTTCGTCGGAGACTGTTAAGTTGAACATCCGTCTAGAAAAGGAGCTTACGCTTATTCACAACTGAGCAATAGACTATGCCTTGAATTAACAGTTTTGTGCAAAGTAAGATTCACTCAATTCCTTAACTAGTACTAGGCTGCCTACAGCATTTCCTCTAGTTGGAGCATATAAGTCAAACTCCATGCCTATTCATGAGCATCTAGAGATCACCCGAATCTCATAGACTGTGACCAGCAGTCGAGCTCACATAGGTATATTCCTTTTAAGATGTCATGTAGGCTATCATCTCTGCTTGCAAAAGCGTCTCGGAGTCTCTTCTCTCAGTCTAACACCAGTTTGTTTCGCCATCCTACTTCATGGGATCTCCGATCACATAGGACAGGTTACTACAGTGGTAGACTTTAAGTGGGTCTCAGTCCCATCTCACTCGACGCACTATCACATTATGTGATAGTCCCTTGTTGTATTGATCTACCAGATTGTTAGACGTATGGACACAGTCCAAAGCTATTACTCCGGAGTTTTTCAATTTTCTGACAGATGTCAAACGCCGCTTTATGTGTCTGGTAATCTTCATGTTATTCTTAGAACTGTGTATTTTAGTGATCACCGTTTGATTGTCACAGTTCATAGATATTGCAGGTATAGGTTTCTCAACCACCGGCAAATCCCCAAGGAGCTCATGAAGCCACTTAGCCTCAATAGTGGCAGTGTCCAATGCTGTTAATTCTGCTTTTGTGGTAGACTTCGTTATGATAGTCTGCTTGCAAGACTTCCAGAAAATAGCAACACCTCCAAGTGTGAATGTATATCCACTTGTGGCTTTCAAACCGTCAGCATCAGATATCCAGTTTGCGTCACTATAGCCCTCTAGTACCTTTGGGTACCCGATGTCAGCATCAGATATCCAGTTTGCGTCACTATAGCCCTCTAGTACCTTTGGGTACCCGATGTAGTGAATGACATAGCTTGTAGTACCTTGTACATACTCTCTCAAGAGCACACCAGTGATCATTTCCCGGATTAGAAACAAAACGGCTTAGTTTGCTCAAAGCAAACGAGATGTCAGGCCTTTCACTAGCTAGGTACATCAGCGACCTATGATTTGCGAATATCTCAACTAATCTTTCATTGTCCTTCGGTTCTTCCTTAGGATTATGCTAGGATCACAGGGAGTGAAAATAAGTTTGCAGTCACTGTAAACAAAGCGACTTAGAACCTTTTCCATATAGTGGGATTGCACCAGTGTGACCCCACCATTTCCTTCTCAATAGCTTGATGTTTAGTATTACATCAGCTACTCCCAAATCTTTCATGTCAAAGTTCTTTGACAAGAAATCCTTGAGTTCCTCAATCACCTTGAGGCATGTCCCAAAAATTAGTATGTCATCTACATACAAACACAGGATTACTCCTCCCCCACCATAGCGGTAGTAAACACATCTGTCAGCTTCATTCGCAACGAAACCAGCAGAGGTCATTGTGTTGTCAAACTTTTCGTGCCCCTGTTTAAGTGCTTGTTTAAGCCATATAAAGACTTCAATAATTTACACACCTTTCCTTCTTGACCTTTTACTACCAACCCGTTAGGCTGCTCCATATAGATTTCCTCTTCTAAATCTCCATTTAGAAAGGTTGTCTTAACATCCATTTGATGGATGATAAGATTATGAGAGCCAGCTAGGGCAAGTAGTACTCTAATTGTGGTCAATCAGGCCTCTAGTGAACACGTATCAAAGAAGTCATCTCCTTCCTTTTGGGTATAGCCCTTGGTCACAAACCTTACCTTGTACTTTTCAATTGTACCATCTGGCCTTAGCTTCTTTTTAAACACCCATTTACATCCCACAGGCTTACACCCATAGGGACATTAGACAACTTCCCAAGTTCCATTGGCCATAATAGAATCCATCTCACACTACTCCGCTTCCTTCCAAAAGTTAGTGTCGGGAGAGGAATATGACTCATCAATGGTTTTTGGGGTGTCATCCATGAGATATATAGCGAAGTCATCACTAAAGGATTTTGCAATCCTCTATCTCTTACTCTTTCGAGTGACACTGCTATCATCCTCCTCGGGATCCTCCATGGTTGTTTGTTCTGTTTGCACAAAAATGTTAGGGGAGACAACAAATTCGTGACCAGACGTGCTAGGTGCATTTCCATTCATTGGGAATTCATTCTCAAAGAATGTAGCATCTCTGGGTTCCATGATTGAACCGACACGCATGTCAGGAATTCCATATTTGATTACCAGAAATCTATATCCCACGATATGAATGACATAACCAAGAAACACACAATCTACAGTCTTTAGTCTAAGTTTGCTCTTTTTGATGATTGGCACATTGACTTTAGCCAAGCAGCCCTAGGTGCGCAAGTAAGAGAGATTTTAATTTTTTCTTTTCCCATACCTCGAATGATGTTACTTCTATGTTCTTTGTAGAAACTCTATTGAGGACATGAGTTGCTGTCAACACAGCCTCACCCCACCATTCCTTGGATAGTCCCGCGATATCTGACATGGCGTTAACCAAATCAGTTAGAGTGCGTTTTTTCATTTCTGCAATCCCATTGGATTCAGGGGAGTATGGAGGTGTCCTCTCATGAATAATTCCATGTTCCTCGCAGAATGAAGTAAACTCTTGTGAAAAGTATTCTCCCTCGCGATCGGACCGTAACTGTTTGATTTTCCTTTCAAGTTGATTCTCCACCTCAGCTTTATAGATTTTAAAGTAATGCAATGCTTCATCTTTATTGTTCAGCAGGTCCACATAGCAAAATCTAGTGCAGTCATCGATGAGAGTCATGAAGTATCTTTTTCCTCCTTTGGTCAGTATCCCATTCATTTCGCTCAGATCGCAATGAATAAGATTTGGTGGTGCCAAGTTCCTCGTCTCTTTCACCACCTTGTGAGGCTTGCGAGGTTGTTTAGCTTGAACGCAAGCATGGCACTTATATCCTTTGACCAAATCGAATTTAGGGATTAAACTCAAATAGCTAACCGTGAATGCCAAATATTAGAATCATCAAGTCTCACATGGTTCATAAGTTTATCCCAGGAATCCATCAAAGATAAGCGGAACAAGCCTCCGCTTTCATAGACCTTACCAATAAAGGTTCCATACATGGATACAACAAATTTATTGGACTCAAAAGCAAGCTTAAAACTATCTCTACACAGTAGAGACCTGCTGACGAGATTCTTCTTGGTGGAGGGGAAATGCTGCACGTTCTTTAGTTGCACGATTTTTCTCGAAGTAAACTTCAGATTGACCGTACCAACACCAAGTACAGCAGCATGCGTGCCATTTCCCACCAACAGGGAGGAACCTCACCCGACCTAGTAAGATGGAAACAAAGAGATGCCAGCACACACATGAATATTAGCTCCTATGTGAACCCACCAATCAGGCGAGAGACAAACTGAAAGGACGGTAGGTAAACAATTACCATATTCGATCCTCCAGCCTCACTAATGACCACGTTTGCTGTCTTCTTTGGCTTGTCCTTGCGATCAGGGCACTCCTTTGCCCAGTGGTCATTGGACTCGCACACAAAGCAAGCACCCTTTTCTTTGCTCTTCTTCTTAAAGGTTGCAACTTTGGGTTTGATGGCATTCTTGATTTTCTTCTTCTTGTGAGCTGCATGAAAGTTCTTCCTTTGCACCAAGTTGGCGCTAGAACCTCCCTCATCATGACTTTCTTGCCACGTGTCTTTTGACCTCGCATTCTCTTCAACACCAAGAGTGGCAATGAGGCCAGTCACACTAAACTCCCGCCTCCTGTGTTTTAGAGAAGTGGCAAAACCAGACCAAGTAGGTGGGAATTTAGTGATGATACCGCTGGCCACGAACTTGTCAGGTAGTACACTTCATGTTCGAGAGTTCCTTTGCCAGCATCTGTATCTCATGAGCCTGCTCTACCACAGAACGGTCATCAACCATCTTGTAGTCATAGAGTTGCTCCATTTTGTAAAGCTCAGTGCCAGCATCAGCAACCCCGAACTTGGCCTCTAGTGCATCCCACATGTCTTTGCCCGTAGGCATCCATGTACACCTGCAGCATGCTCTCTGCTAAGACATTGCGGAGAGTCCACCTGAAAAAGTTATCTGCCTCATCAAACCTCATCTCTTCCTCGGCAGAGATAGGAGATTCGATGCACTTTCCCTTGATCACGTGCTCACAGTGCATAGCAGTGAACCACAACGTAGCCTGTGTACGCCATATCTTATAGTTTGCCCCACCATCTTGCAGAGGTGGCGGTTTCAGTGACGAAGCAAAGCTAGCACTTGAAAAATAACCCATCAAGTTTTTGGATTGTTGAATATCGAGCCATTTTGCAACATGCTATGAACATCTTAGCATAAGCATACTCTAAATTGCTACTAAACCAAGTAACAAATATCATGACCATGATAGTATGATTGAACAGAAGAGGTTTTGGTTTATACCCTTGGGTGGAACTAATACCGGTGCCCGTGGTATGAGATTCACCAGAGCCACTTTCTGTGTCACTGCCAGCTAGGAACATGAGCAAGCTCCTCGAAAACTTGATCGCTGATGGACGAAGTTCCGGAGGCCTAAGACCATCCCTTCCCGTTACCTCCTGGGACCTCTTGTGGGGATGAACTGGCCAAGGCCTGGTGGGTTAGGGTTTGGCTGTTGGGCCGATTGCCAAAACTACTCTATTAGGGTACGGGTCCATTTCTCTACCCGCGGGTCTGTTTATGGGCAACAAATCAGACCCATCGGGTCTACGGGTTTGGGTTTGGGTATATAGTACCCGGAACCCGCAAACCTGTGAGTTTATTATACCCGGCCTATCAATTAAACCAGCCCATTCGTTGGCCCATATGATATCCCAGATGGCCCAACCGCCCTGGCTTGGCCCACTGCGCTTGCCCTCATTGTTCATTGTTCTTGCTGTACTTATCTTCACGGGTTCCCATCCCTACAGGCAGGCCAAGGCATAGCCCGCCCCGCACGCTCGGCGGCGTCGGCGCGCTTGTTCCCATGTCTTCCTCTCAACTTTTCCTATGTAATTATCCCACAACTCACTATTTAAGTTGATTACCTCATTAGTGACAACTCTATGTGGTACTAATCTTTTTCCCTCTTAGCAATAATTGTGGGCCTTTGGAGTTTATTGATTAAATTAGACTAATAGTGGGCCAAACCCAATTAGTCCAACAATTTACACTTGTTAGTGTCAGATAGTCTTGCAGAAGCTCATTTACATTTATTAAGGTAGGCATCTGAAGCCGGCCTGGGAAACGACTTCGTCTTAGACTCAGGAGTCCATACAATCCAATGGCCTTGCAGTCTACCGCTTGGCGTGTCGGCAAGTGAAGTGTGGCAATTCACAATTGCAACCAAAGGAGCGGCTGAACACGCACTGGACTTCCGCTCTGCCAAATTCCCCAGAAACACTGCAACGATGGCCTGCAACTTCAAGCTTCTTTGCGCCTGGTGCTTGCTCTTGGCCCAAGCCGCCTCCGGTGCCAGCGGCGTCAAGATCGTCGTCTACTGGGGCCAGAACGGCAACGAGGACAGCCTGGCGGCCACATGCGCCACCGGCCGCTACGCCACCGTGATCATAGCCTACCTCTCCGTGTTCGGCGGCGGCCGGACACCGGAGCTCAATCTGGCCGGCCACTGCACCAACCCCACCGGGGCGGCTGCGCAGATCTGGTGAGCCAAGGCGTCGCCTCCTGCCGGTCCAGTGGCATCAAGGTGCTCCTCAGCATCGGCGGCGCCGCGCACAACTACAGCCTCTCCAGCGCCTCGGACGCGCAGAGCCTGGCCACGTACCTCTGGTCCAGCTTCCTAGGCGGCACCGGGCATCGCCCGTTCGGCGACGACGTCGAGCTCGACGGCATCGACCTCGCCATCTCGGGCGGTAGCCGTGGTTACTACGACGACCTGGCCAGGTACCTGAGGTCCTTGTACAACGCGTCCGCGGCGGCGGGGAGGACGTACCTGCTCTCCGCGGCGCCGCGCTGCCCGTACCCGGACGCCTTCCTCGGCCCTGCGCTCGACACGGGGCTGTTCGACCACGTCTGGGTGCAGTTCTTCGACAACCAGAACAACCAGAACCAGCCGTGCCAGTACACGTTCGCAGACCAGAGCTACTACCTCAAGGGCGCGTGGGAGAACTGGACACGGTTCTTGCCGTCCGTGTTTCTTGGGCTGCCGGCGTCGCCCGACGCTAGTGGATTCATAGACCCGCAAGCCCTTGCGTTGCAAGTGCTGCCGATGGTGGAAACTTCCCCCAATTACGGTGGCATCATGTTGTGGAGCCGCTACTCTGATATGCTGACTGGATTTAGTGTGAAGCTACAGAGCATAGGTACATACTACTTCCTTTTCTAAATTTTAATAGTAGTATTTGATCATTTTTCCAAGTAACTTTAATAATAAAACAATTCATGATAAAGTAAATTAAATAATAATTACATGATTTTTGTCAAGAGTAAACGGGGATATACATTTCAAATGTAGAGGTAACGCCATAGATCACAGATATAGATAGAGTATTGTCACAGTCTGTAATGTTAATATTTTAATATATTATTTTAAAAGGATTATAAATTAATTTCATGATCCTGAAAAAAAAGGTACTTCCATGATGAATCTAGTATCATCACCTTTGCGTTACAAACACGATCGTCTGCGTTTCAACTATTGATGGTCAAAACTAAGAATTGTTTTTTGACTTAGGGTGACCTTATAATTTTGTTTTTGAAACGAATCAGTCAGGAAAACTGTCGATTATATTAAAAAACAGAAGAAGTCCAGACTAGACAAAAAAAACAAGTACAACTCGGAGCGGTTGGATTGGAACATCGACACGCACCTAACTCGAGAAAAGAAAAAAAATCAACTTTGGCAAGTTGGAATGGAATATCGACACGAGCCGCACAAGACTGAAACACAACTTAGGACACACGCACCACCTCCTCCGAACCACCACCCCCTGGACACACAGCACACCACGAACCTCCCGAACGACAAGGGAAAACACCATTGTCACCGCTTGTGCCATTGTTGCCGACGAAGTCCCACTCCAAAAAAAAAATAATAATAGCTCGCTGCCAAGCAGAGGTACCCGCCGTAGTAGCCGTGTAGCCTCCATCACCAACGGATCCGCTAGCGCCACCTCAAGGTGTTGTCCTACACCCCGGACACCATATAACTATTCACATGTGTCATCAAGGAGAGTGTTAGGGAAACAGGAGCGCTCCAAAGTCGAAATTAGCGTGCTCCTACATTTGATCTATTCTGTTAATGACTTATAATCCAATTATTACCTAAAAGGTACTTAATTTGCATATTTGTAATTTTGTCTATTGTTGCTTGGTAATTTGTAGTTAATCCGGCAATCGGTTCAGGAACTACACCACAAATCCACTCCCCGGTTGCGTCAAGCACTGGCACATCGGCAAAGAAGAGGATCGTAATGTGTAAGATTTCTCATCTTTAATCATCTATTTATATGTTTGTTATTCAGTAAATGTTCTTCGTACTGACCCGCTTTTTGAAGTTTTTAATGGTTTTTGACTACCCAAATGCATGATGCACTTCTGAATTATACCGGAATGCACAGCACACTCTGATTCCAAACCTTGTTTCACTCTTAGATGTGTTAGACATATATGTATTTTCGGACATATTTTAATTCTAAAATTAAACATGTAAATAAACAATATTTCCATGACTATTGTGAGTGAAACAGAGCATGTGCATGTGTTCAAAATTAACACAAAAATAAACAGAATGAAACAAATGAGTTTCAGACTGTACCCCAAGGCGGGACCAGTGCCGGAGGCATTGGGTGCGCCGTTACCGGCTGGAATAGCGTCCATGCTATTCAACTGGCCTTGCTTGAAGTAGTCGAACGATGTCGATGCAGGACGATGTTCGCAGTGCAGTCCCACGAACGACATCAAGGAAGTAGACGAAGTAGTTGTTCTGGTTGCCGGGATGTAGTCGTTCAGGCCACCAAGAAGTAGAGGACATAGTCGTTCGGGAGCCCTGCGAGTAGTCGCATCAAGACGCTCCCCAAAAACCTAATTGCCCCGCTATCCCATGCAGGACCTTCAGCGGGCAATGGTTTCGGAGGCCTGCTCTCGCTAGGACTATGCGCGCAGTGCTAGCGATGGAGATTGCAGAAAGCAGCAGAGGGAGAAGGGAGATGCCTCCTAAGCAGGAGTACTTGAAGCAAATGCTTGAGTGAGTGAGAATGAGAGGAGAGGGGGCTGGTTTATATAGCTGTTCGGCACCCTCAGATTCAACGAACCTGGACGTTTTAAGGTGCAACAATAGCCATAAATTTGCACCATTAACCAGCCATCAATCCTCTATTTTAATCACCAATATATACCTCCTCATTATACCCTACCATTAGTAGTGGGCTTTAATTCTTTCCATTGAATTATTGAATAAATTCCAACAATCCCCACCAAGAATTTCAAGCCACACTAGAAATGCTCTCAATCCCTCTTTTGATATACTAGTATTTGACAGAGACTGTTAAGTTGAACTTCTATCTAGAACTGAGGCTACACTTGCTCACAACTGTACAATAGATTATGCCTTGAATTGTCAGTCTTGTGCGAACAAGTTTGACCAAAGTCCTACACTGGTACTAGTCTGCATAAGCATCCCCGCGGTTTGGAGCTTATAAGTCATACTTCAGGCCTTTCATGAGTTTCTAGAGAATACCCACTTCTCATAGACTATGACTAGTAGTCATACTCATATAGGTGTGTTCCTTTCAGATGTTCTGTAGGACAACATCTTTGTTTCAAGAAAACAACTCATTTGTTTTCTAGAAACCATATGGAACACATTAAGGTATAAACCATCTTGCCATACAGATTAGAAGAGAAATGCACCTTTCACATGGAACGAGCCTTTTACAAAGGTTCTCTTTTCTCAGTCAGACTATAGCTTATTTCACCATCCTAGTTCACGGGGTCTCCGATCACATAGAATAGGTTGCCACTATAGAATGACTCACGTGGGTCTCATGCCCAATTTCCAAGGATGCATTGTCTATTACATTTCACAATAGACCCTTTGTGAATTGATCTGCCAGGTTCTTCGCCGTTTGAACATAGTCCAAGGCAATAACACCGGAGCTTTTCAATTTTCTGACAGATTTCAACCGTCTTTTACATGCCTAGAAGACTTCATATTGTCCTTAGAACTGTTCACCTTGACAAACACAATTTGATTATCACAATTCATTAGGATGGCCGGTATCAGTTTTTCAACTATCGCCAAATCCATTAGGAGCTCACGAAGCCACTCAGTCTCAACAGTGGCGGTATCTAATGTTGTGAGTTCTGTTTCCATTGTTGACATCGTTAAGATGGTCTGCTTAAAAGACTTCCATGAAACAGTGCCACCTCCAAGTGTAAACACATATCCACTTGTGGCTTTTATCTCATCAGCATCAGAAATCCAATTTGAATCACTATACCCTTCTAGTACCCTAGGGTACCCAGTGTAGTGAATTCCATAGTCCATTGTACCTTTTAGATAGCGCACAACTCTTTTAAGAGCTTTTCAATGATCATCTTTCGGGTTTGAAATAAACCGGCTCAATTTGCTCACAGCAAACAAGATGTCAGGCCTTGTTGCACTAGCTAAATACATCAATGAACCAATAACCTGGAAATACCTCAGATGATCTTTCATTATCCTTTTGTTCTTCCTCAGAACCATACTGGCATCGTAAGGTGTTGAGATAGGTTTACAGTCACTATAACCAAAGTGACTTAAAACCTTCTCCACATAGTGAGACTGTGTAAGAGTCACCCTATCATTACTTTCTTTTACCAGTTTTATATTAAGGATAATATCAGCTTCTCCCAGATCTTTCATCTCAAAACTTTGAGATAAAAAGTCTTTGACTTCCTTAATCACATTAAGGCTTGTCCCAAAGATTAGTATGTCATCCACATACAAGCACAAAATCACTCCTTCAGCTCCACCAAAATGATAGTACACACATCTATCAGCTTTGTTTACAACAAAGCCCGCAGATATTAAAGATCTGTCGAACTTCTCATGCCACTACTTAGGTGCTTGCTTGAGACCATATAAAGATTTCAGCAACTTACATACCATTCCTTCTTGACCTTTTGATACAAAACCATCTGGCTGATCCGTATAGATCTCCTCCTCCAACTCTCCATTAAGGAAAGTTGTCTTAACGTCCATCTGATGAATGAGAAGACCATGAGAGGATGCCAAGGAAAGTAACACTCGAATTGTAGTCAATCGGGCAATAGGTGAATAAGTATCAAAGAAATCTTCTCCTTCTTTCTGGGTATAACCCTTGGCCACAAGCCTAGCCTGTACTTTTCAATAGTACCATCTGGCGTGAGCTTCTTTTTGAATACTCACTTGCATCCTACAGATTTGCACCCATAAGGATGTTCAACAACTTCCCAGGTACCATTAGACATAATAGAATCCATCTCACTCCTCACTGCTTCCTTCCAATAGTCAGCATCAGGAGATAAATATGCCTCTTCAATAGTTCTGGGTGTATCGTTCATGAGGTATACAATGAAGTCATCACCACTTACTCTTTCTAAGAGTTTCATTGTTATCCTCCTCAGGATTTTCCACAAGTGTAGGTTCACTGTGTTCTATCGATTCAGTAAAATTATCATTCTCGATAAACTCTTGCCTAGATGAACTTGTTTCATCTCTCATAGAAAAAATGTTTTCAAAAAATACAGCATCTCTAGACTCCATTATAGTACCAACATGCATGTCAGGTACTCCAGATTTCACTATTAGAAATCTATAACCAATGTTGTGAATAGCATAACCTAGAAAGACACAATCCACAGTTTTAGGTCCAAACTTAAGTTTTTTTGTTATTGGCACACTGACCTTTGCCAAACAACCCCATGTGCGTAAGTATGAAAGTGTTGGCCTTTTCTTCTCCTATTCCTCGAATGGTGTTATCTTTTTATTCTTTGTAGGAACATGATTTAGGACATGACATACAGTCAATATAGCCTCACCCCACGATTCCTTAGAAAGTTCTGCAGTATCTAACATGGCGTTAACCAAATCAGTTAGAGTGTGGTTCTTTCTTTCGGCAACCCCATTTGACTGAGGTGAATAGGGAGGCGTCCTCTCATGAATAATACCATGTTCCTCGCAGAATGAAGTGAAATTATTTGAGAAGTACTCACCACCACGATCCGACCTAACTCTTTTGATCTTTCTCTCAAGTTGGTTTTCTACTTCAGCTTTACAGATTTTAAAGTAGTGTAAAGCTTCATCTTTTGACTTCAACAAATAGATGTAACAATATCTAATGCAATCATCGATTAAAATTATGAAATATTTTTTACCACTTTTTATCAACACGCCATTCATTTCGCACAAATCGGAATGAACTAATTCAAAAGGTGCCAAGTCTCTCGCCTCAGCAGCCTTGTGTGGCTTGCGAGTTTGTTTTGATTCAACATATACATGGCACTTAGAATTTTGACAAAGGTAACTTTGGAATTAAACTCAAATTAGCTAGCCGCATCATAGAACCAAAATTAACATGACAAAGCCTTGATGCCAAACATTTGATTCATCAACATTAATAACATTGTTCACAACTTTATTACAATCATCTGATAAAGACAAGCAGAACAAGTCTCCGTTATTATAACTTTTTCCAATAAAAGTACCAAATTTAGACAAGACACATTTATTGGACTCAAAGACTAACTTATAACCATTTCTACACAGTAGAGAGCCGCTGACTAGATTCATCTTGATGGTGGGGACATGCTGCACGTTCTTCAACTGCACGGTCTTTCCCGAAGTAAACTTCAGATTTACCGTACCAACACCAAGAACACGCGCATGTGATCCGTTCCCCATCAATAAGGAGGCAGTCCCTTCGACCTGGTAAGAAAAAAACAAAGAAGCATCAGCACACACATGAATATTAGTCCCAGTATCCACCCACCACTCGGGTGAACAAAATACTGAAAGAACTGTAGGTAATAAATTACTGTACCTCGATGTTCCTCCAAGCTCGCTAATGACTATGTTGGCAGATTTCTTGCCTTTGCGATTTGGATACTTTGCAGCAAAGTGGTCCGGACTGTCACACACAAAGCAAGCTCCCTTCTTCTTCTTCTTGAACGTGGTTGTTTGTTTAGCCTTTGGTTGGTTCTGTAGTGTCTTCTTCTTGTTCTTGTGGGGATTGTTCTTTTGAACAAAGTTGGCACTAGAAGTTCCAACTATTCCTTTCCCACGTGTATTTTTTGCTCTCGCCTTCTTTTCAACATCAAGAGTCCAAATGAGTCCATTAATGGTGAACTCTTGCCTCTTATATTTTAGAGAAGTAGCAAAATCCTTCCAAGAAGGTGGCAGATTGGAGATGATACCTCCAGCCGCAAACTTATCTAGAAGTACACATGGTGTCTCTTTGCTGCAATTTTTGAGATATTTTGCCATCGTATGTATTTCATGAGCTTATTCTACCACAAAACGGTCTTCAACCATCCTGTAGTCCAAAAATTACTCCATGATGTACAACTCACTGCCGGTATCAGAAACTCCATATTGAGCCTCAAGAGCATCCCACATTTGTTTGCCAGTTGTGAGACGGATATATGTGTCCACAAGGTTTTCAGCAAGCACGCTTATGAGACAACCTCGGAAGAGGTTATCGGAAGTTTCGAAAGCACTCTCCTCCTCTGGAGTGTACTGACTAGGCTTCCCCTCTGTCACATACATCACGCGCATTACCGTAAACCACAATATAGCCCGTTCACGCCAACGCTTGTTATTGGAACCAATAAATGGTGGCGGTTTGATTGATGATGCAAAGCTATCTACCGAAAGCCTATTAATAGAATCAGGTTTTTGGATTGTTAGACATAAAGGCATTTTCGGACATATTTTAATTCCAAAATTAAACATGTAAATAAACAATATTTCCATGACTATTGTGAGTGAAACAGAGCATGTGCAGGTGTTCAAAATTAACACAAAAATAAACAGAATGAAACAAATGAGTTTCAGACTATACCCCAAGGCGAGACCAGTGCCTGAGGCATTGGATGCGTCGTCACCAGCTGGAATAGCGTCCATGCTATTCAACTGGCCTTGCTTGAAGTAGTCGAACGATGTCGATGCAGGACGATGTTCGCAGTGCAGTCCCATGAACGGCCTCCAGGAAGTAGACGAAATAGTTGTTCTGGTTTGTCGGGATGTAGTCGTTCAGTCCACCAAGAAGTAGAGGATGTAGTCATTTGGGAGCCTTGCGAGCAGTCGCGTCAAGACGCTCCCCAAAAACTTGATTGCCCCGCTATCCCGTGCAGGACCTTCAGCAGGCAATGGTTTCGGAGGCCTGCTCTCGCTAGGACTGTGCGCACAGTGCTAGCGATGGAGATTGCAGAAAGCAGCAGAGGGAGAAATGAGAGGTCTCCTAAGAAGGAGTACCTGAAGCAAATGCTTGAGTAAGAATGAAAGGAGAGGGAGGTGGTTTATATAGCTGTGCGGCACCCTCAGATTCAAGGAACCTGGACGTTTTAAGGTGCAACAATGGTCATAAATTTGCACCATTAATCAGTCATCAATCCTCTATTTTAATCACCAATATTTACCTCCTCATTATTCCCTACCATTAGTAGTGGGCTTTAATTCTTTTCCATTGAATTATTGAATAAATTCCAACAAGACGAGGGGATAGTGATTTGTTGAGATCAGAAAACATGAGACGATATACCACCGAGGCATGTTGCTAAATATGATGCTGGACTTTTGTTTCTCCTTATATTTTACTATTACTGATCGGAGAGTCTTTTTAAGCCTCATGTTAATCCTTACATATGCACTAGAAAAATAGATAAATACTAGAATTTATTTATAAAAAATTTAAAACATCTAGCTATCAATTTTTCAGCATCAACAATAATAACCATTAAGTCTATTTTATTTTCTGTAAAATTACCCAGAATTGCTATTATGAAATAATAATTTAAATTAACCCCCTAAATCTATATATAAATTACCCATACTTGACACTGTAAAAGGTAACTTAAAGTAACATCTGGCTGAAAACTTGATAGTTTTATTTGTTATACTAAGGAAACTTGAGCAAAATACAGCTTTTTTTACCGGTGGAATGAAATTTAAAATTACTGAGAAAATAAAATAAAATTATAATAAAGGGAACTACTTTTCATTTATGCTCTTGAAGTCCTTTTCACTTAAAATAGCCTAAAGTCATTTGCACGAATAATGCTCTGACATGAACGTGAGAGGCTCATGTCCAAGGGACATTGTCATTGACGGTGAGGTCAGACCCCACATGTCAGTGAGACAGTGACCAATCTCTATGTCAGAAAGTGCCCCACCCCACCCGCACACCCCTACACTCACCTAGTACATTTATAAATGTAACAGGAAATGTTGTATTTTATTCGCGATGATTTCAATCTCCATCACTCTGCGGGAACCTTACATATAAAGAGTATTTACCTACAATTCATCTGAAAAGTAAATATTTCAGCAATCTGATACATCTTTGATACTTTCCTTAAAAAAATATTTACATTGCCACTCCCATATTGGTTTTCAGATATTGTCACCTCCAGCCTATTTGGGATATGCATAATTATCACATTCTTGTGGTATATGATATGTTATGACAAATTATTGTGCCAAAGAGGGTCAAAAAATACGCCGAGGATTGAATCCTTCCTGAAAAGGCAGGAAACTTCATACCCCAAAAGGTATACTTACTCAGAGCTAAGAAGAATGACAAAATCTTTTGCTCATAAACTTGGCCAAGGTGGCTATGGAGCTGTATACAAAGGCAACCTACCTGATGGCCGCGAGATAGCAGTTAAGATACTTAAGGACACCGAGGGTGATGGTGAGGAATTTATAAATGAGGTGGCTAGCATCAGCAAAACATCTCATGTCAACATAGTTACTCTCTTAGGATTTTGCCTCCAAGGTTCAAAGAGAGCTCTTCTCTACGAGTACATGCCCAATGGTTCGCTCGAGCGATATACTTTTGGGAACAGCTCTGTTAGAGAAGACAACACTTTAAGCTGGGATAAATTTTTTAATGTCATTCTCGGAATAGCGCGAGGGTTGGAGTATCTCCACAGTGGTTGTAACACCCGCATTGTGCATTTCGATATCAAACCTCACAATATTCTTTTGGATCAAGAGTTTTGTCCAAAGATATCAGATTTTGGATTAGCAAAGTTATACCGGCCAAAGGAGAGCAAAATCTCCATGGTTGGGATGAGAGGTACGATAGGTTACATAGCACCCGAAGTATTCTCCAGAAATTATGGCACAGTGAGCAGCAAGTCTGATGTCTACAGTTTCGGGATGGTTGTTCTTGAGATGGTTGGGGCAAGAAAACAGATCGATGTTAGCACTGATAGCAGCAGCAAGTATTTCCCTCAATGCTTGTACGGTAATTTGGATCAGTTTTGTGGCACCATGGACCGTGAGATCAGCAATGGTATCACAGAGATGGTGAGGAAGATGACCATCGTTGGCTTGTGGTGCATTCAATTCAACCCTGCAGATCGGCCTTCCATGTGCAAAGTACTTGAGATGTTAGAGAGCAACGCTATGGACTTGCGATTGCCACCGAAGGCTTTCTGAGATGGTTAAATCGAGCAGCATCCTACTTGTAAACTTTTCATATGGGTACTGTCATAATTTCACCATGTAAATTAAAGGACCATGACTCTGGTTCACAATTTATTAATTACTATTTGGAAGGGCTCTTAAACTAGTTACGTAGATTGAGTGGATTCGAACTTTTAGACTTGCTCTATATTTTATACCTTTTTTATAAATGCTTAAACTTTTTGCCACTGCATGATGATTATACTTCACTCCTTAAGCTCTGTCACTTGCAACTAAAAATGAAATTGGAATTGATATCTTTCGAGTTGAACACATCACCATGACCAATAATATCTATTATATTGTTATTCCATCATGCTCTTCCAATTATTTAAGGCAGCAACTAATGTGAAAAATATTATATCGATTTGGTTTCATTACTTTCATATAAACACAAAGTAGAATGATTGTCTCTGTTTTTGTCTTATATAAACACAATAGGAGGTAGTAATAATTTCTCTAATGACACAGTAGGAAGATTGTCCTTAGTAATTTCTCTAACAACAAAGTAGGAAGATTGCCCTTGTTGCTGATGTGCAAGGCTATTTGGTTTGTTGGCTAAATTTGTTTGCAGAAAAGCTTACTACAAGTTATTCCTATTCCAATCTTATTTAATGTGCATGAAGCATCATGAAATCTTCCATTGGAACTGGCCTTATTGTCAGATGAGGCTGGTGAGGCACAAATATGTCAGAACAATGACTTTTAAATAGTAATCAGAGGGCCTGTATGCTTATGGAGTTTCAGTGACTCAGTACTCAATACACGGCGAATTAATGATCATCAATAAGGTTTGGCCTACTAACTTTTTAGTGTGCTCTAGCATTTTCTGGCTCCAAAGAGATGATACTACTACTACTACTACGTCCTGATCAGCAGTGAAGTAATGTTATCAGCTTTCGGTTATGTACAGCAGCAAGAAGTACGTTGTCACGCTCTCTGGTTTCGACTTTTGTACGGGCCTGTGTCATTATTGCGTCAAGAATTAGTGACGCAACCTACACGTACGAATGCTGAGGAATGCTGAGGAAGCCGTGTATGCTCTGCAGGAGACATGCCCGGTGAGATTCAATTCGGACTTTGGCAGCCTGGTGTGCTTAGGATCCCCTACGGCGTCACCTATTCTGATAGGATACTGCTATATATCCAAAGCTACCGAGCGTGTATAGCTAGGGGATTTTCATCATTACTTCATTAGTTGTTGGCTATTTTGTTTGTTACACGAGTTAATTTTATTTTTCTCATAGCTTTTAAATGTCGATGCACATCGATCAGCCTACCTAGTTAGGTGGTTAGAACAGTTTGGTGCGAAGTGTAATTCAATTCTTTTGCATACACAGTACGGCCAATTCAATTCAATAAAGCCACAATAATCAAAATAATGACTGTAAAGCCAAAAGCCAAACTACTTGACCACAATGTTCTACTTTGAAAAAATAATGTTATGATAATTCATAATTAGTATTTGTCGCAGCCAACCGTGCATTATTGCTGCTATGTCATCTTCTCTGAAGCAGGAAGTACTTGTGTAGGCACATGTAGAAATTTTGCGGCACAAGCAATTTCAAATATGATGCAGACGAATAGACGATACATCTAAAGCAAACTGGTAAAAAGGAATTTGAAATATGATGCTAAAGATATATTAGAGATAGAAAACAGAAAAGAAATTTGAAGTATGATGTAATTTTGAGCAGCAAGGAATTTCAAATATGATAATGAGGATACAAACTGTAAAAAGGAATCTTTGAATTCAAAAGAGAACAGAAAAGAAATTTGAAGTATGATGTAATTTTGAGCAGCAAGGAATTTCAAATATGATGATGAGGAAACAAACTGTAAAAAGGAATATTTGAATTCAAAAAATAATTGCTGTCCAAGCAATTAAAAAGGAATAGACGATGGCGGCGTCCGGGGGTTCGCCTCGGCGTCGCCCTCGGCGCGCTCGCTAGGTGCGAGCGGAGCCATCCGTTCCTGCTTCCCTTGGCCCTTGCTGATGGGTCTTTCAAAAAAAGAAAAAAGATGTCCTTCCAGACATGATCCTTTTTGAGTCTATAACGGGGAGAAAATATTGCTGAATTTCTCTGTGAATCTGCTGGTTTCCCTGACGAGTACATGAGTTTTATGTCTGAAAGTTCATGTCAGCTGGTATCATGCCTGCCTAATACAGGAAGTGCTGATGGCCCCTGTGCGTGTTTCCGTCGCCCAGCGCCCGCTCTGCTCTGCTTGCTCCGCCGTCAGACATCCCCAGTTCAGCACACGCTATAACGCAAGAGCAAGAGCTCGCCCAGGCTAGCAGACTCGCCGATCTGTGCATAGAGGATCCATCACCGTCTCAGGGCACCTAGCTCCGATCCCGACGAGCCGGCGGCCAGCGCCGGTGCCACCGCGCCGGCATCTCTGTTGGAGCTTGGACCGTAAGCGGCGCTGTCGGGGAGCTGGAGGAATTGAGGAACGGCTGAAACTAGCTTGGACCGTAAGCCGTCGACGGAGGCTCGCGCTGGAGGCGGGGCCTAGCAGAGGCCGGCGGCGGCAGCGCGGGCTGCTCTGCCAGCTCCAGGGCCTTGCAAAATGCCCCCCATTTTGGATCGCGATTAGGGTACTTTTGTAAAATATAGAAGGCAATATTTACATGGAGCTCCTTATTTAGATTGCAATTATTAATCATGATTTAATTTAGAGATCTTTTTATAAAAGTACGGATCAAATATTTACATAATGCCCCCTAATTTGGATCACGATCAATAAATCTAGGTATTTTTATAAATTGTTAGGTCAAATCCGGGTTATCTCCTCCTAGCACAGCCGTTTCGCGGCTTGCTTGCCCTTCCGCACATCAGACACATTGGCACGCCGCCCCCTCAACAACTATGCGAGACAGCGAGAGAGCCCAACAGAGTAGCAGACAAAAAAAAACCTCGGCCGATGGGAAAAGACCACCTCTATTGTATTACTCTAAGAATAGAGTAGCAGACTGGCTGAGCATTGGAGAGCTTTCAATATCATTTTGTCATAAAATTCTTATATTTTTTTTAAAACATTCTGCAGTCCATTTGAGCCACCAAAATAGAAAAGCGCGCTAGGATATTTTTTATTTAGACCTTGATGTAATTATTTTTATGTGAAAGTTTTCTAACCCCCAGTGATTTTTTTGAAAACCCCCTCGCTCCCACCCGCAACCTTAGCCTCGTCTCTTCCTCATTCCTCTCTCCTTTATCTCTCCTCCCGCCGCCGCTGGTCACCGCGCGCGCCTCCTGACTCTCACCTCCACTCCGTCTAGGCGCCGCCATCGCTCCTCCCTCTCGTATTCTTGTAGAGCGGCAGTCCGACGCTGTGGCAACGGAAAGCGGAGCCCCGCAGAGTGGCAGCTGCGACGACACCGTGCTCGGTTGGAACTGGCGCCTCAGGGGCTGCGTGTGGTCCAGTCTGTCCACCCGACGGCCAATGCCTGAAGCTCAAGGCCTGCGCGGTATCGAGGCTGGACCAGGCTTCCCTCATTGCGAGCTTCACCCAATCTGCTCGCCGGCACCAGAGCTCCCATGAGTAAGCGGCTGCCCAAACCCTCTAGATCCGGTCGACGCGGCGTTGCGTGCTCGCGATCTGGCGCCAGCACCCTCAGGCAGTGGCCTGTCTTCAACCAAGCACGGCGAGCTCCCTCCCTCGGCAGCAGCGGCACGGTGCATGGCGAGCATCTGTGGCGATTCCTGGGCTAGGGAGAGGTAGCAGTGCAGTGCTGGCGCCCGCGATGGGGAGCGACGGCGACCGAGCGGCGGCCCGCCTCCCTCCTTGCGATGAGTGATGGCTAGAGTTCGTCCACGGTCTCATTCGAGACATCCCCTTCCATCCGTGGCTCGAATCTGACCGGAGCCAGCGAGAGAGGGCCTGCATCTGAGGAAGGCCCTGTGCTCCCGGCCGGCTTCTCCCAGGCCGTGTGCCACCCGCTGCTAGTGTTCAGGGGGCAGGACATTTCATCCGCGTCAGGGAGCGGCATCAGCGCGATGGGCACGACGCGCCGGAACTCATCCTCACGGACAGACGGATAGCATAAGCATACTCAGACAAGTGAATGAGCGCAGCCTGCTACTTTGAGGATTTTTAGCACCGTTGGCGTGCTGAGCGTTGCCTGTGTTCATGCCTGCGTCGCCTATGTTCCTTTTAGGTCTTCTCCGCCTGCAAGACCGCACCCGCACCGAAGCTGCGGCAATTAGTTTGACTGCTGGTGTTCATGTTGGTAATTCAAGTAAATGCCCCTGGAGACACGGCAGGTACTGTGATATCATCATGGAAGCAAGCGCAGGAAGCAAAGGTGGAATATCTATCTTTCTTGTGTGAGTTTTCCATTCCGATTTATCCACCTTAAGGCATAATTAAATTAACTAGTTTCCTTGCATCGTTTATTGTTCTTTGTGGGCTAACTGTGGAAGACAAATTTATTTCCTGTCTATGAAAAATACTACAGCTTTTGATAGATTCATTTTTTGTACTTTTTTTGGTAAGAACCTTAATGTCTGTTGATGATGTGGTTACAAAGCTAAAAGGCATGGCACCAATTATTGATTCTGAACTTGGTAACTGAATGAAGTTCGAGAGATTATCTGAAATATGAATGTTAGTATCCTTTGTGCGGCTGTTCCAGAATTGCATATTTATTTTCCTGCAAATGTGGGAGTTCGTCAAATGAGTATATTGTTTTCGATGTTTATGCCTGGTAGGACTGGTGAAGTGTGCTAGATGTTCTAGGTTTTTCCTTGCTCCATTTTACTTGCTGCCTAGATCCTCATACTTTGTTATACATGTTTCTGGTAAGTTTTTTCTTTACATTTGCAGCAAGGATGCATTCATGCACATACCTTTCGGGTTGTGGCATGGCAATTATTGCAGATTGGCTGATTGCATTCACCATTCAGTACTGAACATGTTCTTGCTTCTGAAAGTAAATCAGCTTCCAGCTCCTTCTAATTTATTTGTTTGTTATCTCAATTCCTTCATGATATGTTCTCGTTTGAGATTATTGAATACATTAAAAGTGTAGCCATGACACTTCTTGTGGATGGCATCATCGGCTAATATCTTTTAATGATGTTACACAGAAATTCCTTTCTAATGTCAAAAAGAAATTTCCTTCAGCTTTCCTTTTGTTCTTCATATTGACTTCTTTTCTATGCACTGGTATTAATTTAAATGTCTGAATTTCCCTTACAGATTCTGCAGTCTCATCAACGTTTTTCCACCCGGGATGGCAATTTAAACCTGAAATATCTTGCTGGTTGGCTATATGGGACAGTAAGATCTGAAGAAGTTTTTTTCATTTGTAATAATGATGATGTATTTAATGACAAAATCATTGTACGATATAATTAAATCAGAGCATTTTACATGAGACGCCAATATATATGAATTCTAACGAGTTTAATGCATTGTGCTGTTTTTTATGAGCAAATTAATAAGTATAGTTTGCCAGCCCACACAATATGTGGAGTTTCATGCTATAAGTTTTTTTCCCGGTAGCTGTGATTTTGTGGAGATATGATGCGTGGCTTTGTGCATAGCGTCATGTTAAATATACGTTCAGTTATGTTACAAAGTCTAATAGATCTATTTTATGCACATGACGTCTGGTAGTTATATCTTTCTATTGTTTTGGTCGTGATAGGGCGCGCAAGGTGCGCGAAATGTTCTAGTACATGTAATAAAAGGCCCCCTTGATTCGGTTGTCTTCATTCGCATCAGTTCACCGTCGGCCGCCGCCCTCCCCATTTTCGTTCCTGCAAGAAGCGCACAGACCCATTCTTTGGTCAGGCCCTGCCCTAGCGCGAGATCTCCACTCATCAGCTTTGCTCCCGCAGCAAGACGCGCGATTCGCCGCGCTCTTGAGCACACGCAGTCGGACGCGGCAGCGGCGTCTCCTCTTTTTTTTTTTGTAATATCGGCGGCGTCTCCTCTGGAACACGGCAGCCTAAGCATCCGTCGTCTTTACCTCTTGGTGACGTAAAATCTGGTCACACACTCGAACGCGCTACAACGCGCAGCAAGATCGTCAAAACAATCAACACCAGTAGCCTCTCTGCGCAGACCGGTCAGACCGGTTATGCGGGCCGGTCAGACCAGTGCTCCAGGGAGACCGCAAAAACCTAGAACCAAGAGCTCGGAAGGGACCCCATCGGAGCTAATGGAGCTAGGGTTGCTCTGAGGTCGGTAGGCCACTCAGAACGCCATCGAACGCCATAGAGACGAGCGAAGAACAGCAGATGGAGTTGGAAAAGCTAGGGTTTAGAGGATAAAAGTAGGGTACGAGTTGTTAAATCGATTGGGATTACCCTCAATCGGCCGTGGCCCTTCATATATATAGGGTGGGGAGGTCTGTACCTATTAGGAGTTGTAACCCTAACAAATTTCATGTCAAAATACAACTCCTAACTCGGATTGGGCGTTTTGGACAGGTCTGACTGGTCTCTGGACCGGTCTGACCGGCCCTGGACCGGTCTGACCGGTCAGACCGGGGTGCAGGTCTTCCAAGAGACATAACTTCCTCATCTGGACTCCAAATTGGACGTTCCATATATGCATTTCGATCGTATCGACGAGATCTACACAATGATGCAGTCCAATTGACAATTTGACAAACTTATCCTGACCGGTCTGACCGGTTTATATGAGAGGTCTGACCGGTCTGTCCAGATTGTCCAGAAAACCTGAATCGTGCCAATTTTGGGTGTCAACACCCATGTACCTGTCTGGTGGTGCTAGCTCCTTCATGAGAGGTGAAACAGAGCTTTCCCCATAAAATCTCCATTCCTCTTCTTCACTCACAGACTTACAGTCACAGGCTTCAGCGCAGCATTACAGTGACTCCAATTTGCCTTGCCCGAGACCCTCTTTGCTGCCGGAGTGGATTGCGCCAGTGTGCCACTCGTGGGCTGGGCAAATCAATTTCATGTCATCCATTACGGTACCTGATCGTTCAGTTCATCCGTGGCTACCTTCCTCTCTAAAAAAAGGGAACAGAGTATAGCTTCAGATGATTAATGCTAGCTGCTTCTTCTTGCTAGCTATACTACCGGAAAGCATGATTTGATCAAGGTGAAGATGTGTGCTTGTACCCTAGTGGCTGAGGCATTGTTAACTTAATGTAACAGGATCTGAAATTTATATCTTTGTGGTTGCTTGAAAATTCAATCCAATTAGGTGTCCCACTTCTGCTGTGGCCATAGAAACATTTCTATGTTTTGTGGCTGTCAAGCTCCTCATGACTGGGCATTTCGTTTCGTTCGATGCATCCATGTGCTGGGTCTCTTTTTCTTCCCTTGTCTGTTGTCTCCCTCTCTGTAATGAACATGGCACTATTTATGCCATTTCGAGTGATTTTGGTGACCGTATGACAACGCAATCAATGGGACTAATGATTTTGTTGAGTGAATATTTCTAGATCCCAAGGATGAAGTAAAAAGACCATACAAAACAAAACATGAAGAAAGAACTCAAAGAAACGCTGAATTGGATGAGTTCTACTATAAAACAGTAGCACCGGAAGAACTGATGCCTTAAGCATCGGTGCATCCGATGGTTGTCGGAAGATCCGACGCCCTGGCATTGGTGCAAGTCTGAGCGCCTCTGGAGATTGTTGGAGCTCCTTAAGTATCCATTTTATCCCATGTTTAACTTTGATAATGGCATGAATTTAATATCAAAATCACTAACCATCCTAACCTCGGCCCAATTATTGGTCGTTTTCACGTTTGCACATATATTTTGGAGGTACTTCGTTTTTGCAGGTTTTTGACAAATTTTGGAGCATGAAATGGCGAGGCCCACGATCACGCGATGACACGAAGAATGACGAAGGCCAAAGCCCGAACAAAGGATCGAAGGCCATGATGATTAGAGGCTCATTCATGCACATCCACCCTCCAATGAAGCCCAAAAGACAAAGCCCACAAGATAAGATTGAGATGCTTCGGGGCTAAGCAAAGCAAAGAGATATTTAAGGAAGGATTTTCCATCATATCCTTCTTCTCAAGGGAAATCTCGAAGATAACGACGTCTAAAGGGGTGCAATCGTGAAAGACATAAACTCTAGAAGATTCTAGGAGACTTGGGGAGAAAGTTGAGCACCAGCCGGCGAAGGAAAGACCCAGGCCGGCCGGCCTAGGCTCATTGGGCCGGCCGGCCCAGCCTGTTTTTAGGTCGGTTTGACCTCCCCTTTGACCGAGGGTTCCCTGAGGCTATTTAAAGACCCCTTCCCAAGGTTCACGGAGAGAGCAATTCGGGAGACGACGCCAAGGAGCAGAGAGGATAGAGGGACACCTCTCGGAGAGCCGAGGGTCGTGCTAGTTGTCTAGGGTTTGCCCTAGCCGACGTGGGAACCTTGCAAGGAAGACCACGTTGGAGTTCTGGAGCTAGGATCATCAAGATCAAGGTAGGGCCCCGGTTGTGATCTTGTGATGTACTATCATTCATGGTGAAGTTATTTGTGTTTCCGAATGTTTAGCGACCATGTTCTCCTCTTTCGATTTCGTTCTTTTCTTTGGGTTCGCTTCATCTTAGATCTATTATCGAGATAGATCACTTAGCATGATCTTGTAGTCATGGTGGCTAGAGGTTCATGGCGGAACTACCAAAGTGAGTTCGACTTGCTTCAGGGTATCCCGTTGAAAAGGGGGGCGTCGTGATAGGCCGTCTCCACAGAGTAGGTTGGGTATCGAGGGATCGGATTGGAGATTTTGGGTTTAAAGAGGCTTTTCATTGAGATTCACATCTATCTTACTTCACTTTATCTAGCTGGAACTACAACATATGCATGATCTAGGTGATCTAGATTGGTTATCTCTAACTTTCTCTTGCTACCTTCGGTGTTTGTCGTGTTTTTAGTAGATTAGATTCGTTTTCACCATCTCACATAAAGGAATCTCTATGCTAGTAGATTGTTTCTTATCTCTTTGGTTCCGTGGATTGATAAACCTTGGGGGAATACTCTGAGGGAAAAGCTACACGAAACCGTGCGCTTGCGGTATATAAATCGGGGGCGCTAAGGAGCGTCAACAGAGATCAAGGGAAGGTCAAGTCAAGAACGAGTGTAGCACCGGTTGAACCGACGGTGTCAAGTCAAGCATCGGAGCAATCAATGTACTATGTTCCAGAGATGATGTCAAGCGCGTAGGGGCCACGCCTTCAGCACCGGTTGAACCGATGGGGCATCGGAGCATAGTCCAGATGCTGTGCGTGACCGGTTTAACCGACACTCTATCATCGATTAAACCGATGGTTCTGCAGCGTGTCAGGAACTCCAACGGCTAGTCCAGAAGGTCATGAGTGACCGGTTGAACCGACGCTACCCAAAGCGAAGGCATCGGTTCAACCGGTGGTTTGCTGATTTCTGCTGACCATTGGAGCAACGACTCAAAGACTTGGTGGCCTATATATACGTCTCACCCCGGCCATTTTGAGGTTGCTGGAGACAAGAGAGACCCCATACACATTGAAGAACACCTCCAAGCCAACCCAAGTGCATATTGATCATATCCTTAGGTTTTAGCACTAGCTTTGTAAGTGTAAGTGCTAGATTAGCTCTTGAGTGAGTGAACAAGCAAGGTTGTGATCCTTGTGTCTTGTTCTAAGTGAACCAAACTTGTACTTTGGTGCGCCGGCCTCCTTGGAGTATTGGTGGCTTGCCGGCATGTCAACGACCCTCCGGCTTGGTGTGGAGCGGCGTCGACAACTTTGTGCAGGGGACAGAGACCCCTCCTTTGTGGGCAAGCTCCCTTAGTGAAGATCAGGATCAAGGTGACCGTGATTGTGTTCACGGAAGAGACTTGATTGCCGGGAAGCGATACTCTTAGTGAGTGCTTCAACAACGTCGATGTAGGGGCGCCTTTGTGGCAATCCAAACCACGGGATAAATTCTCGCGTCAAGAGTTTGCTTCCTCACATCCCTCTTTAAGCTTCCGCATTTCATATTGCAACTTGTGTGCCTTTACTTTCTTAGTATAGCATCTTGTTAGGATTGGCTATAGGTTGCAAAACTCTTCTTGGGATGAGGGTTTCACACTAGAAGAACCGTAGTTGCACATCTAGATAGCTTGTTTTAGTTTAAGTTTTGTGCAAACTAGTTGGAGCCATAGGTTAAGGTTTTAATAGTGCCTAATTCACCCCCTCCCCCTCTTAGTCTAGAGCACCCGATCACTTTCAATTGGTATCAGAGCCGGGACTCACTTCTCTCACAAGAAAAGCCAATTCTATTTGCAAATTTGTGTTTACCACCTCATTAGATTGGTAGGCTTCACCGCCTAGTGAGTTAGCTCTTAGGGGGAAAGGATGGATCCTTTTAAACCCGCTCCACGGTTCGATGGCACGGTCTTCCAACGATAGAAGATTTTAATGCAAGACCATCTCCAAGCGACGGGACTAAACATTTGGAGAGTTGTGAGTGAGGGCATGAAAAATAATGGTCAACAAGAAAAGCAACATGATGTCACCACAAAATGCATAATCTTGTCTTCTCTTAGTGATAATGTGTTAAATCGTGTTTATTCTTGTGAAAATGCTAAAGAGATATGGAAGACTATTATTGAGAACCATGAAGGCACGGAAGATGTTGCCAATAAAAGATATCATGTTCTCATTGATAAGCTTAATAGCTTTAAGTAATTTGATGATGAGAATGCTGAATCTATGTACTCACGATTGAATACTCTTGTGAATGAGATTAATTCCCTAGGTGTGAAGCAAATTGAAGATACAGAACTCATTCGTAAGATCCTTCACTCACTCCGAAGGTCGGACTATGATTTGGTGACCACAATTCTATATGAGAAAGAGCTCTACACTTTGACACCAAATCAAGTCCTCAATAAGGTTATTGCCCATGAGCTATGCAACGACATCAAGACAAAAGCGCCATCCTCTTCACCAACACATAGCGCACTTGCATGTAAGCAACTCAAGAAGTTGAAGAAGATGGCCATCGAAGATAGCTCAAGTGATGAGAAAGAAGAGGATGCCAGAAACTCCTCAAATGATGATAAAGAGCCAATGCACCCCAACCTCTACAAGCAAGTAAAGAAGATGAACAAATGCTTGAAGAAAATCAACTCAATGGGGTATATGGTCTTCCTCAAAGATGGGCCTCACCATCAACTCATGAAGGTTAAGAAGAAGTTTAAGAAGAACAAGGAAAAGAAGGAGAAGAAGCCCAAGCATGAATCATTTGCCACATTTGGTGAATGGGTAAGCGGTGGTGAAGAATCAAGTGCAAGTTCAAGTGATGAATCAAATAAGAAATTCACCACCCGCATAGGATCATCATCCAACACTTGCTTTATGGCCAAAGGTATGAATAGTAATATAAGTGATGATGACTCTGACTCTCCTTCAATTGATGAACTTCTTGATTTAGTTTATGAGCACCAAAAAGTCATTAAGAAACAATCAAAGGAAATCAAAAACCTTAATGCTCTTAATAATCTAAATGCTTCTCTTGCTACAAATTATGAAAATTTGTTATGCAAATTCAAATTGATTAGCAAGGAGCATGAAGAGCTCAAATTAAAATTTGAGAGCATTATTGATACTAATGACTCTTTAAAAATGAAGCAAACTATCACATGTGCAATTCCTATATCTAGGATTGATGCTTCAACTTCTTGCACTGATTTAATTGATAAATCTTGCTCTAACCCCTGCAATGAGAAATGCTATGAGAATGTTGTTGTAGAATCATGTGATGATCTCATTGCCAAGGAGAATGATGAGCTCAAGCGAGAAATAGAAAGGCTCATGAAGGACTTGTATAGATTGAAGGGCAAAGGCATAGAAAGCAATGTCCAGCCTTCTCAAGATAACCGTGAAGACATGGTGAAGAAACTTGAGAAGGGGTCCACCGTGACTTGCTCTAAGTGCCACAAAGAAGGCCACAAGTCCAACAAGTGTCCTCAATCAAGGAAGAATCTTCCGGATGAGAAGAACAAGAAGAAGCTAACGATCAAGAGTTCTCTCATCTACACCAGTCCAACCGGAGGAACAAAAGCAATAGCACCTCCTATGTGATAAAAAAGAAGACCAATGACAAGGTGGTTGCTCATAAGGTTGGGAAGAAGGAAAGGAGTTGGAACCATCCCATTTAGGTGCCAAGGAAATCATCACAAATATGAAGGGGCCTCAAATGGTGTGGGTTCCAAAGGAGACTTGAAGCCCAAGAACGGCTTCGAGGGATTTGGAGGTTTAGCTTACAAGTTGAAGTGAAGATTCAAGCCAAAATAAGCTAAGCTCACAACTTGGACATTTGTTGCCCAAGTCCTCCATAAGGTAATGGTAACTAGATTTCAATTCAAGCATCATGTCGCTCCATTGCTCTTACTAGGATGTTTGCATGTTCTGCATCTCCTAGTGTTATATATGGTGGGTTGCTTGTGTCATGATTTTAACCCATGAGCAACCTACATGGTTTGATAAGTGTGTAGAAAGCTACACAAGGTTACTGTAACACCCCGGTGTATAATTTATGCTTATCTTGGTAATCCTAGGTCTAATCTTGCTCTTAGCGATCACTAAACAAGAAGCCTAGACATTTTCTTTAGTAGGGTTCTACCCTACTTTTCTTCCAAATCTAGGGCTCAAATAAATTTTTGCCCAACATCAAAGTTGTAGAACAAATCTTTCTCAACAACTTCTATTTTGGCCAAATTTCATGTTCTATTTGGAAAAATTGAGTTTGGGCCATTCAAACTTTGAATCAGAAATTTTAGGGGTGTTGGACATGGGACCGATTACACCGGTGCTGAGCTCCGGTTACACCGGTGCTCATGGCGCTGGCGGCGCACAGTGCCGGCGACGCCACGCGTCGCCGCGCTGGGGAAGCGTCTCACCATTTAAGCGGCGCCGCCATGTCACGAGCGAAAACCCGTTTCGCTTCTCTTTCTTCTCCCTTCTCGCGCTCGCGCGAAGCCAGCAGGTGAAGCAGAGCCGCCGCTCACCGCCGCTTGCCACCGCTCATCGCGTCGGCCGTCTCGCTGCCGTTCTTCAAGCCCGCGTCCTCCCCGAGCCACTCCACCTCACCCCGCACCTCCACTATCCCATCCCGAGCTCAATTTCGCCCTCCCTTGGCCAGAATCGCGCCCGTAGCCGCCGACCACCCAAACCCTAGACCGAGCCTCCGCCCCTCATCGCCGACGACTCGTTTTCATCCCTCCTCGAACCGATTAAAGGTAGCAGTGAGCTTCTTCGTGCCCTAATCCAAGTCCCCGACCTCTTTTTCCTCAGGTTCATGCGCCACCCTCGCCGGGAACGCCTCTCGCCGCCGTGCGTCGCCGCTTGCCGCCTGAAACAGACCGGGTTCCCGAGAGGAGAACCCGACTCTCTGTATCATCGTGATAGTCCCTGGATTAGTAGCTATCACATACAGAACTCATTTCAACTGAATATCACAGACATAACTCACGTTTACAACATCACATGGGTTTATTTATTACATAATCCAAAGTCTTGTAATACGAATCTCAGAGTACAAGCCCCTTGGGCTAAAAGAAAACAAATAGTAAGCGGAAACGATATCTAGTCTTCTGGGCAAACTTTATATTCATGAATCCTCTCCACAGGCAGCTCGGAGTGTAGCTCGGGCCATCCTTCACATCTTCTTCTTTTGTCGTCCTGTCGACGACTCCTTTACTCGGATCCTGCATCTATCAGGCTATCCCCAAGGATGGGATAGGTTTACGTCACCATCCATACGCAAGCTTTATGTGGATGTAGACAGTATAAAAGATAATGCCAAGGATAGGCTATGTTTTCCTAATGCAAGCAAAATATATAAGTCATCCAAAGCACCTTTCAACACGGGCAGCTCCGCCATCCCGGACTGCCGGTCTCCTATCTTCCACTACAACTGTCTCAACCCTGAGTCGGTGCGGGAACTCCCTCTCCCCGCACCTCAGCTACTATCCGAGCAGGAAAAGTGGACTAGAGGGAGGTAGAAAAGTATATGTGGTTCTATCTACAGTTGTGGGGCCAGATCCAGAGTTGTACATGACCGAGTACGCGGCTATATGTATAGTTTTCACCCTGCAGGGGTTGTACACCTGTACCCACTCACCCCGTCACCAGCCGACCCGTCGACCGACTGACTCCGAGGGACCAGTCAACGAAACTAACGGCTACGGCACCATTCTACTCCCGGTCTGGGGCGCATCCTCCCACAGTAGGTCGCCCGGGGCTGTGAAGCTATCTAGAATGGAATCTCCATGGATCCTGCGATCGGGGGCTAAAGGGTCCTGCCCACTCCCCCTGACACTGAAACACTATCCTCCTGTAGTAATGGTGTCGCCCATAGCTAGCTCGGGCTGGGTCCCCCCTCATAAAGGATCTCTGACGTCTTCTAGTCGTCCGGTACGTCCTTCTAGGTCCTTTGGGTGTTGAGGTAGTCCTTCTGGATCTTCTGGTCGTTCGGGACGTCGGTCAACTCCTCCACATCAGGACCTAATCGTAATTACGTATTAATACAAGGACCAAAGTGCAAGAATGCACAAAACTACTCAAATAAGATCCAACTCACAACAAAACCTATTTTAACGTGTAGATCATGATTTTAGAAGAATTATGAAACTAGTTTCATAATTTTCGAAGCTCCGGTTGAATTTCTGTGAATTTTCTAAGATTAAAGCGTTTTTTTAGAATTAATAAATGATTATCGAAAAGGAAAAACACAGAGGTGACACGTGGCAGCACCAAAGCGTGCCACGTGGCATGATGACCACGTCACCAGGGGGTCAGCTCTGCTGACGCCAGCAGTGGGCCCTGCTGACGTCAGTGTTGACCAAGTCAATGTTGACCGTTGACCGGTCAACCGGGTTAGTGGGGTCCACGGGTCAGTCGGTCTCGCTGGTGAGTCTCACATTTAGAGGCTTACATATGGGGCCCGCGTGTAAGGGTTAAACTAGAAAAGAAAAAGGGAAAGGTTTACGTCGTTGTCGAGCCGAAAGTGTGCAAGCGGCCCAACAAGGCTCGGCTTGGGTTATTGGGTTGGCTCAAGCAGCGGCTTGAAGGCTGGCTTAGGTTTGGCTCAATCTGCAGCTCCATTTAACAGGCCGGCTCAGACTGGTAGCTTGGGCGATGAGGGGCCGGCTCGACTTCAGCTCATTTGGGCCGGAAGCGGCCCAGCAGGTGGCGCTCATCCCTCACTCTCTCGTTCTCTCTCTCTCACTGGCTCTTGGAGCCAGGGCGTCGGTGCGCCGCTGCCACTGGCAGGCGGGGCCCGTGCGTCGGCGGCACGACGGGATCGTGTGTGGCAGCGCACGAATCCGGTGTGGCTGTGGCTTGTGCGGGCGTGCGCGCGGGATGAGACCGAGGCGGCGGCGGCGGAGCAGTGGGGCTCACCGGCGGCGGTTCGGCTCACGTCTCTAGCAAGCGCGGTTCTAGGGCTCAACGACGGCTCAAGGGGCTCTCGCGCGCGGGTACCGGGGTTCCCTGGTCTGCAACGGCGGCGGGATAGAGCGGCGAGACACAGTGTGGCGGCGACGAGGGTGCGACGGAGGCTCGGCGGCGGCGATCTGTCTCGACAGGGCTCGTCCTCCTCGGGCGTCGTCACCTCCTCCTTCCTTGGCCCCTGGTCTTCTCGTGGCGGCGACCGGCGACGGCTCCTCGGCGGCGCGTTCGGGCTTCTGGGCGGAGCTCAAAGAGGCGGCGACGATGGCAAGGCAAAAACCATCTCCGACGTGTGCTCGCGCACAGGCTGAGCAGGGGCAAAACGGTTTGGATGCGCACGTGGGGCCTGGAACTCCAGGTCCGCGGCGGCGCGGCGGTTTCCTGGCGAGGTGAAACGGAGCAGTGCATGGCCAAAGGCATGGCCACGGCAAGGTTAGGGCAGAGCTTTACAGCTCGCTAGGTCGCGGAACGTGCGTGCGAGTGGCCCTCGGCGTGGCAAGGACAAAAGCAAGGCTTTTTGCGTTGGTGTGTGGTCGCACGAGTGCGCGGGGCACTGGCTAGCTAGGCCCGCAGCGGCGACGGTATGACAGTGAGGCAGGGCAGTGGCAACAGCGGTCGCTAGGCGTGGAACGCGATGCGCTCGTGCGCGGGCACACAGCTAACTGAGGCCACGGCACGGCCACGATGCGTGCGGCGCGGCGAGGGCTCAGGTGTGCGCGGCGCGTTTGCACGGGCGTGTACGACGTGTGCAAGGCACGGCCTTGCCACAGGCTTAGCCTTTGCGCTCGGCCGGCCGGAGTTTGGGTGGCGTGGCTGAGGTCTGCGTAGGGTGCGCATGCGATTGCTCGGCACCGGAGCGGACGAACGGCGTCGGCAGGAGCGGTGGGTGTCACGGCGGCGGCGTCCAACAGTCTCCTGCAGAAAGACGCGAGGACAGGGATCCTAGGGGTGTGCTAGAGAAGGTTCATCAGCGGTGGCGTCGCTCACGCCGGACAACAAGGCAAGGTGGAGGGCGACGGGACAGCGGCCTACCGGCTCAGGCTGGGGGCGACGAGGGCGGCGCCGTGACGAGGCGTGGCCGTGGAGAGGTGGAGCAGTGCAGGCAGCGCAACGACGTCGATGTCGTCGATCGGGGCGCCGGCGTGGTGAAGTCCTCAGGCGGCAGCGTCCTCCTCCTTGGCGGCTTCCTCTCCCCGGTGCTGCAGCGGCGTTGCGCTGCTGGAGGCGCTCCTCCGGCGGCGCTCCCACTCCCCCTCCACCTTCTTCTCCCCTTCTCCTCTCTTGGCTCCCCTTCTCTGCGTGCTCTGCTTTTGGCGGCGGCAAGGGAAAAGGAGACCCCGGCTCTAGGGTTCCCAGCGGCAGCTAGGGGCTTTATAGGTGCGGCTGCTAGGGCATGGAGCGAGCTGGGGCTAGAGGATGGCGGGGATCCTCGGCGCGGACGCCCGGGTCGCGTGGCTCGCATCTGGCCGCGGCGCGGAGGATTCGGCTTGGCGCTGGGCGAGCGGGCGGTCAAGGGAGTAGGGGAAAAGCAAAAAGAGGCGATTCAGGCGGGCAGGTGCTAGCTGGGTGGTGCCTCCACCGATTTGGCATGGAGCGGGGGACGCGCGCGCGGCGCTGCCGCGCTGGCGGCGTCGGGGCAAAGGCGAGACGGAGGAGGAAGAGGAACAGAGGTGGGCGGCTGCCAGGTGGGGCCCAGGCGGCAGTGGCACAAGGGAAGAAGGGGTGAGGTGCGGCTGGTGCTGGGCCGGCGTTGCTGGCTTGGGCCAGAGTTGATTCCTGGGCCGCGCGTTGGATTGGCAGGCCGACGGGGAGGAAGGTTAGCAGGCCCTTTTGGCCAGCTGAGCTGAACCGGGTTTTGGGTCGATGCTAGGTCTAGGTGGATTTGGGCTGACCGAATTGGGTCGGGTTTGGACCGGGTAACGGGCTCGGGTTAGAGCTCGGGTTTGGTCAGGTTGGACTGGGTAGCGGGTTCATTCAAAATAGTCAGGGCTAGGATAGGTTAGCGGGTTAGGGTTAGAGACTTGGATTTAATTTGAATGTCATAATTCCAATTAAATCCCACTCAAGTATTAGGAGATGAAATTAAATTGAGGGGCACACCTCGATTTAATTTCCCCACAATTTCACACATTTAAATAAATCCAAATCTAAATCGAATTAAACAAGGTAGAGCCAAATAAATCCAATTAACTCCAAATATTCTCACACTAGCAATTAGTAGCCTTAATTAGGATGAAAGTTTTAATTTACTAGGAATTTTGGAAGGCAGAAATCCTACTTAAGTTGATATTTACAGCATTGCCATGAAATTTATTTGAAATTCACATTTTTCGACTTAATAACATTCCGGAAAAATCCGGGATGTTACACCGCCGCCCGCTCGTCACCCCAAGCCCTGGACCCTGCGCAACTTCTGCGCGCACAGAGGCCGCCTAACCCTGCTGGACCCTCCCCGCCCTTCCTTTGCCGCCGCCCCGAGCCTCGCCGGTGGGAACGCCATTGCCGGCCACCTTGCCGGGCGGTGCTCTGTTTTGGGCGAGCGCCGCTCGCGGGAGTGTGACCGGTTAGACCGGTGTGGTGAACCGGTTGCACCGGTCCACTGTCCCTTTGTGCATGTTGATCTTCCAAAATTCCTAGTAATTCGTAGGAAAATCCTAAAATGGCAAAACCAATTTCTTTAGCTTCCTAAATTCATGCTCTATCTGATAGAATCATGAAATGGTTAGTTTAGTCACTGTTGCTAGATGGTTTTGCTTGCACTTGTTTACTAGTAGATAAACCCTAGGACACATCCTTTTTGGCCTTAGAGCTGAGCCTGAATTGTTCGAGTGTTTTCTCCAGTCTTCTTATTGGAGACACTTTAGGCTAAAAGACATTAGTAGCTAAGAATCCATATCAGCACCGAACCATCCCTTTATACCGTAGCTAAGACTGTCGTCTATCAGTGTTATCCATGTATTTTCGTATAAGTACTGCATTGCATCTTTTTATGCATCTCATGCATAGCATCTTTCACTCGTGTAGCCGCTGACACCGAAGTCGCCTACGAGCTGGTTGCCGAGCTGATCCAGGAGCCACCAGCAGGAGAGCAGCAGATCGAGGAAGCCGTTGAGCCAGTGCCAGAAGAAATCATTAACCCCACTGACCTGCAAGGCAAGCCCCGGAGCATAACCCTTATTTTAATTACTCCATGTTATATTTAAAGTATTGTGCTTTTACGTTCAAGGAATTGATTGGAACCATAGATGCATAATCTTGGATACCCAGTGTCTTTACTAGTTCAGTTATCGCTAGCACTGCTATGCTTAAGTAAACTCGGTAGAAGACGGGTGATTTCCTGTCACCCGCAAGATATAGGTTGTTACTTCAAACAGTTATATGAGAAATAATGCTATGAGAATGGAAATGGAGACCAGGTGGAGGGAAAGTTGGACATGACCATGGAATAAAGGAAAGTTGAGCCTCCGCCTGTGTCGATTGAGGACCGTACCATTGCTGGTCGTGCTGACCAAGTTTGAACAGTACTAATCACATACCGGAAGTAGGAAGTAGTCGAAACCGGTAAGCTAATTACCTAATTGCAACGAAATCTGACTCCCTATCCGCAACTCTGGCGTGGGGTTGAGAGGCAGATGATGTAGTCGTCTACGGGTTCACAGAGTGTCCGCACATATGGAGCTCATCATCCGAGTGTTTGCGGCCACGAGTCAGACTTCGAGGTAATTATGGAAACAGTTGCTCGGTGTGACTCGACGGGGTTGCAATTGGCGTGTGAGTTAGGTCCACCTTGCAAGGTTAAATCGGATCGATTCACCGTGACTCGCAGTTATGAGAACCTTGGTCACTTCGTCACATTATAGTAAAGAAGTGGAATGAGACTGGAATGGAAAGGTTGAGTTGCATGTTACTAAAAATTAATGTGATCAATCATGTATGCTCTAGAGAACTTGGCAAACCTAGTTTATAGCGGTCAACTCAATTGGCGCTAAAATATTGAAAGTAAGGATCCAATATTAGCAGCTTTTCAGCAAAATAACTCCAGAGCCAAATAACTTTGTATGTCTAGATAATGGGCTAAGTATACCCATAGACGGGTAAGTCTTGCTGAGTATTAGAATACTCAAGCTTGTTGTTGTAATATATTTTAGCAGGATGCGTTCCGAATGACTTCGAGGAGATCTGCGCCTTGTGGATCGGTCAACCACTTCCTCCGGGTTGGTCGGTCGAGTGGGTCCCGTCTTCTCCATAAAGTTCGGGCAGGTGAGCCTCACATCAGTGGGCAACATGTGAAGCTCGTCTTTGTCTTCGACGTTGGTTATCGTATTGTATTTTGAGATAATATTTTAAACTCTAAATTACTTTCCGCTACGTTTGAACTCCGAAGTTTGAATTGTAAACCTGCTTGTAAACACTTTTTGTAAATTAATTTGGTACTCCTGTTTTAACTCAAGTTGTAAATGATTTTGAACATTTTTGTTGCGGGTAATTATCTGTGCTCGTCTTTTGACGAGAGTTCCTGTGTAATCGATCCTGGTTACAGCAGGCAGTCTGAGTGTACTGGTTGAGTGCAGTAATTCGGAATTAAGTTTAAGTGTTAATTACTGCACTTGATTGGTATTATTTGGGCTGTTCTGTGACAGTTACCCTTCATGGTACATGGACCCATGAGGTATGTATTTCATATGTGTACCATGAACACAAACTATAGGGTAAACTTCCCAATTGTGTCAAAATCAATGTGCATATATTTGTTTGTTGATTCAAACACTAAATGCATACATTTAGGGGAAGTTCATCCTATGGTTTGTGATTTTGAGACTAACATGTTTGCAAGTTTATCTTTTGTAGTCTCACGACGGAGTTAACACTCTAAGAAAATGTTATTCACGTTCATTGTGAACAAACAACTCTATAAGAGTGATTAGATAAAATATTGTGCTTTCATGCATATTGAGCCATGCTCTATTGAACTTAAATGCTCATATCTAAGTTCATAAGCTATGTGCTCATACATTTGCTTAACCTTGGTGTACCAAATGCTCTCTGTTTAAAGACTTTAATTGTTGCAAGTCACTTTCAAATTGGTACATGCAAGGTAAACAAAGATCCCAACGGAGGTATGCAAGGTTCTAAACTCTTTCAATTTATATCATTGTCAACTCCTTATTATTTTAGAGCCACCTCCGTGCATGATATGATCTAAGCTTTTTTTTTGAAACATCTAGTTGTGCACTTAATTTTCACATTATCATTTTGTGTACACACTTGTGGAAAGCTTAGCTCATGTCATGCTAGTTTTGTGATTTTGTGATCCACCTTAGTAAATTTTAAATTGGTATCTTCATCGATATCATACAAATGGATCATGAGTCATGGAACTAACTCCCGAGGCTACTAATCTTCTCTTGACCTATATGGTTTTGCAAGAACCTTTTTAGGTGATTTGATTCCAAAGGGGGAGAAATGTAGATCAAAGCAAGGTATTTTCCTAAAGAGGAGAAGTATATTCCAAAGGGGGAGAAATGCCGAGTGGATCAAGTCAACATATGAGAGAGGAGTAGCAAATAGGGGGAGGAACAAAGGGGGAATCATGGTTTTAGGGGGAGGCCAAGTCGACATTGGATGGCGGTAAGCATCCAAGCAAGTATAAGTGGTTCAATTTGTCAATTTTTATAAAGTTTATGCTTGCTTTGATTGTGTTGTCATCAATCACCAAAAAGGGGGGGATTGTAACGAACATGGCACCATTTATGCTATTTCGAGTGATTTTGGTGATCGTATGACAACGCAATCAATGGGACTAATGGTTTTGTTAAATAAATATTTCTAGATCCCAGAGATGAAATAAAAAGACCATACAAAGCAAAACACGAAGAAAGGACTCAAAGAAACGCTGAATTGAACGAGTTCTACTGTAAAACAGTAGCACCGGAAGAACCGATGCCTTAAGCATTGGTGCATCCGATGGTTGTCGGAAGATCCGACGCCCTAGCATTGGTGCAAGTCTGAGCGCCTCTGGAGATCAAGGGAAGATCAAGTCAAGAAAGAGTGTAGCACTGGTTGAACCGACGATGTCAAGTCAAGCATCGATGCAATCAATGTACTATGTTCTAAAGACGATGTCAAGCGCGCAGGGGCCACGCCTTCAGCACCGGTCGAACCGATGGGGCATCGGAGCATAGAATCGGTGCAATGACGTCAGCAGATGAGGGAGGTCCAACGGCTAGTCCAGATGATGTGTGTGACCGGTTTAACCGACACTCTATCATCGGTTAAACCGATGGTTCTGCAACGTGTTAGGAACTCCAACAGCTAGTCCAGAAGGTCGTGAGTGGCCGGTTGAACCGACGCTACCCAAAGTGAAGGCATCGGTTCAACCGGTGATTTGCTGATTTCTACTGACCGTTGGAGTAACGGCTCCAAGACTTGGTGGCCTATATATACGCCTCACCCCGGCCATTTTGAGGTTGCTGGAGACAAGAGAGACCCCATACACATTGAAGAACACCTCCAAGCCAACCCAAGTGCATATTGATCATTATCCTTATATTTTAGTACTAGCTTTGTAAGTGTAAGTGCTAGATTAGCTCTTGAGTGAGTGAACAAGAAAGGTTGTGATCCTTGTGGCTGGTTCTAGAGTGAACCAAACTTGTACATCGGTGCGACGGCCTCCTTGGAGCATTGGTGGCTCGCCGGCACGTCAACGACCCTCCGGCTTGGTGTGGAACGGCGTCGACAACTTTGTGCGGGGGACGGAGACCCCTCCTTTGTGGGCAAGCTCCCTTAGTGAAGATCAGGATGAAGGTGACCGTGATTGTGTTCACAGAAGAGACTTGATTGCCGGGAAGCGATACTCTTTGTGAGTGCTTCAACAACGTGGATGTTGGGGCGCCTTTGTGGCAATCCGAACCACGGGATAAATTCTCGCGTCAAGAGTTTGCTTCATCTCATCCCTCTCTTTAAGCTTCCGCATTTCATATTGCAACTTGTGTGCCTTTACTTTCTTAGTATAGCATCTTGATAGGATTGGCTATAGGTTGCAAAACTCTTTTTGGGATGAGGATTTCACACTAGAAGAACCGTAGTTGCACATTTAGATAGTTTGTTTTAGTTTAAGTTTTGTGCAAATTAGTTGGAGCCATATGTTAAGGTTTTAATAGTACCTAATTCACCATCTCTCCCTCTTAGGCTATAGCACCCGATCACTTTCACTCTCTCTGGCGATGAATCGCCATGTCACACTAGTGATGATTCTGTGATTAGTTAGATGACCAAGTATAGCTCTTTCTTTGCCATGTCAGCAACGATACCGAATCCTAGCCGCTTGGGTCCCTCAATGACTAGGGTCGTGTTTGGTTTCTGCTAGGAATCTAGTGTGCACATTTTTCAAGAGAAGAATTTCGCATGCATGGAGTACTAAATAAAGTATATTTGCGAAACCTCTTTAGGGATGGGTGTAACTTTTCGCGATGAATCTAATGACGGTAATTAATCGATGATTGGCTACAGGGATGCTACAGTAATTATCCTCTAATCACGCGGTCAAATGCCTCATTAAATTCTTCAGGGTTCCTAGCGCAGGGGTTCTGAAGTTGGTTTTATAAACTTGCTTTATTTGACACCGTAATTAGCGGTCAAAATATTACTATTCCTAACACAAGAACGAACCAAACAGGCCCTAGATTTCTTACGATTTGAACACCATATACATGAATGCCTATGTCGTTGCAGTCTCCAGATTAGAACCTGGACGCACACAAAGACACGAATTCTGAACATGTTGACACGGGTGCTGCATCGCGCGAAAAGTGGCCGCAGGGGCTTGTGGCTGCATCGCGTGAGTTTTATGACTGAAAGTTCATATCGTTTCTGCACTTGGGCATGCCTTTGCTTCAGACGCATTCACTGCATCGCGTACCCGCCTCCTTCCTTTCTCTAAGGTCAAGAACACGACCGGCTCTCGCGTCTCCGTCTCCGTCGCCGAGACCGACTGCTTGATCTGCTCTGTTCGATCGCTCTGCCGCAGCCAAGCAGCCCACGCTAGAATTATGGAGCAAAAGCTTGGCCGTGATAGCCGCCTCCCCGATCTGACTATTGAAGGTCCGTGACCATTTCAGGGCACCCAGCTCCGGTCCCGACGCGCCGGCGCCGCCGCAGCAACAACTCCGCAGGAGCTTGGACCAGCGGCGCGCGTGGGGAGACCGAGAAACGGCTAGGGCGTAGGAGAGCGAATCTCGACGGGGGATCGCACGACGACACGGTGCGTCGGTGCGAGTAGAGGTTGCCGGCGCTCAGCGGCAGCCAGTGCGGCCTCGTCGGCTCCGCCCCCCGCAACATTTGTAAAGCACCCCCGATTTGGATCGTAATTAATAGTCGCGATCCAAATTAGAAGTTTTTTTATAAAATTTGAATCAAGTATGTGCAAATCGCGCCCTGGTTTGGATCGCGATTATTGATCTTGATCCGACCTAGGGGTCCTTTTGTAAAATACCGGATCGCATATTTTTACAAAACCTCCTAGTTTGGATCGCGATAATTAATCGTGATTTAGAGATATTTTTTAAATTTTTGGAGCAAACATTTTTAAAAGGCCCCTGCTTCAGGAGTCTCGACGCCTGTTAACCCACTGGCGTCCGCCGCCGCCGCCGCCACCACCGCCGTCATCCTCCTCACCTTCTGTTCCAGCCGGAAGCGGATAGACCCATCCAGCCATCCTTCAATCAGACCTTGCCCTAGCACGAGATCCCCATTCCTCTGCACTGCTCCAGCGGCAATACGCGCGCGCAGGTCGCAGGCAGTACCACCGGCGCCGAGCTAGAAGCGCCGCCGGACGCTTGAGGGCACGCTGGCTTCGTGCCCTCCTGGAGCGCGGCAGCCTACGCGGACCTCGTCTCCATTCATGGGACCCTGCGCTGCAACCGCGCACCTGCCCGGTGCTACGATCGTGTCTGCTGGCTCCGCCATGGCGCCCATGAGAGGTGGAACGAACAGAGATTTCCCCGCAAAATGTTTGTTTTTCCATCTCTCCGTCCGCCAGACCTAACAATCGATGATGAGTATGATATGAGCTGTGCCAAAAGAAGCATGCATCTATAATAGAGACAATGCCGGCGGTGACATATACATACCATCTTAATTACACAAATGGTTTACGCCAAAGATGAAAAGCAGCAACAGTGAAGTGTTGAGGCCATGCATGACCACACGAAACAACCCAACGTAGCATACACCGTGATGATGTACTGCTGGCTAGCGCATCAAACGAAACCCGTAATGGTATCGAATGACATGGACCACCAATTTCATTCAATTCATGGCAGCATATCATGTACGCCCCGCGTGCGGTGCTTACTTGGGCGGGAACTTGGACTTGATGGCCTCCACGAGGCCGCCGTCGATCTGGAACGCCCTGGCCAGCACGTCGGTGGGCACTGCAGGCGAGGCACCGAAGAGGGTCTGGACGACGGCCTGCGTGCCCGGCAGCTGGCTGTTGAATGCCGACATGACCGCGGCGGGGGTGCCGCCGTTGTTCCTCTGGTAGTGGACGAGGCCGCGCGGGAAGACGAAGACCTCGCCCCTGCAGACGGTGCGGGCGTAGAGCCTGTTGGCGGTGGTGACGAACCCCACGTCGAGGGAGCCCTGGAGCACGAAGATGACCTCGGTGGCGCGCGGGTGCGTGTGCGGCGGGTTGACGCCCCACGGCGCGAAGTCGATCCGCGCCATGGACACGCCCAGGGTGTTGAGCCCCGGGAGCCTCTCCACGTTCGCCACCGTCACCGCCGACCCCGCCGCGTTGCCCGTGTCGCCGGGGATCGCGAGCAGGCCGGAGAAGAAGTCGTCGGCCGTCACGTTCTCCAGCCTCTTGCACGGGAACCCGTTCAGCCTCAGAGCTGCGTGCGGCCGGGCAGGTACACGTACGTTTAAGCATTTACATTCTTCAATTCATTTATTTTTATCGATTGATCATAGTACGCGCATGCATGGCTGGTATGTATGTACACAGCAGTTGTCGTCGTTGGACATATACGTGTACAGTATACGACGTACGTAGCTAGCCAGAAATGGTCACTTACGGCCGTTGAGGGACTTGTAGTCGGCGACGCAGATGTCCTGGAGCATGTCGGGGTCGCCGGCGAGTGAGGACGCGGCGAGCGCCAGGAGGACGGCGGCGAGGGGAAGGGCGGGGAGCTTGTTGTTTGCCATAACGCTAACGCAGGCCAATGCAAGTAGCTGTGGGTAGTTACAAGCAAAGCAAGCAAGTAGTGTAGCTGCTGCCTGCGGCTGTGTTGGTCTGATTCTGATCTGAGGGACGAAGGATGGCAGCAGCTGGTATTTATAGCCGAGGCGCGCGCATAATAAGCTAGTACTTACTACTCCCTCCAGACCGATTGGTAAGGTAATTAGCGTTTTTCAGTTTGGCCGAAATGTTGGGCGGACCAGCGCACCGGGGCATGCAGCTGCTTGCTGGCTGTCATCTATTACTAAAGAACTAATTACAAGAAGCAAGTTAAGCACTCAGCATGCATGCATGCATGCATTCATATTCGGAAGCTGAGCCAATCACCACACGCGCGAATGAGGCAGCCGCCAGCCGGTGCTGGGATTAATACTCCCTCTATTCTCTTTTAATAGCTATATTTTAAAAACTCAAATATTCATAAATGATAACTATATTTGCTATTAACATGGATTGTGATAATAAATAGCACTAGTAACAAGGAGTTCCCAGTTAAAACATTTGAGGACCAACAAAAAAGTATGTGTTGCATTTATTATATGATAAGTAAGGTTATTTTCCTTAGTCATTGTGTTAAGGTGAAATATAGCTATCAAAACAGAACGAAGGGAGTATAAATATCACACACTCTCACCCCCTCGTCTTGGTATGCGGTCCTCCACTTGTGGCGTCTAAGATCAGTCTCAATGAGAGTGTCATAGAAGTGTGATAAACATTAAATTTACTAACATGTCATAATTATTATGAAGAGAGAGGAACTCCTCCAACTTGATTACCTAGTTCACAGTCTTAGTAACTGTACCGATGACACTCCCACTGAGACTGGCCTAAGAAAAAGGTCTGGAGGGAGTACGAGCTAGCTACCGTGTGAAGTGGCGGAACGTGATGATCTAAAATTGAGGGGGGCCAAACTAAAAGGATGAGCAAGGAGCCAACGTATCGTTGGCAAACATAGCACCAAGTCGTCAACGCCACAGTGCTTGCTCATTTTAGCTAGCTTGCCGGAAGTGCTACGCAGGAAGTTGGATTGACTTTAGGTGGGTGGGTTTGCGGGTGGGTTGACTTTTGGTGCGCGTTCCGAAATTAGAAGTAATTGCATTGACGCAGACATGGCGCGTGCTAAACTGCGAAAATTGAGTACTCGTTTATTGTCGGAGCTCTCCATTATCCATCATATATAGTTGTTCCTTCCGCTACATGCTATATATATTAACTATATGCTAGCTACGCGTTATATCGTACTCGTTTATTGTCGGTTTGGAGCTCTCCATCATCCATCATATATAGTTGTTCCTTCTGCTACATGCTATATATATTAACTATATGCTAGCTACGCGTTATATCGTACTCGTTTATTGTCGGTTCGGAGCCCTCCATCATCCATCATATATAGTTGTTCCTTCCGCTACACGCTATATATATTAACTATATGCTAGCTACGCGTTATATCATACTCGTTTATTGTCGGTTCGGAGCTCTCCATCATCCATCATATATAGTTGTTCCTTCCGCTACATGCTATATATATTAACTATATGCTAGCTACGTGTTATATCGTACTCGTTTATTGTCGGTTCGGAGCTCTCCATCATCCATCATATATAGTTGTTCCTTCCGCTACACGCTATATATATTAACTATATGCTAGCTACGTGTTATATATCACATCATGCATGCATATATAGCATCACACACGTACCAAACGTTAACATTGATTATCGTATATTGGTTGTATATGGTTAGAAGTTAGATTGTACTGTACAAACACTGTAGTGTACCGTACATCTACGGTACCATTATCGCTGCATGCGTCTAATAGGCATCTAGCTAGCCCTAACCGTACCCTAGCCAGCCACCATTGCCGGCACCTATTAATCCCTGAGGTGCACTGGTCCTCCGATCCATCCACCGCATGATGCTTATTAATTCGAGTGGTTATTACCTAACTAGATGCGCGCACTGGTACTGTTTATATGTGGACAAAACATAATTGTGCTTTTTACCACTCTGCTACTACTGTTTGTAAAGAACAATTATATATGACCAGTAATTTTGTTTGTATATTTTAATACTACGAGTAGGAACATCGTCCACACATGTCCTTAGTTTAGAGCTCTCAATTGTCGTTCCAATTAAAATCAATATAATATACTCACATATGTTCTTTACATATTATTATATTAGTATATAACCTTTTACGCATCAAGCCACGCTTCTACTACATATATTTACTGAGATTGTTTTTGAGGGATTTATTTTTTCAAAACACGATATCTACATCTGCACTCATCTCTACGATCGCGCACACATCGACACCTGATCTTTAATGGCACCTCCAAGAGATGACCATGATACAATTGACAAAATTACCATAGGTGCTTCGCTACTATTTGAAGCCAAGTGAATAAATTCTACCGCAAGAAATCAAACCATATGAGGTATTTAGTTTGCCATAGGCGCGCCACCGTCAAGGCGGTGCGGATCTACTCGATCGTCCGAGACCGGCGAGTGGGTTCTCAGGAACATCGAGTGGAGCTACCGCATCGCTTACGCCGGCGAGAACGCCTACTCCAACGACAGCGAGTGGAGCTACCGCCTCGTTTACGCCGCCAAGCACGCCTACCACAACGGCTTCCTGCACCTCACCACCACCGACACCGAGAACGTGGTCGCGTCGGTGGACACCAAGGGCCAGACGTGGAGGGCCACCCGCGTGTGCCCAGAGGCCCCGGCAACACTCGGCGCCCCCGGCGTCATCGGCCAGTCGCAGCGCCGCCTGCTCTACGTGGACGCCGGCTCGGGCTACGATTGCGACCTGTCGGTCTACGCTCTCGAGGACGGCAGCGGCGGCGGCGCCAAGAGGTGGATGTTGAAGCACAGTGCCAGGTCGCTGGATCCGTCCGGGCAGAGCGTGGTTGCGATCCATCCGGATTGCAGTGTGATTTTCCTCTTTGATAGCCAACGGCGGAGCCTGTTTGCCTACGATCATGGGACTACAGTTTGTGCAGATGGAGCGCATCATTGATTGATGTACAAATAAGGTAGATAGGTATTAAAGAACATTGTAGTACTGTCGTTGAGATTGGGCTGCTTATATGTCGGCCCAGGGCTTGTAAGCAAGGTACCGTAAGTCTTATCCTTTGGGCACAAAGGCTAGAGACGCAGATTTCTTGGCGAAGTCTATTTTTGCTATACAATCAGAGCTTTGCAAATTGCATGTTAATGTGCCAAAAAAAATTGCTCAGTTGACTTTGCATTAAGCGTGGTGGCACCACCATCTGCTTCTGTTTGGCGGAGCTTCGAAATCGGCATGTCAACTTGCAGCTTGATGCTCCAGTGACGAGCTTTCATACCTCTTACAAGTAGCATTACAAATATATGTCGATCTAGAAGTGTACTTCTAGATTAAGGTATCAGTCAAAAAATTAGAGAAAAAAAGTACAAGCTCTACCGAAGACAGTACTATAGTTAATTCAGAAGTAACAGAAATTTTAAGAGCCAATTGCATATCTGCCTTTGTTTTGAGCTCTAACCGCATGTTTGCCTTTATTTTTTTTTAACTTTGCATGTTTACCCTTGGTTTTTGAAATCGAAAGCACCGTTTACCCCTGTTTTGCAACACCGTGAGCTGAACTTAAATAATAGACCAAGAATAATTTCGCAAGAAAAAAGAAGTAAAGACTATACTACCCCTTATCCAAAACACACAACTCCTCCCCTCCCATTCTCCTATGTTTCGTTCGGCGCTGAGCCCGGCGGCCGGCGCGTCCGCAGCCGTCGGCAGCAGCCGCGGCGACTCCACCGGCGGGCTCGTGAGCCAGTGGCCACGGCGTTTGCGCCAAGGCCTCGCACAACTCATGTGCCAGCGGCCACGCTGGCGGCCATGCCGAATGCGGAGCTTCTGCTTGCCCGCCTCTCAGGGATGAGCGGCGGCCCGAGGCGCGTCCTGCCAGGCTAGAGGCCACGCGGCCTCCATGGCTGACGCGCGGATGGTTGGGGTGAGCGGACGGAGTGTGCGGGGGAGCAGCGAGGCATGCGGCCATGCGGGCGGACGGCGAAGCATATTGAAGAGACCTGAGGAATAGATGGGACGGAGATTCATTGGCATGGAATTTGATTGGATGGGCATGCCAATGCATGGACCAGAAAATGAAGGGTTCGAATTGGATGAACGCCGGCCAGCCGCAAGCTGTTTCCTCTCGTCTGAGGCCGGACGCCGTCGCCACCCTAGGCCCCACGCCGCGGCTGTACTTGACCCCAGTTTGACCCGCTGCTCGGACCTTCGCCAGCCAGAGCTTGCTCGATTCGGTCGATGTCTGAAGTCACGTTCTTGGTCCTTGGCTGGAGGTTGGAGATGACAGGTAGGTCCCATTAGGCAGAGAGACCGATAGAGAGAGGAAGTAGATTGACTGACCGATAGAGAAATAAATGGACAGTAAGTCTGTAAAAAAATTCGGATCGATCCATAGGTCATTTATGTCGAGGGCATTTCTATCTTTTCAGCTTTTACTTAACACCGTTAACTCTTCTTCACGGAACAGGGGCAAGTGGAACCTTCATATTCAAAAAATAGGGGCAAATATGCAAATTTAAAAAAATAGGGGTAAACGTGCAGTTAGAGCTCAAAAAAGGGCAGTTATGCAATTGGTCCAAATTTTAAAGTTGAGTGCATAGTAAATCCAATGTAGGCAGGCCCAAATTTTAAAGTTGAGTGCATAGTAAATCCAATGTAGGCACTGAAAATTTCCATGGACGTGTGTTTTGCCTCCATCTGAGTGTTCAGCTACCAAAGCAAATGTGTCAAAGTGTTGACGCAAATCTGGTCAATACACGAACGCTAGAACGCGTGGATCGCAACGATCAATCACCAGCAAACCTCCCTGCGCAGGCCGGTCAGACCGCCTGGCGTGACCGGTCAGACCGGTCCTTCAGAGAAGATCGCAAAAACCTAAAACCTCAAGCTCGGGAGGGACCCCGTCGGAGCTTGAAGATATAGGGGACTCTGTCGGAGCTTGAAGATCTAGGATTGCCTTGAGGTCGGCAGGCCACTCAAGACGCCTTCAAATACCGTAGAGACGCAGGAAGAACTGAATTAGGGTTTGAAAAGCTAGGATTTGGAAAAAGGAGTAAAGTAGAATGTATTGATTCGATTGTGGTTAAAAAACCCTCAATCGGCCGTGGCCTTTATATTTATAGGTCGGAAAGGTCGTACCCCTTCCAAATCGGGTTATAAAAGGACTCTAAATTACAAATCTTAACCGACTCGGACTAAATAGGCCTAGACCGGTCTAACTGGCCGGCCACAGTATTTGTCAATTTTAACTACCAACATATGCCCCCTGCCTTTTTGGTGAGCTTTGCAAGCCAAAAACCAAGTACCAGAACATGCCCTAAAGATACAGAATTACAAAACAAAGCACCAGTCCTAAAAATAATGCTAAAGGCGATATCCAAATATCGGCCATCTTTGTCTTCAAGCGTCTTGCAAACGCTGGGTAGTATTTCTTCATATATCTTCCGTTCAACGTCTTTGGTAGACGTTCTCCTTGCAGCATCTCCACCATGTATGAATTCTCGAAGATAACCTTAACAATCTTGTACGGCCCTTCCCAACTTGGCGACCACTTGCCAAACTTGTTGCTCTTTGTCCCAAGAGGTATAATTATCTTCCAAACTAGCTCACCAACCTGAAAAGATTTAGCTCTTACCTTCTTGTTGTAAGCTCTAGCCACCCGAAGCTTATCCTTCTCAATTTTCTTCAAAGCTTGTAACCGCTTGTCACTCACCTCATCAATGTTATCCATCATCAAGTCATGGTAATCAACAGCAGAAAGATCCTTTTGTTTAGCCAATCTATAAGCGTCTAGATTCACTTCAGCGGGCAAAACGGCCTCTTGACCATATACAAGCTCAAAAGGAGTAACTTTAGTACCACCATGTCTAGATATACGATGAGCCCACAAAGCTTCGGATAAAACCTCATGCCACTTTCTAAGATTCTCTTTTGTTTTCTTCTTGATGAGCTCTATCAAGATCTTGTTGCTAGACTCGGCCTGACCATTGGCCTGAGCATAATATGAAGATGAATTGAGTATTTTAATCTTGTAGGATATCGGCAAATTCGCGTACCTCCTTTGAAATAAATGATGACCCTTGATCCGTTGTCAATGTTTGAGGAATACCGGATCTATGAATAATATGCTCCGTAATAAACTCAATCACCTCTCTATGTGTCATATTCTTCAAAGGAACCACTTCGCTCCACTTAGTAAAATAATCTATAGCAACTAACACGAAGCGATGCCCCTTTGAAGAAGGAGGATTAATTTGCCCAATGAAATCCAACCCCCATCTTCGGAACGGCCATAGCTTGATAATAGGATGTAACAACGCAGTAGGCACCAATTAAATATCACCAAACCACTGACATTTTTCACATCTTTGTAATATTTAAAACAATCCGTTATCATGCTTGACCAATAAAAACCGGCTCTCCTAAGCAATCACTTCATTTTAGGAGCCGATTGATGTGTACCACAAATGCCTTCATGAACTTCTCCCATAGCAACATGGGCTCATCGTCAACCAAAACATACTTAAATGCCAAATACTGAATATTCCTCTCTGCACTACGACCAGGATCCTTTAAATATGTCATGATAGGCACCCTCCAATCCTGCACCTCAGCCTCGACCTTTTGTTCAAAATTATTGGCCGAACTGCTGCTCTCACTACCCTCAGCGGTCAGACCGGTCTCCTGACCGGTCAGACTGGTCTGGGCGGTCAGACCGGTCGCTGCAACCGGTCGGACCGGTTCGTCCAGAACTAGTGACTCAGCTTTAATTCGCATCGGCTTTCTAATGTTAAAATATTTCTTCTTTTATTCGGTCATATATAATAGGATTAAATCACCTAAAAAGTTGTTTATATGGTCTAAAACCGACTTTAATTGGCAATTGATGTTCAACCAAATCACGACCCAACCCAGGTATTTTAGAATATTCCCATGCGAAACAATCGACATATTCTTTCAATAAATTAATCAAATCGGCTTTATATTCAACCGATAAATTTGCATTTACAAAAGTCAGCATAGGAACAGTACCATTTTCAATATCTAACTTTTCTAAAGGATCAGCTGACGTAAACCTTTGGCCTAACTTATCTATGTCTTCCAGATCTTCAAATGAGCTGCATCCTCCTCCGGAATTGTATAGTAATCTTCGGAGAAACGCACCACATTGATCTCCATGTTGCTGCGCTCAGGAGAAGCCTCATAGTGTACCAATTCCTCATCCTCTTGTTCTGTGGGAACTGTTGGAACTTCACGCGAAGCCGAAACAGATGCTTCGACTATCTGTTCATGGGTACTGTTCATGCGCGTGAATAGTAGCAATGATTATGTTTTTAGACACCCCCCTTCTGTTTATATAGCCCCTTAGGTGGGCTGCCTTGGGCCCCACCATGGGCGCCCCCTTTTGGGCCTAAAAGGTCCATTAGTGCACCTAAGCCCAGTCTAATTCGGATCTCATCCTTATCATGCTTCTTTCTCTTAAGTGTGAGACCCTATGGGCTCACATGCGAATAGACATGGCCCGAGTACTCTTACTTGGCCCAATAGTAGACAGTGGCCTCTAGCAAGACATGTCAACTCCTATACGCACACAAAGATCATATCAGATGAGCCGCCACAATATCATATACATGTTGTTCCTTTTGCCTCACGATATTTGGTCTAGCTTGAAGCCGACCACTCTTTCTCGATCCAGTGATTCGGAATCCTTGGTTAACTCTTAACCCTAGCATGGCCATGCATTTCCTGATCCGAATCACTCGAGGGGCCCAGAGATATCTCTCTCTTGTAGAGAGGGGCAAATCCCATCTTGACCGATCATGTCTCACAGCATGCTTCTTGACAGACCCGAAAGCCACCTTTATAACTACCCAATTACGGTGCAGCATTTGATGGCTCCTAAGTAAGTCGGTTCACATCTTGAGTACATACGACGATCTCAGGTCTTAAGACACAGTGTACATATTGTGTAATGAGAAGTCATCATCTCGTGTTGGGTCAGTTCAATCTCATGTCTCACATGAGCCCACATTATTAGTTTGACATCCCCAAGTCCATGACTTGTGAAACGTAGTCAATCAACTAATATATGTGCTAGTATAATATTCATGTGTGTCCTCACATGAACTCTGACTAGGAACACTTTAGAATATCCATACAAGTAAAGAGTTTCACAAATACTTTACATAAGCATTAATAAATACAAGTTGTAATCCATGGATATTCAAGGAACACTTTATTAATCATGAATACAAGAAAATATGATTGTCTCTAGGGCATATTTCCAACAGTCTCTCACTTGCACTAGAGTCAATCTAGAATGTATCTAATACCCATTGCTCTTGTGTGCCTCTCATGCTTGGTCTGTGGAAGGGGTTTTGTTAACGGATCTGAAATATTCAGGTCCGTGTGTATTTTGCATATCTTGATCTCACCACGATCGATGAACTCTCGAATGAGATGAAATCGCCGCATAACGTGTTTGCTCTTCTGGTGATTCCTTGGCTCCTTGGCTTGCGCAATAGCTCCACTATTGTCACAGTAGAGATCTAGAAGGCTAGAGGCATTAGGGAACACACCAAGCTCAATAAGGAACTTTCTTATCCAAACACCTTCCTTCGCAGCTTCCGAAGCTGCGATGTACTCGGCTTTTGTTGTAGAATCGGCTACTGTCTCCTGCTTGGAACTCTTCCAGCTAACCGCACCACCATTTACTTTGAACACGAAACCGGACTGAGACTTTGAATCATCTTTGTCGGTTTGGAAGCTAGCATCAGTGTAACCGGTTACAACAAGCTCCTCTTTACCTCCATAGACTAGGAACACATCCTTAGTTCTTCTCAAGTACTTGAGGATGTTTTTCACAGCTGTCTAGTGACTCTCACCTGGATCTGACTAGTACTTGCTCGTAACACTTAGAGCATAAGAAACATCTGGGCGTGTATTTATCATTGCATACATGATAGATCCAATTGCCGGGGCATATGGAACTTTGTTCATGCGCTCTTGCTCATCAGTCGTCGTAGGACACCGAGTCTTGCGAAGATGTATGACATGTGACATAGGCAAGAACCCTTTCTTTGCATCTTCCATGTTGAACCGCTTCAACACTTTGTCAATGTAAGTATCTTGGCTTAATCCTATAAGCCTCTTTGATCTATCTCTGTAGATCTTGATGCCCAGTATGTATGCTGCTTCTCCTAAATCCTTCATCCAAAAACTATTTTTCAGTGAAGTCTTTACGGACTCAAGCATAGGAATATTATTTCCAATCAGCAGTATGTCATCTACATACAGGATTAGAAATGCAACATAGCTCCCACTTTCCTTCTTGTAAACACAAGCTTCTTCTTCATTTTTAATGAAGCCAAACTCTTTGACTACTTCATCAAAACAAATATTCCAACTCCGAGATGCTTGCTTTAATCCATAAATGGATTTTTGAAGCTTGTATATCTTTCCAGCATTGGTCGGATCGACAAAACCCTCGGGCTGCATCATATACAAATCCTCGGTCAAATTTTCATTAAGGAAACCAGTTTTGACATCCAACTGCCATATTTCATAATCGAAATATGCAGCAATAGCTAGAATAATCCGAACAGATTTAAGCATCGCTATGGGCGAGAAAGTCTCGTCGTAGTCAACTCCTTGAACTTGTCGAAAACCTTTTGCGACAAGTCGATCTTTATAGATGTGAACATTTCCATCCATATCTTTCTTCTTATAGATCCATTTGCACTTTATGGTTCTCACACCATCAGGCGGGTCTATCAAGTTCCAAACTTGATTTTCCTTCATGGATTCTATTTCGGATTTCATGGCATCTTGCCATCTCTCAGAGTCAGGGTCTGCCATCGCCTCTGCATATGTCGCAGGCTCATCACTGTTCAACAATAATAATTCCCGCTTTGCGAGGAGCCTTGCTGACCTTCGTGGTTGCGGAGGTGCTTCTGTTGCTATAGGCATCTCAACTTGTTCAGCTACATTAGCGTCACTTGTAGAGTCTTGTCCTATTGGCTCATCTCGAACTTCTTCGAGTTGCACCGTTCTTCCACTTTTCTCTTTTTTGAGAAACTCTTTCTCTAGAAAAACTCTGTTCCGAGCAACAAACACTTTGCCCTCGGATCGATTGTAGAAGTAATACCCTAAGGTCTCCTTTGGGTATCCCACGAATATGCACTTATCCGATTTGGGGCAAACTTGTCAGACTGGAGTCATTTGACAAATGCTTCACAACCCCAAATTTTTAGAAAAGACAAACTGGGAGACTTGCCAGTCCATATTTCATATGGTGTCTTGTCTACGGATTTTGACGGCACCCTGTTCAGTGTGAAAGTTGCTGTTTCTAGAGCATAACTCCAAAATGACAATGGTAATTCCAATTGGCTCATCATTGATCGAACCATGTCCCACAGAGTTCGATTACGTAGCTCGGAAACCCCGTTCCTTTGAGGTGTTCCAGGCGGCGTAAGTTGTGGAACAATTCTGCAACTCTTCAAATGATCGCTAAATTCGTGACTTAGATATTCGCCCCCACGATCAGATCGCAAGGCTTTAATCCTCTGGCCACGCTGATTTTCAACTTCATTCTGAAATTCCTTGAACTTTTCAAAGGTTTCAGACTTATGCCTTATCAAGTAGACATAGCCATATCTACTTAAGTCATCAGTAAAAGTAATGAAGTATTGGAATCCTCTTCTAGCAGTCGAGCTCATTGGTCCACACACATCAGTATGTATGAGTTCCAGCAAATCCGATGCTCTCTCTGGAAAACCTGTGAACGGCGTCTTGGACATCTTGCCCAGCAAACAAGCTTCGCATGTCTCGTATGATTCAAAATCAAACGAACTTAGAAGTCCATCCTCATGGAGCTTCTTCATGCGTTTCTCGCTTATATGACCGAGACGACAATGCCACATGTAGGTAGGATTCAAATCATTTAGCCGAGGTCTTTTAGCACTTATATTACAGACAGGAGAATCATCAAGATTTAAAATAAATAGCCCATTCTTAATGGACGCCAAAGCCACAAACATATTATTCTTAGACATCACACAACCATTGTTTTCACTCGCAAAAGAATAACCATCCTTCATCAAACATGAAGGAGACACAATGTTTCGACTCAAACTAGGAACAAAATAATAATTATTAAGCTCCAAGACAAATCCTGACGGTTGGTGAAGTTGCAACATCCCGACGGCCAAAGCAGCAACTCTTGTATTATTGCCGACGCGGAAGTCAACTTCTCCTCTTTCAACGCTTCTACTCTTTGTCATTCTCTGCATCGAATTGCTTATATGAGCAACCGATCCGGTATCGAATACCCAAGAATTAACATAAGAGTCAGCGAGAAATATTTCTGTAATATGAACAACAAGTGTACCTGAAGTGGAAGAACAATTCTTCAATGAGGCTAGATACAGCTTGCAGTTCCTTTTCCAGTGTCCTGGCTAGTGATAATGAAAGCACTCCTTGTCTGCAGCTGGTCCAGTTTAGCCTTGGGTGTAGGGTTTGGCTTGGGTTCGCAAACTTAGTCTTGCCCTTCTTCTTCTTCCAAGAAGAACCTTTCTTCTTGAAAGTAGGCTTATTCTGCATAGCCATCACATGGCCGCCACCTGTGTTTTTTTTTATGTCACTCTCTGCCGTTTTGAGCATGCCGCACAGCTCATTCAAGCCCTTCTCAGCCCCATGCATGTGGTTGTTCGAGACGAAGTTTACATAGCAAGGAGGCAAAGAGGCAAGAATGAAGTCAGTGGCCAACTCTTGGCCAAGTGGGAAGCCCAACTTCTCCAACCTCTGTGTGTAACCAACCATCTTGATTACATGCGGCCCTACTTGTGCTCCTTCTGCTAGCTTAGTTTCAGCAAAGGCCTTGGACACATTGAACCTTTCAGTCCTGGCCTGAGTCTAGAACATGTCTCGTAGCGCCATGATCATATCGTGTGCTGCATGGTTATTCTCAAACTGCATCTGCAGCTCAGGTTCCATGCAAACTAACATGAGACAGCTCACTTCACGGTCTTTATCAACCGCTCTCCTGTAAGCATTCCTCTCAGCAGCAGGGGCATCTGCAGCAGGCTCCTCTGGCAGTGGGTTATCTAGAACATCTTCCTTGTTAGCTGCCCTGAGAACAATTCTCAGGTTGCGGATCCAATCCGCGTAGTTTGTCTCATTCCATTTGTTGCTCTCAAGTACGGAACGTAAAGCAAAAGGTTGATTTTGGGCCATTGATCTACAACAAATAAATCCAAAATACTAAGACAAAAGTATTCATGATGGCGTAAACAACATTAAATAATTTAATAGAATTTACTCCCACTAAAATCAATATCCCTCTATTGATTCTTAGCGATTCAAGACCCACAACTATCAAGTCGACTAGTGAGCTTTAGCATCACCGCTAGCAGAATAGATAGATTGGTAAGCAACTCTTTACTAATCATATCTCATATGACTCTTGTTGTTGGGTGACATCTCCATGTCTCGCTCCCAACCTTTATGCCCCAAGGTCCTTAACCGTTAAGATAACCGTGTCAAGCTCACCAACCCTTTTATGCGTGTATGTATCCGATACAGCCTGTCTAGTCAAGGAAAAATCAGTGGCGCCCTAATTTCATAGACCCACCACCAATCGTACAAGACATGTGACAGTGCAAGGTTTAGTTGGTAGGTCATGATTGCTCGAAATTAATGAGGGATCGTTTTACTTCTACTATGACGCTCGTAGTTGTAAAACGTTAAGAATGGCAAGCACATAATTGTGAATCAGTATGACTCTTGTTCTCATGGTGATCTCCATCTCCATAAAACTTGTTCGCCATGTAGATCTCCATCTTCATGGAACTTGTGCACCATCCTTCATGTGATGAAAACTCCAAGAACTAGAACTTGCTATTACACCTAATAGCTAGTAATTAAAATTACATTCACGACTTGGATCATCACAGGTTGGCATGCAGGCCATTACATCAAATGCAACAATTCATATGGCTCCGGCCGAATTGTCATAGTCACAACACGCAGGTCATGAAATAATTACACACATGCATCACATACACATAGGGGCCATACCGATCACAAAACCTGCAAACAGAGTTATGCGATTCCAGGACGAATTTCGCAAATCTAAATTTTGCAAAAATAGTGTATCTATTCTGAACCAAGTCTAACTTTTTCTGTAGATACAAATCGATATAAAATTCATCTCAATCCGAGTTCGTATGCAAAAGTTATGATTGTTTTACTGTAAAACACACTTTTGCAACAAAACGGAATTCGCAGTAGATCCAATCTACTGCCCTATGCATCTCATGCATCTGCCTTATGCCCTGAGTTTCAATTCGACCAATCACATTGATCTCCAACCGCAGCGACCGGGTTTATGTGCATCACTTAACTCCGATGGCAGAAAACCGACTGGTAGGAGTATGTCGTTGCACAACTTTCGCAGCAAGTTTACGAAACTAGGTCATAGATCGATCTGAAACTACGCAAATCTCCATATGCACATATCCGAATCTATAACGAGACGGCACTGGCTCTGATACCACTGTAGGAATATGAGGTAGCGAAAACAAAAATTTTCTACCGTATAAACCAGGATTACTGCAGTTATAGATCAAGGGATTACCACTAGATGCGCGGTTGCGGAACTTCTGTAGCGCGTTGGTGTAGTGCAGATGGAAGCCGGCAGTGCAGTTGCATGAACCACCTCACGAACGGCTCGTCCTTGTGCAGCAAGCGCAGCACCTCCACGAAGTCCACACGTACGGGAAGAAGCTTCGCACTCCGGATTGCTAGATCCGCGAGAACGAACTAGGGCCGTTGCACAAGGAGGAACAGGGAGGGGTGCCACTATTCACAGGTACTGTTCATGTGCGTGAATAGTAGCAAGGGTTATGGTTTTTAGGCGCCCCCTTCTGTTTATATAGCCCCTTAGGTGGGCTGCCTTGGTCCCCACCTTCGGCGCCCATTTTTGGGCCTAAAAGGCCCATTAGTGCACCTAAGCCCAGTCTAATTTGGATCTCATCTTTATCAAGCTTCTTTCCCTTAAGTGTGTGACCCTATGGTCTCACATGTGAATAGAAATGGCCCGAGTACTCTTATTCAACCCAATAGTAGACAGTGACCTTTAGCAAGACATGTCAACTACTATACGCACAGAAAGATCATATCAGACGAGCCGCCACAATATCATATACATGTTGTTCCCTTTGCCTCACGATATTTGGTCTAGCTTGAAGCCGACCACTCTTTCTCGATCCAGTGATTCGGAATCCTTGGTTAACTCTTAACCCTAGCATGGCCATATATTTCCTGATCCGAATCACTCGAGGGGCCCAGAGATATCTCTCTTGTAGAGAGGGGCAAATCCCGTCTCGACGGACCATGTCTCACAGCATGCTTCTTGACAGACCCCAAAGCCACCTTTATAACTACCCAGTTACGGTGCAGCGTTTGATAGCTCCGAAGTAAGTCGGTTCACATCTTGAGTACATACGACGATCTCAGGTCTTAGGACACAGTGTAGATATTGTGTAATGAGAAGTCATCATCTCGTGTTGGGTCAGTTCAATCTCATGTCTCACATGAGCACACATTATTAGTTTGACATCCCCATATCCATGACTTGTCAATCAACTAATACATGTGCTAGTCTAATATTCATGTGTGTCCTCACATGAACTCCGACTAGGAACACTTTAGAATATCCATACAAGTAAAGAGTTTCACAAATACTTCACATAAGCATTAATCAATATAAGTTGTCATCCATGGATATTCAAGGAACACTTTATTAATCATGAATAAAAGAAAATATGATTGTCTCTATGACATATTTCCAACAAGTATCCTACTAGTGCTTCATTGCCTCGTCAACTCCTCATCCAGGAGCGCACGGCTCGCCGCCTCCGGCCGCCGTCGATCCCGCCCTCCCGTTCCTGCCGTTGAGCTACGCGACGACCGACACGGAGCTGCTGGACTCGTGCAACGGGCTCCTCCTCCTGCGCTGCTGCTGCGCATCGTTGTCGTCCCTCTCCCAGTCTCCCTGCAGCCACAGCCAGCCCTGTCTTCGCACGCCGTGTGTAACCCCGCCACCGGGAAGTGGGTCGAGATGCCGGAGCCGATCTATGCCAAGGGCAAGGTTTTTTTATCCGACCGATTCAACCGAACCGCCGGCCACCGGTTCCGGTTAACCGGACCGGTTGGACCGGTTACCGGTTCCGACCGGCCAAATTCAAAACCAAATTCAAACGTTCCCGTTGTAACGGTTAGTACCGGTTAGCCGGCCGGTTTGTTGGTAAAACCGGACCGGTTGCACCGGTTACCGGCCTTTGAACAAAATAAACCGACAGTTTTAAATTGGTTCCGTGGTGTGAAATAAAAGGAAATTTTGGTATGAACTATGCACATATTAATGTAAAATACCACACCAAAGTAACAATTTATAATTATGCAGAGATATACAATATTAATGCGCGTGCATACAAATACCATAGTCCTAATCGTGCCTACAAATACAGTAGTCACTGATACACATTAATAATAGTTCAACGTAAGAATGGGAAGACCCCATTCTGGACGCCATTTGGTATTCGGCGATGGACATCACATTCAAACCTCGCACTCTAAGCAGTTCAGCCTTGTAGTCTTGCCAAGATTGCCCTGTCCACGCCGATGTTGTCTCCCATTCCTGAACTAACATAGTGTAAAAATGGGGGTCTTCCCATTCGTACACCCATCTCGTCTGTGGCTCCATGCTGATATCAGCCTTCTCCCGTCTCAACCTCTCTCGAGCCCGTTCAGCAGTTGCCTTCCTAGCCTTCTCAATGTCACGCTGAAAATACTCCCGCACATCTGGTGGCACATTCTTGCAATGGACCACCTCCGCCCCGCGGTGAGCCAAATGTTGTTTCAATCTAGTCGCACCACCTCCTGCTTTCTACGTATTACAATACTTGCACCGCCATCCGGGATAAAAATTTTCACCATGTTCCCATACAATATCTTTATCTCTACCTGACATTGTCTATCTGCATAAATGGACAACAAAGACATATCAATCACATAAATCCTAAATCAACATAAATCCTAAAAACATATATGCACCTTAATATTCAATTCTACCTAAATCCTAAATGAACCTAAATCCTTACGTCATACACTTAAATCTTACCTAAATCCTAACTACACCTAGATCATACATCTAAATCCTAAAACAAATCATCTAATACTTGCAAATCAACTCAAAGGGAAAAAAAACAAACGGCTTACCGACCTCCCGGCCGGCTTACCGCCGATTCCGGCCGGCTTACCGCTGCGCCCGGCCGGTTAACCGGCGCGGCCGGTTAGATCCGGGCCCGGGCCGGCTAAATGGTTCTGCCGGCCGGCTAGCCGCGCTAACCGAGCGGTTGGCCGGCGGTCACCGGCGGTCGGGCTTCCTGGCGCCGCCTGGAGGGAGAGGGAGGCGGAAATGGAGTGGGGGCGCAGGTCTCAAGGTTCTGGGGGGTGTGGCGCCTTATGTGTCGGTGACGGGCCGTTGGGCCTTAATGGGCCGCCTGTTTTTTTTTAAAATTCAAATGCCCCCAAAATATATCAAATGAATGAATATTTCAAAAATTTTGACACCATTACATTCCTCGCAACTTAAAGTATTTTTGTGAATTTTTTGTGATTTTTTCATTTCCTGAAATTCAAATTTAAAATTTGAATTTTGCCCCGGTTTAAACCGCCCGGAACCGGAACCGAGCCGGACCGGTTAGACCGGTAACCGCGGTAACCGGTCCGGTTCCGAGCGGTTTTTTTAACCCTGGCCAAGGGCACCTTCGGCCTCAGCTACCCGGGAAGCGGCGGACCCGCCTAGTCGCGCTGGCCTTCGACCTGGCCGTCCCCTCCACGCGCTTCCACGTGCTCCAGCTGGTGGAGAGCTACTCATTCCTGTGGTCCCAGTACGGCTTCGTCGTCGAGGCCGTGGATATCTACCCGTTGGAAACAAAGAGGTGGGTTCTCAGCTACTGTAGCGAGTGGAGGTTGGGCGTCCAGGTTACATGCACCGGCCAGCATTACCACAACAGCTCCCTGCACTTCGCCGTCGACCATGGGACGGTCATGTCGGTGGATACTTTTTGGAGTTCGCCGGAGTAGCGACGCAGAGCAGGTCGCCAGCGATATTCTGGACGTCACACACACACAAACTCACGCGAAACTGGAACAGGATGAACAAAAGAACACGGTCTTGTTTTGTGCTGTAACAACTAGCATTTTCTGAGTACCCTATTGCCTTTTAAATAAACAGATTACAACTCAGGAAACAGCCTCGACGGACCGACATTCGCGCCACCATCTCCATGCGACGAGTGCCATCCCAAATGTCGGAGAAAGTGGCGCGCACGACGAGCTCCCGTGCAGACATGTGCACGTCAGAGCTCACCTGCGCACAGCCTGAAGACCCGGCCATGCGCCTAACAGAAAGCTAATCCCAAAAGAATAGGAAAAAACAAGCATGCACAAGAATTATTCAACAAATCTCCTCCTAAGTCTTGTGCGATCTCCTACTGAATCTGTTGTAGCCCAATCTGAGTACTCAGCTCCTTGAACTTGACCTTGCAGAGAGGCTTTGTCAGTATATCACCTAGCTGCTCATCAGTTTGAATGAACTTTACCTCAATCAGGCTATCATGTGCATATTCTCGGATCAAGTGAAACCTTGTGTCTATGTGCTTGCTCCAATCATGATGCATAGGGTTCTTGATTAACGAGATGGTTGTCTTGTTGTCCATCCTCAACACCGGCTTCCACCACTGAATCCAGGATCTCAGCTAGCAGCCGACCCAATCAAACAGCTTGACAGGCAGCCGTTGCGGCAGCAATATACTCAGCTTCACAGCTTGAAAGTGCTACAACCTTCTGCTTTGTTGATTGCCAACTGATTGGACTATCATCAAGGAAGAAAATGATTCCAGAAGTGCTCTTCCTGCTGTCAACATCACCAGCCAGATCACTATCACTGAAACCTAGAAGTGCAGGTTGATCTCCCTTCTTCCTTGCATACCTGAGATGTAACACCCGGTATACAAAAGGACATAAACCGAGCAATCATATACGTGCCAGGATCAAGTCACACGTATATACAACAGAATGAACAGTATATCACAGCACATATCACGTAAAAAGATATAATAAAGCAAGTACGAATGTTATTTATTACATGGATGACAAAATGTCTGATACAGAGTATGCGGAAGCGTAAAACAGGTACGAAACTCTCGGAAGCTGGGCGCCACAGGGACGTCGACTGGGAGACAACCGCCTAGAAGTCCTTGTACTCCTGGTAGCTCTGGGTGAACTTCTCCGCGTCGCTGGGAACTGAGCATCAGTAGGGTATCCCCAAAAAGAACAAGAGGAAAAGAGTAGAGGAGTCAAGTGTGAGTACACAACTTGTACTCAACAAGTATAATACAAACTATGAGGCTTTAAGGATGGCTGACTCGATTGCATTAGCTTTTAAGTCTTGGCAAAATTTTATTACAGCTATTTACTACAAGTTGGTGAATTACCTTAAACCCGGTTATATAGTAATTAATCAAAATTAATTATGAACTACTGAGAACCAAACCAAACCAAACCACCCGGGGAACCCCCCTAATCAAAGAAAGATAACCCCACTAATCAGAAGGAGGATCTGGGCCGCTCATAATCGTGAGCACGGCTAGTATACCAGTTTTACACTCTGCAGAGGTTGCACATCTTTACCCACAAGTCGTGAGCTACGCTAGTTGTTCATCACACTTCCGTAGGTGAGATGACTAGCAAACTCACTACGAGGCCGTTACAAAGAATCTCGTTGGTAAGGCGTGACCGTGAAGAGTTGGATTAGCGACGATGGGGCCCACCTCATGGGGGTACAAGCACGTAGCACAGACCAGGCCGGAGGAGCAGGGACCATTGAAGCTTACCACCCTTGCCCCGCAGGTAAGTTACTCCAAACCAAAAAGACCTAATTAGTAAGCCAAGATCGTACCATTCCAATCTTGGGGTAGCGCTGCTGTCCCAGGTTGTTGCTCTATGAACCGGTCCTTAGGGAGAGTGGCCAACCAAGCACTAAGCACCGCCTAGAAGGGGCCTCTACTGTGAACCGGAACCCAGGGAGCTCCCCGCCGCCGCCGGCGACGTTGCCCCGCGCGCGGCCGACCGTCCTGGCCCGCTCCGCCGCTCCGACCTGCCGCGCGTCGGCCCACCGCCGCCGAAGCACGCCGGCCGGAGAGGGGGAGCCGGATCCGACAGCGCGCCGATCCGCAATGGCCGGCCGAGCTCCGCCGCGCGCAGATCCGCCATGGCCGGCCGACTTCCGCCACCCGCAGATCCGCCATGGCCTTGCTCGCCCGCCGCAGCTCCGCGCCGGCGAGGCAGAGGAGTACGTGGTCATCGGGACGTCGGGCAGGAGGGCCCCTCCGCCGCCAGCCTCGCCTCGCCGGGACTCCGGCCCCTCCGCCGCGGCTCGCCTCGCTGGCGGCGCCGGCTAGAAATGGGAGGCGGAGGCGCGGTGCAGGGGGAGAACGGGGAGAGAGAGAAAGAGAGAGAGCGCCTAGTCAACGTGCCACATCAGCGCTAGCTGCCCACATGGATGCGTATGGACCTGCGGTGAACGACTTAAAAAGTTTAGGGACCCAGAAATTCACTTTCGGAGTTTATGGACCTAAACAGAACATGTCAACTAATTTAAAGACCCCCAGTGCATTTTACTCTTAAATTTTAGCCACAAACTTTCTAGCGCTTCGAATTTTTGGCCAACCAAGCCCAAATCGTCCAAAGTTGAGTCGTGTTGCGCCGTTGCCTGTCGCCCCATCCCACCCAGACGGCCAGCCCCGACCGCCTGCGCCTCCGCGTGGGGCTGTGTCGTGCCTCCGCCGACCACTTCCCGCCCGAGCCTCTGCCAGCCGCGTTTGCGTGGGGCCGCGCCGCCGTCTCGCGCATCCGCCCCACACTGCGCCGTCGCCGCCCCTCGACTCCGGCGAACCCCTGCTAGGACTGGCCAGCTCGGGGTGGGCCGCGACTCCTGCCGGCGCCCCGCGCGGCCGCTCCTTGGCCCTGGCCGCTCGGCGCAGCTCCGCAGCCCCACACCCAGCGGTCACCGACCAGCGCCCACCGCCTCCCGGTCGTCCGCCCCGACGCACAGGCGCGAGGCAGGCGCGGATGAGTACTGCACGCGCACGCGAGCAGCAGGGGGCACGGCATCAGCGGCAGCAGGCCAGCAACCTTCCATGATGTGGCATCTAGCATCCCCAGTTCTCCAATCTCCATTGCCCAATTGTAATCCCGTCCATGGTGTGCACTGCTTTCTCACTTCTGAATACAGACATTAGGTGATTAATTGAATAATTTGCAGCTATTTGTATTGCTGTTGTGTGTTATCAGGATGTTTAACCATGAAGAATGGAAACATTGTTGAATTAAGCGTATAATGGGATCATTCTAGCTATGTTATTGTAAATTTAGTTATTATATACCGAAACGAATTTAGAGATAAAGAAATTTTTATTGGCCCAAGTTCTACAAAAAATTCTCAAATTAGAATTTTGAGGAAATATTCAAATTTGATCCAAGTTTAAGCGTTGTGAACGAATTCAAAAAATTTCAACAAAACTTGGACCAATAAAAAATAACTTATTAAACTAAATAAAAAAGTATGAATTATCATGTTTTTAATGTATTTTTAGCAAAGGTTTAGCTGGCCTAAAAATTCAAGGAATTTTGAATTCTATCCATTTTTTAAATTTTATAATTCAAATTTTTTTATGTCTAATGTAGCACATCTAGCCAAAATAGATTCCTTGTCTCTTGTGCTAACTCCTAGCAAAATATCATGATTTTTAGACAATATTAACTATATTTTCTCCATTATTTAATTCAGAGAGGTGCAAAATTCTAGAAATTCGGGAATTATAATGTAGCAAAACCACCTTAGGTTGAGGTCAGAGTTGTTTTTGAATGGATTCGGCAGTTGGAGGTGCAGGATGTCCGGTTTCGTAGTTTAAGGATCAAAATTGGATCATCGTGATAGTTTCGGTTGAAAAATGAATTTTTCCCTAAATTATATTGGATTGTGCTTTAAAATTTTTTTATCAAAACTATCCTAGATTCAAATCCTAGATCTGCCACTACCCGTGTGGTTCCAGTGATCCAAGAAAGCTCCGGCGGCGCCGCCTTCATCGGCCGGTCACTGGGGCGGCGCCGCCTTCATCGGCCGGTCACTGGGGCGGCTGCTCTACGTGCGCAAAGGCTCGTATGCTGCCTCCTTGTCGGTCTACGCTCTTGAGACCCGCCGGGGCGCCAAGCGATGGATGCTGAGGCACTATGCCAGCACGGTGGATCAGTTCGGGCGGACACTGTTCAAGCAGCACTATGGTGTCGACGCGGTTCATCCGGACAGCAACGTGATCTTCCTCTTCGATGGCTGCAGGGGAATGTTGATGTGGCGTATGATATGGATCGCAGGACCGTGCATGACTGTTGACACTAAAACGTGCCGTCACACGAACACGTTACATGCACCTCGTAGAGGGCTCCTTGCAGTGTCTCCACGAGATCCGGTCAGACCGATTTGGTAGACCGGTCAGACTGGTTTCGCTGGGGAGCCCGACGAAGATCCAATGAACACTCACCCGGGATGGACCCCATCAGGGCAAGCGCACGCTGGATTGCCCTAGGCTCGGCAGGCCAGCTAGGGTGCCCCCTTATGGTATGGAGACGAGAGACGAACAGCACATAAGGTTGGAAAAGTCTAGGGCAAAGAGAAAAGGTAAAAAAAAATAAAAGATGTGTTTTTGATTGATTGGATCCCCTCAATCGGCCGTGGCCCTTTATATTTATAGGGAGAGAGGTCTTGTCCCTGATGGAGTCGAAACCCTAAAAAATCTCGTGCTAAAATACAACTCCAACTCAAATTACACAGCCCAAAACCGATCTGACCACCCTGTGATGTCACATCCGGTTTTAAGGACAAAACCGAAAGCATAGGTATATGTATGCCAGGATCAAGTTTCATACATATAGTGACATTATAAGTGAATAATCAGTAACAGTATCACGAAAAAGATAAATAAAACAATTAAAAGACTATCAGAGTTATACAGCTTATCATGGAAACGAAGGCTTCAAACTTCACAGGCAATCGACAGGGGGTTGCGTACGCCTAGAACTCAACATCATCTTCAAAAGACTTCCAAACCTTTTTCCTTCTGAGCAGCAATAAGTAAGGTTGGGTACACTTATGGTTGGTACTCAGTAAGGCCACAAGAAATAACCAGAAAGTGATTTAATTTTGTCTTTAAGTAAAATTAATCATGTAAGGGTCCAAGCCGCTCTTAACAGTGAGCACGGCTGATATATCAGTTTTACACTCTGCAGAGGTTGTACACTTTCACCACAATTCGTGTAAAAGTTCCGAAGAACTTTGAACCCAACCACGCAATGTGCTAGCTAGGCACAATACCACACTTCCGAGGTGTGATTGCATAGGGACGCTACGAGGCCTTTTCGAAGAATCTCTATATGTATGTGTTGGTCCCTGCCTTTGCGGTCCCTCAGAAGACACAGCTTCCTTCACCCGCTCCACAACAGAAACTCATAACCACCAAGCAAAACAACCCCAACACAACATATAGTTTATCTAATTACTTAGCCAAGACCAGAGCCATGTAGTATTGTGGTTGTACTGTTTTCTTGGGTGGTTCTCCATGTTCTAATTAAATCATAATACTCTTGTAAATAAGCATAGATAGAAGGGTGGTTAGGGTCACTTGCCTTGCTCCAACAAAAAGCTACTCTTACTGCTCTTCAGCTTTTGCTCACTTGGAACTCTTGATTCTTCAAGCTTCAAACAACGATCCTTCTACTCGGAGCAATCTTCGGGCAAACATACAAAGCAAACAAGAAGATACATCTAAGAACAATACACCAAACAAGAGAAAAGCTTTAAAAGAGCGCACTAAAGGATAGGGCTCGCTACTACTATTACGAGAGCACAAGAAACGTGGAAAATGGAACAAAAACGGCGATTCTATAGTCTAAACGGTGCTTCAGGGATCTAATCGTGATTAACTAAAGGGTTAAGGACTAACAGAAAAGATTTGTAAGACACAACAAAGTGTGCTCACAGAGGATAACAAAGTGATAAAGCTATTGCACATGTCACAAGGATCAAGTGCGCAAGGATCAATAAAAATGGTGGTAAAACGAAGAAGTTATAGGCAAAACAGGGTTCTAGGGGCTTATTTGTGAAGAAACAGAGCTTCCAGGGGCTACACCTGAAGAAACCAGGGACTAAAACAAGATTAAACCTAAACTACAGGGGCTAGCTTGCAAAACTATAGGCTAAGGACGGCGGGTTCTATATTAGAAAAGATTGGGGGTTTTTCTGAAAAGTTTTGGATTAAAACAGAAATACTTTTGAACTCAGGAGGACTACGGGTTTATTTGCCTAAAACTAAGGGACTTCTTTGCAAAACACCTAGGGTTGACCGGTACAAACTTGGTTGACCTAGATTGCATCTAATCTGGGCCGTTGGATCTAATCTGAATGGCTCGGGTTCAATCTAGATGAGATCTAATCTCATCCACCAATATTGGATTGGACGGCTCTGGGCAAAGGGGGCAAACGGCGGCGGCGCTTGACCGGTGAACGGCGGTGCGCGACGGCGGATCGCCGGCGTAAGGCCGGAACGGCCTTCCGGCGCTTGATTCGAACCGGGCTCGGGTCAGGGAGCATGCGCGCAACGCGGCAAACGATCTAGAGGGTCGGGTGCGCGAGTTGGAGGCCGGGCAAGGGCGCTCCACGGCGAGCGGCGGCTCGGACTACGCCGGCGAGCTATCTCACGCGAAGGGAAGCAAGAGGGAGGGGAAACCAGGTCGGCGTCAAGCCCTACCTTGCTGGGAAGCTTCGGCGGCGGCTCGGGCGTCGAGGAGAGTAATGGAGCGGCGGCGCAATGGCGGCAACCGAGCTCAATTCTGACAATGGCGGCTCGAACTAGGGTTTTGGCAAGCGGGGAGGCGGCGGCTTCGGTTCAGGGTCTAGGGGGGTCCGTGCGGTCCTTTTTATAGGGGCGGCCGGCCGTCTCGGCGTGAGGGCCAAGGCAGGGGAGCTCGTAGCCGAGCCAGACTCGGGCTTGGCTAGAGTTCTACCCGCGCACGGGAGGAAGAAGCATCCTATAGGCGGGGCCCGCTAGCAGTGAGAGGGGAGAGAAGGGAGGCACGGAACGGGCCAGCGCGCGGAGATGGGCCAGGGAAGGGAAAAGGCTAGGCCGACAAGGAGTTTGGGGCGCAGTAGAAAGTGAGAAAAAAGAAAAAGAAGAGATGGGCCGACTGGACTGAAAAGGATAGGGAAAAAGGGAAAGGTTTTCCATTTTTGAAAATGATTCAAACACATTCAATTTAAATTCAAATTCAAAAGAATTCAAATTTAAGATGAACACAAACAATAAAACAATGCAGTGCGGAATGAATGCAACACAAAAGAACAACCTTATTTAATTTGGAAAACAACCAATGTTTATTTTCTTTTACACTAAATTCTCTGTGAACAAAATAAATGTTTGAAAATTTTTAAAATTATGAGAAAATTGTTGTTTTATTTTTAATTTTAATCACATCCTGAAATTCAAAAATTTCAGGGTGTGACATGTGAACCGGTGACCGGTATGCCCGGGGTGCAGAACTTCCCGAAACCATATCTCTTTCATCCGGATTCCAAATTGGACGTTCTATATATGAATCTTGATCAACTCAACGAGAGCTATCCAATGGTGAATTCCAATTTACATTTTGAGGACTTTGACCAAATTGGTCTGACCGGTTGAGGGAACAGGTCTAACCGGTCTTCTCAGGGCTGCCACTTTTGGGTGCGAACATATGCCCTCTTGTTTTCTGGTAAAGCGTACGTACCAGAAAACATTCTTCTGGAACAAACTTATCTAAAGATGATGATAAGTAATACATCGCCCATATGATGGCCTCCAAACTCTTTGTGGATGCTATTGTAGCCGAAATAAAATCCTAGCAAGTACAACATGCATGAAACTACTATTTTCGGCTCTGAATACATAAGCATATCTAGCAACTGAAACTTTGATGTGGCCATGGTAGACAATTATGGCTCCTTGGTAAATCACAAGCATACCGTTGATAATTATGAAATGAAAACCAAAGATCATATCAAAACCATGGATTATAATTAGGTATACCTGAATAGGCGTTCCATGCCATATGCATCGACGGAATAAAAGATGAAGACTAACGCCTTTTTACGCTCGGTGATGAAGAATTCCTACTTTGATCATCTCCTAACTGTTGCTCGGCTATTTTTTTATATTTATGTAGCAATTCAGCAAAGCTTGGCTTCTTCTTCATCACCTTGTTCCATAATGTGACGCTTTCAGCTTTGCCAGAACTTCTTACACGACCGGTCAGATCGGTTTGGACACCGGTTAGACTAGTTCTTTTGGAACCAATCACTTTGAGATAATCTTGCCCCCTAGCCGAACTTGATCGTTGCTCAGCTATATCCTTTGAAGTATGGTCTCCATTGGGGACAATCTGATCAACGGAACTAGCCGATATTTCTTCAACGGTTAGCTTTTCTTTATCTTGTGTCAAATCTGAATTTTTAGTCAATCGCCCATCTCTCTTGACACGATAGACTTGCTTGGTCACCTTGTGCCTCTTTTTCTGTATAGACCGATCTTTGTGGTCAAAACAGTCATTATTGGTAGGTGATGGTTTACTAATCGCCGGCTCCCTATAGGTAATGTAATATGGACATAAGTATCTAGGAAGAGACGGCATACATGAATTATAATACCATGATGGACAAGAATAAAGCATGCTACAATAAGATCCACATGGCATAGGCATATGTGATCCATCCGACGGAAATGGCATTGTCAAAGGAGAATAATTCCATTACCGATTCTGATCATGAAATCGCTGTCTCGGAGTAGATTTTGCTTGCTTGAAATTTTTAGGCCGACTAGCATTATTGATATTATTTCGATTTTGGGACTTAGCCGGAAGTTCTACAAGAACGGGCTTCAGCTTTTCCTTTTGATGCTTTCCACAGCCTTTGGCTTCAACTGTTTTCCAAACACCAATCTCTGGTTTTTTGGGTTTCACCATCTTTGGTTTGAAGTTAGTTCTAGAAACCCAGGAAGAGGCGGTTAGACCGGTTGGAGAACCGGTCAGACCGGTTGTGGTGCAACCGGCACCTTTGCTTTTGTTTTGTTGCCCCCCGAGCGTTGAAGTACTAGATATAATCTCTGTGCTCTTTGGGTTGACAACTTCGGCTTAATACTGCCAACTTGTTTCTTGACCAACAACATCACAAGTTGGCAAATCTTTGCAAGGATTATTAGGTGGCTTTTCAATAGTTGACTTTTGAATAACAGGAATTGGATATATACTATCCACTGTATCAATTGATTTAGAGCCACCAAGCGAATATTTGATATAATTATATTGACTAGTAGATAGAACACTTGTAGATAGTACCTCTCGTAGCACATCGTGATATGATGGCAGCTCTTTGATAATCCCTCTTTTCTTGTCCAATATGTATGATAAAGCCAATTCATCAGTCACCCGATCTATTTCTTGACGAAGATCTTCAGGGGATACCATGGACACTTCTTCATGTACCACCATATTGCTAGGGTTTGACGGATCGACCATAATAGCTAGATTCCCGTTCCTCAGCGGAGTTGCCAAAAAATGTGACACTAAAACGCGCCGTCACATGAGCACGTTACGTGCACCTCATAGAGGGCTCCTTGCAGCGCCTCCACGAGATCCGGTTAGACCGGTTTTGCCGGGGAGCCCGATGAAGATCCAATGAACGCTCGCCCCGAAGAGACCCCAACAGGGCAAGCGCATGCTGGATTGCCCTATGCTCGGCAGGCTAGCTAGGGCGCCCCCTCACGCAATGAAGACGAGAGACGAACAACACATGAACAGCACATAAGGTTGGAAAAGTATAGGGCAAAGAGAAAAGGTAAAAAGATCAAAGATGTGTTTTTGATTGATTAGATCCCCTCAATCGGCCATGGCCCTTTATATTTATAGAGAGGGAGGTCTTGCCCCTGATGGAGTTGAAACCCTAACAAATATTGTGCTAAAATACAACTCCAACTCGGATTACACAGCCCAAAACTGGTCTGACCGCCCTGTGAACCGGTCTAACCAGTCTGCCTAGGGTGCAGAACTTCCCGAAGCCATATCTCTCATCCGGACTCCAAATTGGACGTTCTATATATAAATCTTGATCTACTCGACGAGAGCTATCCAATGGTGAAGTCCAATTTACATTTTGAGGACTTTGACCAAATCGGTCAGATCGGTTGGGGGAATAGGTCTGATCGGTCTTCTCACTTTTGGGTGCGAACAGCGACATCCACCCTCTCGCGGAAGCGTCACGGCATCACCCGTTTTTCCCATATGTTCCTCTGTACTCGTTTCAGGCACTATTAGGGTAGATAAATTGGCACAAGTGCTGATCGAGTTTATATGCTAGAATTATCGTCGTTTATTTTTACCTTTAAATTTTTAGTTTCGAAGCAAGGTTCCAGACACTGTCCTCTTTTATCATTGTTTGATGATTTAAGAGAAACATGATCGTAATGAGCTGTAGACCTTGGTTGATTCACCTTGTACATCGTGGATTATCTGGAATTAATTAAGGCCTTGCTTGTCTGAGCTTGTTACAATCTGAAAAAAATCTGTCCTAGATTACAATCTGAAACAATTCCATTGTGCATGGAGGCACTGCTGCCTCGTCCTTGGTACCCACCGCCGGAGTTCTCAGATAATAATAAGAACATAGCCTTTTGTCCAAAGCAAGTTAGGGTAAGCTAGAGATGAAACTCAAAAAAAACAAAAGTCACGGTTCAGGCACGTAGATAGCTAGCCTCTAAGCGCTTCTATCCAAAGCTACCTCTTTAGAGATATTCCACTCCTTAATGTCTCTCTTAACTGACTCATCCCAAGTCAGTTTAGGTCTACCTCTACCCCTCTTTACATTATCAACCCGCTTTAGAACCTCACTACGCACCAGCGTCTCAGGAGATCTCCGTTGGACATGTCCAAACCATCTCAACCGATGTTGGGTAAGTTTCTTCTCAATTGGTGCCACCCCGATCCTATCCCGAATAACATCGTTTCGGACTCTATCCCTTCTTGTGTGTCCGCAAAGCTACCGTAACATCCACATCTCCGCTACACTCAGTTGCTGAACTTGTCATCTTTTTGTAGACCAACATTCAGCATCGTATAACATCGCCAGGAGAATCGCTGTCCTACAGAACTTACCTTTTAGCTTTTGTGGCACCCTCCTGTCACAGAGGACACCAGAAGCTTGACGCCATTTCAACCCACAGCTAAGATTCTATGCCTAATATATTCATCAATGTCGCCATCCTTTTGTAGCATCAATCCTAAATACCAAAAAATATCCTTCTGGGCCACCACATGCCCATCGAGACTAACGTCTCCATCCTCATGCCTAGTCGCACTAAAATCACACATCATGTACTCGGTCTTGGTCCTACTAAGTCAGAACCCTTTCGACTCTAATGTGCGTCTCCACGGCTTTTACTTCCTATTAACCCCTGTCCTATTCTTGTCAACTAGCACCACATCATTAGCAAAGAGTATACACCAAGGGATATCACCTTATATGTCCCTTGTGACCTCATCCATCATCAAAGCAAATAAATAAGAGCTCAATGCTGACCCCGAAGTAGGCCTATGTTAATAGGAAAGTCAGTGGTGTCGCCATCACATGTCTGGACAAACGTCATCGCATCCTTGTACATATCCTTGATGAGGGTAGTGTACTGTTGACGCTCCTTAGCGCCCCGATTTGTATACCGCAAGCGCACGGTTTGTGTAGCTTTTCTCTTAGAGTATTCCCCCAAGGTTTATCAATCCGTGGATCGACAAAGAACTACCTAAGGTTTTCCATCTAATCTAACGGATCTATCCTAACATGAAGCATTGATTGCATATAAAGGGTAAACCTTTGACAGATATGAGTGATGTGTAAAGGTTGATCTCATCCATGAACATAGGCTTAATCATAGTAAAACCAAAGACATGACTAGGCCTATCGTCATCTAGTTGTAGTTCAAGCTAACGAGCAAATAAATCATGCATCTCAATCAAAAGTATCTTTAAACTCAAAATCTCCAATCCGATCCCTCGATACTCCGCCTACTCTGTGGAGATGGCCTGTCACGACGCCCCCCTTTTGAACGAAATACCCTGAAGCAAGTCGAACCCCCTTTGGTAGTTCCGCCATGAACCTCTAGCCACCATGACTACAAGATCATGCTAAGCGATCTATCTCGATAATAGATCTAAGATGAAGCAAACCCAAAGAAAAGAACGAAATCGAAAGAGAGAACATGATCGCTAATAGATTCGGAAGACATGATTATCATTACTCACATAATAGATTCGTTTGCATCGTCACCACCGAGTACATACCATTGACGACTCCAACTAGCTCATGAACTCCACCATGGCACAACCTCGCAAGGAGGCCATGGCGGCTAGGGGCGGCCTAAGCCATCTCCTAGACAACTTCGAAGACTTGCGGCGGCCGTCGTCTCCCTCCGGTCTTGACCCTAGGTTTTCGTCGAGTTCTGGGTGGATGGATGCTTCGAGATGAATAAAGTGCGAGCTATTTATAAGCTGAGGAAGCCACCGGTCGAAGGGGAGGCCGAACCGCCTCAGAAATGGGCTAGGCCGGCCGGCCCCATGGGCCTAGGCCGGCCGGCCTACCCCCTTTCGGGCTCGCCTCGGTCTCATCTTTCGCGTGTAGACTCCTCGCATCTTCTAGAGTTTCTGTCCTTCACGATTGCACCCATTTGGACGTTGTTATCTTGGAGATATCTTCGAGGAAAGGATAGGATAGGGAATTCTTCCTTAAATCTTCATTTGCTTTGCTTAATCCCGAAGTATCTTGATCTCATCTTCGTGGGCTTGGTCCTTTGGGCTCTCTTGGAGGATGGATGTGCGTGAATGGGCTTCGAATCAACATGGGCTTTGGTCCTCCCTTTGGGCTTTGGCCTTCGTCTTTCTCCGTGTTAGCGCTCGATCACGGGCCTCGTCATTTCATGCTCCAAAATAGGCCAAAAACCTGCAAAAACGAAGTTCCTCCAAAATATATGTGCATATGTGAAAATGACCAATAATTAGGTCGGGGTTAGGACGGTTAGTGATTTTGATATTAAATTCATGCCATTATCAAGGATAAACAAGGGATAAAGTGGGTACTTAAGGAGCGCCAACATGTACTTAGTTGGGACTTTGTGTTTCTCCAAGACCCACCACATGACATTTCTCGATACTTTGACATACGCCTTCTCAAGGTCAATAAAGACCACGTGCAAGTCCTTCTTCTGCTCCCTATATCTCTCCATCAATTGTCGTATTAAGAAAATCACCTCCATGGTTGACCTTCCAGGCATGAATCCAAACTGGTTTTGGGTCACACTTGTCACTCTTCTTAGGCGATGCTCGATAACCCTCTCTCAGAGCTTCATCGTATGGCTCATCAGCTTAATCCCACGGTAGTTAGTACAACTTTGAACATCTCCCTTATTTTTGAAGATCGGTACTAATATACTTCTCCTCCATTCTTCAGACATTTTGTTTGACCAAAAAATAAGGTTAAAAAGCTTAGTTAATCATACTATCGCTCTGGCACCTAAGCATCTCTATACCTCAATGGAGATACCATCAGGGCCCATCGCTTTACCTCCCTTCATCATCTTCAAAGCCTCCTCGATCTCTGCCTCCTGAATTCTCCTCACAAAGCTTCTGTTGGTATCGTCAAAAGAGTCATCTAACTCAAGGGTAGGGCTCTCATTCTCCCTATTAAATAACTTATTGAAGTACTCTCACCATCTTTCCTTGATCTCCTCATCCTTCACTAGAAGTCAATCTGTCACATCCTTGATGCATTTGATTTGGTTGATGTCCCTTGTCTTCCGCTCGCGGATCCTAGCCATCCTATAAATGTCCTTCTCTTCTTCCTTCGTGCCTAGCCGCTGATATAGGTCATCATACGCCTTACCCTTTGCTACACTCACAGCTCACTTTGCAACCCTCTTCGCTAATTTATAGCCCTCGATATTGGCTGCACTTTTGTCAAGGTGGAGGCGCTTGAAACACTCATTCTCCTCCTTAATAGCCTTTTGCACCTCGTTATTCCACTACCAGGTGTCTTTCTCTTCCTGTTTGCCTCCCCTACTCACGCCAAACATCTCTGACCCCACCTTCCGAACACATATTGCCATCTTTAGCCACATGTCGTCTGCATCTTCTTCTTTTTTCCAAGGCCTCTCACCTAGCATCCTCTCCTTAAACATTTGCGCCGCTTCCCCTCTAAGCTTCCACCACTTTGTTCTCGCAATCTTGGCACGTTTGTCCCGGTGGACACGTACCCGAAAACGAAAGTCCGCCACCACAAGCTTGTGTTGAGGGACAGCACTCCCCAGGTATCACCTTACAATCTAAGCAATCACGTCTATCCTCTCTCCTAGCAAGGATAAAGTCGATCTGGCTCGAGTGTTGTCCACTATGAAAGGTCACAAGATGGGATTCCCTTTCCTAAAAAGGTTATTCGCTATCAACAAGTTGTAGGCCAACGTGAAGTTCAAAACATCCTCCCCTCTTGACTCCTCCCGAAACCCCTGTGCACTCGCTCGAACCCTACATTAGTCGCACCCACATGGCTGTTGAGATCTCCTCCTATGAAGAGTTTCTCGCTGATAGGCATGGTACTATCCAGATCTTCCCAGAACTGCCTCTTGGTGCTCTCACTAAGGCCTACCTGAGGGGCATAGGCACTGATCACATTCAGGGTCGAATCTCCAACTACCATCCGGACCAGGATAATCCGGTTGCCTCGCCTCCTAACCTCTACGACTCCATCCTTAAAGCTCCTATCGATCAAGATACCTACACCATTCCTACCCGGTGTTGCCCCCATGTACCAAAGCTTGAAGCCAGTATCCTCAACCTTCTTCACCTTCTGGCCCTTCCATTTAGTCTCCTGAACGCATAGAATATTTACACGCCTCCTAATTGCTTCATCAACTAGCTCTTGCAACTTACCCGTTAGGGACCCTACGTTCCAGCTACCTATACGAATTCTAGTTGGCTCAGCTAACTTCCTTACCCTTCGCACCCGTCGAGGGAAGTGTGAAGACCCTTGCTCATTTTTCACTACACCCGGGTGTAGATGTAGCGCGCCACTAGGGCTGCGACGACCCGACCCTTACTCACTTTTCATCGTACCCAGGTCACGATACGACGCGCCATTGGGGGATGGTGACCCGGCTCTTGCCCATTTAATACCACACCCAGGTTCCGATGTAGCGCGTCGCTAAGAGGATTACGCCCCCAATGAGTTTCTTATGGGTTATTAGAGTGGCTATTTTTACGTTGGTTCGTCAAACCTAACACAACCCTCCTCCTTTACCTGGACTTAGGACCGGCTATGTTAAGACGACTCAAGAAAGTCTTCTGGTCAACACAGGCGGAGTTAGTTCTCAGATAATAGATACTAGGAGGAACAGTGCGCTCCGCGCGCTTGTACTGTACCATGCTCATAGACAATGTTGGAACTATATAATAGTTAAACATACCGAATTATTCATACATTTGGATTTCAACTATTTTGTAGTGTACATAATCTTTATTTCTCTACCTCTATCTCTATCTCTATCTCTACTATTGCTAAAGCAAGCAATGATTTCATGGTCCATCAATCGGAGTCCTAATCGGAATCGGGGTAACCATACGTTGAGTTAAAGGTTTGAAACCATTTAGAAAAAGATTGAAATCCTCAACCAACACGTACTATATTATTATAAAACACATATAGTGTATAATATATATTTTTATATGCTAATAATAAATTTATATGGATTCCCGTAGCAACGCACGAGTATATTTGCTAGTTATTATCTCTAAAGTAAGTAATGATTCTTTGGTCCGTCAATTAGAATTCTAATCAAAACCTGAACAAATCAATCGAAATCATAACCAGAATTGGACAAATCAATCAGATTTTCAATCGGAATCCAGACAATCAATGCCTCATGCGGTCATGGCATAGTTGTACACGGAATGAGAGAGCACAAAGTTGGTGGTCTCATATAGGTCCCGGTAAAATTTATATTACATATAGCAACGTATGGGCACTGTGCTAGTCTCTACTATATATATACTAATGAAGCAAGCAATGATTCATTGGTTCATCAATTAGAGTTCTAATCGGAATCTAGGTACGTATGTTAAGGCTCTCAAACCATTTAGATTTAGCGCTTGCCGAGTAAAATAGAAAAAAATTGAAGTCCTCGACCGACACGTACTATATTATTATAAAATATCATATATAATATACCCATACGCTATTCTACATTTTAGGTCTAGCAGTTTATTCTACACCAATGAGCAGAATTGTTGAACAAATTTTCAGTAGTTCAGTAATCGGCGAGCTATTACTAAATATTGTTTAGTAATTTGAAAAATTTAGTTCAGTATTTTGACAATTATTTTTGCTAGTAATAGAAGATGGGTGGAGAACAGCATTCTACATCTAGAGTGTAGAATAGCATTACCATATTATATATTTATATATATATATATATAATCAATATATTTATTTATATATTTTCTCGTAGCAATACATATGCATATTTGTTAACGTATTAGAAATGCAACCTTTTTAGAACTTGTGAAGGAATAAAGCACGGTCGAGTGTGCAGAGTCACTGCGCGCAAAGATGTGATTGAGTTGCAGCCGGTCAGCCCGTGATAAAGTAGAAGAAAATAGAAGAGGCGAGGTGCGGCGCGCTTTGTTTTCTTTGCGAGGCAAGCACGAGCTGTTGGGCCACGCGTGTAGGAACCAGAGCCAGGTTCCAGAGTTCGACTTCAAATCACAAATCCAACGCGCGATGGCACTGTGTGGGTCCACGTGGGCACGTGGCGCGGAAGCACCAGCGGACAAAGCAGTAACAGTAACTTAGGCCTCTGCGTGCCTCCGTTTTCTTGGGGGTAAGAGTGTACATATGCTATAATATTGTCTTCACAAATCAGGGCCAGATGACCACTTATTTGTACGGGCGGACAAATTCAACCAGGCGTTCAATTGTAAACCATCAACAGCAAACAGATAGCACAAATATTTCGTGTGCAATACATCTGAATGACAATACAATGATGACCTACCAGGAAATGCCCATACTCAGGCCATGTACAAATAAAAGAATTGACCTATAAAATTGGTTGCAAAAAACCAATTGAGCAAAGCCACCAGTAGCCTGTCCTCAGAAATGACCGACAATATGTGATAAGGACCACCATTCACGATAACAAGATCAAATTTTATAGCAGACACTAGATATGAAGCTTGTTCTCTTCAGAAGAGATCAGCTTTTCGCTTCTGCAGTTCTTGCTTCCAATTTGGCTGTTGGTAGAATGCATCCTTAGTCATGCCAAAAACAGTTTGAAACTCACTATCTGATAAGTATGCCTGCAAAATCAATAGAAAATGCATCATATAACAGAAGCAAGCAATTTAGCTGCAGCCAAAAGCCAAAGTAAAGTTACTTATTGATGCATGAAACCAAGAAACAACTCAATATCTATTCACATCCTAAGGTCATTAATGGAAATTCACAACTTGAAGGATGAGGGTGGAGACAAACCTCACTGCGTTTGTAATCTATCCCACGAACAGGATCGGTAGACTTGGATATCAAGCGGTCATAGCTAAAGGTGCTTCACCCACAGTCTCTGTTGTTTCTTCCTCTGGGGCCTCAGCCTCTGCTCCATCAGCCTCAGATGGTGCCCATTCTACATCTTTTTCTTGGTGAAACACAGAGGACTCCCCAGCTTCAGACTGAGGAGAAGATGCACCAGATTGAGTTATTACAACCCTGTCGACATCTGCATTGAAAAAGGGTGTCAAACATTGAAGTGATAAATATGCCAGCAAGGAGGTACTGGCCTTCATCTATGATTCATTCCATTCGTCAGGTGTACCAACAAAATCAAATACACATGACTAGTGTTCCAAGGCTACACTTGCAAAACAAAGAAGACGAGCCTTTAAAGGAAACATTTCGAAGAAACGAGGAAAGCAAATCAGAGAACTCAAAACGCCTAACAAGTGATTCCTTGAAGAATGGTATTGGAAAGGAACATGTAGCTCTACCTGTCTTATCTGCTGTGCTGCTAGCCTTGGCTCGTAGATTTTCTGAAGATCCAGATTGCTCAGCAGTCAGCACAGAGGACTATGAGATCCTTGATCTGAACGGGATGGAGGTGGGGTGGGAGTTTTAGGTTTTGAGGATGGATTAAATGCATTTGATAAGGCAGCAAGTGCAGAGGCACGTTGAGTGGGTCCATCGCCTGTGCTTTTAGGCCTCTCATTAGACTGACACATTGATGTTTTCATAAAGAATGTATAATTCTTTTAGCCAAAATGTATACATTTTGTGAGGAATCAAATCAACTATTTAAAGTTTACCAGCTTTTGTTGGGATGATGGATTGAATGCAGATCATAGAGCTGCTAATGCAGATGCCCTCTGAGTGGGTCCACCATTACCAGAGCTCCTAGGTGCACCCTACAAAAGAACTATGATGTAAAGATTGTACTTGTTGAATATTCATTTGCATTTCCATGTATTGGTTCAATGTTTATACAGTTCAAGAAATGGTTATTCATGCAAATGTTAAGTCCATCGCGTAAAAGGAACTTAGAAGCTGAATGGTTAACATCCAAGAAACTTGTTCAGGAAAACCAAGCATATATACATATGCAACTTTGTATCTTCAACCTAAAATCTCAGGCTTACCTCAGAACGCAACCCAAAAAGTTGCGAGAGTTTCTTCTGGAATGAATTCCCATGAACCTGTATGAAGTATGAAACTTATTATTTAATATGGTACAGTTTGTAACAAAACCTTAACCTTTCAGCAGGAATCGATTAATATCTCTTGTATGATTAATATCAGATGGAACAGAAAAGGCAAGATAAAATATAATGTTTCCAAGAGCTTACCACAGATTTTGTGTTGTCCCAAGAGAAGTACGTCTTGAAGAAGCATGGCTCATTCCCTTCCATAACTTTATATAGTGGTACATATGAAGAAAGATCTTCAATAGAATTTGCATGTTCTATGTATTTCTGGGGAAAAAGTAATCATTACATATTGAATAAAGGTACCACAGCAGCAAACTGGAACTGACCAATACTGAATAAGATCACCGCTTCAGTCGATACCTGGCCAATATCAAATGCCTTCTGCTTCTCTTTTGATTCCACACATTGACCAATCCAAATGAAGACCTCACCATGCATGTCCAGTATCATCATGTCTTCAGTTAACAAATCATCTTGGGAGAAGTTGAAGATCTCAGTAACCTGAAGAAGCTCATAAAATCACATACCCGGAACTGTGCAATACGAAGTAATAGATCTAAGGAGAGCAAGTGCAAGAGGGCTGACCTCCAGTCTCCCTGGTCAATGACGAAGATTGTAGCACAAACAAACCCAAGCAACCAAATGATGATTAGGCCAGAAACTTGTATAATGTAGATATTTCAAATGAATGAAAGAAAATAGAAACTTCGTATGGATACAAAACTGGATGAAAGTATGAAATTTACAACAACTGACCATTCTTGAATGAGAATGCATACAAGTGAGGCTCTCTAGCAATAATATCCTGAGTAGCATTTCTGTTTGTATAACTCTGTTTTCCACCAAGAGCAAACCAGAAAGCAGAACTCTCTGCCCCCTCCTTGCAATGCTTCACTGGAATCACTGCAACACCAGGCTGTAAGATTGGAAATATCAAAGGTTAGCAATAGATATTGAACGAGAGAAAAAACAGAGCTTCAGAAAGTTTTGGAAGTTCTGAATTGATTTATAGGACTTAAAAGAGTGATAGAAATTTTAATAAATTGGGTTCAAGCTGTTCAAAGGTGCTCTCATACCTTCAAAAATTCAGCAACTTTTGCTGCCCACTGCTGTTGCTCATATGTGCTAGAATTGCCAAGCCACGTAAACATAGCATTTCCAGATTGCAATACGAAACACTCCATTGAGCTTAAAGATGTGGCCACCTATAAAATGATTACTGGTCAGCTAAAAGATTAGCTACTGAATTTCATTAAAGCTCTTTGTGGAGGTATTTGTCGAGTCAATATTATTCTATAATACCACACAACACAATTTCACATTATCAAAAAGCTTCCAATAGAAAGATCCATCCTCATCTAGTAGAAAGAGGCAGGTAGTACCGCATCAACTTGAAGAATCTTATTGTTGTGGATCGATGTCCCAGATAATCGAAATAGAGATATGCCTTCAGAAGAATAAGTCTCACCAGTCAGGCAGTCACATCCTTTCCTTCTACGAGCTTCTTGTACCCGGATCCAATTCCACCCTACATAATTTATTGATTTGCCAGAAACATATTATCCATATATATTACTTAGATAGGCACAGAGTCAAACTAGACAACCATTACTGAAAAATAACATAAAAGGGACACAACCAATTATGTTTGGTAGGCTTAACATGTATACCTTCAAGATAACCATGGGCTGGAAAAGAGCAACGAATTGTGGTGGCTCCTTCCCTTGATATATGCGACCCTACAAAAAAAAACCATCAATAACTCAAAAGTCGTCTCTTTTGAACAAATAGCTCAGGCATATCTGAAATAAAATGCAGCACCAGAACAGGCCGTCCTTTCAATAAATTCCACATTGTATTAGCTAATTGAGATGCCATCGCTTGATCATCCAGCGAAGCAAGTGCCAAAAAGTTAGATCCAGATCATTTGTAAAAGTCAGAAGTTAACTCTGCAAAAGGAAAAAAATAAGTGCAAATTAGCTTCAAAAGAATTTATGCCACCAGCTTTGCAGATGGGCAGAAACTGTTTGGTTATAAGTTCAGAATGTTTTAACTAAAAACATTAAATTTCATCAGCCAACATTCTACCAGCAAAAAGAAACATTGCCGACACAATGAAATTCTAAGCCCAAAAGTAGAAAGGCAGAAAGGATGCAAGAACAGTTTAAGACAACAACGTAAGTCTGGCAGCATGCAAAGTATATTACCGCCAAACTATCCTTCCCAATCCAGTAACTGAGACAGTATTCTTCTTTCTTGTCACCTCAATTATATGCATAGAGAATGATATAACAGTCTCCACTGTAAAACTTTCCAATGTCCTCTTTCGGCAGGGCAGTCTTAGCATTGCCATCAACACACCATACCTGTTACAATTTGTTATGGTAAGGACATGTCCATTAAATGTCTTTTCAGTTTACTTGTTTTAAACAACACAGCTCATAAAAAGGAATATTGATCAATGCAACCTCGAGCTTTCCACTGCCTTCAAGCAAAGGAGGAACTTCCTCGTTTACTGGAGCAGTGTTTTTTGCAGCTCCCTTTACATCAACACCTTTTTGTTTCAATAAAGCTGAAAAATAAAAAAATATTATCAGCAGTAATCTAGGGGGAAATTTCATTATCCTCGTAATTGAATGACATACCTGCAACTTTTCCCCTCCCTTCCTCTACGCCAGGGCTCCCAGCAGCATTGCCCACTGGCCATGATTGAAACTTGGACTTGAAAGCATGACTCTCATAACCTTGAATGACTTGTGTAACTCTTGTTGTCTTTGGACGCTTTTGATTAATAAGGAATTCCTGCACAAGACACAACCATGAAAGTGTTACCTACAAGAAATGAAAGCGGTGTGTGTGTGTGTGTGTGTGTGTGTGTGCGCTCGCGCGCGTGTGGGGGGAGTGGGGGCTGAGGAAAGGAAAACATATCGAGAATTTACCTCGGACGCTTTAGTGGCAGATTTTCTATCCTCCATTTGAGTTACCCGACCAACCCATACATATATTTCAGCCCCACAATCAAGTAAGAAACATTTGGTATTTTCAAGCATAGCTTTTGTAAGAACTGCCTCCTCCAGCTTCAATTGACCATCATTGATGCTGCAAGATGAACATTTCATAATAAAAACAAAAACTCGACCAGTGGAGGAAGAACCGCCCCCTCACGGCATTACTATTAAGAAGGGACCGGTAAAATACAGAAGGCACAATTGGGCATAAAGAACTTAAAACATGATAGAATCTCTAAGGGCACACAGAAACATAGTTATGGCACCAACTGAGCCATGGCATGGATTCATTAAACATTTTTTTTATATATGATATTGCTTCTAGCGTAGATTGGTCGACATTGAAACTTTGCTATTAGATGAAAACATTTAGTTATTTATATTAAAGTTTTGTTTTTATGGATCCAAATATAATACTTACTCTCAAAGTAGGTAATATCTCAAAAGTAGTAAGACAGAAGTGCAGATTAAACCAAAGCAATGCCAAGCTACCACGTCAGAATACATCTAGGTACCTTAGATACAATAATCAATCTTAAAGAGCAATAGAAGCCCATTTATATCTAGGAGGTACAATTGCATGGGAAACAACAGAATCATTGATATGATTTACAGAAATTGACCAAGATTTAAAAGAATGCAGCTGGTGGCGATTCTTCATGCACAGCATTGTCACCACCGGTACTGTTTGCTGTAACTGCTGCTTTGTTTTCCGGCACATGCTGTTTAGGTGCTCCTATTGTCTTCAGCCTTTTCAGTATCCTTGATGAACCTGCAGGGACAACTTCTAGTTGTGGGATTGACCTAACCCTCTTGGATTGTCTGCCTCCAGGAGCCATGACAGCAACTCTTTTCCTTCTCTTTTCACACACCTTACTACGCCGAGTTTGTACAGGGCCCTGATGAATTAAAAAAAATAGAATTTGTTTAAACTAATAAATGAGAAGCACTTGTATGTATTGCAAATATGTACTCCCAAAACTAGTGCGGCTTCTATAGGCATTGGAAATATGTAGTCCCGCATCCCCCACCCTCAGCCAAGATCGAAGATGCACCTCATTTGCTAGGGGTGTCGGCTCCTCTTCTAAATCTGTATCGTCATCTCCATCATCAGGCTCCTCAGCTTCAGGGATATAATCTGATAAATCAGACCCTTCACACTGACTAGCATTCTTGCCAGACCTCTTCACTTTTCTGCCTAAACCTCCCCCTTTGAAGTTGATTTATTTGTTGCCAACGAACTAACAGTTGATATCAAAACACTAATGCCAAGCTCCTCCATTATTTTGTTGTTAGCCCTTATGTTGGCTTCCCGTTGCATTTCGTATTCACATATTGACGGTTCTTAAAAGTGCAAAATAGATTTTTAGTGTTAGTAACCTACGTGCAGAGCAGATTCATGACATGAGGGCGAATACAGACCCACTATAGCCTCTAATCCCTAAGAGGAGGACAAGAGGAAGGATTGTGCATAGAGGATGGATGGATTTTGCATACCTGGACCGACCATGGTCAATCGTCGGGGTAGCTCTTTGTCGAAGGTATTGCCGACCGAGGGAGCAGCCCCGGTGCGGAGGAAGTGCACGACGGGGAAGCAGATTCGGTGCGGAGGTACTGGCCGATGGGGAAGCAGATCCGTTGCGGAGGTACTGGGCGACGGTGGAAGCAGATTCGGTGTGGAGGTACTGGCCGACGGGGAAGCAGATCCGTTACGGAGGTACTGGGCGACGGTTGAAGCAGCTCCGGTACGGACGTAGTGGCCCACGGGGGAAGCAGATCCGGTGCGGAGGTACTGACCGACAGGGAAGCAGATCCGGTGCGGAGGTAGTGGCCGATGGGGGAAGCAGCTCCGGTGCGGAGGTAGTGGCCGACGGGGAAAGCAGCTCCGAAAGGAGGTAGTGGCCCACGGGGGAAGCAAATTCATCGCGGTGGCCTTGGGTGGAGTGGAATGGGGAAAGGTGGGAGGTGGAGGCGGCCAGGCGGGGACTGATCCAAGGGGCAATTGATATAGTGCGCGGGGGAAGATTGTCACAAATACCCTTGAGAGATGGGGTTGTGTCAGACCTGGGGCCACGGGATACCTGACATGGCACGGTTCAGTACCCGATATGGGATGGGGCCTGTCTCATACTCATTCGGCATGTAACTAGTCGGATAGATCTAGAACTAGTTGGTATAGAAAGAAAATACCCGAGTAGTACTTGGTGTAGATTCTCAGGCTCATACCAATCTAGGTTTCCTTGTAACTTTGCCTCCCCAGCCTATATAAGGGCAGGCAAAGACCCCTCCAGGGGTAACAAACGCATAACCTAGCACATACGCCACCCACCTACATCCAAAGCAATACGCACCACCCAACAGGACGTAAGGTATTACGCATCCTTGCGGCCCGAACCTGTCTAAACTCTTGTGTTGCTTGCACCATCGTGTTCTTGATCTCGGTGTCTCCCCACATCAATCCTCTACCTAAGGGTATCCCAAGGTAGACGTGACGGTAAAACACCGACAGCTGGCGCCCACCATGGGGCCCAATTCTGACGATCTCCTTACGAACTCGATGGCTTCCTACGAATTTGATAACATCCTCGAGAAGGGTACTACCCTCTCCTTCGGAGCCTGGACCTTCGTTGCAGATGGATCCGGGGGCTTCACCAGTCATTTGTCTGATGAAGAAAGCACCAAACCTCCCCGTCATGACGATGGTCCCACACAAAACAACTCGCCAGCACAAGCTGACTCCATGCCAAACCTTCCTGAAGACCCACAGGAAGCCCAAAATTTTGATCTCATAAAAAGATACTGGACAGATCCAGAATCACCAACTCAACTACGAGTAGATAACTCCGATCTGCTCGATGGAATCGATCGTGTAATGAACAAGCTCTCCGAGTGTGTTAACATCGCGCAAAGCACTCTCCACGAGCGAAACGTCCATCGCGACACGCCTACAAACCTAGAACCACTAGAAAAATAAACAGATGATATCTTCACTCATCTGGACAAAATCGATAACATATAGCTGGATTGCATCAAGTTGTCAGAAGAAACCCTCAACAACAAAGAGGACGATCTTGACGAAACAAGTCCTAACTTCGACGAATTCTTGAACAATCTGGACCACCAGCCTAACACCAACCTCATCGAAGCAGAAAGAGATCCGTCAGACCAAGAGCTCATCAAGTACAAAAACAGTTTAGACCCTCTAGACGAGTTTTATGATTTAGATGACTGGTCAGATGACATTAACCTCTTCATGAAAGGATTATCTGATCCTTTAAGATCTGATGAACTTTGGCCAAAAGCCAAGGCAAAAGAAACCTTTCGGTATGCCTTTCGGTTGAGGGTAGAAGGGACATTTCTAGAAAATATTTTCGTTTTGGACGGCGTAGTTGCCGCCCATTGAAAATTTCGGGTGGGATGCCCCACTGACTAGGGGGCCCCACTTGTCGGTTCGAATTGAATCCCTGGAGAATGGTGCGCGCAATTGGGTGAAATCCAAAACTTTTCCTATATAATCCATATTTCTCTTTTCAATCCTTAATAAAAATTTGTAACTGGTATTTCTTCCTCATACGAACTCGGAATTTGATGATTCTTTTTCATAATTTTATATTAAATCACCCTCTTTCCATTTTTTTGTGTTATCCTAAAGTTATGTACTGTTATTCAGATCTTGTACATAATGCGTAGTTTGTTTCGCATAAGGACTTAAAATAAACAAAATGATTTTTCATAAAATAAAGCAAATATAAGTTCATTTTTTGTAGTTGGAAGGTAAATTCAACATTGTGTCCAAATTTGAATTGTATTTGAGTTCACATGTATTGTTGTGCTATGCAAACTTGAAACTTTGTGTTGACTTATAGGTAACCATGTGGGTGATGTATTCATTTGTGAACAATGTATGACCCGACTTTGTCAAAACTACTTGATTCTTTTTTTTACAAGATTATGAACCTAAATTATGTTGTTGTACTAGTTTGTACGATTTTCTAACAAACTGTTGATTTTATTTTTTTTTGTTCCTTAGACATAGATGTTTGAATTACCCATACCAAACAATTGAATTTTCATTCCATATGTAGAACTTTGCATATTCATCTATATATGATCGTGATTATATTTTTTATGCAATTTTGTGGGCTTGGTTGCTGTTATCCGGCGCCGGCTCTGTTGCCGGCTCAGTTGCTGTTATCCGGCGCTGGTTGTCTTCTCGGGGAAGCCACTAACTATTTACTTAATTGCCATTTTTTCGACCATCGCCATCCTCGCCAGTTCCACAAACTATCTCTTTCGACGGCATGATGCGTGGAGGTTTATCGTCCCGCGCTAGGCGGTCGCCCCGCTCCGACAACGCCAGCGACCTAGGGCACCCGCTGTCGTCCACCGATGCAGTCGGCGGAGGGGCTGCGGGCTCCCCACCGCGTTCCCAACATTCTCCGGCAGTGGTGGCACTGTCCCCCTCCACCCCCACTGCTTCGTCACCGCCCCGGGTGGTGTCCTCCATGGTCAACATTCCTACTGAGGCCTTCGACTCCGACTTCGACACCCAGACGGAGACGAACCTGGACGATGACTACCGGTGGGGTTATCGTCTTCCAGTACCCCGAGGCCCCGAATGAGGTTAGGGGTCATGTCGTGGGGAAGGCCAAGTCCCGCGCCCTGAGGGAAGACGACAAGAAGAAGTACAGCCGGCACCGAGTCTTGGCTCGGAATGAGGGCTGGATGCCATGAGCGACCGACGCCGCGCCCAACCATGCCTCGCCGGCGCCTTTGAGCCCTGTCACCATCGTTGCCGTGGTCCATTTCCGTCAGCTACCGCTCGTATGCAAAATTGATTTGTGTTCGATTACGAAATCGATCGGGATGTGAACTCCTTTGTTGTGTATATGTTCTAATTAATGTAATCATCATAAATTGTTGTTCAATTGTTTGTTGTTGCATATTAATGTACGTGTCGACCTCCAGGGGATTCTTAGCCCTTGGATGCAAAGAGTCAATGGCCGGGATCCGCAGTCAACTATTGGTAGAGTCAACAAAATGGTCGTCACGACCACCCGGTCCCTAGATGCTCATCCAGAATCCAGATCCCCAATCTTACTAGGCGGCGGAGGTGGCGGCAGTGGCGGATCCCGGTTCACGACGCTTGGTAAATGTCCTGCGGAGCCCCCGCAACTACTCTCCTCCGCCAATCTGGTCCTCATCCGGCAGAGCAAAGGCCTCATCCGGTGGTTTCAATCAGGCTAGTACCTCATCCGCAAGTAAGTCCTCTCGACCGCAACCATCAATTTGTTGATACGATATTACTACAGTTTGCAAAGTGATAGATTTGATTTTCCTCTAATACATGTTGAACTAGTTCCAATCCGGCCACTCCCTCATCCTGTTTTGTTTAGGAACCCTTTTAATATCGAGATGGACAAAAGTTGGATAACGAATGGGTGAAAATTCACACCTTCCTACACCCTTGGAGTGGAGCAATTCATGGAGTTTGTTAAGCAACAATCTCCTGAGCATGCCTATATAAGTTGCCCATGCACCTATTGTCTTAACCAAAGTCACAGGGCTCAGAAAGTTGTCCACGATCACCTTCTTCTGTTTGGAATGTCAGCTGCATATACAAGGTGGACTCATCATGGGAAATCTGCAATTGATGCGAATGTAGAGTTTTCAGAGCAGGTGCATCCACATGAATATGATGGGATTTGGGAATCTCACCAATATGATGGGATTCATGTTTCTGAGGAACCCAATGTTGGTAACCAAGAATTCCCAGATCTGGAGATAATATCAGAATTGTATGCAGCCGTAGAGGAGGATGGACAGGTACCAAATTTTACTAGGGTGCTCAAAGATTTGAAGCGGACGCTTTGCCCAAGATCTAGCCACTCAAGATTCTCCTTTCTTGTGAGGCTGCTTCGGATCAAGTCGCGCTACCGAATCAGCAATACAACATTCAATGCAAAATTGAAGCTGTTGTCCTCAGTATTCCCTGCCTCCAAATTACCTTCAACATATGATGAAGCAAATAAGTATCTTCGTGAACTGGGCCTTGGATACAACGAGATCCATGTGTGCCATAATAACTGTGTGTTGTTCAGGAAGACGTATGCCAACTTGGATGCCTGCCCAAAATGCAAACAATCTAGATGGGAAGACAAGGATGGTAAACGTGTTCCTCAGAAAGTTTTGAGGCATTTCCCCTTAATCCCAATGTTCAAGAGGATGCTCGGTTCAAGCCGAACAGCTAATGACCTCCAGTGGCATAGGACGAGGCGCGTACCGGTTGAGGGCCAAATGAGCCATCCTGCAGATGGGAAGGCATGGAAGCACTTCGACGACAAGTACAATTGGTTTGCAAAGGATGCAAGGAAACCTAAGACTTGCCATGGCTACTGATGGTTTCAATCCATTTGGCAACTTCAGCACGACCTACAGCATGTGGCCAGTGCTTGTTATGCCCTTAAATCTTCCACCATGGGAATGTGTGAATCCTGCAAACTGCTTCATGTCTTTACTGATCCCAGGTCCAAAATCTCCAGGAAAATATTTTGATGTATTCTTGGAGCCTCTTATAGAAGAACTTCTTCAGCTCTGGAGTGGCATCATGACATATGATGCTGCCAGTCGAACGAAGTTCGACCTGCACGCAGCTGTGCTTTGGAGCATAAATGACTATCCCGCATTAGGCACCCTGTCAGGTCAAACTACAAAAGGTTATTATGCACGTGTTCATTGCGACAAAAACCCATTGTCACGGAGACTAAAGAATAAGTTAGCGTACATTGGCCACCGTCATTACCTGCCAAAGGATCATGATTGGCGGAAACATAAAACGAAGTTCGATGGGAACACCGAGGAGCAGGAGGCACCTAGAAATTTCACTGCAGAGGAGGTTGCAGAGCTACTACAAAGGGTGAGCCATGTCCAGCCAGGTGTACAAGACACAGGGCTCAAGAGAAAGCATGGTGACAAAGGAGAGCGGGTAATTTATAACCGCAAAGCTGGGTGGTGGAAGCTGCTGTAAGCATCTAGGCCCTCAAGGTATGTTTCGGTGATTAATGACAACCATTATTGTGACTAATGAGTTTGTGCAGCTTAATAGATCATTATCGCTCATTTGGTCATATGTCAAAAGAGGCCCCTCAATTTCATTATCCAAAAAGGCGATCTTGGTATTCAACTCATATATATGTCAAGACTAAGGATTTTTCTAGTCCTAAGTGTCATAAGGTTGAGAAGGACACTTAGGTTAGTATAGGTTTTATAGTTTTGTAGTGATCGCACTATTAAGAGGGGTTAAGGCCAAGTAACTTGAGCATGGACATGGTCAATCAAAAATGGATGCACACTATGGTCACTCAGGTTCCTAGAAGTTCAAATAAGTGGTTCTCAACTTATATCTCAAGAATATTTGGATTTCATTCAAGACTCAAATCAGAAAAGACAAAATCAGAAAAAGTCTTTAACACCGGTTTAACCGACGCTTACAAATTTCTATACGTCGGTTAAACGAAGTCAGCAGAGTCTGGTCAAGTCAATACACCGGTTAAACCGACGTGTTTGAATTGAACGTCGGTGCATTGGTCCAGAGTTAGTTTTTCCAGGGTGTTTCAAGGTTCTATACACCGGTTAAACCGACGATGTTTGAATTGAGACGTCGGTGCAATTGACCAGTGAGATGGTTTTTCCAGGGATTTCTGAAGTTGTACTCACCGGTTAAACCGATGATGGTTTTGAGTTAACGTCGGTGCAGTTGTCCAGAGACTTGGTTTCTCAGTTGATCAGTGGACAACTACACTCACCGGTTAAATCGATGATACGTCGGTTAATCTGCCCAAGTTGTAACAGCTAGTTTTCAGAAGGGGCGGTTTACATTCATCGGTTAAACCGACGATGACTATTGGAGGTACGTCGGATTAACCGGCGCTACGCAGTTTTCTGGCAGCTTTTCTCCAATGGCTCTATTCGTGTGAGCTGCCTATATATACCTCTCCAATGGGTCATTTTGCCACTCTTGACACCAGGCAACATCCATACACTCATAATATAGTCAAGAGCCACCTTGAGCTTCATCCTTCACATACTTGTTCATTCAATCAATCAAGAAGCAAGACTAAGGACTTGAGTAAAGAGAAGCTTGTGTTCATCCGTTCTTGGTGATCGGTTCTTGCTCAAGTGAAGGCCCTAGCTTGTTACTCTTGGTGATTGGAATCACCTAGGCGATCTTTGTGATCGAGGTGTTTCTCGCGGAGCTTGCCAAGGATTGTGGGAGCCCGGAGAAGAAGATTGTACGTGGCTTGAGCTCCACCACGCCGGGATGATGAACGGAGACTCTTAGTGAGCGCCCAAGTCTCGGTGACATGGGAGGTGACAAGACTCTTAGTGAGTGTCACAACGTGGATTAGGGGTGTGTGCCAACACATCGACACCACGAAAAAAAATCCGGTTGTCTCTTGCAATCTCTCTCATTTCAAGCACTTACTTTCATGCAATCTTTCATGTGTTTGACCTTAAAGATCATAGCTTAGCTCTACCTTACTTAGTTTCATATCTTTGTTAGCTTGTGTAGTTTGCTTTGTTTAGCCGGTTGGTGAATTGAGCCTTACTAGCTTTGCATAAGTTAAGGTTGTTTTAACTATCTTAGAAATTTAAAAAAGGCCCAATACATCCCCCCCTCTTGGTCCATCGATCCTTACAATTGGTATCAGAGCCTCGTTACTCATTTGGATCATTAGGCTTCACCGCCTAGAGCTATGGCCAAGATGGGTGGTTCGCCGCCTCACTTCGAGGGCAAGAACATTGCTTATTAGAAAGTTCGCATGGTCGCATACCTTGATGCGATTGCCCCCGAAGTGTGGTTAGCAACTAAGACCGGGTTCACCGGAACTCCCACCACCGAACAACTAAAGTGGAATGCTAAGGCTAGAAATGCAATTTTCGAAGCCATTAGAGAGGAAGTCTTTGCTAGAGTAAATGGCATGGACTTAGCAAGTGATATATGGAAAGAGCTAATTGAAATTCATGAAGGCTCCACAAAAGTCCGTGAACAAAAATATCACTTGTTTAGAGCAAAGTATGATTCTTTTAAGATGCTTGCTCATGAAAATTGCAATGATATGTATTCTCGCTTGAATGTCATTGTCAAGGACATTAATGCTCTTGAAGTTTCTAAAATTGACAGTGGCTCCATCAACCGCAAAATTCTCATGCTCCTTCCGAAGCCCAAGTACAACATTATCAATGCTATGTTTCAAAAGGAGAATCTTGATACAATGGAAGTGGGAGAGCTTGTGGGCGAAATTCGCGCTCATGAAATGGGTATCCTTGGTATGTCCGAAGAGCCAACAACAAGCAAGTCAATTGCTCTCAAAACCAAGGCCAACAAGCACCGCAAGCTCAAGATGGTCAAGCAAGAATCTAGCTCAAGCAATGAAGAAGAAGATCATCATGAGAGCTCATCCGATGATGAAGAAGATGGGGAACTTGCTCTCATGATGAGAAAGTTCACACGCTTGAGTGACAAGATAAACAAGAAGGGTTACAACTTTGACCCCAAAAGAAGGATGTTCCGGCCTAGGGAAGATGTCAAGAAAAAGGCCACATCTCGCCCGATTGCCCCAAGCCGGACAAGAGAAAGAAGGACAACAAAGGCAAACATCGCCATGATTCAAGCGATGATGAAGAGGATGAGAAGAAAAATAAGAACAAGAAGCTTGGGAAGAAGAAGAGCCATGACAAGAAGACCAAGCTCTTCCCAAAGAAGAAAGGGCACACCAAGAGAAGCTTCTTGGTGGAAAAACAAGAGTGGCTGACCGATGTCTCATCAAGCGAAGATTCAAGTGATGAAGAAGACATAGTCACCATCGCCCTCACAAATGAAGAATCACCACTACCTCCGCCTCCCATGTGCCTCATGGCAAAAGGTAACACAAAAGTATGTGAGGTAGATAGTGAAGATGATAGTGATGAAGAGCTTGATCCTTATGAATTCACTAACCTTATTAATGAGTATACATCCGTCATCAAGAGGGAAAAGGGCAAAGTCAAGATTCTTGAGAGCACTCATGCCAAGTTAGAGCTTGCCCACTCCGACTTGCTTGGTAAGTACAATGACTTGCTCAAAAAGCACAATGAGTCACTTGTACTTGCTAAGCAAGTTGAAGAGAGCCACAAAAAGCTTAAACAAGAGCATAGGGAGTTGGCTCACAAGCATCAAGAACTTGAATTTGCCTATGAAGCAATTGACCCAAGTCTTGAGAACTTTGCTCATGAAACTATTGAAAAGGTCAATGCTTCTACTTCATGTGATGACCTACTCATTAATGCTAATGCCACTAATATTGTGCCCGAGCTTGCTCCTTCTAGGGAAAAAGAATTGATGGATCAAGTAGCAAGCCTCAAGAGTAGTGTGGAGAAGCTCTCAAGAGGAGAATATATCCACAAGGAAATTCTCTTCAACAATGCTCGTGACTATGGCAAGAGGGGTCTTGGTTCATTTCCGGAGCCAAATCAAGGCACTACTCCTTCTCCGGATATCAAGACTAGCTTCATCAAGGAAGTTGGTTCATATTGCCAACATTGCCAAGTCACCGGGCACCACACTAGGGAGTGCACCTTACCATCACGCCATCTTCCCACTTTACCTAAGAATTACTCATCAATGTTTCAAAATAACCATTTTCTTTTGAGTAAAGTGAAGGCCAAGGTGAAGGCCAAATTCATTGGCAAAATTGCTAAGGAGTCAAAGAAGAAGCTCCCCAAGCAACTTTGGGTCCCAAAAGCTCTTGTCACACATGTGCAAGGCCCAAAGCTTGTTTGGGTTCCTAAAACTCAAAAGTGAATTCTCATGTGTGTAGGTGAACTACAAAGCCGGTGAAAAACATTGGGTACTTGATAGTGGTTGCTCTCAACACATGACCGGCAATGATAGCATGTTCACCACTCTTGAAGACCCCGGCGATCATGAACATGTCACCTATGGTGATAACTCAAGGGGAAAAGTTTTAGGTTTGGGTAGAATAGCAATTTCTAAAGATTTATCTATTTCTAATGTCTTGTTTGTAGAAGCACTAAGTTTTAATCTTATTTCTATTGCTCAATTATGTGATCTTGGACTAACGTGTACCTTTGACAAGAATGGTGTTGTAGTAACTCTTGAAGAAGACAAGTCAATGGTATTCACGGGGTTTAGGCATGGCAACATCTATTTGGTGGATTTCTCTTCAAAGCAAACAAGCACCATGACATGCCTCTTCACCAAGTCGTCTCTTGGGTGGCTTTGGCATAGGAGAATTGCTCGTATTGGCATGAGAAACCTCAAGAAGGCCCACAAGAGAGGGATGATCACCGGCTTGAAGGACGTTACCTTTGATAAGAACAAATTATGCAAAGCATGTCAAGCCGGGAAGCAAGTTGCAACACATCATCCCATCAAGACGATGTTGTCTACCTCCAAGCCGCTCGAGCTACTTCACATGGATCTCTTTGGTCCAACTACATACAAGAGCATTAGTGGTAACCTCTATTGCCTAGTTATCGTTGATGATTTTTCACGTTATACTTGGGTCATGTTTCTAGGCGATAAGGGTGAAACTCCGGAAATCTTCAAGACATTTGCAAGAAGAGCTCAAAGGGAGTACAACTCCCCAATTGTAAAGATCCGGAGTGACAACGGCACCGAGTTCAAGAATATGAAGATTGAAGAATGGTGCGATGAAGAGGGCATCAAGCATGAGTTCTCTGCCACCTACACGCCTCAACAAAATGGAGTGGTGGAAAGAAAGAACAAGACACTCATCACTCTAGCAAGAGCAATGTTGGATGATTATGGCACGTCCGAGAAGTTTTGGGCGGAAGCAATCAATACGGTGTGTCATGCATCCAACCGAGTGTATCCCCACCGACTCCTCAAGAAAACTCCATATGAGCTCATCACCGGGAAGAAACCAAATATATCCTACTTTCGAGTCTTTGGTTGCAAATGCTTCATCTATAAGAAGAAAAGGCTCGGTAAGTTTGAAAGTAGATGTGATGAGGGTTTCTTTCTTGGTTATGCATCAAACTCCAAAGCATATAGAGTATTCAATCAAACCTCCGGGTTAGTTGAAGAAACATGTGATGTGGAGTTTGATGAATCTAATGGCTTCCAAGAGGAGGTTGTTGGCTATGAAAATGTAGGTGATGAGGAGATTGACGAAGCTTTGAAGAAGATGTCCATTGGGGATATCAAGCCGGAAGAGGTGCATGAAGGCAATGATCAAGGGGGAGGACCTTCCTCATCTACACCAAGCACCTCCATGGCACCCCAAGTGGATAAAGATCAAGACAAAGATGATACACAACCTCAAGAAGATGTGCCAACGCCAACACCCCAAGTCCAAGAACAAGAAGAGCAAAGTGTTCCACCACAAGCACAAGTCACCCACGATCCACCCCAACAAGCATCCACACAAGCACCGCTAGTGAAGCATGGTCGCATCTCCAAGGATCATCCAATTGGTCAAATCATTGGTAGTCCTTCCAAGGGAGTAAGAACTCGCTCCAAGCATGCTTCATTTTGCGAATATTACTCGTTTGTTTCTTGTATTGAACCCACTAGAATAGAGGAAGTGCTTGAGGACTCGGATTGGGTGATGGTCATGCAAGAAGAATTGAACAACTTCACCCGCAATGAAGTTTGGGTCCTCGAAGCTCCTCCGAAAGACAAGAACATAATCGGCACCAAGTGGGTCTTTCAAAACAAGCAAGATGAACATGGGGTGGTGATACGCAACAAAGCAAGACTTGTGGCAAAAGGGTTTTCTCAAGTCGAAGGTTTGGATTTTGGTGAAACTTTTGCTCCGGTCGCAAGACTTGAAGCTATCCGCATCCTTCTTGCTTACTCTTCACATCATAATATTAAGTTATATCAAATGGATGTGAAAAGTGCATTCTTAAATGGCGTAATTAACGAACTTGTTTATGTTGAGCAACCTCCCGGGTTTGAAGATCCGAGGAATCCTAATCATGTTTATAGGTTGCACAAGGCACTCTATGGACTCAAATAAGCTCCAAGGGCTTGGTTTGAGAGGCTTCGTGACTTCCTAATCATGCAAGGCTTCAAGATCGGGAGGGTGGACACCACATTGTTCACAAAAGACGTCAACGGGGATCTTTTCATTTGTCAAATTTATGTTGACGATATTATCTTTGGCTCAACTAATGATTCACTAAGCCATGAGTTTGCTACCATGATGTCTAGGGAATTCGAGATGTCCATGATTGGCGAATTGACCTTCTTCCTTGGTTTTCAAGTCAAACAAATGAAGGAAGGGACATTCATCCATCAAGAAAAGTATACTAAAGATATCTTGAAGAAGTTCAAGATGGATGAGTGCAAACCAATCAAGACACCCATGGCTACCAATGGGCATCTCGACTTGGATGTGGACGGTAAACCGGTTGATCAATCCCTCTATCATTCTATGATAGGGTCTTTGATTTACCTTACCGCATCTAGGCCCGATATAATGTTTAGTGTGTGCTTGTGTGCCCACTTTCAAGCAAACCCAAAGGAATCACACCTCTCGGCTGTGAATAGGATCCTTCGGTATATCAAGCACACCCCTAGCATAGGCTTGTGGTACCCCAAAGGCGCTAGCTTAGATCTCTTGGGATACTCGGATTCGGATTTTGCCGGAAGCCGTGTGGATCGCAAGAGTACCTCCGGGGGTTGCCACTTGCTTGGGCGTTCTCTAGTTTATTGGTCGAGTAAGAAGCAAAATTCCGTGGCTTTGTCCACCGCGGAAGCGGAATATATAGCGGCCGGTGCATGTTGTGCCCAAATCCTATATATGAAGCAAACCCTTTTGGACTTTGGCGTGAAACTAGATAGGATCCCACTCCTTTGTGACAATGAAAGTGCCATAAAAATTGCCAAGAATCCGGTTCCACACTCTCGCACAAAGCACATTGATATTCGCCATCACTTCTTGCATGATTACGAAGCCAAAGGAGACATATCTCTTCAAGGTGTGAGATCCGAGGAGCAATTGGCGGATATTTTCACAAAACCTTTAGACGAGAGCACTTTTGTAAGGCTAAGGAATGAGCTTAATGTGTTAGATGCGGCAAACGTCATGTAAGTTGCCATGTCATATAGAAAAATGCATACATATAGGACACTTGTCTAACCATGGTAAGATAGTGATGAGCAAGGGTTTAGCTAGAGGTGGTGGTCCACTTGTTTTCCTCTAGGCTTGTAGAAAGGCTCATCATGAAGAAGCTTCCTGTGGGTTCAAACTTGACAAGTAGAATTTAAATTCTTGCTATGCATTTCTTGTCATATAGATGTGCACTTCATGTTTACCTTACTTTCGCATATGGTTATAGCTTGCACCATCATTGCATGCGTAAGGGTCACAATGGAGATCACTTGATGAAAATAAGACTTGTTTCATATACAAGATCTTAATTCATGAAAAGTGAAAAGAGCAAAGTGTTAGGTGCGTTATTGCCTAGTGAGCAATGTCATGATGAGTTTGAAGCTTTCTATCTTCAATATTCCTATGACATGGCTCATATATTTTATTTGGCGCTTTGTCTCGCTTTGCGGCTTTTTTCTTGTATTCAAAAAGAAAACTATTTAAGCTAGTGTGCTATCCTAAGTATTTTGAGGGGTAAAGTCGCATATGCAAGTCCATTAACTTGAGTTTAGTTAAATTTTATAAGTTTTGGACTTAGCATAGAAGAGTGAGCTGAGTGAAGGGTTTTTGGGTTCACCGGTTAAACCGACGTTCAATGGATCTATACCGATCGGTTTAACCGGCGTCACTAAGTTTCAGCCTCAGCTCAGTCAAACCAGGCGTTCAACCGGCGTATACAAATTTCGGGACATCGGATCAACCGGTGAACGTAATGAAGTTCTGTCCCAGCAATCAACCGGTGTTAGCAGCGTTTAACCGGCGAGTTCAAAATACTTCACGTCGGATCAACCGGCGATCAGATGAATTTTTGCTGGAGTCTCGGGTCAACTAAACCGACGCAATCAACCGGCGTTCAAACCCTATGCGTCGGATCGACCGGTGTTAAAGAAAATCGCGGGTCCCACCTATCATATATGTGTCTTGCCCGCGGACGCCTGCCTCTCTCCTCTTGTTTTTCCCGACTCCGCACCGCCGCCGCTCGATCCGCCTCTCCGGCGCCACCGCTACACCTCGCCGCCGTCCGTACACGCCGTCTTCCACGCCGCCGCTCGCCTGCACGCCACCAGTACTCGCCGTCTACGCGCGTAGCCGCCGCCGCCGCACCACGCCCTCGCCGCCGCCTGCGCCTCGCATCGTCCCCACTGCAAAATCATGCCGCCACCACCTAGCGCCTCCGTACCGCATCACTGCCACACGCTCCGCGCCATCCACGCAGCAGTACCCCCACGCCGCAGCCGCAGCGCCATCTCACCAAGCGCTCGCCAAGTGCTCGACATTTTGCCCGAGCCGTTCTTCGCACCACTTTCACGCCGCGTTTGCATTCCCACACACCCGCGCCACCGCCAGTCGAGATGGGTCGTGAAAATAGGAAGGGGAAGGAGGTAGTTGTGGAGAAGCCCGTCCGCAAGCGGACTCGTGCTGAGAGAGAGGCCGAGAGGGCCGAGATGGTGGCCAAGGCCGCCGAGGAGCAGGAGGCACCTAGAAATTTCACTGCAGAGGAGGTTGCAGAGCTACTACAAAGGGTGAGCCATGTCCAGCCAGGTGTACAAGACACAGGGCTCAAGAGAAAGCATGGTGACAAAGGAGAGCGGGTAATTTATAACCGCAAAGCTGGGTGGTGGAAGCTGCTGTAAGCATCTAGGCCCTCAAGGTATGTTTCGGTGATTAATGACAACCATTATTGTGACTAATGAGTTTGTGCAGCTTAATAGATCATTATCGCTCATTTGGTCATATGTCAAAAGAGGCCCCTCAATTTCATTATCCAAAAAGGCGATCTCGGTATTCAACTCATATATATGTCAAGACTAAGGATTTTTCTAGTCCTAAGTGTCATAAGGTTGAGAAGGACACTTAGGTTAGTATAGGTTTTATAGTTTTGTAGTGATCGCACTATTAAGAGGGGTTAAGGCCAAGTAACTTGAGCATGGACATGGTCAATCAAAAATGGATGCACACTATGGTCACTCAGGTTCCTAGAAGTTCAAATAAGTGGTTCTCAACTTATATCTCAAGAATATTTGGATTTCATTCAAGACTCAAATCAGAAAAAGACAAAATCAGAAAAAGTCTTTAACACCGGTTTAACCGACGCTTACAAATTTCTATACGTCGGTTAAATGAAGTCAGCAGAGTCTGGACAAGTCAATACACCGGTTAAACCGACGCGTTTGAATTGAACGTCGGTGCATTAGTCCAGAGTTAGTTTTTCCAGGGTGTTTCAAGGTTCTATACACCGGTTAAACCGACGATATTTGAATTGAGACGTCGGTGCAATTGACCAGTGAGATGGTTTTTCCAGGGATTTCTGAAATTGTACTCACCGGTTAAACCGACGATGGTTTTGAGTTAACGTCGGTGCAGTTGTCTAGAGACTTGGTTTCTCAGTTGATCAGTGGACAACTACACTCACCGGTTAAACCGATGATACGTCGGTTAATCTGCCCAAGTTGTAACGGCTAGTTTTCAGAAGGGGCAGTTTACATTCATCGGTTAAACCGACGATGACTATTGGAGGTACGTCGGATTAACCGGCGCTACGCAGTTTTCTGGCAGCTTTTCTCCAACGGCTCTATTCGTGTGAGCTGCCTATATATACCCCTCCAATGGGTCATTTTGCCACTCTTGACACCAGGCAACATCCATACACTCATAATATAGTCAAGAGCCACCTTGAGCTTCATCCTTCACATACTTGTTCATTCAATCAATCAAGAAGCAAGACTAAGGACTTGAGTAGAGAGAAGCTTGTGTGCATCCGTTCTTGGTGATCGGTTCTTGCTCAAGTGAAGGCCCTAGCTTGTTACTCTTGGTGATTGGCATCACCTAGGCGATCTTGGTGATCGAGGTGTTTCTCGCGGAGCTTGCCAAGGATTGTGGGAGCCCGGAGAAGAAGATTGTACGTGGCTTGAGCTCCACCACGCCGGGATGGTGAACAGAGACTCTTAGTGAGCGCCCAAGTCTCGGTGACATGGGATGTGACAAGACTCTTAGTGAGTGTCACAACGTGGATTAGGGGTGTGTGCCAACACATCGACACCACGGAAAAAAATCCAGTTGTCTCTTGCACTCTCTCTCATTTCAAGCACTTACTTTCATGCAATCTTTCATGTGCTTGACCTTAGAGATCATAGCTTAGCTCTACCTTGCTTAGTTTCATATCTTTGTTAGCTTGTGCAGTTTGCTTTGTTTAGCTGGTTGGTGAATTGAGCCTTACTAGCTTTGCAAAGGTTAAGGTTGTTTTAACTATCTTAGAAATTTGAAAAAGGCCCAATTCACCCCCCCCTCTTGGTCCATCGATCCTTACAGCTGCCGTATTGGAAAGACCTGCTGCTGCCCCCACAATCTTGATGTCATGCACATAGAGAAAAATATATGCGACAACCTCCTTGGCACACTGCTGAAACTGGAGGGCAAGACAAAGGCACACTGAATAGCAGGATAGATTTGGTTGACATGGGCATAAGACCTAAGTTGCATCCTTACCAGGAGGGTCATGTGGTAAAAACTCCACCCGCTACCTATGTCCTCAAGACTGCACAACAAAGTATATTTTGCAAGTTCCTAAAAGGTGTAAAGTTTCTAGATGGTTTTACAGCCAACCTAGGTAGTTACATTACTGTAGATGGTTCAAAGGTCCAAGGGCAGATGAAAACTCATTCTTGCCATGTCCTTCTACAAAGAATCATACCTGTAGGCTTAAGAGGACTTGTGCATCCTGATCTATATGAAGCAGTTGCAGAGCTTGGGAACTTCTTTCGGGAGCTGTGCAGTAGAAATCTTTCGGCACATGTCGTCAAACGCCTGAAAAAAGAGATCCCACTGATCCTATGCAAGATTGAGAAGATCTTCCCTCCTGCATTCTTTGATGTGATGGTACACTTGGCAGTCCATCTACCAGATGGGGAACTGCTCAGAGATCCTGTATAGTATGGCTGGATGTATCCAATTGAACGGCGGCTTGGCACATTGAAGAATCTTTTAAAGAATAGGGCTAGGCCTGAAGGATCAATTGCTAGAGCGTACCTAGAAAGTGAAGTCTTGGCATTTTGTTCTTCGTACACGGACGATGATGTCGACAAAATTCCTGAATTTGATGGTCCAACAGCTGGTGACACCTCTGTTTTCATGCATGGTGTTCGCCTTATTGGCAAGAATCAGGTACATTACTTCGATGACAAAACCTTTAATCTGCTTGTTTGGTATGTACTAAATAACACTGACGAAGTTGAGCCGTATTTGGAGTAAGTATATATATATATTACTTGTTGCCTATTTATTATATCCACACATGTGTTGACCACTGTTGATGTATTCGTAACAATGTCTAAAATTTGCAACGCGGGAAGCACAAGGAATTCTTGGCGCAAGCAGGGGTACGTGATGTTCAACGAAGGCATGAGAAAGAGTTTGCTTGATAGTTTAAGCAACATGTAAGTTGCTGTCATCCTATCATTTATGTAACGCACTGACATTATGCTTGCCTCAACAACTTTATTATATATATGCTTGGTTCTAGATCGCGGAGTGGTGTGAAGATGATGCTAATGCGGTCAGCGAAGGATTATTTGCACTCTCTTGTGGTCCTGATCTCCGAGTCAAGTCTCGTGAAGCTTGCAGTGTCAATGGAGTCCGCTATAGCACAGTTGCCCGTGAGGCTGGCTCCAATGGAACCCTCTATCCCTCCCCCCACCCCATATCGGGGGAGCTATAGGGGGAAATCATTTCCAACGGTTCCCCCTATAGCTCCCTCTATATATGGGGGGAGTTCCAACTCCCCCCACATATAGAGTGAGTTCCAACTCCCCCTATATTCTAATCACACCATTTCGTCGCGATATTAATCCCGTTTGAGCCCCGTAACATGATAATAATACGTATTATGATAGTACAAATACTGTATGATTTTTTTAAATTAAAAAATGATTAAAAAAATAATTAGTTAATGAGTGATAGTATATAGGGGGAATAGACATGGGGGGAATGGTTGGAGAGAAGGAATTATAGGGGAGGAATCTTTTGGAGGGAGGTAGTAAAATATAGTAAATAGTACGTTTGGGGGGAGTTGGATGGGGGGAATGGTTGGAGATAGCCTGAGAAACACCTAAAGACACAGAATAGTGGTGTCATGACCAAGGGGACACATAGAGGCGAGACAATTGAATTTTATGGTGCCCTCAAAGAGGTAATAGAGTTGCAATATAACTCTAATCTGCAGCACCGTCGGTCAGTGGTCCTATTTCGATGCGACTGGTACAATCAAGAGGGAAAGACTGTAGGCATTAGAGATGATAGACATTTTAAGTCCATCAACATCAACTCATTTTGGTACAAGTCTGACCCTTTCATTTTGGCAACACAATCCACAAAGATATTTTACTTATAGGTAATGATTTAGGCAACGATTGGTGAGTTGTGCAAAAATTTGAACACAGAGGCATTTATGATGTGCCTGAAAAGGATGTATACTTACACCAAGATGATTACTGTTCTGATACGGAGCATGCAGTACATGAGGGCGATGGATATGCTGCTGATGATGTGCATCAGGAAGAGGGTGCAGACGTAATTGAAGCTAATTTAGCAGAGCTTGTAGGCACCATGGGAGTTTCAGCAGATGAGGAGGAAGACGAGGAGGAAGATGAGGATGATGGAGATGACACTATCTTGGAGTATTGTACTGACACTGACCCCAATGGGAATGGTGCAGATGATGACGATGACGACGACAACGACGACGACGCCGATCTGTAGGAGTTTGCATTATTGTTTTTGGATGTGTGTCTTTGTTGCTTGTTATTCGACATTCAGACTTCTCATGAAATTGATGCATATTTTATTACATTTGCAAACACAGAAATTGTGTAAGATTAGCACATTTAAATAAGCAAAACATTGGATTGTTCATTCATTATTGTTAGAGTATATTTGGTAGGTTAGGATAGTAATCCCGGACTGCCATATGTATCGAGGAGGTGCCTTACCCCCACAAGTCTTTGTACTCTATATATACCGCCCAAGGGGCTCAATGCAATACATCGACTACATTATACACATCCTACCCAATCTTACATGGTGTCAGAGGGTCACGATCCTATGACATAACTAGGCTTCCGCTGCCGCCGCCGCTGCCCCACCCCCGAGGAGATCGATCTCCACCGGGGGCAGTGCCTTCGTAGGATGCCCGGCAGATCCCTCCGATCTGCTGTGCCTGTTGTCGTTGAGCACAGTAAGGAGACCTACCTCGCCACTAGGATCCATCACTGCCGTCACCTCCGCGTGGGTGGCTGCCGCCGAGCGTGCGGATGGGGACCGCCGGGCGCCGCCGTGGGGGCTGCCGCCAAGGGCCGTTCCCTCCGCGCAGGCTGGCACTGCTCGAGTCTAGGGCCACTGCCTCCTCACAGGTGGCTACCACCGAGCACGTGGATGAGGGCCGCCCCACCGCCTGCATTCAGGGCCGCTCCCGTGGGGCCACTGGACGTCAACATGGAGGCTGACGGGCGCCGCTATGGGGGGCACTGCTTCCGCGTGGGTGGCCGCCATTGGGTGCCGCTAGTTTGCTCTGCCCTTCTCTCTCTTGTGTGGGGAGATAAGGATGAGGGTGAGGGCAGGGCTAGTCGCTAGGTGCACTCGAGATGTACCCATGATCCTCCTGCTACTGTGTTTTATTTTCCCCCGATCAGAGATCGGGTTTGCGTCGCCTTGCCGTTCGTCGCTGCTCCATCGTCGACACACCCGAGGATGAGGTCGTTGCTGCGCCCTCCCAGGCTGTAGCGCCGATGGTCGTGGTCAAGCCTTCATCGCCGATGTCGCCGCCTTTCCAAGCGGTGGCGCCACCCGCTGCCGGTCCTCGTCAAGCCGGTGCCCGATCCGACTCCGCGTCTCCTGCCGTTCTTGTGCGAACACTGCCGCCGATGTTGCTGAAGGAAGACCCCTGTGCGCTTTTCAGCTGCCTGGTCTACCATCACCATCCGCCGCTCACCATCCTGCTGCTGTCCTCGGTCAGAAGCTGCGGATCTTGTGTACTCGGGTGCCTCGACGATGCTTCAGACCCGCGCCCTCCTTCACGGCTTTGACCACGTCCACCTCGACTTCGGCTACTTCGGCACTAAAGGGCTATCATCTGCATGAGCTACTCCAGTCGAAGCATTCGCACCGGCGTTCCGACTACGGAGGGATATCTCCATTATTCTCCATCTGTCCATTCGTGTTGCTACCGCTACGACTGCGGGGAGATATTAGAGTATATTTGGTAGGTTAGGATAGTAATCCCGAACTGTCATATGTATTGGGGAGGTGCCTTACCCCCCAAGTCTCTGTACTCTATATATACCGCCCAAGGGGCTCAATGCAATACATCGACTACATTATACGCATCCTACCCAATCTTACAATTATGTTTCAGACACAATCTAATCTTCACCAAGAAAGACCTTGCTTACAACACTATCAGCGCTTACTTCATTGCCGATTGCAATAGCGGCTACATCAGATTGCACAATGAGCTCGTCAAAGCATGCTCGGCCTTCTCCTTCAGTGAAGACAGGCTCCAAAAGGAGAAGCTTGAGCCCCGTACAGGTTTGCACCACAGCCAGAGCAGTTGCAGCCCCCTGCTGAACCCCGTGGGTGGCGATCTCCCTGGCGCGGTTGGGGATGTCCTGTAGGCGGTCCACCAGCAGGTCGCCTCTGGCATTCACCTTGGTGGCGGCACCATTTGCCGCTTGGTGAAGGGCCTGAATTTGTGCTTTCAGGGCTTTAATTTCCATGCAGAAAAAGAAGATTTTATTATCGGGAAAAAATAATCTTCATGGAGAATAAATTATGCTCACAAAGAAGAACCATACCTGCAACTCTACCATCGCTAGCGGACAGCATCGCCCGAGCGGCGGTGGTCTCACCCTCGGCAGCGGTCAGGGCGGCCTGGGTGGCCTCCAAGCAGAGTTGGAGATGCACAAACTCACGAGTTGCCTCGGAGTAGAGGTCGTATGTCCCCTTCCACAAATGGAGGTAGCATCGAGCATCATCTCCGTTGTACGAGTCGGCGGAGCCGCGGGAACTTGCTGCGGGTGCGGATTCGGCGCCGCGAACACCCCTGCAGGCCGCCAAGCCGGCCATAGAGATGGTCCTGTATGAACAGAATAGAATTAGTGGTATGAACATGCATCAGGCCACACAGGATTAGGATCTTCTTACCCTTGGCGGCGAAGGTGACCATGGAGCGGCAGATTGCCTTCTAGAGCTCCATCTGCAGGGTGCTTGTTGTTACTACCCATTATCATGATGGAGATGGAGAGACTGGAGCCTGAGAGAGAGTGGAGCAGATGAGAAGATATTTCATCACTCTGCTTAGAATTTGTATTTATAGGCACGATGAAATTGATGGACAAGGGGCACCGTTCGAATTCGTCGCCGGCAAGTTCAGGCGACGCGCAAAAAGGTGCGCGGGAGAATGAACCGTCGTGCGGGAAGTAGCGAGATGGAGATACTTATATTATTTCATTGAATAAAATACAAATGTGAACTTCAACGTAAGCAAATGTCTAACGCAGTGGTTTTTAGCGACCTCGAAACTCTCCGTGGCCCGTGTTCGAACTCGCACGGCAGCAGTTTTTTCCCTACCTTTTATGGCTCGTTCGGCACACGTGTCTTCAATATGTGCCTGTTTCTCTTCCTGGGTTGAATGGACAGTCCGGTCCAACTTCTCCTATGGCCCCTCATGTCGGCCTGCTAGGACCGCACCGCAATCGTACACCAGCATGTCAACACGTCGACCTTCGAGGTCCCATTCAGCACACGTGGCTGCTAGCTAGACATACTGGACCAGTCAACCAGGTCCAACTTCTCCTATGGCCCCCATGTCGGCCTGCTGGGCCTGCACTTGTACACCAGCATGTCGACACGTTGACCTTCGGGGTCCCATTCAGCACACGTGGCTGCCAGCTAGACATATTGGACCAGTCAATCAGGGCCTACATTTGCACGTGTTAACCACGTCAGCTTGCTGGGCCCTCACTTGTACAAGTGGACGCCCGAGTCAAACCTCTCACAACGGGATCGTGTTGCGAGAGTTGACCAACAAAGCTAGCGATGTGGCCAGGCAGGTCTAGTTGGCTACACGTGGCAGCTGGTCTGGTTCTATGACGTATCGCGCCGATCATAGGACCGAGGAGTTAATGGCTCACCATTTTTTTTGTGATGATATGAAATGGTGTTCTTTACTTTCGTCAAAGTTCCGCTGGGGCTGAAGATTTCAGCGATAACCTATGACGAAGGCAATGTTTTCCTGTGTCGAGGCTTTACTTTCGTCATGGTTGTGCAGTGGACGAGGGAGGCTGACGAGGAGCTAAGATGAATCTTTGATTTTTGGTCATGGATGCTATCTGTTCAATGACGAAGTTAAAAACGTCATACGAAAAACCGTCATGGATGCTACTATTTCTACTAGTAAGCACGGTCTCAAAGCAAATAAATTTGTTGAAAAGAACTTATCACAGCCAGTGCCTAGGTCGCATCACCTTGTGCTATTCCAAAATTTACTTTTATATACCTTAATTTAACTTATTGATATAGAATAGTGAGTGCCAAGTTGAAATATATCAATAAAATGATGGCACATGATAAGATTGTGCCAATACAGAATGGGATCTGATGATGACAAAATGCTTAATAATAAATATAGGATCCATATTACATTTGTGCCAATACAGAATGTATTTATAAGTAATGTACAAGACAATACATGAATATAGAGCAATCCAAGGACTTAAATGGAATATGCAGAATAGAAATTATTCTAAACATATAAATAAATTAGGTCTGGGGGTTTTTCTATAAAAGAAAAGAGAGAGGCGGAGGGGGCGGGTGGAAACCCGAACCGCCGCCACCCTTCAGCCACAACGGGTAGGTGCCATTGTCGGCGCTTGTGTCGCCGCAGTGCGCTGTTGGCGCAGCCCAGTCAGGTCGATGCCGAGGCCGCCTCCTCATCCTATTCCTCTTCTCATGCATCCTTGCCCTCCCAGTGCACCGGCTTCGACGGCTGCCGTCCACCACAGGCCATTATGGCTTGGAGGAGTAGCTCGGTGCGGTTGAGCTCCATGAGCCGCGATAGATCCCCGACCGCTGGTCAATGGCCGTGATGTAGCCTAGGACACGTGCGAGTGAGGGCACCGCTGAGGAGGGCGGCGGCCACCGATGGCAGAGGAGCGGGCAGCGCCGCGGGCACCATCGCTCGTGGAGGGGTCGCAAGTGCCGATGGCACCACTGTTGGTGGAGGGGTGGGTGCCGTGGACGCCGTCCCTGTGGAATTGGTTGTAACGAGATGCCTATCCTGGCTATTGGCTCCATGTTAAATAGATGTTCTATGAACAGCCCCTAGCGTGGCTTACATGATCTTGTACAAGTCAACTATGTACTTGACTTACAAGTAAAGAACATACAACAAACTCTATCCTATAACACCGGAGCTAATCATTATCTCAACACCCCCCCCCCCTCAATCACAACTGGGTAGTTAATTTGAGATTGTTCTTAAAGAGAGCCGATTGTCGGGTCGCAAGTGGTTTGGTGAATCCATTAGCAACTTGATCTCTAGAGCAAATGAACGGAACATCCAACTGTTTCTGGTTAACCTGCTCTCTAACAAAATGATAGTCTATCTCAATGTGTTTTTTCCTCACCTGAAACACAGAATTCTCTGAGAGATACTTTGCGCCAATATTATCACACCACAAACAAGCAGCTGATGGATGAGGGATTCCCAATTCATTCAACAACTTGCGTACCCACATGATCTCAGTAGTTGCATTCGCCATAGCCTTGTATTCAGCCTCTATGCTAGAACGAGATACTTTTGCCTGCTTTCTTGCAAACAAGATTGCTTCCAATGAAGACAGCAAAACCTCTTGTAGATCTCCTATCATCAGGACATCCAGCCCAATCAGCATCAGAGAAAGCACTGACTAACATTGATGTGGATTTGCCAATCTTCAAGCCAAGTCGCAAAGAACTTTTGACATATCTGAGTATCCGTTTTACTCCCCCCCCACCCAATGCAGAGTGGTTGGTCAATGCAAAAATTGACATACCTTATTGACAAAAAAGGATAGATCCGGTCTAGTCAATGTAAGGTATTGGAGTCCACCCACTATGCTTCGATATCTTGTTGAATCCTCAGTTCCCAAAGGTTCTCCTTCCAGGGCTGAAAGTTTCTCTGTTGTCGAGAGAGGAGTAGAAAGTGGTTTACAGGCTTTCATGCCAACCCGTTCCAAAATACCAGTGGCATACCGTTCCTGTGTCAACAACAATTCTCCTTTTGGTCTCTGGACTTCTATGCCAACGAAATAGTGTAAATCTCCTAGATCCTTGATAGCAAATTCCTTCTCAAAGCCACGCAAGAGAGCAGAAACAATATCTTTAGAAGAGCCAGCTATGATTATGTCATCAACATATACTAACATAAAAATAGTATGCTTGCCTTTCTTGTAATAAAATAAGGACGTATCTGCTTTAGAGGGAATAAACCCTAGACTCTGAAGCTTGTTGCTAAATACCATGCTCGAGGCGCTTGTTTCAACCCATATAAGGCCTTGTCTAGTTTGCACAAATATAGTGGGGTGAGTGTATATCCTCATATCCTGGTGGCTAACTTATATACACTTCTTCTTCAAGAAACCCATGAAGAAATGCATTTTGTACATCCAACTGACTGACGAAGACACCATCCCCTGGATACTACAAGAGAAAGTATCAATCAAATGGTAGCTACCTTCACAACCGAACTAAAGGTAATTTAGTAGTCTATGCCATAACGTTGTTTGAACCCCTTTGAAACAAAACGGGCTTATATCTATCAATAGTGCCATCCACTTTACACTTGACCTTATAAACCCACTTGCAATCAATCACATTTTTCTGCTTCTGTGGTGGAACTAGATGCCAAGTCTTGTTCTTCATGAAAGCATCAAACTCAGCATCCATAGCTTGTTTCCAACACGGACTAGATAATGCGTCTTGAAGATTGCAAGGCTCTTCGGAAGCTATCACTGTATGTGCATAACGAATAGTGCCATCAGTGTAAAATTTGGGTTTATGAATACCTCTGGAGAGATGTGTCATCGGGTGAGAATTATCATAAGTAGCAGCAGAATCAGCATCAACATTAGTTGTAATCAAGATCGGCACAGAAGATCCAGCCGGCAGCGCCTGATCCACGACAGTCGACTGTTGAAGCTGCTCCCCCGCCAGCGGACCAGACGACGACGTGGGATCTTGATCCCCAACTAGAGACGGCGTCATGGCGATGTGGCGGCAGGGATAGATGGCACCCGAGGAGAAGTCGACCCCACCTACCTGACAGGAGGCGATCTAGAGGGCGATTCAGGTGCTGTCACCATAGGAGGATCAACCTCGTGTTCTGCACCTGCCGAGGCAATGTTCTGCATGAAATATCACCCAAAATTCGTACCAATTTCACCTACAAAACCTTGTGGAAGTTCTTGACAGTCATCTGCAGACTCACAAACAACATCAGTGGTAGGAGAAGATAGAGTCGAGTCACAACTATTGTCAACCCCAGTAGCATCAGAAGAGTTGTGAAGATGTGTTGGGAGCAAAAGAATTTCAGCCCGGAGTTGTGCGCCAGCATTGGGATGAAGAGATGCAAAAGGAAAAACAGTCTCATCAAAAACTATGTATCGCGAGATATAAACCCACCCTTCAGCAACATCCAAAAATTTAAATCCTTTGTGAAGATTACTATACCCAAGAAACACACAGTGTTTGAATCTAAATTGAAGTTTGCATGCGTTAAAGGAACGTAGATTTGGCCAGCAGGCACAACCAAAGGTTCTAAGGATGGAATAGTCTGGATTCTGATTAAAAAGAACTTGAAGAGGGGTTTTATGATCAAGAACTTTAGTTGGGAGACGATTGATGAGGTAGGTGGCTGTAACAAAGACTTGCTTGAGCAAGGAGAGATAACCCCATCTCAACTATGTGGTGATGTTTTCGTTCAGCGGAACCATTCTGCTGATGCGCATAAGGACAAGACACATGATGAGAGATGCCAACACGTTGGAAAAACGAGTTAAGTTTCTGATACTCGCCTCCCCAATCTGTCTGCATGGCAATGATTTTACGATTAAACATGCGCTCAACGAGATTCTGAAAATCATGAAAATGCTGAAACACTTCAGATTTATGACGAAGCAAATAAATCCATGTAAACTTGCTAAAGTCATCAATGAAACTAACATAAAAGGTGTTTTTGCCAATAGAAACCGGGGCAGCACCCCATACAACAGAGAAGACTAGTTTAAGCGGCGCACTAGACACACTAGTGGATCTCGGATAGGGTAGCTGATGGCTCTTGCCCTTCTGGTAAGCATCGCAGATGGACTCTTTATTGGACTCCTGGATGAACAGGAGGTTATTCTTACTAAGGACTTGATGAACAATAGAGGAAGATGGGTGGCTGATACGGCAATGCCACCGGGACGACGGGGGCTTCATGATGCCGTAGGCTTGTTTATTGACGCTAGACTTCAAAGGACAGAGCCAGCCTCGCATTACCCTTTATGCAGAACCTTCCTCATTGTTTGATCCTTAATCACGAAAAATGATGGACGAACTTCAAAGAAAACATGATTATCACGGGTAAGTTTATGGACTGAAACAAGATTCTTATTGTCTTTGGGAACATAGAGAACATTGTTGAGAGCTAGATCTCTACTGGGGGTACGAACAAGAGTGTGACCAATCTGATCGATCTCCATACCTGACCCGTTTGCAGCATGCACCTGACCACCACCATGATACTTGTCCCTCACGGTGAGCTTCTCCAGTTCTCCAGTGATATGATCAGTGGCTCCGGAGTCAGAGTACTAGTTGGTGTCGATGCCATACGAGGTGGTCGCCGATGATGCTGACTTGGCATCTGGAGCACCCATGAAAGAGGCATCGAAGCGTTCATAGCATCGCAACACCGTGTGCCCTTCCTTGCCGCACAATTGACAAGTGGGGTGCAGGGGCGCTCAGAAGAATCTGCACCTCCATGTCATCCTCCACGGCCGCGACCACGACCGCCGCAGCCACCACTGCCACAACCACCACGTGGCACCAGGTTTGCTGACGACCTGGAGCCATGTCCTTGAAGGATAGCATTGCATTGTTCAAAGGAAGACAAGTGAGTGAACATCTCACCAAGGGAGATTGCATCTGTTCTGGCCTAAATTGCCGACACCACAAGATTGTAGTCGGCGTCAAGTCCCGCAAGGATGTATGAGCCAAGATCTTCATTGTCAAGATGCTTGCCGGCAGATGCCATATCATCTGCAAGCGTCCTCATCTTGGAGAAGTACTTGGCGATGGTTGACGACCCCTTCTGCACAGTGGCAAGAGCCATGCGCATGTTGATGACACGAGCATGAGATTGAGAGGCGAACATTGCCTCGATCGCCTCGCAGATAGCAATAGTGGTGGGCAGCGTGGCCACCTACACGAGGATGTCCCGGGAAAGCGAGGATAGTAGATAGTTGAGTATTTGCTGATCCTTGGCGCCCAGGTCTCGTAGTCGGGATTGGGCACTTGCTCGTTCGCTTTTCACGAGACTTGGCGACAGTCACCAGCGGGATGGGAGTCGTCGACCGGAGGAAGTGTGCCACCTGCACATCTTAGAGGGCAGAGAGCACTTGAGCCTTCCAGAGCGAATGATTGTTCCTTGCAAGCTTCTCGGTGACAAGATACCTGAGAGAGGGAACAACGGAGGATGCGAAAGAAGTTGCCATGGATGATGCTGGTGAAGAACCAGGTTCTGATTACCATGTGAAATTGGTTGTAACGAGATGCCTATCCTGGCTCTTGTCCTGGCTCTTGGCTCCATGTTAAATAGATGTGCTAGGAACAGCCCCTAACGTGGCTTACATGATCTTGTACAACAAGTCAACTATCTACTTGACTTACAAGTAAAGAACATACAACAAACTATATCCTATAACACCGGAGCTAATCATTATCTCAACAGTCCCAGGTGGAGGAGGAGTGGTAGCCCATGGCGCCGCTGCTGACATCACTGCCACTTGCGGCTGTATAGGTGCCGAGGGTGCTATGTGCCTTTATTGTTGTAGAACAGCGATGCTCCTTGGTGTGCAACCATGGTTCCGATGATGTAACTTGGATCCAAGGTCATGTTACTTCCAACAAAAGTTGATGCGGTGTTTGCGACGGTGAAGGAACTGATGGAGGCTTGTCCATGGCCGCTTGGGGGGTTCGGCCGGGCCGAAGCCGGTGTTGACGGCGGTTGTCATTGCAGAGAAGAAACTACATCCATGGCGACCATGGAAGCGATTAGCACAGCCACGATGTGCGCGGAAACATACACAATCGATTGTTTCATCGTCGGCTGTGGAGGGGAAGAACAAGGAATCCTCCTTGTGTGCAGAGAAATGGAAATAGCATGGATCCATGCTTACCAGATGGAGTTTTAGGCCTCCTTGTCTCTTTCCTTTACCCATAGTCAATAGAGTATGCATGCTGATAACATGTCGAGAGTGAAAAGTGAGAGAGAATGAGAGGTGACAATAGTTGTAAGTGGTATTGATTCCATTAGAGGACCATTGTTTATATACATGCCCAAGGGGCCAAAGAAACCGAAGGGACAGGCCCATTCGCGGTTTGACCTTTCAATGATTAACAACATCATTAGTAACTAGGCAATTATGTAGGTACATTATTACAAACAAAGTTGGTATAAGTATCGGATGCGTATAGTTGCCTGTGCGTTAATTTGCAAGAATCTACGTTATTGAGTCGTGGATGGAGGGCTTGTCTGATTTGTAAATGGAATGGACTAAGCCCCACCTATCAATAACACAATGCGGACTAAACAAAAAATTTAGGTAGAAATATTACGAGCTTTTTTTTTTAGGAAACTGGAGGGGATTAGGATCCCCTATTGATTATATTATATATGTACAAAAGGAACAGAGTTTTACAACAGGCAACCTATAAGAAATAAAGAACGAAAGGAAAAAAATTGAGCCACTATCCAAAAAGGGCTATTCATTCATCTAACAAAGTTCTATGCTTTCTTTTAACCCAATGCATAAGCAACACGAGTTCCTTCTTGAAGACACTTCGGCAGTTCTGTTGATGGCTACAAGCCTTGGAAAATGAGATCATTTCTTGTGAGCCAAATACTTCAGCAAAAGTAGTATAACAATATTCATAAAATGTGGTGTATGTAACTGAGACTTGAAACTGTCAACTGCCAAGAAGATGTCTGCCTGGTGAGGTACTTGCAGGTCTACAAGTCCCCAGCAAGCAACATCAAAGGGGCAATGCAGAAAGAGATGCTCCAAAGTTTCCTCAGAGTTGTTAGTGAAGAGAGCGCAATCATAGGAGCGAAAAAATATTATTTTCCGCCTAAGAATGTTCCTTGTACTCAAGCTGTCTTTGAGTAAAATCCAAAAGAAAACCTTGTGCTTATTTTGACAGCTCGAATTCCATGTCCACTGAAAACTGTGATGTACTTGTGCATGACCAAGTTTCCTGTAAGCTTTACTTGAGGAGAAAAAGGGACGACTTTCCCAAATGTAACTTCACCAGTCCACATCAGTGCTCAGAGTTTGGTTAGTAAGAAGATTTTGCTACAAGCCCATTTGTGCAAAGGCTTCCTCTGAAAGTGGCAAATGGAACAACCGATGACCAGGTTCCAAACTTGCGGCCTTTTGGAAACTCAGCGATTTATTTTAGCAAAGGAGAAAAGCTCTAAGTAAGCTTGACTTTGCACTTGACCTCCCAAAAGGTCTGTCCAGAAAAAGCAAGTGGACCCATCCAGAAGCTTGAATTTGTCCAGAAGCTTGAGGTTATCTCTCCACCAGAAGGATCCTTTTCAAAGGTGACGAGGGAGTTTGCCATTCTGATAGTGTTTCTCCAAACAAGGTGTACCCATGTTGTATGTACCTTGTTGTAGAATTTGTGCAGATCTTTCAGTAGGAGAGTTTCATTCTGAGTTTTGGGATTAAGGACACCTAGGCCCCTCCTTCAGTTTCAGGGAGACAAACTATACTCCAGGCAGCCTTTGGGAGACCTTTTGCGTTGATTTCTGATCCTCTCCATAGGCAATGTTACGAGCTTTAGATATGGTATATAGATTAATAAATTGATCACTAATCTTCACAGCACGATGCGCGTAAAACGGCGTCCCCGTTGTACTGACCAGGACCTACTCGTTGCCCTGTAACTCGACTGTTCACCAATTAGTATTCCGCTCATATTCAATTGCACAAAAAAAAAGTTACACCCACTCCGACGAGTTACTTAGTACGCAAGTTTAGCAAAATAATTACTAGTTTATACGCGGCGGCTCTCTTTTTTCCGATCTGCGCACACGGCTTCAGCTACTTGGAGGGCGCGGAACGCTTGCAGACCAAGCTGCGTCGAACGCTGAACGAGCACGGGGAATAACGCGTGCCATAGCTTCCTCGGAATAAAGCACCCAGTTCCAGATCGAGCTGCCGGCCAGAGCAGGACACTTTCACTGTCACAGTGAAGTAGCTTGCACCACTGCGAGAGAGCCATGGCGTCCAACTCCAAGAGCCGGCGCCGGCGCAGGGACAACAACAAGCCCACCAAGAGCAAGAGGGCATTGGAGAAAGCGCCGCCGCAGGCCGCCGGGCCGACGAGCGTGCACGACGTCCCCGACCACCTCCTCGAGCTCGTCCTCCTCCGCCTCCGCTCCACGGCCTGCCTCCTGCGCGCCGCGGCCGCGTGCAGGCGGTGGCGCCGGGTGATCGCGGCCCCCGGGTTCCTCTCGCGCTCCCTCCACGCGCCCGGCGTCGCAGGCCACTACCACGCCTTCGACCCCGACTGGGTCGACTACGGGTCGCCGCCGGTGACGGGCAACCCGGTGTTCCTCCCCTCCCCGTCGCTCGCCGCCGTCGATGCCCGCCGCTTCGCCCTCGACGACGTCCTTCCGGACAGCGACAGCGGCTGGGCGCTCGCCGACAGCCGCGGCAGCCTCCTCCTCCTCTTCAAGAGAAGGACCGGCTGGGCCGCGCTCGCCAACAGCCGCAGCTTCCCTGACCTCGTCGTGTGCGAGCCCCTGACGCGGCGGTGCCAGGGCATCCTCCGCCCGGAACAAGCGACGTGCCTCGGCGTCTTCTTACTCGACGGCGGCCGCCGCGGCCGCATCAGCATGTCCGATTTCAGGGTCGTCGCCGTGCTGCACGAGGACCACGAGTCGGGGGACGAAGACCGCGCCATGCCGGTGGCGTGCGTGTTCTCCGCCGGGAGCGACTGCGGCGGCTGGCGCGTCCTGCCGAGCGCGTCCACAAGCAGCGCCGCCGTCAGCCTTCCGGGAGCGGTCGACTCCATAAGCTTCGCCGGTCGCGCGAACGGTTCTCTCTACTGGGCGATCGGAGGAGGGGAAGAAGACGGCGCCATGCTGGCCTTCGACGAGGCCGCCATGGAGTTCTCACGCGTCCCGTTCCTGACCGGCGACGACGGCAACGGCAGCTCGTACGACAGGTGGAGCTTCCGGGTCGTCGGCGGCGAGGACGGCGCGCCGCGCGTCGTCCGGATGGTACGCAACGAGCTCAGGGTCCACGCGCGACGCCGGGGCCGCAGCGACGGGGCGTGGGTGGTCGAGAGGGTCGTGCGGCTGCGGGAGGCCACCCTCGGGCTGCCGGGCCGCAGCGAGAGGTTCTTCCAGCGTAACGCCATGATCGTGGCGGCGCATCGGACGTACGTCCTCGTGACGCCGCAGGAGAAGACGTGGCTCTTCTCCGTCGACCTCGAGACGCTGCGGGTGGAGCGCGAGCACGAGAGGAATAAGTACGCCGGGCCGGCGTTCCCGTCCGAGCTGCCGTGGCCGCCGAGCTTAACGGCCAGTACGGATGAGCGCGGTAGGCGCAGGAGGTCATGCCGCTGACACGTTTGTAATTGATCACAAAAAGACTTGAGGAGTACTAATGTACTATATCGGTGGGCTGGACGGACAGGTGCACAGGTGCTTTGATTTCTGTTAGCCTGCTTTTCTTTTGAGAGGATTTCTGTTAGCCTGCTGGGCCGAGTGAGACTGGCCGTTTGATGGCCCAATAGCACGACGTGGGGTCGCGATCTGAAACTGAAAGCAATGTTCTTCCTGCTGAACATACGACACGTCCCACTCCATAGAAGCACACAGTACATTGAACAAAACTAATTAAAGGACTGCGGCAAACTGTCGTTAACTTCTACCGAAAGTCCGGTAATTAACCATTCGCAACTCCTTGCGCACTGTGCGTAGTATCCCATCGCTCCTTGATTGGCTTATTTTCCGCCGCCGGCATGTCTGGCGGCCGTGAACACCAGTGACAGCGTGCCATCCTAATTAATAACCACCGCCTGCGCGGCCCGGCGTGGACAGCTCAAATGTCAACCATACCAGTATACCACATGAGCCAAAGTACTCTACCATTCCACCGGACTTTTCCAAACCTCCCCGTTGTTTTGCATCTGCTTCCGTAAAAGTTTGAGCCTGCACTAGTAGGGAGCTTCCTCGATGCTGCCATCACACCCCCTCCCATTGGCACTGAATTAAGCAGCAGGCATTGGCGGCCATCACTTGTCTCCCTCGTCTCTAACACATCTATATCTTATCTTGCGGTGCTTACTAAACATACACATCAACTCTAGGTCGGACTTTATTTCAGAGAAGATTTTTAGAGCTTCATCATAGCACTGGACGTCAGCTACTCCCTCCATCCAATTTTAATAGATATATTTTAAAAATTCAAATATCCAAAAATGATAACTATATTTGCTATTAGCGGGTTGTGACAATAAATAGCACTAACGAGGAATTTTCAGTTAAAATATTGGAGAACCAACAAAAAATTTGTGTTGTATTTATTAAATTGATAAGCACACTTGGTGCCCTTGATTATTGTGTCATATGAAAATATATCTATCAAAACTGAAACTGGATGGAGGGAGTACTTTCATATACCCTGGAGGATATTTGTCTACCACTGATTCTATCAAATCCTTGACATTTGTTCCATCTGAATCCACAGCAATCTCAAAGCTAAAACATTAAATCCAACATGTTAGCACAAGGAATCCACCATGTAAGTAGAAATGCAAATTTGTAGGTGATGGAATGAAAATGATGATGCTAGGCTCAACCCCTCGAGCCTGTCACTGTGGTCGTCGTCTCTGTCAGTCACCTGCAAAGCTATCTGCTGCCTCGGTCGTCTGGATAGACTTGGTGCCATGGTTCGCGGTGCCCTGCTCGTGGCCCTAGCTGGCCCCATATGCGGTTTAGGGCAGCTCTAGACAGAATGTACGGAAGGGTCAAGAAGCAAAGCGAAATTCATTTTTGGGTCTAATGAGCAAGTTTAATAAAAAAGAGACAAAAAAACTAAACTAAATTTTTGTTAGGATCAGGAAACTATTTTTCTCTTAAAAATAAATAAATATTAATATCTCTCTTCCCACCTACTACTCTCTCTCTTTCCATACCGCTCACTTGCTTGTGGTTGTATGGGCTTACTACCTCTTTTTTCTTTGGAGATTGTGCAATGGTATCAACTGCTCCCTCCATCTCAAATTATTAGTTATTTTAGTTTTTCTAGATATACATTATGTCTAGAATTATGATTTATGCATCTAGAAAAGCCAAAATGACTAATAATTTAAAACGGAGTGAGTAAATACCCTTTTGTATGAACTCCATTTATTTATACCGCTTAGTTCAAATACAGTAACCTTGCCTGATTGAAAAATAGTTATGTAGCTATTTACTTATATATAAATAATCTTATTTGATTCGAGGCGCTTCAAAGTGAAATTCATATAATAGGTGTATTCTTGATATTTTGAATTTCTTCATTCCAAAATATAGGCTATTTTAGTTTTATTCTAAACTAAATCTCTTTATTTTGGTCAGCTTAGATAGGTATATTGACACCTACAATACCAAATAGATACAGTAACAAAATGTAGTTCAAGGTTGGTTTTAACGTTGTGGATGATGTATTTTCTAAACTAAATTAAATGTAGAAAAATTTGGAACAACACTTAATCAAATCATATTTTCGAACAAAGCCTCAAAGAATGCTTAACTAAACATTTATTACGAAACGTGTTCACTTGAAATTATGGACAATCACCACGTTGAGTTGTCAAGTACGCGTAATTGAAGTAACCAAGCCGCGCTAAAAATTAGTTCCAGAGGATCTTGAGAGCAGGTGAGACGCGTGCAATGACAACGAGTATTGCTGTTAGGAGTATTTATTTATATAACAAGGATTAAACCCAGCCCCGCTTTACTTCATCGACAAAAAAAAAAGATTAAACAAGGATGTGAAATCGGCATGGCCGACACGTTGTCCGTGCCCGGAAGCGAAGCGAGCCGCGCTCTCCGGACACGCATACACCACGTCCATAGACCAACCCCTCCTGCTGCCTGCATCAACCGGAAGACCGGGTCCACAGTTCGTGCAGTCCATGGACCAGGTCCACGGACGGAGGCCTGGACACCACGAGATGATGAGGCGAGGAAATGGGCCGGGTCGCTGTCGCGAGTGTGACCGCGGCTCTGCCTGGCTGCCTCCCCCTGCCCCCTTCTCCCCTCCTCGACTCCTGTGGCCAGGCCAGCACCCCAGAGACCGCCGGGAAGGGAAGGGAGGGCGGCAGGGCGCCGAATCGATCGGAGGAGCTCGGCGATTTGGTCAGTTCTGGCTCCTCTCTCTCTCGTTCTGCTCTCGGGCTGCCTAAAGAACCAATTTTGTGCGTGTTTCCTTTTCTTTTTATATTTTTATGAACAACCCTTGTGGAGAGGCGCCAAGAACTATGGTATGAGTGGTTTAGGTGGGACGTTTTTGGCTAAATTTGGAGTTATGATATTTTGTTGGGGGCAAGATTGAAGTGATAGGAGCTGCTGGCGGTGTATTTGGAGTTATCATTCCGTTAAAAAGAGATCTGTAGGGTTTTGTAGCAAGGTTGGCTCATCCTGCGTTTTTGGCACGAAATTCATATCAACCGTTTCTATTATATTGTGTGGTGTGATTACTACAACCTGAGTTCATTCTTATGGGTGAGCAATGGAATTCATCGTTGACTCTTTGAGTACAGGACATATGATTGGAGTATTTGCATTTCCTTTATATTCCTGAACCTGAATTATATTGGGAGTGCTTTGGTTCAGCTGGAGTTAATTTCAATAGCTTTAGCCCTTATTGCATATGATTGGAGTATTTGCATTTCCTTTATATTCCTGAACCTGAATTATATTGGGAGTGCTGGGGTTCAGCTGGAGTTAATTTCAATAGCTTTAGCCCTTATTGGTTGAAACCTTGTCGCTAGCGGTGATATACATTAGCTAACTGAATTATAGCAAAAAAAAAATATTTCCTTCCAAATCAGGGTTACAATCAGAACTGTTTGGAAACTTGCTGAAAGGATTAAACCCATATATCACGGCCTTCCACAGTTGTTGACTCCAATATCTGCCAATTACCGCTTAGCCTACTGCGCTGACATCTATTTTTGTATGGCACTTCAGTATATTCATTAATTACTCTGCTATCTCTGTATGTATGACAAAAGGTACATGAGAAATCCTTTGTTTCAAATTTGTAGCTTAGGCTGCCTCGATCTTCCATGAAGCAAGTGAAGTTACCTAGAATACAACTCAAAGTTCAGTAGATGATTGTGGACCAACATTTCAGCCATCTGTGCTTTTCACTAACATGGTGGCCAGTGGTTACTTCTGGTTAAAAAGATAGCGACTCATTATTGCATACAGATGGTTGGCCATAATGACGATGTTAGTGCCTTTTTGCCATAAGAACTGAGCTGGAAATTGATGATCCAAGTTATTGATGGAGCATGCTTGCTGTGATGATGTACATGAGCATGTTATAAATGTGACACATGGGGAAACTGCATCAACATCAACCAGTCATCAAGATATGTACAGTGACTCAGATGAACCACACCAGGAAGATAGGCCATCAACAAGCACTCGAACCCCATCATCACAGTCTTCTCCATCAACATCACCAACTGCATATAGCTCCAGAAATTTATCTTTTCCTAGAAGAGATAGTATATATGGTCATGGAAGGAGTCCTTGGAACTCTGGTTTATGGATCTCGTTTGAAATTGTCATGTATGTAGCTCAGGTTGCAGCTGCTATTGTCATCCTAATCTTTTCGAGACACGAGCATCCCCATGCTCCTTTGTTTGCATGGATAATTGGATATACAGTTGGCTGCATTGCTAGTCTTCCTCTTATTTATTGGCGCTATGTTCATCGGAACAGACCTTTGGACCAAGAACCTCAGCAGCCACCTACAACATATCCTACTTTGACTCCCTCTCAGTCATCAGAAGGACGCAATCATCGTAGCAGTGGTACTGTCTGGCATCTTGGATGTATAACAATTACTTGCCCAAGGTAAATTTTGGTCCACAACTCTTTCCAATTCGAATATCCTGATCTTAAAAGGTGTTCAATTACTATATATTACAAGACTTATTAGAAACCTGATGCAGATGTAGTGAACAAATTGTTAGTATAATTAAATTCATTGTTGTCGCCAGGGTGTCCAAGAATTAATTTATTTTGAGTGATCATTTAGTTTACACAGCATTATGTGTTAGTTAAGGAAAAGAAGATTTGAACAGAGTAGATTGCACTGTGAAGCATTATCTTGATGATTCGCAAAGGTCATAGTGACTGGTTATTTTGCCATAGATAGCTGTAGCATAATGAGATGTGTGTCCCATGTGGATGATACAGTGTGATCTGTGATGTATCGATTTGGTTTACGAGGTAGCATTGTCTCATTGTCTGGGGGGACAATATTTCATTTAATGTAGTGTGAGATTGTATGGTTAGTTTTAATATGCATTTCTATAGAAACTCTTTTTTTCCGCAGAACTGCTCCTTTGTATCGATTTGGTTTACAAGGTAGCATTGTCTCATTGTCTGAGGTGACAATATTTCATTTAATGTAGTGTGAGATTGTATGGTTAGTTTTAATATGCATTTCTATAGAAACTCTCTTTTTTTCCGCAGAACTGCTCCTTTTCTTTGCTTTTGTTTGTCCAATGGGTTAAACAAAATAATATTAATATGCTTCGTCAAATTGAGCCAAGGCATACAGCCAGACCTGAGTTTCAAATACATTTACCAATTTTAGAGTGCCACGGAGAGTCACTTCAAATTTAAAAACTAAACAGGCATAAGTTACAAGACATCATGTTTTGTTTTTTTTAAGCATGTGGTAAGTGCCACGGTCCATAGGGAGAATTCTACAGCACATTAATATATTCTTTAGTCATGTTTTGATTTATATTCACATCTTCTGGAACAATCTAAGACTTTCCTGTATTTTATTTATTGACCTAGAAATTTGTACTTCATAGCATCTAGCACGAACTATTTTCATGAACACCTTATCCTGTAGTATCATGATGTATGCTCATTGGGGTACTCTCCTGTTCTCTTTGGGGCAAAAACAGCAGAAAAAGTGTGTCAGCTGCAAAATGGCTTATTAGTTTTGCAGAATGTTGGACATTGTATATGTGTGTGTTGCGTGATGGGCCCTGGCGTGTGCTACGCCTGGGCCATGGCCGGCCATTGTGGCAAGGCCCGGATGATTAGGTCGGCAGGGTTTTGCCTTTAGGGTTTAGGCTTCCAGTCTATATATTTGTAACCCTTGTTTTGCCCTAATCAATCAATCAATTCCACGCAATCTCTATTGCTTTCACAGAAGAATGGTCCCTTTTGCTCTTGTGTTTGATTAGAATCATGTGTGTGGATTATGACATGTAGTGGACCTTGTAGGAGAATAAAATTGGTGGAATGATTGATTGTATTGCATTAAGCCCTTGGCCGGTATATATAGAGTACAGAGACTTGGGAGGCAAGGCAATCCATGGATACATATGGCAGTCTACGATACGATATCTAAACTACCAAATATACTCTAACATCCCCCCGCAGTCGTAGCGGGAGCATCGCAGACGATCAGACTGGAGAAGAGAAGCCAAAGGCTAACATCCACCCGCAGTCGTAGCGACCTCGCAATGCTGATGCTGCGACTGGAGTGGAAACCAACAAGGAGCTCATACAAGGCGGTAGCCCTTTGTGCCGATGTCGAGGTAGCCGAGCGTGAGGGCGGTGGAGCCATGGTCGAGGATGCTGTGCGGAAGATAGTTGTGGTCAACGTAGTAGTCAAGGTAGCCGATGTCGAGGCGTAGGAGGCCGGCTGAGTAGCGAGCCGAGGGGCTGGCCGAGTAACCAGTCGTGGACGCCAAGTGGCAGACCGAGTGGCTGGCCGAGGCAGTCGCACATGAAGCCGCGGGCGCATAGAGGCGCCAGGGTGATGACAGAGACGCGTCGAGGCAGTCGTCGTGGAAGGAGGCGATGCCGAGGTCGACGTGAGCAGGGCCGTCAAGGATGTAGACGAAAGGGGACGATGCAATCGAGGCAGACGAGGAGGGAACGAGAGGGTTGATGCCGAAGTCGATGCGGTCAAGACGCCTGAACCGAGACATTAGCTGGGTTTGCCAGACCCAGCAACGCGTCGGGGACGAAAGCACGCTCCAGTGTTGCCAGTACCGGGCGCACAAGGGAGAGGGCCCCAACCATGCGTCAGCGTCTGAGGGACCTGTAGAGGATGTCTTGGCGACGGTGGCGGTGCGCAGAGCGGCGGAGAAGAAGGTGCCGATGCAGCCCGCAGTTGTCGAAGGCGGCGCTGGCGACGTGGTTGTGCTGGACGAAGTAGAAGCAGTGTGGTAGCGGATGCAGGAACCCGAAAGCGAGCAGTCCGGGCGGAGCTAGCTGCCAAAAGGCAGCGGTCCTGACGCAAGGTAGCGCAGCGGTGGTAGCGCTCGATGTCGGCGAAGAACTCGAATAGCTTGACGAAGACCAAGCGTGCGATGCACGCAGTGACGTAGTCGTGGACGTTGTCACATACGTGGTCGAGGAGGACGGCGTGGACGGAGTCGATGACGTTGTCGGCGGCGGTGAAGATGCAGCGGCGAGTGGCGGCCAGGTGGCCGATCGTGGGCGCTGGGTGGCTAGCCTGGGCGCCGGATGATCGACCGAGTGGCCGAGTGACCAGAGGCAATGCTGCTGAAGAGCCGGCAGAAGGCACGGCGGTGCAGCAACAACCCTGTTGCTCGGAGAAGACGCGCGTAGTACTCGGTGATGCACATCTCCGGAGCCGGGTGGATCGTGCAGTCGGTTGTACGGACCGAGTATGCACGAGGCGGAGCGATGATGGAAGAAGTCGGCGGAGGCGTCCTGATCTGTGATGGCGATGAAGAACCGACGACGAAGACGTGCGGATGGGATGACCGAGAAGCGACGGGAAGGCATCCCCTCAGCATCGCGTACCCGATCAGGCCGCACAGTCGGAGATGTAGATGCCGGAGTAGATGCGAGCGATGTCGACGGGCGGTGGGCGACTCAATCTCGATCAGTGATCGAGTAAACCAAAAAAAGATACAACAGCAAAAACAGGATCCTCCAGGTGCATGTCACGGGGTACGCTTAGCACCATCGCTCACCCTTATCTCCTCCCAACGCCGGACTGCATCACCGACGGAGAGAGAGAACAGGGCATAGCGGCGGCTGTGACGGAAACGGCTGCGCAGCCACGGAGGGGCCGTGCGGCCTCAGCCCGCGATGGCAGCCAGCGACGACATGGCCGACTCCGCCCCCAGCGGCAGCACGGAGGGGCCGCGCGGCTCCAGCCGTCGAGCGGGCGCGAGGGGCAGGGACCCGGCAACGAGCGGAGCCCTGCCGGTGGCTCTGGACGACGCGCGAGGTGGAGCTCCCTCCCGGCGACAAGCGGCGGCCAATCCCCGCGCGGACGTGGTGGAGATGAGCAGATCCACCTCACAACAACGACACTCCGGATCTGGCTGTCTCCATGGCGGCTTAGGGTCGGGGCGTGGCTGTGCCCGGCCGCCGCCACGGCAGCACTGGACGAGGCGATGGCCATCTGCCTCCACACGACGAAGATGAGATGGCTACAGCCCGGCGAGGCGGCGACGATGAACGCCCGAGGAGGAGATCTCGATATGCTACTGGACGACGACGATGGTGTCGGGCGGATCAATAGGATCCGCCGCCTAAACAGGGGCGCGGCCCCCGGCGGAGATCCTCATGGGTGATCTCCCCGGGGGTGCGCTAGAAGGTCGGCGAGGGGGCGCGAAGGTCGCGCATGATGGAGGACTGCTGACCGGCGGCGCGAAGGAGAAGAGGCACCGAGCAGCGGAAGCTTTAGGGGTTGTGCCCTAGATCGAAACCTAAACTCGTGATACCATGTAGGAGAATAGAATTGGTGGAAGGATTGATTGTATTGCATTGAGCCCTTGGCCGGTATATATAGAGTACAGAGACTTGGGAGGCAAGGCAATCCATGGATACATATGGCAGTCTACGATACGATATCTAAACTACCAAATATACTCTAACAGACCTGAACATTGGTTTTTTTATAGCTTGTTGAATAATTGAGTGGCCCAATATGTTAGTTTTATGTTACATTGAAAAAACATTATTGTCTGAACTCAGAAGTTTATTATGCATCACAGGCTTAGCGTACTGGCTTATCATTTCAAGACAGCGGTCGACTGTTTCTTTGCTGTATGGTTTGTTGTTGGAAATGTGTGGATTTTTGGTGGGCGCAGTATTTCATCTGATGCTCAAGACGCTCCCAATATGTACAGGTACCTGCATTGTTCTCTGTTTCTTTCATAGTCTGTTGAATTCGCACCTGACTTTGGTCTCTCGTTAGGCTATGTTTGGCATTCCTTGCACTTAGCTGTGTTGGGTATGCCATTCCTTTTATCATGTGTGCAGCAATTTGCTGCTGCTTTCCATGCTTGATATCTGTTTTGCGTCTTCAAGAAGATTTGGGTCAAACTAGAGGAGCTACTCAAGAGCTTATAGATGCATTGCCAACCTACAAATTCAAACCAAAACGAAACAAAAACTGGGGGATTGACCATGCTTCAAGCTCAGAGAATCTTGATGAGGGTGGCATACTGGGCCCAGGAACTAAGAAGGAAAGAGTTGTTTCAGCTGAAGACGCTGTGAGTATTTTTCACATCCTTTTCTTGCCTTACAATATTTTTTCTCGAACACGTTGCCTTACATTTCCAACCTGAAATTGAAGGGTTTGCTTATCTTTGGATCTGTGAGATTTTAACATCTCTATTCCGCACAAACAAAGCATATCCTTCTGATGCTGTTTGTTGAAATGTTATCTAGAGATGCAATAATATTTACTATCATTCTCAAAAATAATATAGTTCTCTTAAGTGCTCTAGGTGAATGTTCCTGATCTCTGAGTAATACCTTGCACTACTCTGTTATTGAATTATTCTGATATCTGTATACTATTCTGCTCACTTTACATTATAGGTTTTAATGACAATAGAAGTTCACTTGTATTTCCATTCACTACCACAAGTGAATGAAAGAGATTAAGTGGTTCTTGCATGTCATTTGCTAGCAGCTACTGCCATTTATCACTATTTTCTGACTTGTGGCATCTTGGTCTGTCATCTGTGCACACGACACAAGTGTCGACTAATATTGAGAAACAGAAGTAGCATATAGTTATGCTGTCACGCATGCTTTCATGTTTCAACTATATTCCATAGCATTGACATTTCAAACAACTGGGCACTCTCTTAGATCAATCCATGCTGTGTTCTGTATTCTCTTCTCATTCATTATTTTGTTAGTGAGCTGCCTCATGAATTCATAATGAATTGTCACAAGCCACTGGATACTAAGTTGCCCAAATACCCAAACCCTACCCTTACCATATCTATTTTCATAATTCAGTAACATAGTACCGTCTCTTTCACAGTATGGTGACTGTGAAGTCTACTGATATTGATGCAGGTGTGCTGCATCTGTCTAACCAAGTATGGCGATGATGATGAGCTCCGTGAGCTTCCTTGCACACACTTCTTTCATGTGCAATGCGTCGATAAATGGCTCAAGATAAACGCAGTATGCCCGCTCTGCAAGACAGAGATTGGGGGTGTGGTTCGATCCTTTCTCGGCTTGCCCTTTGGCCACCGACGTGTTGATAGGATGGCAGGAAGAGGTGTAGCTAGCTCGAGATTCAGTGTATAGAAGATGTTTTGTTTCTATGACATCCTCTCTTACACAAAAAAGAGCCATGCTCTCGGCGTTGCAATGGTTTGATTGATTGTCAAGGAAAGTGCTGAACTGCACTCAGCGTGCTTGACTTCATGACACTGACTCCAGATGGAGAGACCTGGTGCTTGTGAAGGCAAGTTTTCGTAGTACTGTGGAGGTGCTGTTATATTCTGATGTAAGATTTTTAACCAAGGACGTAAATAAGAAACACGAAGTTCACTTGTCAGGTGTACATTGCAAGGAACTTCACAGGTGTTTAGCATCGATCTCGGTGTTCCTTGCCAATTCTGTGATTTTCTCTATGCTCGCACAGTGCACCGCGTGCTTGGTGAAATGTGAGGCGACAGGTTACATCGAAGCAATCACCTCTCCATTGTCTGTATCTCTGTTGCTTCAGACGTTTTGTTTATGATGATGGGCCAAGTTTTTGTCGGGATTCCGAAAATATATGGAAGAGTTAAATACACCAGCGGCCTTCGAACTTGTCTTCAGGTGCCATTTAGATCCACGAACTTGTAAAATTAAAATCTGGCACCCTGAACTTGTTAAGTTGTGCCACTTAGATCCATAACTAAGTTGTGCCACTTAGATCCATAACGCTTCAAGAGGTATGAATATATGCAAAAAAATCTCTTGAGTTTTATCATCTTTTATATATACATCCTTCTCGTCTCTTTCATCTCTCTCTCCTCCCCCACAAGCGCCGTTGCTGCCGCCAGGAGCGCCGCCGCGGGAAGAAGGTGCACTTCCTCCCTTCCTCGCCGGCGCCTCGAGCTCCGCCGCGCCAAGCTCGGGCGGATCTGGGCGCTTCCACTTCCTCCCCGGCGCCTCCATGCCGCGCCGCCCCCTCCCTCCTCCCTCCGCCGCACCGAGCTCGTCCCACCTCCCTCCTCCGTGCCGGTGCACCCCTCCTCGCGGTGGAGGCCATGGCGTGGCGGCGGGCATGGCGGAGCTCGTGGTGGTGGCGCGCCGCCCCCTCCTTCCTCCCTCCTCCTCATCCTCCTCTTCCTCCACCCTCCGCCGCACTGAGCTCGTCCCGCATCCCTCCTCCCGTGCGCTGCTCCACACCCCGCACGCGCCCACGGCCGCGAGTCCCCCGGGGGCGTGGGCCCGCCTCGCCGCTACCTCGTCCTCGCTCCCATCCGCGGTGCCCGCGGCGCAGCTCCGAGCAGATCCGGACGGCGGGGCAGGACCGGCGGCGAGCAGGGCCGGCTTGAGCTCCTCCCTCCTCCGGCGCGGCTTCCTCCGAGCAGCGACGACGAGTGGCAGCGGGACCCCGAGCCCACTCCCTCGCCGGCGCCCCTCCCTCCCTCCTCCCTCCTACTCCTCGCCGGAGCTCGAGCGGATCTGGGCATCCCCCCGCCTCCTCTCCAGAGCACACGCGGGCCGGTGGGGCGAAGCGGCGGCGGCTCTCTCCGGGGGCGGCAGTTGGGGATGGCGTGTTGAGGCCGTGGGCAAATTTGGAGAGTTTTTTTGCATATATTCATGCCACGTGACGCCACGCCAGGAGTTATGAACCTAAGTGGCACAACTTAACAAGTTCAGGATGCCAGATTTTGATTTTGCGAGTTCGTAGACATAAGTAGCACCTGGGGACAAGTTCGAGGGTCGCCCGTGTATTTAACTCTATATGGAATGCTACTTTGTTCGGGACAGCTCATGACTGGAATGTGGAGAGGAGGTCGGCACGGCACCGTGGTCAATCGAGCGCCTTGTCGAGACTCGAGATGCTCGACTGGAAGCGGCCTGATGAGCAGGAGGTACGGCGGTGCGCCGCCGAGGTCGTGTCCAAGCGCGCGCTCCAGGTGGTCAAGATGTCAGTGTCCATGATGGGTAGGGGCAGCACGGGCAAGGCGCTCCGGCACTAATCTCAATCAGTAATGTTTGGTTTATATGTTTATTAGAATATTTGGATTAGAAAATGTGACTTGTTATTTGTTTATGCATAGGATTATTTTTGTCCTTTTGTGATTATTGAAGATTTTGTTTTATATGCTTTGAGGCTGATTAGTTTTATACGTTTTGCAGGATCTTTTCGGGTTGACGAGACCAACGCGACAGCCAGTGTGCTATGTGGTTGTAATATCCTACTCATTACTCATGTATCGTGAGCTCATATTAATAAGTAGCCTTATTTTCCTAAATATCTACGGATTTGATTATACTGTTTAAATTTCTATTCGTCTCCCTAAGCAATTCCACTTGAAGGGAACACTTCTCTACGGTCACGATATTTTGTTAGATGTCACACAGATGTTTAAACGAGAATTAGCGAATAGGATAGGAGATCCTTAGGGCAGAAACTTTAATCACACAACCAAATAGCGGATATAGGAAATGTAAAGGAAAGCTACTTTATTAAAATAAATAAATAAGTTTACATATAGCCCCACTCCCCCCCTAAAAAAAATTTGAAGAAAGAGGGAAAGGTTACCTTCCAGAGGATGTGTTACAACGGGATTTGTGGCTAATCTACAGGGATTTTATTGACTACAGACTTTGCAGGTTTCTTCGCTACGGGGTTCTGGCTTCTCCTCTGCGTTTCGTGCAGCAACACCTCCTTTTATAGTGTCGCGGAGAACACTCCTATCTTCGTTGATCGTATATATATTCTTTGCTGATCCTTATTGTTGAGGTATTGCGCAGGCTGCAGTATAGGACTAACTTGAGTTGTTAGCCTGCAGATGGATTCTCTTTGAATGGCACAAGTTACTGACCACATGGGCTCTTCTTGACAACACAACATCCTAACTGCGTCCATGCAAAGCTTAAGTGGTGCCGTTGGTACCGTTTGCTATATCACATGCTGATGATTTTGTTTTGATTCTATTTTTTATTTCAACTATTTACTAGCGTGGATATTGTGGATGATGCGGAAAATTTTTGGATTTTTGTTGGGATATGTCTTCTCACTCTTATGTTGCTCTTGAATGCAGACTTGTAATCAATACCTAACCATGGAATTATACTTGCCAAATAGGGGCATTTGCTCACCATGATAGCGACGAGAATGCCTAAGAGTCCGAGTGGCAAATGAGGTGGAGGATAACAGTGCGGAGAATAGCCACAAACATTGTGATATATAGTAAGAGTGTTTGGTCAGGAGTAGGCAGAGAGAGGATGTGTACTATCATTATTACAATATACTCTCTACGTTCCAAATTATAGAGTGTTTTAGCAAATCTACATACATAGTTTTTCTATGCACCTAGATAACACAATATCTACATATGCCAAAACAACATATAATTTGGAATGGAGGAAGTACATATACCCATCATGATTAAAATTGCAATTGAAAATTTCAATGTGACATTATCTCTTTTTTCAGTTTTTCTTAAATATAGTTCCATTTCTCAAGGATGAGACGCACATCTTTGTTGTGCTCCGATGATCCAATATAACGTGCTAGTGAATAGACTACTCCATAAAGATCGGCTTCTTTAGTTGAACTCTTGAAGAAGGGAATGAGCCATTGCAAGTGCTACAACAGGTGGAGTTTATCTAGGTTAAATGAAATTTGAGTGAAGTGGTGCATATGTTGGTATATTTAGCTAGAAGAAAAGTCGTTCTTACAACAGTCCCATTCAAAACAAAAAAACTTCATACAACATTGTGGTTGAGGCAAGTTTCTCAATGATTGTCCAAACTTGTAGAACTTGATCGTAACTTATTTCCTAACTAAGAAAAATAAAGCTCTCGTCTATACAAAAACAAAAGATCAGACAACTCTGTAAAAAAAAAACTTGGCTCATGATGACTTCACTTGCAAAGACAGGGCACCGTCGTTCAATTGGTCTACCTTTATTAGGTTTAAAACGGAAAAAAGATATTGACAATTATTATATAGCAGCACTTGGACGAATATATAGTCCATGTGACCATCATGTACCATGACGCCAAAAAAAGTGCATCCTAATAATAATCTAGTCTCTAGACTCACGGGATCACGCCATTTGGACTAATTAACAAACTGGCCGTATCGATGCTCCAAAGAAGCTTGTAGATTTGGAGTGGAATCTGCCCTAAAAGAAGATTGGAGGAATGGAATAATAATCTGCCATTGAAATTTGTTATGTACCCATACCTATGTGACTGCATGTGCCTCGCTACCAATGGTCCAAGCATAGATAAATGTGCAACACTGTAACCCATTCTATTGCACTAGTATTGTGGTATGAGCCCTTGTAATTCTAATTTATGGGATGAGGGGGAGTTGGTGAGTGATGCTGATAATGCTTACCTTACCAGACCTTTCTCTGTGGAAGAAATCAAATTTGCCCTTTTCTGAATGGAGAAGAACAAGGCTGCAGGGCCTGACAGTTATCCAGTGGAATTTTTCCAAGGGTGTTGGGAGATTGTGAAACATGACATTTTAGAATTATTTCAAGACTTTTGGGATGGAAGACTAAATGTGAGTAGGCTGAATTATGGGATAATTACTCTCCTACCAAAGGTGATGGATGCGGAGAAAATTCAACAGTATAGGTGTCGTGGTGCTGCAAACCATAGCCGGGTGGCGGAAGGCACCCGCCCTAGCCCAGAGGGTGTGAACTCGGGAGTTAGCTAGTCTTAGTTCGATCTCACTCAAGAACACGATGAACACCGCAAGATTTAGAGTGGCTCGGGCCGCCGGAGCGTAATACCCTACGTCCACTGTGTGTTGTATTGCCCTCCCACGAGAGTGAGAGAGTTCGCGAGAGCTTGTGTGTCTGGAGAGCTTGTAGTGCGCAGCGAGCGCCTCCCTTTTATATCTCAAGGGAGGCGCGTACATGGCTGTTGGGTCCCCGACAAGTGGGCCCAACAATGTAGTATAAACTAACATACTGTTCATACATCATGGCGTCGCAGGCAACGGAGATCCCTCTCCTGGAATTCCTTGCCTGCTCCTAGAGTCCCTCGTTCATCATGTCCAGGCGCTGTCTTGTCGGGACGATGCCAGGCGTAGCTAGTGGCGTCGCCTGCCACGTAGCTGAACGGGCTGTGTAGCTTGCGGCGTAGGCGGCATGATGGAAAAGTGCCGTGCCGTCGTATCCATTTAATGCTGCAGACGGGCTCTGCGCGGGTGCGGCACAGGCGGCTGCACTGTGCACCTTGGTAATACGCGGTGCACAGTGAGGCCTGACAAAGGCTGTCCCGCATGCCGCGGCGATAGAGCACGCCTCAACCACCCGCATTAAATGCGGTGGGTGGGCGAGTCTCCTAGCGGTGGACTCGCACACGAGCCCGCGCCCGTGCCTCCGGGACACGTGGCGGCTCCGGACCCCCACGTGGTAAGGGGGGTCCGGATGGACGCAGGAGGTCCCGGACCCCTATGGGGGGTCCAAGGCCTCGGCTGTCAGCCCGGAGATTCCCTTCCTTAGAGACACGTGGCGTCTCCGGACCCATCCCCAGGCAGGGAACGGGTCCGGGGCCGTTGGCCTGGTGAGGAAAGAGCCTGACCCGTGGGGCCTGGCTACTCCGTCCTTTGCGCGCAGTTACGGATAACTACGAGAGTCCTGCCTTGCTGCAGTAAGAGTGGGTATCCCTGCTACAGGGTACCGACAATAGGCCAATTTGCCTTTTGAATTGTTTGTACAAATGGATCACAAAAACCGCTGGAACATGTAGCTTAGAAGCTAATTCTGCCTTCCTAATCAGCTTTCATGAAGAAAAGAAATATCATGCCTAGTGTGATGGCTCTGCATGAGACCAAAAGAAAAAATGAAACCAGAGTTGTTCTCAAATTGGACTTCGAAAAAGCTTATGATAAGGGGTGTTGGGGATTTCTGTTTGATACTCTGGAAATGAGAGGTTTTAACAAAAAGTGGTGTGACTGGATAAAACAAGTGGTTACTGGTGGCACTGTCTGTGTTGAAATAAATAATACAATGGGGCCCTATTTCTGAGATATAAAGGAGTGAGACAAGGCGATCCATTATCTCCTATCCTCTTTAACTTTGTTGCTGACTGCTTATCCAGAATGTTTAGGAAAGCACAAAGAAATAACCTCATTTGTGGTCTCGCTGATAATTTGATTGAAAAAGGTGTGGTCGCTTTGCAATATGCAGATGACACCATTGTCAGCCTCAAAGATGATTTGGAAGTGACCAGAAACATGAAACTCCTCCTATATCTATATGAGATGATGTCAGGCCTCAGGATTAACTTTGCTAAAAGTGAGGTCATCTTGATTAATGGGGATGAAGGCAAGTGCCTCCAATACGCTGAGTTATTCAACTGTCAGATTGGTTATTTTTCTATTATGTACCTTGGTGTTGTAATTGGTTATTTTCCTATTATGTACCTTGGTGTTGTAAGTCCTTGCAGGCTCCATGTCAGAGACTGGTTGCCTCTAGTGGAGAAAAATGAGAAAAAAACTTGAAATATGGAAAGGTATCTCACTTTCTATTGCAGGAAAAACAACTCTGATCAACTCCAGTCTTTCTAGTATCTTTATCTACTATATGTCCATGTATCTCCTTCCTAAAACTATTGTGGACACCTTGGACAAACAAAGAAGAAAATTCTTTTGGTAGGGTGGGGGATGAAAAAGAAATATCATCTGATGAAATGGGGGACCATCTGTAAAAGCAAAGTGAAAGGTAGACTTGGAGTCAAAGATATCTCTAAAATGAACATTAGTCTCTTGTGCAAATGATGCTGAAAATTAGAAGTAGAAGATGGGCTTTGGCAAGAGCTGCTTGTAAAGAAGTATTTGAAAGGCAACCCCCATTAGTGTTGTGAAACACAAACTTGATGACTCTCCCATTTGGACTGACCTACTAAAATCAGATAGGTGTATCTGGGGGTAGAGTTATTCTTGTCATGAATGGGAAAAGAACTCTATTTTGGAAGGATGTGTGGCTGAAAGATAAACCTCTTTGGAGGCTTTACCCTGTTCTTTATGAGTGGTCATGATAAAACCATTTTAGTAAATAATGTGCTATAAAGAAATGGACATTTGAATTTTGATAGGTGGTTACCTCCTGCTTTCTTTGAAGCATGGATGGGTGTGCTAGATGCAACCTTTTCTTTTTATTTTGAAAATCAAAATGATAAAATTAGTTGGAAGTGGGGCAGTAAAAAAGCTTTCACCACCAAAAACGTTTATGATCATCTAACAAGTGGTCAGGCTAGAGCTTATTTTGATCACATTTGGAAAGCAAAAATCCCTTGTAAAATCAAAGTCTTCACATGGTTGTTGGAGAAAGGCACTATTTTGACCAAGGATGATATGGTGAAAAGAAAATGGTGTGTGACCCCTCTTTGTGTCTTCTGTGATCAGCTGGAAATGGTTGACCATCTATTCTTTCAGTGCCATGTAGTAAGATGCATTAGGGGGATGGCTGCCTACTGGGGAGAGTCGTTTATCATTTTCGATTTGCTGCCATCCGCTGGGCAATTTGGAAATGCAGAAATAAAGCAATCTTCGACAGTAAGAACAATCGACATCTGGCTGAAATTCTAATACATGCTTGTGCATTTATGAATTATTGGGCAAGACTCTGCAAGGATGAGATTCAGAGAAAGGGAGCTACTGGAAAGGTCAAGAACCTGCTCACTTATGCTCACCATGTGATGTGCTGGTGCAGCAAGCCATTTCGGCGGCGGCGATGCTCCCTGCAGCCCAAGCACCTCCAGCTGAGGAGGAGGAAGATTGGAGATGGTGTCTGGGGGGTTTGATCATCCTACCTAGGATTGGTGTCCGTCGGTTTGGCGCGCTTTATCTCTTTTTGTTTGATTGGGATGTAAACCGTTGCAGTTGCGTTTATTTCTAAACTTTTCTCTACCTAGGAAGCCTAGTGTTAGAGTTACTCCTGCTAAACTTTCTAGCTTGAAAGTCAGGTTAGAAAGCTTGAGCAATCCCCCTCATCTTTATCTTCTTAATACTCTTCTGCTAACACCCTCCTTTGTTAGGGTTAAAATGATGTAATTTTGTTTCGAAAAAATAAAAAGTTGATTAAGACGATTAGAGGGTACAAAGTACAATATTTTTCTAAGCAACGATGTGGTTAAGGTAGCTTTATTTACCACCAACTTCTCCAAAAATCTAAAGTAAAATACAATAAACTTTAATACAAGAAAAATAACTCCGACAAATTTCATTGTCTTTATCCATGTATAGTGTAAAATACTGGTAGATAATCTAAACTTAAATAAGATTTAAGTGAAACATGACTAAATTTGAAAATATGTCTCTCCCTATCGCTACAAATAACTATAAGAGGTAATGTCACTTTAAAACTATTCTCTCTTCTATAGCTACAAATAATCATTATTGTTTGGTGTAAAAATAAATCATATTCTTTTCTTCAGTTTTCAACAGATGAAAAAGCAAAAACTACATAAATTTGCTCTAAAATGCTTAACCATTTGAATTCTAAACAAAAATAAACAACTAATATGCTGGTAGATACTTAGTACCTCCATTATTAAACGTTTATTATGCTCCGGAGCAACTGAAACAAATAAGATTGGAAATTCAAATATCTATGCTGCCACTAGATAAGACATCTTCTCTAGGAACCACCATTCTAAAGACTACGAATAACCGAGCCGGATGACATTTCTCTCACATCCCATAATTTCCCCCTTCTTTCTTCATAATAACTCTACTATGTTAGCAAATTTAATGCTCATGACACTCCTACAATACTTTTATTGAGATTGGCCTAAGGCCAGCCTGATTGAGAGTGTCATTGCACAGTTACTAAGACTGTAAACTAGGTAACCGACACTACAAAAAATCTGTTGATCCATGACGATTGAATTTCGTCACAGATCACTGAAAAACCGTCATAAAACAGTATCTATGACGATCTCAAATAACGTCATGTATTGAGCGTCACAGATCACACCTCGTGACGTTCCTTAAATTTTCGTCATAGATTGCTTGATCCATGACGTTTTAAAAACCGTCATGGAATGTCCCCGGGCCCCCGAAGCCCAACCCAAGCCCGTTTTCTATGACGAAAATTAACATCACGAACAGTATAATTTTCGTCACAGATTTAATTGCCATGTCACACAATGGTGACATGAAGAATGACGTGGCTGTTGACTTGACGATGACGTGGATAGCAATGATGACATGGCTGCTAACATGGCAATGATGTGGACAGTGATGTGGCAAGTGACATCAGCAGCACAGCCCACAAGTGGATGGGCCCAATTCATAGTGGGCCACCAAATTGGGCCTAATTTCAATCCTTTTATTAGAATAGTCATTACAGCCCAGAATATATATACTAAAATTGTAAGACCATTTACCACATCATCAAATTAAATACAATATCGTATGATTTACATTGAGAAGCACCTCAAAATTTACATGCAAGTTACATTCATCTTGCATCAAAAGCAACACTAGAAACAAAAACATCAAATATTCCAGCATTTGCCTTCAAATTTCCAATCTCTTCTCACTGTTTGTTCCTTCTACCATTTCATCCTAACATGAAAAGAGCACATTGTCAAATATTAATTAGAGGACAATATTTGTATTTGTGATGGAAACTACTGAAACTAGCAGAAATTCACATTGACAAATATTAATCAGAGGGATATTTGTGATGGAAATTACTGATACTAGCACGAACTGGTTCAATTATAACAGTGGAATTAATGTTGTAGACTTAATTAAAATACTACGCTCGACAATTGACACAAGTGATAAAAAGTAATCAATTAGGACATGCAAACCAAATGTTCTAGCACCAAATGAGACCAGCTACACAGGGTACTGCTGCATCTATAAATAATCAGAGCTCTGTTCAATCAAGCATGCATGACAGGATGAGCATCGCAATTAAATTGACTACAAACCAGTAGCAGTGTAGTCTTTTCTTTGTGTTAAAAGCTAAGTGTGGCACTAGGAATTATGTGGCACTGAATTGAACAATGAGCAATCAGACTACTCAAATTGATAAGGCGTTTCAAAGACATTGCAATCAAATTGTTGGACTACTGCTCACCTAAAAGTAGAGTCTGGGCTGTTTCCTGGGCTTCTGCACCACGCCAAAACAATTACGTGTATCCAAGAGAAGAAGAGAAGAAGTTGCAGGCACTGACAGCTAGTTGAAAGCGAACTGAGCTGCTAAAAAATCAAGCAAAGCAACTTCCAAGACAACATAATTAACCAAAAACAACAAAAGATAGGTTTCATCAAGAATATGAACCAGCAGCAGCAAAGTTTGGTTGAAGTTCAACCTAACAAACCAACAAAATTTTGTAGCAGCAAAGTTTGGTTCCTGCCAAAGATAGTTCCCCCAAAAGCTAACAGACCACGTAGCAGCAGCTCAACTTTCTTCTCCAACTCATCTTGCTTCTTCCGATTCTCCTCTTGATATTTGATCCTTGTTTGTTTTGTTTCCTGGACTTGCTGTGACAAATCAAAGCAGTTACAATCCTGTGATTAAGAAATAGAATAACCAAGATTTGGCATTAGCCTGCAGCTATTTCGAGCAACAGAAATAAGTTACCTACCACCAGATAGCGTTAATCAAGTAAGAAGCAGCACCAGTTAGCTAACAAGTCAGGGGATCTATGGTGCCTTGCAATGATAGCCTTCATTGTTTCTCAGTATAAATAAACAACCAATATTGAGCTGCACTTTATTTGTTTGCTACTGCTGCCATCGACCAAAAAGAAGAAAGACAAGTAAGTAGAGCTGAAAATAAGTTGTTTACCTTGCTGCAGCTGCTGCTTACAGCTTGCTACTGTCGGACAGAGAGAGAAAAACGAACAGAGAAAAAGCCAAAATACTAATCCATTGAAAGGTCAGGGCAAGATTGGATCATGTACTGTTGTTGGCCTGTGGCAATCAAAACAGACCAGCCAGGCTCTAGCAGCAGCAAATCAATAAGCAAAGGAAAACAACGCTGCTGCTCTGAATTGCCGACTAATGAATCGCAAATAAAACAGCAGAGAACCGAGAGCTGAGGCAGCGAACAAGAAAGAAGGCCGAGCTGAGCATAAAAGCACAAAACACCAGCTGCAGAGGCAGGCACACAAGAAGAAATTAGATCACAGTAAGCTATGGTGCCACTTGAGGATAAGACAAGGTAGAAACAGGTAGCTACGGGGACACATAATGAATTTTCTTGGAGCTACAGACCCAAAATCAAAGCACGGAGATCCAACGAAACAGAATCACTGACGGAACCAAATCACAGGCACAGAGAACAAAAGACTAACAGGCACAGAGAACAAAAGACTAAATAGATCGAGTTACTGCTGCTGTAACAACAAGTCAGATCTCGAGACCTGCTCCACAACCAGATCTTGAGTGGCTAGCATCTCCTGCCTGCAGAGACGAGCATCTCCTGCTCCCCGACGCTGCCTCTTCCCCTGCTGCCGCAGTGAGCCGTGGTGACCGGCGCAAGGCAGAGCTAGCCCTCTTGTGCCCCAACGCCCAGGCATCGGCACGCTCGCACTCCGGCTTGTAACTCGGCGCCCGCCGCTCGCTGTGCTGCTACGGCCGCTGCCCCGCCGGATCTGAGGGATGGAGAGAGCACCATGCTTGAGGAGAGCGGCGCGGATCTGAGGAACAGATGAAGAGAGAGAGGCTGCATGCGGTGGCTGCGGCCGCGCATGAGAGAGGAGGCGGGTAAGGGAATGGAAGGGTTAGGGTTTCAGTTGAGCGCGATTTTATACAATGCGATTGCAATCAGAGCCATCAGATCAATAATGGACGGCTAAGAATAGTTGGACCAGTTGGGCCGACTGGGCCTTATTTCATTCTTTCTCTGTTTAATGATTTATTTTTTCTTTCTTATTTTATGGCACCATTGTGAAGTAACACACACAAATAATTATTTTATATACATCATTATATTTTTTTTATATGTAATAGAATACATATAAGATTTCTTTTAGAAGTTTCAAAAATTTTGGAACTGATTTATTATTTTAATATGTTAAATAAATTTTTACATGGCTACTAAAATTAATTTCAAATTGAACTATATGTGCCTCCAATAAACTTAAATAATTGCACAAAAATTATCTTTAGGCTTCTATGTTCCATTGTATACCATGGCCAGGAGATAAGTGAAAAAACCTATTGCCTTATTTGGACAATTAATTTTTTTTTGTCCAAAGTACTACATAATAATCACCATAATATTCAAATGTGCTAAGAAAATGCTACAAATTGACGTGGCAACATATTTCTCCTTCATAATCTTGCCAAAAAAAATTTTAATGATTTGTATAAAATGGAAGTACATATTGTTCACACAAAGATACATCTCTCATATAGTTTCTTACAACTAAAGTCAAACGTTAAGATTTGAACACTTAGCTCATAATATTTTTGAACTCATATGAATCTCAAATTGGGACACAACCATATGTTAACCATAATATTAGAAACTAATAAGTCACATTAGCAATTGCTATATGCAAGAACATATTTTCTATTCTCTATTTTAGGTGGAAGAAAACAAGGCCTATGAAATTTACTTTCCTAAAATAGCAATTGACATTTTAAAATACCATTTATAGAAAGTGCATGATTTTAGGAAAAAATAGAAAAAAAAACCATCAAATTTGGAGTCTTTATGATAGAGAAATACTAATTACAAGTTTTAATTCTGGATTTAAAAGAGAAAGCTAGCTCTTGATGTGTTCTTCATTTAGAACTGCCATGTGGCATAAGCTGATTGGCCGAACAGGGCGCACGCGGATCGCCCTTGGCGTGTGATCCGTGGTGACCATGCTCAGCCAGTACCTCGCTTCCACGTAGACGGCCATGCAATAATTGTACTAGTATATAACATGCTGAGCATAGAACCAGAATAGCCAATCGTTGAGGTGGTTGTGCCGATTGTCTTTTTGTTGGAAGGTCGCAGGTTCGATCTCTGGTTGACCCTTTATTTTCATCGGCTTTCTTATAACTCATTGAAATAGTATAAAACGCCCTTGTTTCCAATTGTTTTATAGTAGCCTGGTGGTTGAGCCTGTGCCTTTTTTACTTTTGGTCGTCGGTTCGATTCCGCCGTTTGCACCTTTTTTTTTTGTTTGGTCTTGAACCCTCCGCCGAGTGTACAGTATTAAAAAAATAAACGGTGGTACTTACCACTAGGACAATTTAGCTCAGCGATTTGGTTTGCTAGTACTTTGGAGGGATGGCATGGGTTCGATTCCCAGTTACGTTTGTTGCTTTTTTCTATTTTTTTCCCAACCGCAAGTAAAAGACGATATGTATAAAGAGGTAAATAATTTTCTGTAATCAGATCAGATATCAACAAGTAGATTAGTTGTTAAGTTTATTTGTTCTGAACCCCTTGGAAGACCAGAGTTCAATTCCTGTTGGTACCAATTTTTTTCGGATTTCTTTTCTTCACTGACGGATGGACCCAAGTGATCAGGATCTCACGTGGCCTGGGTAGATAAATAACCTTTCCAAGGAAAAGGTCCCGGGTTCGATACCCATTCCCTCCTCCGCCTACTTCTATTCTTTTTAATTTTTTTGATCGCTATTCTTTTTGTTCTTCTGCATCAACGTTTTTTCTTAATCACAGCAGATGTCATATGGAGTGGGGGGCAGTGGGCCAATCACAGGAGAATGTTGAGCGGGCCCAAAAGTATTTTTCCTATGCAATAAAAATTCATAAAACTAAGAAAAATTAAATCTAAACATGAATAAATTGAGAAGAATTCAAATAATAATATTCTCATGCAAACAAAATATTATCACTAAGTTTTGTGGGCTCAATTATGATAAATTCAATAAAACGTTATATTTTGTGGGCTCAATTATGACGAATTCAATAAAACGTCACTAAGTTTTGGGCCTAGGGCCCATACCTTCAAATTCATGACGAAAATCTGAAAATTGTCATGGATTGTGTGCAATTGTGACGCTGTTTAAAAATGTCATAAAATTTTTGTCATAGATCACCGCATTTCTTGTAGTGCGAGCCGGAGGAGTGTCATGGTGATGACACTCCTCTCACATCCCATGACACTCTTTCTCCTCTCTCTTCATAATGACATGTCAGCAAATTTAATGTTCATGACACTCACGCTATTCTCAATGCAAGTGTCATATAAGTTTCATTCGCATTAAATGACATGCCACATAGGTAAAAGTGATGAGATGACATGCAATTTAAGAAGAAAGAGAAGAATAGAGATGAGACTTGGTTCACACAGTTACCAGGAGCCATGAAACTGAATCTAAAAAAAGAGCCACGAAACTGGAATGAAACTCTATTGAGAGGATTTGATTTTCATCTACACACATTCATCAACTTCTATGGTCACACGACATATTTGATCATTAATACCAATCACTAATTAAATATAATAGTTTATCTATAAAACTGTGCATTAAGGGAGGTTGTTTCATTTCAGTGTTATATGACACTTTTGGTACGATGATACTATGCACTGAGATTGATCTAGGCCCTGTTGGATGTTTTGGGGTAAATTTGCCCCAAGACAAATGTTTTATTCCAATCATTTTCCCCTAACAGTTTTATCCCATAAAGGTGTTTGGATTAGGGGTAAATGTGGTTGGGGATAACATTTAATGGTCAGTTGGCTTACTAAATAGGAGGTTAGGCTGTAGAGGAGATGGCGCCAACAGCAACAACCAGAGGATTGGCGCAGAAGAGATGGCGCCAAGGCTGCTGTTGCCGCTGCCAAGCATCTTCATACACATTCCTAAAGTGCTCACAATTTTTTTTCAAATGTCCATACACAACAACTTAATTTGAAATGTCCAGACAATTTTATTTGCCAAAACAAATACAAACTATTCATACAAGTCCATACAAGTTCATTTGCCAAAACAAATACAAACTATTAATACAAGTGCATACAAGTTTATTCTCCATTGAACAACGCATTAGCTATTTGATCACGGAAAGCATTTATATTGCTATCTTCCGGTAGGTATTCATCTTCTTCATCGCTATATGGCTCATAATCATCTTCGGAGTCCAGTGGAGCGTAGTTTTCATCATTATCACACAGATCAAAGTCCCTATCTGCCAATCTACTCTCTCTAATGAAATTGTGAATATCCATGCACGCTACAATAATTCTTGCTTGCTTTGCTATAGGAAATTTTGGCATGTTCAACAGAATCTGAAATTTCATCTTCAAAACTCCAAAGGACCTTTGTAGGATCAAGAACACCGACTAGAGGGGGGTGAATAGGCGGTTTAAAATCTAAAAGCAATAACACTAGAGAAATTTAATTAGTAACAAAGGAAAGCCCTATGTCATGCTATTACTATCTCTAGATGGGTTTGCAACCTAGGGTGACAAGTCACAAATCAAGCTCTAGTAAAGTAAATTGATCAAAGTAAGAACAAGTATTAAAGAGAGCAAGAGAAGTAACCAAGCTTGACACAAGAAATTATCCCGTGGTGTCGATGACTTGCCGGTCACCCCTAATCCACGTTGAGGTGGATTCCAAGAATCAACCGCTCCTCTATCAAGAACCTCTTGATCTTGAGCCGGCTTGAATCAAAGAACCGCTCCACACCTCGATTCCATTAGAGTTGCTCTTCACCACTCCGGTGAGGTGAGCACAAAACCTCTCACAACCGAAATCGGGGCTCCTCAACAATCTCCTTGGAGGAGCTCCACGAAATCCACTTCTCCAAGCCGTCTAGGGAGCGGCAACTCCCAAGAGTAACAAGTTGACGACGCTTGCTTGAAGTATCCCTAATGCCACAAAGCTCAAACTCTTGATGCAATGCACTAGGAAGCTCTCACACTCTCAAAAATGCAATCTCTAAGCAAGTGTGTGTGAGAGAGGCATGCCTTAGCTCTAATGTGTCAAGAATGCTATCCAAATGGCCAAAAGACCCACCCAATGCCCGGGCATTGGGTATATATAGACATCCCTCCAAAAACTAGCCGTTACACTCTTTTCTGCGAAGTCGCGGACCGTCCGCGGTTCAAAAACCGGACTGTCCGCCGTTATAAACCAGTGAGTCAGAGTGCATTTAATGTGTGTCAAAACTAGCCGTTAACCCCTGGCGGACCGTCCGCAGTTAAGAGTTCCAACCCACCGGAGACTAACAACGTCTCTGGAACAACTTTGAGATTAGCCTGCGGACCGTCCGCGCCTCAGGAGCGGACTGTCCGCAGTTTAACTTTTCAGCCCAAACCAGAGAGACACCCTTTCTGGTACAAATATGAAATACAGTGGCGGACCGTCCGCCCACCTGGGCCGGACTGTCCGCCAGCCCACCAGAGCCTATGCAAGCTCTCTGGAACGGTCGCGGACTGTCCGCCCATCTGGGCCGGACTGTCCGCCAGCCCACCAGAGCCTCTGCAAGCTCTCTGGAACGGTCGCGGACTGTCCGCCCATCTGGGCCGGACTGTCCGCCAGCCCACCAGAGCCTCTGCAAGCTCTCTGGAACGGGCGCGGACTGTCCGCCCCTCAGGCGCGGACTGTCCGCCGTTACTCAGTCAGCTCTCGAACTTAGTCTATTTCAAATCTTTTCAAAACGCCGTTAGCCCTCATGTATGCAACTAGACATTTTGAGCAAAATGGCACTAAAGACCCGTCAAGCATGAGTACACAACCCCTCTTGATAGTACGGCTATCTATCCAACAAATCCAGTCACTTTTCATCCACTAAACGCCTTGTGACCGGTAAAACGCAAAAGCCCTAGTTTATACCTTTGCCTTGAGTCCGAGCTTTGCTTATCACCTCCAAAACTCCATACGTTCTCAACCAAATCTCTTTCACTTGTGGATCAACCTATACTCATTATCTCAAATGAATTCGTTAATCCACAAACCGTTGTCATTAATTACCAAAACTCGAATTAGGGGCCTAGATGCTTTCAACCTTTCAATTACATTTCTAACTCTTGCATGTGCATGATTGAAAGTCTCTTTTATACCTCTAGGAGCCGGAGCACCCTCAAATGGTGCATGAGGGTACTTTGTACCCCTGTATGGTGCTAGATAACCCGGCCGGTTTGGATACCCAGCATCAACACAATAAAATTTTCCTACAAAAGAATAGACCTATTGTGAGACAGAATAGTACACAGATTTGAGTGATTTAGAAATGAGAGAGATAGTATATTACCTGGAGGTGGATGTGGGAACTTGTCAGCATATCTCCTTGTTGCATCCTTGAACATTGTCATATCATGTACAGAACCAGGCCATCCCGAAAGCACAAAAGTAAATCTCATGTCGAAGTCACATACAGCAAGCACATTCTGTGATGTGTACTTGTGTCTATACAAATGAGGAACCACTTTACTTTTGGGCACCACAAGCTTCACATGAGTCCCATCTATTGCTCCTATGCAGTCATTGAAGTGCGGCCAAAAGTCTAGATTTTCTAGTACTGGGTGAACTGTTGAGAATGTTGGGTCCTTGGGCTTTATGATATCCTTAGTTAGCTTGAGGACATTGCTTAGAACTCGGTCAAAATTAGGGCCAATACTCTCCAAGGACCCGATGAACCAATTCTTAGCCTGTCTAACTGATTGAGGAGCACCCACAATCCATAAGAACATACACAAAGCCTCAACCGAGTTCATTTTTCCTTTTGACTTCAATCCATATGAACTAACCAACAAATTATGCAGCCTGTAAAAAACTGGTCTATGGACCCTAAACATATCGTAACAATCTATTGGATCAGCTAGCGTCCTCTGTACTGTACCCATTGAATTCCAGTTTCAGGAACTTCCTTCCTTGGCCACTTGATATAGTAGGTTTGAATGTACGTACCTACAGCTGCAATGGTTTGAATGATAAATTCATTAGCCTTCTTGAGGTTGTTCCGAGCTATCTTCACAATTTCATCTTCACTGGACAGATGTCCATCATTACTTCCATAAAGATCATTCTTATATGTTGGCGGTTCTTGGAATCCATTAGCAATTGGATACATATCATTCTGATAGCCCCCCTGGTCTTGTTGATAGCCATCATTCTGATAGGCCCCTCCTCACTTGAACCTTCATCCTACATCAACAAATGAACATCAAAGTCAGGTCATACTTAGAAAATTTAAGTCATAAACAAAGTCAGCAATGCAAATGCAGAACCTTCATCAGAATAGCAATGCAAATGCGCCGCCGGTGGATCCCTGCTGCGAGAAGAAGTTGAAGCTAGCGGAGGAGGCGGCACCCGCCGGAGGGAACAGCGGGTCCAACCCGTCGTGGCCTGTGTCGTCGCCCTCCATCGTCGGGAAGGGGGGCGGATGTGGGAGGGGGGTGGATGCGGGAGTTGCCAGACTTAATTGCTCTACTTTTTTGTGGGACCAATGCAAATTTTACCCTAATTTAACACCAAAAATGGGGTAAATGAAATTGGGGGGGCAAAATATTTACTTTGAGGTAAAAGTTACCTACTTTTACCCCTCCATCCAAACATGACTCTATGGCCAGTCTCAGTGGGAGTTTCATGGGCATAGATACCTAGACTGAAAACTAGGTAACCGTGCCGGATGAGTTTTATGGTGATGAAACTCTCCTCACATCCCATAAAACTTCATCCTACTCTCTTTGTCATGCCAACAAAATTGATGATATTTAATTTCATGAAACCTTCTATGAAACTCCCATTAAGACTGAACTAATATGATATTTTCATTGAGATTGACGCTATAGGTTGAAATTGTTCTTAGGCCATGTTTAGTTCCCACCCCGTAAACGCAAAAAAGCCGTAAACGCAAAAAAGTACAAAGGAATCTTGCTAATTTGAAGTACTAAATGAAGTCTATTTACAAAACTTTTTATATGGTTGGGCTGTAAATCGCGAGACGAATCTAATGAGCCTACTTAATCTATGATTTGCAACAGTGATGCTACAGTAACCATTCGCTAATTATTGATTAATCATGGATTAATTAGCATCATTAGATTCGTTTCGCGATTTACAACCCATTTATGCAAAAAGTTTTGTAAATAGACTTCATTTAGTACTTCAATTTGGCAAGATTCCCCGGGGCCTTACTAAACCTGCAGATTAATGCCGTTAATTAAGAGTAAATTCATTCCATGCCACCGAGAAATATAACTCATCCCCTATGTGCCATTGAAAAATAGCTCATCTCTTCTATGCCACTAGTTTTAATTTTTCATCCCTTGTGTGCCATTCCGTTACTAACGGCGTTAGTTGGGTCGTTTGCTGCCGTCTCCATCTCGCCGCCGTCTCCTCTTCATGCACTTCCCTCCTCGCGCCGGCGCCGGACGAAGGGAGCAGGGAGGGGGTCGCGCGGGCGAGCTGCGCCCCGGCCGCGGCGACAGCGCGCGGGAGAACAGGGCCTCGCCGCGGCCGGCCTCCGCGCGCCAGGAGAGATGGGCGGTGCGGCTCGCCGGCACCCAGGCCACCGGACGCCGCCGTGCCAAGCCCCGACCGCCGCGCGCAGGGGAGGGAGGGAGGGAACAGGGGGCCCGGCACGGAGAGGGAGGCCTCGCTCGACTCCGCCGCCTGCAGCCGCGCTCCGCCTGCCGCTGCCATGGCCGCCGCCGCCCGCGGGCCTCCCCGTCGTCGTCGCGCAGGTGCACGCGGGCCCGGACGTGAGCCTCCGCGCCACCGCCCGCTCGCCGCGCCGCCGGCTCGCTAACTCGCCGTGCCCGCCCCGCGCACGCGCTGCCTCCCTCTGCGGCCCGGCTCGCCGCAGCTCCTCGTGCGGGCCAGCGAGCAGGGACCGGCCGGGGAGGGAGCCCACGCAGCGCCGCGCCGCCTGCCCGAAGCTCGCCCGCCCGAGGAAGACGAAGACGACGTGCGCGTGCGCGGACAGGGCCGCGGCTGCGGCGACGGCGTCGGGGGGCGAGGCGTCGCGCGGCCGCCACAACAGGCACGGGCGCACGAGCACGACCGCGGGGTGGCGTGCAGGAGCAGCGCGCGGAGGTCGTGGCCGGCGGCGGTGAGGAGGAGCGGCCCGTGGCCGGTGGCGGCGAGTACCTCCACGCCTCGGCTTCGTGTACCGCGACCTCAAGCCGGAGAATGTCATGCTCCGAGGCGACGGCGAGCTCCAAGGACTGCGTGGGTCTTCGAGCTGCGGGACCTCGTCGGGCAGCTCCTCGAGCGCGACCCGCGCCGCCGCATGGGCGCCGCCGAGATCAAGCGCCACCGCGACCTCGAGCTAGAGCAGCAGGGGCAGCAACTGCAGCAGCAAGAAGCGCAAGAGCAGCAGCGTCAGGCACAACTAACGGCTGAAGCTGACGGAATGGCACAGAGGGGATGAAAAATTAGAAACAATGGCATTGGAGGGATGACTATATTTTCAATGGCACGTAAGAAATTGGTCTAATTTTGCTATGGCACACATGGAATTAACTGGTTAATTAATGCAGTGACCGGGCGAATCGAAACCTCTGACGACGAGTCGTCGCCTCTCGGCCGGGAAGCAGGCACACAGCACGAGGTGCAATACAACCCCACCGACACCCCTGCAGCCCCGCAGCGGACACGTGGCAGTGGCCCCGGCGGTGGAGGACTCGCGCTGGCCCCGCCGCGACTGGCCCTCCTGTCCTCGGGGCTCGGGCTCCGGGCCTCAGGCATGCGGCCACCCCGGGCGCATTCAAATTTCTTCCTCCACCTCGACTCTCTCTCTCCTCCCCCACTCCTCGCCTCCCCCTCTCGTCCACGCTTCGTCCCCTCCCTTCCCGTTCGGACACTTGGTCGTCGTCTCGTCCCTCCCAGCAGATCCGCAAGCGCCGGGGCTCCAGAGGGAGAGAGAGAGAGAGAGGAGGGGGGAGACGGAGGGGTGGAGGAGATGGCCGCGGCGGCGAAGGAGGCGGGGCCGAGCGGCTGCAGCGGCAGGGCGGTGCTGGTCACGGGCGGGGCGGGCTACATCGGCAGCCACGCCGTGCTGCAGCTCCTCACCGCGGGATTCCGCGTCGTCGTCGTCGACAGCCTCGCCAACTCCTCCGAGATCGCGCTGCGCCGGGTGCGCGCGCTCGCGGGGGAACACGCCAGCAACCTCGCCTTCCACAAGGTAATCACACGCTCTCTCTCCCTCTCTCGATGTGGCCACGCTCTCTTTCGATCTCGCGCGCCGATACGGTGCCTTGGGTGTGCTGGTGAGTTTGGCGCGTTCGACCAAGGAAAAATGCTGTGCGGGCTTGTCGGGGCTTTGCTAGGCTTCATAGGAAAATTCGTGTTCAGTTGGTAAGTACGAGAATTAGCCGACGGGTTTGCCCACTCTGGGGCGTCGCTTTCGGGGTGATTTGGGTTGTGATTCGTTAAAATGTCTCCACATCTCTCCGTCTGCTGTTGCGGGGCCGGTAGCCAATATTATTATGTCACGACTAATTTGATTGTTTTATTAGTAATAATAATGGTGTATTGGTAAAGGGATTTTCTGATTTTTACCTGATAAGGCTGGGATGTTGCTGGGTATAAGATTAACGCTGCTTGATCTTGGGCTGTACGGAAGTATGAAATACCCTTGTGTGGAGAATGTACTACTCCTTACTGCCCATGGTTGGTTAATTGGGGATTTGGGATATTGATTGATGATCTGCGCTGCAGATCCTCTTATATGTGTTATTGTGAAATCTTTGATTCTGTTACTTTGTTTGGTCGGCTGATGTTTTACTCGAGTGCGGTAGATGGATTATGGTAAGCAGTGAAAGCTTTGGTAAATTTTAGCATCATTGTGATTACTGTGAATTCTGAAGTTAAGTTTGAGCTGCAGTTGTTTAAGATTGGACTTGGTATTTGGAAGGTTACTTGACGACTTTATTTACAAATGTCTATTGTGAAAGTTTGCATGGGTCAATACCTTTGCTTGGTCAATGATTCAACATGTATCACATCAGCATGATAGAATTCGTTCAGTTGTTTCCAAAATGGTACCATCTCTTATTGTCACTGGCAAAATCATGTTGGCTTGTATATAAAAAAATGGAATGTCCTTGTTCTTGCGGAATTGGTTTTTATGCATTCAGAGTGAAAACATCTCTTGTCTTTTCTTCTATCTAGGTCTCCCAAAGCCACTGTTCATAGTCATAGGTAGTTTGTTCAAATACCTGCAAGGTTTGCCAACATCTTATTTACTGCAGACAGTTTGTTGGCTTGGCCAAAAAGTTTCTCAACATGAAAAATCATCTCTAAGCAATCAGAGGATCATGTAAACTTGCACTCGAAGGTGAAATGTAGTAAAGGTTTGCTCAGAAAAATATTTTCCATGTTTATAAATGGATCTGCTCATTTCAGTCAGGTCCTTACTAAAGATAAGCACTGGTAACTTACTAGATGACGTTGATTCATCTTTCTGGGAAAGTATGCATATGCAGTGCTGATGTTTCTTAAGTAGTTAGGTTTCTGCTATCGGGAACAAGGCATGCATGGTGTTAGCTTATAGTTTTGCAACTGTGTTTAGCCCTATTTTCCTCAGAAATGTTTGACAACATTATCGACTTCTCCAGTGTAACATTGGTATCCTTTTCACTGATAAGGAGTAAGTCATTGGGATATGTGTGCCATGTTCCAATTTATTCTTTTCATTTCAGTTTTGTCTGTGCTGTATGCACTATTTGATGGTACTATATCTTATGGAAAATATCTTTTCATATGCCATGGATGGACCTAGGATTGAATATTATATAATTTATTTAACCCCAGTTTGTGTTGATCTTAGCCATGAAATTGTTGGCCTTTTGGGACATACAAGCAATATTATCGACTTTTCTGCTTCTGCAGGCTGATATCCGTGACAAAGATGGACTGGAAAAGGTTTTTGCTTCAGCAAGGTAAAGTTCATTGCAAAATAGTAGTCAATGTATTTCTGTTCATTAACTCTTGTTTAATGTTTAGCTTGACTTCTATGTGTAAATGCATCTGCGCTGAAAGTTTATTCATATTTATACTACCGTTTTCCAGATTTGATGCTGTTATTCATTTTGCTGGACTGAAAGCTGTTGGAGAAAGTGTGCAAAAGCCATTGCTATATTATGATCATAATGTTGTTGGTACAATAAATCTTCTGGAAATTATGGCAGCTCATGGATGTAAGAAGGTATTTACCATATATCTGGTACCTTTTGCTCCATGAGGAATGAGGATATTTTGTGATCTAGTTACCTTTCAGAGTACATATGCGTAACCATTTTTAATGGACATTTACTCTGTTCTACATATTTACTTACAACTTTGGACACTAGTATCTTTTAACATATCGATATTGCCAGTTATTTTAGTGCTTATACAGAATAAACTATCTTTTCTTTACAAGAAGTATGCACTATTCATTGTTTTGAAAAGACCACTAACAAATCTGAATTTTTTTAAATGCAGTGACAGACTTGTTCATATGCATTTTTACTTATGTCTATGTAATATGAGTACCAAATTATTAAAAGGAAAGGTTTCTTTATGTAATTGATGTGCTAAACTGCTATGGAATTAATACATTGTTAATCAACACCATCTAATGCGGTTTTAGATGAACTTTTATGAATTGTAACAATTCATCCATGCACCTACTATACAATTTTAGCTGTACATCTAGGTGACACCATTGCTTAATAATTCTGTTAACCCTAACATTTGTTTGAATTTAAGCCAATTGTTCCTTTGTTGTCTAGATTGGGCTTATCCTGACAAAAAAAATTCGTCTTTTGTGTCCTAATTTTGCAGTTAGTGTTCTCATCGTCAGCAGCAGTTTATGGATCACCGAAGAACTCACCGTGCACAGAAGATTTTCCTCTCATTCCACATAACCCATACGGCAGAACCAAGGTATGCTTCTTCATTTCCCATGTATAAATTGTTACACCAAGTCTTTTAATTGATTGCAGTTGTATATATTTGTTGCAGCTTATGGCTGAGGAGATATGCCGTGATATCTACCATTCAGATCCTGAATGGAGTATCATTTTGCTTAGGTATTTCAATCCAGTTGGGGCTCACCCCAGTGGATATGTTGGTGAAGACCCTTGTGGAACTCCTAACAACCTTATGCCCTTCGTTCAGCAAATTGCTGTTGGTAGGAGGCCATCGCTAACAATATTTGGAAATAACTACGCAACAAAGGATGGGACAGGGGTACTGTTTTTTCATCATGCTACTCAGTTGTTAATTACATCAGCATTTACATTTTTTTATCTGTTTGGTCCATTCATTCATGTTCCACAATCAAAAGATTGTAGTTGTTGACAGTAGATCTATTATATGCATTATCTGTTTATGTAGAGGCTTAGAGGGCATTTACAAAAGTATAAGTAGATCGGCACTACAATCAGTTGTAATAGCTAGTGGCTGCTTAAGGCTCTTCAGTTTAAAAGGTTGAGTAACAACTGAAGTATGTAGTCCACTAGTGTTTATCAGAATATAAGTTCTTGGAAGCAAATAACTGAAGTGAAATGTTGTATATCTAGAAAAAGCTTACATTAGTCTATATTCAATCATGCAACTTAGTGTTTTGTCAGCTTTCTGTTACTGCTCCTAGGAAAATGTAATCATCTGGGCACTCATGATGTTATTACTAGTTGTAGTTTACACTATAGTTTGCCCCAGCCTCCTCTGAACAATACCATTAGGTTCCCAATCCCTAGTTTACAGAAAGAATCAAATGAAGAGTGAAAGCGAACTAAGCCATAGTTTACTTTAAAAATAGGCACTCATGCTGACACGGTTATTTCATTTGTTGAGGCCAATTAGCTTTATCTTTCCAATCTTTATGCTGTCTAGCATTTGCTTCTCAAATTGCTGTTGGAAGTGGACAACATCATGGCCAAATGGCAACTAAGCTATTTTAGAATAATATTGTGAGAACTGCAGTAATATATTATTGAACATTACACTTCTATGTGATTGCAGGTTCGGGATTATATTCATGTGGTTGACCTTGCTGAAGGACATCTTTTCGCATTACGGAAGCTTTTCGACAGCTCATCTAACATAGGTTTGCACAAATGGCTGCCCTCTCGTATCCTTTAGCCGAAATGAGTATACCACTTCCCAGATGTACACTAAAGGTGTAAATACTAACCCCCTTTTTGTTTCCCATTCACACTATCTATTTTGAGGTAAAAAATTAAACAGTAATGTATTACTGATACACTTTCTTATGCTTCTAAATGGATAGAAAACTATATCTGTCGCATATGATGCTCTAACTTTCATGTCAAACCCCAGTCCTACAAATGAGTTAATTTGACACTCACAAAACAAAACCTTCAGTAAGCTTTGCCGTTGAATCGGGTTCCAAAATGAAACTCTTCTTGCAGGATGTGAAGCATACAACCTCGGAACTGGAAAGGGAACATCAGTTTTGGAGATAGTCAATGCATTTGAGAAGGCTTCTGGAAAGGTATACCTGATTAATATACCATGAGTATTGGACGAATCTCTGGCTCCTGTTTCTTTGCCATGGTATCTTTTTTTCTTCTGGTTAGCATAACTAATTTTCTTAAACCTCCACTCTCCTCAATTTAGTGTTATAGAAGCAAATCCTTGGATTTATCCAGCGGATCATGTAGGATTTAGAGTTTGGTGCTTAGAGATTGACTATATGATGGTTCACAATGAGAACATAGAAATATGTGCAGGTTGATTGTTGGAATGGGCAACTGCAATTTAATTTAAAGAGTTAACCCTGCTGGCAAGTTCCAGCAGTAGCAATACTTGCATGGTTTATTTTTTTGTTGCGACTTATATATGTACTTGTTTATTTTCAGAAAATCCCTTTGGTCATGGGTCAACGCCGCCCTGGTGATGCTGAGATTCTCTTTTCGTCACCTGCAAAAGCGGAGAGAGAGCTCCACTGGAAGTAAGATAAAAAAGCGCCGTTTATAAGTTTTTGATGGATGTTGACCATCGTCTTTTTTGGTCATTTAAATATGAATGTTCCTTCTTCAGAGCGAAATATGGCATCACAGAAATGTGCAGAGACCTGTGGAACTGGGCTAGCAAGCACCCTTACGGATATGCAGCATCCGAGTCTCCGAAGCTGAATGGCAGTTCCCGCTGAGCAACACCGATTGTTCCATGTGGACTATTACTTGTACATGCGACGTAGTGCCCACCAGGATAAAATGTAGATCTGTCCGGTCAGTCATACAGACAAAGGTTCTATAGGCTTAGGAAAGAATGCTATCTTGTTCCCTCCCTAGCATAAGTGCTCCTATAAATGGATTCTTCCATATGCGTATAGTTTGTCAAACTTGTTCTAGGAGCATTGCTGTAGTCAATCAGCTAATTCAATTCTTCTACTGCTAATTGATATACTAGATTTCAGCATCACAGGAAGTTGCAGCCTCATAGTTTGTACCTGAAATGTCTTCTCGTTGCGACGATTGTATCTCTAATATTAGTGAGCTGGACCACAATTATGCATCGGTTTCAACTCTGTTCAACACATCAATGGGCCGTTCAAGTATCAGTTCAGTTACTCGTAAAAACAAAGGCAAAATAGCCAAAATTATCCTTGAACTATGGGCTCGGCTCAATTTGTTCTTTGAACTATAAAACATACAATTTATTCTCTGAAATATCCTAGCCGGCCTAATTTCATTCTTGAATTTGATGTGGCACGCCACGGAGGCTTCTTCTGTCATCGCCCAGTCAGCTTGAGAAGTGAAATACACTTTTTACCCTCCATCCATATAGTAAATTTAACACGGGCAGCTTCCAGCCCACATTGAAGATCATCAATGGCAGGAGAGGGAGCGGCTCAATGCGGGCTGGAAGCTACCCGTGTTAAATCTGCTATATGGATGGAGGGTAAAAAGGCTATTTCACACCCCAAGCTGAGTGAGTGGTGACTGAAGTAGCCTACGTGGTGTACCACGTCACATTCGGACGAAGTTGGGCCAGTTAGGATAGTTCAGGGATTAAATTAGACGTTTTCACAGTTCATGGATCAAATTTAGCCGACTTTTATAGTTTAGGAACGATTTTGATTATTTTTCCTAAAACAAAAGTCTTCCGTATTAATTCATTTCATATCCTCCCATTCCAAGATCAGGGTACCTTTGCTCGCTGCAGGTGGGGCTCTATTTAGACCCCATTTACTATAGTTTATTTTCACTCTGTTCGACTGGTTTGTCGGCCAACCAGCCATTAGTATTTTTCTCACACACCAAATCATCACCAGCCACTAGCCAACAAGCAGTACTTTTCTCTTACAACAAATACGCACTAGCCACAACTAGCCGAACGGAATTTTTGGCTTCAGTCTCACCTATTTTATGCAAATCGATACGCTGCAGCGCGAAGCTGTTTTATAAACTCATGCTAAAATAAACTGAGGGACCGAAGCCGGCGACCAGAGGGGGGTGAATGGGAGCCGATCAAAATTTCTTCCGAAATTCAAACCGTCGGCCTATATCCCGAAAATCACCCAAGCCCTCAAGCGTTCTGGCCAAATTTTGGAATAGCTATGAAAAAGCTAAACCAACACAAAAGGCCTCGAACGAGCGAGCGAAACCACGAAGCAAATCGGAAGCGAATCGGGAAAACTGCAGAACTGATATGCCTGGACCGGTCTGACCGGTGCGCTGGACCGGTCTGACCGGTCTTGCCTACCGGTCTGACCGGTGGCACCCAGAAAACCCCCGAAAACTTAGATTCAAACGGTGAATCTCGACCAAACGACCACGAAAACCGATGAAACTTGGGGGATTGCTTCGCCCCTACCCCGTGAACATATCCCCAAAAGATCTCGTCCAAAAGTTCAACGAATCGTGAGAATTATGGGGGAGATCAAAAGGGATTGGGGTTTTCTCAAGAACTCAAGAAATAGAATTCGAACACGCCAGTGATTCCAGAGGGTTTAGGACAGGGTTAGAAGCACGGGAATCACAGCAAAGAACTCATGGACTCCTCGCAATCAAGTGCACCAAAAACGAAATCCAAATTTCATCAAACAAGGCACAAAACGAGGAGATGGATTGATTCAAACCGCCCAGAGGGCACGAGGAGGTTAGGCCCTCCTTTCCCAATCAAATCCACAAGAGTTCTCACACAAACAACATTCAAATCTACCCTAAAGAGATGAACTGAGGAAGAGGAACACAGGGGCGGCGGCCTGGGGAACCAGAGAATTCACGGACACAATACAAAAGCCGCCCTTGACCTAACACAAGTGAAGGGGTATTTATACCCGCGGGACCGGTCAAACCGGTTGGCCTGCAGCACCCCCTGTACACGATCTCATCCGACGGCCGAGGTTCTTTCTTCGAAACGAAGTCTTCTCCGCGATGCCGCCGTCTTGATGAAGATCCATTCCGCGGTTTTGGAGGGTCCGCGAAACCCGGGTAGGTGGCCGGTTTTGAGAAAACCGCCAAAACCTCACGCGCGGGAAGATTCCCGCCTCCGCGCCGTGGCCCTAGACGCCGTTCCCGCCTCGGCCTTCTAACGGCCCTAGACGCCGCCCGACGCCCGTCACCTCCACGCCCGCAGGGAGGCCCTAGACGCCGTCGACGCCCGTCGCCTCCGTCAGTCCCGAGACCGACGCCCGTGCCTCCACGACTTGGCGTCTTCGACCGCCGTCCGCCTCCTTGGTTTTGTGGCGCAAACCAAGAAACCCGCCTTCCGTCGCCGCTTGCGCCCTCGATCCAGGAGTGGACGCCACAGCTGCCGCCCGGTCCGAGCTCCGGTCCCGGCTGCCCTTCACCGCCGTCCACCGCACGGTCCATCGGCCACAACACCTCCACGGCAGCTCCCCGTCGACACTCGACGCCCGTGTACCTGCAATCCAAAGACCAAGCGCACGATCACACCGCACGGTTGACAATTCACTCATCACAAGCAGGATTGAGTACTCAACATTCCTCAATCTCCCTCTTGATGAGTGCATTGTCAACACACCACCTGAAAGCAGAGAAGTGATAAAAAGAGAATCAAGAAAGTGAAGAACTCTAGCAAGTGACACAAAGCTCTGAAAGGCAAGAACAGTCACTTACTCAAGCACAGATCGATCCCCTAAGACAAGGGCAACGACTCGACGCAATCTATCAAAAGCCAAAACATGACTCCTCAAAGACAGAGGTAACGCTCGACGCAGTCATGCAAGAAGCAGAGGGAAAATGAGGAAAACCAGGAGCCAAAACCAAAGCAGAAACTCCACAAGCAAAGTTTTTCCCTCTCACATGTGCAACTCTCCCAAAATGATGCACTCTCAAAGCCCTGTGCACAACAAGTTTTTCAAAAATCAAACAAGTCTTCCCCTTGTTCGATCACTTCTCTCAAAATTCTCCCCCTTGTTGGCACATGCACACATCAAGTCTAAAAAGACCTAAAGCTCCCCCTGAAGCAAAAACTCCCCCTGAACAGATGCTATGCCATGAATGCAATGCAGGAGGTGTAAGTGAAAGCATTCAGGGATACAAAGATATGAGCAACATCTAGTCACAAGCATGTGTGCATCTATAAACAAGACATGCATCTAGCTCAACATGGTATATCAGATCAGTCTAGAGCTAGCCAAGTTCAGTTTAGGAGAAATAAAAGCATCACCCATGATCTAGCACTAACAAGTGGGGAATGAAAAGCAGTGCTACTCAAACTCATACAGGTGAGCTAAAACAGTCAAAACAAGTTGCCAACATTCATTTTTCAATCAATTTTTATATCAATCAATTCTAAGTGACAGGGGTTGAAAGCTTGTCATGCTTTACTTAGCAACGAGGCCAAGCCTATGCCAAAAGACAATCAGAAGCTTAAAGCACTCGTTTCAGTCATGCACAGTCTTGCCCGGGTTCTCACAAGTGCAAAGTGAGCCGTCCCGAAAGCTCGATCAATGCGACAAGCAATCCCACCTGGATCTTTTCCATCCATTTCCAGAACAGTTCAAGCAATTTTATCAGATTTAGATCATTTCAAATATGAATTGCTGAACGAAAGGCCACACTAGCATGAATAAGATAGCAAAGCATATCAACACGCCCTAACATGCTAGTAGCCAAGACAGGGTGATCATGTTTTCAGATTTTCAAATCAAAATAGCTTAACTCAGATGATGTCATATACACAGTGGAACAAGCTATACATGATCAAGTTTATCAACTCACACTAGCAGGCACTAGAAGATCATAGCAATGTATACAAGAATGCTAGTGCAAGTGAGACAATGCAAAATGCAAATATGTACAATGCATATGCACAATGCAACTACCAAACCTAGAAAACAAAGAGAAGCAAATAAAATCTACAAAGCTAACCAAAGAAAAGTCAGCAATCAAAAGGGGTAACAAACCCCAAGCTCCCCTCGCAAGCGAGCAAAGGTGTCCTGCTCTAGCGGTTTGGTGAGGATATCTGCGGTTTGCCTCTCTGAAGGGACATGGATCAGGTCTATGTGTCCTCTCTCATGGTTGTCTCGCAGGAAATGGAATCGGATGTCTATGTGCTTGGTTCTGGAGTGTAGGACAGGGTTCTTTGCAATGCTAATGGCTGACATGTTGTCTACAAAGATAGAAACCCTACCGAAACTCAAGCCATAATCCTGCAAGGTTTGTTTCATCCAAAGTATCTGGGAGCAGCAGCTAGCAGCAGCAACATACTCAGCTTCTGTGGAAGAAAGCGCTACACTAGCCTGCTTGCGAGAGGACCAAGACACCAAAGATGTACCGAGAAATTGACAATTGCCGGATGTCGACTTGCGATCCAACCGACACCCACCGAAATCGGCATCAGAAAAGCCCACCAAAACCAGAGAAGAATCCGCAGAATACCAAAGACCAAATTCAGGGGTGAATTTCAAATACCTGAAGATGCGTTTCACCACCTGCCTGTGGGAGGTGCGCGGAGAAGCCTGGTACCGCGCACAGAGGCAGACGCCGAACTGGATGCCCGGTCGCGTCGCCGTCAGGTACAGGAGGGAGCCGATCATGCTCCTGTACTCCTTCTGGTCCACCGTCTCGCCGTCCAAGTCCTCATCAAGCGCCGTCGATGTGCTGATCGGAGTCGGCTGAGTAGACAAGTCACTCATGTCGAACTTCCGCAGCAAGTCTCTAGTGTACTTGGCTTGATGGACAAAAGTGCCCTGAGGAGTTTGCTTGATCTGCAGCCCGAGGAAGAACTGCAACTCACCCATCATGCTCATCTCGAACTCCCTGGACATCTGCTCAGAAAACTTGGAGACAAGAGCGTGAGAAGAGCCACCAAAGATAATATCATCCACGTATATCTGAACCAAAAGAAAATCAGTGCCAGATCGCATGAGGAACAAAGTTTTATCAACACATCCCATTTTAAAGCCCTGAGCCAGCAAAAAGGTTTTCAATCTATCATACCAAGCTCTAGGTGCCTGTTTCAAACCGTAAAGAGCTTTCTGAAGTTTATAAACACGGTTTGGAAACTTGGGATTTTCGAAACCAGGGGGTTGCTTCACATAAACCTCTTCTTCGATAAAACCATTCAAGAAGGCAGATTTAACATCCATTTGGAAAACCTTATAACCCTTGGAAGCAGCAAATGCAAGAAAGATTCGAATAGCTTCTAAACGAGCAACAGGGGCAAAAGTTTCCTCAAAATCAATACCCTCTTTTTGGCAAAACCCCTGGGCAACAAGACGAGCCTTGTTCCGAACAACCAAACCATCCTCACCCTGCTTGTTTTTGAAAACCCACTTCGTTCCGATGGGATTACAAGCAGGTGGAGGCTCGACTAAGACCCAAACTTGGTTTCTTTCAAAATTTTCAAGTTCCTCATGCATGGCATTGACCCAATTAGAATCAGAAAGAGCGTGTCCAATATCTTTGGGCTCAAAAGAGGCAACAAACGCTGAATGAGCAAAGCCAGCGATAATTATTACCTTGGACCTGGTGACTCGCTCGTTGAGATCACCTAGCATCTGTTGAGGTGGATGGCGGCGTTGAATGTGTCGTGGTGCTTCTCGTGTCGAAGTCGCCTCCTCCTCAACCAAAGCTGGTGCCTCCTCAGGTGCAGCTGGTGAAGCCTGAGTCACCTCCTCGAACAGCCCCCGTGAAGTAGACGTAGTCGGATCGGGGCCGTCATCATCGTCCGAGCTCGTAGCGGAGATAGCCGGGTCCACAGCACGCGTGGTAGCCTCAGCATCGCCATCTGCAGCTTCTTCCTCCTCATCTTCAAAGATGGAGGTGCCGAGCTCATCATCTCCTGCAACTTCAAAGACAGAAGAATTGCACGGTGCAGTCTCGTCGAAAGTGACTTCACAAGTCTCTCTGACGATGTTAGTATCAATAATCAGCACACGGTACGCTCTAGAGTGAGAAGCATAACCGAGAAAGACACCGTCAGACGAGCGAGACTCAAACTTATCAAGATTTTCATCTTTCAGCACAAAGCACCGGCAACCGAAAACTCTGAGATGGTCAATACGGGGCTGGCGTCCAAACCGCAACTCATAAGAAGTCTTGTGCATGAAAGCACGCAAGAAAATGCGGTTGGACACGTAACAAGCGGTGTTAACCGCCTCAGCCCAGTATTTGCGAGAAGTCCTATGCTCATCGAGCATCGTCCTCGCCATCTCAACCAGCGTTCGATTCTTCCGCTCTACAACTCCATTCTGCTGTGGAGTGTAGGGAGAAGAATACTGATGTTCAAGCCCTTGATCACTGCAAAAGGCATCAAAACGAGTGTTTTTGAATTCTGTGCCATTATCACTGCGAATCGCTCGCATGGCCTGGGGTAGCTCGTTTTTCAACCTCAAGATCAAGTCTCGAACAAACTCGAAAGCCTCATCCTTGGTTCTCATGATAAAGACCCAAGAATAGCGAGAAAAGTCGTCCACAATCACAAGCACGTACCACTTCCCACCAACGGACATCACCCTAGAAGGACCAACTGTATCCATGTGTAGCAACTCTCCAGGGTGAGCGGTCATCACCTGATTAACAGGCGGATGAGAAGCGGCAATCATCTTCCCGTGGCGACACGGATGCCAAACAAGGTCCTTTTCATACTTCAACTTGGGCAATCCTCGGATCAGGCCAAGTGAGCTCAGTCTCGACAACAAATCGAAGCTCAAATGTCCAAGTCTCCTATGCCACTTCCACAAATCAGAAGAAGGACCAGCCATCAAGCAATGAGAAGGGCCAAAAGGAGTTCTAGAGAAGTCAACTAAGAAAACTCGATCGCGAGGTGTAATCCGGCAAACCAAATCTCCTCTGGAATCCAAAACACGCGAACAACCCTCCTTGAAGCGAACCTCAAACCCCTCATCAAGAAGTTGCGAGACAGAGAGCAAATTAAAACCAAGATTCGAAACCAAAGCAACTTCTCTCAGAGTAAAGCGATCAGAAACTCGAACAACGCCAAGTCCACGTACCTTTCCTCTTCCATTATCCCCGAACACAATGTACTCGTTTGAGCGCATCGGGGTGAGGCTGGAGAACCATTTGTCATTCCCGGTCATGTGGCGCGAACAACCAGAGTCCATGATCCACCTGTTCTCCAAGCCTCCATCCTGCACATCAGTAGTGAGACAAAGGGTGAGCAAATGTCTCAACACTAGGGTTAGCAAAGTGACAAGCAAACCAGTGTCGAGCCATTTGCTCTACAGAAGGGTTAACAAAATCAGGCAAAGCGTATCCCCCGTCCCGTCTACCGCGTGACTGACGAACACCACCGCGAGGAAAGCGTGGAGTCTCAAAACCTCCTCCAACGCCTCGGTCCCGTGGTCCATAGCCGTACTGGAAACGACCAGGAGCACGACCGGCAAAGCGACCACCCGCTGGAACACGGTAACCACCACCGTCTCCCTGACCTCCACCTACACGGCGCGCCCTAGCATCTCGTCTATCACCACGCCGAGAAGGACTATGCACCCGAGCAGAGTACATGTCCGCGTTCTGTCTCTCCTGCTCTCTCCTCACAGCCCGCTTCCTCCTGAAGCAAAACTCCTCCAGGTGACCTTCCCTGTCACAGAACTCGCAGTGGTACCTCACCTCACGCTTGGGAGGTGGAGGCCTAGCCTGCGGACGGGGAGGAGCAGCCCTCTTCTTCTGGGCAACCTGGGCTGTGGCAACAGGGAGCGTGTCGAGGGAGTTCCTCAGCTCATTGGGCTTTGGAACCCAAACCTGCTTCTGCGGAGGTGCTTTCGGTGGTTCTTTAAGCACACCATCCGCGGGGTCAACAAGCGAAGGCTGTGTGCTCGTGCTAGCAGTGTTTCCAGCAGCCTTGCCAATCTTACCATATAACCTGTCAAAGTCTGACTTCGTGTAGGTGTAACCGACCCCAAACCCATCACCACGCTTGAACTGCTTAATCATCATGCCCAACTGCGGCTCACTGCTAGAAACCCAACTCAGAATCGCCCTAAGATTGGTATTCTCATTCTCCAGGTTGGCTTTCTCTACCGCAAGATTATCTAAATCAGAAATCAAACCAGGGCAAACAGAGCAGTCAATAGGTGGGCTAGACTCTATGACCTTAGTCTTTCCAAAAAACTTGATCAAAGCGTTCTTCTCCTCTAGCTCCAACCTAAGCGTGGGACAAAGCTTACAAGCACCAAGCAAAACTGGCCTAGACTTCATCTCCTCTAGCTCGCACACAACAGTAGCAAACTTGGACTGCAAAGAAGCTGATCAGACTTGAAGATAGAACACTCCTCACATTCAAGCACATCGCTAACAATAGGAGCATCCTTAACCAGTTCTAGTTCATGCTTGGCCTTAGCGAGCTCATGAGACACGTCAGCAAGCGAAATCTTAGCAACATCTAAGTTCGCGATGTTCTCATCATGCTTGGCACGGAGAGCAATAAGATCGTTCATGTGAGATATGCAGCCAGCGCACTCATCCTCACTAGACTTCTCCCTAGCACAAGCCAGCTCAGCCCTAAGCTTTCTATGCTCTCTAGCTGCTTCCTTAAGCAGCCTTTTCTGGTTGTCGAGAGCGGTGTACAACTCTCTAACCTCTGTATCAAGCAGGTCGATCGTGGAGTTTACCTCTGAATCGCTCTCGGATCCAAGAGAAGAGCCGGAGTGCGTCGGTGTAGCATATCCACCCGAAGACGCACGAGCATCATCGGCTTCACCCGCCATGGTGCAGAAGCTCTTGCGCCGACCGGCCGCCAAGCAAAGGCCGATGAAGCCGGTGGCTTCCTTGTCCCGCTTCTTCTTCTTCTTGTCATCATCGTTGGAGGTAGGTGAAGAAGAGCGGTCGGTGTCGGACCCTTGTCGAGGTCGCTGAGCTGCGCCAGGAATGCCTTCTCCCGCTTCTTGGCCTTGTACTGGAAGCGCTTCTTGAGCGACTCCTTGTCGAAGCGTCCTCCCCGGTCACGACTGCGGTGCTTGTGGCGCCGACTCTCCTTGTTGGAGCCTCCCTCGTCGCGGTCGCGGTGGCGGTAGTAGTCGAAGGAGTTGTTCTGGCCACCGCCGGACTTCTTGGGGCAATCGGCGATGAAGTGGTTCAGATCGCCGCAGTTGTAGCACCCGGGGTTCTTCTTCCTCTGCCTGTTGTGGTAGACGCGCTGGAACTTGCTGATGAGGAGGCACAAGTCGTCGTCGCCCAGCGTCTCCAGCTGCTCATCTGAAACAGAAGGCAAAGAGGCAAGAGAAAAGCCAAGAGCAGAGTTAGCGTTAGAGCTCGATCCACCTGGGCCAGTCACAAGAGCGACGCTCTTGGAAGGAGGGGCACCATTGAGCTTGGCTCGTGTCTGGTTATCCACCTCCGTGGCCTTGTGCTTGCTGAAAAGCTCGTTCACGGTCAGAGTCTCATAGCCTGCAGACTCAATGATCGTGTTCACCTTGAGATCCCACACAGAGCGGTCAAGTGCGTAGTGCAACTTGAGAGCCTTCTCGTGCTCTATGTACTCAAGGGCACCAGCAGATCTGTTCGCATTGACCTTGTTCACAATCGACTGAAAACGACTGAACATCAGGTCAATGCTCTCACCCGGCTCCTGTGTGAAGTTCTCATACTCACGCCGGTGAGTCTCGAACAGTCTGGCCTTCACCTGAGGTGTACCCTCGTGATAGTTCTCAAGACACGTCCAAATTTTGTGGGCTTCCTGAAAACCCTGGATGCGTGAGAACTCCGCACGAGAAACGCCAGCGAACAAGGCATTGACGGCGTTGGCGTTAGCCTCGTGCTGCGTCACCTGAAGAGGCGTGGTCCGAACAGCAAGCACCTCGTAAAGGTGGTTCGTGATAATCTCCCAGACCTCGACTCCCATGCTCTGCAGGAAGGCTCTCATGCGAACCTTCCAGTAGGCATAGTTCTCGCCGGAAAACACCGAGATCTTACCAAGACTCGCCATGGTCGCCGAGTGGTTTTCGAACCGGTTAAGGTACTGAAAACCTCAACCAAGCTCTGATACCAATTGAGGGAACGAAGCCGGCGACCAGAGGAGGGGGTGAATGGGAGCCGATCAAAATTTCTTCCGAAATTCAAACCGTCGGCCTATATCCCGAAAATCACCCAAGCCCTCAAGCGTTCTGGCCAAAGTTTGGAATAGCTATGAAAAAGCTAAACCAACACAAAAGGCCTCGAACGAGCGAGCAAAACCACGAAGCAAATTGGAAGCGAATTGGGAAAACTGCAGAATTGATCTGCCTGGACCGGTCTGACCGGTGCGCTGGACCGGTCTGACCGGTCTTGCCTACCGGTCTGACCGGTGGCACCCAGAAAACCCCCGAAAACTTAGATTCAAACGGTGAATCTCGACCAAACGACCACAAAAACCGATGAAACTTGGGGGATTGCTTCGCCCTACCCCGTGAACATATCCCCAAAAGATCTCGTCCTAAAGATCAACGAACCGTGAGAATTATGGGGGAGGTCAAAAGGGATTGGGGTTTTCTCAAGAACTCAAGAAATAGAATTCGAACACGCCAGTGATTCCAAAGGGTTTAGGACAGGGTTAGAAGCACGGGAATCACAGCAAAGAACAAATGGACTCCTCGCAATCAAGTGCACCAAAAACGAAATCGAAATTTCATCAAACAAGGCACAAAACGAGGAGATGGATTTATTCAATCCGCCCAGAGGGAACGAGGAGGTTAGGGCCTTCTTTCCCAATCAAATCCACAAGAGTTCTCACACAAACAACATTCAAATCTACCCTAAAGAGATGAACTGAGGAAGAGGAACACAAGGGCGGCGGCCTGGGGAACCAGAGAATTCACGGACACAATACAAAAGCCGCCCTTGACCTAACACAAGTGAAGAGGTATTTATACCCGTGGGACCGGTCAGACCGGTACGCTGGACCGGTCAGACCGGTTGGTTAGACCGGTCAGACCGGTGCCAGGGACCGGTCAGACCGGTTGGCCTGCAGCACCCCCTGTACACGATCTCATCCGACGGCCGAGGTTCTTTCTTCGAAATGAAGTCTTCTCCGCGATGCCGCCGTCTTGATGAAGATCCATTCCGCGGTTTTGGAGGGTCCGCGAAACCCGGGTAGGTGGCCGGTTTTGAGAAAACCGCCAGAACCTCACGCGCGGGAAGATTCCTGCCTCCGCGCCGTGGCCCTAGACGCCGTTCCCGCCTCGGCCTTCTAACGGCCCTAGACGCCGCCCGACGCCCGTCACCTCCTCACCCGCATCGAGGCCCTAGACGCCGTCGACGCCCGTCGCCTCCGTCAGTCCCGAGACCGACGCCCGTGCCTCCACGACTTGGCGTCTTCGAACGCCGTCCGCCTCCTTGGTTTTGTAGCGCAAACCAAGAAACCCGCCTTCCGTCACAGCTTGCGCCCTCGATCCAGGAGTGGACGCCACAGCTGCCGCCCGGTCCGAGCTCCGGTCCCGGCTGCCCTTCACCGCCGTCCACCGCACGGTCCATCGGCCACAACACATCCACGGCAGCTCCCCGTCGACACTCGACGCCCGTGTACCTGCAATCCAAAGACCAAGCGCACGATCACACCACACGGTTGACAATTCACTCATCACAGGCAGGATAGAGTACTCAACATTCCTCATAAACTGAAGCTAGGCGAAATTATTTTTTTTGGCTTTATCGTCTTTGGCCTCCCTGGTGAAGCCGTTTTTCGCATAAGCTATGGCAAACGGAGCCAACCGTTGAGGCAGGGGATGGGCGAGGTGCAGGCGTGCAGCAGCTTGACGGGCAATGGTAGCTTGCGCATTACTGCTAAAGTGCTAACAGTGGCTGTTCGTTCCTCCCTGCGCGCATCTGGCTAGTCGGAGAAAACATTATTTGTTGCGCGTGCTATTGTCGTTGCCCATGGGTTCATACCCTCTTTGCTTTAATCCTCCTTGTCACACCACCGTCGAGCCTGACTTGTCATAGCTTGTCATGTTCTCAACTTGTCAGGTCCAGTGGACAGCCGTCATGCAGAGGTGGAAGATGCAGTGTGGCGAGGTGAGGCTTCGTTTTCAATAAGTGGGGTGATGATATGGTGGTCGAATTTTGACTAGCTCTTAGTTGGGTAAAGAGAAGGGTGGTCGGAGTCGCACAAGGATGTTCTTACTGATCCAGCGAAAGAGGTGGAGGTTGGAAGAGGAGGATGAATGATTGAATGTGTGCGTGGGAGTATTTCATATCATGTTAGAACAAAGCAAAAAATGGAAAACTAGTCACTACTAAACTAGTTATTCCAGTGATATAGATATGTTCGTAGAAAAAGTTTGTTGATAATATTACGGAGAAAAACTTGCCTCAAATTATAAGCAAAGAGGAAAATATAGTACCTTATTTTGCTGGCATTTGGGGTGTGTTTAGTCTTTTGGTGTAAATTTTTTAAGCATACAGACACACATTTGAAGTATTAAACGCAGACTACTAACAAAACAAATTACAGATTCGCCTGTAAACTGCGAGACGAATTTATTAAGTCTAATTAATTCATCATTTGCAAATGTTTACTGTAGCATTACTAGCAGAGTGCACATGCGTGCCGCATGTGTTCAAAAAATCCTAATAACATAATAAGTTTATATTATTAAAATTGAAGTGACTAATAATATTATATTTATAAAACAGATAGACATGTTTAGCAAAAATCATATAATTTGAAGATATTAGGAAAGAAATGTTTGAATTCAGTACAAGTGCACTTCAAACAATATCAATTTCTAAAACGGGTTCCAAATCCTGTCAAAACTAAAATACCATATCTCTACTACTTTTGTTTGCCTTCCAATATCTATATGGTTTTTTTTGGTTTTTTTCTTGTTTCCCTTTTTCCAACCGTTCACTTGGTTGTTGCTAGTGTTTTGGACGTACCGAGGTACACAAAGGTACATGCCTGCTCATGGGATTGTCTTATAATGTTGCACATCCTGGATCAGTTGATCTCCTCATCTTTCTCACTAACACATGCATACTATTTGGCACCTAGCATATGCCATAACCGCCAGAAATCTTTTCAGAGAGGAGGGACACGTGCAATGACCTAGAGGAGAAATACGAAAACACAATTTCAGCATTTTTTATTAACTTGTTCATTATAATGCATCACTAACTGAACATTGGATGAAAGTTAGGAATATCTCAAAGCGTCATGGAAGAAAAATGTTAAAGCACGGGTTAAGAAACTCCTCTCTAATTTAACTGGATAGAAAGAGCACTATTTAATCATGTGTAAAAAATAAACGAGCTAAGTAGACAAAGCATGCAAAAGCTTCTGAACCACGAGTGCTGCTCTACTTCCATTGTGCTGTTGGTCTGCTCCTAAAACTCAAATCTGAAAGATACTCAAGCACACAAGTGGCTGGTACACATCAGCCATGCATGATTAAAACAATGAGCTAAATATATCCTATCACGCTGCTGGCATGTACCATATGAAAGAATCAATACGATAGTAGCTTAGGTTAGAGTTGTGATAAACTGTATTGTAAGCTACTCCCTCCATTCCAAATCTAGATACATACATCTAGATTTGCCAAAACAACCTATAATTTGGGATACTTATACATGTTTATTTAGACTTGAATTTCTAAGCTGGTACTGATTTCAAAAATTACAAAAAATTACTTATACCATATCTCTAAGCTGGTACTGATTTCAAAAATTACAAAAAACAGAGAAGTTGGCACCTTCTGCATAATGTTCAGTAAGAAATGGAGGAAGAAGATGTAACTATTAATTAGAGCAAGAAATTGGTTGCATAATCGCTACCTGCCATCATCTAGAACTGGACCAAACATTAGCTAGGAAGGTTGATTTAAAGCCAAAATATCAACCACATCTCATAGGTAATGATGTATTGATAACAACAAAAATCTGAAGTTATGAGCAAATTCAGTTCTATCTGCAATTTTGTTTTCAGAAGTGTGATTCAGTCTATATTGTGAACGATTATATGATCCCCTTTATACATCTAAAGGACCTGCTTGACAGGGATTAATGACATGATAAAAGACAGAAAGTAGGTTATTGAACCATGTTTTTGACAGTAAAAATGAATCTGTTATAGTGAATGGATGACCATACTGAAGCTTTGATAAAAGCTCGATCCATGACTCATCCAGAAGTAAAAATGGAAATGGATTAGACCCAGGACTATTCTAGAAGATTTTTAGTGAATTTGATGTCTTGTTGGAATCCAACAGGCCCCAAGTGTAAAAATCATACCAAGCTTGCGTGATTTCTTTGCAGTCGATGCAGAGGTACCTTCCTCTTGGCGCTTATGTTCCTGAAACATGCATTCACCAACATCATTAGGCTACAGATAGAACGAAGAATGTCTCAGCGAAACTTGGCGGCAGCATCGATCTAAGGCCAGCGAGTGGCGGAGGGAGAGGGAGCGAGCTGGAACTGCTCTGTTCACGAGGGAAGGGTGGGAGGCGAGAGAGGGAATCAGCTGAGGGTGCTGCTCCTACGCGGCCGCCGCTCGGGCCGTCTTGCGTGGGGACGAAAACTTCCTCTCCGGCTTGCGGGGGATGGGGATGGAAATGGGGACGCGACGATCTCCAGAGCCACCGCCGCGAGGGTCCCTGGTCGGCGAGAGCGCCACCGCCGGCGATGCGGCGGGGAACCGGGATGTGAGCAGGCATACCCCTTCCGTGCCGATAGGCGGCAGGGCCGCCTGGTACCGCGTCGCGATGCCACAAAACTTGCCTACGAGGAGATCTCCTCGAAGTAGCCCCCACGATCTTCACGACGCCGCCGTCTCGGACAACATCACCACGCGCTCCGGCTGACGGTGGAGCCCGCGCGCTCGCCGCCACGCCGCGCGCCCACCCGACGAGGCGGAGCGGCGGCCGCGGCGTGGGGATGGAGGGGAGGGCAAGAGGTGAAGTGGGCATCAGGATTTTCAGCGTTGTGGGAGAGGCGGCGTGGCCTCGCGAGGGAGGCGGCGGAGTCGGAGGGGAGGCACGTCGCGAGGGGGAGGCCGCGTGATTGACGGGAGGAGCGGGCTGGACGACCAAAGAGGAGGTGGGTACGAGGAGGTGGGTATACTTCGGCGTGGTGACAAAAAAAAAATCGATGCCCAGGCGGGATTGAACTGGTGGGAGTGGTTTTCAGTTCACCAGATCTCCCGTCAAACATTCTGAGTTTGCATATGGATCTAAAAGTAGTGGGTTGTGAAATGGGTGGGTAGACTTAGCTTGGTAAAAAGTATTTCAATTGTTTAGGTTCTTTATAGTATAGATATTGTCAAATCATGACGCAATTAGCCTCAAAAAATTCGTCTCGCAATTTACATGCAAATTGTGCAATTATTTTTTTTTCTTTTGTTCATATTTAATGCTCCATGCATGTATCCAAACATGTGATGTAACGTTTTTGGCCAATTTTTTTTGATCTTGAAAGCATCTAGGTCCCTAATTTGAGTTTTGGTAATTAATTACAATATTTATGGACTAACAATTTTTTGAGAGAAAAATGAGTATAGGTTGGTGCATGTGTGGATGAACGTATATTGATATCACTGGAATATTTTGAAATGATGTTCAAAGGATGAGCTCAAGGCAAAGATATATGATAGAATTTTTCTATTTTTCCGGTCATGAGGTGATTAGAGGATGATCAATGACCAGATTATAATAGGATAAATAGTCGTACTATCAAGAGAGGTCGGTGTGCCTTTGCTTGACCGTTCTCTAGTACCATTTTGCTCAAACATCTTTGTTGCATGCATGATGGCTAACAACATTGTGAGAAAATGGTGATTTGGTTGAAAAACTTGTGCTGACTGGGCGAACGGTCCACCCCTCCTTTAAAAAGTTAGGATAGAAACTTGTGTTTTTGTGTGGCGCTGAAAAAAATGTAAGGAAGACGGTCCGGCCCCTAACTTTTAGTTGTAGAAACGTGTTGCCCCTGGTGGCACGCAAAAAGTGAAGGGCGGACGGTTCTCCCCTCAATATCTGTTTTGCCTAGAAATGTTGTCTCTCTAAGTTGTCGGAGTTTTTAAATGACAGACGGTCCGCCCTGAGGGGCGGATAATCTGCGAGAACTAGAACGGTCATCTCTGACATGCAATCATTGCAGATCTAGCTGTTGGTTTTGAATAGCGGACAGTTCGGTTTCTATGAGGCGGACAGTTCATGAATGCTCTGTTTTCATGGATTTTGAGTGTAACGGCTAGATTTTAAGAGGGACTATATATATATATATACATATATATATATATATATATACATGTATATACATCTGTATATGTATATGTGTATGTGTATGTGTGTGTGTGTATATATATATACACACACACTCTATTCAGCACCCCGGGTGTTGAATATTATTCAACATCCACGGCGGAGCACCGCCCGCAGTCCGGCAGGTGAAAATTACACTGCATACATTGAGGGGTAGTAAAAAGCGGAGTAATTAGTGATTTTAATGCAGAGTTGGCTGTGGAGATATTGATTTGACGTGTTAATGGATATTAATGCACGTTTGACTGACTGACATGTGAATAAATCACTTCTGAACCACTAAAAAAAGGCGACATGTCAAGGGCATTGAGATGTTGTCACATCATCAACTCTAGAGACGTGAGAAATATGCCGATGGAGTATAAATTAGATTGTGGGAAAGTAAAGAGTTAGTTTCACCGTAGTCAGCAATGTGTATTGAGTTATGCTCACTTGAGCAGGCAGTCCTCCAGTGTGATTTTGGCACGATTTAAGGTGGTAGGTCGTCGCGCGCAGTTGCCGGACCTCCGACAAGCTAACAATTACGGTCTTGGTGTGGGCAGGAGTAAAAAGCATTTCATGGCAGCTTTGTTTGGTTTGGTTGGGGAGTAAAAAGTTTACTACACACAGCTATTATATATCCGTAAGTATGAGTTCGGATGAAGTTTTATTTTTTATTTTCTTGAAAGGAGGATTTAAGTTTTTATCGGCTACGAAGGAAGGTATGAGTAGAGTTTAGGGGCGTCAGATACTCAATATTTGGGGAGAAAAAATGGCGAGCAACATTGTTTGATTTGTTATTGCCATTAATGACGTTGTCACCTCCCCATTGATGTGAATTGGACAAGCATGATCACCATCTCTATCCTCATATTTGTCCAAGGGCTGACGGCTAATCTCTATCCTCATATTTGTCCAAGGATTGATGGCTAATTAAACTATAATGATGCATGCATGACTTTTTTTTGAAGCAATTAATGAAAATTTGAAGCAACAGAGGGATTCTAGGAGCAACTAAAGTTTGCTTGCCGGTGGACTAGAGTTTGGAGGAGACATGTATCCCTGCATGCATGCAACACTCAAACACACGCAATAGTAAGTCTGATGAATTGGCATCCGCAATGGTAAAATTGTTTTTCGAGGTTGCCAAGAAGACAATTTTAATGGTTCAGTTTATCTTTTGTCCCACTGACCAATTTCACCACCAAGATGGCATACCTAAACAACCTTTTGGTGTAATTAGTCAAGGAGTGAAACAATAAGTTATTCACAAAAGTTAGTCATGTGGAACCAAGGAGTAAATTTGAAAAGTTGTCCGGAGTAATTATTTATAGACAAAGAAGTAGTTAGACCAGGAGTAATTAATCTCATTCAATTTTATTTTTGTAAAATGAATGAACTATATGACCATAGGACATGAGTAATTAGTTACCAGAATAGGAAGTACTTTGTAAACGAAGGAGTAATTTTCTATGCCAATCGAGGAGTTTGTAGTCCTTTTTTATTTTTTTTACTGGAGTAATTTTCTAGGCGTAATTTCAAATGTATGAACAAGTAATATTTATACAGTAAAGAAATAATTACTCATAGATATCTTCATATACATAGATGAATAAAATTTGACTACACTCTTTCGAAGAACAGAAGTACCGGCAGAAAAAAAAAAGAACAGAAGAAAGCGAATAAGCATATCCATGCATGCATCTGGCCCATCATCCCGCTGCAAAAATCAATAGCAATCAATGCCGCGATTTCCGCTGGGTTTGAACAGATCTGTTATTTTACTAAAATAAACACGCTCCCACCTCACCACCATAAAAGGCTAGTTTTTTGGGGTGTAAATTGTGGTTTAGATTTTACAGCTTTGTTTTAAATGCGTTGGCGATGACGGTGTCTGCATTCAGCTGGTTTTAATGCGTTGTGCGTTGGTGTGGTAGTAAATATTCGACGTGTTTTTCCTCGCCGGAGTTGGGGCTGCGCCGCCGGAGCGTTGAATACTATTCTACACCCTGTGAATTGAATAGACTATATATATATTCCTGGCCGTTGGAGTCCTCTCTCGGTCACTTTGAAAGCTTTGTTGACATATTTGAGCTTGTTTCCTTCTCTCTCTCACTTGTTGCTTAGAGGTTGCATCATTGTGAGTGCGAGAGCATCCTAATGTATTATATCAAGAGTTTGAGTTTTATGGCATAAGAGAATCTTCAAGTAGCATCATCGGCTAGTTACTCTTGGGAGTTGCTGCTCTCTAGATGGTTTGGAGAAGGTGATTTTGTGGAGCCCTTCAAAATTATGGAGGAGTTCTGAAATTGGTTGTGAGAAGTTCTTGTGCTCACCTCACCGGAGTGGTAAAGAGCAACTCGAGTAGAATTAAGGTTTGGAGAGGTTCATCAACTCAAAGCCGGCTCAAGATCAAGAGGAGTTTTAATAGATGAGCGGTTGATTCTTTGAATCCACCTCAACATGGATTAGAGGTGTCCGGCAAGTCATCGACACCACAAAAAAGTTTCTTGTGTCAAGCTCAGTTATCTCTTTGCTCATTTCATTTTTTGCAATTTACTTTGAGCAATTTACCTTCCTATAGTTTAAATTGCCTCTTGTCACCTTAGATTGCAAACTCCATTAGTGATAGGTTGAGCTAGTTGTAGGAGCTATGTTGTGTTACTATTTAAATTTCTCTAATATTTGCAATTTTAGTTAAAACCGTATATTCATTCCCTTCTAGTCGGTGTTCTTCGTGCTACCGGTCTAAACAAGGCTATTATTTTCATTCACTTTGTTTATTCGCTTACGCATACACGTACTAAGGCCTTGTTTAGTTGCAAAGATCACATCGAAAGAGGAATCTTATATGCTTGAAGTATTAAACCTAGACGAAATAAAAAAATTAATTGCATAGTTTGCTTGTAAATTACGAGACGAATCAAATGAACCTAATTAGACCATGATTAGATACTAAATTGCTACAGTAACTATGTACTAATAACAGATTAATTAGTCTTAATAATTTCGTCTCGTAATTTACAGACGAATTATATAATTAATTTTGTGATTAATTTATATTTAATACTTTAAATATCAAAAAAATTCATTTCAAAAAATTTACACAAACAACTAAACAAGGCCTAAACCAATGGCTAGGAGGCTAGCAGGACACCGCTGTGTAGCCAGTGGTAGTTGGCTGTAGTTTGGTAGTTGAGAGATTTGTGGAAATGTGGAGAGAGAAAGATAAATAATATTTCTATTACATGAGATCTGATCTCAACTATAACATAATATTTCTATTACTTGAGATTTGTGGAGGTCGCACGCGGTGTGCCGTGTAAGGTCGATCTTAGGGTTATCATTTTGGATTAACACCTCTTTTTGCTACGAGTGCTCTTATCAATTGATGATGGTGAGTGTAGAAATTGAGATGAAATCGCAAAGCTTATTTTGTTTCACCCGATCCAGAAAAATCATGACGACTATTTTAAGGTTATTAAACAAGACGCGAGGACTGGTTGACGAGAGAAGGAAGGACCCCATTGCGAAATTTATATTTTTCTGAAAGAAAAAGGGCAATGTCTCCTCTGGCATTTCCCGATTTCTGCCGGTAGAACAAGCGATATCCACCATGGCAACCGTCGCCGCCGTCGCCGCCGCTCGCTGCAGCCCCCCAACCCGCCGTCAGCTCCTCACCCGCCGCCGCCTCCCGTTCTCAGTTTCCTTCTCCTCCGTCGCGCCGCACGCCGCCGCGGCGGGCTTCGGCTGGGCCGACGCCCTCCGCGTCGCCGGCGATGGCGGGCGCGGCGACGAGTCCGATCTCTCCGGGTACTTCCGGAAGGTCGACATCTGCAACCGGGGAATGGTGAGTTTCTCTCGCGCTCCCCACGTGCTCTCGCGCAATTGTATGCGTATCTGCGAAAGCCTCATATGTGGCTGTTTGCGTGGGGATTTTACAGGACAACAAGGGGGAGTTCGTGAAGTTCCTGGTGGAGGATCAAGTCGTGGGATATGTCCACAAGGGGTGAGTGTAACTTCTACTCTGAAACCTTATTTGTACATATTCTCATATTCTCAGAAAGAAATATTTCTGCCAATGTTTTGTTTTGATTTTTTTCTTCATCCTAGTATGTGCTGTATGAGAGCAACCTAAAGATTATATTTACTTATTGGTAGCGTGTCAGTGTATAATCTTCAACATATAAGAGGTACTGGGACTATGTGTGGTAGTGAAGAACTCCAATGTTTAGTTTGTGATTAACCAAGCAAACTTAGGTGAGGATCAGGAAAATAAAGGAAAGAAAGGGGAAAAACATAATCTTCTTTTTTTGAGCTGAGTTGACAACATGACTAGAATCCTAGCCCATTATGTGCAGTTCTTATACCATATACATATTGCAATATTCTTCTTCATGAATGGACCCGGTAGGTTCTGGTTGTTGCTTTAGCCCAACTTTCTTTTTTCGAACACGAAGGAGAGCTGCGCATCATTGTATTAATAGGTAGAATTTTTTTTTGGATCCACGGCTTGGGTTAGTATTTTTTTCACATGTGCCTGAAAACAAAGGAAGACTACCACGCTACCCCTACTTTCTTCAAGACACCATGGCTGCACACCTTCATATCTAGAGCGCATGGTGCAGGCATGGCAACTAGGAAAATTTGGGTATAGTGCGGTGAGTGAGGGTTGATGACACTCCAGAAATCTTGTGGGTGGCTGGGGCATAAGAGCTATGGATTTGTGTGCTTGAGCTGAGGTCTGATAGAGGAAGAAAGGTCATGTTGAGAGATAAGGCAGTGGCGAAATTTGTCAGACTTAATGGCACTGATTAAACTTCAAGGAACTAATACACGAAAAAAATACTAAACTTTTGGTATATTAAAGTTGCACCAGTTTCTTTTTAAGGAAAAAGTCTATATCACCCCCAACTATGGGGGGTGGACTACATAACCCCCAACCTATGAAACGGTCTATATCACCCACTGAACTTTCCAAAACCGGTCAAATTACCCCCTAAAGCAGTTTTGAAAAATCATAGTAAATCACAGAAAAATCATAAAATAGAAAATCCAATTGTGTTAGACTTCAAATGAGTAGATCTACACAGTGAACATATAATATGGTATGCTTTAATATATTTTTTTGCTGTAGCTTTAGATCTATGCTTTTCTTCATAGCTATAAAAAAATGTACTAAAGCATACCATATTATATGTTCACTGTGTAGATCTACTCATTTAGAGTCCAACACAATTGGATTTTTCATTTTATGATTTTTCTGTGATTTACTGTGGTTTTTCAAAACTGCTTTAGGGGGTAATTTGACCGGTTTGGAAAGTTCAGGGGGTGATATAGGCCCTGTTTGGGACCGCGTCGGCGTGGCTTATACGCGGAATACGCAGAAAAAACCCGCCGAACGGCTCGCGACGGACGCGCGTTTGCCAGCCGCCCACCACGCAAAATGCGGCCAAATGAACTGCGCGGAGCAAAATCGCAGAAGCTGGTCGGGAGCCGCGTTGCGCTTATCGCCGTCGCGCTCATCCTACTCGTGGTCCCAAATAGGGCTATAGACCGTTTCATAGGTTGGAGGGTTATGTAGTCCACCCTCCATAGTTGGTGGGGGGGGGGGATATAGACTTTTTCCTTCTTTTTATGATAACTCAAGTGATCTTGTGTCGCATATAAGTGATTTTTCCAAAAAAATAAACATTCTTTGAACATAATCATTGTGGTCTAGGCATGACAGGATGAACAGAAGTTACACAACAAGTCTAGCAAATGGTTAAAGCAATGTAGGGGGCTAGGTTTTACTTATCTGGACTCAGAATTCAGATAGACAAAGTAAAAAAAAAGGGGCAGTTATGAGCATACTAAACTGCTGATCAAAGTTACATCATTCAAAATCCAGTTTGCACTTAAAGGCCGGATTCTTCCTACTATAAGGTGTCTAACTTAGCGATGCCAATTTCAGATTTGTTGAGCATCTCAGAGACTTCCATGATGTTTTTTCCATTGTCTCGGGCAACAATGGCAGCAATACTGTGGAAAATGTGTCTCTCCGGTCATCACTTAGGACGCCAGAGGACAGAACACATGCTATTGGAGATGTCATAAAAAACCTCGGAGAAATGATTCCAGGTATTCGGAATGAGGTACTTAGGATGGATACATGGATGATTCAATTCTTTTGTGAAATGATTCAGGTGCATTTGTTGTTTTTTGATTTTTTCAATTTTTGTGATTACATGTTGAGTGTATGAAGTATGAATAGAGAGATAAGCCAAGGTTAATATATTCTGTGACGGGCATTTGGATTTCTTTTTTTCATTTGTACTTGTCAGTTACTCAATTTAGCTACAACAGCCATGGTTTTAAAGGCGTCGCCTAGTCGTCCGGGCGGAAAAAAAGTCTGGGCGTCCGCCGCTGCCTTGCCAAAATCAAGGAGAAATAGCTAGGGATGAATGGAGGAAGAGGAGAAGAACGGGAGGGGAGCAGCAGGTCAAGAAGCGGCTGCCTCACCATCTCTTGGCAGCTCGGTCGGCGGTGACTAGTGCAGAGAGGTGCGGACCTCCTTCTGGTGAGCGGCGGCGGCGGCGGCGGCGGCGGTCGATTCAGAAGGGGAGTGGCAGCAGGGACCCATCCAAGGGCCGGGTAAGAGGGGGAAGAGGCAGATGCTTGGAGGAAGGCGAGAGATTGGAGCGGCGGCGCAGCTGCTGCGAGAGAGATGCGAGAAAGAGCGACGGGAAGAGCTGCGAGAGAGAGATGCGAGAGAGAGCGGCGGCGCTGCTGCTGCGAAGAAGAGGGCGCAGAGGGGTTGAGGGTGGTTGCTACCTGGGCCTGGGCTGCCTAAGGAGGGGTAAGATATGGGCCTCTTCGTGGGCTAGGCCAGTCTCCTTCTCCTTTCCCTTCTTTCCTTTTTCTTTTTCCTCTTTCTTCTATCCTTCCTGCTGTTTCTGGACAGTCATAAGGCGTCGCCTTGCCTCGCCTAGGCGTCGCCTTGCCTCGCCTAGGCGTCACCTAGACTTTGCCTAGGCGTCCGGAAGGTGGGTGAACGCCGCAACTCGCCTTACCGCCTTAAGAACTATGACAACAGCAAATCATTTGCATGGCTAAAGCTTGCTGTGGCTGCAGCTGCCGCAGCAGCTACAGTACCTGTTGCAAGCGATGCCAAGACAGCTATAGCAACTAGAAAAATAGCAGGAATAAATATATGGACAAAAAATGGAGCCAGATGCTTCTGCTCACACAACAATGCACAAACACCCCTAACCGCTTTGCTTTTTTGCAGCTGCAGCTCCTCATCCCTGCAGCCAAACTGCTGTCATGTGCAGCTGCAGCTACAGCTAGCATAAAGTAGCTGAAACGAACACGTACTAATAGCCATATAAACCTAATGGTTTGTTACACTTTTTTTTTGTTAGTCAGCCTTGTAGCGACAAATATATTTTGAAGTTATTAATGCTTCTGCTGGGGTTAAGATGATAATAGTTGTTTGGAATGATCTATAGTTGTCTATGCCTCACTCATTCTTCATCACCAATGCACCACAAGCTGGCATTTTTGTCAAAGCAACAGCTAAATTTCTTTGAAACAATTTGTGATTTCTTCTTTCCCCCATGTATCTGGAGATCTGTATATGTTTTTACTGATACTTTTACCCTCAGAGAATGTTTTACTGGTAGTCTCTTTATACTTGAAAATTCAACTCTTTTCATAAATGTATTTAGATTATTGTTCCGATAATGATTTGCAATCTAACAGCTCTACCCAGTAACATCATCTTATGGCATGCCTGTGTACTTCTCTCTGGAACGTGCTGCTGCTCCCTACTTCGGTATAAAGGTATGCTGTTCGTGTATTGCATTCTTTATGAATAGGAAAAAGTCTAAATTACTCCCCTCAACTATAGCCAAAGTCTGGATAACCCCCTGAACTATAACTTGGTTCAATCTACCCCCTAAACTATACCATTTAGTTTATTTTATCCCCTAATACAATTTATCTTTTTTTGTTTCTCCATACACAAGTTGAATTTTAATTTCAAATTTTGCAGAGTAATAGTGGACATCACAATGCATATTTAGAAAAAGTTTTATAATTTTTCCCCATTAGTTTTCATATAATTTTGTACTCCAATGATTAATTTATTATTAAATATTCTAACCTATCAAAATAATAATAAAAAATTATGATCTATTTTCTTTTAACATGCGTCCTGGTGCGTACTATTATGCTGTAAAATTTCAACTCAAAACTCTACCTATGCATGGAGAAATGAAAAAGATAAATTATATTAGGGGGTAATTTGAACCAAATGGTATAGTTTTAGGGGGTAAAATGAACCAAACAATAGTTTAGGAGGTTATCCAGACTTTGGCTATACTTGAGGGGAGTAATTTAGACTTTTTCCTTATGAGTATGCGTTTGTTAAATATTTTACACATCTCATGGTGCTCAACTGCTCATGTGCCCCAAATCCACTCATGCTTTTATCTAGCTGTTCTCCTCCCTCAATTTGTAACAGTTAGATCCCTATCATTTGTTAATAAAATTGTATGACAGGCTTATGGAGTTCATATGAACGGGTATGTTGAGAAAGATGGTCAGAAATTTCTTTGGATTGGTAAGAGAAGTGATATGAAGCAAACATATCCAGGAATGCTTGATCATCTTGTTGCTGGTGGCCTGGTGTGCGTCTCCATTCTTCTCTTGAATATTTTTTTTGCCTTATTAACAAAAAATATGTGCTGCTAGAGATGGGGTGTCTATATATTATGAATTATTTCCAACCTTGTATATGTAACCATATGACCTTTGATGCATTTCATTCTAAAACTGTTAAACTGGATTCTATATAATTCAGATGATGGCATTTTGGAACTCCTGTTTGAGAATGTTCAACCACAAATTAATAAATGCACCTCATTCACGCATTCTTTTCCATTCCCTAGACTAGAGAACTGAATTTGATCCAGTCACTCAGTGTATGGATGTACGTGCACATGATGTTTGGTAAAACAAATATGTAGTGAACTCTTTTTAGTAATTCTTCAGCTCTTTTGGTCATATTCTGAGATGATAGCTAATCTTCCTTGTATGCTTTCTAGCCTGTAATCATTTCCTCATCACGTCAGGCATAAAGGAAATATGAACTGAAGTACCTGCTTGGTCTAACATGTGAAAGAAGACGAGCAGTCACACTGGGATTTATTTTTCTTACATGCTATTAAAATTTTCACAATGTTAGTCAACCTAAAATGCACATCATGGACAAAAGGAGCAGGGTTTCAGATAGCTTTTCGGTATATATTTAGATGGTAACAAACAGGATGTGATTGTATAAAGTTCAGCTGCACGACAACATGGGGATATGGATTATTAGTTGATTTCTGATGAGCTTTAACATATCCTGAATGAAAGGCTACATACTGCAAACCAACCTCTTCGTGCAACCGTGCAAATTTCTAATCTGAGCCATACATCCAAGGGGGTGCACAGGGTGGGGGGAGGGATTTGCAAAAGTGTGATTAGAGGCGGGTGGTTAGTGTAAAATTACCCAATCCCCCATGCCCCTTGGATGTTGATCCTGTGGTCCAGATTAGAAGTTTGCACGGTTGCACCAAGATTGCCTATATGCTGACCTCTCATGTAGAAGTAGAACAAAGTATCTGTTGGCTTATGTTAGCTCCACTTGGAAATTTTAGCCATATGGAATCTCCTGCAAAGAGAATATCATCAAGGAATGTGAAGAGGAAGCTGGAATTCCAAGATCCATATCAACCAAGTAACATGGCAAACTTTTGTCTTAGAAGTTGCTTCTTTCATTTGTAGTCTGTTTTCTATTTCTCTTTCAAATATTTAACAAATAAGCATCATACTTTACTAGTGCTACTTCTGTTGGAGCGGTTTCTTACATGGATATTGAAGGCTTCAGATACAAAAGGGATGTCCTCTTCTGCTATGACCTCAACCTTCCTGCAGATTTTGTTCCTAATAATGAAGGTAGATGCTGAATCCGAACTTGGTAGAATGCTAATTTTCTGTGTTCACATTGATACAAATAGCAATCTGCTGCACTTTTTTTTCCCCAGATGGAGAAGTCGATAGCTTCAAACTAATCCCTGTACAACATGCTGCAAATATTATCCGCAGGACAGATTTTTTCAAACCAAATTGCAACCTTGTTATCATCGACTTCCTCTTCCGTCATGGGTAGTATAGTATATGCATATTACATTCTTGTTTTCTTAGCACTGAAATTTCAAGGAAAATTGTTTTTTTGATGCTGAGTTGCTGATATTGTAACCTTGTCTTTAGGTACATACACCCAGATTCTCGTGGCTACCTAAATCTGCTGCAAAGCTTGAGGAGTGGTGATTGTTCTTAGCTTCCATAATCAAAACTATTCACGGGATTTCATTGTCAAATATCAGTATGTGCATTATCTTCAGAGTTCTGTTGATTAGGATGAGCTTGAGTTAAGGGGACAAAAAGAGAGGAAGAAATGGTGCTGAATAAGGAACTCTTGTTATCCAGTTGTCTGGATGTCTTTTTGCTGCAGTTCTGGTAATAGATGGTGCTGCTGTATCATTATGAAGCTTCATATAGGTATAGGTCCTTAGATGCCAGTGAGTCAGTGACTACAGCCCACTGTCCACAGTTAATTTATGAAGTTTCATTTGGCCAGACGGTACTTTCGTTTGTGGTCATCACTTCTCCAATAACACAAAAAAAAAAAATCTTAGGATATGTTCTGAAGTTGTTGAATCTCACATCGAGATATGTCATCACTGAAACTTCTAATAGCTCCAAATATGCTCTGAAAGAATAGATCCAAATATGCTCTAGGAGGAATTCTTGCTCCAGACATCAACATCAAGGAGGAATTCTTTCATATAATTCTACACGAATTTGGACAAGGTCCTATACGAAAACGAACCACCTGTCTTTGTTCTTACATCATGCATTTAACACAATTATGAATAATTTTCATGACTATTTGAAAGTTTTTTTTTTGAATATTGTAAGTTTGGGAATGAGAATTTTTGTGCTCTTGCACAAGTTAGTTACTGACAATGCAATAAGTCCCTGTATCTAATTGAAGTGATTATTGCAGAGAATTTAGCTTTAACATATATAAATGTAGTGGTGTTAAACGATGAAGGCATTTAAATTCCACCTATTTTTTCTTTCATGTTTCAGAAACATGAATAAAATCTTTAAAATGTGAGAAACTTTGCTGCCAAGCAACATTCTAGTTTCTATTAAATGTCAAATAATGATTATCCATTATGAATTATGCCAGAGAAATTATCCTCAATCCTCTTTGTTGCATGACAAGTCATAAGGAATGGTATGGATGGTTGCATTTGGATTCTTGGTTCTCACCCTTAGGTTTGTCATAAAAAATCATGATTTATATACACTCCAGGCCAGTGCAACCGATCCAGGGAGCAGCACAGTAAACCAAACATAAATTTTAACAGTCACCACATTGCAACTAGATGGACGCGGCACGAGGTCCCATGTCTGGATGGCAAGAAGAGCCGTGTACTCCTCTTCCATCGCGCGATGCCAGTGAGGATCCACCAAGGCATCGCGGACAGAGGAGGGTACCGGAGAGACCGCGGCTCTCCCTCGGTGGCGGAGAGAGTTGCGGCCTGAGACGCCATTCGCCGAGTCACCATGGGATGGATATGCCGAGGATCCTGATGGATGACTAGCGGGTGGTACACCTCCGGCTCGGCTCGAGAGGGAGATGGAGGAGGCGGCGGTGGCGACGGCTCCGGTGTAAGCATCGCAGGAGCCTCCGGAGCAGGAGGCGGCGCCGGTGTCGGCGCCGGACGATGCCGGTACACCTGCACCGGCTGAGCGTACCGCTGCGGTGCTGGTGTCGGCGCCGAACGACGCCAGTACACCTGCACCAGCTGAGCGTAATGCGCAGGTGCAAGGGAAGGCATCGGGGCCGCATGTGGCACAGCAGGAGACATCGAGTCCGAACGCGGCACGACCGAAGGTCCGGGGGCCGCGCGTGGCGCGACCGCAGGCACTGGGGCCGCGCTCGGCGTAGCAGGGATCACCGGAAGCGGTGCCAGTGTGCTTGGAAAACCTGCAGAGAAAGGACAAACAGATAACGGTGGCTGAACCACCGGGTCAGTCGGAAACAGAGACTCCAGCTCGGGGTCAGGAGAAGGAGTGAAGGAGGTGGAGTAGGAGAAATCCGACTCGTCAAAGACGACGTGTCGGGAGATCAGGACGCGGCGAGAAGTGAGGTCAAAGCATCAGTACCCCTTGTGGTCAGGGGAGTAACCAAGGAACACTCAACAAGTCGAGCGGGGCGCCATCTTGTGAGAAGCGGTGGCGGAGGTGTTAGGGTAACACGCACACCCGAAGACCCGAATGTGGTCGTAGCGAGGAGGGGTACCGAAGATAGCGTGGTGTGGAGTGGGAGCAGGAGAAGCAGTGGACGGAAGGCGGTTGAGCAGGTAGGTGGCGGTGTGGAGGCTCTCAGCCCAGAAGCGCGGGGGCAGAGAGGCCTGGATCAGAAGGGTGCGCACGACGTCGTTCGTCGTGCGAATCATCCGCTCAGCCTTGCCGTTCTGAGGACAGGTGTACAGACAAGATATACGCAGCTGAACACCCCGAGAGAGAAAGAAGGAACGGGAGGTGGAGTTATCGAACTCCCGCCCGTTGTCACACTGGACGGCTCTAACATTGAGGCCGAACTGAGTGGACACCCAGGCAAAGAAGTGAAGGAGAGTGGGGAAGGTCTCAGACTTGGCGCGCAAAGGGAAAGTCCAAGAGTAATGAGAAAAATCATCCACCACGACTAGATAATATTTATAGCCAGACATGCTGAGTATAGGAGATGTCCACAGGTCACAGTGAATAAGATCAAAAGCATGCGCAGCATGCGAAGAAGAAGAAAACGGAAGTCTAACATGATGACCTAACTGGCACGCATGACAGAGGTGCTCAGCAGGAGCTCTATTATATGGAACATCGGTACTACGACTGAGCTGAGCCAAAACATCGCGGCCGGGGTGACCAAGCCGGCGGTGCTAGGTTGTGGAAGAAGGCGTCATGGCAAAAGCAGCAGACGAAGAAGAAGCCGAAGGCCGAGCAGCAGAAGCAGGAAGCCGAATCGTTCACAGTAAGATCAGAAGAGTCAAATTCGATAGAACAGGAGTTGTCAGCAGTAAACTGTCGAATGGAAAGAAGGTTGTGAACCATCTGAGGAGCAACAAGAACATTAGGAAGACGAGGAGCAGAACCCACGGTAGTGACAGGAAGGCAAGACCCATCTCCAACCATGATGGAAGAAGGACAAGAGGGGTGTGAGGGTCGGACAGAAGAGAGGATACCGGCGTCTGGGGTGGTGTGGAAGGAGGCACCCGAGTCGGCGATCCACTCGGTGCTGACCGGCGGCGTCAGCCCCATGGTGTTGAAGGACTGTGCCAGTGCGGCCTGGTCCCACCCCCAGGCCAGGTTGGCTGCTGGCTGGGCTAAGCGGGTGGAGTCCAGGACGGCGCGAAGAGGGGAGAAGCGCCGGTGACCATGGCCGCCGGCTGGAGTAGAGGACGAGCCCCCCCGGACCTTGGAAAGGCCACATCGAGATGCGTCCTGACCATGGGTTGCTGAAGGATGGCCAGGGCGTACCTCCAGGGGTAGGGGCAGGAGCAGGAGCCGTAGCCGGAGTTGGCTGAGTCGGCGCGCCCCGACGGCCCCTACCGGTACCGGTACCCCCAGAAGCAGGGCCACCATTACCACCACCACCACGTCCCCCCTCACCGACGACGTCCATGCCCCCCCACCTCCGGTCTGCCCGGCGGGAGCAGCACCAAGGAGAGAGGTGGCAGGAGCGGCGGAGGAAGCCGGTGGTGCAGCGACGAGCACGGTGGGGGTGGACGAGGCGCAGCCACACCACGTCTTGCGCCTCGATCGGCGTGTCAAGGAGGACGTGGTTGTCGAGGGCGTAGCGGCGGAGGGCGAGCAGGACCTGGTCCCGCCAGCGTCCATAGGAGGAGGACGTTGGGTCGAGGAGGACGGTGACCAGGGCCCTGATGTTCTGGACGCCAGTGGCCTGGAGGTGGAGCTGAGCGACCATGGGGTCGGTCGGGTCGTACCGGGTTCTGGATCTAGCGGGCGGGGCCTGGTGGGAGGAAGAGACGCCGGGCTCGGGGCCGACGGGCCGACCGGAGGAGACGCGGAGGAAGTGCTCCGCCTCGGCGATCCGGAGAGCGGAGGCTTCAGCCGCAGTGTGCTCGCACTCCCAGGCGAGGGCAGCCATGCGGACCCGCTCCTGGGCCGCCGAAGCCTCCGACTTGGCGGCGAGGAGGGCCACGGCGAGAGCGGCGTCTGCCTGCTGTCCGCGGAGGGCGGCGGCGGAGAGCGGCGGCAGAGAGCGGCGCATCCGCGGGCGACATCCCGAGCCCAATCCACGCGACATCAGTCGTGTCGTCAGCGACGAGCTGCTTGCCCGCAGCGACAGCGGCGCGGTGTTCCGCAGCGGCGGTGGCGGGATCCTGCAGCAGCTGTGCCGCAGCCTGCAGGGCGGCCGGATGGATGCCCGCGGCCTGCAGCAGCTGCGCCGCGGCCCGTGGGGCGGCCGGATCGACGGCGGGTAGCAGGGGACCCTGCTGGGCGGCGCGCAAGGGACCTTGGGTGGCGGCACGTAGGGGACCTTGGGCGGTGGCGTCGTCGAGCAGCTGCTGGGGCTGCTGGGGCGGCACGGGAGGCCCCTGCTCGAGCAGCAGGGGGCCGGCGGCGGCGTCGGCAGCGCCCGCGGCAGTGGATCCCGCGGCCCCTGCGGCAGCGGCTGCGGCAGCCGCAGCACCGTCCGGTGCCGGCTGCACGGCCACCAGGGCGGCGGCCGGGCCGCGCCAGGGGCTGGCGGTGGTGGCCTGGAGCACAGCAGGCGGCTGCGGCGCAGATCTGGGCGTGCCCAGCGCAGAGGCGGCTGAAGCAGAGGAAGATGAGGGAAGGGGAGGGAAGGAGGAGAGAGGAGGGGACGCCGGCCATGTATTTTTGTTATAGACATGTCGTCATGTTATACTTATTTCGTTCTCACGCATCACCTATTTCGTTCTCAGTTGTGTATGTGTATGAATTGCTAAGTTATACTTTTCATATTCATCTACTTTACTAACGGTTTTTATTTCTATCCAAAATATTTAAAACCACATCTAATGCCGCACTGCCGCACTGACGGTCAAGGTTTAACCTGCGGGAGGGGCCAGGCGGCTGCCTGGCCTACCGCTCCGCTACCGGGCGGCGGGTACCTGCCGCCTGGCAGCCTCCCCCCAGGGGCTAAAATGCGATTAAAAATAAATTTTATTTATATTAAGGTCCCTACCGCCCGGCAGGAGGGCGGCAGGGGCCGGCCGCCCCGCAGCCGGGCGGTAGGGGTATAAATCTGTAAATTATGAAACCGAAAATATATTTATGTAAAAAACGATTTTGAAAAATATAAAAATAAAAAGAACGCCAGCCTGTGCTGTGTCGAGCGGGCTGGCATCAGCTGCCACACGGCGGCCCAGGCGGGACAAAGGCAAGCAGCCTAGGCCAGCAGGCGGTGCTGCTGGAGCAGCTGCTCATCCGCAGGACGCGGAGCCCAAGGTAAGCTGAGCGAGCTGGTCCGTTTCAGTTTGTTTCATTTATCTCACACATGCATTCAATTCTAGCTTTAATTAATTAGTATCCTTGTGTCTCTAATCTTTTGATGTTAGCTTTAGTTAGTTTTTAATCTTGCTAACATTAGCTAACCCTTGCATGCCAAATTAAAAAAATGATTTATTAGTTAGAATTTGTTCGATTTCTTTGGATAGTCCTTTCTGCTTTTCGGTAACTCGTTGTCATAACTATGTAGTGGATTTTTTTTGGCTTCTGCTCTGTATGAAGGATTTCTAATTGCTTCTAGGATGAGTGTGTCAGCGGTTGACATCATCTTGACGATTAAGAAGATAGGTGTTTTGAGCAGTAAATTAGAGTCAGTTTTTTTGCTAAATTTTTGAAGACTACACCACCTGTTGGCGTCAAGGAAATGAAGGTCCCCAGCGCAAGGAATCGGTGGAGGCGCTTGATTCGCCACGTCACCAGGGGGGAGACCACGGAGTGGAGCCCATCTGACCCATACTCTATATACTATGCGGCATGGAGAGACGCCCCTCTCCTTCACCGGGCGAGGCCAGCTTGACACGTGTCCAGGAAAGTCGCCCGACGCCGGCCATTGGCTGTAATTTTGCAAAAAACCCCTCGATGAAATTGAAAATAGAACCCGCCGTCCCCGTAATTTTGCAAAAGACCCCCTATCCCTCTTCACCCTCCCCATCACAACGCGCCCTCCTCCCCGGCCTCCAACCCGCCCCCTCCCGGCAGACGCCGCCTTCCGTCCATCCCTTTCCCGTCTCCACGCCGCCGCCGCTCCGCCTCCTCCCGGCCGCCGCCACCGTCCCTCCCCCCTGCCGCTTCAGTGCGCCACCGCAGCCCGACGTGGAGGGCGCAAACCGAGGATCCAGTCCAGCAGCGTCGAGGCGAAGCAGTGGGTGGCGGATCCGGTCCAGTAGCGTCGAGGCGGATCGGCGAGTGGCGGATCCGGTCGCCGGCGTTGAGGCGGTGCAGCAGCCGCCAGATCCGAGTTGCGGCGTCGAGACGGTGCAGCTGCCCGCGGATCCGGGCGGTGGTGTGGAGCAGGCGGCGGATCTGGGCGCTGGTGTCGAGGCGGCGACGTCGGCAGCGGCGCTGGTGTTGAGGCGTCGGCGCGGATGACGGCGGCAGCGAGACGAACGGAGGTGGCGTCCAGGCAGAGGCGCGGGCGGCGGGAACGGCTGGTGGCGTCCATCGCCTTGTGGTGCCGTGTTTTCTTTTTTTCTCTCAATTTTCCTCTTTATTCCTCTCAATTTTCCTTTTTCTCTCAATTTTTTCCCTTTTCAGTTTCCTTCCATGATTTCTTCCGACGCGGCGGAGCGCGTTCTTCACCTAGTAGGATTGAAGGACCCCGGGATACTCCTCCACCAGGACCTTGGGATGCAGGCCGTGTTTTGTTTCAAGTAGCACAAGTTACTGTAGCTCACTTTGATCACTAATTAGGTGTATTAAATTAAGGTAATTTACAAAAACCAATTCCACAGTCCTGTGCTATTTCATGAGACGAATTTAATGAGGCCTTTAATCGTATGATTAAACGATGTTTACTGTATCTCTACTGTAGCTAATCGTAGATTAATTAGGATCATTAAATTCGTCGCGAAAAGTTATGTCCATCTGTGAAAAGGTTTCACAAATAAATTTCATTTAATACTTTATGCATACATATTTTTTTTCTAGTAGTACTACTCCAAACCAAATAGGACGGCAGCTACACCCCACGGTGGGACCACATTGCAGCAGAGGAGCTGCCTTCGCTCTGAAGGCAGCCTTCTAGTAGATGACAGTGCAGGAACATTAAATGATCCTGGCCACGGCAGTCCCCAAGGACAACAATAAATATCCATCACCCCCTCTTTGGTTCAGGCTCTGTTTAGATCCGATCCTGTAAACCCCGTAAATGTAAAAAAAACATCACATCGAATATTTCGACACATGTATGAAGTACTAAATGAAATTTATTTATGAAATTTTTTGCATAGATGGGCTGTAAATCGCGAGACGAATCTAATGAGCATACTTAAGCCATGATTTACAATAGTGATGCTACGGTAACCATCTGCTAATTATTGATTAATCATGGATTAATTAGCATCATTAGATTCGTCTCGCGATTTACAACCCATCTATGCAAAAAGTTTTGTAAATAGACTTCATTTAGTACTTTAAATTAGTAAGATTCCTTTGCCAATTGCAACGGAACTAAACACGGACTTACTAGGTGCACCACTGTCACATGCATGCTGCAAGTTGCACGGCGAGTGAAGAAGACATGAACCATGTTTGGTTTCCATCCTAATTTTTTTTTCAAAAAAGACGAATGTATACATAAAATACGAACTTTATTTGTAAAATCTTTTTACGGATGAGTGTAACTTTTCGGGACGAATCTAATGAGCCAAGTTCCATCATAATTGGCTACAGTGATGCTACAGTAACCGCCTCTAATCATCTTTTAATCATGCGGTCAAAGGTTTTATTAGCTACAACACATGCTACAGTATCATGATTGTGGAGGTCGTTTTGTAATTAGACTTCAGTTAATACCTCTAATTAGAAGTCAAAGGAGTAAAAAGTTTTCACCGTCTAACCAAACAAGGCCGCATACATAATGCAACATGCACTTCGGGATGTTATATTGTGATCCAAATTCTGGTGAGAGATTGTTGGAATTTGGGCTTGGCCCATTAAGTATTTCAGTTATTCCAAATAAATCCTAAATGCCTATATGGTGCAAACTTTTAATCCCACATTGCTAGTACAAGTTGAGGAGACCATATGACTCTCCTATATATCGAACCCATAGGCTTCACCGGAGAACATCAATTCGATTATTCCTCTTGTAAGCCGTCGTTAGGCGTTGTAAACACACACCCGATATAGTGAAGTTCTTGCTGGCTGTCGCCCGTGGTTTTTACCCTTCGCATTGGAGGGGTTTTCCAGGTTAAATCCTTGTGTCTCTTGAAGTTTGATCTTTGCTATTTTCATCGTTTTGTTCGCCGTCGCTTCTAACAAGTGGTACCAGAGCCGTGGTTTCAAGTTACGGTTTCGTGATGGCGTCGATGAAGTGTGATCTACCGATGTTGGACTACAAGACGAGGTTCTCGCTGTGGCAAGTCAAGATGATAGCTATTCTGGCGCAAACCAATGATTGACGAGGCGCTGGAAAAATTCGGGAAGAAGAAGGATGAGTGGACCGATGAGGAAAAGCGCAAGGACCGTAAGTCTCTTTCTCTTATTCAGCTTCATCTATCTAATGATATTCTGCAAGAAGTGCTGCAGGAAAAGACTGCTGCAGAATTGTGGCCAAAACTGGAATCGATCTGCATGTCGAAGGATCTTACCAGTAAATTGCATATGAAGTTGAAGCTGTATACGCTTAAGATGCAGGAGGGTGATTCGGTGATGGGTCACCTATCTGTCTTCAAGGAGATCGTTGCTGACCTAGGGTCGATGGAGGTTAAGTATGAAGATGAGGACTTAGGTCTTCTCTTATTATGCTCTTTGCCAAGTTCTTATACAAGTTTTCGTGACACCATACTATTAAGCCGTGATGAACTAATCTTTGGGGAAGTTTGTGAGGCACTTTAGTCTAAGGAGAAGATGAAAGGCATGGTGCAGACAGATGGATAGTCCTCAAGGGGCGACGCCTTGCATGTTAGAGGCAGATCAGAGCAAAGATCATCCAGCGACAACAACGATCGTAGCAAGAGCAATGACGGTAGAGGCTGCTCCCAGTCCAAAGGTCCCAAGAAGAAATTATTTTTTAAGTACTGAAAGAAGAAATCTCATATGATTGAGGATTGCTGGAAATTGCAGAATAAGGAGAAGAGGAAAAATAAATCTGATGGTAAGGCTAGTGTTGCTTCCGCCGGTGAAAACTCTGAGTCAGATTGTTTGGTTGTCTTTGCTGGTTGTGTTGCTGGTCATGATGAGTGGATTCTTGATTCTGCATATTCCTTTTCATATCTGCACTAACAGAGATTAGTTCAGTTCCTATGAGTCTTTGCAGAACGGTGATTTTGTGCGCATGGGAGATGATAACCCGTGTGAGATTGTTGGCATTGGCTCTGTTCAGATCAAGACCCATGATGGCATGATTCGCACACTGAAAAATGTGAGGCACATACCAGGGATGAAAAGAAATCTGATCTCGTTGAGCACACTTGATAAAGAAGGACGCAAATACACCGGTTCAAGTGGAGTTGTGAAGGTATCTAAAGGTTCTCTTGTATGTTTGTTGGGTGATCTAAATCCTTCAAATTTATATGTTCTCAGAGGTTGTACTTTGCATGGTTTTATTTCTGCTGCTAATGTTGCTAATGCTGAACCTGGTAAGACTGACCTTTGGCATATGCGTCTTGGACACATGAGTGAATTCGGTATGGCAGAATTGATGAAGAGAAACCTGCTGGATGGCTGCATTCTGAGTGGCAAGAAGTTCTGTGAGCATTGTGTATTTGGTAAGCACGAGAGAGCCAAATTCAATACCTCTGTTCATACCACAAAAGGTACACTTGATTATGTTCATGCTGATTTGTGGGGTCCTTCCCGTAAGCCTTCATATGGTGGTGCTCGTTATATGCTTACCATTATTGATGATTACTCTAAAGAGTCTGGCCTTATTTTTTGAAAAACAAAGATGATACTTTTGCTGCTTTTACAGAGTGGAAAGTTATGATAGAAAGGCAAACTGAGAAGAAGGTCAAGGTGCTTCGCACTGATAATGGTGGAGAATTTTGTTCGGATGTTTTTGATGATTATTGCAGAAAAGAAGGCATTGTTAGGCATCACACCATCCCATACACTCCGCAGGAGAATGGTGTGGCCGAGCGTATGAACGGGACCATTATCTCGAAGGCTCGTTGCATGCTGTCCAACGCCCGCATGAACAAGTGTTTTTGGGCTGAGGCTGCTAATACTACATGCTATTTGATCAACAGGTCGTCTTCTATTCCACTCAACAAGAAGACTCCTATTGAGGTATGTTCTGGTACACCTACAGATTATTCACACTTGAGAGTTTTTGGCTGCACTACTTATGCTCATGTTGATAATGGAAAATTAGAGGCTAGAGCTATTAAATGTCTGTTTCTTGATTATGGTTCGGGAGTCAAAGGATATAAATTGTGAAATCCTAAAACTAAAAAGACTTTCATGAGCAGAAGTGTTGTTTTCAATGAGTCTGTGATGTTTACTGATAGTCTGTCCACAGATGATACTTTAGTTGAAAAATTGCAGCCACAAGTTAGTGTGCAGGTGGAGCTTATGGATGACCAGGAAAATGAAGTTGTTGGTAATGATATTTCAGATAGTGTTCCTGATACTGTTCAGCACTCACCTCCAGTTTCACAGTCTGATTTGCAGCATGAGAAGGATGTAGATTTACCTATTGCTCTTCGCAGATCAAAGAGGAGTTGTGGACCTCCAAACCGTTTAATTAAGGAGTGTAATCTGACTTATTATGTTTTGAGTTGTGCTGAACAGGTGGAGGATGCTTGTGAGCCAGCAACATATTCTGAAGCCGTTGATTCTATTGATAAGGAGAAGTGGATCTCAGCTATGCAGGAGGAGATGCAGTCTCTTGAGAAAAATGGCACATGGGAGATTGTTAGCTTACCTAAGAAAAAGAAGTCTGTTTGCTGCAAATGGGTCTTCAAGAGAAAGGAGGGTTTGTCTCCTAGTGAGCCTCTAAAATTTAAGGCAAGGTTAGTTGCAAAGGGTTTCAGTCAGATTCCTGGTGTTGATTATAATGATGTGTTCTCTCCAGTTGTGAAGCATAGTTCAATTCGTACTTTCTTTAGTATTGTTGCTATGCATGATCTTGAGCTTGAGCAGTTAGATGTGAAGACTGCATTTTTGCATGGAGAGCTTGAGGAGGAAATTTACATGGATCAGCCAGAAGGATTCATAGTGCCAGGCAAGAAGAATTATGTTTGCAAATTGAAGAAGTCATTATATGGTTTGAAACAGTCTCCTTGTCAGTGGTATAAGAGGTTTGATTCATTTATGTTGTTACATGGTTTTAAAAGATCTGAATATGATAGCTGTGTTTACATTAAGATTGTTGATGGATCACCTATATACTTGCTGTTATATGTTGATGACATGCTTATTGCTGCCAAGAGCAGAAAAGAAATCACTACAATAAAAAAATTGTTGAGTAGTGAATTTGATATGAAGGATCTTGGTGTTGCTAAGAAAATTCTAGGTATGAAGATTACTAGAGACAGAAAATCTGGTTTATTATTTCTTAGTCAGCATAATTACATTAACAAGGTTCTTCAGCGTTTCAATATGCATGATTCAAAGCCAGTTAGTACTCCTATTGCACCTCACTTTAAATTATCAGCCGCTCAGTGTCCTAGTTCTGATGAAGATGTTGAATACATGTCAAAAGTCCCATATTCTAGTGCTGTTGGTTCTTTGATGTATGCCATGGTCTGCTCTCGTCCAGATTTATCATATGCTATGAGTTTGGTTAGCAGATGCATGTCTAATCCTGGTAAAGAACACTGGAAGATAGTTCAGTGGATTTTCAGGTACCTCAGAGGAACAGCAGATTCTTGTTTGAAGTTTGGAAGAACTGATCAGGGACTCATTGGTTATGTGGATTCAGATTATGCTCCTGATTTGGATAGGCGCGGGTCACTCACAGGTTATGTGTTCACTGTTGGCAGTTGTGCTGTGAGTTGGAAGGCTACTTTGCAACCTGTTGTTGCTATGTCTACCACAGAAGCAGAATATATGGCTATTGCTGAAGCGTGCAAGGAGTCGGTTTGGCTGAAAGGTTTGTTTGCTGAGCTGTGTGGAGTTTATTCTTGCATTGATCTATTCTGTGACAGTCAAAATGCTATTTGCCTCACCAAAGATAAGATGTTTCATGAAAGTACAAAGCATATTGATGTCAAGTACCATTATGTTCGTGATGTTATTTCACAAGGTAAATTGAAGGTATGCAAAATCAGTACTCATGATAATCCAGCTGATATGATGACTAAACCAGTTTCTGTAGCTAAGTTTGAGTTTTGCTCAAGCTTAGTTGGTTTGACAGCTTAGCCTAAGAGGCTATTTGGCGCCAGAACTTCTATTCTTTGTTGTGCTCAGGTGATGATTTTGATATGCTACAAGAAGGAATTTGTCTCAAGGTGGAGTATGTTATATTGTGATCCAAATTCTGCTGGGAGATTGTTGGAATTTTGGCTTGGCTCATTAAGTATTTCAGTTATTCCAAATAAATCCCAAATGCCCATGTGGTGCAAACTTTTAATCCCACATTACTAGTAGAAGTTGAGGAGACCATATGACTCTCCTATATATCTAACCCATAGCCTTTACAGGAGCACATCAATTCGATTATTCCTCTTGTAAGCCGCCGTTAGGCGTTATAAACACACACCCGATATAGTGAAGTTCTTGCTGGCTGGCGCCCGTGGTTTTTACCCTTCGCATTGGTGGGGTTTTCCACGTTAAATCCTTGTGTCTCTTGAAGTTTGATCTTTGCTGTTTTCATCATTTTGTTCACCGTCGCTTCTAACACGGGATGCATGCGTTATACTCCGGGATATATGCACCATCATCCGAGGATGCATGCACCACACCCCGAGGATGCATGCACATTAAAAAGATATTTCTCTCTCTAGCCCACGTGGGCCTTGTTTGGTTGAGTAGTACTACTAGTACTATAAAAAGAATCTTTCATGTATGGAGGTCTAAACGAAGTCTATTTGTAATTTTTTTTTATAAACTGATGTAACTTTTCGTGACGAATTTAATGACGGTAATTAATTCGTGATTGGCTACAGTAATACTACAGTAACTATCCTCTAATCGTGCAGTCAAATGCCTCATTAGATTCGTCTCGCGGAGTAGCGCAAAGCTGTGGAGTTAGTTTTGCAAACTACCTTTATTTAATACCAGTAATTAATGATCAAAATTCCCTAGTACAACTAGTTAGAACCAAACTAAGGCCTTGGTCATAGGTTCCAAAGAGATGGCTCCTGCCATATGCTCGCATGCATGGGCTGCCTGCAAGCTCACATACAGGTACATGCACATGCGCACACATGCGCACACACTCTCAGATGGAATGACACCGACAGAGGTTGGCGCCGACTATGAGCGTGCATGAAAAGCACATTAGGGGCGACATCTCACTCATCTTTTAATGTCCACACAGCCAGAGAGGCCACCGTCAGCCCTCCTCTGGTCGCCCGTTCTGATCACAATCCAACAAAAGAAAACAAGAAAGCATTTTTTGAAGCTTCTCGCCACGCCAAACATCTCCTTCGGAAGGTTAGTTTCTGTCCTGCTGCAGATGAGAGGCGCTGCTTCACACCCTAGATTGCGTCGACCACCTGGGCTCGCTTGTCCCTCATGCTCAGCAGCGACCAATGCCGCATCTATATACACTATAAAAAACTAAAACTTTTGAGAACATTTCTCACCTAAATAATCTCACTCTTACCTCTCATGCCGGTCCCACATGACAGGTTGAAATGAGGCGAAAGTTTTGTGATCAAGAGGAAAAAACACTCTTTCTAAAATGTTTTCCAGGTTTTGTCTCTTTTTTTTCACCGTAAACAGTACCTGCCGGCCCGTACCCCCTCCCAATCCACCCGGGAAATCCTCCTCTTATGGCAAGCCTTCTGTTGATTGATTCCTCTCATGGTAAGCACTGATTCATTTTCCTTTTTGGTGAGCGGCAAGTTTTTCTCTCGCAGCACATCCTCCTCTCCGAGTTGTAGCAGGCCTCGGCGGCGTCCATCCAGAACCTCGGCGGCGTCCATCCTCCCGGCCTGCCCCGCCGCCGGGAGGGTGCACGGCGGCGCCTTTGCTCCAGTGCTCACCACCCGGAGCTCCTCGCCGTCGTTGAGGTAGAGGTAGTCGATGATACTCCTGCTCGGTGCTCGCGACCCATCTAATGCTGAGGAAGCCGTGATCGAAGCCGGCGCCCGTGGGATCGTACGTAGTGGCCGAGCGGTCGGGCGGCGCCGGCGGGGTGGTAGTAGCCCCCGCCCCCTGCGCCGCCGCCGAGCCCCTGCATGCGCTTGAGGTAGGCGGTACTTGTGGAGGTGGGAGGCCAGGTTGTCGCGCGTGAGGCCGTCGATGCTCATGAGCTGCGTTATGGTCTTAAGCACGGCGTTCTTGATGCCGAGGTACGCGACGGCGTCGACGAAGCGCTTGTGCAGCTGCGGCGGCGTCCACACGAGGCACGGGCGCTTGAGCGTCCGGGCCGGCTCGGCGCCGGCCCCGGCGCCGCCCACGCCGCCGCTGCCGTGCATGTGCGAGACGCCCATACCGGTGACGCCGCCGCTGCCATCGTCCCCACCTCCGCAACGTGCGAACAAGCTGGACTCAACTCCTCCCTCATGGCCGTCTCTCTCTCTCTCTCTCTACTCTACTCTTGGTGCTTTACATTGTAGAGACCACGTTTTCTAAATCGACGAGGAATCTCCTATATTTTAGCATGTATATTCGTTGCCTATTTGTTTGCTGTAGGATCTCCAAGCTTTGCATCTATTACCAGCTCTTCATGTTAATATTGTTTCGATTATACTTCATGGTGTAGGTGATCTGGTTAGGATACGGTTATGCCCGTTGGAGGACATTACACTTCTTTTCAAGTTCAAAAGGAAACAATTTTCAATTAGACTCAATTTTGTCATGACTATTAATAAAGCCCAGGGACAAACTATCCCCAATGTTGGAATTTATCTTACTGAACCTGTGTTCTCTCATGGGCAGTTGTACGTTGCATTGTCAAGAGGTGTTTCTCGTGAAACTACATGGTTCTTGTTCAGGCCAAACAAAGATATTGATCCAACGGGAAAAAGAACAAAGTATATTTTCTACACAGATGTACTCGAGGATGTAAGGTTTCTTGTGATCAATCATCAATTTCGAATACTCAAGTTTTGATTTAAATTTAGATATATATATACCAATCTGAAGATATTTGTTTGTTTTTATTATGATGCAGGAGCGTGGGTACTTGGCATAGAGCAGTATCCGCATGCAAGTATTTGGATTATTGCAGAACTTAAGATTTATACTATTGTAAATGCAATTTAATTATCTATTACAGTTATTGTAGTATATATTATATTTTAAACTATAATCCACTTACACATTATGTCAGGCTATCTTATTTTCTGTTGCTGATCGAGTGAGTCAAATGAATGTTGTGTGTGCTACTTTATTTTCACACAATTTTTATTATAACATAATTTTTCAAACACGTGCATGCCGCACGTGCACCCTACTAGTAAAGGAAATAACACGATACAAACAAACCTCAGGTGAGTAAACCACTACATTATTAAAGAGCAGGTCATTCCTGATCAGCGAAAGAGACCAAGCTGCACAGCCAAGAAAGAAGATATAAACGTGGCGTGTTTTCGCCTGAGCACCCTCTATGATTTCATCCTGAAAACTGTGACACAATCTGGGACAGTTGCCCAGCCAAAAACTTCTGTACCAAAGAACCAGAGAAAATGAGCAAAAAAAAGGTTAACTGAGCTGAGCATTCACTGACAAATTGACCTGAATCAAATAAAGGTTCCCACTGATAGTGGGACAAAAAAAAAGAAATGGAATTACATAAAAAACAAAAGAAGCAGGGTTTTTTTGGCTGGCCTGGCAAAGTACTTTGCGGTGTGCCGTGGGTGTTGCACATGGCAAAGTGACAAGGCTTCGCCATGTGCCCAGATGTACGACACACAGCAAAGTAACAAGGCTTCGCTGTTTGCCGTGCGCCCCCGACATGGCACTCAGCGAAGTAACAAGACTTCGCCGTGTGCCGAGAATTAGACACACGGAGAAGCAGGGGTTTTTGCCGTGCGCTTGCAACAAGGCACACGGCGAACGCCATCCAATGCCGTCAACCGACTGTCACGCCGTCTGAGCCCTTTTTTCGTCATGTACCTGAAAAAACACACGGTGAACATGTTTGCCGTGCGCCTGAGAAATGTCACACGGCAAAGTCGGCCTTTGCCGTCGCCGTGGCTGCCGGCGGCGCTTTGCCGGCGGCCACCGTCGGCGATGATTTCGCCATGTGTCTGCTGGAGATCGCCGTGTGCCTGCGGCAGACGGCGAAGTCTTGATTTCCGGTAGTGCATGGAGTGTTTTCGCGTGAGCACCCTCTATGATTTCATCCTGAAAAACTGTGACACAATCTGAGACAGTTGCCCAGCCAAAAATTTCTGTACCAAAGAACCAGAGAAAATGAGCCAAAACATACCCAAAAATGATATGATCTGTGGATTCTAGTTGACCACACATTATGCACTCTTTAGGACCCCTGCCAGTTACGTTTCTTTAATTGTTCTGCAGATTTTATCTTGTCATTGTAGATTTGCTAGAGAAAGATCTTGATCTTCAGACACTATGCCAGAAATGAAGAATGTAGACACCATCTAACAGATCATATCACAGATGGGAGTGCTATACCATGGAACAAATGATGGCACATCTTTTGAATCTTGAACACTTCTCTGGTGAATGAGTTAACTGAGCTGAGCATTCACTGACAAATTGACCTGAACCAAATAAAGGTTCCCACTGATAGTGGGACAGAAAAAAGAAATGGAATTACATAGGTAAGGGCTCTCCTCGAGACAGGTTTGGTGTCCCTTTCACTAACGATTCAAGGACAATGTTGATATTGCCAAATGCTAGACACGTAATCATGGCATAGAGTAAAAAGCCAACGAAATAATGGTTGCCAAAACAATACATGTAATCTGAAGGGTTTCATAATGATGCTATGTTGTAACGCAGGATCAGTGTTAACCTGTTTCTAGTATAGGATAGTCAAAGTTTAGCTTAATTCCACAATATCAACAAGCAAGACAGATAAGTTAGCAACAAAGCGATCAATTGATAAATTAAGTCAATAACAGAAATAGGCAAACCAAGAGTTTGAAAAGAACAGTAATAAGTTACCACCGTTCTGAAAGTCTAAAGAGCGACACTAGCTAGTAGCCAGAGCACAAGTGAAGGCGTGAAGCAAAGAGATACTATCACGGCCTTTCGATGTTATGTATGAGATAATCAGCAAGCTCCCAGTGGCAGGCACAAGGCGATAAATTCCTGTGAAGATGTTGCGTGCACTCTCTTGGCGGGCTAATCCTCCTGTCCTTGAAGTGGTAGATGCCAAAACCACACCATTTCTGGCGGAAGAAGTTGAGGTACACTGCATTGGAAGCAAGCTCTGAGAACTTGTCGCTGGGAAGCATGATGGAATATGTCCGACCAATGAAGGCTGCATATCTGCCAATGCCGTCGAGTGGGATCAGCCGCCTCCCAACAACGTCCACCTCCAAGACCTCCATGCGGAAGTGAACACCATATCCTGCGCCGTGAATATTTCCGATCGCTGATAGCAATCCTGTGTAAGGTCAATGTGGGACAAGTGACGCACCATGAGCATCCTATGGTGGTCTTGGGCACGGACGAGGTAGGAGTCGGCGGATGTTTCAGAGCTGAGCGCCATCTCCCGGTACAGATACACCATCCGACGCCTGCTCAGGTCAACCAGTCCCTCATCACATCGCCACGGTATGTTGCGACATAACAGTGCCCTCGGAAGGACAGCAGCGTGTGGAACAAAATCTCGCCATCTGCGTTGAAGAAAGGCTCCTGCTGCTCACCAAAATGAACAGCAACCCAGTGCTGGTCCCCAGGCTTGGCGCAGATGATGCGCCGCACCTGGCGTCTGAGGGCGAGCACGAGGGTCGGCGGCGACGTCGAGTCGTCAATGGCGGCGCCATTAATCGCTGAGGGGTAGGGGGCGTGGACCTTGGGAGTGGTCCTCATAACGGCGCGCACCTCCTCTTCCGTGAGTGGTCCCCGTGAGAAGGCCTCGAGGGTCTGAGCAGGCGTTGGCCTCGTGTCCCGCACGTCGGTAATGGCAGGGAAATGAGCGAGGGCGCCGGTGAGCGGGTTGAGGAGGCGGACGGCGCCGCTGGCCTCGTCGTGGAGGACGAGGAGGCCATCGACGACGCCGAAGCAGCGGTGGGTGGAGAGCTCCGGGCGGTCGACCTCGGCGCGCGCGCCGGTGCGGATGTTGATGAGGCGGCGGCGCGACGGGGACGCGCAGTGGGGGACCGCGATCCAGTTGTGGGGGCGGAGGCGGGGGTCGAGCCCGCCGCCGAGCAAACTGGGGTCGTCAGTGTACTTGCGCCAGGGCTTGCACGCGGATCGGAAACGAAGGTACTCCAAGACGTCGATGGTGAGCAGCCGACCTGCGATCTCCTCGAGCAGCTCGCTGGGCAGATTAGCCCAATCTCTCCTGCACGCCCACCCCACCCCATCCCGAACAGTTTGAATCAATCGCGACGAAATGGGTCGTGCAAACCAAGTTTTAGTGCAAACTCCATGTAAATTTACTAAAAAATATTTTAAAAAATTCTGAAAAAAATCATGAATGTGCTTCTCAGCTTACCTCACCTATATATAAAATTTCATGGTCAAATTCATCTTACCCTAGAAGTTAAAAAAAACAAATTTGAGGTGCATTTGAACCATTACTGTTTGTCAGAAAATTTGTCATCGTCCTCCGGGCCATCGTCCTGCCAACGGCGATTTACAGCCGCTCGATTTACCGTGGTCGCCGCTCCCAAAAAAACAGGCGATCGTATCATCCGGCCGATCCGCTCGCAACCGCGTCCCATCCCAGGAGTCCGCGCGGGGCCGTCCGATTCAAGCATCGTCCCGCCTTCCTCTCGCGCCCAGCCTACCGCGGCACCGTGGCCTCCGTCGATTCCGCACCCACGATCGCGCTTTCCGCACCGACCCACGCAATCAACGCACCTTCCTCGGTTCGTCCTCGCGCACACAGCCCCACTGCGCCGCCGCCGCCGTCGACACCGCGCCGCCGGGCTCGCCACGTCGAGCTCGCGCCGCCGCCGCCGCGAATCGCCCTCGCCGCCGTTGTCCTCGACGTGCCTCGGTTCGTCCTCGCGCCCACAGCCCCACTGCGCCGCGGCCGCCGTCGACTCCGCGCTGCCGGGCTCGCCACGTCGAGATCGCGCCGCCGCCGCCGCGAATCGCCCTCGCCGCCGTTGTCCTCGCCGCCCAGTCACGTGGCTGCCGCATCCGCGCACGCAGCCCCACGCGCTGCTGCCGACTCCGCAGACCGCCGCCGTTCTCGCCACGTCCAGCTCGCGTCGCTCCCGTGCACACCGCGTCCAGCTCGCGTCGACGCCGCCGTCCTCGCGGCGCACAGCTCGCATCGCCGCCGGCCGTCCTTGCCACGTGCAGCCCGCATCAACGCCGCACCGTTGCGAGGGCGAGAGACGACGCAAGCCGCGCCCAGAGCTTTCCACCCCTGCAGATAAGATATACGTTGCAATTTTGATCTATCGTGATTCTCTGTCCGGTGGTGGTGCATGCTCTTCAGCGCTGCTGAGGCTTAGGAGGTTAGGGCGTTGACACAGTCTCTGTTGCCGACCAAACAGGTAATTCTATCTACTGCCGACACCCTTTGTACTGGCCTAATATTCATCCCTGGTTCTGCCTGCTTTTCTTCAGAACACCGAACCCTAGCTTTTGAGCTATACCTTCGCGTCCATATGTTTCTGCTTTTCAACGGTTTACTCTTTCTTACAGATAGATTATCTTTTAATTCATTTAGTCCGATGGCACGCACCACACAGAAGTTGAGAAGATAAGAGTAGATTTATAGTTGCCCAATTTGTAAGAATAGTAATTTCATTCTTATAATATAGGTAATATGTAACGAACATGGCAGCATTCATGCCATTTCGAGTGATTTTGGTGATCGTATGACAACGCAATCAATGAGACTAATGGTTTTATTAGGGAACATTTCTAGATCCTAGGGATGATATACAAAGGCCATGCAAAGCAAAACACGAAGAAAAAATCCAAAGAAATGCTGAATTGGACGAGTTATACTGAAATCAGTAGTACCGGAAGAACCAATGCCTATAGCATCGGTGCATCCGATGGTTGTCGGAACATCCGACGGCCTGACTTTGGTGCAAGACTGAGCGCCTCTGGAGATCAAGTGAAGAAAGAATGAAGCACCGGTTGAACCGACGGTGTCAAGAGAAGCGTCGGTGCATTAAACGTACTATGTTCCAGAGACGTTGTCAAGCGTGCAGCAGCCAAGCCTTCAGCACCGGTTGAACCGGTGGTGCGTCGGAGCAAGACGTCGGTGCAATGACGTCAGCAAGAGCAACGGCTATCTGCGGATCAAGTGTTACCGGAAGAACCGACACCTAAGCATCGGATCAACCGATGATCCCTGAAATTGTTGCAGCAGTGTCAGAGAGGCCGACGGCTAATTCAAAGCGCAGAGTGACCGGAAAAACCGATGCCTTATACACCGAAAGTTCCGATGCCTACGCAGTGAGGGAGGGAAGGAACGAGGTCGCCGAACGCACCATTTTGGAGAACGAGTCTTGGCTTCATTCCACCCGAATTCGCCGCCGCCGCCGATGCAGCAGCAGCGCCGCAACTGATTCGCAGCCGGGATTGCCTCAGATCCGTGCAACGGCAGGAGCGGATTGGCAAGGCTGAGGCTCCAGCTAGCACGCTCCACCGTCTCCTCAGATCCGGCGCAGGGGCCGGAGCCAGCAAGTCTCCGGCTCTGCGACCGTGTCCTCATCTGCTCGGAAGCTCGCGGCGGCGGCGGCCGGAGCCCACGACGGGGGAGCAGCGCTATCCTCTAACGTCAAGCCAGCAGCGCCCTTCATTCTGCATACGACGGCAGGAAGGAAACAAGCTCTCAGCGAGCCAAATACTATGGATGACCGCAGAATCCAATGCTGCCCAGTCCAAGTGTCAAACGACGCTCTCGGCTCTCCTGTCCTCTCCCTGGTGCGTATCATTAGGTTGGGCTGGAAAACGAAAATCTTCGGAGCCTAACCATTTTTTCAAAGGCTTCGAGGAGGCTAACTATTAAGGCTGTGTTTGGTTGGAGGGTCCAACTAGGTTGGGACGGGTTCGACCCAGTTGGACCCGTGTTTGGTTTAAGATTCATGCGGGTTGGGTTCAGCCCCAAAAAGGTATATGCCGCGTAGATGCGGGTCGGAGTGGTCCGCCCAAATCGAGCGGACCACCCCGACCCACTTCGACGGCGTCGGGCGTCCGTCTCGCTGGGGGCGAGGCCACGCGGGGCGAGCCGGCGAGGCCGCGCGGGGCGAGGAGCAGGGGCGGGGCCGGGGGCGAGCACCGAGCGGGTGGCACCGGCGAGCTCGGGGCAGAGGGAGGAGCGGCGGCCCGAGGCGCGGCCGGCCGAGCCGAGCAGCGGCGCGGCCGCGGCGGCCCGAGCCGAGCATCGGGACGGCGAGCAGAGCGGGAGGAGCACCGGCGAGCCGAGCAGCGGGACGGCGAGCAGAGCGGGAGGAGCACCGGCGAGCCGAGCAGCGGCGCGGCCGCGGCGGCCCGAGCCGAGCGGCGGCCGTCGAGCACGGCGCAGAGGCGGGCGTGGCGGCCGGCCGCGTGGAGGTCGGCGAGCCACGGGCAGCACGCGCGCGTGGGGAAGAAGGGGCGGGGCGGAGGCAGACCCGGGGCGCCGGCAGGGCAGTGCGGACCTCCGGGCGCCACCAAGGGCGGGGCGGGGCGGAGGCAGAGCCGGGAGCCCGCGGTGGCGGTGGCCCGTCTCGCGGAGCTCGTGGAGCGGCGGCAACGAGTTGGAGGAAGAAGATAAGGTGCAGAGGAAAAAAAGAAAAAAACAATAGAGGATGACACGTGGGGTCCATATGTTACTGTTGCTAACGGAGTTAAATGTAGATCCATTCCATCTCTACGAATCCCTCCAACTAAACAAAAAACTGGGTTCGACCCAACACTCCAACCAAACACCAATTGGGTTCAACCAAACCCTAAAATCTGGGTTGGACTCAACCCGTCTCCAATCCAAACACATGCTAAGTGTTTCCTCCAATTCACCGAAATCACTCCCACATACCTGCTGCATTTTCTTCTCTCCAGAAAAAAACTACTGTCCCGTATTTTTAAGATTGAGATTCTTCTAAAGAAGACTTAAAAGTTACCCATAATCTATAGGGTTGTTTAGTACTAGTATTTTTCTCACTTGCGTTATATAATTTTCTTCATCTTTATGGATTGTAGCCTTATGTTCATTGGGGTTTAAACGGGTTGCCTTCAACTACTAAAAAATGATTTGCAAGGGCATCTGATTTTTTTTTTTCAAGGGGCGGTCTAAAATATAGCCCGCTACTATAAATACGTAGCAATTCACCTCTCTCTAGAAAATGCATTTTTAGAGATAGGTGATGGTATCACCCGTCCTTGGAAATGTCCATCATTTTTATGGGTGGGCGATGCCATCATCCGCTACTGGAAATGCAGCGGGTGATGGCATCAAACCTCGCGGGTGATGGCATCAAACCTCTAAAAATGATTTTCAAGGACGAGTGCTGGCATGCCCCGTCTCTATGAATGGTCTCACATAAAAAAATTCATAACATTTTCATATGATCTTGGATGAAGTCAAACATTAATTATTGAGGTTGACAATATCTAAAATTTTATAGCTCATAAGCTTTTCATTTAATAGTTCAAAAAATTATTATAAGTTCTCAATTTGGAAAATTGAGAAGTTTTGATAATTTTTTCAAACAACCTCGGATGTAGAATCGTTCCATATCAAAGTTGTAAAGGTAAGATCTAAAATTTTATAGTTGTGTCCTATACATTACTGTGACTATATAGTATCTTATACAGCTCAAGTTGTGCTTTGGGGTTTCCACACTCTTAACATTATATACATTGAAATATATTTGACATCCTTTTTGTATCTATAGTTCAAAATAATCATAGTGTATAATTTTCATTTTTTATTTGTTCTACTATATTTAAAGATTTAAATGAATTTTTGAAATAAAATAGAAAATAATTTCAGGGGCGAGCGTCACCGTCCCTGTAAGTGGATTTCTAGGTCGGGTGATAGCGTCATCCGCTCTTATAAATCGACTTTAGAGTTAATACAGAAGAATAGCATCCCTCGTAGTCATAAGTGACTGTGTAGTATGGTGGAGAGGAGGGTACGTACAAGACTTGAGGTAAGCTGTTCGAACCCCAATTTACATAAGTGTGCATATTTCGTTAAAAAAATTGTACCTCCATAGTAGAGGATCTTGTGCGGGGTATTTTTTTATTCTATTTTTGGGTTTTTTTTTCTTCTATTTTTCGGAAATTGATTTGATTGTGTCGTTTTTTAGTTTTTTTTTACTTTTTTATTGTTTTAAAAAATAATTTCTAGGGGTGGGTCATTGGCCCAATCCGACCCTATAAATCGATTGGTAGAGCCAGGTAGACCATAATCCGCCCCTACAAATGTATTGGTATCGCCTTGACAAATAATTATTTTAGCTGTAAGAAGCAGGGACGGCGACCACACCCACCATAAAAATATATTTTTATCTGCCCCTAAAAATCTTTTCAGTAGTACTCTCTCCATCCAAAACAAGTGTTGTTTAGAAAATTTCAGGCACATTACTTATCCTAAGAAATGACTTTATTACCCCTAATTACTTCTAGTAGTTTTGATTGAAAACTGTGTAATTTATTTGGTTTTCTGGATCCTCAAATAGTGCATATGCATTGAAACTAGAAAAGTAACATATACTAAATATATTTTCTTGGTACTTATTGCTTTATTATATGGATTTCATTATAAAATAAAAAACAACACTCTTGTGTGATAAAATATGAATGCTAAAACATCACTTATTATGGAATAGAGGGAGTAATTTTTTATTATTTTCTCTTGAGAACTGGATGTTGACGCAAAAATCAATACACTAGAATCCGAGGGCAAGTGTTCGCCAAGTTCCGAAAAGTCAACCAAGCGTGCCAATCAATTTGACCTGCAATTGACAAGGGATAAACAATAGTTAAATTCGAGAACGTATCGGCTGGGATTCCGAATATCTCTCACGTCAACGTATCGGTAACTTCTGCCGATAAGGAAAACGACAAAAGATTATTAAATACGAGTGCAGAATAAACGAGCGCGTCGGCAGATTCAGCTAATGCGAAAAATGACAAAATCAGCTTACGGGAGCCGATTGCACGTGTGTAACAAGATCTAAGCTACGAATGTGTAACTTAGATGATGTAGCTCGAAACAGATCTAAATTGGATTTTATTTTAACGAGATATTATTGCAAATTCTATAGCCGATCTAATATATCTCTAAGCAGATAGATGTGATAATGGCCAAAAACATAGGAAAAACCTACAAATCTAGTCGATATCGATAAATTGTGAATAAATCTAAACGAGAAAACGGTGATGCGCCCGAGATCAAGGTTTAGATGAATTCGATAACTTTTGAATAGATTTGAACGAAACCACAGCGATACATCCGGTAGCTAAAACTCAAATTTACTCGATAAAATGAAGACTCACCAGCAAATCAAGTCGCTCGAATGTGAGACGTCCTTGATCGACTTGAAAGAACTCACCGAAAAGAAAATAGCGATGTCGCTGACAGAAAAGTAAATTGCAAGGAAATTGTAAAGGTTTATTGTATTGGATGTGTATCAACTTCTTCAGGTCCCGTACAACTAATATATATAGCGTACGCTAACAAGCCCTAGGCGATTACGGCAAACACATTACTTGACTAAAAAATAAAGACTTCTAATTTAAACTATCTAAAAATCTACAACCCAATCATCAGAATCCTCGTAAAGTTCGAACTCTTCCTGCCCTTTCTGATTCGTCGGCAACTTCCATTGGCCGATTACCAAACCACGCGGATTAGCATCTTCATAGAATATTCTTCTGGCCCATCGGTCACGACTCCATCGGCTGGCCCTGACCCTGTGCATGTTTTGGTTTATTTCAAATTGGCAACCTTTCCTTCACATCATCAGCTTCCTTGACACGTGTCAAAAAATGGTGTCAACATATGCCCCCTGTTGGCGCTCCTTAAGTACCCATTTTATTATACAATTAGGAGAGGTTTTGGTAATTTCTTCGGAATGATTCATGTACTAACCCACCACTTGGCACCCGAACTTGACAGTTTTCGATTTTGTCCTGTATTTTGGAGCATGTTGTGTTTTGGCATAAAATTAGACATTTTCGGAGATGTTTTGACGCATGGTCACAACTGGGCTAAGATGAGAAATAAGGAGAAGAGGCCGCACGCGAAAGATGGGACCGAAAGGGGCCAGAAAGGGCCCAGGCCGGCCGGCCTGGGGCCCTCTGAGCCGGCCGGCCTAGCCCATTCCGGGGCCCAATCGGCCTCAATTTTCTTCAGCGCGAAGTATGCGTCAACCCTTATCTGTGTTTTACCAAAACCACCGACCAGAACCGCCTATATATACCCCGAAGCCGCCGTCAAAGAGATGGGGGACAGAGAATCGAAAGATCGCAGAGAGGATCGGAGGTAGAGCATCCAGAGAAGAGTTTTAGAGATCCATTCGAGTTAGACACAAGAGAAAGGCGACGCCGCAGGCCTCATCGTCCCTCGGCGCCGCTGCAAGTTGGAGGACAGCAAGGGATCCATCCCTTGCCGGAGATTTTGTCACCATGATCGACTACGCTTCGCTTAGCTTTATGGGGAAAGTCCTCGTTTGTTCATGGGGTTGTAAGGAGATCTTGAGTTGTAATTGCCGAATCCTTTATGAGATTGATCTATCACGATTCATGTTGATGATGCTTTGATGCTTAATAGTTCGCGACTTGGCTTTGGGTTTGCTTTGCTCTTGCATGGTTTACTTAGATTACATCAACTATGATGTTCTTGTTGATTCGTTACCGATTATCCTCGTGTAGTGATAGTATGCGGGAGGGAAAGGTTTTGATCTTGGAACACACCTTTGATAGATTAGATCCGTTCTTCGTTGCTCGGCGATTACATCTCTAGTGATCCTAGACCCTATGGACAAATGCTCTTCATATCTTGTGCACACACCTATCATTGATCACTAGTCTAGATTAGATTAGATTGGTTAGATTAGATCTATTTCACACTCAATCATTCAATATAGATCTTTTACCAACGTCATTAGTGCTTAGTAAAGCATAGTAATACACTTGTTCCGTGGATTGATAAACCTTGGGGGAATACTCTAAGGGAAAAGCTACACGATTCGTGCGCTTGCGGTACGTAAATTGGCGCTCTAAGGAGCGTCAACACCCCCAGTTTCGGAGTAATTTATTTGTTGCTCCGAAACTATTTTGATTCATGATTACTTTTCTGTACTATCGCTCCAACCAGCATTTAGAGCAACTCCTCGTATCTTTTGCACACGGTATATCTTAGCACGGCTGGATAAAAACTCTTTTTTGCCCTTGGCCTTCGCTTTCCGTCCACACAAATTAAACCCGACGATCCATTTTGCGTTTTTTTACCCAATTTGCCTCTTCCGATTGGCCCATAAATAACACGTCTTGATTTGTCATCGGCAACAAGCCTCCTCTAGCTACAGGACTTCCATCTTCTTCCCTTCCTCTAGCCGAAAAATCCTAACCTTCCTGTAGCATTGGCGGGCAGCAAGCGCTCCGGTGAAGGCCTTTCCGACGATCCTCCAGCAATCCGCCGCCGCTGGGGAGTAATGTTTCTTTCCCCATGCTTGATTAACCCAATCTTGTTTGATTCTAACCTTTTGTCTCCTCAATCATCACACAGGGACGACGTTCCTTCTTCCTCCGACTCCTCCGATTCGGAGGGTCCTCCCTTTCCCGGTATCCCCGAAGACACCAAGGAATTCATCCACCAGCTTCTCTGCGAGAAGGATGAAGCTCGGCAAAATTACTCCGCTGAGACCATAAAGTCTCAGCGCCTCACCGCCGCATTAGACGTGGCGTAATCTGACCGGGCAGTCGTCCGGGCTCAACTCACCGCCGCTGACTCCATGGTTGCATGTAAGTCATCTTCTTTATGCCATGCTTTCTTCCTTCCCAGACTTCATCCCTGACCTCTTGTACTTTTAGTCCTGGAGTTGTAGGTCCAGGCTCTCCACGCCGCAGCTGCCACCACCTCAAATACGGTGAACGCTCGCGGCGACACTGTCGTCGACCGCCTGCAGGACATCCCTCGCCGCATCCGAGAAGTCGCCGGACACGGGGTCCGCTGGGGTGCTGCTGTGACCCTCGCCACAGCCCAGTACCAATCCAGCCAGGATTTCTGGCAAGTGGAGCCGGTCGACCTCGTACTGGGCGGCGAGGATTGGTGGGCATTCGAGGAGCTCGCCGATGACATGGAGATGGCAGCCGCAGCCATCTTCGAAGATATTAGTATCGAAGCAGTCATCGGCAACATCTAGGAGTAGCATCTAGATTTCTAGGAGTAGCTTCCAATGTATCAACCTGATCATCTGATCGGCCTTTTGTAAAAAACATGATCAATAAATCAGTTTCTTTCATGCCAATCTCATGTTTTCATCTAATGCAGTTCTCTGAATTTCTCCGTTGTATTAACTGACAAAAATCCACACTGATCTGAATTCAAACATCTAATCTGAATATGATCAACCTCTGATGTGTGTGGATTTTTTGCACTAAGGGTGATACATGTTATATCAGCCATCATGATTTAACCGATAACATTAATCAATCGGCTATGCAATCACCCAAATACTAGGATAATACTTCTTCAAATATTTCCCGTTAAGAGCTCTAGAAAACTCTTCTCCTTCAAGCATTTCCAGAATGTACACTTTACCAGGAATACATCGACTTATTTTGAACGACCCTTCCCACGTTGGTGACCATTTGCCGAATTTCGAAGTCTTCGTTCCTATCGGCAGAATCAACTTCCAGACCAGTTCTCCCTGAGCAAAGCTTTTAACTTTGACCTTTTTATCGTACCATCGGCCTACTCTAGCTTTATTTGCCTCAACATTTATGAGGGCCTTCAGCCGATGTCCAGCTAGATCTTCTAATTCATCTTTCATCAAGGCTGAATACTCATCAACTGTTAACTGATCTTGAAACATGACACGTCGCCAATCAAGCTTTAACTCCCATGGAAGAATAGCTTCATGCCCATACACCAATTGATAGGAAGACACTTTAGTAGCACCATGTCAAGCCATTCTATATGCCCATAAAACTTCATTAAGTGTAGTATGCCATTTTCTAGGTTGTTCATCAATCTTCTTTTTAATTAACTTGATAACTCTTTTATTGGACGCCTCTGCCTGACCATTAGCTTGGGCATAATATGGAGAAGAATTCAACAATTTGATTCCCATTCTAGTAGCGAATTCTTCAAATTCCCCTGACGTAAACATAGTACCTTGATCGGTCATAATGGTTTGTGGAATAACAAACCGATAGATAATATGTTCTTTAACAAAATCAATCATCCCTTTCGACGTCACATTTTTCAAAGGAATTGCCACAACCCACTTGGGAAAGTAATCTATTGCTACCAAGATAAACTTGTGATTCTTACTGGACGGCGGATATATCTGACCGATCAAATCAATCCCCCATCCTCTGAACAACCACGACTTGATTATGGGATTCATAGCTGATGCAGAAGCTCTCTGTACACTCCCAAATTTCTGGCATTCTTGACAACCTCTATAATATGCAAATCAATCTTCTAACATTGTTGGCCAAAAATAACTATTTCTTCTAATCACCCACTTCATCTTGTATGCAGATTGATGGGATCCACAATCACCTTCATGAATCTCTCCCATTAGAACCTTTGCTTCTTCTTTATCAATGCATTTAAGCAAAACTCCATCAATCGTCCTATAATACAATTCTTCTTCCAATAGCACATACTTGATTGCTTGAAATTTGATCTTTCTATCCACCTTTTTGGAGGGATCCTTCAAATAATCAACAATTTCTTTCCTCCAATCATCGCCTGCTAATTCTAAGGCCATTACTCCTTCTATCAGCCGATATCCAGAAGCATGTTGGGCCAACCGATCTGCATCACTATTATGAAATTTTGAAACATGCTCGATAGTCACGTTCTTAAATTCTTTCAACAATTGGAGACATTCTTCATGATATAAACGTAGAATATCATCTTTGCATTCATACTCTCCAATCAATTGATTGATCACCAGCATAGAATCTCCAAATATTTCAACTGCATCGGCTTTGATTTCTCGGAGTAATTGGATTCCCTTGAGAATAGCACGATACTCAGCTTGATTGTTGGTTGCAGATGCTTCAATTGGAAATGAGAACTCAAAATTTGCCCCCCGAGGAGAAATCAGCACTACACCAATTCTAGAACCATTTCCACACGAAGATCCTTCAAAGAATAAAGTCCAAGGAACAAGATCTACCATAGCTAGTTCTGATCCACAATGTTGTACAACAAAATCGGCTACGGCTTGACCTTTATCTGCTTTAGCCGATTCATATCTCAAATCAAATTCTGATAGAGCCAAAATCCATTTCCCAATTCTCCCATTTAAAATCGGCAATGAGAGCATATATCTAATCACATCATCTTTGCTCACGACAATACATTCAGCTGACAATAAATAATGTCTAAGTTTAGTGCAGGAAAAATATAATCAAAGACATAATCTTTCAACCGGAGAATACTTGGTTTCAGCATCCAGCAATCTTCTACTCACAAAATATATAGCTCTTTCCTTGCCTTCAAATTCTTGAATAAGAGCCGATCCAATAACACGTTTATTAGCCAATAAATATAATTTAAATGGTTTGTGTTTTAAGGGAGGAACCAACACTGGAGGATTCACCAAATAATGTTTGATCTCATCCAATGGTTTCTGATGCTCTTCTCTCCACACGAATTCTTGATCGGCCTTCAACTTCAACAGTGAACTGAATGGCTGAATCTTTCCGGATAAGTTGGATATCAATCTCCGACTAAAATTAATCTTGCCGATCAATGAATGAAGTTCAACTTTTGTCGTCGGGGCTTCAACTTTGTCAATAGCTGAGATAGTTTTCTGACTAATCTCGATCCCTCGCTTATGCACCGTGAAACCCAAGAATTGACCAGCTCACACACCAAAGGCGCATTTATTTGGATTCATCTTCAAACCATGCTTCCTTGTACACTCTAAAGCTTTACGCAAATCAGCCAAGTGTTTTTGGTACCCCTTTGACTTCACAACCACATCATCAATGTATATTTCCACAATTTTACTGATGAGTTCATGAAAAATATAGTTCATGGCTCTCTGATATGTAGCACCAACATTTTTTAATCCGAAGGTCATCACTACCCATTCGAATAAACCAAGGTACCCTGGACATCTGAACGCAGTCTTGTGAATATCCTCTTCTTCCATAAAGATTTGATTGTATCCAGCATTGACATCCATAAAATTGATCATTTTGTGTCCAGTAGTAGTATCTACCAACATATCAGCTATCGACATGGGATAACCATCTATCGGTGTGGCTTTGTTAAGATTCCTGAAATCAATGCATACTCTCAATTTTCCACTCTTCTTGTAAACAGGAACCACATTAGAAATCCACTCGGCATAGCGACATTGCCGAATAAATTTAGTTTCAATTAGCCGTGTGATCTCGGCCTTTATATCTGGTAAAACTTTGGGATTGCACCGTCTTGCCCCTTGCTGATATGGCCGATATGCTGGCTTTATAGGCAAACGATGCTCAACAATAGATCTGTCCAAACCAGGCATCTCATAATATTCCCAAGCAAAACAATCTTTGTATTCCGTTAATAAATTCTTCAGTTCCTGTTTGTATTCGGGATCCAAATTAGCACTAATAAACGTCGGCCTTGGTCTGTCACCATCTCCAATATCAATCTTTTCTAGCATATTGGCCGACGTAAACCCGTGCCCCAGTTTCCCTTCTTCTTCTAGGAACTCATCCATTAGGAACTCTCTGAAGAACCGACTGCTTGGATCGGTGTAGAATCGCCATCAGCCGATGAACTATCGTTCTGTTCACCATCGGCTCTGACTTTGACTCGCCAAACCTGTGCCTTGACTCCTTTCCTGCTCAGAGTCTGTTCTTGTTCTTCCTCTATGATCTCCAGCTGGCGTAACCTCTGAACAAACCTCTTCTGCGATTTGGTCAAACCTCCTAGACACCACTGAGGTTAATTAGTGCGATCTGCACACGACTCACGTTCTGGATCTCTACGCATTGGTTGATCATTTTGCACCCTATCATCGGCCATTTGCTCTAGCCGATCATGTGCAGGTACTCTTCTTCTAGCAAGATCACGTAGCATGGCCCTGCCTCCCAGTCGATCATGCACCAATACTTTTTTTCCTAGCCGATCATGCACAGGAGTACGCTCACATCTGTACAATTCATCACCATGATGTGGCTTCTTGTATTATTGGCTGCCTTGACCATTGCACTCGGGACAATCATCTGCCGATGGCAATGTCAACCCTTCTTCCCAGCAGTAAATGAAGAAAGGACACTTCCAATGTTCCTTTTCACGATGTGCCTCTTCCTCTCTACGCTGTTGTCTTTTTGCGGTCACGCTGGAACTTGTTCAACAGCATCGGAGATACGCCTTCGTGGTGCCGAAGCACGTCCGGCCTCTTCCTGCAGATTCTTCCCTTTGACTTCATCGGCTGCTATCTGTGCCTTGGGATCAATAGCCCCAGACTTCTTAGCTGATGATGATGTTAGGATCTTGGTTTGGAGAAGGCTTTTCTCCTTTGCCATATCTACCATGTTGGTGGCAAACGGATGTTGATCAATCTTCATCGTCCTCTTGGGTGCCTCAAATTTCAGCTTTCCTTACTCAAAGGCCAACTGAATCTGCTGTCGGAAGACCTTGCATTCGTTTGTGTCATGCAACATGGCATTGTGCCACTTGCAGTACTTCATATTCTTGGGCTCTTCTTCCGACGGGATCTTGTGATATGCCTTCAATTTGATCATCCTTTCCGACAATAACACGTCAAAGATCTTGTCGGCTTTGGTGATGTCAAACCTATATGATTTGGGTTCCTTCTTCCCAAATGGACACGTCACCGGCTTCTTGTTGTTTTGAATCCACTCAGCCGATGCGATCGTCTCTTGCTCTTCATCAGAGTCATGATCAGCAGATACTCCACAAAGTTCACCTTCTTCTGAAAAGGCCTCTTGGACTCGTATGACTGAGTCTCTCCTGTCATCCGACTCGTGATCTGACTGATACTCTCAAACTCTTGCGATGCGTACTTGTCCTTAATATGTGGCAAGAGTCCATTAAAGGCCGCATCGGCCAACTGCTGATCTAACAGAACCAAACTGTGGCATCGGTTCTTGACATCTCTGAACCTCTGAATGAAGGCAGCTACCAATTCATCATTCCTCTACCTCAAGCTAGTCAAATCTGGGAGCTTCAGTTTTGTAACTCCAGAGAAGAAGAACTGATAGAATTGTTTTTCTAAATCGGCCCAATATAATATGGAATTCGCTGGCAGCGTAGTAAACCAAGCAAAGGCCGGTCCAGATAAAGATAAGTAGAACAATCAGACTCTAAGCGCGACCTGATTGGTTGCTTCTCCCAATTGCAGTAGGAATATATTAACATGCTCCATAGTAGAAACCTCTCCTTGTCTTGAAAATTTAGTGAAGTCAGGCATCTTGTACTTGTGTGGGAGAGAAATCTGATCGTAAGCCGAAGGATAGTGAGTCTTGTACATAATAGACTACTCCTTTGACCTTAATCCAAACTGCTCTCTCATTACTTCAGCTATCTTAGAAGTCCAATCAATCAGTTGACCAACTGCTGGCATCTGCTGATGAGAGACCATGTTCGTTGGACTTGTAGCTGCTGTAGGTTGTGGTGTTGTAGGGGTCATCGGCCGTCCTGCCGATGCCATCTGATGTGCCTGCTGAACCATATGATTGGGTGATTGCTGGCCTATTGCCAGCGCAGAAGTGGTCGTCGGCTGTGGAGCCGATGGACTACCTGACTGTTGAATCGTAGAGTCCATGTATGGCACATTAACATATCGTAGTATTCCAGTCATCTGATCATGGAAAATCCAGTTAACTACACCCTGATGAGGAGACTTTGAAATCAGAATCTCTGAAGGAGATTTGGGTTGAAGGAGTAACGCAAGATGCTATTGTGGGGTCATCGGCGGTGGCGCTGATGCATTGAATTGCGCAGCCATCTGTGGATTCTATGTATTCTGCGCAGTCGGCTGTACTACGGATGCACTCTACTGAGGGGTCATCTGCTGGGTAGCCGATGCTTTGAACTGTGCCGCAGATGACACAGTAAAAAATTCAGGCGGCATGCCAAGTCCAGTAGCTAGATCCCATCCTTTTGGGTATCCAGACGCAGATCCTCCCTATACAGCTATAGGAACAGGTGTAGGAGTTGAATAAATGGGAGCCGCTGGAGTCGTTAATGTTGTAGTAGTAGCCTGCATTGATGCTTGACTATTACTTGCTTCTGGTCGGCTATTTGGAGCCGACAAAGCCGCTGCCATAGCCGCTTCTAGATGAACAAAGTTCATCTGATCCGGCTGTATATAGCATGGACCCACACAGCCTGGGAATGTGCCTTCCGCAAAGGTCTTGTCCACTGCATTGTGCACTGTATTACCCATGACTGTGGCACTCTTGACGAAGACTTGCCCCACAGCTTGTTAGATTGTATCTGTCATCTAGTTTTCACGCTGTGTCTCTGTCAATGGCTGGAAGAATGGAAAATCAAATTTCTTGATCACATCACCAGATCTAGTGGTGCTGTATGACTTGAGACATTCACGCTCTACAACTTCAACATATTCTTTTTGTTGATCTTCTTTGAGCTTGTCCTCTTCAACGAGGATGTAGTTGCCTTCATCAACTTCACCGATTATTATCATGTTGAAGCTTCTGGTCCCACCGAGCGTGCCAGAAGATGTGTTGACGCCAAGCTCCTGAAAGTCAACCAAGTGTGCCAGTCAATTTGACCTGCAATTGACAAGGGATAAAAATAGTTAAATTCAAGAGCGTATCGACTGAATTCCGAATATCTCTCACGCCAACGTATCGGAAGGTTCCGCCGATAAGAAAAACGATAAAAGAATATTAAATGCGAGTGTAGAATAAACGAGCGCGTCGCCAGGTTCAGCCGATGCGGAAAACGACAAAATCAGCTTACGGGAGCTGATTGCACGTGTGTAACAAGATCTAAGCTACGAATGTGTAACTTAGATGATGTAGCTCGAAACAGATCTAAATCGGCTTTTATGATAACGAAATATTATTGCAAATTCTATAGCCGATCTAATATGTCTCTAAGCAGATAGATGTGATAATGACAAAAAATATAGGAAAAACCTACAAATCTAGCCGATATCGATAAATTGTGAATAAATCTAAACGAGAAAACAGCGATGCGCCCGAGATCAAAGCTTAGATGAATTCGATAACTTTTGAACGAAGCCACAACGATACGCCCGGTAGCTAAAGCTCAAATTTACTCGATAAAACGAAAACTCACTAGCAAATCAAGTCGCTCGAATGTGAGACGTCCTTGATCGACTTGAAAGAACTCGCCGAAAAGAAAATAGCGAAGTCGGCAACAGGAAAGTAAATTGCAAGGAAATTGTAAATGTTTGTTGCATTGGATGTGTATCAACTTTTTTAGGTCCCGTACAACTAATATATATAGTCTACGCTAACAAATCCTAGCCGATTATGGCAAACACATTACTTGACTAAAAAGTAAAGACTTCCTAATTTAAACTATCTAAAAATCTACAACCCAATCATCAGAATCCTCGTAAAGTTCGAACTCTTCCTACCATTTCTGATTCATCGGCAACTTCCATCGGCCGATTACCAAACCGTGCGGATCAGCATCTGCATGGAATATTCTCTTGGCCCATCGGTCACGACTCCATCGACTGGCCCTGACCGTGTGCATGTTTTGATTTCTTTTAAATCGGCAACCTTTCCTTCACATCATCACCTTCCTTAACACGTGTCAAAAAACGGTGTCAACAGTGGATAATACTAATGTTGCTCCATTGTATTGTTTAGGCTAGCATTAGCGCAATTAATTAATCATCTTCAGTATTAAATTACAGTCACTTCCTGGTGAAATTATCATTAATCTTGATTTTTTCCAGTTTAATAAAAACTAGCATAATGACTGTGTATTGCTGCGGGTAATATAGTAGACCTACGTAATACATTGACTCCGTATTTATTCGCTTCGCGAATAGACATTGCTTGTGCGTGTTCCGATTGAGATTTAGATTGATTTGGCCAAGTTTCGCTTAGGATTCACATTGGTTTGTCTGGACTCTGTTTATGATTCTGATTGACGGATTAAGGAAACATTGTTTGCTTTAGAAATACAGTGAGATGAGATAGAGATAGAGATGGAGATAGAGATAGAGATAGAGATAGAGATAGAGATAGAGATGTGAAGCTTTAAATACCGATGATGCAGACGTCATCATGCCTTTCTCATAAGGATTTTGTTGATGTTTCCCGTCCGTCGACGGAAGAGTCCCGAAATAAGGGTTAGGGGATTCTGCTGGCTACTCAGAGTTCGTCAAGGACTCATCTTCTTCAGCTGGCCGGGCGCATCCTCTGTAGGAGTGCCCAGTTCAGATACCTAGTTCAGTTCAGCTATACTCTATTGGGCTTAGGCTCCCCTCACTGTTTTCATTTTCTGGGTGTGTTTAGATGTGTAAAAAGAGTGTAAAAAGTGGATGCGAAAAGTCACATCAGTCACTGTAGCGCACTGTAGCGCACTGTAGCACGTTTTGTTTGTTTGTGGCAAATATTGTCCTATCATGACCTAACTAGGCTCAAAAGATTCGTCTCGCAACGTACATCAAAACTATGTAATTAGTTTTTTTATTTAACTACATTTAGTACTCCATGCATGAGTCATTTGCTATATTTAATATTTTGATGTGATGGAGATGTGATGGAAAGTTTGGAGTTTGGGGGGGAGTTTTTTGAACTAAACACAGCCTCTGTATGACTCCTGTAAAAGTTAAGACGAGGACTTTAGGGCAGCTCGTCTTGTAATTTTTTTTAAAAAATTCTTATCAATGCAAAGATGCGTAGCTCTCCTGTGTGCTATTCTCATCTCAAAAATAAAAAGAAGGTGAAAAAGAAAAACTTCGCATCATGTTCAAGTCAATCACGTCATAATTTTGATGTGGACACCTTTCATATTCACGACAAACAATGAATTGTTCAATTCTCCTGGACCCACAGAGATAATAAGCAGTACTGACTCAAGTACATGATGACTGTTGAGTGAGACATCCATGTGAGCATCTGACCTGGAAAGGTCAAAGTCTGATATACGAAAATTAGATAATGTTTGACCAATGATAGGGACAGCAAATCTTTTTATAGTTGTGTTCATACATGAACTATCAACACTAATACTTGCCGCTGCATCTATCTCTCAATGGCCTCTAGTTGGTATCCTTGTCAAGTTTGTTGCATGCCGTGTCACTGTGTTAGTATAAACTTAGAATTATTTATGATTCCTAAACTAGCACTGCTCTTGCTAATTCGGGCCATGTTTGGTTGGAGGGTAGAAAAGTTTTGATGAGAGAGAAATGATGCTTTGACTACTAATTAGGGGTATTAAATAAAGTCTAATTACAAAATTACCTCCACAACTGTGGTGCTGTAGCAGTTGCTCTACCTAATGAGGTCTTTGACCGCATGATTGGAGGATGATTGAGCGCGGTTACTGTAGCGTCACTGTAGCCAATCATGATGAAACTTGCCTCATTAGATTCGTCTCGAAAAGTTACACCCATTTTTAAAAAAGTTTTGCAAATAAACTTCGTTTAGTACTTCATGCATGCATTCGTTTTTTTGTGCAAAAATTTTCGTGGAATCATCCAAACATGGCCTCGAAAACGGGATATTGTAGTCGTAGCCAATGATGCTACGGAAGCCTTCATGTCTATATCATGAGCTACTTTTATGCATCCAGCCTGCAGGCAGAAGACTTTGCGAAACGTGAGGACAACATGACAAATGAAAACAGCTGCGTATATAAAGAGTAGGGCTAGAAAATGGGGTACCTGATGACTAGGAAATCCTTTTTTTTGCAACTTGCAAGGGAAAAAAAAACTCCACTTGGTGTTTGCGCAGTTGCGCTAATTGCGTCACAAATTTGATATTGAAGCCTTTCTTTTTATTAACGAAATAACGGTGAGAATGGGGACTGTGATGATTCAGTACTGCCATAACAAGCAACGAAACAAGTTGAAAACGGCTGGACAGTTGGAGATAAGCAGGGCCGACTAAAGTGCATGATGATTCTTGACTATTGATCGGCAAGATATCCATGTGACTATGTAACCATCGGTCATTTTCGATTATGTCTGACCTATGAAAGGTACTGAAATCTTAATCGTAATGCTGTTCAGATGATGAGATGATTTGTTCTAGCTAATCACTGGAAAGACATTATGAGCTGAGTATCAGCACCACTTGAAAAAGATATTATGCACTTTTAGATAATCACTGGAAAGACATGACGGAGACATGCTTTGAGCATGAAGTGCCTGTCCTATTGACAAATGACAACGAATTGGAGCATCATTCAGAGTGCCAACACTCCATTCGTAAGATATAAATTTGATTTCAATCAAATTGAACAATGAGTAATAACATCATAATAGGCCTAGCACATTTAGCATCACGTACGATTCATCTACCTGGCACCAAATACACACCGGGACAACTTTTTGCCCCACAAGCCTGAACTTCCAAGAACACGAAACCATGGAGTACAAATTAAAGGCAATTAAGCAGCATCTCCAATCCTAGCTCCTCTTTAATTTGCATCAAGAATATAATCACAACTTGGGTCGATCTAGTAAACATCCCACATGCACCTTAATTATTAAATCTTAGTATCATGCATCGTCAAGCTCTCGCCATCTCCTGCTGCTGGTGGAGGTTTCCCTGGTACTTGGGGTCCTTGCGGACGATGCGCTTCCAGTACCAGTGCCTGTCGAACAGCATCCAGACCTCCTCGATGGGCACCTGCTTGGTCTCCGGCAGCAGGAGGATGACGAAGATGGACATGACGACGATGAGCGAGGCGAAGAGCACGAACACGCCCCACCGGAGGTGGCACAGCGCGGCGAGGAAGCACTGCGCCACGGCCGCCGTCCAGAAGAGGTTCACGCACACCACCACGCTCTGCCCCGCCGACCGCATCTCCAGCGGGAACAGCTCGCTGGGGACGAGCCACCCCAGTGGGCCCCAGGACCAGCCGTAGGCGACGACGAAGAGGCAGATGGCCACCACCAGCACCGTGCTCACGCCCTTGCTCAGCTCCTCGCCGTGCCCGAACTTGAGCGCCAGGATCACGGCCACAACCACCTGCCAATACATGGGGGAATGATCGCTAGCTGTTAGTCCTGACCTACTGTGTGAATTATATTATAATTAAGGACGAAATTAAAGAACTCACCATGGAGGAAATCATCTGGACGCCGGCCTCGATGAAGAGGAATCGGCGCCCGAGGCGGTCGACGGTGACCATGGAGATGAGCGCGCCGACGACGAGCATGGAGCCCGTGATGATGGAGGAGTAGAGCGCGGCGGAGGAGCCGAAGCCCAGGCTCTGGAAGATGACGGGCGAGTAGAAGAGGATCGAGTTCATGCCCGACAGCTGCTGGAACGCTGGGATCCCGAGCGCGCCGATGACGAGCTGCGGCCGGTTGCGCGTGGCGAGCAGGTTCCGGAACGTGCCCGTGACGGCGCGCGCCGCCTCGCTGGCCTCCCTGAGGTCCTCGAACTCGGCGTCCACCTTGTGCGTGCCGCGCACCTTCTCCAGCACGCGGCGGGCCTCCTCCAGGTGCCCCCGCTCCACGAGGCTGTTGGGCGTCTCCGGCAGGAAGAGCGCGCCGGCGAAGATGGCGGTGGCGGGGCCCATGGCGAGCCCCAGCGAGAGGCGCCACCCCCATGGGTGCAGGCGGTCGGTGAAGTAGTTGATGACGTCGGCGACGAGGATGCCGAGGCAGGTGGTGAGCTGGAAGAGCTGGTTCACGGCGCCGCGGATGCGGTAGGGCGCGATCTCGGAGAGGTAGAGCGGGACGGCCTGGTTGCCGAAGCCGATGCCGACGCCGAGGAGCACGCGGCCGACGATGAGCATGGCGATGTTCACGGCGGCGGCGTTGACGGCGCCGCCGAGGAAGAAGCTGGCGGCGCCGACCATGATGCTGGCGCGCCGGCCGCGGCGCTTGGTGACGTAGGAGGCGCCGAAGGTGGAGACGAGGCCGGCGAAGTAGAGCGAGGAGGTGAAGAGCGTCAGCACCTGGTTGTCGTACTTGCAGTAGTCCGTCTCGTGCAGGTGCGCCTGCTTCCGACGGTACACGTCCGGGAAGAACTTCTTCAGGAAGTCGTCCATGGAGGTCACGCCGCCTGCGATCGGCCCCAGCATCTTTCATCACAATCACAAGGGAAATAAAGCTTTGATTTATTTTTCTTGTTTTTTTTTTGCTTTAGCAGTGCAAACAAATGAATTTGGTGCAATCATATTTCATTTCTCGATGGTTGTTTGATCTGGTCAATCTTTCTTGCAGTGCACTGCATTCAAATGCTAATTGTCACAAATGCCATTTGCAGCAGTACAGATGAGATGAGCTGTATTCCAGAAACAACAGAGTATAGGTGTCGTCTCCAACAAATTGATGAGGCGAAACAACATTTTTGTCATCACACTGGATTTGGTAATGGTTGTTGATTGGAGAGGGGTAAATAATCGTGGCGTAGTTTCCTGATTCCAGCGGACAGTGAGCAACAACCACGAAACATTTTTGTATAGGGGAGCAGAGTAGTAAAGTGGTTTTACATCCTTGCACAGATGATGATACTAGACATCTAGACAGAGACATTATGGCGTCAATTTCTGTTTCATCTGATTCTCTCTCTGGTCTACCCAATCGATTGTTTGTTTTTTCTTGAATGCAAAGCATAACGCCTGATTGAGACCCCCCATGAAATTCGGATCAGAACATGCCCCTGCATTTCTACATTTTTTTTGGACAAGAAATTGTTGGGTCGTTCAGGAGAAATCATATCATTTGGCGAACATTTCGCAAACCACAAAGAGAATTGAGAGACAAAATTGTGCGCGTAGGATTATGAAACGCGACATTGCAAATCAGATAATTCAGAGACGTCATGAATAGCATTCAACTCAACCAAATGAACTAGCAACTGGTATGGAAGAAAGAAAGTACTGACTGGAGACGCCGAGGTCATAGCCGAAGAGGGATCCGCCGAAGGAGCCGACGACGCAGGCGAGGATGAAGTAGCTGGTGATCCTGCCCTCGTAGAGCTCCGCCCTCCCGGAGGCCGCCCCGCCGCCGGCGAACCCGCCGGCCATCTCCGAGTCGCTCCTCCTGATCTCTCTCCTCACCTCCTCGCCCCCGGAAGCAAGTTCCTCGGCTTGTCTTCAGGCAGACTTGTTCCTCAGCTTCTCTTCCTTGAAAGAAAGAAAGAAAGAGACAGCCAGACAGGCAGGGCCGCGAGTAAGAAGAAGCTGCAGCCAACGACGATGACGGAGAAGAAGAGGAGGGTGGCTAATCAGAGATGACGGCCAGAGCACACACAAGTCAACACTCAAGAAACTGACAAGGGAGGATTAGGAAGAGAGCCAAAACACACACACTGACAGCAAATCGCTGAATAAAAAAGATACCTCAGCAGCTCCTCCGGGGCGGCCGCGCCGGAATCCGTGCTGCAAGCAATACTCAACACCGGGTCAGGTAAGCGGCCACTAAACAATGGTCGGCCAAGCCGCCAAGCCAAGCAGCCAGCTTGATCCAATCTGCCGCGCGCGCTGATCTGGTTGGAGATGGGGAGCAAACGAATTGACAGCTTAGACGGGGGAGGCCGTTGGGATGGCCGGTTGGGTAGGTTTTATGGAGAGGCCCCCACCCCGGCCGGGTCTTCTGCCGACGATGTGTTACTGATTGATGATACTGAAGATACGGATGAGTGGTTGGTTTCTCCCAGTTGATTGCGTCCGACTGCCTGCCATGCTAGTATGCTACCGGGCACAAAGCTCCTTATCCGCTTTGACCTGCCATCCGTTGGATCCAAGACTTGCATCGATTTCACTTGCTGATATTGTTTACTGAATGGATGAGATGGTGTGGATTTGTGGTATATTGCGTTCTTGTATTTAATTATGCTGCAAGCTCAAACTTTGTCAAGCCGTGGAATAAAAAGAATGAAGCAGGCTGCGTAAGCTTTCAGGTACCTCCCTCGCAAAAAAAAAAGGCTTTCAGGTACCTGCTGCTGTACCATTTCCAACGCAAGTATGGCGAGTTGGATAATGCAAGAAGGAAGTGAAGTCCATGGACCCATATCAGAGGGCTGCTTTGTTCTTTGCGAGTTCACACGATGGACGTCCACTCTTTTGAGCGTACACTACTACCAAAAAAATAATAATACAACTGACCCGCTAGTTTGTTTCAGTATACCCTGGAACTATCTTTTTTTCTCGGAGCTCTTTTTATTCATTCTACGCGTACGATTTGTGAAAGTTCCGCACATGCTATAAATGCGCTTCAGTGAAAAAGGCATGTACAAATTTTCCATTTTTTCAGAAAAAAAATGCACTTTCGGGAACTGGAATTGACCTGAGGTAGATATAAATACGATACTTGGAAGATGATACCACCTGTGAACTGTAATAGTTTCTGAGGAATGTTGAGTACTCTATCCTATTTGTAATGAGTGAATTGTCAACCGTACAGTGTGATCGTGCGTTTGGTCTTTGGTTCCAGGTACACGGGCGTCGAGTGTTGACGGAGAGTTGCCGTGGAGGAGCTCAGGCCGGGCGGCAGCTGTGGCGTCCACTCCTGGATCGAGGGCGCAAACGGCGACGGAAGGCTGGTTTCTTGGTTTGCGCCACAAAACCAAGGAGGCGGACGGCGGTTGAAGACGTCAAGTCGTGAAGGCATGGGCGTCGGTCTCGGGACTGACGGAGGCGACGGGCGTCGACGGCGTCCAGGGCCTCGCTGCGGGCGAGGAGGTGACGGGCGTCGGGCGGCGTCTAGGGCCGTCAGAAGGCCGAGGCAGGAACGGCGTCTAGGGCCACGGCGTGGAGGCGGGAATCTTCCCGCGCGTGGAGTTTTGGCGGTTTTCTCAAAACCGGCCACCTACCCGGGTTTCGCGGACGCCCCAAAACCGCGAACCGGATCTTCATCGACATGGCGGCATCGTGGAGAAGTCTTCGTTTCGAAGAAAGAACCTTGGCCGTCGGATGAGTCCATTGTATCTTTTCCGGTTTTGCCCATATCGGCTTTCAAGTTTAAAGTTCAGCTCTAGGGGTAGTTTAGTCTTTTTGGTTAGATGTTTAGTGGGGTTAAAAGAGGAGAGGGGGCACCAACTCACATTCGCGCCAGCTTGACAAAAACAGATCGCCACCACCATCTCTCCTGGCGCCGGCTCCTCCCTGTCTCTCCTCTCTGTTCCTCCCTCTTCTCTCTAGGCCAAGGATGTTAGGGATTGATTTTTGAGTTCATGTACTGATATTGATCGGGAAAGGTGGCCCAATCCTCCTTGTGCCCTCCGGGGTTTTGGATTCATTTCAATCTCATACGATTTGTGCTTTGGTTTGATTGAAATTTGATTTTCCTTTGTCTATTCTCGAACTCAAGATGACGGGTTGTTTCTTGACGATTTTGTGACTACTTGGGGTGTTCCTAATCCATCTTGCCTAGCCCTAAAACCCTCGGATTCATGAGCTCATTCGAATTGAAGTTTTGGCGTTCTTGAGAAAACCCTAATCTTGCTTAGGTTTTCGTCGATTTCTCCCAAACCATGGAGTAATTCGTCGATTCCTTCCGTGGACGTGTTCACAAGTTCCTTGTGATCATGCCTGCAAAATTTGGTGAGATTTGGACTTGATTTGGCCACTCGATCATTGAGTTCTTGGAAGAATGCGGGCTGAAAAAATGTTTCTGGACAGAGTTCTTCCGAGCACCGGTTAAACCGACGCTTGTGCTCATTGGCGTCGGTTCAACCGGTGAGTGGGTTTTTCCCGCGTTAGGGTTTTCTGTTGCTCACTTGTTGCACCGGTGTTTTAGCTCTCCATGAGCATCGGTTCAACCGGTGCATGTTTCCAGCGTGCTGTTTTTGATCGTTTGACCGGCGTATAGACTTTGGTCGACGTCGGTTCATCCGGTGATCAGAACGTTTTGATTTGGAGCTTCTCTGGTCAATTGCAGCGACGCAAAGCCTTTGATTTCGTCGGTTTAACCGGTGCGTTGAAATCTCGGATTTGTTGCCCCTCTGGACAATTGCACCGACGCCAGAGGTGGATTTTGTTGGATAATCCGGTGTATGCACACCGTTTGAACCGACGCTGTTCAAACCTTTGCGTCGGATCAACCGGTGTGTGCCTTTCTTTTGCTGCCGGCTCTGTCTCACCGGTTTAACCGACGCCTACGAGTTTATCTACGTCGGTTCAACCGGTGACATATACTGTGCCTGTTTTGCTTCATCTCTTCGAGTTTGCTTCCGCAGTTGCTCTCGTGTGTTCCTAGGGCTTTCGTGTGTTGGTGTAGCTCCTCCATAGCTACTCCACACTGTGCATAGGTCTCTTGGGTTGGGTGTGTGCTTTGGGACTTAGCCGGGGCTTTCTTTTGCAAGAAATTTTTATTGGCTCCTATTCACCCCCCATCTGGTCGCCCCTTTCGGTCCCTCAATTAGTATCAGAACTTGGTTAAGGTTTTCAGTACCTTGACCGGTTCGAAAACCATTTGGCGACCATGGCAAGTCTTGGTAAGATCCCTGTGTTTGCCGGCGAGGACTATGCTTATTGGAAGGTGCGTATGCGAGCCTTCTTGTAAAGCATGGGAGCCGAGGTTTTGGAGATCACCAAGAACCAGACTTACGAGGTGCTTGCCGTTCGGACCACACCTCTTTAGGTGTCCGAGCACGAGGCCAACGCCAAGGCTGTCAATACCTTGTTCGCTGGCGTTTCTCGTGCGGAGTTCTTACGCGTCCAGGGTTTTCAGGAAGCCCACAAGGTTTGGACATGTCTTGAGAACTACCACGAGGGCACACCTCAGGTAAAGGCCAGACTGTTCGAGACTCACCGGCGTGAATATGAGAATTTCACACAAGGGCCGGGTGAGAGCATTGGCGACATGTTCAGTCGGTTTCAATCGATTGTGAACAAAGTCAATGCAAACAGATCTGCTGATGCCCTTGGGTACACAGAGCATGAGAAGGCCCTCAAGTTGCTCTACGCACTTGACCGCTCTGTGTGGGATCTCAAGGTGAACACGATCATCGAGTCTGCAGGCTATGAGATTCTGAACGTGAATGAGCTTTTCAGCAAGCTCAAGGCCACGGAGGTGGATAACCAGACACGAGCCAAGCTCAATGGTGCCCCTCCTTCTAAGAGCATCGCTCTTTGTGACTGGCCCAGGTGGATCGAGCTCTAACGCTAACTCTGCTCTTGGCTTTTCTCTTGCCTCTCTGCCCTCTGTTACAAATGAGCAGCTAGAGACGCAGGGCGACGATGACTTGTGCCTTCTCATCAGCAAGTTCCAGCGTGTCTACCACAACCGGCAGAGGCGGAAGAACCCCGGGTGCTACCACTGCGGCGATCCGAACCACTTCATCGCCGAGTGCTCCAAGAAGTCCGGCGGTGGCTAGAACAACAACCCCGACTACTACCGCCACCGCGACCGCGATGAGGGAGGCTCCAACAAGGAGCGTCGGCGCCACAAGCACCGCAGTCGTGACCGGGGAGGACGCTTCAACAAGGAGTCGCTCAAGAAGCGCTTCCAGTACAAGGCCAAGAAGCGGGAGAAGGCCTTCCTGGCGCAGCTCAGCGACCTTGACAAGAGCTCCGACACCGACCGCTCTTCTTCACCGACCTCTGACGACGATGACAAGAAGAAGAAGAAGCGGGACAAGGATGCCACCGGCTACATCGGCCTTTGCTTAGCGGCCGGTCGGCGCAAGGGCTTCTGCACCATGGCGGGTGAAGCAAATGGTGCTCGTGCGTCTTCGGGTGAACATGCTACACCGACGCACGTCGACTCTTCTCCTGGATCCGAGAGTGATTCAGAGGTTGGAGGCTTGGAGAACAGGTGGATCATGGACTCCGGTTGTTCGCGCCATATGACCGAGAATGAAAAATGGTTCTCCAGCCTCACCCCAACGCGCCACAAAGAATACATCATATTTGGGGATAATGGTAAGGGCAAGGTATGTGGTATTGGCGCTGTTAGAGTTTCTGATCACTTTACCCTGAGAGAAGTTGCTTTGGTTTCGAACCTTGGATTCAATTTGCTCTCTGTTTCACAACTTCTTGATGAGGGGTTTGAAGTTCGCTTCAAGGAGGGATGTTCGCGTGTTTTGGATTCCAGAGGAGACCTGGTTTGCTGGATCGTTCCTCGTGACCGAGTTTTCTTGGTCGATTTCTCTGGAACTCCTTTTGGCCCTTCTTGTTGCTTGTTGGCTGGTCCTTCTTCTGATCTGTGGAAGTGGCATAGGAGACTTGGACATTTGAGCTTCGACTTGTTGTCTAGACTTAGCTCACTTGGCCTAATCCGAGGATTGCCCAAATTGAAGTTTGAAAAGGACCTTGTTTGCCATCCGTGTTGCTACGAGAATATGATTGCTACTTCTCATCCGCCTGTTAATCAGGTGATGACCACTCACCCTGGAGAGTTGCTACACATGGACACAGTTGGTCCTTCTAGGGTGATGGCAGTTGGTGGGAAGTGGTACGTTCTTGTGATCGTGGACGATTTTTCTCGCTATTCTTGGGTCTTTTTCATGAGAACCAAGGATGAGGCTTTCGAGTTTGTTCGAGACTTGATCTTGAGGTTGAAAAACGAGCTACCCCAGGCCATGCAAGCGATTCGCAGTGGTAATGGCACAGAATTCAAAAACTCTCGTTTTGACACCTTTTGCAGTGATCAAGGACTTGAACACCAGTATTCTTCTCCCTACACTCCACAGCAGAATGGAGTTGTAGAACGGAAGAATCGGACGCTGGTTGAGATGGCGAGGATGATGCTCGACGAGCATAGGACTCTTCGAAAGTACTGGGCTGAGGCGGTCAATACCGCTTGTTATGTGTCCAACCGCATTTTCTTGCGTGTTTTCATGCACAAGACTTCTTATGAGTTGTGATTTGGACGCCAGCCCCGTGTTGACCATCTCAGAGTTTCGGTTGCCGGTGTTTTGTGCTGAAAGAAAGAAATCTTGATAAGTTTGAGTCTCGCTTGTCTGACGGCAGTTTTCTCGGTTATGCATCTCATTCCAGAGCATACCGTGTGCTGCTTATTGATTCTAACATCGTCAGAGAGACTTGTGAAGTCACTTTCGACGAGACTGCACCGTGCAATGCTTCTGTCTTTGAAGTTGCAGGAGAAGATGATCTCGGCACCTCCATCTTTGAAGATGAGGAGGAAGAAGCTGCGGAGGGTGATGCTGAGGCTACCACGCGTGCTGTGGACCCAGTCGCCTCCGCCACGAGCTCGAACGATGATGACGGCCCCGATCCTACTACGTCTACTTCCCGGGGGCCAGTCGAGCAGGTGACTCAGCCTTCACCAGCTGCACCTAAGGAGGCACCAGCTTTGGTTGAGGAGGAGGCGACTTCGACAAGGGAAGCACCGCGACACATTCAGCGTCGTCATCCACCTCAACAGATGCTAGGTGACCTCAATGAGCGAGTCACACGGTCCAAGGTAACAAGTATCGCTGGCTTTGCTCATTCAGCGTTTGTTACCTCTTTTGAGCCTAAAGATATTGGACACGCTCTTTCTGATTCAAATTGGGTCAATGCCATGCATGAGGAACTCAAAAATTTGGAAAGAAACCAAGTTTGGTTTTTAGCCGAGCCTCCACCTGCCTGTAATCCCATCGGAACGAAGTGGGTTTTCAAAAACAAGCAGTGTGAGGATGGGTTGGTTGTTCGAAACAAGGCTCGTCTTGTTGCCCAGGGGTTTTGCCAAAAAGAAGGGATTGATTTTGAGGAAACTTTTGCCCCAGTTGCTCGTTTGGAAGCGATTCGGATTTTTCTTGCATTTGCTGCTTCTAAGGGTTTTAAAGTTTTCCAAATGGACGTTAAATCTGCCTTCTTAAATGGTTTTATCGAAGAAGAGGTTTATGTGAAACAACCCCCTGGTTTCGAAAATCTCAAGTTTCCAAACCGTGTTTATAAACTTTAGAAATCACTTTATGGTTTGAAACAAGCACCTAGAGCTTGGTATGATAGACTGAAAACATTTTTGCTGGCTTAGGGTTTTAAAATGGGATGTGTGGAGAAAACTTTGTTCCTCATGCGGTCTGGCACTGACTTTCTATAAGTTCAGATATACGTGGATGATATTATCTTTGGTGGCTCTTCTCACGCTCTTGTCTCCAAGTTTTCTGAGCAGATGTCCAGGGAGTTCGAGATGAGTATGATAGGTGAGCTGCAGTTCTTCCTCGGGCTGCAGATCAAGCAAACTCCTCAGGGCACGTTTGTCCATCAAGCCAAGTACACAAGGAACTTGCTGCGGAAGTTCGACATGGGTGACTTGTCTCCTCAGCCGACTCCGATCAGCACATCGACGGCGCTTGATGAGGACTTGGACGGTGAGGCAGTGGACCAGAAGGAGTACAGGAGCATGATTGGCTCTCTCCTATACCTGACGGCGACCCGACCGGAAATTCAGTTCGGGGTCGGCCTCTGTGCGCGATATCAGGCTTCGCCGCGCACCTCCCACAGGCAGGTGGTGAAACGCATCTTCAGGTATCTGAAATTCACCCCTGAGTTTGGTCTTTGGTACTTTGCGGATTCTTCTCTGGTTTTGGTTGGCTTTTCTGATGCCGATTTCGGTGGGTGTCGGTTGGATCGCAAGTCGACATCTGGCACTTGTCAATTTCTCGGTACATCTTTGGTGTCTTGGTCCTCTCGCAAGCAGGCTAGCGTAGCGCCTTCCTCTACAGAAGCTGAGTATGTTGCCGCTGCTAGCTGTTGCTCCCAGATCCTATGGATGAAACAAACCTTGCAAGGTTATGGACTGAGTTTTGATAGGATTCCCATTTTTATAGACAACATGTCCGCTATTAGCATTGCAAAGAACCCTGTCCTACACTCTAGAACCAAAAACATAGATATCCGGTTCCACTTCCTACGAGATAACCATGTGAGAGGCCACATAGACTTGATCCATGTTCCTTCAGAGAGGCAAACCGCAGATATCCTAACCAAACCTCTTGAGCAGGACACTTTTGCTTGCTTGCGAGGGGAGCTTGGGGTTTGTTACCCCTTTTGATCGCTGACTTTTCCTTGGTTAGCTTTGTAGGTCTTGTTTGTTTTTCTCTTCGTTTTCTAGGTTTGGTAGTTGCATTGTGCATATGCATTGTACATTTATACATTTTGCATTGCTTTACTTGCACTAGCATTCTTGTATACATTGCTATGATCTCCTAGTGCTTGCTAGTGTAAGTTTATAAATGTGATCATGTATAGCTTGCTCCACTGTGTATATGACTTCATCTGAGTTAAGCTATTTTGATTTGAAAATTTGAAAACATGGTCACCCTGTCTTGGTTACTAGCATGTTAGGGCGTGTTGATATGCTTTACTATCTCATTCATGCTAGTGTAGCCTTTCGTTCAGCAATTCATACTTGACTTGATCTAAAATTGATAAAATTGCTTGAATTGTGCTTGAAATGGAATGGAAAGATCCGGGTGGGATTGCTTGTCACACTGATCGAGCTTTCGGGGCGGCTCGCTTTGCACTTGTGAGAACCCCGGGCAAGGCTGTGCATGACTGAAACGAGTGTCTTAAGCTTCTGATTGCCTTTGGCATAGGCTTGACCTCGTTGCTAAGTAAAGCATGACAAGCTTTCAACCCCTGGCATTAAATTGCTTGATATAATGAGATTGCAAAATCATTGTTTACAACATGCTTTGGATGTTTTTGGCTCACCTGTATGAGTTTGATTTGCACTGTCTTTCATTCCCTACTTGCTAGTGCTAGATCAAGGGTGATGCTTTTATTTCTCCTAAACTGGAGCTTGCCTAGCTCTAGACTGATTTGATATACCCTGTTGAGTTAGATGCAGGTCTTGTTTATGGATGCACACGTGCTTGTGACTAGTTGATGCTCATATCCTTTGTATCTCTGAATGCTTTCACTTACACCTCCTGTATTGCATTGCATAGCATACTATCAGGGGGAGTCTCAGTTTTAGGGGGAGCTTTAGGTCTTTTTTCGCCTTGATGTGTGCATGTGCCAACAAGGGGGACAAGTTAGTGATCGAACAAGAGGGAAATTTGTTGTGCACAGGGCTTTGAGAGTGCATACATGCGGTGAGAGTTGCACATGTGAGGGGGAAATGCATTTCAGGGGGAGTATCTGCTTTGTTTTGGCTCCTAGTTTCCTCGTTTCCTCGTCATTTCTGCATGACTGTGTCGAGCCCTGCCTCTGTCTTTGAGGAGTCATGCTTGTGTTTGATCGATTGCGTCGAGCCGTTGTCCTTGTCTGAGGGAATCGATCTTTACTTGGTCAAGTGACTTGTTCTTGCTTCTTTCGAGCTTTAGTCACTTGTTCAAGTTCTCTCTTGCTTCTCTGTTCTTCACTGTTTTTGTTTCAAACTTGGTTCGTTTGTGGTGTGTTGACAATGCACTCATCAAGGGGGAGATTGAGGAATGTTGAGTACTCTATCCTACTTGTGATGAGTGAATTGTCAACCGTGCGGTGTGATCGTGTGTTTGGTCTTTGGTTGCAGGTACACGGGCGTCGAGTGTTGACGGAGAGTTGCCGTGGAGGAGCTCAGGCCGGGCGGCAGTGTGGCGTCCACTCCTGGATCGAGGGCGCAAACGGCGACGGAAGGCTGGTTTCTTGGTTTGCACCACAAAACCAAGGAGGCGGACGGCGGTTGAAGACGCCAAGTCGTGGAGGCACTGGCGTCGGTCTCGGGACTGACGGAGGCGACGGGCGTCGACGGCGTCCAGGTCCTCGCTACGGGCGAGGAGGTAACGGGCGTCGGGCGGCGTCTAGGGCCATCAGAAGGCCGAGGCGGGAACGGCGTCTAGGGCCACGGCTTGGAGGCGGGAATCTTCCCGCGCGTGGAGTTTTGGCGGTTTTCTCAAAACCGGCCACCTACCCGGGTTTCGCGGACCCCCCAAAATCGCGAACCGGATCTTCATCGACATGGCGGCATCGCGGAGAAGACTTCGTTTCGAAGAAAGAACCTCGGCCGTCGGATGAGTCCATTGTATCTTTTCCGGTTTTGCCCCTACGGGCTTTCTAGTTTAAAGTTCAGCTCTAGGGGTAGTTTAGTCTTTTTGGTTAGAGGGTTAGTTGGGTTAAAAGAGGAGAGGGGGCACCAACTCACGTTCGCGCCAGCTAGACAAACAGATCGCCACCACCATCTCTCCTGGCGCCGTCTCCTCCCTGTCTCTCCTCTCTGTTCCTCCCTCTTCTCTCTAGGCCAATGATGTTAGGGATGGATTTTTGAGTTCATGTACTGAGATTGATCGGGAAAGGAGGCCCAATCCTCCTTGTGCCCTCCGGGGTTTTGGATTCATTTCAATCTCATACGATTTGTGCTTTGGTTTGATTGAAATTTTATTTTCCTTTGTCTATTCTCGAACTCAAGATGACGGGTTGTTTCTTGACGATTTTGTGACTCCTTGGGGTGTTCCTAATCCATCTGGCCTAGCCCTAAAACCCTTGGATTCATGAGCTCCTTCGAATTGAAGTTTTGGCGTTCTTGAGAAAACCCCAATCTTGCTTAGGTTTTCGTCGATTTCTCCCAAACCATGGAGTAATTCGTCGATTCCTTCCGTGGACGTGTTCACAAGTTCCTTGTGATCATGCCTGCAAAATTTGGTGAGATTTGGACTTGATTTGGCCACTCGATCATTGAGTTTTTGGAAGAACGCGGGCTGAAAAAATGTTTCTGGACAGAGTTCTTCCGAGCACCGGTTAAACCGACGCTTGTGCTCATTGGCGTCGGTTCAACCGGTGAGTGGGTTTTTCCTGCGTTAGGGTTTTCTGTTGCTCACTTGTTGCACCGGTGTTTTAGCTCTCCATGAGCATCGGTTCAACCGGTGCATATTTCCAGCGTGCTGTTTTTGATCGTTTGACCGGCGTATAGACTTTGGTCGACGTCGGTTCATCCGGTGATCAGAACGTTTTGATTTGGAGCTTCTCTGGTCAATTGCACCGACGCAAAGCCTTTGATTTCGTCGGTTTAACCGGTGCGTTGAAATCTCGGTTTTGTTGCCCCTCTGGACAACTGCACCGACGCCAGAGGTGGATTTTGTCAGATAATCCGGTGTATGCACACCGTTTGAACCGACACTGTTCAAACCTTTGCGTCGGATCAACCGGTGCATGCCTTTCTTTTGCTGCCGGCTCTGTCTCACCGGTTTAACCGACGCCTACGAGTTTATCTACGTCGGTTCAACCGGTGACATATACTGTGCCTGTTTTGCTTCATCTCTTCGAGTTTGCTTCCGCAGTTGCTCTCGTGTGTCCCTATGGCTTTCGTGTGTTGGTGTAGCTCCTCCATAGCTACTCCACGCTGTGACTAGGTCTCTTGGGTTGGGTATGTGCTTTGGGACTTAGCTGAGGCTTTCTTTTGCAAGAAATTTTTATTAGCTCCCATTCACCCCCTCTGGTCGCCCCTTTCGGTCCCTCAGTTTCTAGCAATATAAAGGAATCCTTGATCCCAATGCCATCTCAAACCGACCATTATGTATTAATTTGTTTGAATTTGTAATTTATGAAATGTTGCTTAAAGCATTGATGCCAGTGATCTTGAGAAAGGTCATGTTGACCTGAATCTTTTTATTAAGCATTTCTATTAATTGCTAAGCTTGACATTGAAGATCTTTGTACTACTGGTCTCAATCGGAACCTAAGCATATTCAGCCTTGCTAAGAGTGGTGAGGATATAATTACAGAATGAACAACAATGAGGCCGTAAATTACAGGATCACATTATATCATTGAAGACGAGGTATTGTTTAAAGCATATGGCATGAAACATAAATTTCAATTTCTTTAAAAGCAGCCCCTAAATCAAAATTATCTTCTCACAGTCTTGAGGCAGGGAGGTAGCAATATCCACGAATCTGGTCACAGCGTCGCGCGTACTCATGGGCGTTTAGGCGCCACAGCTTGTGCCTGTCAGAGGTGCGAATTGAGGCAGTGTCTTCCTCCAAATGGCCCTAAAGATTTAAGAACATGGTTAGAAATTAGCATGTCCTTTGTTTCTCCCCCATCACCAAAACATGTTCCATGGAACTTCACGGACAACTTCCCATCAGTGAAAAAGGTTCGAACTGCCCAGAGAAACTTGGACATTTGAACAATGGCGTTTGGGGTCAGATGGTGAAGCTCAACATTGTGAGGCTCCAAAAGCTTTGGGGTCGTAGGATCCAGTGGAAACCACAACCCAGTGGTGAAAAATCCCTAAAAACAACAACCTCACCATCCTTCGGTGCAGGCATCAACTCTCCATCTGAGGGTCTACATACACCCTCGCCAAAATAACTCTTTGAGATATAGAAGTTAATGGTGTTACGAGAAACAAGGGAACCTTCGAAGACTAGGGTCTTACATTTCTCAACAGCCATCAGGTCTGAAACGTCAGTCGAAACCTCCGACAGACCGTCGTCAGATTGTTGCTGATGGTGCTCTTGCTAGGGCTGCTGCGAGGTTTGCTAGGGCTGCTGCGAGGTACCTTCAGCTTTGTAACGGTACTCTGCACTAAGTGTTCCATGCTTAATATTAGCCCTATCTACAAAAAAAAAGACACCGCTGCAAGTCAAGCAAATTTCCAAAACCTTCGATAAGCTTAGTAGTCTGCTTGGTCCGAGCCATCCACAGACAGAACAAAGATCCTTGCTCACTCACAAAGCAAAAGGTCAGCAAAGGTCCTGGGTGCAGTGTACCAAATGAAAATGTGTCGCAATAAAAAAAAATAAACCTTATCCAGTGAAAGGTAGCGTGAAAACAACACCGCCCCTCCTTCGCTTTTAGGCGGGGTGATACAGTAGTATCCAACAGTAAAATCGAGGAGAAGCCCAATCGACATCCAAAAAAAAGAGACATGTACCAAAACAAGAATTCATAACCTTCGGCCCGGTCCGCTCTCTGACGCCCCGGGAGACGTATCCCGGGGTCAGCCAACAATCTTTCTTCGAGGGTTCGGGTTGTTGACGTCGGCCCTCGCGCACGAGGGGCTACCGTTAGGGATCGCCACCTCTGGAGACGGTAGATGAAGGTTTCGGGTCTGCCCATGTTGCCCTAGAGACTGTAACAGCAACCTCCGGTCGTCAAGGTAGGTGGCCATTGTAGCCATTCGTTTCGACCTTAACCTCTTGTTTCAGGACAAAAAGCAGCAGGGGTGCCAGAAGGTCCAATGCGGGGCTAGAGGGGAAAGGCTAGGTCCCCCGTGACCTTCATGCCTCTATTTCTTGGCCGTGTTCCGTTTAATTAGGCATTAATAAAAATTTCACCAGCCTGATACAGGCCAGGGTTACATAATGCAAAATACTGACAAATCACAAGCACCTCCAGGCCTCCAACTCTAAACCGTGGGGAGAAAATAGTGGCCATTGGGCAGCAGATCAATGGAGCTCTCAGTCAAGAATATTATGTTTGCCTCTCGAATGTCGTGCCCCACGTAAATGTCTGTTTAGGCCATCCCAACCCATAGTATCTATAGGTGATGTCTAAAGAAAAAAGAGAGCAAGAAACTACCTATAGACATTACCTTCCCAATGCATAGTTTTTATGATAAATGAAGAAAATAAATCTCATCTAACCCTTTCTCTTCTCTCTCATTGTCTCACCCTATCACTCTTGTCCCTTTCTTGGTTCTTGTGTAGACAGTGTGTTGCATGAGAAACTATGTCTATCTTTTTCCTCATTAACTCTCTTCCCATGTCACCAAATTGCTTATATGACAGCCTCATTAATGCTATGGATACCATCCTACTAGGTGGGTTGGGGATGGTCTTAGTTCTTGCAGCACAGCACATAAACAAGAAAAAGAAGGTTTGGATTTGGATTTGGATCTTACTTTCACATGGACCACAAACAACAGAACCGGATAGAGACATCATCAGAACCTTGATGTTATTTGAGCTAATCATGCAAAGTCACACGCATCACTTTTGTTTCTCCTTTCTTTTTCCTAGTGTCACACTTATCTGTACACATACGTCATACTACATAGTCTCTGTCTCTCAGGAAGCTAAGTGATAGTTGCCGATATAAACCAGCACAAGGATGGCCCGAAAGAATAAGGATAACTTTGCTGTAAACAGTGGGTAAGTAGTTTTATACCTGCCAAGGTTGGATGCGACCAAGCGACGGGGAGAGAGACACCGAAACTTTGAGAACTTCGACTCAATCTGCAATCGATCACAGAACTACAAACCGGAACTAATCCACACAAAACGGTACAACCGTACTGGATATCGTAGAGCACGAAGTACCGGAACCCAGAGGGATCTCTTCAGAAGTCCAAGAAGAACAAGGAAGAACAAGAGTGTGCAAGACATTCAGCAGCTCGTCTGCAAAATGGTTTTTGTTTATCAAATGATCAAAAGTCTCCTAATCTCTGAGATACATAGGGTATTTATACAAGGAACAACCCTCCTTGCTGGGTGTGAATGGACCTTAGAGTTTCTGGAGTCATGGTAAATCAAAAGTCACTACGAACTGAAATCCCAAGGAGGCTTGTGTGGTTGTTGGTCTTCTGTGCAGTCTTCACTCAATCGGTCATAACTCTTTATCGGGAAGTCCAAATGACATGCGGTTTATTGCGTTGGAAAGTAGACTTAATTATCTTTCGATCCATGCATAGCTTGAACTGTGAAACCTTGTGGATTGGTACAGTTTTTATATGGAAAGTTGAACATCTAGTAGACTGTTGACCTTTTGACCAGTCTTAACTAAAGTACTTGGATCTCATTAGTGGACAATCCAAAGTACTCGGTATGAATGTCATTGGAAAGTAGACTTCATAAGATTTTTAAAATGTCCTCATTGACCTTTATAGCTTTTGAAGATTAAAAGTTATGACTGCTTCTTTCAGACTATTCTGCAGGACTGGTCGGGTTCAAGTGTGGTGTTTCTCTGTAGTCTTCTTTGTATTCATGGCATCCTCCTTGGTGAACCTGAATAATAGCAACGTGCACGATTTAGGCAGTATATGATTCTCATTGATATTAAAATAAATTTTACAAAGTAGCGCGTTCGCCTCTTATTATAGTTTCTTAGCTCGGCTATGCATAATTGGTCCATCAAAGACTTGGGCTTGATTCGTATTTTTGATGTTGGATGGTGAATTCTTGACACTTTGAAGTAGCATGTACGGTTGGGATGTCCTCATCAGCACGCACTTGAAGGACCAGGACGTGCGACCAGAGAGGGAGGGAGTGAATGAGAGCTATTAAAAAATTCTCCTCGATGAAAACAAGGCCTATGTCCCAATTCAATCCGACACGGCTCTCTTCAACCGCCAAGGCGACACAAGCTAACTTATAATGAGCTCACCCTAGGAACGGTTAGAAAAAAGTCGACGCAAAGCGGAAGTAAAGATTAGCTGGAACGCTGAAAGCACGATACAATCGGAAGCCAAAGAATAGTGATTAACTCGAGCAAAACTATCACCAAAATTTCACATGACCAAACATATAATGATTCAATAATTAGCAAATTATAAAATCAAGCAAAAGCAAAACTTATCCAAAATGCCAAACAAGAGACTCACCAAAAATATTGGAACTAATCACTATAAAAAAGTCTTCTTAATTAAGCATGTAAAGACTAGCAATTTGAGCTAATCATCACAAGTTAGTCAAGCATGCAAAGATCAATTAGAACTAGCTAATTAAGCAGAAAACTAACAAGTATTATCAAGACAAAAAATAATCTATACCTATTACTAAAACGAGTAAGGTTTTCACCTTATTTTTTGGTTTTGTCCGTTTGGTTTGATCCACTCGTATAATTGACAGGTATGTCCATGACTTGATCACGTAAATCTCCATAAATTATCACACGGGCACTGATATGAATCCAATACTCGTTAATAAATGGTACATTTTAAGATCAAAGATGGTACCTTCCAAATAAAATGTCGTAGAATATTGAACACCACAATATAATTCCTTAATTCAATATACACCAAGATGGCAAGATCTAGGAACTAAGATAACCAACCTGCCAATTTGAAAAAGAGAAAGTATGTGATATGACATATAAGCAATAATATATGTAAAAAGTAGTGAGAACACATACCACTAGCAGTCTAGCATCTTAAGAAACCACTAATCATGTCTAGTTCTTCTCGGTGGTCTAGGCAAGTCAATTCTCTGATTTTTTGTGGCTTGGAATGTATTCTTGATTTCTTTTGCATCAATGCTTCTAAAGATTTTCTTCTCAATGTAGCACAATAACAAATCATTAATCCATTCATCAGCCATCCTATTGCGTAGATCTGTCTTGATTATATTCATAGCTGAGAAGGCTCTTTCAACAGATGCTGTTGCCACTGGTAGAAGCAATGCTAGCTCAATAAGGCGATAGACCAATGGAAAAGCAATATGTCTTTCATGTTCAACCATCTTCATAGCCAAACTTGAAAAATGTTGACAGTCCTTGAAAAGATCTACTCTTCGCATATGCAATATGAATGTCTCAAGTTGATCCCTTATATTAGAACGGTCAATAGTAGAAAAATCTTGATCATATATTTCTGTTAATCTAGCAATCTTCTCAACATCGAACTTAGAAAAAGAGTCTTTTGTATCAAGACAAGAGAAGCAAACAAGTATCTCCGATGATACCTCATTGAAGCGATGATCCATCTCTGTAATAATAGCATCTAGAGCAGCCAAAAAAGTATCAACACTGTAATGATGCTCTTGAGTGATTAAGTTTCCATCTAGCCTTGATCGACCCCATCTAGATATTGACTCATCCATATTTGGCACATGAATCTTCTTTGCAATGCAAAATGATTTGACTTCATCAAGTAAAGGTCTTCAAATCTACATAATCCACGATACAAGCAAAATCTTAATGTCAATTGAACAAATGTAGTAGAATCATTGCATATCTGCAGGTAGTTTCTTGTTTTTACCTCTTGTTACCATTTTCTTCTTGCCAATTGTAAGTGTTTTAGTAGAATTTGGGGGGATAACCAGCACCTCGACCTCGCCCTCGCCCGATACCAACCGGTTGCTGCTCAACCTCAGCTACTGAACCCTGTCCCCATCCGCGTCCCCATCCACGGCCGCGCCCAATACCGGTGCATCCCTGCTCCTGCTCTCCATTCCCCTCCTGGGCTTGGTCCTCTCCCTCCATCTGAAATTCTCAATTGGATCAACTATGAACAATCGTAGCAAATTATTAATGGGGATTGTCGGATTGGGAATTTGGGATTAGGAAAAGTGAAGGGAAACTTGCCTTACAGGAGCCAGGAGGTGTGCCCGGCCAAAGTCAATGGCCTGCAGCAGTTGGTGCCTGCAGGTCTGGCGCCTGGCGCTTGGCCGGTTGGGGCAGGCCGGCAGAGGGCCGGCGGCGGCGCGCGGCAGGCGGGTGTGGTGCGGGCTTGCTGCCTGCGGGGTGCCGGCGGGCGGGGGCAGGTAGGGTGCGGCACTGTGGTGGCACGGCAGTCTGTGCCGGCGCGCGGTGATGGCGCCTGGGCGGGGTCTGCTCTGGCTTGGCGGCTTGGTGAGCGAGCGGCGCCCAGGCCTCTGCCCTGTGACCTAACGCAACCGTGAATGGGCCGATCGGTACAATACAAGCCCAAGCAAGCCCAATAACGGTTCGTGTTCTTCTTCCTCCCGTCTCGACGCCTCGCCGCAAAAACAGAGCAGCAGCACCTCCGGTCCGCCGCCGGGGATTGGGGGCCGGGCCACGGACTCGCCGGAGGAGGAGGGGGTGGGGGTCGGGGTTCCCGGCGGCTAGCTGGGGCATATGCCCCACCCTGCGTGATGGGAGAGCATTTTTGTGCCCCTTTAATTGTTGGTAGGCAAGAGCACGTCAAGGCACGAAGGAATGGGAACGTGGATGATTGATGGAGGACTAATGCCATTAGTGCCATTAGCTGTGGTGGTCTGTTGATCTGGCAAGGTGCTAAGTCAAGAAGAGGGGAGGCTCTTGATCTGCCAAGGTGCTAAGTAAAGATCAATTGCAAGGATTGGGAATGGGAACAGACTCGGTAGTGGGGAGAGAGAGCATTGCATGATTAATTAAATATGGGTGATGTGGCGACACAATGTACGGTCAGGATCTAGATATCTACCGAAGATCTAACGGTTGATACAAAAGTGATGATGTGGCTTCATGTGGTTGCAGGAAAATCAAAATTAATGATGTTTAGTGGGGACCAACTATATATGTTTTATAGATGACCATCATTTCTAGCCGTCTGTAACATCTTAGTTTTTTTTTAAATTGTTATTGTTGTGAAAAATGTGAGTTTCAAAATTTTTCGTGCTTGTGCTCATAGATAGCATCAACCTAAGAGTGACTTCTCTGCCTTTCTCAAAATTCCTAGTAAATTAATTTAAACTTGAGCTAAGATGGCTCGATAGTGTGAATTCGATTTGGTTTTATTTGAATTCGTATGAGTTGGATTGATTTTGTTTGCGTTTAAACTTGAGTATAAATTAAATTGACGGGCCATACAATTTAAATTAAATGGGCCAATGCCCGCTAACTATCTACCCTGACTTGGGCCAAAGCCCGCTAACCTAACCCGCTATCTATTCTACCCAAGCGTCTTCACACTAAGACTATTTGTGGAGAATAGTTCAAAAAAGGACAAAACAATCACAAAGATACAACTAAATAAAATTATTTGCATTCATTTCTTCTAAATTAAAAGAAATCAAAATGTTTGGGGAAAAGCCAAGTACCCCCGCTATTTGCGCAGGGTTCCTTGCTAGTATGTATAACATCAACATAAAAAAGAAATTCAAATAAATAAAAAAGTTGCATTGCCCCACGGGGTCTAATGGCCTTAGGCCAGTTTCAATGGAAGTTTCATGGAGGATTTCATGACATTAAATTCTATCATTTTTGCTGACATGGCAAAGAGAGAGAATAATGGAGTTTCATGGGTTGTGAGGAGAGTTTCATCACCATAAAACTCATCTGGCACAGTTATCTAGTTCTCGGTCTAGTAACTGTGCTCATAAAATTCCCACTAAGACTGGCCTTAGCGACCGCTAGCAGGAGCTCATGAGCTGGCCAAACGGGTGATTGCTCACCGCCGTCGCCAGTACGTTAGCCGTACCAGTCAGCCGGCCAATGAGACGGCTTGGCCTTTCCCTCCAAACCCAAGCGCTAGTGCACGTGTGGACGCCAGCCGTGGAATATCTTCGCCGTAGCAGGAGAAGAGACCGCTGATGGACATGTTGTTCCACCTCACAATCACCGGATATGTACAAAAACACGGTTTGAAATTTGAACCACACTGAAGAAGACCTGCTGGATCGCTATACTATCCACTGTTCCAAGCCACTTGTAGGACCATGATATATATTAGCAGACAAGAGGAGCTAATAGTGTGTATATATAGTTGTTGTCGGCAACGAGAAACGACGCAAAAGATTATTCTTCCTCGCTCTATTTGCTGGACTCTTCAACTAATTAGTCGAATGGAGCAGCTTGTTAAAGCAACTGTTCAAGACATTGATTCGTACTCAGCCGGTGTTTTACTTTTACCCACGGCATATAAAGCAGGTGAGGATGCACAGGTGTGTAAGAGGAAACCACAACGTAGTTACTTCAACGGCTCGTTTGTTATCCACGTGTGGTGAAAGAAAATGGACTGAGAAGAAGCCCAGAGGTTTCATCCGATCCTTGTTCCATGTGTCACCGATAAATGCTATGGAAAAATTTGACACAAGTGTAGCTTTCAAAATTAACTGGCACAATGCTATGGAAAAAATTGACACAAGTGACTGAACATTTGGAGAGTTGTTTTCATGATAGGACGATGGTTATTACAGACTATTGTGCCAAGACTTGACCCGTGATGCTTTTGCGTGTTGACTTGACCCGATGTAACGATTTCCTCAAGCATATATAGAAATACCAGGCTTTCATCCCTTACTAGTAGAATATATACAACTATGGAAGGAATGCTCTCGGCGTCTTAGGGAAGAAAGAACACACTTGCTTGGCAAAAGAACATCTCCGAGGTACTTCAACTCTTCATCTACTACTGTTGATGTTGCGTTTCACGTGCTCTCTTATTCGAATTCACTCCTACCTAGTACTGTTTTTGCACTCTTTGTTTTCAGATGGAGCTGTGGCAGTCACCGCATGCATACTAATAAGTTACATTTTCTTTAAAAAAATGGAGAGCTTGTTATAGGCAAGGTCTAAAAGATCATTTTAAACCATGATTGTTCACAAAATCAGAAATCCAAACCATTTCTTTAACTATCATTTGGTACAACATATTGTAACTAGTTTTTTCGTATCATGCTACTGACTTGGACCATGAATAAATTGGATGTAGTTTTATGGAGACAGCGCAACTATTTTTTCTTGACATATAAATAAGGTTAAATATATAATAAAAAGAACGATAACTTTAAATGTAGTCCGGTAGTCCCACAAGTAAGAATCCAATTTGCCTATACTTAATAATAAATAAGGGAGTGAATAGTTGATAACATGCCACTACCTAGAAGGGCGCACGTTGGGTTAAGCACATTTAGCTCAGCTAGTGCAATCCAATGTTTAATTCTAGCAAGAGCATGTTTGGTATCGTAGCTGAAAACAGCCAAAGAGATCAAAATTCATAAGTCCAAAGTTGACCAAGAACAACAATAATTAACAGCCGGCTAGTAAATAGAAACCCCATAGTATATAATAAGGTGCTACTTATAGATGGCCAAATAGGTGGCGTGGTACGGTCCGTTAAGGCACGAACGGGTTGTGCCGTGCCTACCCACGGGCTGAGGTGCCGGTCTTGGCACGACACTTGTGCACCCAAGCTGTGCCATGACAGCCCATCGGCCCATTTAGCCCACAAAGGTCCGTCAGCTGTGCTGCTGTCGAAGGTGGAGCCGCTGTGAAGGGAAGGGAGGAGGCCGCTCCGGCTGCCACGGGGAAAGGAGCCGACGTGGCTAATGCGCCGCCGCGTGGGAAAGGGAGGCTGCCAGGGCGCCGACTATGGCAACGCACGGGGAAGGGAGGTGACCGACACCGGCCTGGCCGCGCCGTGCAGGGAGGGGTGGAGGGCGGGGGCTGCTGCATCGCCGTGCGGGAAGGAGATGAGGCCATTCACCTTTTGCACGCTTGCGCCACCGTGCGCAAAGGGAGGAGGGTCAGCCGCCAGTTGCGCCACCGTGGGGGTAGGGAGTTGGGAGGGCTGGCACCAGCTGCGCCACCGCCTGGGAAGGGAGAAGGAAGGGGCAGAACCGGTCGTGCCACCCCAGGGAAGGGATGAGAGAGGGTTGGTGTTGTCCCCACTACCGCTAGGAAAGGGAGGTGGGCCGGCTGCCGGCCTAACCACCGTGACCGACTGGAGGTGGATGGGAGTGGGTGGGGTTGGAGTTAGGGTTTGCTGAGAAAATGAGTATATATGGGAGCTGGATGTGTGAATTTTGTGTGGTGGGTTGGTAGTTTGGGCCGCTATGGGGCCAACCGCTAATCGTGTCGTGCCTGGGCCGGCCCACATGCTGAGGTGGCAGCCCAAGCATGGCACGAGGCACGGGCCCAACAGACATCGTGTTGTGCTGTCTGGGCTGGGCCACAATACCATGCCACAGGCCGGCCCACAGCCTCGTGCCTGATGGCTATATATAGGTGTACAACATATGCATTTGGATAATATATATTTTGTACCTTGATATTATAACAAACCAGCTTTATTGGAAGTAGATTCCTATCCTTATTTAGTTACATTTGTATTGTATATGTATCTACTTGATATATCAGTATAAATCTGGTTTAAGTGGACATATATTTGAAAGGTTATTTGCGCACATAACATGGTTTCAACTTTATTTTCCAGCCAAAAAGCATGGAAGTAGTTGTGATGCTCGGCCATGGTCTTCTACTTGTTGTGGCATACTGTACCGCTGCAACAGCTGTTCCTAGCTCTGAATGCCAAAGGCAGTGTGGCAATGTTGAAATACTGTACCCGTTTGGCATCGGCACGAACTGCTCCATGCCAGGAGGCTTCGGAGTCACCTGCCAACTGGACCAAAATGGCTTCTCCAAACCATTCATCGTTGGCCGTGAGCTTCTCGACATTTCCTTGACCAATAGCACGATCCGGGTGCTCAACCCCATCACGACCTACTGCTACAACGACTCCACCTCCGAGCAGCTCATGTTAAATGGCACTACCACAGTGACGTCCGACATTGATAGGAATTCCCCTTTCCATTTCTCGGATGTTCGCAACAAGTTCACCGTCATCGGGTGCAACACCCTTGGCTTCATCGCCAACAACAATAGTGGCTCGGAGTACCTAACCGGGTGCTTCTCGTACTGCAGTAGAAATATGTCTAACCAGACGGATAACTCATGCTCAGGGTTGGGCTGCTGCCAGACAGGCATACCCAAGGGGATGGACTTCAGCCTTGTTAACCTATGCGTCATCAAGGATGACGCCTCCAACACAAGCCAAACCAGGGAGGGGGTTGGGCAACGGTGCAGCTACGCCGTGCTCATGGAGGCAGCGGCATTTAGCTTCCGCACCAAGTACATCACCACGACAGAATTCAGGGACATGGCTGCGGGGCGGGCACCTGCAGTTCTTGACTGGTTTATTGCAAACGAGACATGTGAGGTGGCCGAACGGAACCTGTCAGGGAGTTACGCATGCTGCAGCGCCAACAGCAAGTGCTCTGATGCTACCAGTGTGTCTGTAGGGTACGTGTGCAACTGCTCAAGAGGTTATGAGGGCAATCCATATCTTCCAGATGGATGCAAAGGTAACATTAGTTCAGCTGAGCTATCCTATATCAAAGTGCATATCATACCTGACAATTGAAATTTTTTGCATATTTATCGACCTGGCGGTGCTGATATCTTACTGAAGATGTGGATGAATGCAATATTGGGCGGCCATGTCCTTCGGACGGCGTTTGCCACAACACAGTGGGAGGATACCGATGTTCTTGTCCAACAGGAAGGAAATATTCTCAGTCAAACAATACATGTGTCCCTAATACCGGCTTGATAATAGGTAACTCCCTAAGTAGCTAATAATAGGCAATAATAGTTCTACTTCACAGTAAGTTATGTGAAAATTCATGAAAATAACATATATTAGAAACATCAGCCTAGACACTAACATGGCTGCTGAAGTTGGTGCCAAATTGACTAACATGGTTTATACTTATTCTATGTACAAATTGGAAAGACAATTTTATTTTTATGACTATGCGCTTACCTGCTGATTCTATGTTATGTAGGAGTTACAATGGGCTTTCTTGGTCTCATGATTTTCTCTTTATGCGGGTACATGATTTATCAAAAAAGGAAGCTGAAAAAAGTCAAACAGGAGTACTTTCGTCAGCACGGGGGCTTGATTTTGTTCGAGACAATGAAGTCAGAAAAAGGTCTCGCTTTCACGGTATTTAGTGAAGATGAACTCAGACAGGCCACAAACAACTACCATAAGAGCAGAATAATTGGAAAAGGAGGCCATGGAACGGTCTACAAGGGTGTAGTTAAGGGTAAGCCCGTTGCAATTAAGAGATGTACACTCATTGATGAAAGGCAAAAGAAAGAGTTTGGGCAAGAAATGCTAATACTTTCTCAAATCAATCACAAAAACATTGTCAAGCTCGTGGGCTGTTGCCTTGAGGTGGAAGTTCCCGTGCTAGTTTATGAGTACATCCCAAATGGCACAATGTACGAGCTTATCCATGGTAGGAATCAAGAATTGCAAATATCTTTCAGCACTCTCCTAAGGGTTGCACAAGAAGCAGCTGAAGGACTCAGCTTCCTACATTCTTACGCATCTCCCCCAATTCTCCATGGTGACGTGAAAACTGCCAACATCCTTCTTGATGAAAACTACATGGTTAAAGTCTCAGACTTTGGGGCCTCCATACTAGCCCCATCTGACAAGGAGCAGTACGTAACAATGGTTCAAGGCACCGCGGGTTATCTTGACCCAGAGTACATGCAGACATGCCAATTGACTGAGAAAAGTGATGTGTACAGCTTTGGGGTTATTCTTCTTGAGGTCCTCATCGGCGAGGTTCCACTAAAACTGTACGGGCCTGAGACAAAACGAAGCTTGACATCAAATTTCTTGTCTGCCATGAAAGAGAACAGCCTTTCTACGGTGGTGCCAAGCCATATATCAGAGCAAGAAAGCACTGAACTGATTAGAGGACTTGCAGAGCTAGCAACGAATTGTCTGGATATGTGCAGCAGCAATAGGCCCTCCATGAAAGAGATCGCTGACGAGCTCAGCAGATTGAGGAAACTTTCAATCCATCCTTGGGTACAACTCACTATGGAAGAGACGGAGTCACAACGACTTCTTCGTGGACCAGCACATACTAGTTTTGAAACAGAAAGTAGTGTTATAGAGTATTCTGGGCCGGATGGTGCGAATCAGCTGATAAACCCAGCAAGTTCGTTTTATGCAAGGTGACCAGAGAATGAATGTAATACTCTATTAAGATTTGTATTATTTGTTTAAATAGATACCGTCCCAACTCTCAAGAATAAGTGCCCTCTCCTGTAATATGAAGAGCACATCTCTTAGTTTTTAAAAATTAAAATCCTTCTCTGTTGGTGATTTCTGAGAAGTCGGGTCTCTTATAAATTATGACTATGTGTTTCCAGAATTTACAAGATTTGCAGAGGTATTTATTGATATAATACTGGTAGTGTTTATACATCGGCACATTAATTTCTATGGGATTTTGAACAACTTGTATATGTTCTAAAATCTTCAAAATAAGCTGAAGATATTTGTTAGCATTTTCTGGTTGTTGTGGTCGGATGATACGCGCGTTCTCAAATGGGTACTTTTGCGTAAAAAATTGTAGTTATTGTGAAGGATCGGAACGCGCGACCAGAGAAGGCGAAGTGAATGAGAGTCTTTAAAAAATTCTCCTCGCTGAGAATAATACCTATGACCCGATTATTACCCAATATGTCTCTCTTCTAACGGTTAAGGTGCCGCAAGCTAACTATGTCGAGCTCTAGGAGAAAAACTCGAAGTAAAGCAGAAGCAAATAAAAAGCGATCAACTCGAGTAAGGCTAGCAACAATTCCACTTCACAAAGCATACGATGATTCAACAATGATTAGAAAATCTCAAACCATATGGAAGCAAAGCTTAACCAAAAAGTTGATCACAAGTCTCACCAAAAGACTAGAACTAATTACTACTAAATGAGTCCTCTTAGCTAAGCATACAGAGACTAACGAAAAGAGCTAATTAACAGAAATAACTAAAAATGCAAAGACTGATAAAGATTAGCAAGAAAAATACTAATAACTAGTGAAAATATAAGCATACATGAAAAAAATAAAAGATATGAAACAAAGAATGTTCAGTGGGTTGTGCAGGCGCTGGGCCTCACGTGCGTGCATGTGGCCTGCCCCATTGGCATGGTGCTGGCCTGTGCCCACGCTCGGCCTGCTGAGCAGATTGGCTTGGCTGCCGCGTGCCCGAACTGGCCTGCCTGCAGCAGCTGCTAGCTGAGCCTGTGCGCCCCCGTGCAGTGGCCCGGCCGCTTCGGTCAACCGGTGGGCTGCCTACAAGGCTGCAAGCCGAGCTGCTCGATGGAGGCGGATCCACCAAGTTGTATGGAATGGAATTTGGATAGCATCTTTTATGATACTAGTAGGGTGCACGTGAGACACACACGTATTTTAAAAAATTAAATAAAAGAATTATATTACAGAAATTATGTATTTGTAGCCATGTCTGTCATTAGTTTTTGTGGATACAATATTCTGTACATTGTTAGATACAAACTTACCCTAAAATAAAAATTTTGAGGTATACAAATCATATGTACATGACCATACATCTCATGCAATCCATTAACTGCACCACAAGAACTATATATAGGATGGTTCTAGTTCACTGTTGCCTCATATTTACATTCAACCTTATCATATCAGTTATGGATGTACCTAGAATTGATATAAACAAAGAATATTATTAATATCATGGAATATAAAAAGGAACTTAAACCTGATTCAATTCTAGGTTCCTAAAATCAGATTAGCGCAACTAATTAGTAAGAGAAAAAAATATCTTAATGGACCGCAAAATTATCCTGTGCAGAATGGGATCTTAATGTTTTCTTCTTTTTGTCTTTTGTGCCTAGGGAAGTATAAAACCTGTACATATATATCTTCTTTATAAATTTCAGTATGGGCCTTCCCGGCTGTTCTGCTGAAAAGAAAAAAAAATCTCGGGCCAATACTATTTTACCGTTTAGTCTTTCTAGAAAGTTTAATTAGCTAATCCTCCTATAATCAAAATGCTTAATGTGCAGCGGATGTAATAGAGAATTTGTGTCCCATAAGACAACTAAAGAAGAGTACTAAGGCATAAAAAATACCAGTTGCTACGGGTGAAACAAATCTCTCTATGAGTATCAAAAATCTTCACCGTGAAATATTTATTACTACCTTCGACTTCCAAGCCATTTGTCAATATCAGCAACATTACAGTGAACTACGTGTTGGCATCAAAGTTCATGCACGGAGAGGACTACCATCAGAGATGGGAACGAAAAATCAAATAATAAACTGTTTTGACAGTTGAATCTCAATGTAAAATAATTAAACTCTATTCTAGTTACATATATTTATCTAGCATATAAGTAAACTCTTTTATGAAATCACAGCTCAAATTGTTGTCCAAATATAGCTCGGGAAAACAAACCAAAATCGCTTTACAAAAAATTCTTATATGAACTCACAAATCAGCAAAGAAAAGATACCCTCTTACTGCATTAGAGAGCTCTCCTCCTCCACCTCGTGATCAATAGATCCTGAACTGGATTAAAACAAACAATAATCTGTCGAAGAAGAAAATAAGGAACCAACTGCAAACTATTTACTGAAAATGATAGCATCCTATGATTAAGGGCTTGTTTGGATGGAAGCCACACTTTGCCACGCCACGCACGACTCCTGCCACGCTACAGTGCCGCCATGCTACAGTAACTGCGGAAGAGAGGTTGGCTGTGGCGCCGGATGTGGCAGAACCACTTTGAATTGTACCAGTTTGAGTGCACTAACATCTCAGTACACTTTTATTGGCACAATCCTTGGTCTGTCGGGTAATTTCCCGATGAAACCACTAGATATCGGATCGTAACACAAGTATACATCCCGCACGAATGCGAGTAAGAGATACAATAATTTCACAATATTTTATATCACATAGATAAGGAGTATATTTTACATCAAAGTTTCGAAGCTAGCAAGCCGAAGCTTTAGCTCTTACAATTTTATTCCGAAAGAAGTGGTTTCATAGAAACAAACTATAAGAAAGAGGTCCTGCAGCGGAAAGTAAAACACGACTATATACCAGCGTTGTGGGGGTCATGTCATGATAAGCCCGAACATGACATCATTCATCCGAACCATAGCTGGTAGATGGTTCCCATTCCATCGTCCAACCAGCAGGTAAAGCACTAGGCCAAGTTGAACTAGTGTTTTGGTCATCGGAAAGCATTCCTGAAAATATTATCAAAAGCAAGTCTGAATATACTAATACTCAGTAAGACTGGCCCGTCTAAGGGTATACCATAGCCCTTTAACTAGACATGAAAGGTCTGCGAAGGCTCTGGAGTTTGTTTTGCTAAAAAGCAACAAAGAGTGGATCGTTAATTTCATGTTTTAGTTTTTAGATTCTGGGTGGTTTAACCAGTCTAGGTATGCACCTATCTACACAAACATGGTAGAAAATATATTTGCATTCAACCATATCATGAATCATAAATATTCAACTTCTTTCTCTATGTGGCAAAGGGATCAAGCAGTCTCAATATCCGCGAGAAACGGACGATTCTGAATCGAATTTCCAACCTTGCAAGAGTAAACCTAACACACACGCTTGGAGCACTGACGAGTCACTCCCAAGCAACCGTTTACTTCTCATTCCGGTTTATGGATCAGGGCCACTCTCCCCGACTACAGAGAACCGCTCTTCTCTGCACCCCGTAATTGTTGCGCAACATAACATAACTTTCAACATAAATAACTTCCTATCTCTACAAGAGAGTGGGGGTGTATGTCCATTTGCCGAGCCGATCAGCTACTAGGCTTGCCGCGTACCATATTTACGGCATGTGACTAGTACTTTCAAACGCTTAACCACCGCTACCACACACTGCGGCCTTATCAGGTTCATCAACATAGACGGACTTCAACAAATCCGTCCATGGTTCTTACAGTGATTGCAGAAAGTAAACAATCAACTCCTATAAGCTCGCGAGTGATAGGCAATCACTCGACTTCTACCGGTCCTATTAGCATAGCAACTACTCGAACTCAGATTCTAGTGTTCAAACAGTAGGTACCTAGGTTTATGCAACTAGGGTTTTCAATCAACTCCAATAACTTAAATGGACAAGCAATTAATAATGATAAGTTGCATAATTTTGAAGTAATAGGATTATGCTCCGGGGCTTGCCTGTAGAAGTGTCGGTAGGGTCAGTGAAATTTGGTTCTTCCGAATCAAAGTTCGGAGCTTCTGTTAGTTCGACAACGTTGGCCTGAGCTTCAGAAGAAAAATCCTCGTCTGGCTCCTGGTTGAGCTCGTAAGTTCCGTCTGTTACCAAGGTGACTTCTATATGAAATGCAATATTTGGAAACAATTAGTGAAGTGCTTGAGTATAGCTTTCCTTCACTAAAGAGTTGGAAAATAAATAATCAATAAAGTGAACATTTAAGATTTATCTTAAAAGTTGTATTTTACTGGGCAATTGTTTATAGAGTAGGAGTAAATATGGTGAAACTTCATAAAATAACATGGAAAAAGGATCTTTATTTCAATAAAATAATCCACAAGAAATTAAATAATTTCTTATAGACACAAATTATAATATAGGAAGAAAATTTTGAAAGTATATGTTATAGTTCACTCATGGTTTTAGAGAAATTTTGGAAAGCTTGACATGCTTCAAAGAACACATGATTCAAAGCTCACCATTAGCATTCGTCTAGAACAAGAGATACAAATTAAAAAGGCCATAAATTAATCCTATTTTTAAAATTAAATACACAGAGTTTCAGCAAAACTTCACAACATCAAATTTGTAGAGATAATTACAAGGAAAATAACAAAATTGGTTTCACATTTTTCTGATTTTTCTACATTTTTCTAGGAGTTTTGGAACTTCACTGCAAAAGAAAATAAAAGAAAAAGGATCTTTTGCAGATAATACCTTGGGAAAGATTGCATCCTTTGCAATCAGGTCCCTGGCTGGATTAAGGAGGGGAACAGAGGGTGGCCGGCCGAATTCCGGCGACGGTGATCACCGGCGGCGAGGATTGAGTGGCCAGAGAGCTAGAGGGAGTTGAGGCACACCTATTGGTGGTTTTGGGAGGTGTTGGAATGGCCGGCGGGTGGGTCGTCGGCAATGAGCAGCAAGCGGCAGCGGAGGAGGTCGATGGCGAGGGGTCTCCGGTGAAGGATTGGTGGCAGGGAGTGGGGTTTTAGCTTCACTGGATTGTGGTGTAGTTCGCACGGGGTTCGTGGTGGTCGGGGGAGGCCTGAGGCGGTGGGTCCATGGCGGACAGGAGCTTGCCGGCGATGGAAAAAGGGGCGGAGCGGGGTTTGACGACAATAGGGCTCGTCTGAGCCTTTCATAGGCCAAAGTGAGAGAGGATGAGCACAAGGAAGGGCCTGGGGATGTACTTGTCAGGAGGAGGAGAAAAAATGGCGACGGCACCGGTGTGTCCATGGGCGCCGGCGAGGTGTCGCGAGCAGAGAGCTTCGGGGCGGCGTGGCGCAAGCTTGTCAGGCCTGCAAAGAGGCGGTGGACGAGCTGTGGGACTTCATGCACAATGCGTGGATGGTGGCGAGGTGGTTTGAGGGGGTGTTTCCGGTGGCGCTCGAGTTCGCCGGATTTGGAATACCGCGGCGGCGAGTTGCGGCGCGACGTGGAGAGCAGGGAGGACGCCATCGAGAGGGGTGTGGAGCTAGAGGGAGTCGGGGAGAGGCAGGTGGCACCCCAACAGCGGCGTAGGCGCCAAGCCGCGGCGGGAAACCGGCGGCGGCCTGCCCTGTTTCCCAGTCGGCAGGAGGTAGAAGATGAAGTGGGGGCTCTATTTGCAAAATCAGAAAAGTTCAGGGACTTGACCGTAAACTAAAATTATCCACTGATTTAGGGCTCAAATGAAAAAGTGCCCAAAATGAAAGTTGTTCAGTTTTTCAAGATCTACAACTTTCATGTTGTGCAAATTTTCACTAGATTAAAGGATTTTGAAATATTTTGAAAGGTTTGAAAGAGTTTGAATTAATAAAGAAAAATACCTTTTTGGTAGCAAATTACAACATATTTGGGACTTATTTGCAACAAAGCTGCCAAAGTAATGATTACTATCATCTTTGCAAGAAAGTCCTTCAAAAAATTGAAATTACTTCCTAAGTTAAAACTTTTTGCAAAAATGGGCTGGTAATTTTTCATAATTACACATATGCCCTTAATATGTACTGAAAATTTTTAACTAGCAAACAAGGATAAACTCACAATGCATATATTATTCTATGTTCTATTATAGTAGACACCTGAAGTGTCACAGCCTTCCCCCCTAAAAAGAATCTCGTCCCGAGATTCCAAAATAGAAATGGACTGGGATGTACCTTGATTCGTTCTAAGGAAGTCAAGAAAGTTTTGTTGAAGATAGTGTTCTGTTTTCCAAGTAGCTTCTTCCTCGGTGTGATTGTTCCATTGGATCTTGTACATTTTAACCTTGGCTCTTCTGGTACTTCTTTCCTTAGTGTCGAGGATTTTCATTGGATGCTCCACATATGATAAATCTGACTCTATTTCTAAGTCTTGTTGTTCAACAACTTCCTCAGGAACTCTAACACATTTCTTGAGCTGAGAGATGTGGAAAACATCATGGACTGCTGCTAACCGAGAAGGAAGTTGAATTCGCTAAGCCACTAGTCCACATATTTCAAGGATCTCAAAGGGTTCAATGTAGCGAGGCGCCAACTTGCCCTTTAAGTCGATTCGTTGAACACCTTTTGTTGGAGATATTCGCAGATATACGTGATCCCCAACTTCAAATTGTAAAGGCTTTCTCCTCTTATCTGCATAGCTTTTCTGACGAGATTGAGCTGCCTTAAGATTTGCTTGGATAGTTTTCACCTTGTTCTCCGCCTCAGCTACTAAGTCGGGTCCAAAGATTTTATGTTCTCTGGTTTGTGGCCAACTCAATGGAGTCCGACATCTCCGACCGTATAATGCTTCGAATGGTGCCATCTTCAAACTGGACTGATAACTGTTATTGTAGGAAAATTCTGCTAGAGCCAGACATTTATCCCAGTTCTTATCATATTTGATGACACATGCTCTAAGCATATACTCAAGGATTTGGTTTACCCTTTTGGTTTGTCCATCCGTTTGAGGATGATATGCAGAGCTACGAATCAACTTAGTTCCCAGAGAAGCTTGTAATTGTTGCCAGAAACGTGCAACAAATTGTGCTCCACGATCAGATATGATCATCTTGGGTACACCATGGAGACGAACCACTTGATCAAGATAGATTTCTGCATACCTTTTAGTGGAATAAGTAGTATGATGATATGCAGAGCTACGAATCAACTTAGTTCCCAGAGAAGCTTGTAATTGTTGCCAGAAACGTGCAACAAATTGTGCTCCACGATCAGATATGATCATCTTGGGTACACCATGGAGACGAACCACTTGATCAAGATAGATTTCTGCATACCTTTTAGTGGAATAAGTAGTATGCACGGGGAGAAAATGGTCAATCTTCGTCAATCTATCAACGATCACCCATATTGATTCATGTTTCTGGGATGTGTTGGGTAAACCAATGATGAAGTCCATACTGATGTCCTCCCATTTCCAGGATGGAATTGATAGTGGTTGAAGTGCACCAGCAACCTTGAGATGGCTGGCTTAAATTCCCTGGCAAACATCACATTCAGAGACATACTTGGCTATCCCCCTTTTCATTCTGGTCCACCAGTAATTCTGTCTAAGATCTTGGTACATCTTTGTACTTCCAGGATGAATAGAGAACTTTGAGAGGTGTGCGTCATCAAGAATTTGTCTTCGGAGTTGATGGTCCTTAGGAACAATAATGCGATTGTCGAACCATAAAACTCCCTTGTGGTCTAGGTGCAAACACTTGTATTTTGCTTCGCCCCGAGCTAGCTCTTGTTTAATGATCTTGACACTTTTGTCACGGAGATGCGCTGAGGTAACACTATCTTGAAGTGTAGGCTCAATTGCTATGTGATTCAAACTTCCTTGCAGAACCATCTCTAGGTTTAGTTTTCTCATTTCATTGCATAGAGTCTCATTGTATGATTCTGCTTCTTAGCAATGACAATGTGACTTACGGCTGATTGCATCCACAACCACATTTGCTTTGCCGGGATGATAATGTACTTCAAGATCATAGTCTTTCATGAGCTCTAGCCATCGTCTTTCCCTCATATTCAGATCAGCTTGTGTGAAAATATACTTAAGACTCTTATGGTCGGTGTAGATATTGCTACGAGAGCCCATAAGATGATGCCTCCATATCTTGAGAGCATGAACAACTGCTGCTAACTCTAAATCATGAGTGGGGTAATTCTTCTCATGATTCCGAAGTGCTCGTGATGCATAAGCAATTACCTGATTGTCTTGTATAAGTATGCATCCGAGTCTGGTGCCAGAAGCATCACAATAAACATCAAATGACTTGGTATTGTCTGGTTGAGAAAATACTGGAGCAGTAGTTAGTTGCGCTCGAAGAGTATGGAATGCTTCTTCACATTTATTATCCCAAACAAACTTAACTCCTTTCTTCAATAATTTCGTCATTGGTTTGGCTATTCTGGAGAAGTCCGGAATGAAACGGCGATAATAACCGGCTAAGCCAAGGAAACTTTGGATCTAATGGACTGAAGTAGGGGGCTTCCAATCCATTACTTCTTGAACTTTGCTCGGATCAACGGATATGCCCTCACTAGAGATAGTATGGCCCAAAAATTTCACACTATCCAACCAGAATTCACACTTTGAGAATTTAACATATAAGCGATGATCCTGTAGTCATTGTAGAACAACTCGCAAATGATTAGCATGATCTTCCTTAGTCTTGGAGTAGATCAGAATGTCGTCAATAAAAATAACGACAAACTTGTCTAGTTCTGGCATGAACACCGAATTCATCAAGTACATGAAGTAAGCCGGTGCATTAGTAAGTCCAAAAGACATCACCAGATACTCATAGAGTCCATATCAAGTAGAGAGGCCGTCTTCGGTATATCACATGGCCAAATTTTGATTTGATGATAAACGGAACGAAGATCAATCTTGGAGAAAACCTTAGCTCCGGCTAACTGATCAAATAAGATGTCAATGCGGGGAAGAGTGTACTTATTCTTAATTATTACCGCATTGAGAGGTCTATAGTCCACACATAGCCTTAAGCTGTCATCCTTTTTCTTCATGAATAGAGCTGGGCAACCCCAAGGTGAAGCACTTGGTCGAATAGAACCTTTGTCCAGAAGGCCTTGATGTTGGATTTTCAATTCTGCTAACTCATTTGGTGACATCCGGTAGGGTCTTTTAGAGATAGGAGTTGTGCCTGGCTGTAACTCAATCACAAACTCAATATCTCTATCAGGAGGTAGTCTAGACAAGTCATCCGGAAAGACATCCGCATATTCACATACTACAGGAATGTCTTCTAGTTTGATATCTTTCATAGCAAAAGTACAAGGGGTGGTGTACTCTTGGAGTGGAAGATAAAGGGTAGTAGCTCCTTGAGATGGTGAATTGATCTCAACGGCTCGGGAAGAAATGTCTAACAGTACTTTATTTTGGGTCATCCAGTCCATACCCAGAATAACATCCATACCTTCTAGACTTAGAGAAATCAAGTTGGTTTTAATCAACTTGCTACCCAACTGGATTGGCACATGTCTAAGGATCTGATTGGAAACTATTTTACCACCAGGTGTGGTAATCATGTATTGTGCCGTAGCTTGACTAGATTCCAATCCTACTCTTGTCCCACATTTATCACTAATGAAACTATGAGTTGCACCAGAATCAAACAGTATAACTGTAGGCTTATAATTGATAGAAAAAGTACCAGTCATAATTGGCGCACCCTCCGGGAGTTATGCAAGAGTTGTGAAATTGATCTTTCCTTGTCGCACTTGCATAGCTTGCTTCTTGCCCTTGCCTTGGTTGTTCTGTTTCGAGTTTTGATCTTGGGCAGGTTTCTGATTTCGGGGACAAGCCCTGGCAAAGTGATTGAAACTTCCACAAGTGAAGCAACGATTGTTGCCATTCGCACGATTGAGTTGTTGCACATTTGACCTTTGCCCAGATCGTAGTTGTTGAGGCATAGGAGGTCTAGCTGCACGTTGCTGCTGGGGTGGCCTGAAAACCCATCTGCCTGATCACGAATTCCTTTGTGGAGCCCTGGGAACAGTATTCTGCACCAAACGATACCTCGGTGGCTGCGCACCAGAGGGTCCAGTTGGTGTCTTCCGCTTCTTCTCAGCACGATGTGCTGCTATGCAATCGTCCTGAGTGATGGCAGGATTTACCAGCTCATTGAAGCTATCTAGGTGGACAAGGTTGAGGCGCTCCCGGAGCTTGGTATTGAGACCGCGGTGGAAACGATCCCGCTTCTTGGCATCACTATCAGCATGATAGCCCGCATATTGGCACAAGTGATTGAAAACCTGTGCATATTGCAACACCGTGCGGGTTCCTTATGTTGGTGCCAAGAATTCATTCATCTTCCGGTCCATAAGTCCTTCGGGAATATGATGCACCCTGAAGGCAGTCCGGAATTCATCCCAAAGGATTGCATGGTCAGCAGGTAGCGTGGCGCGATAATTGTCCCACCAAATACGGGTCGTGCCACGTAACTGCTGAGCGGCGAAGAGGGTCTTGTTTGCTTCGGAGCATGGTACTGGTAATAAGGCGAACTTCGATTCTATGGTCCGAAGCCATGCATCCGCGTCCAGGGGTTCATCGGTCTTGTGGAATAGCGGGGGCTGAGTACCAAAGAATTCCTGGTATCCAGCTGCTTGGGGAACATAATCTTCACGTCCTCATTGCTAAGAGTGTGGCTGATTCTACTGTCCCTGCACTAGTTGGCGTATCAGCTCAGTTTGCAGGGCCATGACTTCTGCCAAACTAGGAGGTGGTGGTGGCGGTTGCTGAGATCCACTAGCCTGGCCATGGCTAAATCCCTCCGGGGTACCATGTGTCGAGCCCACCATCTGAATCATGGAAGATATCCGTTAGATTACACTTTGTTGACGCTCCTTAGCACCCCAATTTATGTACCGCAAGCGCACGGATTGTGGTAGCTTTTCCCTTAGAGTACTCCCCCAAGGTTTATCAATCCGTGGATCGACAAAGAACTACCTAAGGTTTTCCATCTAATCTAACGGATCTATCCTAACATGAAGCATGAATTGCACATATAGAGTAAACCTTTAATTGATATGAGTGTTGTGTAAAGGTTGATCTCATCCATGAACATAGGTGTAACTATAGTAAAACCAATGACATGACTAGGCCTATCGTCATCTAGTTGTAGTTCAAATTCACCTTCTTCTTCATAGAACCTCTTGAATCTCCGGGGAGCCTTGTCTCCCAAAACTTTTCTTTATATGGTGCCCTTGATTCTTTTGATTCCGTCGAAATGATAATCCATACTCAAATTGGGTTGTGGTCAAGGAGGTAATCACAAAAAGATATTTTTGGTTTAGGGTGGATATCCAGCGAGGTTTGCAAAATTCCCGAAGTAGAAACTCACAATGCATGGATAAATAGGCTAGCAAAAAGAAGGTTACACAAAAAAAACGGAATGACCAGCTTCTTAGTCTCATACCAAAGAAATCAATCTTAATCCAACTCATCAAAATATAAGTTTGCAATCTAAAGGTTTCATCATGAAAGAATATGTATGTATAGGCTTTGGTAGGTAGAACTTTCCAAGAGATTCACAAATGTAGATAGTATAAGAATTAAGTTTTCAAATTAAGAACACAAGGTGTAAGGTCATCGTTAGACTTAAATCAAAGAGCAACATAGAATATGTGGGTCTAGAATTTAGTCATTTAACCTCCACAAATAAAAGAGACGGTATTTAATCATTTTAATTCCATTTAATTGAGAGCAAATGGTCAAGTCATATACAATATAGTGTAGGTAAAACAAAGTAGCAACTTTCATCATTTTTCCATAAGCAAAAGGCATTGCCAAAATGTATCAATATGGTGAGCAAAAATTATGGTGATCCTACACTTATTGAAAACAGAAACAAAACTAGGTTGTCCTCCTAGAAACCATGTGATAGGTTGAGAGATATATACAAAGGTTGCATCTATGGTTGAAGGCAAGCATTTAGAAAAAGAGAGAGTTGAGGAAGAGTTACCGTCCTTCTCGATGCTCGTAATGAAGTGTAGCGCGGCCTCCCCCATACTTAAGCATTGTGCTAAGTATAGAAGAAGAATCATAAGCATCTTGTGGCAACCGTGATTATCTTACTCCATGAGATCTTTCTTCCTTGTCCACGAAATCATCCCCCATGCTTAGCATGATGCTAGGCGTGGAAGGAGAAGATGGACCATCTTGCAATTCTTGAAATCCTTCCCTCATGTGTATGAATATCATCTTCAATGTGTCTTCACCTTTGTTTCCTCAATTTCCTTCAACTTCTTCTTGTACTAAGTCATGGTCCCAATCATTGCTTCATATCGTCGTCGCCTCCTTCAATTCCCGTTGTCCCATTGCTGCCTCATCTTCACAAATTTTTCTTTCAATTTCCATAACAGAACATGTACTGAAACATTACTCCATTGCGAAGTGCACGAATTTTCCTTTCCAACGAGTCCTCATTCGCCCAAAATTGATTCCGAACAAGAGAGTTATGTCCATTTCATCCCAGCGCTGCAATCTATCCCGACGAATTTCAGAACGCGCAACATCCAATGTTCTTGCCATATTTCCTTGTACGGGTCTTCAAATTCATTGATCTTAGCTGCGTTGGAACGGGAATTTCATGGAGCTTCTGAATATCAACTTTTTCTTCCTTGTACGTCTTTCTCCATGTGCAAAATTTGATGAAAACAGCGGGGCTTGCTCTCGAACTTTGGAGATGTTGACGAATTTGATTTCTTCTTTTATCACGAATTTATGGGAACGCTTTGTCATGCCTGCAAAACAATCAAGTGCACGCACTACCCCCGGGGTGACGGTCGGGAGTAGAGACAAATGCCAACAAACCAACCATCCCTAGAATCTCAACTTGTGGGATAGCTAACTTAGCGAAATCTGATGAGTGTACATGTGTGCAAGTGTAAATGCAGATGAAAGGAAGATATATAAACAATGACAATGTTTGCACCAAGTTCTAAACATCATGTTTACAACTAGGTTTCTTAATTTTGTATATAGCCATAAAGATATAACCGAGGTCAAAACACCATGTTCATTTCAAGGTTAAAAATTCTTCACGATGCAAGAAAGGTAAAGCGCATTGCAAAGCTTATAAATCAACCTAAAGCAACATGAGAACAAAATGGATTGCTATCTTGGTCAAAAGAGCTTAAAGACGGAGGTCCGCAAACAAGTTTAAACACCACGTTTACACAAGATTGCAAAAGGTAAACGCTATCATGATAAGCATTACATGGATAGGAAAGCATACATCAATAAGATTGAGACCAAGCTAGCAAAATGAGGGCATGAACAATGGAATTGATGCAAAGTGCAAATGCAAAGTTAGCAAAAACAAGTGTTAGTAAGGTTGAAAGGACCTTTTGATGTTGTTCCGCAACTAGCTTATTCAAAAACAATTGCTAAGAGTGACAAAAACCCGCCGTGACACTTCATAAGAAGTGAGGCTTTTGTCAATGAAAATGTTATTTATCGAAAAGGACCAAGCAACCGAGCTAACAAGGTTTTAGAAGTAGGTTTATGGGTTTCCTATATTTTTGGTTTAAAACAAAAATTTTGAAGAGAGAGTGTTGGGAATAGAAATTCTATCTAAGGTGGTTTTTAAAAACCTAGAGAGAAACAAAAGTTAGATTTTTTTTTGAATGAAAAACATAACCTATGGTTTTAGGATAGCTCTATGAGTGGTTTTCCTAAGGGTTTTAGGATCTCAAAAGCGAGGCTAGTCAATGTTTTTAGCAAACGTTTTTTTTAATGCAACATGCAATGCAAGGGTGAGACGAACAACATGGTATGCAATGCAACACGGGGTGGGTGAACAAAATGATATGACATGATGAGGTGGTCTAAAACAAAACAAAAAGTTAGCCTAAGTTAACTAACCACAAGTTTAGAATCAAAGGGTGGTGCAATGCTTTATAAATCTCTCTAAAAAGACACAAAGAAAAAGACTCAAAACACTAATAGGCATACAAAAAGGTCTACAAGTTTCCCAAGATCAAATAACAAAGTGCTCCCTCAATAACATTTAGAATGAACAACATGAAGTTGTAGTTTTTGTTAGAGCAATGGTACAATGTTACTTGATATTCCGATTAAAGAGTGCAATGTAGACAGTCATATTAATATATATATAATAAAAAATCGGGTTGCCTCCCACAAAGCGCTTCATTTAAAATCATAGAGCTCGACTTTCTTACCTTCGAATTGATGCGAAGTCATGGCCCTTCATGCAAGAGGTGAAGGTGTTCCATGCAACTCTTATTCCACTTCCCATGTTGGACATGATCAATCACACTTAATGGAAAACTTGCCCAATCGTTTCTCACATCATCGTCACCTCCTTCTTTGTTGTCCTTCGTCGCTACCTTTCTTTTCACAAATTTTTCTTTCTGTCCAGATTGGGAGTTGCGCCAACCAATTGATCCAATGCAAGGTGCACGAAATCTTCTTTCCAACAAGTCTTCATTTGCCCAAAACGCATTCCAATTGAGGGAGTTATGCCCCTTTTTCCCCGTCACTGCAATCTGCCCTGTGCTGATTTCAGCACGTGCATCTATGATGTTTGAGACCTAGATCCTCCCGTGGGTCTTCAATTGTATCGATCATGGATGCGTTGAACCGAGGACTTGATGGAGATCCTGAATATTCAACTTTCTTGCATTGTAAATCTCTGGACTTGTGCACAAAATTGATGAGGCTTAGCGACGTCCGTTCTTGAAACTTGAAGATGTTGATGATGGTGTTCAAAATTTTGAGCACGGTTTCCCTCCTCATCATTTGAGTTTCATGTCCTGCATGGTTAGTGAAATTCGGGGCTTCTCCCGACATGTGCTCTTTTAGGATCATGAGCTTGACCAAGCGCAAAGCAAGATCGAGATTTGCAATTATTTGTAAACATATGCAACATAATCACATCCTCAATTAAATTTCATCAACAAGGCATGGTGTAATTAAATGCATCATGTGTTTCTTGCATAGCGCGGAGCTCATTATTAGGCAGAGGTTCTTTAAGCATGAAATCAACCTTCTCAAGAAACTCTAGCCTATCATCATAAAAAGAACAAGGCATAGAATTTAAAATTTCATTCCGACTATCGGTTCGAGCATGAGATTTTTAAAGATTATCAACAAAACCAATAGAAGCTTGAGAATTCAATGTATACCTTAGCCTCGGAGCTTTTTCATACTCATTGGAGTCGTGGTGCTTTGTGCGAGATGTCATCTTGATGCACTCTTCGTGGCCCGTCGTGGTTTGCTTCTAACGTCTCCATGTGTTGAATGTTGCGCTCTTGTATTCTGTCGTGGTTTGTTTGCAACATCTTCGTTTGTCGAAGGTCGACTGCTTGTGCCTTCATTTGCCAATGTCATTGGGGTTCTTCCTCTACTCGAAGCCTCTGAATTTTATCATGTATGCTTGATGAAAGCATCGCCCAAGCTCCCCTTCATTGTTGTCATCGTCATCTTCTCTATCTTGTTCTCATCGTGTTGCTCCTGCCTCTTCTTTGTGGAATCTCTCCTGTATACTCAACAGAACATATACCAAAATATAGACCTATTTAAATGTTTATGAAATTACCTTTCCAACGAGTGGTCATTCATCTTAAACCGAGTCCAAATGAGGGAGTTATGCCCGTTTCACTTTTGGTGCTGCGTGCTGTCCAGAAATTTTCAGAGTGCACAACCTTCAATGTTTTGGCCATACCCGCTTGTAGGAATCTCCGATTGACTTGGTTCTTGATTTGTTGGAACAGGAACTTTGTGGAGCTTTTGAATATCCAAAAATATGCTGCTATTTGCTTCTGAGGTCGAGCTGGACATTGATGAGAACAATATCTTCTTGTGAATTCATCCGAAGATGTCAATGATCTCGATCATGTGGTCTTTGGAGCATAGTGTCGTGCATCCCTAGGCTTCAAGGTCATCACCATTGATTACCAGCAAATATCACGGCTTCAATGATGTGTCTTCTCCATTGTTCTTGCTCTACCCAAAGTGTCGGGATTGGAAGATGCTCCTGTGCTTCGTGTTGATGATCCGAACGGTTTCCTTGATAGCATCACTCGATTAGAAGTATATCGAGCATCCCACTGGAGAAGATAGGTGGCATCGTGGTTCTTCTAATCTTGTTGCCTCCAGGTTTAGTCAACTTCAAATCATCATCTTTTGCGTACACAGCCTTCCAATCATCCTTTGACATCGTCATCACCTTCTTCGTCGGTTGCTACTACCTCTGTCCTCGTTGAATTCCCCTTCATCCAGTGTAGAACATGTACCAAACTTCTACTCCATTGTAAGGTGCATCAAATTATCTTTCCAACAAGTGGTCATTCGCCCCAATTGGACTCCAGATAAAGAAGTTATGCTTGTTTTATTACGGCGCTGCAATCTGTCCAGAGGGATTTCAGAACGCGCAGCGTTGAAAGATTTTATCATAACTCTTCACACCAATCTCCAAAGTTGACAGTTCTTGCTCCGTCGGAAAGAAGACTTGATGGAGCTTCAAAATAATCTATTATTTGCTCATGGTACTTCTCTGATCTTGGACGAAAAACTCATCACAACAGTAACACTTCATAGATAATGATGATCGCACGATTTTCTTCGCGGGCATACTTCATACCTATTGCTTGAACAAACAATTCTTCCCAAAAACATTAGTCTTTAAAATTAATTGACACGGCGGCATACCTTATTTATCATCTTTTGCTTTGGGGAGTGGGGACTCGATAGCGGATGCTGGGCCACTAACAAAAGTTAGCACCTACCACTAAAGAGCGAATCTTGATGTTGTTGCCGTCATGTCGATGTGGACATTGTCGATGTTCCATGTCGAGGCTCCTCGATCATCTTGTTGCCGATTGTTGAAATTTGTTGATGTGGATTATGGACTTCTCGAAGTCCAAGTTTGGTGTCTAGCTTTTTCCACTTGCTTTCAAGGACACAAACAAGAAAATAAGGGTATATGCAATAATAAAAATTAGGGTTAGTCCAAAAAAACTAGATAGGTCGCCCTAGGGTTCGAGTTGCCGATCCCCGGCAACGGCGCCAGAAAAGCTTGTTGACGCTCCTTAGCGCCCCAATTTATGTACCGCAAGCGCACGGATCGGGTAGCTTTTCCCTTAGAGTACTCCCCCAAGGTTTATCAATCCGTGGATCTACAAAGAACTACCTAAAGTTTTCCATCTAATCTAACGGATCTATCCTAACATGAAGCATGAATTGCACATATAGAGTAAACCTTTAATTGATATGAGTGTTGTGTAAAGGTTGATCTCATCCATGAACATAGGTGTAACCATAGCAAAACCAAAGACATGACTTGGTTTATCGTCATCTAGTTGTAGTTCAAGCTAACGAGCAAATAAATCATGCATCTCAATCAATAGCATCCTTCAATCAAAACCTCCAATCCAACCCCTCGGGAACCCCTCTACTCAGGCCACGCCCTATCACAACACTCCCTTTGGACAAAAGCACCTCGAAGAACGCTAGACATGTCGAACCCCCTTGGGTAGATCCGGTATGAACTTCTAGCCACCATAGCTACAAGAACACCCCATGCAATCTATCTCGAGAATAGATCTAGGAATAAGCGCACCCAAGGCAAGAACGAAATCAAAAAGGAGAGACATGATCGCTAATAGATTCGGAAGACATGATTATCATTACTCACATAATAGATGTGTTTGGATCATCACCGCCGCGTGCACACCATCGATGAATCCAACTAGCTCATGAACTCCGCCATGGCACAACCACGCAGGGAGGCCATGGCGGCTAGGGGCGGCCTAAGCCATCTCCTAGACAACTTCGAAGACTTGCGGCGGCCGTCGTCTCCCTCCGGTCTTGGCCCTAGGTTTTCATCGAGTTCTGGGTGGATGGATGCCACGAGTTGAATAAGGTGCGAGTTATTTATGAGCCGAGGAAGCCACTGGTCGAAGGGGAGGCCGAACCACCTTGGAAACAGGCTAGGCCGGCCGGCTCATGGGCCTAGGCCGGCCGGCCTACCCTCTTTTGGGCCCGCCTCGGTCTCATCTTTCGCGTGTATACTCCTCACATCTTCTAGAGTTTATGTCCTTCACGATTGCACCCCTTTGGACGTCGTTATCTTGGAGATATCTTCGAGGAAAGGATAGGATAGGGAATCCTTCCTTAAATCTTCATTTGCTTTGCTTAATCCCGAAGTATCTTGATCTCATCTTCGTGGGCTTGGTCCTTTGGGCTCTCTTGGAGGATGGATGTGCATGAATGGGCTTCGAATTAACATAGGCTTTGGTCCTTCCTTTGGGCTTTGGCCTTCGTCTTTCTCCGTGTTAGCGCTCGATCACGGGCCTCGTCATTTCATGCTCCAAAATAGGCCAAAAACCTACAAAAACGAAGTTCCTCCAAAATATATGTGCAAATGTGAAAATGACCAATAATTAGGCCGGGGTTAGGACGGTTAGTGATTTTGATATTAAATTCATGCCATTATCAAGGATAAAACAAGGGATAAAATGGATAATTAAGGAGCGCCAACACACTTTACCTTTACTTCCATTATCAAATGGCACAAAGCGAAATATATCAAAGGAATACAAGGATAGTTGCAAATAGGATGATGTTGATTGTAACAACATGCATATCTCACATTCTATCCAACTAATTTAGCTCAAAATGCAAATAATGGCAATGTTTTCACAAGAACAAAGCCATTTATTCCAAACTTTCATGTTACAGTCATGGCTATGGATATGTTACAACAAGTTGGCTTCCCTCCAAACTATCTTACATCACTCTCTATATGCATGGTTCTACTTCTAAGAGAAGTTAAGCCTAAAAGCTTTGACGATCTAGAAGTCATCAAGGTTGCCGACTGAAGACTCGCTGCCGAGAGATGGGTCACTGTTTTGAGCTTCGGGCTCTAGACCTTCATGCTCAGAGTCAAGGTCAGAAACTCCTTCAATCTCCTCGGGATCTTCTTCTTCATTTCCCACAGGTGGTTCTGGGATTTCAGGTGGTACTGGCAGCACTTGGAGAAACTCAATGTAAACGTTAGCATCATCAAGCTCCAAAGTGAGGTCCTGGACCTGCTCCTGAAGGTACTCTACCACTATGTTGCGCTGGTTGAGAAGAGCCTCTTTTCTGTGATTTGATCCTCACGATGGGCTATCGTCTCCTCGTGCTGGGTTATCATCTCATCTCGTGCAGTAACTGCTGCCTGAAGTTTCTCTACCTGAGCAATGTGCCTATCCAACTTGCTATGGGTGACTTGTGCCTCACTAGCCAAGTGGATAATACCGCGGCGCTGTAGCTCCTGATGGCGAAGTTGGGCGTTCCTAAACCTGACCATCATACGCACCGTATCTCCTGCTGACTCTCCAAGTAAATGTGCATAGTGCTCCACTCTAAAAGTCCACTCGGGGTCATGGTAATCTGCAGCAGGGAAAAGGCTGATAGTGTACTCTGCCACTTCATTGGGATGCTGCTCGCAGAAGGTAGTAATGGCTTCCAGAGCGGCGGCTTCAATAGTGTCGGCGAAGCGGTACCCAAATGCTTCGATCTTTATAGGCTGCCAGTGGGCTCGGAACGGGTGCTATGGTATGGTCATCTTCACGGTGCAACGAGTAACTCCTTCTGCTGTGTAAGTATAGCAGTCGTACTGTGGCGGCTCCGTGTAACAAAAGAGCTGGAGAGATTCCCACAGAAGACGAGGAAAACCCTCCCAGTGGAGTCCATTGGTGTGGGCATGACCCGCACCATCCAAGGTTATGCCCGGAACATCAGCCATCTGAAACAGAAATTCAAATGGTAAGATGTCACCAAAAAGGAACACAAAAACTGTAGGAAATGATTCTTTGAAACATAAAGTTTCAAAAGAATCAAGAATGATCCAACTATAAACAAGGCTAGTTGATCACTTAGAAAATTCCTTGAACAAAAGATCAAGGGTTCAAACTCAATCTAAACTCAAGTAGTTTACCTCTCCTAGAGTTAACTAGGTTTTAGAATAAGGCACTCACCATTTCCTACTAACCATAACTAGCACTCTAAGAGTCCTTACTCAAGAAGTAAAACATTTAAGTTTTTAACAATGTATGCACGTGCCATTGCCCTCACAACCAAAAATAACTGCCAAATACCTTTGGTCTTAAGTGGTTAATTTCGGTGGCATAGATACGTCTCTCGCTATAAAATCTAACCGAGGATCCTATCCGTTCTTAGCTTATCGAACTGTGGTTAGTGGACCTGCAGAAAACACCTAGCATATAGCCACCTCACAATACCCATAAGATGTCACCCTAGGGCTTTACGATCTAAGCACAATCCTTAACGAGTCCAATGCAATTGTTTAAACTTTTTGTTGAGCACATCTTTTATTCAAAATCTTTCTAAGATTTGTTGTACCATCCGAAGTATACTAGCCTGCTCCGATACCAGCTGTGGCAGAACGACTTTGAATTGTACCAGTTTAAGTGCACTAACATCTCAGTACACTTTTATTGGCACAATCCTTAGTCTGTCGGGTAATTTCCCGATGAAACCACTAGATATCGGATCGTAACATAAGTATACATCCGCACGAAGATGAGTTAGAGATACAACAATTCCACAATATTTTATATCACATAGATAAGGAGTATATTTTACATCAAAGTTTCGAAGCTAGCAAGCCGAAGCTTTAGCTCTTACAATTTTATTCCGAAATAAGAGGTTTCATAGAAACAAACTATAAGAAAGAGGTCCTGCAGCGGAAAGTAAAACACGACTATATACAAGCGTCGTGGGGGTGATGTCATGATAAGCCCGAACATGACATCATTCATCGGAACCATAGCTGGAAGATGGTTCCCATTCCATCGTCCAACCAGCAGGTAAAGCACTAGGCCAAGTTGAACTAGTGTTTTGGTCATCGGAAAGCATTCCTGAAAACATTATCAAAAGCAAGTCTGAGTATACTAATACTCATCAAGACTGACCCGTCTAAGGGTATAACATAGCCCTTTAACTAGACATGAAAGGTTTGCGAAGGCTCTGGAGTTTGTTTTGCTAAAAAGCAACAAAGAGTATATCTTTAATTTCATATTTTAGTTTTTAGATTCTAGGTGGTTTAACCAGTCTAGGTATGCACCTATCTACACAAACATGGTAGAAGATATATTTGCATTCAACCATATTATGAATCGTAAATATTCAACTTCTTACTCTATGTGGCAAAGGGATCAAGCAGTCTCAATTTCCGCGAGAAACGGACAATTCTGAATCAAATTTCCAACCTTGCAAGGGTAAACCTAACACACACGCTTGGAGCACTGACGAGTCACTCCCAAGCAACCGTTTACTTCTCATTCCGGTTCATGGATCAGGACCACTCTCCCCGACTACAGAGAACAACTCTTCTTTGCACCCATAATTGTTGCGCAACATAACATAACTTTCAACATAAATAACTTCCTATCCCTACAAGAGAGTGGGGGTGTATGTCCATTTGCCGGGCCGATCAGCTACTAGGCTTGCCGCGTACCATATTTACGGCATGTGGCTAGTACTTTCAAACGCTTAACCACCGCTACCACACACTGCGGCCTTATCAGGTTCATCAACACAGACGAACTTCAACAAATCTGTCCATGGTTCTTACAGTGATTGCAGAAAGTAAACAATCAACTCCTATAAGCTCGCGAGTGACACGCAATTACTCGACTTCTACCGGTCCTATTAGCATAGCAACTACTCGAACTTAGATTCTAGTGTTCAAATAGTAGGTACCTAGGTTTATGCAACTAGGGTTTTCAATCAACTCCAATAACTTAAATGGACAAGCAATTAATAACGATAAGTTGCATAATTTTGAAGTAATAGGATTATGCTCCGGGGCTTTCCTGTATAAGTGTCGGTAGGGTCAGTGAAATTTGGTTCTTCCGAATCAAAGTTCGGAGCTTCTATTAGTTCGACAACGTTGGCCTGAGCTTCAGAAGAAAAATCCTCGTCTGGCTCCTGAGTGAGCTCGTAAGTTCCGTCTGTTAGCGGGGTGACTTCTATATGAAATGCAATATTTGGAAACAATTAGTGAAGTGATTGAGTATAGCTTTCCTTCACTAAAGAGTTGGAAAATAAATAACCAATAAAGTGAACATTTAAAATTTATCTTAAAAGTTGTATTTTACTGGGCAATTGTTAGGGTAGGAGTAAATATGGTGAAACTTCATAAAATAACATGGAAAAGGGATCTTTATTTCAATAAAATAATCCACAAGAAATTAAATAATTTCTTATAGACACAAATTATAATATAGGAAGAAAATTTTGAAAGTATATGTTATAGTTCACTCATGGTTTTAGAGAAATTTTGGAAAGCTTGACATGCTTCAAAGAACACATGATTCAAAGCTCACCATTAGCATTCGTCTAGAACAAGAGATACAAATTAAAAAGGCCATAAATTAATCCTATTTTTAAAATTAAATACACAGAGTTTCAGCAAAACTTCACAACATCAAATTTGTAGAGCTAATTACAAGGAAAATAACAAAATTCGTTTGGCATTTTTCTGATTTTCTACATTTTTTTAGGAATTTTGGAATTTCACTGCAAAAGAAAATAAAAGAAAAAGGATCTTTTGCATATAAAACCCTAGGAAAGATTGCGTCCTTTGCAATCAGGTCCCTGGCTGGATTAAGGAGGGGAACAGAGGGTGGCCGGCCGAATTCCGGCGACGGTGATCACCGGCGGCGAGGATTGAGTGGCCAGAGAGCTAGAGGGAGTTGAGGCACACCTATTGGTGGTTTTGGGAGGTGTTGGAATGGCCGGCGGGTGGGTCGTCGGCTGTCGTGGTGTGCAAACCCACAGCCGGGTGGCGTAGTGCACCTGCCTAAACCCAGAGGGTGAGTACTCGGGGGTTAGCTAGGATTAGCTCAATCTCAATGGTTTAGAGTGGTTCAGGCCGCCGGAGCATAATACCTTACGTCCACTGTGTGTTGTATTGCTTGTGCTCTCAAGAGGTTGAGAGTCTTGGTGTGTCTGGTGCTGAGTCCAGCGTGAGTCTGAGAATCCGTGTCTGTGTGCAGCGAGCGCCTCCCTTTTATATCTCAAGGGAGGCGCGTACATGGCCGTTGGGTCCCCGACAGGTGGGCCCGACGATGTAGTATAAAATAACATACTGTTCAGACATTATGGCATCGCAGGCAACGGAGATCTCATTTCTGGATTTCCTTGCTCTGCTCGTGGGAATCCTCCGTTCAGCATATCCATACCCTGTCTTGTCGAAACGGCGCTAGGGTGTAGCTTGCGGCGTTGCCTGCAGCATAGCTGAACGGGCCGTGTAGCTTGCGGCGTAGGCAGTATGATGAAAAGGTGTCATGCCGTCGTATCCATTTAATGCGGCAGACGGGCTCTGTGCGGATGCGACACATGCGGCTGCACTGTGTACCTCGGTAATATGCGGTCTACAGTGAGGCCTGACAAAGGCTGCCCCGCGTGCCGCGGCGGCAGAGCACGCCTCAACCACCCGCATTGAATGCGGTGGATGGGCGAGTCTTCTAGCGGAAGACCCGCGCCCGCGCCCGCGTCTGCGGGACACATGGCGCCTCCGGACCCCCCCCGGCGGTATGTTGGTTCTATGCGCGTGGGAGGTTCGGATGGACGCGGGAGGTCCCAGACCCCTATGGGGGGTCCGCGCCCTCGACTGTTGGCTAGGAGCTTCCCCTCCTCAGGGACACGTGGCGTCTCCGGACCCGTCCCAGAGCGGGGAGCGGGTCCGGGGCCATTGGCCCGGTGAGGTAAGAGCCTGACCCGTGGGGCCCGGCTGCTCCGCCCTGTATGGCGTAGTTACGGATGACTACGCGAGTCCTGCCTTGCTGCAGTAGGAGTGGGTATCCCTGCTACAGGGTACCGACAGTGGCCCCCGGGCTCATCTCGGGAGAGGTGACGAACCCGCAGGTGGGGCCACTACTGTGATTTGGCTCTACATAACTTGAAGCCTCTAGCGTTAGACTATGCATACTGCAGGAGCTTGACCGGCTTTGACCATCCATCGGGTTTTTCGCTGCCTCATCACATCGCAATGGCTTACTGACTCGTGGTCCCCACATACAGTGGTACACCTAGTCACGCGAGCGACGCTTGGCATTGTTGCAGCTGGAGTAAACGGAATATTTACCACCAGCGCAGTTCCCGAAAGGCCCGGTCATGCCAGCGCTTTATGCGCGCACGTCAACTCAGCTTCCGCCTCGCTTCGCGCGCGGTCGACGGTCCAGATCCCGCCTTTTCACACATTTGTTTGTTACCCGCCCTCCCTAACAGGTGGGCCTGGCCCCCTTGTCATGGACTGGGCGGTTAACACTAGGCGTGAGCGTCGCTTAGGTTCCAGCGATGGTTCCGGGGCGCGTCGGTTGGGTCAGGCTTCATAAAGGGACGAGATGTTCGTGGGGGTGCGGCCCTGTGTCATCCTCTTCCGCCACTTCTTTGTCCAGGTGAAGTCCGGGAATGGCAAGGATGAAGTGGGGGCGTACTACTTCCAGACGAGGAGCGACTTGCGGACGCCCTACATCCCCGGGCTTACTGGCGGGAAGTGGGAGGATTGGCGCAAGGAGTGGGTAATCGCCACCACCGAAGCCAACGAGCGCCTCATCATGCCGACCGGGGGACCCGCCTCCGACCGCCAATCCTGGAGGGCCAAGCCGTCCCTGCGGTCGGAGTTCGACTCCATGCTGAACAAGATCAGGGCACTGCCGGAGGGCGGCCTCACCACGCTGCATGTGCTCGGGGACTTCCTGAAGCGCTGGATTGCCCCTCTGAAGCAATGGCCGCGTCCTGCCTGGAACTTCACCGGGCCCCAAGACTGCAGCAGGACCCACCGCGAGGAGGACAGTGATCTGACCCAGGAAGCCCTGGAGGTCCTAGTGCAGGCAGTGACGGGGGAGATCTTCGTCCCGAAGCACCGGATCCTTCCTCAGGGTGTCATTCCTCTCTGCGAGGACTCACGCCTGAGGACTGCAGTGCTGGCCACCCTGCCGACCCTTGACGACGGTGGGCTAGTAGCGCGGCAAACTGGGGGCAACCCGGACCGTGGGATCTGGATCCCTAGTGCGTCCAGGGAACAGGCCGTGCCGAGTGCCGCGGGGTCTGGCCCTTCTGCCAAGGGCAAGCAGGCCGTGGCTGGTAGCTCCACCGCGAGCGGTCCCAGCCAGGCCCGGAGCAGCTCCGGCGCATTGTCGGATGAAGCGAGCCGGCGCAGGTTGCACCGCGGCGACGGGACCCTATTTATGGAGTCTGCCGCAAAGCGTCAGAGGACCGCTGAGGACGTGGGCCAGGGTAGCCCCCGGCCCCCCGGCTCTCGCGGGACTCATGGAGTAGACACGCCTCCACCACCACCGCCGGGAGGCGCCTCCCCCCGACAGCAACAACAGCAGCCACGAGGTGCACCTTCGCCGCCGCCACGGCAACCACCACCACCGCCGGGAGGTGCCTCTCTCTGGTAGCAGTTGCAGCAGACACTTGGTGCGGCTCCGCCACCGCCAGGGCAGCAGTAGTAGACATGAGCTGCGCCTCCGCCGCCGCCTCGGGAGCAGCAGCAGCCGCCGCCACCACCACCGCCACCACCAGGGCACCAGCAGCAACAGCAGCCTCCACCACCACCGCCAACACCAGGGCGGCAGCAGCAGCAGCAGCCGCAGCAGTGGCCTCCACCACCACCGCCACTACTAGGGCAGCAGAAGCAGTCGCCCAGCCTCCGCGGACGCTGGAGACCCGGCGCTTCAGGGTAAGTGTTCTTCCGTTCACTCCCCTTATTCTCGGTGCTTCGCTTTTTGCTGAAGGCTTCTTCTCTTTGTTTGCCATGGCCTCACGCCCAGGCAGCTCTTCCACCGCCGCTGGCTCATCAGCGGGGGTCTAGGCGACCGGGGCCTCGGCGGCAACGGCGGGAGCGACGGCGGGTGCAGGGAGCTCGGGTGCGGCGGCTTCCGCTAACCCGATGGCACCCAACGCGGTGGCGGCGGATACGCCAGCGCCAGGCGAGCAACACCCGACGCGGTGGCGGCGGATGCGCCAGCGCCAGGCGCAGCCACACCTGACGCGGTGGCCCCTGAGGTCCCGGCTACGGTAGCAGTCGCTCCGACACCGGGCTTGGTGACGACGAGCACAGCGGCAGCGGGCGCAGCCACGGCGAGCACCTCGGTACCCGAGGTCCCGATGTCTATGCCGGAAGTCCCCACCCCCAGCTCCGAACCTGCAGCAAAGGAAAAGCTGGAGGTGGTCTCTAGTAGGCGGCTCCTGCAAGGTCCCCAATAGGAGGATGCGGTCCCCTTCCCCAGGTGCTGGTCCGGGTCCGGCAGACGATCGAAGAGGCGACCTCTACCGCCGAGGCGGCATTCCGGCTGGAGTGGGTTGCTCTAGAGAGCGAGCGTCAGCACCTCGGCGACTGGCATATCCGCCTGGAGGAGTGAACGAAGGCCGAAGCCTCCCGTACTGCCGCCGCCCGGTCCGAGCTTGAGGCCGACCTTGAGTCCTACAGGAAAGGCCTCCGGAATGTGTTCGACCGGGAGTTTGCGGTGACGAGACGGGAAAAAGCGTTGGCGCTGCGGGAGGAGGCTATTGCTAAGGAGGAGGCCAGCCTCGCGGCCCTGTGATCCGAGTTCGTGTCTCGCAGCCAGGGACTCGAGGTCCGCAAGCTGGAGCTCGACAATCTCTCCGAGTCTCTGCACCAATGGCGGCAGGAGCTGCAGGAGACTGCCAGCCAGTAGGCCGTTGCCGAGATAGAGCTCGAGGGGGGAGAGGAAGTCCCTTGCCTGGCGGGAATCCCTCACCTGGTGGCGGAGTACATTCTGACTTGCCTCCGGAGCCATGACCCAGCCATCTCGCTAGCCCCGTCGTCGATGGTCCAGTGGCGGAGGCCGAGGGCACCACTCGGGAAAGCATGCAGGATGTCGTCGAATTCGTAGCCGCTTATTTCAAGCGGGAGCCTGCAGATTCCTGAGCAGGACCATCACAGCAGGCGATCTTTTGTTTTTTGTGTTATGTAAAAAACATTGTACTTGTTGAAACTTTAATAGAAGAAAATTTCAACTTAGCTGTTTATCAGTTGCTCTGGTTTGCGGTATGCAGCACCCCGGCGCCCTGGCCCCCGGCGGTATCTACCATCGGAGCCGAAGAAGACACTCCGGACCCCCGTATGAGGTTGAGCGAGCGTCCTTGGGCATAGCTGTAGCATAAATTGCAAGTCAAACGAGCGACTTGTTCCCTGTATAGCAGAAAAAACTACAGAGTGGAAAATCGAACTCGCTGGAATGGTAGTAATGATACTGCAACTTAGCTTTTTGACGCATGCAGAATCGATCTGTGGTGTCTGGCTCAAAGCGAACGCTCCGGGCCCCCTGGGAGACAGGCTCAGTTGTTTTGAGTCTGTCTACCACTGAGACTGGACCTCGATCTGCATGTGGTCTTAGAGCGGATGCCGGGACCCCCTGGTAGGTAGGCTCAATAGTTTGAGGCTAGCTACCACCAGCCAAGGCCTAACCTGCATACCACTCAAAGTCAAAGCTTAGTAGCAGGCCCGCGGTACTTATTCTGGACCGGCGCCCAACCTAGTATGAGGTCCGGGGCTCCGGAAACGCAGGTCCAGGCAGCTCAATGCTTGTTACAGAGTGGTGGAGTGTGTAGGCTTAGGGTACAGAACCAGGCTAAGGCGCTACACAGGGCTCGGACCACTTCAGGAAACAAACACGACTTTACCGGACCCGGCTCCGACGTTCCGGACCCCTCTCTAGCAGTGAGTGAGGTCATTCTGTCGTACCCGATCCTTTGAGATATGGAGCTGGAACTGCCGTGTAGGACTTAGGAAGCCAACCCTTGAGCTAGAACGAAGTCCAGGCCCCTAATTACCCAGCTCCGCGTACTAGAGTACTCGTTACAGGGTGGTGGAGTGTGTAGGCTTTGGGTATAGAACCGGCTAAGCGGCTACACAGGAATCCGGACCACCCCAGGAAACAAGGACCCCCTCTCCAGAGCAGGTCCCTAGGGGTCCGGACCCCTCTTCCAGCAACAAGGGGGTCCGAACCTGTACGGCAGTCCGGCAACTCAATACAAATCTTAGCTGTAGCGACAAGAGTGGGAGTCCACGCGGTGGTTAGAAAGGTAAAAACTCGAGAATCGAAATGCGAAATAAAATTTGACACAAAGACAGAACTGGGGGCAAATCTTTCCTTTGCAACTTGATATACTTGGCTTGCGCAATGGATGCCAGAGACCGGGTTTATGAGGGCGGACCTCTACCGTTCTGGGCCGCGCGTTAATGTTAGCCGAATGTGCGATGGATGCCAGAGGCCGGGTTTACGAGGACGGACCCCCACCGCTCTGGATCGCACGCTAATTCTATCTTATTACAAAGGAAAAATTCATTTTCCTGCTCTACCTAAGTGTAAAACTTACGCAGATGCTCTATGTTCTATGGGTTGGGAAGCGGCACCCCTTTTTCTGTGGCAAGGCGAACGCATTCGGGCCGGCATACTTCTGTAACCTTGAAGGGACCCTTCCAGTTGGGGGAGAGTTTGTGGAGCCCTGCTCGGTTCAGAATCCGCCTTAGGACGAGGTCCCCGGCCCGGAGCTCCCTACTGTGCAAAAACCGTTGAAGATAGCGCCTGAGCGCCTGGTTGTAGCGTGCATTTCGGATTGCTGCTCGCCACCTTCGTTCGTCAACGAAGTCCACATCGTCACACCGCAGTTGTTCCTGCATGGATTCGTTAAAAGCCTGGACCCGTGGTGAGCCCAGGTGAATTTCCGGGGGAAGGCATGCTTCAGCCCCGTAGACCAGGAAGAATGGGGTCTCCCCGGTGGCTTGGCTGGGTGTGGTCCGGTTGCCCCATAGTACGCATGGAAGCTCATCAACCCATTTTGCACCATGCTTCTTCAAGCAGTTATAGCTACGGGTCTTGAGTCCCCTAAGGACCTCTGCATTCGCTCTCTTGACCTGTCTACTGCTGCGGGGATGTGCCACGGACGCAAAGCATAGCTGGATGCCGATGTCCTCGCAGTACTCTTGGAAGAGTCTGCTTTTGAATTGGGTCCCGTTGTCTGCGATGATGCGCCTTGGGACGCCAAATCTACACACAATGGACTTGAGGAATGCGACTGCTGATTTTTTGGTGATGCTCACCACTGGGGTAACCTCCGGCCATTTTGTGAACTTGTCAATGGCAACGTAGAGGAACCGGTACTCGCCGACGGCCCGGGGGAACGGCCCTAGGATATCCACGCCCTATACGGCGAATGGCCAAGAGGGCAGGATTATTTGCAGAGCTTGAGCCGGTGTGCATTTGCTTTGCATGGAACTGGCATGCTTTGCAGGACCTTACCAGCTCAGCCCATCCTGGAGTGCTGTCGGCCACTAGAAGCCATGCCGAAAGGCCTTACCAACAAGCGTGCGAGATGAGAAATGACTTCCACACTCGCCTCCATGGATCTCCGCGAGCAACTCACGGCCCTCTCCCTGGGAAATGCACCGTATGAGGAAACCATTGGCGCCACGGCGGTAGAGATCCCCTTCTACCACCGCGTAGCGTTTAGCCAATCGTACTATGCGCTCAGCGGACACATCGTCATTAGGAAGTATATTGTCTTTCAGGTAGTCCCGGATCTCAGAGATCCATGCATCGGGACTTCCCTGAGCAGGTGGGAGCGGCTCTATGAGGTCTCCAGGGTCCTCAACAGAGCACACAACCCAGGGCGGGAACCACAGATGGAATGCCGCCGGGACCGCTAGCTTCGAGGTGCTAGCTTGATCCCCTTCACCCAGTTTGGCAGGTTATGCGGTAGGTCTCAGCAACCGTCTTTCGAAGGCATCCTCGGGCACGGATGCCCAGGTAGATGCTCTCGCAGAGAGATCATCTGCTGCTGAGTTGAATTCGCGGGGAACATGTTGCAGTTCCAAGGCGTCGAAGTCCCTTTCGAGCTTTCTTACGTGAATGATTAGCTGGGGATTATTGCAGCTGCAATCCCCCCGGACCTGCTTGATGATTAGCTGATAATCTCCCTTCACCAGAAGCTGCCGGAGCCCCAGAGACAGGGCTTGTGTCAGGCCAAAGATCAAAGTTTCGTACTCTGCCATGTTGTTGGTGGCCTTGAACTCAAGGTGCACCATGTACTTCAGCTGATCTCCGTTTGGGTCGATGAGGACCACACCAGCTCCAGCCCACTGTTTGCGGACGGACCCGTCGAAGAAGACTGTCCAGTGGGGCTCGGTGAACACTGCTGTCCTGACTTCCGGCTCCGGGGGTCCGGCGTTGAGGTCCGGACCCCCAGAATTGCTTGGGGAAGGAGTCCATTCTGCTATGAAATCAGCCAGGATTTGGCTCTTGACAGCATGGCGGGGCTGAAAGTCCAGCTGGAACTCAGCCAACTCTGGTGCCCACTTGGCGATGTTGCCCGTGGCGTTGGAGTTGTGCAGGATCGCTCTTAACGGGTAAGAGGTCACTACGACAACTCTGTGTGCCTGAAAGTAGTGGCGCAGTTTCCTGGACGCAATAAGTATGGCATAGATAAGCTTATGCGTCTCAAGATACCTGGCCTTTGCCTCGTGGAGGACTTCGCTGATGTAGTAGACTGGCTTCTGGATGGTCCGGACCCTGGCCACCGGGTCCGGCTCGGCCTTGTCTACAACGTCAGGTCCTTGGGCCCCAATGGTTCTGGGTTCCCACTGGGACGAGGCTCCTCCGGACCCCTTGTCTGGGGTCTGGACCTTCAGACAGAGGAGTGGTAGCCGGATCCCCATGTCCGTGGCCCGGCTCACCATCCCTGACCGGAGGGACCCTGGTGTCCCCCTGGCGAGCTTGCTCCGTCCTCTCGGCGACCAGCACCATGCTGCTGACCGCCTCTGCAGACGCAGCGAGATACAAAAACGTCTCACCTGGCTCTGGAGCCACCAATACTGGCAGTGAGGTGAGGCGCTCTTCAGTTTCTGGAAGGCTTGTTCAGCCTCTTCAGTCCAAGTGAATGGATCAGACCTCCTCAATAGCTTGAAGAAGGGGAGGGCCCTCTCAGCTAGCCTCGAAATGAAGCGGCTAAGAGCGGCCAGAGATACAGCAAGCTTCTAGACATCCTTGATGCGGCCAGGAGGCCTCATCGCCTCGATCGCCTTGATCATGGCTGGGTTCGCCTCGATGCCTCGATGTGAGACCAGAAAACCCAATAGCTTCCCTGCCGAGACGCCGAAAATGCACTTCTCGGGATTCAGCTTCGTGCGCGTGGTGCGCAGTCGGTCGAAGACGAGGGATAGGTCCTCAACTAGTGTTGACCCTACCTTAGTCTTGACTACAATGTCATCGACATACACCTCAACTATATCTCTAATTAGATTACAGAAAGTTTTGTTCATAGCTCGTACAAACGTGGGTAAGCATTCCGCAGACCATAAGGCATGACAATATAGCAATAAAGTCCATCCACTGTTACAAAAGCAGTATGTTTCCTATCCTCCCTAGACATATGAATCTGGTGGAAACCAGAGTATGCATCTAGGAAAGACAAAAGGTCACACACGGAGGTGGAGTCCACAATCTGATCGATACGTGGAAGAGGATAGGGGGTCTCTAGGACATGTCTTGTTGAGGCTGGTGTAGTCGATGCACATCCGAAGCTTCCTGTTGGCCTTTTGGACGACGACCGGGTTGGCCAACCACTCGGGGTGGTAGACCTCCTCGATGAAGCCAGCGTGTAGCAGCTTGCGGACTTCTTCACGGATGAAGTTCTGCCGCTCTACGGACTGCTTCCAAGGCTTCTGGCGTACCGGCGTGGCGTCGGGGTAGATCCTCAGATGGTGCTCGATCACTTCCTTGGGGATCCCGGGCATCTGTGACGGTTCCCAGGCGAACACATCCACATTTGCCCAGAGGAAAGTGATGAGCGCGTCTTCCTATTTCCCCTCCAGGTTTCCCGTGATGCGGCTGGTCCTGGAAGAGTCCGCTCGATCTGCACGGTCTTCACGGGAACATCATCCGGATCAGACGGCTGAACCTTAGGTGCCTTTGCGGGCGCCCTGGATCGCGAGGTGGATGGGTCCTCCTCGGAACGTGCAGCCTCTGCCGCCAGAGCATGTAGTTTCTCAACTACTGCGACGGCAGCAGTGCGGTCACCCCGCACGGTGAGGACGCTGGCAGGGGAAGGCATCTTCAGGACCAAGTACCCATAATGGGCAATGGCCATGAAGCGGTAGAGGGCCGGCCTGCCAATGATGGCATTGAACGGGAGGTTCACCTCCGCAACATCGAACTGGACGCTCTCTGTGCGGAAGTTCTCCTCGGTCCCGAACGTGACCGGCAAGGTGATGCTCCCCAGAGGGAACACCGGATGTGAGCCCACTCCGGAGAATGGGGGAGAGGGAGCCAGCTTGGACTCCGGGATCTGTAGCTGCTTGAACGCTGCATAGCTGATGATGTTGAGGCCAACCCCACCGTCAATCAGCACGTGATAGAGCCTGATGTTGGCTATTACAGGGGCGGTGACTAGAGGTAGTACACTAGCCCCGGCCATATTCTCCGGGCAGTCAGATGGCCCGAAAGAGATGGTGGTGTTCCTCCACCTATGGTGCGGCGCCGCCTTCGGGACCCCCGGCTTCGCCGAAAGGACCTCTCGGCGAAGGGTCTTCACGTCTTGCCAGGAGACAAGCTCCCAGCTTCCGCCGTACATTACGTACAGTTTCTTGCGGCAGTCCTCGTTGTCGGAGTCGGAGTTGTCGTGGCTGTAAACGCCCTTCAGCTCCCGAGCGGGGGATTGGTACCCCAGCTCCTTCTCCCCGGCAGCGGTCTCGCTGTCGAAGGCTTTCTCCTTGCCAGACCGCTGGCGAGGAGGGGGTGATCCATCCTTGGATCTCGCGGCAGTCAGCGGCGCTGTGGCGAGGAGGAGGTGAGCCATCCTTGGATCTTGCGTTAGTCAGCGGCGCTGTGGCGGGCGGTGGGATGAACTGGGCATGAACCCCCGTTGCCACCTTGCGGGCGCGGGCACTTGCCATGCGCATTATGGCCCCCAGCCGCTGCCGCAGCAGCTAGTGCCGTTGCTGCAGCGACTGGAGCGCCGGGATGTGGCTCCCCGCGACCCCGGTTCTTGTTCTTCTTTTTCTTGCCACCGCCCTAGACGGTAGCCCTGGAGCCACAAGTCTTGGCGTCTCCGTCTTGGTGGGCTGAGCGCCATGCGCGGCCCTCAGCGGCCCTGGCACACTTGTCAGCCAGGGAGAAAAGCGTGGTAACGCTTTCCACCTCGTGCATCGCCAGTTTCTCGAGCATCTTCTCATCACGTACCCCCTGACGGAAAGCAGTAATGATAGATGCGTCAGAGATACGAGGAATGGTACCCCGTACCTTGGTGAAGCGCGAGATGAATGCCCAGAGCGTCTCTCCGGGTTTCTGCCTCACGGCGTGGAGGTGAGCCTCCACACCATGCTGCTGATACGCACTGGCGAAGTTCGCAGTGAACCTCGCACATAGCTCCTCCCAGGAATGAATCGTCCCAGGAGAGAGGTTCATGAGCCAAGTCCGAGCTGGCCCAGTCAAGGCTACATGAAAGTAGCTCGCCATGACAACGTCGTTGGCACAAGCTGCTGTGATGGCGGTAACGTACACCTGCAGGAATTCCGACGGATTAGTGGTACCGTCGTACTTCTCCGGCAGGTGCGGGCGGAACTTGGACGACCATGCCACTGCGCAGAGGTGATCCACCAGTGCAGCGCAGCCCACCCCAGCCACCGGGGTGCCCGCCTGTATCCGGGCGTTTCCCAGAGGCTTAGGCGCCGCTGCATCCAAGTCGGCGTTGAGGTTGTGGCCCTCAATGTTGAGGCGGCGTTCTCGCGCCCTTTCCACGGAGATGCGGGCGTCCTCACCCGCACGCCTGCGGTTGAGCTCCGCCCGCAGGTCTTCTGTTCGCGCACCCTTCAATGTGGGGGAGCGCACGGATGCCGACGCACCGCCCTGGCGCCGATGGTAGGGTACCACCGCATTGCCAGGCAGAGGTCGTTGCCCAGAACTGGGGGAGGCCTGAGCCAGACGGAGGAGATGGTCAACGTCGTCCCGCCACTGCCTCAGGGCGACTGGCGAGGCTGCAGCAGTCGGAGGGTTGCGAAGCAACTCCCTAGTTGCTGCCAGTGCTCCGCCGCTCGCAGCTTGTGAGGGGGCCCTTGACGGGCGCCCTGACTCTTACCGACGTGCAGCGCGCGCCGCCGCCGATGGTGGCTACTCCACGGGCACGGTTGCCCCTGGCGCAGGAAGGCGAGAGGCGTGTGGCGCGGATGACGCTACACCCTCCGTCATCTCCACGTCGTCGTCGTGGTGGGAGTGCTCAACCACCGACCATGGAGACGAGCAAGAGATGAACTGAGACCAGCTAAATTTTCCCCTACCTGGCGCGCCAAATGTCGTAGTGTGCAAACCCACAGCCGGGTGGCGTAGTGCACCCACCTAAACCTAAAGGGTGAGTACTCGGGGGTTAGTTAGGATTAGCTCAATCTCGATGGAAGAACACGAAGAACACAGCAGGTTTAGAGTGGTTCGGGCCGCCGGAGCGTAATACTCTACGTCCACTGTGTGTTGTATTGCTTGTGCTCTCAAGAGGTTGAGAGTCTTGGTGTGTCTGGTGCTGAGTCCAGCGTGAGTCTGAGAATCCGTGGCTGTGTGCAGCGAGCGCCTCCCTTTTATATCTCAACGGAGGCGCGTACATGGCCGTTGGGTCCCCGACAGGTGGGCCCGACGATGTAGTATAAAATAACATACTGTTCAGACATTATGGCATCGTAGGTGACGGAGATCTCATTTCTGGATTTCCTTGCTCTGCCCGTGGGAATCCTCCGTTCAGCATATCCATACCCTGTCTTGTCGAAACGGCGCCAGGGTGTAGCTTGCGGCGTTACCTGCAGCGTAGCTGAACGGGCCGTGTAGCTTGCGGCGTAGGCTGTATAATGAAAAGGTGCTGTGCCGTCGTATCCATTTAATGCGGCAGACGGGCTCTACGCGGATGCGGCACATGCGGCTGCACTATGTACCTCGGTAATATGCGGTCTACAGTGAGGCCTGACAAAGGCTGCCCCGCGTGCCGCGGCGGCAGAGCACGCCTCAACCACCCGCATTGAATGCGGTGGATGGGCGAGTCTTCCAGCGGAAGACCCGCGCCTGCGGGACACGTGGCGCCCCCGGACCCCCCGGCGGTATGTTGGTTCTACATGCGTGGGAGGTCCGGATGGACGCGGGAGGTCCCGGACCCGACCCCTATGGGGGGTCCGAGCCCTCGGCTGTTGGCTGGGAGCTTCCCCTCCTTAGGGACACGTGGCATCTCCGGACCTGTCCCAGAGCGGGGAGCGGGTTCGGGGCCATTGGCCCGGTGAGGTAAGAGCCTGACCCGTGGGGCCCGGCTGCTCCTCCCCTTATGGCGTAGTTACGGATGACTACGCGAGTCCTGCCTTGCTGTAGTATGAGTGGGTATCCCTGCCACAGGGTACCGACATCAGCGATGAGCAGCAAGCGGCGGCGGAGGAGGTCGACGGTAAGGGGTCTCCGGTGAAGGATTGGTGGCGGGGAGTGGGGTTTCAGCTTCACTGGATCGTGGTGTAGTTCGCACGGGGTTCGTGGTGGTCGGGGGAGGCCTGAGGCAGTGGGTCCACGGCAGACAGGAGCTTGCCGGCGATGGAAAAAGGGGCGGAGCGGGGTTGGCCGGCAATGGGGCTCGTCCGAGACTTTTATAGGCCAAAGTGAGAGAGGATGAGCACAAGGAAGGGCCTGGGGATGTACTTGTCAGGAGGAGGAGCAAAAATGGTGACGGCACCGGTGTGTCCATGGGCGCCGGTGAGGTGTCGCGAGCAGAGAGCTTCGGGGCGGCGTGCCGCAAGCTTGTCAGGCCAGCAAGAGGAGGTGGAGGAATTGCGGGACTTCATGCGCGACACGTGGATGGCGGCGAGGCGGTTCGAGGGTTTCTTTCCGGTGGCGCTCGTGTTCGCCGGATTTGGAATACCGCGGCGGCGAGCTGCGGCGCGGCGTGGAGAGCAGGGAGGACGCCATCGAGAGGGGTGTGGAGCCAGAGGGAGTCGGGGAGAGGCAGGTGGCGCCCCAACGGCGGCGTAGGCGCCAAGCCGCGGCGGGAAACTAGCGGTGGCCAGCCCTGTTTCCCAGTCGGCAGGAGGTAGAAGATGAAGTGGGGGCTCTATTTGCAAAATCAGAAAAGTTCAGGGACTTGACTGTAAACTTAAATTATCCACTGATCTAGGGCTCAAATGAAAAAGTGCCAAAAATGAAAGTTGTTCAGTTTTTCAAGATCTACAACTTTCATGTTGTGAAAATTTTCATTAGATCAAAGGATTTTGAAATATTTTGAATGGTTTGAAAGAGTTTGAATTAATAAAGGAAAATACCTTTTTGGTAGCAAATTACAACATATTTGGGACTTATTTGCAACAAAGCTGTCAAAGTAATGATTACTATCATCTTTGCAAGAAAGTCCTTCAAAAATTTGAAATTACTTCCTAAGTTAAAACTTTTTGCAAAAAGGGGCTAGTAATTTTTCACAATTACACATATGCCCTTAATATGTACTGAAAATTTTTAACTAGCAAACAAGGATAAACACACAATGCACATAGGGATGAAAACGGTCGGGATCGGTCGGGAAAATTGCCCAACCACTTCCGTTTTTATATTTTTATTCGGGAACGGAAACGGAAACGGAAAAGCTCGGTCGGGAAAACGAAATCGGTTATTTGGGATATCGGAAACGGTACAATTCGATCGAAAACATGCCGATAACGATCGGGAACGGTACTTAAAAACGGGAATAACAAATCATATAACCCTTGATACATTGAACTCAACATAAAGAATATAACTAGATATTACAGTAGCACTAAATACATACATGATGACAACGACAAAGTCACATATGTTTGTAAGTTGAACATAGACAAATATGATTAGGTACTTACATGTTCATCGAACACTATGTCTATAGTTCATACAAGGCATTTTATGCTCGCGCCGAACCATAGTAAAAACTAAAAAGAACGAGACTATCTTTCGCCAAATGCATGGCTAAAAAATAAAGAATTAAATAACCAAAGTATAATGACGATGACTATGATTGGGGTCCATTTTCACGTTAAGCTAGCAAGGATAATAATCAAATAGTAAAAAAATCAATATATAAAAAATCTGGATCAAATCACGATGCTCCTAGTCCTAGGCCCTGGTATCCTACTATCCTATCTACTGCTCGGCTTCGATTGTCGTTCAATGCGGCAGGCCCGGCAGCAAGTACACACCATCCAGCCCACTTAGCAAAGAGCCAGAGAGACATCTGCACCGGCTCTTATCGGTAGTAGAAGCATTAGTTTTGTACCACCTCGTGAAGGCAAAGGAGAGTGTGGCAATGGACTCGCTATATAAGCGGCCAGTGGCTCCGAAATGTTGTAACTCTCGCTGCCAAGCTCCATTCGTCTTGGGCCTCCATAGACTTGTGGGCTGTTGGCTCGACTGAATAAATATAAAATATGGGAACTAAAACGGGAACAAAACGGTTATTCCCGGATGGAAAACGGGATCCGAGGAAACGGTCAGGAAAAACGCAAAATCTTGCAGCTGAAAGCTGTCTCAAAGCTTGCTATCGTCTTGTCTAGTGACCTACATTCAACCATTTGTGAACATCCGATCAGAAATTTAAGCTAAAACTGTTGTAATTTCAAACATGGACCAGACATTAAGGTAAAGAAAGAGAATGTCAACACGTACTGCACATCACGATGAGCATCTTGAACTTCTAAAATATCCCTGCAATCTTGTTTTGCTTGGATCTGGTAGCAAATAATAATGAAATGAGGTATCGACAATGATTCTGCGCATGGCATTGTATTAACCGTAGGGTACTGAATGTTATAACACTGGCTACTTGTGGGGGTCGACCGGTTGGTGCCACAATAGAAAGGCATGAACAGACTACAAGTCTACTGCTCTGGAATGCTTGCAGAAGAATTAGGAGGGACAGAAACGATGTACCTTCTTAGAACCGCACTCTGCAGCAACTGGCATGTTGCTTCCCTCTACATTAGCATTTGGTCTAGCAATCTTGCTTGCCTCTGGCAGCGTCCACATTCTGGAACAAACTATCATTACAAATGTAAGGAAGGACAGATCATTCCGTTCACTAATCGAGTAGCATTACATTCAAAGCAAATTAACTTAGTTGAATTGCTGAAACAAAACCAGATGTCCGTATAGTGGTTACACTGTTACAAAGGGAAACCTATAGAAGAGACTACAAATCCGTAATCAGACCAAATTGGCAAAAGAAAAATGTCCCGATGTGGCAACCAACTAAATTCGCAGTTCATGGGACAATAAAACCCATGGAAAAATAAAATCGAGGCTCGACAGCAATCGTATAGCTGCATCATCACGAAGCAAAGCAAGCAAAGCCCCTCCGACGCGGCGGACTCCGGGGGATGTGGGAGCAGGGAGCGGGCGCAGGTGCCCCGCTGATCGCTTCACGGCTCCCCCTCCGGTGCTATTCCCACTGCCGCCGGTGGTGTTGCCAGAGCAGCCATGCGCCGACAGCGCCGTTACTGCGCATGAGGCCGACGGGGGTGCGGGAGGGGGAGGACGGGTGCTGCCCTCGGGGCATGAATGGGGGAGAGGGAGCCAGGGTGCTTGGGCGCCACTCCGCGACCCCATGCTTGGAGCTCCTCCGCGCCTGGATGGAACTTGGAAGGAAGGAGGCGGGCCGCTGCATCTGCCATGGAAAGCGAGGGATGGATGGGATGGGGAGGGAATGGGTGGCACGCGGATGGAAAGAGATGGGACTCAATCATCGAGCAGGCGTGATTTTTGCGGGAGATGAATCTGGGTATACACGGGCGGGTATAATCGCGCGTGGTGAGAAAAAAAATCAGTTTTAGCGGAAACATTTTAGAACGTTGAGTTTTCGTCGGTCTGCAGTCTGTCGGACCGAATTCCTCAGCTGTCAGGTGGCTCCGCTAAGAGAGGTATGGCTAATTTCTCTTGGTGAAACATGTACTCAATTGTTTTGGATACTTATAATATAAAATTTTATATCAAATACGGTATAGGTAGGTTCGAGTAGTACTTTTAATTAAATTTTAAAACAAATATGAATATAAATTCTGATATTATCAAATACGAACGCAGAATGAACACCTCGGATTCAGATATTATTCGATATCTAAGATAATATTTATCTATTTTCTTTATCGGTAGTTTTAGAGTGCAAAATCATTATACATGTACAAACTAAAGTTTTACAGATGAAGATAGTTTATTTATCCACAAATATTTTAATATATAAATACTAAAAATAAAAGTAGAAACAAAAATATATTTAATAATATATATAAACAATTTTTGTTAGTATATAAATAAATGATTAAAAATTACAGATAAATAGATAAAATGAGAATATTTAAAAGTAAAACCTATCTTTTTATATCTTTATTATAAAAATTTGTTAACATGGGTTATGAGAAATGAGTATAACTTTTCAAATAATTTTTAGAAAAATATATATCTATAGTGTCGGAGTTTAATATGAATGGGGAATTGAAAGAAAACATAAATAAAAATCTAATTCAAATGTATCCACTTTACCACTATATTAAATTCGAATTTAGATACACAGCTGGACTGGGGCCAGCTGGCCCCTGCTAGGCCAGGTCAGTCGTGCAGCTGGACCAGCTGCCGGCTTGCTTGAGCCTGGGCGCCTCGCTGCCAACAACTCTGGCTCCTTGTCGCCGCCCCGATCGCCTGGCTGCATGCTGCTAACCTCAGAGCATGGCTAATGGTCTGCGCCGGCCGCTAGCTGCAAGAGTGCCGGATCATCATGTACGGTGGCGGACCCCACAAGCATTTATAATGCATAGCAGTGAGAGCATGAAGTGTTTGCACCAGCTCCCAGCGAGCGTTTGCTCGTCGCTTCTCCACTCTCTCTCCTACTTTCTCTCTCCATGTAGGATCTCCTACTTTCTCTCTTCATGTAGGATCTCGTTCGCTCTTCACCCACCCATAATACTTGCTCTCAACGCTTCTGAGCGAGCCCCTAGGACCACGTGTGTGTGCGCGCAGCGCGTTGGGCTGTGCTGCTACTGCTCTTGCTTGTCCCTCACAAACAGAGAAGAACTGAGGGGAAGAACAAGCACCTGAATCCAATCATCAAATTAAAAAAAAATACTCATTCAAAACTTGAGCCATAGATCCACAACTACTACACCTAAGTACCTAACAGATCTAAGAATGAGTTTGCAAAAAAGATCGAGTAAATCTCGTGAAATCACTCAAAAAACACCTGAAAACCCCGCAATAAATAAATATGCTTAGGATGAAACAAAATGACACGAATTTGATCTTTGTATTACTTCAGAAGATCCGGTTTCAAGCCACTCCTAGCATCACTGAAAGTTTGGATGGCAAAAAGCTCAAACAGAGAGCCACTCCTCTCTCTCCCTCTCAAACCCTAATAAATCTCTCACGACAACATGAGAGGATCTCCACCGAAGAGATCGCTGCCCCATTAGCTATATATATATATATATATATATATATATATATATATATATATATATATATATATATATATATATATATATATATGTATGGTATAATGCACCTGGGTGCATTCTGTATAGAGAATGCACCCACCCTCTCAGTTGCAACTACTGTGACTGTTCTAGTTGCAACTGGATTGTGTCCAATTGCAACGGTTCGTGTCCAGTTGCAACCAGTTTGTGTCCAGCTGCAATTAGTTCCGTCTAGTTGCAGTTGGTCTATTCTTCTTGTTGCAATTGATGTAGTCTCTCATTTGCAATTGCAGGATATAAGTGTATTTTGTACACAAAATGCACCTTGTTGCAATGTTCACTAACTAGACTTGCAACTAGGTTGTAACTAGTTGAAACTAGTAGTAATTGTGCAAAAATAAAGTTCTAAGTGGTCACAACTAGTGCTAACTATGCTACAGCCAAGTTGCAATTGTAATGTAGCTATGATAGCAACTCATAATATCGTGATGTTGCAATTACATACTTGAAAAAAAAAGTTCATCAAATATAGTCTTCATGGATCTCGTTTTGTTAAGCACATTTTTTTCCAACAACCTTATGCAAATAGATCTGAAATCGGAGCTACGGTTTAAGAGATATTGTATTTTTTTATCTAAATCAATAAAAGATTCTCTGCATGCGGCTTCCTGGTGGGTAGGAGGATTGAGCTGTGGTTGGTTGGCGAGTTCGGTGGAGGGTCTGTGCATTTGCTATAGCAAATGCACCTTGTTGCATTTTAGCCTCGTCGTGTGTGTGTGTGTGTAAGCATCAAACGATTGTCAGAACCCTCTAACATAAAGCACACAACCCAAATACCCTTCAGGTGTAATACCATCTAACATTTTATCAGAGCGCCGGATTGACACGCCGCCATCATGACACTCTCGACACAAGCTTCATGATGGCGCCACGTTTCCTCCATCATCACCATATAGCCAAACTAGACGCTCCCCCGGTTTTGAGGCCTATACCGGTAAACCTGACTACGTGGTGGTTTTGAGGCTCAAACTACCAAATCGTCCTTCTGCACTTGATCACCACATGACCACGATATCGACAGGCAGTCAAAATATGGGTTTAATTATTACATAATCTAGAGAATTGTAATACGAGTTTTCCAGTACAAGCCCCTTGGGCTAAGTTGATACAAATAGATAACAAAGGTGGTAATTAAGCTTTAGGGCCATCCTTCATCTTGAGGAACAGTCCTTCGCAGGTAGACTTGAGTGAAGCACGGGCCACACTCTTCCTTCATCGTCAAGTGTTAATCTCCGAGTTGGATCTTGCAGCTACCAATCTACCCCAAGGAATAGGATAGGTTCACCTCACCATCTGTAAGAATGCTTTAAATGGACTATATGAGAAGTACAAAAATAATTCAAGGACAAGCTGGAGTGCATAAGCAGCAGTGCATCTTCATCCATAACAAAACTCGGGCTGTCATGGTATAATCCCGGGTTCCCAGACTACTCACACCATCCAAATCACCAAGTTTGATGAGGACATGGCATTTTTGGACATGACCATTGATTATAAGGTGAGATCGTTCCTACATGTGCATGGTAATTTCTAATATACTTCACTTGGTTCCACATGTACATGTTATTATTTAATTGTAGGTACAAATGCATCTCAAAGTGCAAGTCCATCAAAATTAAACATTTGGTTCGGCAACCCGATAGTACTTCATTGGGAAGGGGATAACTCTTTCATCTAGAGTGAGTTTGAGGTCAATGGGAACTTGATGGAAATATTATTTTATAAGCTTTCCAATGCATTTGATATCATCTCAATATCACGTCGGGAAGGTCTCCAAATCATCAAGATATGTTATTGCTGTTTCTGGTGGGTGCTACGACATCGTCGCGGGCATGTTATTCACACTTGTGACCCTGACCCAAGTTGGAGAACGCCCCAAATATGTGGAGAGGAGTTTGAAGATGCCCAAGAACGTCCTCCTCCATGGCCACCACCATAGGAGACCTGCAAGGCGGCCCAAGTCAAGTTGGAGGCCCATACCAAATCGACTTCGAGTCCGTTTCGGAATCCAGGAACAGCCCACACTAAAACGGACACCCAGTTCGCATACGGAGTCGGATTTGGGCGCACTTGGTATGGATAGAAATATAATTTGAAGAAGCTTCCAATGGCACCTGTCTCAGGACCAAATTCATCTGGAGTCAACGGGAATCGTCTGAGGAAGTTGATGTCCAGTTTCTGTTCTGGCGTTGCGACGCTATTTTTCGGTCTTTGGGCTGTGTATCGTGTTAGAGAAGGATTTTTCCACGACCCTAGGGTCTTCTTAGTCAGCAGCCGCTGCACTTTTAGGGTTTGGGTTTTGCTTAAGTTATTCTGTCAAGAACAGTTCGCCGCTAGATCGGTTTGTGAGACCCCAACTCATGAGTTTAATCATACATCTGCAATTTGGTTGCATTCTTCCTTATTCTTGCTTGTGTTCTTCGATTCGTAGGCAAGGATTAGCCTTCGTGGCAAGGTCAACCGGGCAGTGCACGGTTGATGACCAAGAGATGACGTGGTGCTTCAATTGCGGGCTCGGGTCTTGTTGATCGAAAGCCAGATCGCTTGTGCCGTGTTGTCGACAATAGTTATCCTCTTAACGGAAGATCGGGAGCCCCTTGTTCCCATCAAAGTTGGTGAGAGAACTTTCACTCCTCGGACCTCAGCTGTCCCAAGAAGGAAATATCCCCAAATCAAGTAACACTATTCTAATAAGAGTAACAGAAAGTGGTGTTGTCAGCGTCACAAGAACGGGGTATCCTTAACCCTGGACAAAATCCAGGCTAATGGGCCCAAGCCGTTGAGCAAGCACCAGGAGGATGGGGGGGGGGCAGTAGCACACAAGGGACGAAATCACCTGTCAACTGGAGGAAGAGGTGCTTCCTTCCCCTCGAAGGAAGCCGGCCGCAGATCATTTACGGATGCCGCGCTGCCGCTACTCCCGAGAAGGGCATGGTTATGGGAGAGCCGTGCCCGCAGACAGTGAAAGAGCCGGCTCGGGGGATAGCTCTCTGAGCCGCATCCCATCGACTGGTGGTGGATGGTGGGGGCGGGACCCGCTCCTGCCACCGCGCGCCATGTATGTCAACATCCTTCTTGATGACATTTTTATTGAAAAATATTCATTTGTTTTCTAAATCTTAACCAAACTTTTTAATTTTTGTTGTCGTACATGGGCACTAAGGGCGGGAATGTGCTGTCGCGGCCAGGGTTCAACTTTTCGTCGGAAACCAGTTTTCCGGTACTGGCCGGTAACGAAAAATTTCCGGAATTCCGGAATTTTCCGGATTTTCCGATCGAAAACGATTTGAAATTCAAATTTCGGTTTTCGACATTTTCCGACCGGATTTCGGTGTTTTCCGACTGGAAAATGTTGTTGGTGATCGGAAATTGTAAAATCAGTGAGGAAAAATTAAAAATTTTACAGCATTTCGTCTAATTTTGTATATATAACAGTTCACAAAGCATAATAAATATTTCACACACCAAATATTAATAGGATTCACCTAAAACATGTATGTCCAATTGTCCATACAAAACACACAATTTAAATCCAATATAATGCAATACCAAGTCCATTGTCCTAGTCATACAAGCCATAGGTTCATTGCAATAATACAATACCAAGTCCATTGTCCACGTTATACAAGCTGATCATATATAGGACATGTTTTGCTAAATAAACCCAACATGTGTAATAGTCACGTGTGGAATATATTATTTTTACGGAATCTATGTGTGTTTAGTCATGTGAGGGATACTTATTAAGAGTTTACATTTTTATTTCATATACGGATCTGTATGTGTTTAGTCATGTGAGGGATATATTGTTTTTACGGAATTTGAATGGATATTTCGTGTTTAAATTATATATACATGTGTAATAGTTCCTTTGCAATACCATATATACCAAAATATTTTTTTACATTGCTAAAACAATGTTTTCCGACCGGAAAGCACCGAAATCCGACCGGAAAGCAATGAAATCCGGTCGGAAAATCTAGTTTTTGTTTTTTATGAATTTTTCGACCGGACCGGCCTAACCGCCGGGCTCCGGTACCGGTTTACCGGTCCGGTTAGGCCGGTTACCGGTCGGAACCGGACAAATGTAATTTTGAATTCAAATTTCTTCGTGGAAGCGGTTCCGACCGGTATACCGGCTGGTTAGACCGGTTTACCGGCCGGTTTGGCCGGTATACCGGCCGGTTGTGCGCTCCGGTTCCCAGCGGCATACCGGTCGGTTACTCCGGTTTACCGGCCGGTTTTTCCGGTATACCGGTGGTTTCCTGCAGTTTTCCGATGCTTAAAAAATGGATCCCCGGTGTGAAATAAAAGGAAATTTCGGCATTAGCTATGCACATTTTAATGTAAATGACCCTACCAAAGCAATAATTTATAATCATGCATACAAATACAATAGTAATAAGCGTGCATACAAATACAGAGTCATACACTTATACACATGAAATGAAAGTTCAACGTAGGAATGGGAAGACCCCCATTTGGGACGCGGTTTGGTATTCGGCGGTGGACATCAAAGCGATACCTCGCACTCTAAGCAGCTCAGCCTTGTAGTGTTGCCAAGTTTGGCCCGTCCACGCCGATGTTGTCTGCCATTACTGAACTAACATAGTATAAAAATGGGGGTCTTCCCATTCGTACACCCATCTCGTCGGTGGCTGCATGCTGATGTCAGGAATGGGGTAGTGAAAAGAGTGCCTGGAATCGCTGTAGGAGGAAGAAGAGTGCTGTGGACTGTCATAGTCCGTCGGTCCACCTGTTCTCCTCTGCGAGTGCGGTATTCCATGGTCGGTGTCCTGAGTAGCATGTGTGAACTGAGTCTCCCCTGCAATCAATCAAATTTCATAATTAGTAGTCAATACTCATAGTCAGAAATATGTGTCTATTTATATGTGCAATGTATACCTGTGAAACGAACACCACGAGCACCACTACCAGCAGTAGCATGAGCACCACTACCACCACCACCAGCATCAGGATCAGCACCGTCACCATCATCACCATCATCGGCCGAGTTGCTATCCTCGGACTCCTGATACGGAGGACTACGCTCACCTTTGCCATCATCAGTCTCGGTGTCGCTGCTCACTGGTTTTGCTGTTCCTTTGCCTTTTCGACGCTTCGGGTCACCCTTCTTAGGCCCCTTCTGCAACTTTCTCTTCCCTAGGTGAGTGTCACCTATATTTTGACGTGCCCAATCGCTGATGGAATCATTCCCCGTAGCCTCACGTAGATCTGACACGTTTATTTGATCTCTGACAATATGGGACGGGAGAGGGATGTCGCCGTCATCATCATCCTCGTCCAGAACTGGAGCCCGGTTAGATCTACCATATTCCATCCATTCCCGCACCGGATTTTTCTCATCATAGAAAGAAAGATGGGCTAGCTGGTCAATGAAATCACCTTCTTCACGCATCAGTGGGCCGGAGACCTCCTCAAGTCGGAGACGAAGGTTGTAGTTGACATAGACAAGCTTATTAAGTTTCTTGTGCGACAACCGATTACGAACCTTTGTATGCAGCAAGGCAAAAGTACTCCAGTTCCGCTCGCATCCACTGGACGAACAACATTATGAAACAAGCCTCATGGCAAGGTACTGCAGTTTTGGAGTACTTGATCCGAACATCATCCACCAGGACGCTGCATGTGCAACCGAGTATGTAAGCAATATTTTCGAATAGAGAAAACAACAATTTCATACAGAATAACTCTTACATGGGGATGTCTTTGGGTCCATCGCCATCCGCATTGCCATATCACTGCTATACTCACCAATTTTCTGCCGAAACATGTCAAACTCCTGCAATGCCTGGACGGCGCTCTGGAGATCCGTCATGAGCTAAAATGTATCCTTAAGTCCACGAAACATTTGTTGAGTTGGATCCATCGTATATGCATACCTCGGATTTAGGACAGCAGCTGCAAAATATAAATCACTTGTCCTGATCAGTGAAGCGGAGGAACTTGTATATTGGTTGAACCGTGTCGATGATATATTTCAATGCATCCCACCACTCCATACTTGCAAAACTTGTGTTGCGGGGATTCTAGGGGTACCCACAGCCGGGTGGCGGAACGCACCCGCCTATTCCCAGTGAGGGAGTACTCGGGGAAGTACTAGGCGATGGGCTGGATCTACGCTGAGAAAGGGGCCTCAAGAACACACGATTTAGAGTGGTTCGGGCCGCCGGAGCGTAATACCCTACGTCCACTGGGAGATGTATTGTTCTTGGTTGTGTGTATGAACCTATCCTCTGCTGGCCTTGGCTCTTGCTCAGCCTGCCTCTTTTTCTAGCGGCGTCCCCCCCCCTTTTATAGATCAAGGGGGAGCGGATACATAGGGCGTTGGTGCCCCGACAGGTGGGCCCAACGTGACTGTGGCTACAGTAGTAGCGAATCTTTACTGCTGCTCTCCTGACTCAGGGGGGTCTTTTCTTGTCCTGTCAACTAGGCGCCCGCTGGAGTAGCGTAGCTTGCGGCGTGGCCTGCTGAGGCTATTATGTAGCGTCATAATGGGCGAAGCTGAGCCGTCGTATCCATCTGGCAGACGCAGTATGGGCGGCGCCAGCGGCTCCTCTGCCTTGGTAATACGCGATCAATAGTATCCCCTGGGTCAATGAAACGCCTCAGCTTCTGTCATATCAATGCAGACGTTCACCTACCGCAATAAATGCAATGGTGGGTGAACGTTGGTATGGAAACCCAACGGCCATGTCTTGCAGACACGTGGCGGCCCCGGACCACCCTGACGCGGGGGGGGGGGTCGATCTCTTCCCTTAGTGAGGGGTCCGGTTACTATACAGGGGGTCCGGGACTCCATGAGGGGTCCGGGACCCCATGAGGGGTCCGGGACCCTGCGGGGGTCCGGTCTCCTTGGGAGGTCCGGAGCCCCGGCTGCTTGCGCACGAGTTCCTGCCTCTTCCGAGACACGTGGTGTCTCCGGACCTCTCCCAACTGTGGAACGGTCCGGGCCGCTGCTGGGAGAACAGGACTCTGGACCGCAGGGGTCCGGCTGTTTGGATGTAGTTAAGTATAACTACAAGATTCTTGCCTGACACAGCTAGAGGGGGTACCCCAGTCCTGGGGTACCGACAGTGGCCCCCGGGCCCACCTCGGGTGAGGTACGAACCCGCAGGTGGGACCACCATCGTGATGAGTTCCTACGCAAGTTGATTGCGTTGGTGTGCTCATGGAGAGAGCGGGCATCCCGGACCCCTGAGGCCGGTATGCCTGTTTCCAGGTTCAGGTACTAGAGTGCTCTCCATTGGGCGACGAAGGTGTAGGCTTAGGGTACGGAACCAAGCTAAGCGGCTACACAAACATCGGATCGCTCAGGGAGTAAGCACCACTTCCCGGACCCGGCTCTTGTCGACCGTGGCGAGCGGTCTCCGCCGGAGCGGGCCACCGGAGTGGACTTGGAGCGACCGTGGCGAGCGGTCTGGAGCGGGCCACCGGAGTGGACTTGGAGCGACCGTGGCGAGCGGTCTCCGCCGGAGCGGGCCACCGGAGTGGACTTGGAGCGACCGTGGCGAGCGGTCTCCGCCGGAGCGGGCCACCGGAGTGGACTTGGAGCGACCGTGGCGAGCGGTCTCCGCCGGAGCGGGCCACCGGAGTGGACTTGGAGCGACCGTGGCGAGCGGTCTCCGCCGGAACGGGCCACCGGAGTGGACTTGGAGCGACCGTGGCGAGCGGTCTCCGCCGGAGCGGGCCACCGGAGTGGACTTGGAGCGACCGTGGCGAGCGGTCTCTGCCGGAGCGGGCCACCGGAGTGGACTTGGAGCGACCGTGGCGAGCGGTCTCCGCCGGAGCGGGCCACCGGAGTGGACTTGGAGCGACCGTTGCTGACAATCCGATGAAGCATGTTACCGGACCTCATAGTAAGGTGCAAAGAAACCAAGCCTTATACTAGAAGAGAGCCCGGGACCTCTAAAGACAGCAGTCTTGGATACTAGAGTACTTGTAACAGGGTAGTGAAGTACGTAAACTTAGGGTACATTACCAGGCTAAGCCACGCGGAGCTTCTCTACCCCAGGATACAAATACCACTTCCCCAGAGCAGGTCCCTAGGGGTCCGGACCGCCTTCCAGCTAGAAGGGGTGTCTTCTCCTGACCACAAGCCAGCAACTTAGCTTGGATTGTTAGCAACAAAGGTAAACTCCGTTCAAGAGGAAAGAATAGTTAAACCAAGGCGAATAAATGTAATCAGGGTGGAGCCTAGGTAAAACCGAGAAAGTAAATCTCCTTTATTATTGTGGTTGTCACGGTATACATCAGAGGTCGGGATTACGAGGTCGGACCTCCACCGCTCCGGACCGTTTTTTTGCCTGTTTGTGTGATAGGGCCAGAGGTCGGGTTTACAAGGTCGGACCTTGACCGCTCTGGACACACACGTAGGCGCCACGTTATTACAAAGGAGGAATTCTCTTAGTCTTTTCTTAGGAGTAACCTACGGCTGCATGCTATACAGCGTGTTCTTCGGAGGTGAAGGCGCCCTGGACGTGCCTGAACCGCATCATCCAGCATCACCTCGGGAGCTCGGGGGACCCCTTCTTGCCTAAGAGCTGTCACATGCTTACATGGCATGAGACAAATTCTTTGGCTTTGAATGGAAGAGGCCCCCTCCCCCTGCCGTCGTCGTTGCCGATGGAAACCAGAGCGCTTGCGCAGCAGATGGACCGGTGCGACGCGTGGAGAAGTGCGGTCGTTCGCCGGCTTGTCCTTGGTGCTAGCGCCAGGGGCCCCCGCGCGAGGAGGCGGGGTCCTGTCTGCAGCAACACCGAGCAACGTTGAGGTGGATCTCCGGCGCTGGAGACGGCAGGACGACACGGTCCACTTCCTCCGGGATGGCCGTCGGCTCCAGGCTCCATGTTGAGAGGAAGCCTTGAGCCGACACCATGCCACCGCAGAGGAGATGTGGCCGTTGCTTGAGAGAAAACCTTGAGCTGACGTAGGGGCAGCAGCGCCCAGCGGCGCCTCCGCTGTGCGCCGCTACGCCGGCTCCGAGGTGTCGCAGTGGTGACGCACAGCAGGCGTCGCTGTCGTGCGCCGCCGCACCGAGGGCGTTGCCGCGCCGGTGCCAAGACAGGTGGAGTGAGTGTGGCCCTGCCTTCCTTCATCCTCTTGTTCGTCGTTGCAGAGGATGAACACGGCCCCAGAAGCCTGAAGATCCAGTCAGCGCCTGTTCCTCCCCACGGACGGCGCCAAAATATTGCGGGGATTCTAGGGGTACCCACAGCCGGGTGGCGGAACGCACCCGCCTATTCCCAGTGAGGGAGTACTCGGGGAAGTACTAGGCGATGGGCTGGATCTATGCTGAGAAAGGGGCCTCAAGAACACACGATTTAGAGTGGTTCGGGCCGCCGGAGCGTAATACCCTACGTCCACTGGGAGATGTATTGTTCTTGGTTGTGTGTATGAACCTATCCTCTGCTGGCCTTGGCTCTTGCTCAGCCTGCCTCTTTTTCTAGCGGCGTCCCCCCCCCTTTTATAGATCAAGGGGGAGCGGATACATAGGGCGTTGGTGCCCCGACAGGTGGGCCCAACGTGACTGTGGCTACAGTAGTAGCGAATCTTTACTGCTGCTCTCCTGACTCAGGGGGGTCTTTTCTTGTCCTGTCAACTAGGCGCCCGTTGGAGTAGCGTAGCTTGCGGCGTGGCCTGCTGAGGCTATTATGTAGCGTCATAATGGGCGAAGCTGAGCCGTCGTATCCATCTGGCAGACGCAGTATGGGCGGCGCCAGCGGCTCCTCTGCCTTGGTAATACGCGATCAATAGTATCCCCTGGGTCAATGAAACGCCTCAGCTTCTGTCATATCAATGCAGACGTTCACCTACCGCAATAAATGCAATGGTGGGTGAACGTTGGTATGGAAACCCAACGGCCATGTCTTGCAGACACGTGGCGGCCCCGGACCACCCTGACGCGGGGGGGGTCGATCTCTTCCCTTAGTGAGGGGTCCGGTTACTATACAGGGGGTCCGGGACTCCATGAGGGGTCCGGGACCCCATGAGGGGTCCGGGACCCTGCGGGGGTCCGGTCTCCTTGGGAGGTCCGGAGCCCCGGCTGCTTGCGCACGAGTTCCTGCCTCTTCCGAGACACGTGGTGTCTCCGGACCTCTCCCAACTGTGGAACGGTCCGGGCCGCTGCTGGGAGAACAGGACTCTGGACCGCAGGGGTCCGGCTGTTTGGATGTAGTTAAGTATAACTACAAGATTCTTGCCTGACACAGCTAGAGGGGGTACCCCAGTCCTGGGGTACCGACAGTGGCCCCCGGGCCCACCTCGGGTGAGGTACGAACCCGCAGGTGGGACCACCATCGTGATGAGTTCCTACGCAAGTTGATTGCGTTGGTGTGCTCATGGAGAGAGCGGGCATCCCGGACCCCTGAGGCCGGTATGCCTGTTTCCAGGTTCAGGTACTAGAGTGCTCTCCATTGGGCGACGAAGGTGTAGGCTTAGGGTACGGAACCAAGCTAAGCGGCTACACAAACATCGGATCGCTCAGGGAGTAAGCACCACTTCCCGGACCCGGCTCTTGTCGACCGTGGCGAGCCTCCTCTCTGTCGAACCACTACCCCCTCCATGCTCATATGCACCTCCTCTCTGTTCCACCCCCCGTCGGAACTCTGGTTCCGCTCTCGATAGATCCATGGCACGCTGCACCTGAGCCTCCTCATCTTCTTCATCACCGGGATAGTTTCCCTCTGCTGCAGCCTTCTCCCGTCTCAACCTCTCTCGGGCCCGGTCAGCAATTGCCTTCTTTGCCGTATCCAACTCACGCTGAAAGAAGTCCCGCACATCAGGTGACACATTCCTGCAATGGATCACCTCTGCCCCGCGCCCAGCCAAATGTTGTTTCAATCTAGTCGCACCACCTCCTCCTTTCTGCGTACGACAATAGTTACATCGCCATCCGGGATAAAGATTTTCACCGTGTTCCCATACAACATCTATGCTTGCCATTGTCTATCTGCATACATGCACAACAAAAATATATCATCTAATATTCTTACTCCTACCTAAGTTATAGTGTCAAAAATCATCTAATACACCTAAATTAAATCTAGCTAAAACCTACTATATAGTGCAAAAAATCATGTAATACAAATAAATCTTCCCTAAATTCTAAATATACCTAAGTCATACACCTAAATCCTAAAACAAAACATCTAAATACACCTAAATCCTAGGAAAAAAATACCTTACCTGACCGCGGCTTACCGCCGCTAATTGGCGGTTTACCGCCTCTCCGGGCCGGTAAACCGGCCTCCTCGGGCGGCTAACCGGACGGGACCGGTAGATCTGCTATCGGTCCGGCTTACCGGTGGGGGAGACCGGTTAGCCGGGAGCTGAGGGCGGCTAGCCGGCGACGGGCGGCGGTCGGCGACTTCTGGCGGCGGACAGGACTCACTGAGGGGGGAGCGGACGAGGGAGACACGAGTGAGCCTTCTGGTTCTCGGACGCCAGGTTAAATGAACGCTGCAACGCGATGGGCCCTTAATGGGCCGCGGCTTTTTTTCTTTTTCTTTTTTATTTAACTTATAAATTCCGCAAACCATACTAAATAAACGAATTTTGGAGAAAATTTGACACCATTAGATTCATCGCACCTTGAAGTATTTTTAGGAATTTTTTGGGAATTTTTCATTTTTTTGAATTCAAATTTAAATTTTGAATTTGGACCGGTTTCATACCGGACCGAACCGGTAACGGGCCGGACCGGTTTGACCGGTAACCGGTCAAACCGGACCGGTTACCGACGGTTCGGTTAACCCTGGCCCTGAGCCGGGCGAGCAAAGGTAAGGTGGGCACTAAGAGCATCTCCAAGAGTTTGCCATATTTTACATGGCATATCTTGTGTTTTGCCAACTTCTAAAAAGATATGCCAAGTAAAAAAAGAGCTTATCTCCAACAGTTTGGCATAATTCACTTGCCAAATTCAGATCTAACTTACATCAGGAACCCTGAGAGAGAAACAAAATTATATTTATGCCCTTCCACCTCTTGAAAACTTAAATCAGGAACCCTTCTCTGTTATTTATTTCTTTTTTCACCCTCCCACCTGACTAGAAACCACGATGCCAACTGCGCGCCGCGCGCGTATATTTATGCTCTGGAGGCTGGTTTTTCCCAAGTTACCAAAAATTGCCAAGTCTTTTGCCAAACTGTTGGAGGAGTATTTTTGATGTTTTTGCCAAAAATCAAAGATGGCAACTCGATTTGCCAAACTGCTGGAGATGCTCTAAGAAGCAGTGCTTGGGGCAAAATGATCTTTTCCACCTAGTTAACACTATATTGCTGGGATGACGACGGAAATGGCATTGAAAGGATGAATCAAAAGTTTTATAGTACTGAAGGGATTTCCAAAAATTTTATGGCATGGAGGAAGACGCAACAATTTTTATGACATTATATTGGAGCAATTGGCTCTAGTTTGAATGTATCTATGTGTAAGAAGAAACTATGCAATCAATCATACATAGTTCAGGAAATTAATTAATATTTAGACAACAAAATTGAAATTTTCTAATAAATTTATGCTTAACCATTATGAAGTTTAGTTAAGGTTTAAAAACTCATTTTTCTAAAACACACCTACCATTGGCTATGCGCTTGAGTTTAAAGCGAGAAGGCGAAATAATCTATCTGAATTCTTTTACGGTGGTTGGGAGAGGTACCTCCCTAAATTAATTGCTTTTGAGAATTTTAATCTGCCAAGGGTACTATAGTCATTTGTCCACATCCAAAACCCTACCCCCACCAGAAAGCGCAGGCACATTCCCGTGCCGCCCCCACGTCCTCCGTGCCATAACCCCTGCTCATCTCCCTCTCCTTCGCCCTCGTCCTCGCAATTGCACGCGACGACGGGATCCACGCCCTCACTGTCAGCCTTCCCATCTGCGCGCCACTAGAGGACATCGCCGTCGGTAGCCTGCCTATCTGCACGGCTGCCTCGCTCGCCCACGCCCTCGCCGACTGGATCCACACCCTCTCCGTCGCCCTCGCCAGCCGCCGTCATAGGACGTCGCCGTCGGTAGCCTGCCTATCCGCAAGGCTGCCTCGTTCTCCCTCGCCGTCGCCCTCGCCGACTGGATCCACACCCTCGCCGTCGGCTTCCCCATCCACACGCCACCAGAGGACGTCGCCGTTGGTAGCCTGCCTGTTCGCAGGGCTGCCTCCCTGCCGTCGCCCTCTCTCCCTCGTTGTCGATAGCCCTACACAGAGGACATCGCCCAGGTGCCCTAGTCGGCTGTTGGCGCCTACCAGTGTCACCACCGAGAAAACAGCGATGACGCCCGCAGACGCCGATTTGGGGTGGCAGGTATTTCATGAACCACGAATAAATCCGCAAGCGCACGGAATACCGCTGTAGCATATTACCCAGGAGTATACTGGGTGTCATTTATATTTCCGCAGGGAAGGCGATGAATGAAGAGATATAGACTAGTTGATGAACTTTATCTAGATTGGATATTCGAATGCATAAACAGGGGTAAGATATATAACATGGTAGGAGGTAGTGTGACACACACAACTACCCTCAAGATAAATAAAAGAAAAAAGATGCTATCGGCCAGGAGCAAGGCAGTAGTTAAAGCTCGAGTCAACTGTGCTAGACTAGCTATATCTATGATATCTTATGGTTAGATCGTCAGAGATTAAACTACACAACAGTGTAACACCCTAATTTTAAATTTCAGTATTTATTAATAAATTAATTGGCTTTATTTAATTTTCTAAGGTTTATTGTGTTTAGTTGGCATTTAATCTAATTTTTGGTTCCTTGTTTAATTAAAATTTATCATAGGTTTAAATTTTTGTTGCATTCATGCTGGTGCATAATTTTTATTTGAGTGTGGTTTGGATTCAAATTCAAATTTGAATTCAAACTTTGTTTGGATTAGGTTTTGAATTGAGAGAGTAAATAGAAAATAGAAAGGAAAATTAGAAAACCCAGTCCGGCCCAAACCTTCAACCCAACCCAACCCGGCCGGCCCACCCCGGCCCAGCTAACTCTCCCTCTCTCTCGCCTCAGCCCGCGCGGAGCGCTCGCCCGCACCACCCGCTGCCACGCCGGGCCCACGCGTCAGACGCTCCTTCTACCTCGCGCAACCGCCGCGCCCATCACGCCGAGATCCCCGGCGAGTTCCCATCTGGGGCACGCCTGCCCAGGATCGCCCGCCTAGTTTAAAACGCGCCCCCCGCGGCCCCTGCTCCCTATCCCGCAAGCCATCGCCGCCCCCCAAAACCCTAACTAGCCGCGCCACGCCTCTGCTCCACCACCGAGCTCCATTCGCCGCCGCCACGCCACTCCGGCGGACCCCAACCCCACCGGAGCCACGCAGAGGCTTTGCCTCAACGCCGTGAAGCTCCCTGGAGCCTCCACACTCGTCCTAGATCCCTGCAGCGCCGGGATTTCGCCGGACCTCTCTCCGGTGAGTTTTCCCCCGCCCGCTCAATTTCTCGCCGCCGGCGCCGTTCGACCCGCGTTGACCCCTGCCCCAACTTTGCAGGAGTCCCACGAGCCGAACCGCAGGATCCCGAAGCCCGGAAGACCACCGCGCCGCCCTGTCCGCGAGCTCCACCCTGACCACGCCGCCGACCAACGTCGCCGCCGACCCTGCATCACGAATCCGCCGTCCCGAGTTTCTGGTGAGCCTCCCCGTGCTCCAATCTTGCCTCCAATCGTTTAGCGCTTCGAATTTATCCCTGGCACGGCGGGAACGACCGACTCCGGCGAGCCCGTCGCCGCAGCGCCGTCTCCACCGCCGAGCCCCACGCTCCGGCCATCCCCGGCCCACGCACGAGGTCCCAGTAGATCACACGTGTTTCCCTCATCCTTTTGCACCAGATCGCGACCCAAACGGGCCCCTGTAGCGGCCGAACGGCCAGCTCCGGCCGAGCGCCGCCGCGGAGCTCTGCTCCGGCGGTGTTCCGCCGCCGGCCGCGCGCCCTCTTGTCCCTGGCCACAGGATCAAGATCCAACGGCCTGAGTCAAGCCCGCCCGAAGTCAAAAAGAAAAGTTACCGGTCAGCGCCCGCGAATTTTCAAAAGAGCCCCTCCGTTTCTTTAGAATCAACCCGCGCTCCTTGCTAGTTCAAAAATATTTACAGATCGGCCCAAAACTTTGCACAGAACCCCCTAAGCTTTCTAGAAATCAAACCCGCCGTCCAAGGCCGCCGGTTTTGCGCGTTAGCCCCTGAAACTAAGGTTTAATTATGTTTAGGCCCTCGGTTTTAGCAGAAAAGTCCCTGGAACCCTGTTTTTATTACAAATAAGCCCCTGAACCTTGTTTTTAGCCTAGATTACGCGTTTTAACTCCGTTTTGGGCGTTCTTTATGTCCACGCGATCATTGTAACGCGTAGAATAGTTTTAGACTAGTTTAGTGTGTTGTTTTTATGTATTGTTGTACTGTTTATTAGTGTTAGCCTTTGTTTGCTTGTATGTTTATGTTGTGAACTGTTTTTGGCCATGTGATCGTGAGTAGACGTTGATCCATCTGAGGAGCCCCAGTATCAGTACCCGGAGCAGCAGCCGTCTTCTGAGCACTTTGAGCAGCAGCCAGAGCAGTACGAGGAAGGCAAGTATAACATGAACAACCCATCACTTTTAAATACAATTTCATACTGCATTTTAATACTGTATGCCTTTAAGGATTTCCTAGCCACTTTATATCCTTTATATATACCTTTGGGTTGCATTTTGGTTAGTTGTGCTAGGTTGCTGCGCTATAACACACTCTGGTCCTTTTAATTAATTTGATTAATGGTTTACTTGAACTTAATTCTGAGAGTGGCACTCTGTGTGGCTTGAGTGGCTCACTTCTCGTTAAAAGATGTTTTTTTTAGAAACATGGTTTAGGGGGCCAGCACGGTGCTTACTGCCTGGTTGGCCACTCTCCATAAGGACCGGTTCATAGAGCGACAACCTGGGACAACAGCGCTACCACAAGGCTAGAATGGGATAGACTTGGCGTAATAATTAGATCTTTTTGGTTTGGAGTAACTTACCTGCGGGGCAAGAGTAGTAAGCTTCAATGGTCCCTGCTCCTCCGGCTTGGTCTGTGCTTGGATTGCGCTCCTGTGCTTGTACCCCCGGAGGTGGGCCCCATCGTCGCCGACCTATCTCTCGCGGTTACGCCTTACCAACGAGATTCTTTTTAAAGGCCTCGTAGTGAGTCGCTGGCCATCTCACCTAAGGAAGTGTGATGAACAACTGGCGTAGCTCACGACTTGTGGGTAAAGATGTGCAACCTCTGCAGAGTGTAAAACTGGTATACTAGCCGTGCTCACGGTTATGAGCGGCCCAGATCCTCCTTTTGATTAGTGAAGTTATTTCCTTCCGACGAGGGAGGTGCTTCTCGGGGTTTACCTTGGTGGCTTGGTCTTGGTTTGGTTCTCAGTAGTATCATGTTTAAACTTGATTAATTACTATGTAACTGGGTTAATGGTAATTCATCAACTAGTAGTAAATAGCTTAAATAAAATCTTGCCAACACTTAAAAGCTAATGCAGTCGAGTTAGCCAGCCTAGAGCCTCATAGTTTGTGTTATACTTGTTGAGTACAAGTTGTGTACTCACCCTTGCCTCTTCTCTACTTTTTCCTCTTGGCTACGCTACTGCTGCTCAGTTCCTGCCGACTCGAGGGAGTTCGTCCAGCGCTACCAGGACTACGAGGACTTCTAGGTGCTTCGTCTCCCAGTCGACGTCCCTGTGGCGCCCTGCTTCAGCTTCAGAGAGCTTTATCGTATTTTGTACTTCGCTTCCGCTGTATCAGACATTTTGTCATTATTGTAATAAATAACATTCGTATTCGCTTTATTATATCTTTTTACGTGATATGTGCTATGATATACTGTTCATTCTGTTGTATATACGTGTGACTTGATCCTGGCACGTATATGATTGCTCGGTTTATGTTCTTTTATAAACCGGGTGTTACAGAGTGGTATCAAAGCCATATCGACTGTAGGACGAAGCCTAGATAGAACTGGTCGAGTTTTAGGACTTCTTCTCTCCAATCCTTGCCTGCTGAAATTATTTTACTATTATACCCCTTGACTTCTTTGACTTTTTACCCGTCTTGCCTTGATTTCTCCCTCTGAAGAATAGTTTCGTAGATTTTGGCCTGAATCAGTCATCTGACCACCATGAGTTAGCTAGGTGACCTATTTAATAATAATACGATAGCACGTTCTGCGACGCGTTGTGTTAGTCGAGTCTTTTGCTAAACTCGGCTAAGTCGTGAAAATTGTCTGCTTGTTATTATGCTACATGTTTGATTTGGATTTTTGAATGATTGCATAGCTTAGTAGTTTAAATTTGTTTAAAGAAAATCACTCAGATGTTAAAGTTAACTAATTAATAAAATGAGTTAGATCGTTGGGGGTAAAACAGTCAACTCTATCCTGTCCACTTTATCATGGCTGAGTCTTTTTCCGCTAAGAGTTATCATATCCATCTGAATTTATTCCTGCAATATCCTTACCCGTGAAATCTTTTGTTCAAATCAGATGGTGAACACCAGGAGCACCGGTTCAGGTTCTGGCCAGCAGCAGGGTCAGAACAACCAGGGTACTGGGATCCCGATGCCTCCACCCTTGACTCCGGAGCAGTACTTCCAGCTCCAGATGCAGATGATGGCTACCCTGAACAACACCGTTCAGGCTCTCCAGCACGCTCACACTCAGCCTCCGCCTCCTCCACCGCCGCAGCCTCGCGACAGGCGTGCTGAGTTCCTGAGGGGTCACCCGCCGACGTTCTCTCACACGTCCGACCCTCTTCAGGCTGACGACTGGCTCCGTGCAGTGGAGCGTCAGCTGGACATCGCCCAGTGCGATGATCGTGAGCGCGTCTTGTACGCAGCAGGACAGCTGCGAGGGGCAGCTTTGGACTGGTGGGAGTCCCACCCAGTTCACGACCGCGAGGCTCTCACCTGGCTCCAGTTCAGGGAGCGTTTCCGCAGCCACAACGTCCCCGCGGGCGTTATGAAGATGAAGCAGAAGGAGTTCCTTGCACTGAAGCAGGTAATCTTAAATATAATCATTCAGCGGTTTCTTTTGAGCTAATGCCCCTTGTTCTATCCTTATGAATCTTGAGTTAATCTTCCGATATCTATCTGTCTTTGTGAATTCAGGGGACTATGTCGGTCACGGAGTATCGTGATCGTTTTCTTCAGCTGGCACGCTACGCCCCTGCCGAGGTTGCGGATGACCGCAAGAAGCAGGAGCACTTCATGGAGGGTCTTGAGGACTACCTCCAGTACGCGCTGCTCAACCTCCGCTTCGACGACTTCAACCATCTGGTTGACAGTGCGCTCAACACTGAGCGTAAGCACCTGGAGATGGAGGACAAGAAGAGGAAGGTTGTCCCCGTTGCTTCCGGCAGCAACACTCGTCCACGACTCCAGCAGCCTCAGCCGTACCAGCAGCAGTACCGGCCTCCTCAGCAGTACCAGCAGAGGCCACCGCAGCAGTACCCGCCTCGACAGCAGCAGGCAGGTCAGGGCCCGAGGTTACCGGCACCTCCGGCTCGTGCTCCACCAGCACCGCAGGCTCCACGTCCGGCAGCTCCTACCGGACAGCAGGCTCAGGGACCTCCTCGCACCTGCTTTCACTGCGGCCAGCCGGGGCACTACGCCAACGCTTGCCCCCGGAAGGCGCAGGCGGGACAGCAGGGGCGCCCAGCTCAGCCCAGGGCGCCAGCACAGGGCAGGGTGAACCACGTGACGGCCGAGTCAGCGGCCGAGGCTCCCAACGTGGTTATTGGTACGTTCATGGTTAATTCATATCCAGCTACAGTGCTTTTTGATACTGGTGCTACGCATTCCTTCATTACTCAGTCTTTTGTCGAGCATCATGGTATTCATACTAGCACATTAAAGAGGTGCCTGTTAGTATCTTCACCGGGAGGACAGTTGAGGTCTCACACTTACTGCCCGAGAGTCAGTATTTCTTTGAGGGGAGTAGAGTTCTGTACTGATCTGATGGTGCTAGACACCAAGGGTATTGATGTCATTCTGGGAATGGAGACTCTGGCCAAATGGGGAGTTCGTATAGATTGTGCTCAGAGGACAGTCTTGTTATCAGCTTCCAGTGGCCAAGAGGTTGTTATCAGTGCAGTAGAGCCTTCTGGATTTCTTCATCAGATGGAGGCTAGACCCACGGACGGTATTCGCGTGGTGTCTGAATTCCCGGATGTCTTTCCGGATGATCTGCCAGGTATGCCGCCTGAACGCGCCATTGAGTTTTGTATTGATCTCTTGCCTGGCACAGCTCCTATTGCAAAGCGGCCCTACCGTATGGCGCCTATAGAGCATGAAGAAGTTAAGAAGACTATTGATGAGTTGCTAGCCAAGGGCTATATCCGTCGCAGCTTCTCTCCTTGGGCTTTTCCGTTGCTGTTAGTAGATAAGAAGGATGGCTCGAAGAGGATGTGTGTGGATTATCGGGAGCTGAATGCAGTTACTATCAAGAACAAGCATCCACTGCCCCGTATTGAGGATCTCTTCGATTTGCTTCGAGGTGCTCGTATATTCTCGAAGATTGATCTTCGTTCGGGTTATTTTCAGCTGAGGATCCGTCCTGGGGATATTCCGAAGACGGCATTCACCTGCAAGTACGGGCTATATGAGTATACAGTCATGTCCTTCGGCTTGACTAATGCCCCGGCTTTCTTCATGCATCTGATGAACATGGTCTTCATGGATTATCTGGATGTCTTCGTGGTGATTTTCATTGATGATATTCTGATCTTCTCTAAGACAGAAGAAGAGCATGAGGAGCATCTGAGACTCGTGTTGCAGAGATTGAGAGAGCATCAGCTGTATGCCAAGTTCAGCAAGTGCGAGTTCTGGATTGACGAGGTTCCATTCCTCGGTCATGTTATCTCTCAGGGAGGCATTGCTGTTGATCCGAGCAAGGTGAAGGATGTGCTCGAGTGGGAGACACCGCAGACAGTGAAGGAAGTCAGATCTTTCTTGGGCTTAGCTGGATATTATCGGAGGTTCATTGAGAATTTCTCCAAGATCGCAAAGCCTTTGACTTCTTTGCTAGAGAAGAATGTGGCTTTTGTATGGACTGATGAGCGTCAGATGGCCTTCGATGAGTTGAAGAAAAGGTTGACTACGGCGCCAGTCCTGACTCTGCCAGACCAGACGAAGAGGTTCACGGTATATTGTGATGCTTCGAAGGATGGTCTTGGGTGTGTTCTGATGCAGGAGGGCAGAGTGATTGCTTATGCTTCACGGCAGTTACGCCGGCATGAGCTGAATTATCCTACTCATGATCTTGAGTTAGCCGCAGTTGTGCATGCTCTGAAGATTTGGAGGCATTACTTGTATGGGCAGCGATGTGATATCTACACTGATCACAAGAGCCTCAAGTATATTTTCACGCAGAATGAGCTGAATATGCGGCAGAGAAGATGGCTAGAGTTGGTCAAGGATTATGATCTGGAGATTCACTACCATCCGGGCAAGGCCAATGTTGTAGCAGATGCTTTGAGCAGAAGGAGTTATGTCAACATGGCTGTTGCTTTCCAGATGTCTCCAGAGTTATGCGAGGAGTTCGAGCAGTTGAGTTTGGGCTTCTTGCATCATACTTCGAGTGCAGCATTCGAGGCAGTACTGACTCTAGAGTCAGAGATCAGGCAGCATCAGAAAGATGATGAGAAGCTGCAGGAGATTCGTGAGTTGCTCAAGAAGGGCAAGGCTCCTCATTTCAGAGAGGATGATCAGGGTACCTTGTGGTACAAGAACCGGATCTGCGTGCCTGATGTGCATGATCTTCGGAAGTTGATTCTGAGTGAGGCCCATGATACAGCTTATTCTATTCATCCGGGCAGCACAAAGATGTATTATGATCTGAAGGAACGTTTCTGGTGGTATGGGATGAAGCGTTCAGTGGCAGAGTACGTGGCTATTTGTGACACCTGTCAGCGTGTCAAGGCTGAGCATCAGAGGCCAGCAGGTCTGTTACAGCCTTTGAAGATTCCAGAGTGGAAATGGGAGGAAATCACGATGGACTTCATTGTTGGATTGCCTCGTACTCAGAAAGGGTACAACTCCATCTGGGTAGTAGTGGATCGTCTGACGAAGGTTGCTCACTTCATTCCAGTGAACACTACTTACTCCGGTGCTAGACTAGCAGAGTTGTACATCTCTCGGATTGTCTGCTTGCATGGTGTGCCCAAGAAGATCATATCTGACAGAGGGTCTCAGTTCACTTCTCGGTTCTGGGAGCAGCTTCATGACTCGTTGGATACGAAGCTGCGATTCAGTACGGCTTATCACCCTCAGACAGATGGACAGACAGAGAGAACCAACCAAGTGTTGGAGGATATGCTGAGAGCTTGTGCTATTCAGTATGGTACTAGTTGGGATAAGTGCCTGTCATTTGCTGAGTTTTCATATAACAACAGCTATCAGGCCAGTCTGAAGAAGTCACCATTTGAGGCATTGTATGGCAGAAAGTGCAGGACTCCTCTCTATTGGGATCAGATCGGTGAGAAGCAGCTCTTTGGTCCTGAGATCATAGATGATGCAGAGCAGATGGTTCAGGCTGTGCGAGAAAATCTGAGGATTGCACAGAGCAGGCAGAAGAGCTATGCAGATGGCAAACGGAGAGACCTGACTTTCAGTGTCGGTGATTATGTGTATCTGAAGGTGTCTCCGATGAGAGGAATCCGCAGATTTAATGTCAAAGGGAAGTTAGCACCTCGGTATGTGGGGCCATTCAAGGTGCTAGAGCGGAAAGGCGAAGTTGCTTATCGCCTGGAGTTACCTCTCAGCCTCTCAGGAATTCATGATGTCTTCCATATATCTCAGCTGAAGAGGTGTTTGCGAGTACCCGAGGAGCAGGCACCCCTGGATGGAGTAGATGTCCAGGAGGACCTGACTTATACTGAGCATCCGGTGAAGATTCTGGAGACATCAGAGAGGGTTACTCGGAACAAGCGCATCAAGATGTGCAGAGTTCAGTGGAGTCACCACAGTGAAGCTGAGGCTACTTGGGAGCGAGAAGATGAGCTGATGAAGACATATCCAGATCTCTTTGCTAGCCAGCCCAGCTAAATCTCGGGACGAGATTTCTTTAAGGGGGTAGGGTCTGTAACACCCTAATTTTAAATTTCAGTATTTATTAATAAATTAATTGGCTTTATTTAATTTTCTAAGGTTTATTGTGTTTAGTTGGCATTTAATCTAATTTTTGGTTCCTTGTTTAATTAAAATTTATCATAGGTTTAAATTTTTGTTGCATTCATGCTGGTGCATAATTTTTATTTGAGTGTGGTTTGGATTCAAATTCAAATTTGAATTCAAACTTTGTTTGGATTAGGTTTTGAATTGAGAGAGTAAATAGAAAATAGAAAGGAAAATTAGAAAACCCAGTCCGGCCCAAACCTTCAACCCAACCCAACCCGGCCGGCCCACCCCGGCCCAGCTAACTCTCCCTCTCTCTCGCCTCAGCCCGCGCGGAGCGCTCGCCCGCACCACCCGCTGCCACGCCGGGCCCACGCGTCAGACGCTCCTTCTACCTCGCGCAACCGCCGCGCCCATCACGCCGAGATCCCCGGCGAGTTCCCATCTGGGGCACGCCTGCCCAGGATCGCCCGCCTAGTTTAAAACGCGCCCCCGCGGCCCCTGCTCCCTATCCCGCAAGCCATCGCCGCCCCCAAAACCCTAACTAGCCGCGCCACGCCTCTGCTCCACCACCGAGCTCCATTCGCCGCCGCCACGCCACTCCGGCGGACCCCAACCCCACCGGAGCCACGCAGAGGCTTTGCCTCAACGCCGTGAAGCTCCCTGGAGCCTCCACACTCGTCCTAGATCCCTGCAGCGCCGGGATTTCGCCGGACCTCTCTCCGGTGAGTTTTCCCCCGCCCGCTCAATTTCTCGCCGCCGGCGCCGTTCGACCCGCGTTGACCCCTGCCCCAACTTTGCAGGAGTCCCACGAGCCGAACCGCAGGATCCCGAAGCCCGGAAGACCACCGCGCCGCCCTGTCCGCGAGCTCCACCCTGACCACGCCGCCGACCAACGTCGCCGCCGACCCTGCATCACGAATCCGCCGTCCCGAGTTTCTGGTGAGCCTCCCCGTGCTCCAATCTTGCCTCCAATCGTTTAGCGCTTCGAATTTATCCCTGGCACGGCGGGAACGACCGACTCCGGCGAGCCCGTCGCCGCAGCGCCGTCTCCACCGCCGAGCCCCACGCTCCGGCCATCCCCGGCCCACGCACGAGGTCCCAGTAGATCACACGTGTTTCCCTCATCCTTTTGCACCAGATCGCGACCCAAACGGGCCCCTGTAGCGGCCGAACGGCCAGCTCCGGCCGAGCGCCGCCGCGGAGCTCTGCTCCGGCGGTGTTCCGCCGCCGGCCGCGCGCCCTCTTGTCCCTGGCCACAGGATCAAGATCCAACGGCCTGAGTCAAGCCCGCCCGAAGTCAAAAAGAAAAGTTACCGGTCAGCGCCCGCGAATTTTCAAAAGAGCCCCTCCGTTTCTTTAGAATCAACCCGCGCTCCTTGCTAGTTCAAAAATATTTACAGATCGGCCCAAAACTTTGCACAGAACCCCCTAAGCTTTCTAGAAATCAAACCCGCCGTCCAAGGCCGCCGGTTTTGCGCGTTAGCCCCTGAAACTAAGGTTTAATTATGTTTAGGCCCTCGGTTTTAGCAGAAAAGTCCCTGGAACCCTGTTTTTATTACAAATAAGCCCCTGAACCTTGTTTTTAGCCTAGATTACGCGTTTTAACTCCGTTTTGGGCGTTCTTTATGTCCACGCGATCGTTGTAACGCGTAGAATAGTTTTAGACTAGTTTAGTGTGTTGTTTTTATGTATTGTTGTACTGTTTATTAGTGTTAGCCTTTGTTTGCTTGTATGTTTATGTTGTGAACTGTTTTTGGCCATGTGATCGTGAGTAGACGTTGATCCATCTGAGGAGCCCCAGTATCAGTACCCGGAGCAGCAGCCGTCTTCTGAGCACTTTGAGCAGCAGCCAGAGCAGTACGAGGAAGGCAAGTATAACATGAACAACCCATCACTTTTAAATACAATTTCATACTGCATTTTAATACTGTATGCCTTTAAGGATTTCCTAGCCACTTTATATCCTTTATATATACCTTTGGGTTGCATTTTGGTTAGTTGTGCTAGGTTGCTGCGCTATAACACACTCTGGTCCTTTTAATTAATTTGATTAATGGTTTACTTGAACTTAATTCTGAGAGTGGCACTCTGTGTGGCTTGAGTGGCTCACTTCTCGTTAAAAGATGTTTTTTTTAGAAACATGGTTTAGGGGGCCAGCACGGTGCTTACTGCCTGGTTGGCCACTCTCCATAAGGACCGGTTCATAGAGCGACAACCTGGGACAACAGCGCTACCACAAGGCTAGAATGGGATAGACTTGGCGTAATAATTAGATCTTTTTGGTTTGGAGTAACTTACCTGCGGGGCAAGAGTAGTAAGCTTCAATGGTCCCTGCTCCTCCGGCTTGGTCTGTGCTTGGATTGCGCTCCTGTGCTTGTACCCCCGGAGGTGGGCCCCATCGTCGCCGACCTATCTCTCGCGGTTACGCCTTACCAACGAGATTCTTTTTAAAGGCCTCGTAGTGAGTCGCTGGCCATCTCACCTAAGGAAGTGTGATGAACAACTGGCGTAGCTCACGACTTGTGGGTAAAGATGTGCAACCTCTGCAGAGTGTAAAACTGGTATACTAGCCGTGCTCACGGTTATGAGCGGCCCAGATCCTCCTTTTGATTAGTGAAGTTATCTCCTTCCGACGAGGGAGGTGCTTCTCGGGGTTTACCTTGGTGGCTTGGTCTTGGTTTGGTTCTCAGTAGTATCATGTTTAAACTTGATTAATTACTATGTAACTGGGTTAATGGTAATTCATCAACTAGTAGTAAATAGCTTAAATAAAATCTTGCCAACACTTAAAAGCTAATGCAGTCGAGTTAGCCAGCCTAGAGCCTCATAGTTTGTGTTATACTTGTTGAGTACAAGTTGTGTACTCACCCTTGCCTCTTCTCTACTTTTTCCTCTTGGCTACGCTACTGCTGCTCAGTTCCTGCCGACTCGAGGGAGTTCGTCCAGCGCTACCAGGACTACGAGGACTTCTAGGTGCTTCGTCTCCCAGTCGACGTCCCTGTGGCGCCCTGCTTCAGCTTCAGAGAGCTTTATCGTATTTTGTACTTCGCTTCCGCTGTATCAGACATTTTGTCATTATTGTAATAAATAACATTCGTATTCGCTTTATTATATCTTTTTACGTGATATGTGCTATGATATACTGTTCATTCTGTTGTATATACGTGTGACTTGATCCTGGCACGTATATGATTGCTCGGTTTATGTTCTTTTATAAACCGGGTGTTACAAACAGGGAGATCGTTATCGAAGTAACGAGAGAAGCCCGTACACCCCCGCGGCTTTATGCACCTCCTACCCCCCATACCGAACATGGAGGATTACTAGGGCTCGAACAGGGTTGTCACCACCTGCCGGCTACCTCTACAAACCGTAGGTATAGTTGACATCCAGCAACTCTTAGCTAATCTAGACACTATGTCTACACTAGTAAGCGATACTCTGGCATCCCGCATGGAGCCCCCACCCTCCGGATGGACAAATATCACACTAGAGCAAACATACGAATACTGGAGCAGTTGATAGAGTTCTAAGGCCGATATGTTAACCATCGCAAGCACAGTGCGATCATGCAATATAAACATCGAATGATAATGCAACCAGATCAACTGATCGCGAACACCTACGCCACGGGCAACCTAGAGGCGATCTTCATCAAGGGGATGAGGGTTTTCTTCCTACACCACGGCGGGGCTCTTCATGCACTGCTGCATGACCTAGAACAGGCTGCACGCGGCGGCCACAAGCCGGCGGCGTACATACTCGCCATGGTCCTGTGGCGAGCAAATAGTGGCGCCGAGGCCGACATCCGGGCCAAGCAGCTCCTAGCGTAGGTGGTGCATGACGACCCGGCGCTCGCCGTCTGCAACGATCACGGGGTTTCGCGTCCACGCGAGCACGCCTTCGACACGCTGTGTATGTACATGTGGCCCAACTTCCAGCAGCCGGCCCCCGTGTCTGGGGCAGTGCCTCGCGCAGCCGTTCACCATTGCGCATCCCCGCGCTGGGGATGGGTCCCTGGATGGTGCGGCGCACCCGCCGGCAACGATGGATGGCTCGACTGGTCCTACTTCTGCAGCGAGGAATGCTGGATCCGTAGCCTCTGCGACGACACCTTCCGCTGGCTCGGGGCTGATCCTTAGGATATAGAGCAACTCTAGTTGTTTTATTTGGTGCATTGTGACTTGAGTTGAATGCAGTTCTTTGTCCTGAATTACTCGACAATGTGACAAAGTGACTTGTTCTGTTACGGACTGGTCTTTTGTGCCTACTTGTGTGTTAGTGCCTGATGTTCTGTTTATTCTGTTACACAATTTGTTCTTCAGTACTAAGTTCCATTGTCGGTCTAGTTTTTCAACCATTAGGCTATTAGATGAAACCATTCTATAAGGTCCATATCATTTTCATGGGCTTGGCAGATATGCGGATGCAACTGTTTTCTCATGCACATATTTGACCGGTGATCACCAGACATACTCACCGGACTGTGCATCACCGGACGGACAAGAGATCCCATCCGGTGAAGGCAACGGTCTCACCGGTGAATGCTATCACGATCAATTACCATGGCACCATGAATTGAAGGAACGCTACAACAAGCACAGCAAGAGATTCAAAGTAAGACTTGCATTACAGCATTTCCCTGAATCACTGGAGATTAAAGTTCTTACATACTATGGCAACAAGTGGGTTTTGCTGCTCATGACATTTACAAGCCACCTAGCCACCGAACGAGTTGTCTTATTGTTGCATACAAATAAGTTTAGAAAATTAGGCAGCTTGGTCTTCCGACCAAAGTGCCGTTACTAGTCTAGTCGTTCCACCATACCATTCTATAAAGGGCCAGATCATTTTCATGGACTTGGCAGATATGCGGTTGCAACTGTTTTTAACATGCATAAATTCGACTGGTGATCACCGGACATAGTCACCGGTCCATAAATCACCGGATGTACCTGTGTCCCATCCGTTGAGGGCAACGGTCTCACCGGTGAAAGCTATCACGATCCATTACCATGGCACCATGAGTTCTATGAACACAACAACAAGCAAAGAAAGAGATGCAAAGTAAGACTCGCATTAGAGCGTTTACCTGAATCACTGGAGATTAAAGTTCTAACATACTATGGCTACATGTCGGTTTTGCTTCTCGGGAAATGTCCCAAACATCACAAGCCACCTAGCCACCGAAGGAGTTGTCTTATTGTTGCATATAAATAAGTTTAGAAAATCAGGCAGCTTGGTCTTCGGACCAAAATGCCGTTACTAGTCTAGACGTTCCACCATACTATTCTATAAGGGCCAGATCATTTTCATGGACTTGGCCGATATGCGGTTGCAACTGTTTTTAACATGCATAAATTCGACTGGTGATCACCGGACATAGTCACCGGTCCATAAATCACCGGACGTACCTGTGTCCCATCCGTTGAGGGCAACGGTCTCACCGGTGAAAGCTATCACGATCCATTACCATAGCACCATGAGTTCTATGAACACAACAACAAGCAAAGCAAGAGATGCAAAGTAAGACTCGCATTAGAGCGTTTACCTGAATCACTGGAGATTAAAGTTCTAACATACTATGGCTACATGTCGGTTTTGCTTCTCGGGAAATGTCCCAAACATCACAAGCCACCTAGCCACCGAAGGAGTTGTCTTATTGTTGCATATAAATAAGTTTAGAAAATCAGGCAGCTTGGTCTTCGGACCAAAATGCCGTTACTAGTCTAGACGTTCCACCATACTATTCTATAAGGGCCAGATCATTTTCATGGACTTGGCCGATATGCGGTTGCAACTGTTTTTAACATGCATAAATTCGACCTGTGAGCACCGGACGTTGTCACCAGTCCGTACAGCACCGGACGTAACTGTGTGTTGACAGCACTTAAGTACCAAATTTAGGCCGTCAATTCCTGCATAACCACATAAAATGTAAACATCAACATAGTGGTAGGGGTTTATTACTAACCATTTCCATGAGTGTTGGTAAATATTTGTATGCAGGTGAAATAAGGGTGAAAACACACTTCATGAGCAGGGAAACGCACTTCTCAGTTCAAGGCAAAAGGCGCAACCAATCAGAGTATGAGATTCATGCTGAAATGGATCAAAACAAGCCCAAATACCCAAGCAAACCAGTGAAGGATAAGCCATGCCCCATGTGATTAGGACAAGGGACACTAGGACAACCCAATTACCAAATTTGGGGGCGGTTGGAGCCCCGGGCAGGCCGGCCGACCCAGCCCATGGGCCCCACCGCCTCAGCCTTGACGCGTGGCAGCTCCTCATTGGCTCCCAAGGTCGGTTCCAAGGGGTAGAGCTGCAATCCTCGGCCCAAAGCACCATGGCTCCCTCCTATATATATGAGGGGAGGGGTTCCATTTGAGACACACCACCAAGTTGGAGTTCACATTCATCCAAGTGCTCTCTCAAGCCTTCTCTTGGTTTAGAAGTGTCTTAGAGTAGGGAGAGGGTAAAGGTACTTAGGAGGGGTGCCGGTCTTCGGCGTTCTTCTCCATTGTTGTACCTCTACGAGAGTGAGGGAGTAGTTCGGGAGAAGTGTCGGGTGTCGGCCCTCTGCTGCCAGCTTGTACCTCTACAGATGCTGCTACATTCTTCGGTATTTAGTAAGTATTCATGGTTTCTATCTCTAGTATTTTACTTGGTATAATTGATGCTAGTAGTGCTTATAGTTGAGTGAGATCAGTTCTCTTACTCGCGGGTTCGTTGCTCTGTATTCGTACAGAGTGCTGTAGTTTGTGTGGCAGAACCGCCAAAATTAATCCGGTTCAAGTGCATTAACCATCACCATTAAAGATGAAATTATTAACTCGCACTTCGAACGGAGAAATCTGACAGTCTGTTGGGTAAAATCCCAATAACACCACTACATTTCCGATCAAAACAACATACCTCACTCGAAGGTGAGCCCAGAGATTACAATAACCATAATTTTATAACACAACTTCAATAGTAAATGTTATTACAAACTGAGTTTTGAGAATTCAAACGAAGTACCTCAGAAGTTTGAAAATAGATAAATTCTTCAAAGTTATAAACAGCGAAAAAGAAAATGATAACTAGTGACGATGTATGACATCATGATGAAGCCCGTACATGACATCAATCTTACCAAGCATTCCAAAGATTACCTGAAAGCAAAGTTAAATGCAAGATTGAGTATGCTAATACTCAGCAAGGCTAACCCGACTAAGGGTATATAATATCCCTTTAACTAGACATGCAAGGCTTGTGAAAGTTCTAGGGTTTCTTTTGCTGAAAAGCAACAAAGAGTAGGTCCTTAATTTCAAGTTTTAGCTTTCAGATTCTAGTTTTATTTATCATTCTAGGTAAGCACCTATCTATACAAACATGGTAGAGAAATTAATTGCATTCAACAAAATTGAGTATCATCTTTGTTTCACTTCTTACTCTATGTGGCAAAGAGATTAAGCAGTCTCAATATCCGCAAGAAACAGACGATTCTGAATCAAATTTCCAACCTTGCAAGGGTAAACCTAACACACACGCTTGGAGCACTGATGAGTCACTCCCAAGCAACTGTTTGCTTCTCATTCCGGTTCATGGATGAGGGCCACTCTCCCCGACTACATAGAGCGTGACCCTCTCTGCAGCCGTGGTTGTTTTTGTGTTGCGCAACATAACTTACTTTCCATTATATTTTCTTTCCTATTTCTAAGAGAGAGTGGGGGGGTATGTCCATTTGTCAGGCCGAGGAGTTACTAGGCTTGCCAGTACCATATTTACGGCATGTGGCTAGTACGTTCAAACGCTTAACCACCGCTACCACACATTACGGCCTTATCAAAATTTAGCTACACAGGCAGGATATAACCATGAATCTCGTAACCAAATCCCGTCCGTAGTCCTTATAGTGATTGCGGAAAGTAATAAATCAACTCCTATAAGCTCACGAGTGACAGGCAATCACTTGGCTTTTACCGGTCCTATTAGCATAGCATCTATTTCGGACTTAGTTCTAGTGTTCAAACAATAGGTACCTAGAATTATGCATCTAAGGTTTTCATTCAACTCCAATACTTAAATGCACAAATAAAAAGTAACAATAAATTGCATAATTTAAAATAATAGGATTATGCTTCAGGGCTTACCTTTAGTGACGTCTATAGAGTTAGTAAGCTTTAGCTCTTCCGAATCTGGGTTCGGGACTTCAGTTAATTCCGCAACGTTGACCTGGGCTTCATGCAGTTCACTCTCTCGGCCTCTGGATTCATGTTTAGGTCTTCGTTATCTTTCGTAACATTGACTTGGGCTTCAAAATTATCCTAGTCTGGTTCCTGGATGAGTTCGTACGTTCCGTCGACTAGCGATATTATTTCTATATGCAATGCAGTAGTCGAAATTAGTGAAATGCTTAAGTATAGCTTTCCTTCACTAAAAAATTATTATCAAATAAAATAAACATTTAAGACCAAGCTTAAAAGTGTTACCTTACTGGGCAATCGTTTATAGAGTAAAAGAGAACATAAAAGACTTCATAAAATAAAGGGTTTTTATTTCAACAAAATAAACAATCTAAACTAGCATTTATGAATTAACCCTAGAACTCAAGAATAAATCAAAAACTCAAGCTAGACAGTACAAAAATTCTCCCAAAAATTACCATAAACTACTTATGATCAGTAGAGCTCCTGGTAAAAAGATGACCCTAAGAAATTAACAAGAACATGCTTTAATAAAATAAATAAGTGCATATGCTAGAAATAAACAAAGCACATGAAATAATAAGCAAAAGTCAAGCATTTGAACCACAAATTTCACACAAGACTATACATGGAAAAAGAATGCTAGGTTTCAAAAAGCAAGTATAACAAAGCTATGGTTAAAAAGATATAAATAAAACACTCATTTGCTAACAATTAAACTAGAGCACACAATATAAGGTTTCATACAAACTTTAGTAGCCAAAGTTATAGAGCTAATTAAGAGGAACACAACAAAATTAATTTGGAATTTTTCTGTTTTTTCTAGGATTTTTCAAAATTCACAAAGTTTAAAAGAAAAGGACTCTGACTATTTGCAGAAAGGACCCTAGAAACAATTTAATCACTGCAATCCAGTCCTCAGAGCCATTGTCAGCGGTGGAAGCTCCTGGCCGGCCAAATTCCGGCGAGGGAAGGCCACGGCAGGAAAAGTTGGGGAAAACAACTAGGAGCTCACCGGGCTTCGATTTGATGTAAGGACGGGAGTTGGAGGAGGTCCAGAGGTGGCTGCCCATGGTGGCCGACGAGCAGCGGCGGCACTGCTCGCCGTCAAGGGGGTTCTGGCGAGGGGGAGCGGAGGGGGTCGGGCCGAGACTCAGTGCGACGAGAGGAAGTTGGCTGTGCTACCAAAAGGGAAAAAGGGAGGCCGAAGGGGCGAGCTCGGCGGTGAGCCCGAGCTCAGCGCAGCAATGGCGAGCGGCGGTGGTGGATGGGTTGGATGCACAGGCCGACTGGAGTTTTTATAGGCCGAGCAGGGAGAGGACGAGTGTGGGAAAAAAGGGGATAAGCTTGCCAAGGCTGTGGGTAGCTCCCAGCGGCGGAGGCGGCCGTCCAGCGGCGGTCCGGCGAGCTGGCGGAACAAGGGCGGCATGGCGTATGTACAGGGGGCTAGCGAAGGCGATGGAGTGGCGGCGGGGTGCTCGTGGGCGACACATGGGGCTCCAAAGGCGGTGCCGAGCAGTTGGCCAGCGGGGAATCCAGCGGCGGTGGCCAAACGGCGGCGAGGGAGGGCGGCGCCCCTGTTTTCCAGTGGACAGAGGAGGAAGAAGGAGATCCAGGGGTGGTTTTGCAATTTCCAAAATCTCAGGGACCAAACTGTAAAGTAAAATTTCCCGCTGATCTAGGGCTCAAATGAAAAAATGTTCAACATGAAAGTTGTGTAGTTTTTTCAAGATCTACAACTTTCATGTTGTGCAAAAATTCACTAGATCAAAGGATTTGAAAATATTTTGAAATCCGCCAAATCTTTTAAAATGCAAAAGAATACAACTTAAGTTTTAAAATTGCAAGGGTAGCTTTAAGCATAAATACATCTTTTTATGAGGGTGAAAGTGAAAAACAAAATGTGCTTTTTAACCCCTAAAAAATTGTAAAATTTTGCCTTTTGCAAAACTATTTTGTAAAAAGGTCTTTGCACTTTTTCAAAATTACAAAAATACCCTTGCTATAGAAATCATGGTTTAAAATTTTTAAATAAACACTAACACAAAAACAATATTTTTAACTGGGTGATTCTAGTCCATAAAACCTGGACTGTCACAGTTTGCTACGACTCGAGATATGTAGTTAGACTGTAGTAGTAATCAATAGCATAGACGTGGTGTCTAGGCTAAGGGTTATCCTTTGTTTACCTTATATCCCACGGTTTGTTAGAGGTAGGCCGTAGGTGGTGACAGCCCTATTGGTACTTCACAATCCTCCATGTTCGGATATAGCGTAGAGCTGTTGGCCGGAGTCGACTGGCAGACCAATTGTAAGCCGGTGCCCGAAGCGAGTATTGTGCCCGAGAGATCGACCTTTAACTCAGCAGTAGCACTATCTTAGGAATCTTCTCTACCCTTCTACCTATCTTGGTGTGTCCTTGGACTGATTAGAATAGGAGTTAGTGCACACACGTTCCCTGTGGATTCGATAACCTTTGGAATACTCTGAGATGAAAGCTACAACGGTATCCGTGCGCTTGCGGATTTATTCGTGACGCTAAAATACCCAACACTGTGTCTCTGTCCGGTGATCTCAACGGTCTCACCGGTGCAAGCTATCATGATCCACTACCATGGCACCATGAATTCTAGGAATGCAACAACAAGCACACAGCAGGCGATGCTATGGCTATAAGTTGGCTTATTATTGCATACAAATAAATTCAGAAAAGTAGGCTATTAGATTTAAGTTATGTTACAAGTTTAGTTCTCCCACCATCTTGTTATTAGATGAAACCAACCAATATGGGACAGACAATTTCATGTACTTGGCGGATATGCGGTTCCAACTGTTTTTACCTTGCAAAAAATCTGTCCGGTGATCACCTGACATGTTTACCGGACTATTACTCACTCTCTGTCCGGTCACTGCAACGGTCTCACCGGTGAGAGCTATCATGAAGCACTACCATGGGGAACCATGAATTCTGGGAATGCAACAACAAGCACATCAGCATGGACCTGTGACTTTATCTGCTGGTCTCACCGGTGTCACCTGCGCAAAGGTGTCATGATCTAGCATAGCACCATGAATTTTAGAAATAAGTCTACATGATGATGACATCTACATGATGATAGCTTCTGCTATACATATTTGGTAACTGATGTTTTCCACTGCATTTTGCAAACCAATTCTTTTAGCATTGAAACAGGCTGCAAGTTGAGCCAACATTTACATCAAAAGATCTGGCACTAAGCCACTAACACAAAAGAGCCACACAAGCTCATTCTCTAACAGAACAAGTCACAATGTCGAATACATCAGAACAAATAATAGTCCTAACAAAGCAAAAAGTACAATGCACATACTAAAACAACTGAAGTAGTTGTTCGCCTTGATCTCCAGTTGCTCCTTTACTTCCATCTTGTTCTTCAATTCATCCTTCTCCTTTTCTAGTTGCACTATCATCTGCCTAAGCTCTCCATTTTCCTCCGAAACCCTCTGAACCTGCTCCTCCTCCTCTGCTTTCTCCTTCCTCAATCCAGACTAGGTAGCCTGATGATCACTCAAACTGGGTAGCCTGCATCACGAAGATCACACAACAAACTCCGCTCATACTGGGTAGCCTGATGATCAATCCAGACATAATTGCCGCAATCCCCAGGCTTCTACACTCAAATTGCACAGCAAATCAGAAAATCAATCGCATAGCAGATCAAAACCAAGGGAAAAATGAAAAGAAAGGATACCAATCCTGAAGGGCATCTGCAGTACCTCTGGCCAGGGGTGTCGTCGCTCCATGATGTCCAGCACGGTGCCTTCCTATTGTAGGGGCACTTCACCACCGGGGAGTAGTCATACGGACCTACTCGGTACGGCACCGGTGCCGTGAACCTCTTCGTGCCCCCGCCTCCTCTTCCTCGGGATGATGACGAGGACCATCGTGACAAGCGCGAGCTTGACGACGCCATGGCCGCAACCTCCCTCACCGGACGACGCCATGGCCGCAACCTCCCTCACCGGACGGCGCCCCCTTCGATGACAAGAATCCTAGGTCCACCACGAACCCTAGGGCCGACCTAGGGATCAACCGCCACGAACCCTAGGGCCGGCCTAGGGATCAACCTTAGTGGGCTTGAACTTTATTAGATCAAACATTCAATCAAAACTGTACTACCAAAACATTATCCCAGTCAATATAGATTGACCACTTTACCCCTGATACAAAAAATTAATCCCAGAATGGAAATTACCCCTTTTATTATTTTTCTCACAGGCTCCACAAGAAAAGGACGTACCTGCTGCATACTGGCCCACCATTTAGTAAGCACCAAGTGCATACTAGTTACCTCTCTTTTGGGTACCTCTAGGTACCTCCTCACTTATCAGCCGTCCGATCGAGCGACGTGAGCCATCCGTTTTACCCCCAACCATTTGAAATTGATTGAATCTATATAGCAGTATCAAATAGTCCTACTACCATGGCGTTGACCCAGTCCCATACTCCCAAATTCCAAATCCTCCACTCTTATCATTCCCATTCAACGAGTGCGCCCCAGACCCTAGGCAACAAGGGGCACCAGATTTATACCAAAGAAAATTTCATTTACGCGGCAGAATCAAAATTTCTCTAGCCATGGTGCCATTGTCACCTTCCCATCTTCCCCTCTTTTTAGGTGTTCAGTTCCCTTGGCACCATCCATTCGCCAGCTCATTCTCTTCCCTCAAAAAATTAGGTTCGCTTCCAGCGGTGAGCAGGGGGGCGACTCCATCAGTGTCGTGTGGTACCACGAGAGCAGCGAATGACATTGATTCGGCCATCACCAAGATGGCTCCTGGGGTATGCCTGGCGGTAGATTTGTAGGTGAAGGGGGGATTTCAGAGCCAAGAACTAGATGGTTGCGAGATGACGATAGGGTTTAGACAGGTTCGGGCCGCTCGGGAGCGTAATACCCTACGTTCTATGTTGTGTGTATTGTATGAGCTTGACGATGAATGATTGGATGGGATGATGTGTTTTCTATGGGTCTCCTCACGGCGCCTTTATAGGCCAGGTGCCATGGGTTACAAGTAAGGGAGGATATCTACTCGGGTTGTTACATGGAATCAGTTCAGTTGAGATCCCTGGATATCCGGAATTGATATCCGCGCCTTGATCATGATCCTCGGAGGAACCTTCCAACGTCCAGCCAAGTGCCTGTCCGCCGGGTAGTCGTGCTGAGTGGTCCTGGCCGAGTAGGTTCCCAGTCAGAAGATAACTACTCGGCTGGGAGGTACCCGGGTGTACCTCCGTCAAGCCCCCGAGTGCTGAAGAGCTTGAGCCGAATCTTGATGGTTGACTTGTGCAAAGTTCTTCGGGACTCATGATGATTGCTGACTCCCTTTAGTCTTCAATAGGATGCGCCCCTGAGCGCACCCGTTGGGTGCAGCCCCCGAGCCTCAGAAGGTTTTGAAGAAGCTTTTTGAGGGTCAATAAAGAAGCCTTGTTTGTCTGAATTCCCGAGTTGCCTAAGCACTCAGTATGCAATGTTGCCTTGTTATTTTCCCAGTCATTCGTCAGACCGGGTCCACCCGACCCTGGAGTCATGGTGCCCAGCCACCGAGCAGAGTGGCCGGCGGAGTCGCGGGGACACACCGAGTGGTTGCGGCTCCCAGCCCTCGAGTAGGGTGGCTGGCGGAGTCACGTAGACACGCCGAGTAGTCACAGCGCCCAGCCCCCAAGCAGGGTGGCTGGCGGAGTCGCAGAGACATGCCGAGTAGTTGCGGCGCCCAGCCCCCGAGCAGGGTGGCTGGCGGAGTCGCGTAGACACACCGAGTGGTTGCGGCACCCAGCCCCCGAACAGGGTGCCTCGTGGAGTCGCGGAGACATGCCGAGTCGTCACGGCGCCCAGCCCCCGAGCAGGGTGGCTGGTGGTGTCACGGAGACACGCTGAGTAGTTGCGGCGCCCAGCCCCCAAGTAGGGTGGCTAGCGGAGTCGCGGAGACACGTCGAGTGGTGGCGGCGCCCAGGTAGTTTGTATTTTTACTGTTGGTCTTTACTGCAATGGGCATAAAGTTACCGTTGGGGCCCGCTCCTTACCGAGTACGACTCGGGCAGTATCGGAAAAGTCGATTCGAATTTCGTGTGATCTTTGGGGTTGCCATTGCATGTGCGCCTGATCCTCTTTAAAAGGGGAAGGGCCTGGCCCACGGAGGGCTACCCGTTCCCTTGCCTTCCTGTTCTCGCCTCCTTGCCTTCTCACTGTCAGTCTTCCTCTCTGTGATTCCGTAGATCCACTCCACTCGCCGCCACCCGAAATGGCCTGCGATTCGCCGAAGTCATCCTCCTCTGCGTCGGGGAGAGCCGGCGGGATGCCACTGCCCTCTGAAGCATGGGCGCCGAGCACCCTCCGGGAGGAGGATATCCAAGATCTGGTGGAGCGCTGCCTCCTACCCAAGAAGGCGATCTCGGGGTGGATGTGCTGCTACGGGGAGGACTTCCCGACGGAGGACCAGACGGAGATGGTTTTCTTCCAGTCCTTCTACGAGAGCCTTGCCCGCGGGGGCCTTCTTCCGCGGGCTCCTTTTCTTCTACGGGCTTGAGGTAACACATCTCAAGCCAAACTCAATCGGCGTAGATCGCGATCTTTATCCACCTGTGCGAGGCGTTCCTGGGAATCGCCCAACACTTCAACCTATGGCGGGCCCTGTACCATCTGAGAAGGTACCCGTTCACCGCCCGCTACAATGTAGCGGGCGGTGCCGCCTTCTCTCTGTGCCAGGGCCAATCGTACCAGGCCCTGGAGCTCCGTTATAGCAACAAGGGATGGGAGAAGGAGTGGTTCGTGGTGTCGAACCCGGTTCCCTGTCTGCCCGCCCACACCAGCCGCGCATCGGAGTCTCGTGCGTGCTGGGAAGAACTGCCGACCGAGGAGGAGATGGTCCAAGTGAATTTTTTTCTCTATGAGATCAACGGCCTGTCAGGTGCCGTGGTGGCCCTGTCCTTCAGTAAGCGGCTGGTGCAGCCGATTCAGGACAGGGTGCACCCCGGCTTCGAGTACTGGGGTTGCCAGGACCCAACCCGGGGGCAGAACCGAAAGGTCTTCTGGGAAGAAGCTTCGAACCGGGTCGCCCGCATGATGCAGGGGGTGATCCGTGACAGAGGGTGCCCCAAGGCACATTGCTTGAAGCGGCCGACCAGAGCCATAAGTTTCCTTCGTCTTTCTGTGTTATTCTGCTTTTTATTCCAAGTTGTTCTGTTTTCGCCTTGGAGTTGTTTTTGCCCTGCTTTCCGTATGCAGCGCACCCGTTGGGTTGTAATCAACTCGGAATGTCTTCTTGCTTGCAGGCCAAAGTCCAAGAATTCTAGTCTCCCGCCCCCTGCCAGAGGGGGATGCAGGGAAGGATGCCGCCGCCCTGGCCAATCTGAAGGAGCCGGGGGCGGCCGATCTGGAAGCGTTGTCGGACTCGTCTGTTGGGGGCAATTCGGATGTTGAAGTTGTGGGGGCCACAGCCCCTCCTAACCCATCCGCGCTGGGACAGAGAAGGAGGAGGCGGGCCATCCATAAGATTTCGGCCTCCAAGGCTGGCATGAGGGGTGCCCTGCCCAAGGGGGGCCCCGCCGCCGCCTCGGGGTCGGGCAGCGAAGAGCCGGGGGCGGAGGACGCCCCCGAACTATTAGGAGAAGGCGCCGGTGCCGGCGCCGACCGCGCGGAAGGAGAGGCGGTGCTGGGGCTGACGCGCATGGGAAGCATCGGGTCTCCTCTGCTCGTGCCCCGGGCACAGCTGCCCGCCGCGCCGTTGAAGATGTCCTTCGTCGGGCGCCGTAGCGGAGGCTAAGTGAAGCTGCAGTTGCGATCTCTGTTGTTTTGCTTTGAATCTTGAATTGCGTCTTGATGCTGCGAAAATTCGCAGGAAGAGGAAGGTGGGGCAGTCCGCTGATGAGACCCGCGGGATCGAGGCGGCCATGTCTCCTCCATCAGAGGGGAGCCCACCACGGATACGAGTTCGCCGGGAGGCGGCACGAGGTGAAGAAGAAGGGGCCGACGAGGCCGGGCGGTCCGCAGCTGACAAGGCCGCACCGATGGAGGTGGTAGAGATGCTGCACTGCATCGCCGCCAAGTCCGCCATCAGAGAACCCATGCCAGGAGCTATTTCCTTATGGCCAGGATCCCGTCCTGCCTGGGGCCGACCGCACGGAGCAGCATGAGGCCGGGTGGGAGGCATATGCCGAGCTGGCGAAGGAGCTCCTCACCATTGCGTGCCATGCAAAGGAGTTGGCCGAGGTGAGTCGTCACACTCCGGCCGTGTTGTTTCCCATGTGATCTGGGCTTCCTTGCTGATTGCCTTGTTCTTGTTAGGCGCTGTCCGGCCTAAGCCAGCGGGCTGCCGAGAGGATACGGGGGGTGCCGATCGTGGATGGCCGTCTCGAGCAGCTCAAGTCTCGGCTGGCCAAGCTGGAAGTGCAGAACTGCCTGCTGGTGAAGCAGCTGGCGGAGACCGAGAAAGCCCTCACGGACGAGAAGCGGGGTAAGGAACGTGCCACACTTTACGCCGACTCCTTTGTGTTCTGGCTAATCGGTACACTTTCAGGGCAGGAGAAGGAGGTCCGCACCCTGAAGCGCGACCTGGCCGCCTGTGAGAAGGCCAATACCGACCTGCAGAAGGGTCAGGAGGCCACAGAGGCAAGGGAGGATGCCACCGAGGGCAAACTACGCCTGGAGCACCAAGCGCACGAAGGTATGGTTCAGAAACCACCCAGTTTTCCTTTGAAATGAACTCACGTGGAGTTGAAGTGAGACCTTGCTGGTAGGTGCGGAGACTCAGCTGGCTGAGGTAGTCGCAGCCCTGGGGCGGCTCACCGGGAAGGTGAATGCCGTCCTCACCGCCTTTGAGCTGGAAGGCACGGCCGCGGCGGAGGAGCTGGAGGCGCAGCTAGAGGCGGCGCTGTTGACATGAGAGTTTACATTTCTTACACGCATCCTTATCCAATAAAGTCCCTAAACTACACTTTACCTTTTAGAATATGCAAGTTGTGTTTTCAAGCTAAAATGCAGGTTACAAGCACACTTTGGCCCGACATAAAATCACAAAAATTATCAGAGCACCGATGCAGGCTCAGATGGACCAAAAGTGATGCAAGAACCTAATTCAGACAAGCCAAGACAGGCCAAGAACACCGTGGACCAGACAAGGAGGCCCAAGACAGCCTACTGGACAAAGCTGGGGTCGGTTGGCCCACCTGGCCCATGGGCCCCACCGCCTCAACTTCGCCACATGTTGCCTCTCCACTGGTTGCTGAAGTCGATTGCAGTAGTCTCACCCCGTGGCTCCCTGCTATAAATACAAGGGGGTAGAGATTAGAACACACACACACACCACACCACACCTCACATCTCTCCTCTCTTGCATTCCTTGCATAGTCTTTAGGCTTAGTGGAGTTTAGGAGAAGTCTAGGAGTCATCGAGTCGCCGGAGTTGCTCGAGAGTTCTAGTATGGATTCATCTCTAGCTCTCTCTTGTAATATTCTGTCATTTGTAATAGAGTTAGACTATGGTTACCGATATCTGCTTGAAGTATATTCTGAGTTATCAGGTATATGCTTCTTGTCATGGTTGCGTTATTATTCAATGCATGCATTGTATGATCGCCCTGTGCTGGAGATGGTTAGTCTTATGTTCTTAGAACTCTATCAACTACTCCAGTATTCATATGATTGCTCCAGTATCCGGAGGGTGGGGGCTCCGCACGGGACACTAGAGTATCCCTTACTAGTGTAGATATGGTGTCTAGATTAGCTAATTGTTGCTGGATGTCAACTATACCCACGGTTTGTAGAGGTAGCCGGCAGGTGGTGACAGCCATGTCCGAGCTCGAGTAATCCTCCACGTTCGGTACGGGAGATAGGAGGTACATAAAGTCGCCGGGGTATACGGGCTCCTCCAGTTGCTTCGATAGCGATCTACCTGTTGTGTAGTTTAATATCTGACGAGCTAACTAATGAGAAAGTGTAGATATAGCTAGCCTAGCACAACTGACTGGAGCTCTGACTTCTACCTTGCTCCTGGCATGAAGCATCTTTTATCTTTCTTTTATCTTTTATTTATCCAAGAGGGTAGTTTGTGTGTGTGTCACACTACCTCCTACCATGTTATTATCTTACCCCTATTTATGTATGAGAATATCCAATCTAGTTAGAGTTCACCAACTAATCTATATATCTTCTCACTCACCGCCTTCCCTGCGGAAATATAAATGACACCCCGGTATACTCCCGGGTAAAATGCTACAGCGGTGTTCCATGCACTTGCAGATTTATTCATGGTTCATAAAATACTGCCACCCCAAATTAGCGTCTGCGGGCATCATCGCTAGTGACGTTGGTAGGCGCCAACAGGCACGCGGGCGGCTGAAGGTCTTCGCCCGGAAGGTTGCCGAGGATGCGTCCCAGTACACCCTGGGACTTGTGAAGTCCCACTACCAGAAGGCCAACCTGGAGCCGGTGGGTGACGGGATGGCGCCGGAGACCTCGGACCTTGCCTGGTCTGACTACCTCATCGACGCCCGGCCGATCGCGGAGCGCGTGGCGGCCGACCTCGACCTATGAATGTAGAAACTAGAGAAAAATAGTCAGCAGATGGCCAATGAACAATATTTATTTTGTATGTAAATAAATTTGCATGTGTTTGTGTTTGATTCCGCAATCCGAGAAGTTGACGAGTTGGCCAAGTAGTTAGGAAAGACGACCCTGTGATGTACCTTTAATTGCCGGCTTGAGAGCTGGTCATCAAGCGCGCGAGCAGTAAGAGGTGACACCGGGTGGTTCCAGGATTAGCAGGGTTGTGCTCGCAACAGCTGGTTGCATTGGGGGTGTCTGCGCTGAGCAGACCTGGGCGGATCGGGCTGGCTGAGCCCAACCCCTGAGTGTGGCAGGCGAGTCGATCTGACCGACGTGCAGCCCCCGAGTGCGCTGAACAAATCGGGGAGAAGAAGGAGAAGCAAGTACAAGTAACTGAAAAACTTTGAACTTTATTAATTACTGATGAGTTGCTTTATTTATCATTCTTCTACGGATAGAAGCGACGAAGGTGCTCGATGTTCCATGGGTTGCCCACATCCGTTCCATCTTTGCGCTGCAGCCTGTAGGTTACTAGGATGACTACGCTGCTCACGATGAAGGGGCCTTCCCATGGGGAAGTTAGCTTGCCTCCGGGGGACTGGACCTGTCGGAGTACCAGGTCGCCGACGTTAAAGTCGCACTGCTGGACATTTTTGTCGTGATAACGATGGAGCTGCTGCTCCTACCGGGCATGCTGGAGGGCTGCTGTTAGACGGTACTCCTCAGCTGAGTCGAGATCTGTTCGCCGAGTTGTTTCGGCCTCGCCTTGGTCGTATTTCTGGGTGTGCGGAGCACCAAAGGCGATATCTGTCAGGAGGATGGCCTTAGAACCGTAGACCATGAAGAAGGGGGAGTAGCCGGTGGCCCAACTTCTCTGCGTGCGCAGCCCCCATACTACTCTGGGTAGTTCTTGGATCCATTTGGAGCTGTATTTTTTCGATCGGGTCGAAAATTTTTGCTTTGAGCCCCTGAAGGATCAAGCCGTTGGCGCGTTCCACCTGGCCGTTGCATCGTGGGTGAGCCACAAAGGCATAGTATATGGCTATGTAGCTTTCCTGGCAGAAGTCCCAGAATTCTGATCCGGTGAAGGAGGAGCCCAAGTCTGTGATAATCCGGTTGGGCACTCCGAACCTGTGCGTTATATCTTTGAAGAACTCAACTGCCTTGGCTACTGACGTGGATGAGACCGGCTTCACCTCGATCCACTTGGTTAATTTGTCGATGGCAACAAATATATGAGTGTAGCCGCCTTGTGCCGCCTTAAGTGATCCCACCGAGTCGAGTCCCCAACAGGCGAATGGCCAGGCTGGAGGGATCGTGCTGCTGCTTTGAGAAGAACTGACACCCTTGGCATCGTCTGATGATGACCTGGGCATCGGCCTGTAGAAGACTGATCTGAAGGCTTTGCCAACCAGGGTTGATGCTCCCGCGTGGTTTTCGCAGATTCCCGAGCGGATCTCACCGAGGAGTCAGACTCCATCTTGCTGGGAGATGCACATGGAAAGTGTTCCCCAGGAGGCCGAGTGCCTGAATAACTCGGTTCCGATGACGACATAGTTTGCGGCTCGGCGGGCGAGTCGCTCGTGCACCTTGTTGTTGATGATGAAGTCGAGTACCGGGGCTCGCCAATCTGGATCGGTGACTAGTACTTCCTGGCCTAGGGCTGGCGCTAGGTCAGGCTTGGTGGGAGGTTCCTCCTCGATCTTGACAGTGGGGGAGTTGAGAGCCTGCACGAAGACTCCAGCTGGGATGAGTGCCCGCTTGGAGCCCAGTTTGAAGAGTACGTCGGCTGCCACGTTGTAGTCCCGGAGGACGTGGTGGAATTCCAGGCCGTAGAAGTGGGCCTCTAGCTTGCGTATCTCCTTGCAGTAGGCGTCCATCTTCTCCTGAGTGCAGTCCCAATCCTTGTTTACTTGCTGGATGACGACTTTGGAGTCGCCGTAGGTGATGAGACTTTTGATGCCAAGGGAGGCCGCGATCCTGAGACCGTGGATGAGGGCCTCGTACTCGGCCGCATTGTTGGTGGCCTTGAAGAGTAGCTGTAGGACATACTTTAGTTGCTCACCTCTCGGGGAGATGAAGAGGATGCCTGCACCGGCGCCGTCGAGGTTGAGGGCACCGTCAAAGTACATGATCCAATGCTCGGGTCATTCATCGGGTGGAGGATCCTGGATCTCTGTCCACTCGGCGATGAAGTCGGCCAGGGCTTGTGACTTGATGGTGGAGCGAGAGAGGAACTCGATGGACAGGGCCCCTAGTTCCACCAACCACTTGACGACCCGGCCGTTGGCGTCTCTATTCTGGAATATGTTGCCGAGTGGGAAGGAGGAGACCACCTTGACGTTGTGTGCATGGAAGTAGGGGCGCAGCTTCCTTGACGTGATGACGATCGCGTAGAGGAGTTTCTGCACCTGGGGATAGCGCAGCTTGGACTCACCGAGTACTTAAATAATAAAGTAGACGGGTCACTGTACGTTGTAGACATGGCCTGGCTCGTCTTGTTCGACGACAAGGGCTGTGCTGACCACGTGCGTGGTTGCCGCGATGTAGAGGAGTAGCGTCTCCCCATCTTCTGGAGCTGTGAGGATGGGCGGAGTTGTGAGGAATTCTTTGAGCTGCTAAAAAGCTACGATAGCTTCCTCGTTCCACTCGAACTTGTCCGACTTCCTGAGAAGTTTGAAGAAGGGCAGGCCTTTGTCGCCGAGCCGGCTGATGAGCCGCTCAGGGCCGCCATGCACCCTGTAAGCTTCATCAGATCCTTCTTGCACCTGGGTGGCTTCATGAACCTGGTAGCGTTGATTGTCGTCGGGTTAGCTTCGATGCCCCGGCTGCTTACGATGAAGCCGAGTAGCTTCCCGGACAGAATGCCAAACACGCACTTGGTGGGGTTTAGCTTCCATTTGAATCTCCTGAGATTTTCAACTGTTTCTTGGAGGTCGGCAATGAACTGATCATTGGACCTTGTTTTGATGACAATGTCATCCATGTAGGCCTCGGCGTTGCGCTCGATCTGCCCCTAGAGGCATTTCTGGATGGCCTTCTGGTGGGTAGCACCTGCGTTCTTGAGGCCGAACATCATGGTGTTGTAGCAGTACGCCCTGAAGGGCATAATGAAGGAGGTCTTCACTTGATCCGACTTCTTCAGGGCAATCTGATGGTAGCCTGAGTAGCAATCAAGAAAAGAGAGGAGTGCGCACCGGGTTGTTGAGTCAACCACCTGGTCGATGCGCGGGAGAGGGAAAGGATCTTTAGGGCAGTGGCTGTTGAGATCTGTATAGTCAACACACATTTGCCATTCGCCATTTTTCTTTTTTACAAGGACTGGTTTTGCCAGCCATTCTGGATGTGTGACTTCTCGGATAAAACCAGTAGCTAGGAGCCGGGTTACTTCTAGCCTAATAGCCTCCTTTCGATCTTGAGCGAAGCGACGCAGCTGTTGCTTGACGGGCCGTGCCTTCTCGTTGAGATCCAAGGAGTGCTCAGCCTCCTCCCTCAGTATGCCTGGCATGTCGGAGGGCTTCCATACAAAGATGTCCCAGTTGGCGCAGAGGAAGGAGGTGAGCGCGAGTTCCTATGTGGAGTCGAGGTCGGCCCCGATCGAGGCGGTCTTGTCGGGGGTGGTTGTCACTGAGGACAATCGCCTTCGTCTGGCTGTCAGGGTGTAGTTGGGACCCTGACGCCGAGTCATTGGAAGGTATCTAGAGCTGATCCTTCGCGAGGGCCTTTGCCGCCTGTGCGACCAAAGCCTAGCTGCTGCTCCTCTCCATGGCTTCGACGGTGTTGATGTTCTCCGTCTCATGGGAGTGAGACGTCTGAATGTCGCCGCGGATGGAGAGGACTCCGTTCGGAGCCGGCATCTTCAGGGGAAGATACGTGTGGTTCGGGATCACTATGAACTTGGCGAGAGCTGGTCTCCCAAGTATGGCGTGGTAGGAGGTCTCGAATGGTGCCACCACGAAGATGATGGACTACGTGTGGTAGTTGTCCCGAATGCCGAAGGTGACCGGGAGGGTGACCTTGCCGACCAGAGTCAAGCCGGCACCCAGGATGATGCCGTAGAAGGCCTGGTCCGATGGGACCAGCTTGGTCATGTCGAAGCCCATGTCCTCTAGTGTCTTGATGAAGATGATGTCGAGGGCGCTACCCCCGTCGATGAGCACCCTGGCCAGACGGATCTGGCAGATCACTGGGTTGACCACGAGTGGGTAAGGACCCGGCCTGGGCAGGTGTACCCACTTGTCGGGTCGGTCAAAGGTGATCGGGATCTCCGACCAGAGGAGGGGCTCGACTGGGTGCCGGAACACCGAGTTGACATCGCGATTGTGTAGCATGATGCTGCGTCGGCAGGACGGTGCACTGGAGCCTCCGAAGATGATGTTGACCACCCTGCTCCTCCTGGAAGGTGCCGGGTGATCTATTGCCTTGTTGATTGTCCTCGTCTCGCCTGGGCATGCGGTTCCTGTGGCCGCGGCCACGGGAGCTTCTGGAGCTACCCGGCCTTTCACGGTCATTGAGCCTAGGTCGCTTAGGCTCTTCTGGGGCGACGCTGTTGGAGAGGGCGTGGCACTCACGCGCCGTGTGGTTGGCATTCTTGTGCCAGGGACATTTGGCGTCAAGGAGCCTGTCGAGCTCCTCCTGTTCAAGGGAGCTGCGCTGCTGGGGCCGATTGGCGACGGCGATGGTGTTGTCGGGGCCGCGCTTGCGCTCGTGAGCCTTCGACGACCCGGGGCGGTCGTGGTTCTTGCTGCGTCGTGGAGGACGATCGCTGCCTGGACGTGCCGAGTCGTCGTCCCTTTGGCGAGGACGGTCAACGGGATCGTGGCGGTCCTTGTGGCGATGGTGTGTGCGCTCGGCGTCCTCCATGTCGGCGTATTTGTTGACGACGGCCATCATGTCGGAGACGGTCTTGGGATTGTTCTCGAACATCTTCCTCCATAGTTCAATACTATGGAGGCCTTGGTGGAAGTGGTAGATCACATCCCTGTCATCAACCTCCGTAATCATTTTACGGTTAGCAAAGTACCTTTTGATGTAGTCACGCAAGGGCTCGGAGGGGAGCTGCGTGACGCTGCCCAGATCCCATCTGGTTTTGGGACCCGAGCAGTGACGAAGGTACATCCGGGTACCTCCCAGCCGAGTAGTTATCTCCCGACTGGGTACCTACTCGGCCAAGACCACTCTGCATGACTATCCGGTGGACAGGCACTCGGCTGGACATCGGAAAGTTCCTCCGAGGATCAGGATAAAGGCGCAGATATGTATTCCGAATATTTAGGGATCTCAACCGACCTGATTCCATGTAACAACCCGAGTAGATATCTTCCCTTACTTGTAACCCACGACACCTGGCCTATAAAGGCGCCGTGAGGAGACCCATAGAATGCATCTCATCTTTAATCATCAAGCTCATACAATACACACAACACAGGATGTAGGGTATTACGCTCCCGAGCGGCCCGAACCTGTCTAAACCCTAGCGTCATCTTGCAACCATCTAGTTCTTGGCTCCGGAATCCCCCCTTCACCTACAAATCAACCGCCGGGCATACCCCTGGTGGACTTGCCGGATAAGCAATCCGACAGTTGGCGCGCCAGGTAGGGGTGATTTCTCAGGAGTCCTTATAGCGAGCCCAATGGCATCAAGATCTGGCGTCTTCTTCTCCCCCAACGTCAGCATCCAGATGGAGGCCGCCGCCGGATTCACCTTTGCCTTCAGTAGTTTCCCGAAAACTACTGTTCCTTGAAACCCACCCTCCAGCCCCTCGATCACCGAGAGCAGCAACTCCACCAGCGTCAGATCCAATCTGACGGCTCAAAGCTCCATCGCCTGTCGAGTTTTCGAACTCGACATCAACGACCCTCCGATCGTTCGCCCCAGGGCAACGCGTCGTCCAGTCATCTCCAATACCGATCTAATCTCCAGAATAGATCATGTTACCAAGTCCCTTGCCAAGTGCATGCAACTCAGCGAGAGTGTGCTGGGTCGTTCAAATGACCCGGCTATCCTTCCGTTTGGGCTCCACAACAACTCCGCAGTTTACTCAGATCAGGTCCGAGTACGTATGGGCAATCAGCGCATCACCGAGCTGGATCAGTCCGACTCGAACCAGATCCAATCTGATCTGCCCTCATCTCCCGAGGCTGGGTATCAGGCTGCTGTCTTTACCCTCCCGCCCAACCGCAGTAACCCCGACGGCCAACGCCAGATCTCAGTCGTCTCGCTGGACTCCGACTCCTTCACCGGCGAGGACGATCAACAGCGGGCACAACGTCTTCACCGCAACGGCCTCCACGCTGATCGTCGGGCCAACGAGGCAGTCATCTTGCAGGCAGAGGAAGATCTCGAAAATGCTGAGCGTCACAACCCCAGGGTTGGATGGAGGCGTCCATCTCCACCAAGGCCCAGGAACCTCGAAAATGAGTTCATCCTGGATTACGACGGCCATCAAGTCTTCGCCACACCATTCGCCAACATGGCCGCCGTCCTCCAGGTATTCTAAGGATTACCCCAAACTCCCGAGATTGCAAAAGCTCGCGCTCGTATCCATGTTGTAGCAACCCAGGCTCAGGGCTTGAGAAGGGAGTACTCTAACCGCCGGGTGCAATCAAGCTCCAACCGCTCGGTGCGTCCCCATCGCCGCGATGAGGAGGTTGACCAGCCAGACCTCCACGATCGCCTCGGCCGCCGAGATCTTCGACCCCGCATCGACAACTATCATCGTGAACAGGACAACACCGAACGGGAACGACGTCGCCGCTATGACGACGAGCATGGTGCACCCAGCCCAAACCGCAACAACCGTGATCGCTGACCCAGCGACGACGACTACGACCTAGCAGATGACTTGTTCGGCTTCTCCGCCTTCTCTGACAGGTTGCGAGCAATCCAGTGGCCCGCAACCTTCAAGCCGGTAGGCATCGAAAAGTTTGATGGTGAATCCGACCCCAAGACATGGCTGCGCACTTATACCATCGCCGTCCGAGCCGCGAATGGCAACAACGACATCATGGCGGCATACTTCCCGATAATGATGAGCCAGCAAGCGCAGAACTGGCTCGAGTCCCTTCCCGACGGCTCGATAATAGCTGGCAGGACCTCTGCACCGCCTTCGTCCAGAACTACCAAGCAGCCTGCCCGGGCCCCAAAACCAGATGGGATCTGGGCAGCGTCACGCAACTTCCTTCCGAGTCCTTGCGTGACTATATCAAAAGGCCGCCATAGCATCGAACTATAGAGGAAGATGTTTGAAAGCAACCCCAAGACTGTCTCTGACATGATGGCCATCGTCAACAAACACGCCAACATGGTGCACGCTGAGCGTGCACACCGCCGCCACAAGGACCGCCGCAAGCCCACTGATCGTCCCCTCCATAGGGACGACGACCCGGCTCGCCCTGGCGGAGATCGCCCTCCATGACATAGCAAGAACCGCGACCGCGCCAAGTCGTCCAAGGCCCGCGATCACAAGCGCGGCCCCGACAACACCGTGGCCGTCGCCGACTGACCCCAGCAGTGCACCTCCCTCAACCAGGAGGAGCTCGACAGTCTCCTTGATGCCAAATGTCCCTAGCACAAGGATGCCAACCACATGGCGCGCGAGTGCCGCGCCTTCTCCAACAGCGTCGCTCCAGAGGAGCCCAAGTGACCCAGGCTCGATGATCGCGAAAGGCCGAGTAGTTCCAGAAGCTCTCGTGGCCGCGGCCGCAGGAACCGCTCGCCCAGGCAAGACGAGGAGAACCAGCAGGGCAACAGGTCACCCGGCACCTTCCAGGAGGAGCAACGAGTGGTCAATATCATCTTCGGAGGCTCCAGCGCGCTGTCCTGCAAGCGCAGCATCAAGCTGCACAACCGCGATGCCAACTCGGTGTTCAGGCACCCGGTCTAGCCCCTCCGCTGGTCAGAAATCCCTATCACATTCGACTGACGTGACCACTGGGTCCACCTGCCTAGGCTGGGTGCCTACCCACTCGTGGTCAACCCAGTGATTCGCCAGATCCATCTGGCCAGGGTACTCATCGAGGGGGCAGCACCCTCAACATCATCTTCGCCACGACTCTGGAGGACATGGGCTTCGATATGACTAAGCTGCTTACTTCATACCAGGCCTTCTACGGCATCATCCCAGGTGCTGGATGTTGACGGTCACTAACGACCAATTTCGACCGTCAACTCCTGCACAAAAAGGGACTAAAATGTGGAATAAATGCTAGGATAGATTTATTTACTAACGGATTCCACAGGTGATGTTCTAGAATGTGTGCAGGTGATTTCCAGCTGATTTTGCAGTATAATGGTATGGTTTAATCCAAGACACGATGTTCCGGCAAATCAGGACGTGACACGTGTCAGAATATGGAGTATAGGGCCCACCAGAGCAAGAAAACAACATGATAAAAGATAAACCCCATGTCATTGACAAGTGGGCCCAGGAAGCGACCCACAGGCCAAAATGCAAGGTCGGTGGGCCCACTGGGAGGCCGGCCGACCAAGTAGGCCGGCCGACCTACCTGTGGGCCCCACCGCCTCAAGTCAGACACGTGGAGGCTTGGCATTGGATGAGGAGGTCGGTTCCAGCTGCTGCACCCCGTGGCTCCCTCCTATAAATACAAGGGGGGGTAGAGGAATGAAGACAAACACACAACACACATCTCACCCTCTCAACTCACCCTTCCTCCCTTGGAGCTTGAGGCCCTCATCCTAGATGCTTAGGTAGACTAGGAGGTGTAGAAGAAGAGGAGGAGAGTGAGGAGGAGTCAGGGGAAGTGCCGGGTTTGTCGGCACTCTTCTCTGCTTGTACCTCGACGGATGCTTATTCGGTTGTAAGTGTTCGAGACTTTCTTTGTTTGTTTATTTGGAATTAGAGTTTAGATCGCAAGTTATCATATCTGCCTTATATTAGTTGATGTGTATGTTAGCGAGTAGCATTTGATCTTAGCTTAAGACCCCGGATAGAAAAGGGTAGTCTTGGCCAGGGCTAAGGTTAGTAGGAAAAGGCGTAGACATGGTGTCTAGGCTGGACTATACCACTCAGTTGTCTGATAGTCCCACAGTTTGTAGAGGTAGCCGGCAGGTGGTGACAGCCCTGTTCGAGCCTTCTAGTAATCCTCCACGTTCGGACATTGGATGGAGCATCATTTAGGAGCTATCGGTTTGTATAAGCTGGTCGACACCTTTAGCTCGAAGTATAACGGCGACGTGATCTCTTCTTGTAGGCACAAATTCTAGATATAGAAAGTCCTCTCTTCTATCTTCTCCACACCGGCGTGTGTGTCCTTGGATGAACCTAAACTTGTAGATAGCGTACTCACATTCCCTATTGGATACGATACCCTGGAATACACTTGGGTGAAAGCTACAGCGGTATCTGTGCGCTTGCGGATTTTATTCGTGACGTTGCAAAATACCAACACTGGCTCAACTCCGGTTGGCACAGTCACCCTCCCCGTCACCTTCGACACCCGGGACAACTACCGCACGGAGTCCATCATCTTCCAGGTGGCCCCGTTCGAGACTTCCTACCATGCTATACTAGGGAGACCAGCGCTCGCCAAGTTCATAGCGATCCACAACCATACATATCTTCTCCTGAAGATGCCGGCTCCAAATGGAGTCCTCTCCATCTGCGGTGACGTCCAGACGTCTCACTCCTGCGAGACGGAGAACATCAACACCGTCGAGGCCTTGGAGAGAAGCAACAACCAAGCCATGGTCGCTCAGGCGGCAAAGGCCCTCATAATGGACCAGCTCCAAAAGCCGTCTGGCAACTCGGTGCCAAGTCCCAGCTGCACCCAGATAGCCAGACGAAGGTGATCGTCCTCAGCGACAACCACCCCGACAAGACAACACTGATCGGGGCCGATCTCGACTCCGCATAGGAACTCGCGCTCAACTCTTTCCATCGCACCAACAGGGACATCTTCGCATGGAAGCCCTCCTACATGCCAGGCGTACCAAGGGAAGAGGCTGAGCACTCCTTGGATCTCAACGAGAAGGCACGACCCATCAAGCAACGGTTGCGCTGCTTCACTCAAGATCGAAAGGAGGCTATTAGGGTAGAGGTAACCCGGCTCCTAGCCGCTGGTTTCATCCGGGAAGTCACACATCTAGAATGGCTGGCAAACCCAGTCCTTGTAAAAAAGAAAAATGGCGAATGGAGAATGTGTGTTGATTACACGGATCTCAACAAGCACTGCCCGAAGGACCCCTTTCCTCTCCCGCGCATTGACCAGGTCGTCGACTCAACAGCTGGGTACGCGCTCCTCTCTTTTCTTGATTGCTACTCAGGATACCATCAGATTGCCCTAAAGAAGTCGGATCAAGAGAAGACATCGTTCATCACGCCCTTTGGGGCATATTGCTACAACACCATGACGTTCGGCCTCAAGAACGCAGGTGCCACCTACCAGAAGGCCATCCAGAAATGCCTCCAGGGGCAGATCGGGCGCAATGTCAAGGCTTACGTGGATGACGTCGTCATCAAAACTAGGCCAATGATCAGTTCATTGCAGACCTACAGGAAACATTTGAAAACCTCAGGAGATTCAAATGGAAGCTAAACCCCACCAAGTGCGTCTTCGGCATCCCAACGGGCAAGCTACTCAGCTTCATCATAAGCAGTCGGGGAATCGAAGCCAATCCAATGAAGATCAATGCTATCAAATTCATGAAGCCACCCAGGTGCAAGAAGGATCTGATGAAGCTCACAGGGTGTATGGCCGCCTTGAGTCGGTTCATCAGCCGACTCGGTGACAGAGGCCTGCCCTTCTTTAAACTTCACAAGAAGTCGGACAAGTTCGAGTGGAACGAGGAAGCTGCCGCAGCCTTTCAATAGCACAATGATTTCCTCACAACTCCCCGTCCTAACAGCTCCAGAAGACGGGGAGATGTTACTCCTCTACATTGCGCCAACTACGCACGTGGTCAGCACCGCCTTGGTAGTCGAACGGGATGAGCCAGGCCACATCTACAAAGTACAACGACCTGTCTACTTCATTAGTGAAGTACACGGCGAGTCCAAGCTGCGCTACCCCCAGGTGCAGAAACTTCTTTACGTGATCCTCATCACGTCAAGGATGCTGCGCCACTACTTCCAGGCACACAACGTCAAGGTGATCTCCTCCTTTCCCCTCGGCGACATACTCCACAACAGAGATGCCAACGGCCAAGTTGTCAAGTGGTTGGTGGAGCTGGGAGCCCTGTCCATGGAGTTCCACCCTCGCTCCACCATCAAGTCATAAGCCCTGGCCGACTTCATTGCCGAGTGGACAGAGATTCAGGACCCTCCACCTGAACAGCGACCCGAGAACTGGGTCATGTACTTCGACGGCGCCCTCAACCTCGACAGCGCCTGGGCAGGCATCCTGTTCATCTCCTCAAGGGGTGAGCAGCAAAAGTATGTCCTGCAGCTACTCTTCAAGGCCACAACCAATGCGGTCGAGTACGAGGCCCACATCCAAGGTCTCAGGATCGCGGCCTCACTCGGCATTAAGAGGCTACTCGCCTACGGCGACTCCAAAGTCGTCATCCAACAAGTCAACAAGGATTGGGACTGCACTCAGGAGAAGATGGATGCCTACTACAAGGAGATACGTAAGCTCGAGGCCCACTTCTACGTCCTGGAATTCCATCACGTCCTCCAGGACTACAACGTGGCAGCCGACGTACTCTCTAAGCTGGGCTCCAAGTGGGCACTCGTCCCAGCCGGTGTCTTCGTGCATTCTCTCAATTCCCCTACTGTCAAAATCGAGGAGGAACCTCCCACCAAGCCTGACCTAGCGCCAGCCCTCGGCCAGGAAGTACTAGTCGCCGATCCAAATTGGCGAGCCCCGATACTCGACTTCATCATCAACAACAAGTCCTACCCGAAGGACAAGGAGCATGAGCGACTCGCCCGCCGTGCCACAAGCTATGTCGTTATCGGAACCGAGCTGTTCAGGCACTCGACCTCTTCAGGAACCCTTTCCAAGTGCATCTCCCAGCCAGACGGAGTCCGACTCCTTGGCGAGATCCACTCGAGAATTTGCAGAAACCATGCAGGAACATCAACCATGGTTGGTAAAGCCTTCAGATCAGGCTTCTACTGGCCGAAGGCCCTGGCCGATGCCTAGGGCATCATCAGACGATGCCCTGGATGCCAGTTCTTCTCAAAGTAGCAACACATCCTGGCTCAGGCTCTGCGGACGATCCCTCCATCCTGGCCATTCGCCTGTTGGGGACTCGACTCGGTAGGACCAATCAAGGTAGCACAAGGCGGCTACACTCATATATTCATTGCCATCGACAAATTCACCAAGTGAATCGAGGTCAAGCCAGTCTCATCCACGTCAGCAGCTAAGGCAGCCGAGTTCATCGAAGAAATAACGCACAGATTCGGAGTGCCCAATCGGATCATCATAGATCTGGGCACCTCCATCACTGGATCAGAATTCTGGGACTTCTGCTAGGAGAGCTGCATCGATGTGTACTACGCCTCCGTGGCTCATCCCAGGTGCAATGGCTAGGAGGAGCGTGCCAACAGCTTGATCCTCCAGGGGCTCAAAGCCTGGATTTTCGACCCGATCGAAAAGTACAGCTCCAAGTGGATCCAAGAACTACCCGGAGTAGTATGGGGGCTGCGCTCGCAGAGAAGTCGGGCCACCGGCTACTCCCCCTTCTTCATGGTCTACGGTTCTGAGGCTATCCTTCCGACGGATATTGCCTTTGGTGCCCCGTACACCCAGAACTACGACGAAGACGAGGTCGACACAACTCGGTGAACAGACCTCAACTCGGTCGAGGAGCACCGTCTAACGGCAACCCTCCAGCACGCTCGGTACGAACAACAGCTACGTTGTTATCACGACAAAAATGTCTAGCAGCCCCACTTCAATGTCGGCGACCTGGTATTCCGACGGGTCCAGTCCCCCGGAGGCAAGCTAACTCCCCCATGGGAGGGACCTTTCATCGTGAGCAGTGTTGTTGTCCCAGGAACCTACAAACTGCAGCGCGAGGACGGAACAGACGTGGGCAATCCATGGAACATTGAACACCTTCGTCGCTTCTATCTGTAGAAGAAAAAAAAACAAAGCTATGTACCTTACTCATCTGTCATTAATAAAGTATAAAGTCTTCAATTACTTGTAGTTATTTCTCCCTCATCCCGACCTGTTCAGCACACTCGGGGGCTGTGCATCGGTCAGTCTGACTCGTCCTTTACACTCGGGGGCTGGGCTCGGCCAGTCCGATCCACCTAAGTCTGTCCAGTGCAGACACCCCCAATGTAACCAGTCGTTGCGGGCACAACCCTGCTAGTCATGGAACCACCCCGCGTCACCTACTGCCCGCGCGCTTGATGACCAGCTCTCAACCCAGCAAGTAAAGGCACATCGCAGGGTCATCTCATCCTAACTACCTGGCCAACTCAGCAACGACTTGGATTACAGACCCAACACAAGAACATGAAAATTTATCTACATACAAAATAAATATTATTTTTTGGCCACCTACTGACCATTTTTCCTCAGCTTCTATAATCACAGGTTCAGGTCGGCCGCCACGTGCTCCGCGATCGGCCGGGAGTCGGCGAGGAAGTCGGCCCAGGTGAGGACCGAGGTCTCCGGCGCCATCCCGTCACCCACCGGCTCGAAGTTGGCCTCCAGGAAGTGGGACTTCACGAGTCCCAGGGTGTACTGGGATGCATCCTCGGAGACCCCCCTGTCGAAGATGCCGAGCCGCCCGCGCGCCGCTTCCAGCCGTGCCTCCAGCTCCTCCGCGGCGGCCGTGCCTTCCGGCTCAAAGGCGGCGAGGACGGCGCTCACCTTGCCGGTAAGCTGCCCTAGGGTCGCGATCGCCGCAGCCAGCCGAGCCTCCGCACTTGATAGCACGATTTCATTTCAACTCCCTGTGAGTTCGTCCCAAAAGTAAACGGAGTGGTTCCAGGACCATACCTTTGCGTGCCTGGCACTCCAGGCGGAGCTTGCCTTCCGTGGCACCTTCCCTGGCCTCCGCGACATCCCGAGCTTTCTGCAGCTCAGAGTTGGCCTTCTCACAGGCCGCTAGGTCACGCTTCAGAGTGCGGACCTCCTTCTCCAGCCCTGAGAGGGTATCGATCAGCCTGAATACAAACGAGTCAGCATAAAGCGTGGTACGCTCCTGTACCGGCGGGTGCGCACGTCAAGGTTGGGGTCGCGGACTCACGGAGCACGAGCTCCACGAGAAGTCGAATCAAGACGTCTCTTTCACCTCGCGAAAGAAAGGAGCCGAGGGGCGACGCCGCCGCCGCCACCATTTGCGGCCCCCGTTCCCTCGCCTCTGGCCTCGCTGTCGGTGGTGACGAGGAGCGGGGGTCCGTCTTTTCAATAGATCGTCTGTCTTCGTAGGGTCTTAGTCGAGTCCACCTAGGTCTAGAGTTTGCTCGCCGTCTATGTTCGGCAGTGGAGTCAGGTTTTGCCAGAGTAGTGTGGCTCCTCTGCGGCTTGCTTTTCCTGGCGACGCCGGCGATTCAGAAGCCACGGTGGCGCAGCGGAATAATTTCTCCCAGCCTCTTCTGTTCTCCGATGGTGATCTACTCCGACATCAACGGAGAGGCTCGGGAGACCTGTCCAGGAGTCGAGGGCTGGCACATCATCGTCTTCTTCAGGTGATGATGTTGTTGATCCTGTTAATCTCGAGGAAGATGATCTTTGGTGAAAATCTGACCTTTGCTCGGATTGCCGGCGGTGGAATCGAAGGATGCGTCGTGGGTACGGGAGTTAGCCAATGCGCCTGGGAGGCAGTATACTCAGCTGATTCTCCTAGAAGTAAGCCCTCCTCTACGGCCTCCACCTTGTGGAGATTGGCTCTGGTGCCCGACGACGATTGGAAACGGCTTTGGCGGCGGTGACGAACGAATCTCTGAAGTCTTCGAGGAAGATGAACAGGAGCTTTGGACTTCTTTGTAATTTTCCGTTTCTTTAGGATCCTGTTTGTGAAATGGCTGGTGTAATACGCTAAGATCAATACATTTTCCTTCTCAAAAAAAAAGCGTGGTACGCTCCTTACCCCGCTTCTCTTCCGCGAGGGCCTTCCCCGTCTCCGCCCGCTGCTTCTCCAGCAGGCGATTCTGCGCCTCCAACTCGGCTAGCCGGGACTCGAGCTACTCGAGTCGGCCGTCCGCGGTCGGCGCCCCCCCCCCCCCCCCCCCCCCCCCCGCATCCTCTCGGCGGCCTGCTGGCTCAGGCCGGCAAGTGCCTAACAAGAACAGGGCAGCCAGCTTAAAGTCCAGCACAACATGAACAACTACATAGGTAAGGGATGTCATCCTACCTCGGCCAATTCCGCCACGACCTGGAGTTCCTCTGCCAACTTGGCTGGATCATCCCCCTCGGCTTCCTGCTGCTTTACCACGATGGCTCCGGGCAGGGCAGGATTCTGGAGAGCGGGAAACAACTCCTGGCTCGGGTTCTCCTGTGGCGGATACGACGGCGGCACAGGTGGCGCCTCCGCCACCCCCACTGGTGCGGCCTTCACGGCCGCAAATCGCTCGGTATCCCCCGCCTCCGCCTCGCTCAACACCTCCCAGCGAACATGGGACTGTGGCGGGCTCTCCACCGATGGAGGAGATGTAGACGCCTCAACCCGGCATGCCTCATCAGCAGACTCCCCTGCCTTCCTCGTCCTACGAAGCCAACAAATTTCGTAGCGTCAAGCCTAAAATTGTGATCCACAACAAAATGGATCGCAACTGCAACCACACTAACCCTCCGCTACGGCGAGCGGTAAAAGACAGCTTATAGCGGCGCGGCGGGCTGTTGCGGTTAGGGCATGAACAGAGGAGACCCGATCTCCCCTATGCGCGTCATCCCCGCTGCCGCTTCCCCTTCTGTGCGCCCAGCACCGGTGCCGTCTCCGGACAATTTTGGGGCATCTTCTGCCCCCGTCTCATCGCTACCCGACCTCGAGGTGGCAGCAGAGCCCCCCTTGGGCAGGGTACCCCTCAAGCCGGCCTTGGAGGCCGAGATCTTTCGGACAGCACGCCTTCTCCGCCTCGACGCAGACGGAGGGATGGTGCCACCTACAAGTTCAACGTTCGAGTCACCTGCAACGGACGAATCGGACGACACCTTTAGATCTGCTGCCTCCGGCTTCTTCAGATCGGACGGGGCGGCCGCGTCCTTCCCCGCATCCCCCTCAGGCAGAGGAGCGGGAGACCAGAATTCCAGAACTTTAGCCTGCATGCATGAAGACATTCATAGTTGGTTACAACCCAATGGGTGCGCTGCATATGGAGAAGCAGGGCAAAAACAACTCCAAGGCAAAGACAGAACAACTCAGAACGGAAAATAGAACAGTACGGAAAAGCGAAGAAGACTTACGGCTCTGGTCGGTCGCTTCAAGCAGTGTGCCTTCGGGCACCCACGGTCACGTATCGGCCCCAGCATCATTCGGGCAACCCGGTTCGCAGCTTTGTCCTGGGGAACCTTTCGGTTTTGCCCCCGGGATGGGTCCTGACGACCCCAGTACTCAAAGCCGGGGTGCACCTTGTCCTGAATCGGCTGAACCAGCCATTTATTGAAGGACAGGGCCACCACGGTGCCTGTCAGCCCCTGGGTCGATAGGCTGGCGATCTCGTTGAGGAGGAGGTTCACATGTACCATCTCCTCCATGGTACGGGTGGGCAGACAAGGAGCCGGGTTCGACACCACGAACCACTCCTTATGCTACCCCTTGTTGCTGTCACGTAGCTCCAGGGCCAGGTACGATCGGTCCTGGCGCAGCGAAAATGCGGCGCCGCCCACCACATCGCGGCGAGCAGCGGACGAGTACCCCGTCAGATGGTACAGGGCCGCCACAGGTTGAAATGCGGGGCAATTCCCAGGAATGCCTCGCACAAGTGAATAAAGATCGCAGTCTGTGCGATGGAGTTCGGCTTGAGATGAGTTACCTCAAGCCCGTAGAAGAAAAGAAGCCGGCGGAAGAAGGCCCCACGGGCAAGGCGAAACCCTTCTCGTAGAAGGACCGGAAGACTACCGTTTCCGTCCAGTCCTCCGTCGAGAAGTCCTCCCCGAAGCAGCATTTCCACCCCGAGATCTCCTTCTCGGGGAGGAGCCCACGCTCTACCAGGTCCTGGATGTCCTCCTCTTGGAGGGTGCTCGGCGCCCACGCCTCTGAGGGCGGTGGCACGTCGGCAGCGCTCCCCGATGCCGAGGAGGACGACTTCGATGATTTGCTGGCCATTTCAGGTGGCGGCGGGCGAATCGGATCTATGCGAATGCGAAGAGGGCGACTAGCGGTGGGAAGGCGAAAAGGCAACAGCAAGAAGGCAAGGGAATGGCTGACCCTCTGTGGGCTGGGCCCTTCCCCTTATAAGGAAAATCAGACATGCGTGCAACGACAACCCCGAAGATCGCGCGGAATTTGAATCGGCTTTCCAGAAACTGCCTAAGTTGTACTCAGCAAGGAGCGGGCCCCCCAATGGTAACTTTCTGCCCATTGCAGTAAAGACCAAACAGTAAAAATACAGACTACCTGGGCGCCGCTACCACTCGGCGTGTCTCCGCGACTCCGCCAGCGAACCTGCTTGGGGGCTGGGCACTGCTACCACTCAGCGTGTCTCCGCAACTCTGCCAGCGACCCTGCTCGGGGGTTGGGCACCGCTACCACTCGGCGCGTCTCCGCGACTCCGTCAGTGACCCTGCTCAGGGGCTGGGCACCGGTACCACTCGGCGTGTCTCCACGACTCCGCCAGCGACCCTGCTCGGGGGCTGGGTGCTGCTACCACTCGGCGCGTCTCCACGACTCCGCCAGCGACCCTGCTCGGGGGCTGGGCGCCGCTACCACTCGGCGTGTCTCCTCGACTCCGCCAGCGACCCTTGATAAGGACATCCTCCACTATTACCCGCTGGCAAAGATGCAACAAAAAAATGGGCCAAGTGGCCCGGTTGTAGTCGGGCGGCGACCGTGTGAACCTCATAATCCCACCTTGCTTAGCTTGGGTGGAGGAAGCCACCTTAAAAGGGAGAGCCACCTTTCCCTAATCCGACTAGTCTTTTAGGGAGATTGGGCCTTTCCCCGAGTGGGTGCGCCGGAGTGCAGTGCTAAGATTACCGAGGCACAACAAGAGGCCCTTGTGGCGTTGTAGGCCGAATCGGTGCGTCGTAATTTCGGATGCCAGTGCTAAAATTGTGGGATTCGGGGAATTCAGATCGGTGTGTCGGGCTTTTCATCCAACCCCACCTGGGCCAGATGCATCATTTGGTATCAGAGTTGGGCCCTTGTTTAAGGGGGTGAGAATGATGAGGACATCCTCCACTATTACCCGCTAGCAAAGATGCAACAAAAAAATGGGCCAAGTGGCCCGGTTGTAGTCGGGCGGCGACCGTGTGAGCCTCATAATCCCACCCTGCTTAGCTTGGGAGGAAGAAGCCACCTTAAAAGGGAGAGCCATCCTTCCCCTATCAGACTAGTCTTTTAGGGAGATTGGACCTTTCCCCGAGTGGGTGTGCCGGAGTGCGGTGCTAAGATTGCAGAGGCACAACAAGAGACCCTAGTGGTGTTGTAGGCCGGATCAGTGCGTCGTAATTTTGGATGCCGGTGTTAAAATTACGGGATTCGGGAAATCCGGATCGGTTTGTCGGGCTTTTCATCCAACCCCACCTGGGCCGGATGCATCAACCCTGCTCGGGGGCTGGGCGCCGCTACCACTCGGCGTGTCTCCGCGACTCCGCCAGTGACCCTGCTCGGGGGCTAGGCGCCACGACTCCAGAGTCGGGTAGATCCGGTCTGGCAAATGGTCGAGAAAATGACAAGGCAGCCTGACGTACTGGGTGCTCAGGCAACTCGGGAATTCAGGAAAATAAAGCTTCTTTGTTGACCCTCGAAAAGCTTCTTCGAAACCTTCCGAGGCTCGGGGGCTGCACCCAACGGGTGCGCCCAGGGGCGCATCCCGTTGAAGACTGAAGGGAGTTAGACATCATCATGAGTCCCGAAGAACTTTGCACAAGTCAACCATCAAGATTCAGGCTCAAGCTCTTCAGCACTCGGGGGCTTGACGAAGGTACATCTGGGTACCTCCCAGCCGAGTAGTTATCTCCCGACTGGGTACCTACTCGGCCAAGACCACTCTGCACGACTACCCGGCGGACAGGCACTCGGCTGGACATCGGAAGGTTCCTCCGAGGATCAGGATCAAGGTGCGGATATGTATTCCGGATATTTAGGGATCTCAACCGACCTGATTCCGTGTAACAACCCGAGTAGATATCTTCCCTTACCTGTAACCCACAGCACCTGGCCTATAAAGGCACCGTGAGGGGACCCATAGAACGCATCTCATCTTTCATCATCAAGCGGTAGGGTATTACGCTCCCGAGCGGCCCGAACCTGTCTAAACCCTAGCGTCATCTCGCAACCATCTAGTTTTTGGCTCCGGAATCCCCCCTTCACCTACAAATCTATCGCCGGGCATACCCCTGGTGGACTTGCCGGATAAGCAATCCGACAGGCAGGCTGCCTGGTAGTATTGGACGAAGGCGGTGCAAAGATCCTGCCAGCTGTTGATCAAGCCGGCAGAGAGAGATTCCAGCCAGTTGAGCACCTGGCGGGTCATCATCACCGGGATGTAGGCCGCCATGATGTCATTGTTGCCGTTGGCAGCTCGAACGGCGATGGCGTAGGTGCGCAGCCATGTCTTGGGGTTGGATTCACCGTCGAATTTCTCGATGCCGACCGGCTTGAAGGTCGCGGGCCACTGGATGGCTCGCAACCTGTCGAAGAAGGTGGAGAAGTCGTGAAGGTCATCCGCCGGGTCGTAGTCGTTGCCGCGGGGTTGGCGATCGCGGTTGTTGCGGTTGGCGCCGGGTGCGCCATGTTCTTCATCGTAGCGGCGACGTCGCTCCTGCTCGGCGGCGTCCCGCTCGCGATGGTGGTTGTTGATGCGGGGTCGAAGATCACTGCGGTCGAGGCGGGCACGGAGATCCGGCTAGCCGACCTCCTCCTCGTGGCGATGAGGGCGTACCGAGCGGTTGGAGCTCGACTGTGCCCAGTAGTTGGAGTACTCCTTCCTCAGGCCTTGAGCCTAGGTTGCTGTAATGTGGAGACGAGCACGGGCCTTTGCAATCTCAGGAGTTTGAGGAAGACCCTCGAATACCTGGAGTATAGCAGCCATATTGGCCGATGGCGTGGCAAAGACTTCGTGGCCGTCGTAGTCCAGGACGAACTCGTGTTCGAGGTTCCTCGGCCTCGGTGGAGATGGACGCCTCTGCCCAACCCGGGGGTTGTGGTGCTCGGCGTTCTCAAGATCTTCTTCGCCTCGTTGGATGACTTCCTCGTTGGCCCGGTGATCTACGCGAAGGGCATTGCGGTGAAGGCACCCTGCCCGCTGTTGGTTGTCCTCGCCGCTGAAGGACTCGGAGTCCAGCGAGACGACCGAGATTTGGCGCCGGGCGTTGGGGTTGTTGCGGTTGGGCGGGAGGGTTAAGACCGCGACCTGATATTCGGCCTCAGGGGATGAGGGCAGACCAGATCGGATCTGCTCCAAGTCGGACTGATCCAACTCGATGATGCGCAGGTTGCCCATACATACGCGGACCTGATCCGAGTACACCGCAGAGTTGTTGTGGAGCCCGTGTGGTACGATGGCCGAGTCGCCAGGACGACCCAGCACGCTCTCGCGAGTTGTATGCACTCGGCGATGGATCTGGTAACGCGATCTATTCCGGAGATTAGATCGGTATTGGAGATGACAGGGCGACGCGTTGCCCTGGGGCGAATGATCAGAGGATCGTTGATGTCGAGTTCGGAAACTCGACGAACAATGGAGCTTTGAGTCGTCAGATTGGATCTGACGCTTGTGGAATTGCCGCTCTCGGTGCTCGAGTGGCTGGTGGGTGGGTTCCGGGGAACCGTAGTTTTCAGGAAACTACCGAAGGTGAAGGCGAATCCGGTGGCGGCCTTCATCTGGATGCTGAGGTTGGCGGAGAAGAAGACGCCGGATCTTGATGCCACCAAAGTGGAAAATAGATCCAATCCCTCATCAAAGTGTACTAGGCCAATGTACCTCGATCCCTCTATGATGAACAAGCCGCCATCGAAGAAAATGACACCTCCCATGGAGGAAATCTAGTACAAAATAGAAAGCCAAATAGAAAACATGTGAAACGACAAACCAAACCCTAGCCTAATTATTCTTGAGGAAAGGAAAAAAATGAAAACCTAATGAAGCAGTAGATCTACTGGAGAGGGCGGAGCCCCGCTCCTCCTTGCCACCGGCTAGAAGGCCAATGGTGAGGAGAAGCGAGGGCCCGAGGCTGCGGTGACGGCGGGAGCGAGGTGTGAGGCGGAAGGGTACGCCCGAGTCGCCGTGCAAGGCAACGTGAGCGAAGGGGTCGGCGCGTTACCTGGTGGGGGGATAGTACAAGTTTTATGAAATAAATTTTTAGTTATGTAGTTACATTGAAATTACATAATTCATACCGTGTTAGAATTCAGTGTACCTCTTATTGTTTTATTTAATTAAGTATAGAATTAGTAGTTCTCTTGATTTGCCTGCTATAATTTTATCTGCTTCATATGTACTTACCATCTAAGTTAATCAATGTGTAAAAACTCCACTTACTGACTATGAACGCTTGAGGGCTCAAAATATGATGAAGAACAATCAAATGTTTCAAAGGCTTGGGCTTTCTACATTAGCAACAATGATTAACAGTACAACTGCAATGAGCACGGATGATGTTTTGTATTTTGTATTTTGAAATACAAAATACCGTAATACACTTGTTTTTGTATTTTGTATTCTTTATTCTTCTCTATTTTATTTCCTTCCTTCCCTTCTCTCCCCATCTTATCCTCTTTTTTTTTCTACGTTGGTCAGTCACCTCCCCCGATCCGCATCCACCCCCGCCTCCCGCACTCATCGCCGTCCTCCATCCGCCAGCCATCGGTCGCGCTCCTCGGGGTCCATCACAGCTCAGCACCATGCCGGCCACGGGCCGCACCTGTCTCGGCAGCACCTGCCGCACGCTGCCTTGGGGCTTGCCTCCTCAAGCGCTCAGCACCCTTGCTGTGCTCTCTGCTCCACCACATCCATTCCCTTCTCCTTCCTATGTCGCTCCATCCCCACCCAAACCCAAGAGGAGATAGGATCAAATGGAAGCTATAACAACCCAGCCATGGCCCCACATATGCTGCAGTAGTAATCGAGCAGATACACCATGATGGGGAAAAGGTCGGAAGGCCGACATTGAAACGCCATCATGGACACATAAACTATAGAAGACTTAAGACTTACCACTGGTACAAAACACCCTTCACTATCGGGTCAAAATCAGAATCACCGCTGGTTTTGGCCAGCCGTTGGATTAGGGTCCTCGGTGGTGAAGGGGTGGAACATCACAGTCGGGTCTAGCGGTGGTGCCGATTTTTTTTTAAAAAAAAAACTGCACGTCGGCTGCCGAATACTGCATGGCATTCAGAAAAGTAATTCAGAGTATGAGCTAGTTCAAAATTGGTAACATTGAGAAACAAAAGCTCACAGGGTAGAGCCAGATATATGGACAGTGTAAATTAGAGTTTTTTAACTTCTAATGAAAGTTCCTCCTGCTTATAAATATCAGGATATGTCATCTTTGCAGACAGCCCTATGACCCTAGCAGTTTGAATAGTTAGTACAACAAAACGGGGAATGGGCGCATCGCATGTCTTGAAAGTTGTGGACAGACCCATTGTGTCATTGTCAAATCTGACATGAACTTGTCGAGTTTCCTGGCATGTTTCTTTGACTTTTGGAAACATGTGGAAGCTACATGTTTTTCAAGACATCTGACATGAACTTGTTGAGTTTCCTGGCATGTTTCTTTGACTTTTGGAAAAATGTGGAAGCTACATGTTTTTCAAGACATGCCACTAAGTTGGGCCTGTCTTCAATATATATGCCATGTCACTTCCCAACATGTCATTTTTTTCCTGTTCCCAAAAAAAAACATGTCATCTTTTCCAAGTGCACTAAAAATTTGCAAGACCACATAGTATTTTACTAGTATATATATCAGCATTTTCAATTACTTCATCACGTGAACTATACAAAGACCAAATAACAGATCCATGAAATGAAATGTTCACTGATTATTTGGCTAGTATGAATCGATCGGTTATTTAGGTGCACTAGATAGCGCACTTCAATTTACATAATCATGTTTTGAGGGACGCACTCATAGGTTCAATAAAACACAGTTCAAAGCGCGCACGACTTATGTTAATTCTTAACTCTACATCTTTTCTGGTCTAAAAAATACCTGATCCGTCTTTGAATGATGCATTAATAATGGCGCTACCTTTAGGCAAGGAATGGAAATTCCAATGGATTTCCATAAATTAATTATGAAACTAGACACACATGAATCGAAATCTGGATGAGCTTGTTATCTGCGTTCGTGAACTTTCACAAGTCTACAAGGCCCTCCGTTATGTACCCACCCATATTGACGTATAGCAGAGTAGTTCGCGCAAGCTAAGATGACTATCCTCTCTGGTCGTTTGTATTGTGTTTCGGAAAAAAAAAACATATCCGGATTCCTGCGTTACAGATGGATAACGGCAAGATAATTATAAACTAGAGTAGTTCATATCTGCCGCATCTTACCTTCCATGAGTTCTGTGAGATTGCATGTGTGTAGTTATGGGGAAGAAATACTCCGTTCTAAATTATAGGTAGTTTGACTTTTTTAACCTCAAATTTGGCAAGTATTTTATTTAAAAATTTATGCAGAATATCACTTCTTTTATTGTAGTTTGCTTTATCCACTAGTAGAAAACAAGCCAAAAGTCCACACAGAAGTACTAGTTTGGAGAAGGGCCGGTACCTATGCTAGCATTGGTACCGGGTCTTCTTTTAAGCTGGTACTTCTGGGATGGATGGAAGCCTAAGGAGATCCTTTAGTACCAGGTGATAACACCATCCGGTACCAAAGGCTAGACATAGGTACCAGGTGTATTAGTAACGGGTAGTTTTATCACCCGATATTTATGTCTAGCCTTTCGTATCAGTGGTGTTACCACCCGGTATCTAAATGTGCTCCACGCGAGTTACTTCAAAACGAAAATATCTCCCTTTCAATCACAATTGTTGCTGAGGTGAGATGGTAAGGGAGCTACACGCGTGAAAAATTGTGTGACTTTCATATATTTTTTTGACTTTCAACCGGCACCTATGGCCCTTTCTCTATTAGTGATCAACACAAATTCTTCAAAAATGACTTAGATTTGACTATATTTGGAAAAAAAATTCTTTGAATAAGACGAGTGATCAAAGTTGGGTTAAGAAAAAGTCAAAGGACCTATAATTTGAAACGGACGGTGAAAAATCGAAAAAAGGAAAGTGCGAGTGTATGTGTATAGAAGGAAAGTGTAAGTGTATGCATGCTCGCAGGTCGTTTGTGGTTTGGCATTTTTGATTAACTAGGCGTATAGCCCGCGCATTTGCATGGCTAGTATTGAAAATTAAAAAATTTGCATGTCGTTGTGTCCTTACTTAAAGGTTATACTATTTTTTTACCATACATCATCATGTTCATTATCATTAATTATGTCTTATTGTTGATTAAAACAATTCAACTATGATCTACCTATAATAACAATTTGATTTGTTGAGCTTTAATAATATTATGCAGATAATTATTCTTATTTTCGTTTTATTTTGATTGATTGTTGTTAGCTTTAGGTTTTATTAATAGTATATATTTGTAACTGATACATGGCTAAGTGGTATTTTATATTTAATTTTTTATAATGGCATTGGTGGGTGATTTTTAATTAAGCACATGGTTATTTGAGGATAATTTTTATCGTAATGGCAGTGGTGGGTAATTTTTATTTTTTTATTTTTCTCCAATTAATGTGGGAATTTCTAGGCCTTGAGAGCGAATGTGGAGATTCTTATTTTTATTTTACTAGGTCCGTGCCCTTGCGTTGCTACGGGTGATAAAAATAATTTTGCCTGTGCTCGTGACAATTCTTAGCCTAAACTGTGAAAAAGCCTTCGCATTTTAGTTGCTTCCGTGCTTGTTAGCAAACAATGTGAAATTATATGGGCAAGAATAATAGTGAGAAGAATGACTCATCTGACTTTCTTACTTTGAGGTTACAGGAAGTAGGAAGTTACAGAACTAAAATCATATGGCTTGAGACTCCCGTATAATTTGGTTGCCAATAATTTCGATCATTTTTTAGTGCATACCGCAGGTAATGAGATCTAAAGTTTAAATTGGAAGGCACCAGATCGGCAGATCAACATTACCCCACCTTTAGGCTACTATATCATATGCAGACAAAAAGTCCATTGAGTATGAATATGTCAAGCATGGCGTCTTCTTTGACATTCTCATTTTGTCTGGTCCAGGCTCATAAGCTAGTTGATGCAAAATTCAGTTGCCAAAGAGAAGAAACATGGGTTGGAACATTATAACCTGAATCGAACAATAATTTCAGAAAGTGTTGATATCTCTGCATTTTCTTTAGTAATTTAGGAAAAAAAAATTCTACATCACAGTCTGAGTGAATATAATGAGAAAGAGGAATACGAAAACCTTAACTGAATGACCGAACGTCCATTTAAGTTAAACTTGACATGTGGCTACTGTATAAAAATGCTCCCATGTCCATCAGAATTACATAAATATTCATTTGTTTCAAACACATTACCACAAGGGGAAAGTACTGTTAGTTAACTGAGATATGTGATTCACATATAAGAAGGTGCAGAGCCAAGCATAAGATGCACGATATGAGCAACAAGATCAAGCTGTGCCTCTATGAGATTGAAATATTGAATACAAATACCGTGATCTGCATCAAATTTAGAAAATTGGGGGAATTGATCGTATCAATTGTGTGTGTGTGTGTGTGTTGTAACTGATCCCAGAAGCTAGCTATTTCAGACTTCTGTTTCCCTATTCTACCAGATCATATTCGCTTTTGTTGACCACATATTGTAAAGATGGCATGAGAGTGACTACAGATAAGCAGCCCCATTCAAATAAAAGTTATCAGAACCTAATATGCTGAACAAATAGAATAGAAATGTTCTCCGCAGAAATGATCCTGACCAGAAGAGTGACTTCATGTATGCACATCGTACCTTGTCTGCCCATTCATATTTGTGCTTGCCATTGCACACGAGGAGGAACCACGTATCAAATATGATGTCATTTCTTCTTAAGACTTCACCTCAGCCTCTGAAAAACAGACGGCATCACCTGTTGGCATCCTAGTGGCCTCTGAAAGTATGAATTGTTTCGTCTACCTTGTCATGGACCCACTGTCACATACTTTAGATCTATCCTGACAATAACTCGACCAATTTGACAAACCTGAAGTTACAGGAAAGGAAAATAACTTAGTTACTATTTCAGAACATCTGCACTTACTAATAAAGTTATAAATACAACAAAAAGTGCCATGCTAGTATATAGAACGAAATATGTTCATTCAATAACTTTACAATGCCGATTGGGTTAGAGCAGGAGTAAATAAAGATTGACAACTGTGGATATAGATCACAGTCATTCGATTCTAAAGTGAATTAGACATGAGAGCTAACATCCAAAACAACAAATTGCTTTTGCTATAATTAATTATCTGTTTTCTAAGCACACTGAAATGCACTTCAGCATGTTGTAACAAAAAAACTAATCCATCTCAAAAGTCTTGTTTTCTGCATTTCTCTTTCTAAACAACTACAGTATATATGGATGATCCTGAGAAGGTCCAAACAAAATAAGGTTATCGACTTCTAGAACATTTTTTGAACTTTTGGATCAAACTTTATAATGAAAACAGCCTCCAGTTATTTGAGAATCTGTATAGTGCTAGTGCATTAATGCTGTGACATATAGTTATACTGAAAAATATTTCTCATAAATATTAACAAGAGATATTTCTAGCATTACCATCATTGAGAAAAAAAAAACTATTCTGACCTGTAAACTGAACGTCCTTACTCTGAAAGAAATTCTATTTAACATAAAGATCTGAGATGAGGTTCTAACGCTATGCTATGAAATGCTTTCCATGGCCATTGTGAATGCAAACAAATTATGATGTTCAGGTAGATACGGGAAAAAAAAACTCATGATATCATTCGTGCTAGTGTGCTCCACACAGTTTGCCTGAAAATATGGAAAAATTTCCTTATGTCCAATGATCAAAGAACACAGAACGTATCAATTTAGTTCTAGAGTACAGAGAATACCTACAAAGCCTAGGTGGAGTACTTTGCAATAATCTCATAAGCCGATTTGGAGTTGAATAGAATAGCTGAAGTTCTTAACCAGCTTGATTGTTGTGATCGGAACGTAATATATATGTTTATATGATACAAGCCTACAAGGTGAATTAATTTTACCGGCAAGCGCCCTCACTTGAGCGAGACGAGTGAGAAGCTTGACGAAATCCCCGATTAACAGACTTGAGCGAGACGAGTGAGAAGCTCGACGAACTCCCGATTAACAGAGGAGTACAAGGACCCCCTTTCCGGCCAGCACGGGGATCCATTATTCCCTGCGGGCGAAGGCCTCCTATCCTCGGGGATCTCCCAGTAGCAGAAGTCGCGGACGGGGCATGCGTACCGTGTGAGGATGGTGTCGATGGCGGCCGGGGGTGCAGCGGCTGCTGCGGAGCCCCAGAAGAAGCCGATGCCGGGTGTTGACTCCTAGCGACGGCACCACGAGCAGCAGAGCGAGCAGGTGCGCACGGTGTCGCGGACGTGGCGGCCGCTCGACGATCCGCGCGGCATCTATGCACGGCAAGCCATCAATCCATCGACCTGCAGCTCTGCGCGTGGCAGGGATGCCTCCGTGTGGCGTCGAGCGAGGCGAGGCTAGGCGATCCGCTCACGGCGGAGAGCGCGGGCATGATGGCTGCGACTGCACGGGAGTACAGGAGAGGCTAGAGGAGGAGGCGAGAGCGCCAGAAGGGGGAGGCAGGGGGACGGGGAGGCATGGGCGCGCGGGGCGGCGGCGCAGTCAGGGGCGGCGGATCGGCGGGAAGGAAGGGGGCGGGATCGCGGGGATCGCACGGAGCCGCTCGTTTGATCGGACGGATAGAATATCTTGTATGGCAGAGCCACTGCGGGAGGGGTAAGGGTCGCACCAAAGTTTTTTCTGAGTTCTTTTTAGTAGTAGAGATTTTGATTGATTGTTGTTAGCTTTAATTTTTATTAATAGTATATATTTATAACTGATACATGGTTAAATGGTATTTTATATTTAATTTTTTATAATGACATTGGTGGGTGATTTTTAATTAGATATAGGGATATTTTAGGTTAATTTTTTTCGTAATAGCAGTGGTGGGTAATTTTTATTTTTTTATTTTTTTCGATTAACGTGAAAATTTCTAAGCTTTGAGAGCAATGTGGAGGCTTTATTTGTTGACCAAATAATAAGATAATAGATATAAAATAGCCACCAACGATCGTTTCAAAGTCATATCACGTGCTTGGAAAATTTTGGTCGATCGCCACGTATATATGATTGTAACGTGGAATTCAAGTTAGCTGAATAATATAACGGGTTCAGTTACGTTTATATAGGTGATGAGCCACATGCCACATGGCATGGTCAAGGCTTAATTATAAAAGGCCCTTAATCCTCTCGGTTCATTCCCAAGCAAAACTGCAAAGGAAAAAATTCGACAAGCTAAGCCACCCCCATCATGGAGATGGAGCTCAAGTACAGCAACGCTCCTCTTGGTCTTCCTCATCTCCTTGCCAATTCTTGTGACCTCGCTGAGGCGCAAATCAACTCTGACCTCCAAGAAGAGGAGGCCTCCAGGCCCATGGAACCTCCCCTTGATTGGAAGCCTCCTCCACTTCTTCAAGTCGCATCCACAAGTTGTTCTTCGGGACCTAGCCAGCAAGTATGGCCCTGTGATGTTTCTCCGGATCGGCCAGATCGACACCGTCGTGATATCCTCGCCGGCAGCAGCGAGGAGGTTCTCCGCGAGAAGGATACCTTCTTCGAGTCGAGGCCCAGCATCGTGCTTTCGGAGTACTTCTGCTACGGAGGCCTTGATGTCGTGTTCTCGCCATATGGCGCTTATTGGCGGACGCTACGCAAGCTCTGCACGGTGGAGCTCCTCAGTGCAAAGATGGTGCGGCAGTTCGCACCCATCAGGGATAACGAGACGTCCTCATTAGAAATATCCAAGCTGCTGGCCGAGATGGTGAGCCGGTCAATCTCGCGAGGCAGCTCTTATCCTGCTCCAACTCAATCACGGCCAAGGCGGCTTTCGGCCAGGTTTGCACCAGCGAGCTCCGGGACCAGTTCCTGTCGACGATGGCTGTGGGGTTAAGCTTTAGTGGGGGCTTCACCGTCGGGGATGTCTTTCCATCGCTGCGCTTCATTGACGTCATCACTGGGCTCAGGCGAAGGATGTGGCGAGCACGCATGCAGGTAGATGAAGTCTTTGACAAGATCATTGCCCGATCTGAGGCGCAGCAAGGTGATTCCCTGTTGAGCGTCCTCGTTCGGATCAGGGATGAGGGGGAGCTGGAATTCCCCATCGGCACAATAAACATCAAGGTAATTATATTGGTAATAATTTACTCATGAAGATTCGCACTACATGCAGTTTCTTTTTTTAAAATAAATCATTATTGCTCATGTAGCGGCATGGCATATTATTTAGGATATGTTCACCGGAGGGACAGAGACGACATCGTCAGCTGTAGAGTAGATCATGTCAGACCTCATGAGGAATCCAGATGTAATGGCCAAGGCTCAAGCAGAGGTGCGACGAGTATTCGATAGCGTGAGCCCACATGACCACGAGGCCAAGATGGAGGAGCTACACTACATTAAAATGGTGATCAAAGAGAGCATGAGGCTGAACCTAGTGTTGCCATTGCTGGCCCCCCATCTCTGTCGGGAGACTTGCGAGGTAGGTGGGTTCCAAGTCACGAAGGGCACCAGGGTCATGATCAACATATGGGCTATGGCAAGGAGCCCCGATTATTGGTATGACGCAGAGAAGTTCAAGCTGGAGAGGTTTGAGGATGGCATGCTTGACTTCAAAGGCTCCCGGTTCGAGTACTTGCCATTTGGGGCAGGGAGGAGAAGATGCCCTGGTGATACCTTCGGGCTGGCTATGCTGGAGCTCATTATTGCACGCCTTCTCTACTACATTGACTGGAGTCTCCCAGTTGGAATGCAGCCCAATGACATTGACATGGAAATGGTCGTTACCGCAATAGCCAGGAGAAAGAACCAGCTGCACCTAGTGGCATCACCATATAAGGTGGTTCTCATTCAATGCTGATCGATGGGATACACTACTACATAACTCAGTTTGGTGCCATTTCGGGACTAAAGGCGCCACCGTTTATGGCACCTAAGACTGAAGCCTACCTTTAGTCCCGCTTTGTAATACCTACCTTTAGTCCCGTATAAGGTGTTCGCTGAGTGATCTCATCCATCCACATGGTAGAGCTAGGTTTCTAGTGTGGGTATTGCCGTGTCGACAGGGAGGCCCATGGAAGTGCAGCTTCTTCTTCAATGAGATAGTTAACATCGATATTAGGCTCTAGAGCCGCTTGTGATCTCTACTGCTAGCTCATTACAAAAAGCCACTTGCCGTTTAACTTCATCCACTATTCTTGCATCGTGTTTGCACCCAAAAGTGGCACGACTGGGACAACCGGTCAGAGCTATCCCTAAAACTGGTCAGACCAGTTTGGTCATGTTTCTCAAAAGGCAAAATGTATCTCACCATCGCATAGCACCTGTCGAGACAATCAAACTGCATATATGCATATATAGAACGTCCGATTTGGACTTTTAATGATGGACTTATGACCTCGGGAAGACTTGACCCCGACTAGACCGGTCAAACCGCTTGGGTCGGATGTTAGCGCCTACCAACATCACCACTTATTAACCAGCGATGACGCCCGCAGACGCCAAGGGGGTGGCGGGTATTTCATGAACCACGAATAAATCTGCAAGCGCACGGAATATCGCTGCAGTATTTTACCCAGGAGTATAGCGGGGTGTCATTTATATTTTCGCAGGGAAGGCGGCGAATGGAAGTACATAGGCTTGTTAATGAACCGATCTAGATTAGATATTCAAATGCATAAACAGAGGTAAGATAAATAACTGGTAGGAGGTAGTGTGACACACACACAAACTACCCTCAATCATAAAGTATATTCTATAGGCAAGGAGAAAAGAAGAAGTTAGAGCTCGAGTCAAAGGTGCTAGGCTAGCTATATCTATTCTATCTTATGGTTAGACCAACAGAAGATTAAACTGGTACAGGGAAACCGCTCCTATAGCTGATGGTGGAAGCCCAACCAACTATACAGCTTTATGCACCTCCTACCTCCCAATCCGAACATGGAGGATTACAAGGCACGGACAGAACTGTCACCACCTGTCGGGTACCTCTACAAAACATGGGAAAGCGCAACATCCAGCAACACATAACTAGTCTATACACCACGTCTATATTAGCAGGCGATACTTTAGTGCCCCGCGTGGAGCCCCCACCCTTCGGATGGACAAACATCACACTAGAGAAAGCATACAAATACTAGAGTAGTTGCCAGAGTTCTAAAGCTAAAATGTTAACATTGCAAGCACAAGGCGATCACACAATGCAAGCATCGAATGATAACGCAACCAGATCACGAAATATAAGTCTGATAACTCAGAATAAACTTCAAGCAGATATCGTTAATCATAGTCTAAATCTATTACAAACAACTAAGAGTTACACGAGGGAACTAGAGAATAACCCATACCAGCACTCCCGAGCAACTCCGGAGACTCGACGACTCCTAGACTTTACCTAAACTCCTCTAACCTATAGACTAATGCAAGAGAGCTTCACTTGAGAGGTGAGAGAGAGAGAGAGTGTGTGTGTGTGTGTGTTCATTCTCACCCCCTCCCCTCATATTTATAGTAGGGAGCCACATGTGAGAAGCTATCAATCCTCGGTGAACTGATGTTGGGGACCAATGCCAAGCCTCCACGTGACTGGTTGAAGGTGGTGGGGCCCACTAGGCCATCGGCCGACCAGGGTGGTCGGCCGGCTAGGCCAGGGCCCCAACCACCCCCCCCCCCAACTGCTGGGGATGGGCTTATATGGGCCTCCTTTTGTCCAAATGGGGTGGCACGCCGTGTCCTAAGCTAGTTCACCTAGGTTCTTAGGCTACTTTTGGTCCAATTGAGCCTGAACTTGTGCTCTAATTTTATCTTAAGTATGCTTGCAACTTGCAAATTAGCTCAAAAACATAATTTGCAGTTTTCTTGAGGTAAATTGTGTTTAGGGGTTTATTTGATAACTAATGCGTGTAAGAAATGCAAACTCTCATGATTTTCTGATCAAGTTGACGCCAAGAATTGTTCGTTACTGAGCATCAACAATGTAACACCCGGTTTACAAAAGGACATAAACCGAGCAATCATATATGTGCCAGGATCAAGTCACACGTATATACAACAGAATGAATAGTATATCATAGCACATATCACGTAAAAAATATAATAAAGAGAGTACGAATGTTATTTATTACATTAATGACAAAATGTCTGATACAAATATATGGAAGCGTAGAACAAGTACGAAACTCTCTCTGAAGCTGGGTGCCACAGGGACGTCGACTAGGAGACGACCGCCTAGAAGTCCTCGTACTCCTGGTAGCTCTGGGTGAACTCCCTCGTGTCGGCAGAAACTGAGCAGTAGTAGAGTATCCCCAAAAAGAACAAGGGAAAAAGAGTAGAGTAGGCAAGAGTGAGTACACAACTTGTACTCAACAAGTATAACACAAACTATGAGGCTCTAATGTTGGCTGACTCAACTGCATTAACTTTTAATCTTGGCAAAATTTTATTAAAGCTATTTACTACAAGTTGATGAGTTACCATACCCCAGTTACATAGTAATTAATCAGAATTAATTATGATACTACTGAGAACCATACCAAACCAAACCACCCGGGGAACCCCCCTAATCAAAGGAAGATAACCCCACTAATCGAAAGGAGGATCTGGGCCGCTCATGACCGTGAGCACGGCTAGTATACCAGTTTTACACTCTGCAGATGTTGCACATCTTTACCCACAAGTCGTGAGCTACACTAGTTGTTCATCACACTTCCGTAGGTGAGATGACTAGCAAACTCACTACGAGGCCGTTACAAAGGACCACATTGGTAAGGTGTAACCGCTAAGAATTCAGGCTCCGCAACAATAGGGCCCATCTCGAGGGGGTACAAGATAATACAGACCAAGCCTCGCAGCGCAGGGACCATTGAAGCTCACCCTTCCTCTTGCCCCGTCGGTAAGTTACTCCCGAACAAAAATGACCTAATTAGTAAGCCAAGACCATTCCATTCCAGTCTTGTGGTAGCGTTGTTGTCCTAGGTTGTCGCTCTGTGAACTGGTCCTTAGGGAGAGTGGCCAACCCAGCAATAAGCACCGTGCTGGCCACCTAAACCATGTTTCTAGAAAAACCAATTTTAATGAGACGTGAGCCACTCAAGTACACCGCACAGAGGGCCACTCTCAGAATTAAGTTGCATATACCATTAATCAAATTAATTAAAAAGGACCAAGTGTGTTATAGCGCGGCACCTAGCACAACTAACCAAAATGCAACCCAAGGGATATATATAAAGGATATAAAGTGGCTAGGAAAGTCCTTATAGGCATACAGTATTAAAATGCAGTATGAAATTTTGTTTAAAGGTGATAGGTGTTGTTCATGTTATACTTGCCTTCCTCAAAAGTTCTCCTGCTGCTCAAATTGCTCTGAAGATGGCTCCTAGTACTCCTCCGACGGATCAACGACTACTCACGATCAAAACGCCAAAACAAGTCCAGCACATACACATACATGCAAACATAGTCAAACACTAAGAAATAGTACAACATTACATAAAAACAGCAAACAAAACAGAGCTAGAACTATTCTACGCATTGCAACGATCACGTGGAAATAAAGAACGCCTAAAACGGAGCTAGAACGCGAAATCTAGGGCTAAAACAAGGTCCAGGGACTAAACTGCGAGAAAAACTAGAGTTCCAGGGGCTTCTGCGCAAAAACTAGGGACTAAAACATAATTAATGGTTAGATCCAGGGGCTAGCGCATAAAAACGCACGGGCTGGACTGCGGGCGCTATTTTCAGAAAGCTCGGGGGCTAAAACGCTAAAATCAAGACCTAATTGGAATTTCTTTTGAACTAAGAAGAACCGCGGGTTGATTTCAAGGAAGATGGGGGGCTCTTTAGCAAAAGTGACAGCGCTGAAAATTACGCCGCGGGTCAAACTGGATATGGGCCATCGGATCGCGATCGGGCGATCAAGAGTTGCTTGGGCGCGCGGGCGGCGGCGCAGGGTCGCCGGAACAGAGTCCCCGCGGCGGCGCGCGGCTGGATCTCGCCGGAGTAAATCGAAGTCGGTCATCCGGGGTTCAAATCGACCGGAGTTTGCCTCTGGGGTGATCTACGTGACATGGGTGTTCCACTAGAGGCAACAGCTAGGTACGGCAGGGCTCAGGGGCACGAAAGCGGCTGCGGCGGCGGCTCTGGGCGTTGGTGCTCGCCGGCGTGCGGTGTACCGGCGCCTAGGACAGGCCCTGGCCTACGGAAACTTGCGCAAAAGCACATGAAGGTTGGGCAACGGCTTACCGAGGCTTGAACTCGAGATGAGATGCCGTGCAGGGGTGCTGGCGTCGAAGTCCGGCGGCGAGTCGCGGGCGGCGCTCGGGGAGGAGGCTGTTGCAGGTCGTCTCCGTGCTCTTGGACTCCACGGATCGATGCGTGGAGTGCCTGCGAGGGAGCCACGACGGTTAGGGAGGCTCGGGGGTCACCGGCGGTGAGGAATCGGGCGGCGGACCGAACTCACCTACGGCGACGCTCGATGAAATCCCGGCGCGGGTGTGGACCAAGGTCGGGGCAGCGCACTCAGGAAAGGTCCTGGGCACTAGGCGGAGTTGCTGCGTGGCTTTGGGTTGGCTGTGGCGCGGTGAGGCCGTGGTGGCGCACGGAGCTCTGCCCAACAATGGCGGGGCGGCAGTGGTGCTGGGGCTGGTGGCGGCCTTGGCGTGGCGTGGTAGGGTTCAGGAAGGTGCGCGAGGCCAATTAAAGGCCGAAGCGGGATCTGGGCGTGCGTGCCCGGGGCTGGAGCGGGGATCACAGCGGCGAGCACGGCGTGCGGAAGAGGCGGATCGCGCACAACGGCCTCGCGCGATCTCGGCTCTGGTGATGGAGCTTCTAGAAGGAAGAGGGAATGCAGGTGCTGGCCAGTGGGCCTCGGGCGCGCGCACGGGGCGGAGCGGGGCCACGGGACAGCGAGGGAGCACGGCAAGAGTGGAGCAGAGGGAGCCGGCACGGGGAAGAAGATGGAAAGGAGGAGGGAGACGCTGACGAATGGGACCGGGAAGTCAGCGAGGGAAAAGGCGTGCGCGAGCACGCGGCGCTAGCGCTGAGCGGGCGGGCGACTGGGCTGAGCGCGGAGCGAGGAGGGGAGCGGGCCACGCGTTTGGGCCGAGCGCGGGGGGAGAGCGGACTGGGCCGGTGAGAGGGAAAGGAGAAGGAGTTGGCTTGGGCTGCAAGGAGAAAGGGAGCAGGCCCGGCTGGGTTAGCTGCTGGGCTGGGTTTTTCCCTTTGGGCTGGTTTGGGTCTTTCAGGTTTTCCTTTTCTCTTTCTTTTTCTCAAACTAACTCAAATCTAATTGAATTCAAATAAAATTTGAATTCAAATCCTAAGCACTCAATCAAAAATAAAACTATGCTCCAGCATGAATGCACAACATGTTGACCTAAGAAAAATTTTATTTACTTGTGGAACCAAAATTAGATTAAATGAAAGACTAATCATAATAAACCTTAGAAAATTAAATAAAGCCAATTAAATTTATTATTAAATACTGAAATTTAAATTAGGGTGTTACAAACAAGATCCCCCAAGCTGTCTTTTGCTCATCCCGAGCAAAACAGGACAAATCAGGTTGTTGATCAGAAAATCACTTTGAGTCTAACCTACTTGTCATGTCATGGTCTATATAGCAAAGATATTCATCTATGAGTTTAAATGAGTTGGCTCTCATACCTTTGCCTTAGTCCCTTACTCATCCATGGGGTTTTTTAGCTATCTCCTTGTCGTGGGCTGTTAAGAGTTAGAACGGTTCATAGAGTAATACTTACTTATTTATAAATCATCAATCCATCTGGAGATATTTTTGAAAGAGATTTTTGAAAATATGGCTAAGTTCCTCAAAATTGTTCTCTCAAAGCACTCAACTTCTAACATCCTTACCAGGGTAGTAATTGCCTTCAGTCTTTTCTACTATAGATAAAGCTTTTATGGAGCTCAAGGTAGGTTAAGAACAGGGCATACATGCATTCCATATATTTTAAGTCAAAGAAAAGATCCATGAAGAAACAAGTCATACAATCTCGTTCAATATGTGCAAGTGTGTGAATTGATGGATAAGTGGGTAATGGTATGGCTTACTTCTTACAGTGTTGGTTCCCTCTCTCTTTTATCATCCTTTGACATATATTTATTTTTATTTTTTCAGACATGGCTACCCCTTTTCCTTTCTCTCTTTTTTTTTGGCCTTGCTTCTTCGGCATGACATTTTTTCTCTTTTGGGGTAACCATGATCTAACATCATATTTTATTTTAGCAATGTTCTAAGAGAGAGTTTGCCATTATATGGAGTATTTATTGGTGGATGGTGGTGGTGCTAATTCTAAGTGTAGGAATGTCGCAGATGGTGGTGGATGGTGATGATGCTCTTGATCGAGAAAGCATAAAAAGATTCTCACTAGGATCACAAAATTTGACAAAACTCAACAGAATGACAAGCAGCATGTGCATAAGGTTTCTCATGGTGTATGACATATGGCTCTGGTAGGACATTGCTTATCACGGAGGAACTTGCCTTAATTTGAAATTTTCGAAAACAAAAACTCCAGATTTCAAACATCATTAGAACAAGATCGCAAAGCTTTATTTACCATATTCATTCTCACAACAACCTAGACTTGGATCAAGCATGTGCAACCCACAAAACTTTCAGGTTTATGGCAAAGATTTAAGATAGCCAAAAAACTCAAACTTAAGAGAACACTTAGCCATAAACTAAACATATCAGGTGACGCAGAACAAAGCAAATTTCATCCTTTCAACTTTAAGAGAAGTTAAAACATTCTTACCGTGCATATGAAAGGGAAATAAAGCAATAAATATTTATTTTTTAGAAGTTTTTTTTATCAAATTTTATTCAAAGCAAATAAAATAATACAGTTGACTTAGGGGAAGGAACCTCCCACAAGATAGCTCTTAGTTTAGGGTCAGAAAAGCAGGATCTTTCTCTATACCTGATTAAGTTGAAGTCATTTTATCCGTACCTGAAGAAGTAGTAGCGGACGATGACGTCTTCTTCTTCTTCTTGCGCCACACCTCCTTGGTCTTCTCTTGTGGAGTAGGCGGCACAGGAACTGAATCCTTAGGTGTAGGTAGACAATTTTTAGATCTTCCGATACGGTGTTGGTGATGAAGTCAGAGATATTCTCGTCGTCTTCTGCTGGCTCAGTTGGGGGCTCATGAATCTCCCAACCTTCCCAAGCAAGCTCGGAAGGAGAGTGATGAGTGTCCCAATTTTCTCAACTGGACTCAGCCCATAATCCTTGCTTTTCGCTATCCTCATGAATCAAGAATAATTCCCTCTTGTTCTGGAAATTGAATCTCATGGTTTTCCTCATGATGCGGAGGCTCCGACATCAATTCTGGCATTTGTATCTCTCAGGAACGGTCGCCCAAGTATGAGCGGAATCCCGAGATCTCCTTCCATATCAAAAACCACGAAGTCTGCGAGTATGAAGGTGTTCTTGACTTTCACCAGGAGGTTCTCCATGACTCCCTCGGGATACCTCATGGTGGAGTCTGCCAGCTGCACACACATGATGGTAGGGGAAAGTGCAGGATAGCTTAGCTTCTCGAATGTTACTTTAGGCATGATGTTGACACTTGCTCCAAGATCGCACAGAGCATGATCAAAGTTGCAATCGAAGATTGAGCAACTGATCACTGGAGTTTTAGGATCCTCACTTATTGTTGCTGCTAATTCGCCCCACGTGCTCCTTCTTGGTTGCGTGAGTTTCTCTGCATAACTAGTAAAAGGTGATCTACTAGATGGCTTATCCCACCTAGTGGTCACGACGTTGATGCTCTCTAGGGTGGATTCGGATTGCCCTAGGATCTTTCCTAATTCAACAGCAGGAGTAGCAGCAGCCAGTTGAGCCAATTGAGTTTCAAGCATCTTGTTGAAACTCAGCTGGTTCTTGATGGCAGTGGAGAAGTCGTCCATCTTGACATGGATGGTCTCCAAGGATTTGTCATTAGCATCCAACTTCTTCTAAAAGGGACTCGTTGATCTTCGCTTGGTCGTAGACAAGATCCCTCAATGTAAGTTGGTTAGAATTGAAATAATTTTTGAATTTCTGTTACCTCCTTGGTAGACTACGAATCCGGGACTAAAGACCTAGATTATAACTTCAAATCTGAGACCTCTTACCTCGTGCATAGCTTCTTTACCACCCCACCTACATAGCACATGTGACTTTAAATATGATAACTTCCTTTTAAACTAATTCGTGAAGGACTCTTTAGTCACGGTTAGAACCACCAATCGGGACTAAAGGCTCTTTCACCAACCGGGACTAAAGTATCATTATTTAGTCCCGGTTGGTGTTACTACCCGGGACTAAATATTCAGAACTATTAGTCTCGGTTAGAGCCACCTATCTGGACTAAAGGACTTTAGTCCTAGTTGTAGCTTCAACCGAGACTAAAGCTCCCCACCGCCCCATAAACCGTTGGACTCAGGACTAAAGTCTTTATTAGTCTCAGACCCAACACTAGCCGGGACTAATTCAAAAATCAAAGACCATTTCTGTAATAGTGACAGTGACAGTGACAGTGGCAAAGACACCACCTTGCTAGCACAAGCACAAGCCATCCGGCTGTTGCTCCAACCACCAGCACCAGGGCAGCCCTTCCGCCGTGGCTTTTGAGGAATGTGGAGTACTCACTCCTGGTTGTGATGAGTGAATTGTCAATCGTGCGGTGTGATCATGTGCTTGGTCTTTGGTTGCAGGTACACGAGCGTCGAGTGTCGACGGAGAGCTGCCGTGGAGGTGTTGTGACCGATGGACCGTGCGATGGACGGCGGTGAAGGGCAGCCGGGACCGGAGCTCGGGCCGGGCGGCAGCTGTGGCATCCACTCCTAGATCGAGGGCGCAAGCACCGGTGGATGGCGGGTTTCTTGGTTTGTGCCAAAAAACCAAGCTGGCGGACGGCGGTTGAAGACGCCAAGTCGTGGAGGCACGGGCGTCGGTCTTGGGACTGGCGGAGAAACGGGCGTCGACGGCATCTAGGGCCTCGCTGCGGGCGAGGAGATGACGGGCGTCGGGCGGCGTCTTGGGCCGTCAGAAGGCCGAGGCGGGAACAGCGTCCAGGGCCACGGCGTGGAGGCGGGAATCTCCCCGCGCGTGGAGTTTTGGCGGTTTTCTCAAAACCGGCTACCTACCCAGGTTTCGCGGACCCTCCAAAACCGCGGACCGGATCTTCATCTACGTGGCGGCATCACGGAGAAGACTTCGATTCGAAGAAAGAACCTCGGCCGTCGGATGAGATCGTGTAGATTTTTCCTGTTTTGCCCCTACGGCCTTCTAGTTTAATTTCAGCTCTTAGGGGTATTTTAGTCTTTAGAGGGAGGTTAGGAGGATAAGAGAGGAGGGGAGGCCAGCAGAGAAAAGGGGGCTTTTCCCAGGAGCCAGAACGAACGCCCCCTCCCCTGCTCTCCCGTGCTCTCTCTCTCTCTCTCTCTCTCTCTCTCTCTCTCTCTCGTTCTCCTTCTCGGTTCTTCCTTCCTCTCCTCTCTAGGGTGAGTAATGGATTTTTGAGAACTTGTACTAAGATTGAATGGGAAAGGAGGTCTTTCCCTCCTTGTGCCCTCGGGGTGTTTGATTTCATCTCGTTTTCATACGTCTTGTGCTTTGTTTGTGACGATTTTTTGTTTTCGTTTGTATAATCATGAAGCACGAGATCGTAGTTCTTCTCTAAGCTCTTTGTGGTGAATCCATCGCTCTATACTTAGTACACAACGCCTAGGATTCACGAGCTCCTTCGAAACGAAGTTTTTGCGTTCTTGAGAAAACCCCGTTCTTGCTCGGGAATTCCTCGATTCCTCTCAAATCATGGAGTAATTCGTCGATTCCTTTCGTGGATATGTTCACAAAGTCTTTGTGATCGTGCCTACAAAATTTGAGCCCTCTAGACTTCATTTGATCCTCCAATCATCGAGTTTTCCAAAGGACGCGGGCTGGAAAAATGTTTCTGGACTCGAACAGAATTCTCCCTATCACCGGATGAACCAACGTATTTAAACATATACTCGTCGGATCAACCGGTGAGTAGGTGTTTCGGCTGTTAGGGTTTTTGACGAATTGAACCGATGCTTCTCTGTTGCGCCGCTACAACAACGCCAGATCATCCGGTGTATTTGTTTTCGTGACAGCATCTCTGGGTGTTGAACCGTTGCACCGACGAGTTCATTTTGTCCCTCATCGGTTTAACCGGTGAGTGGTTCTGGGTTTTGTCCTATTCTGGGCATCGGTTTAACCGACGAGGTGCTCCCTGTGCACGTCGGTTTAACCGGTGTTCACTATGGTGTTTTGCTGCCTCTCTGGACAACTGCACCGGCGTTAATTGCTGATTTTATCGGTTTAACCGGTGCATTGTTTTATCGTGCTGCAGGCTCTGTATCATCGGTTAAACCGGCGTACTCAAGTCTTTGTACGTCGGATCAACCGGTGATATATACCGTGCTGAATCTTGTGCTATTCTTCGTGTTTGCTTCCGTGTTTATTCTCGTTTGTTCATATGGTTGTTTTGTGTTGGTGTAGCTCCTCTATAACTATTCCACACTTCACCTAGGAATCCAGGGTTGAGTGCGCACTTGAGATCATAGGCCGAACTTCTGCTTGCGAGAATTTTTAATCGGCTCCCATTCACCTCCCATCTTGTCGCCTTTTCGGTCCCTCAGCCGCTGGAGGGTTGTACACGTACTGAGTAATGGTACAGGGCAGTCTTGGCATCCTTAATAGATGGAAGCCACCAATAAATCATTGTTCCTATGAGTTGAATCCTCATGATGAGCCACGTCGCTATAATTAGCTCACCGTTCAATTTTTGTATTACACGTCATCCAATCACTCACATTGTTACAACCAACGAACAAGGGAAGGTGAGCTGACAGGCGACGTTGTTCAATACCGGCCTGAAACAAGCATGAGCAGTTTAGGAAGATAAATTTATGTTCTGCACGTCCCGTAAACACGAGATGTCATGGCTTCTTGTTTTCGAGTTCTTGTTTTTTACCAACATGGCGATCTTGTTACTTTTATGAAATCATGAAAGCACGCACAAGGGGCACGACAAGGCACTTGTTCATGACTAAAATCGCGAGTCGCCAATCTGTTAAGAATCCCAATGCCAGCATGGTTGTTGCCGGGTGCAGACAAACGTGGCACTCTGGTCCACGAAGAGAATCTGAAAAAGGCACCGATGCCACGTCCGGGCTCCAGTTGACGTCTAGATGACGACGACGACACCAATGCAACCAACCAACACCAGAACACTTGTAATTTTTTGTCAGCGCTACAACGTACTTGGCGACGTCGTCAAGACAGAGGGCACTGTAAATCCATACAAGGTGCAGGTCTCGTTTGGTGAAGCCTCTGCACGGCTCTGTCCGTTCTGCCGGCGCCTTCCTCAACTGGCAACAACCAGCAAGAACCGATGACTGGAGTATTGGATTCGCAACCAAACAGAATGCCCGGGAGAACCAGAAAATTTCCGATAACAATGCGAGAAATGAGAGTAGCGACGAAAGTCTAGGCGTGGCATCCTCTTCATTTCCTTTTCCCCAAAATGGAAGGCTTATTCCTATTAATAATAGGGTTTCACACACTTTCACAAGGCCGGCAGATGTCGCATCGACGAAACCTACAAGGAAACGCATTTTAGAGTTGAGTGCATGCTGTTGTCGTGGAGATAAAACGCCGTAGAGTTCCAGGTTCCAGCCCCAAATTAAATCCTCTTTTCAGCAGCATGAGACCTTGATCGTTGATCTCGAAACAAACGGTCAGGATGCATCGCTGATTTTGGAGGCTGCATCGGATCCGCATCCACTTTCTTTATAATCTTTCAGTTTCAGGGTACCCAACACACTGCCACACTGGTATTGTTAATTGTTATCATCGCCACCTACGCAACTGCAGGGCTGTTGCCAGTACGTCCAAACAGCTCAAAAGACACGTCAGTGTGAACTGGAGTGAGGGATATACCAGCAGGACGTGGATCCCGTGCCTCAATTGGCCCTTTTATTCTGACGTGTACAAATGTTCACTATAAATCGAGGTCCATTTGTACCGGATCCTGCGAGCTCGCGCCATGATGGTGAAGGTGTCAGCTTCGTTTCGTCCGTGTCTCTTTCTGTCCTGTCGCGCCCATGGCGGTCGGTCATCCATGTCTGCCGGCGCAAGAGCGTCACCTGCAACATCTATAAGCTCCAGTTCAAAGGTCTCTCTCTCTCTCTCTCTCTCTCTCTCTCTCTCTCTCTCTCTCTCTCTCTCTCTCTCTCCATGTTACGGTTCTTTGCTGTAGCGCCAAGCCCTCATCACGTTCCTCTTGTTCCTTCAGAAGAAGCCTTTGATCGGAGACCTCCTGGGGAAAAATCTTTCGTCGAGGATCGATGAAGCCTCAAAGGTCCTAAAGGATGTGCCTCAGCGATTTCTGGATGCGCTGGTTGACTCAACCTTCAAATTTACTGATCAACCTCTGGATCCTTCTGAGGTACTGTACTTCATTCAACAGGCCTCCTTGCACCATTCTTATTACTACTGAAAAAAAAAGAAGAACAATGGAATCCTTATGCTTCTTTTGCAGAGCAATTTTGCACCAGTTGATGAAATCGGTGAAGCCATAGAGATACACCAGATCGAAGGAGCGATACCAGAAGATTTCCCTGAGGGGGTGTACATCAGAAACGGTGACAGATTCTGTCTTTACTTGTTACTCTATCAGTCCACAAGCTGGGGAGTTGATGATTGCAAACCATGCATGTCCTGAATGGTGAACAACTCTAACTAACATAGGTTCCAATCCACTCTTTGGTGCTCTGCATTCCACGGCCTCAATCTTCGGGCAATCCAGAGAGACATGGGTTGAGGGTGAGGGCATGCTCCATGCCCTCTACTTCACCAAAAACAGTTCAGGCCCTTGGTCGGTCTCCTATGTCAATCGCTATGTGCAATCCGAGACCCTCAGGCTGGAAAGAGCCCGGCAGAAACCATGCTTCCTCCCAGCAATTGAGGGTGACTCTGCAGCCATCATCGCCGCCTACATTTTCAATTTTGTAAGCAAACACTTTGCTACCTTGAATTACACGCGCAGCAAAGTATATATTACTATGTATCTGACATTCTGAGATGAGTGAGCATGAACAACAGCTGAGGTTTGGCAAGGTGAACAAGGACATCAGCAACACCAACGTGTTTGAGCATGCCGGCAGGGTGTTTGCTGTTGCGGAGAACCATCTACCCCAGGAGATCTGCATACAAAACCTCGACACTGGCGATACCTGGGACTTAGGCGGCGAATGGGATCGGGCCTTCACAGCTCATCCAAAGGTATGGAAAACTGTTTATCTGTAGCCTGCACAAGATAGATCAGCTGACTAGTATCAGTGATTGAAGAAGACATAGGGCAACAGTAAATAACTATCACTATTCACCTGAAGTAATTGTACTGCTGTCTCTAGCAAGTGTAACGCACATTATCTTCAAAGAAAGAAAAACAAGATAGCGACTCATCTTCCATACAGAAACAATATTCGACAGTTACATGTTACGCAAAGTCATATGCACTTGTCATCCTCTGCGAATCCTGTTAATTATGTATCTTATACATCTATAAACAAAGAATAAGACAATGGATTATCATTCATGTCAAGCAAAGTCATGTGCCTATCATACTTTTTGAGAAGAAGAATCATGTGCATGTGCACTCTAAAAAGAATCATTAGATGTTGCAATGCCAATCCTGGGTTTCCCCAATTTAATTATTTTTTGGAATCCATTATTCAATATAACGCAGCAGAAAAAGAAGTATTTTTAAACGAGGTTAGATGTAACAGCTTATGATGAATAACTGCAAACCAGAACATCTAATTCATTCATATTCACATGACCTTAGGTAGCTCCTGGATCAGGGGAGCTTGTTATCTTTGGAACAGCGGCAAAGAGGCCATTCCTAGTAATTGGAGTTGTCTCAGGTATTTCATTGTACTAGTTTGCAATTTTATACCTTCTCTGTGCCAAGGTTGGTATCAAAATAAGGACCCAATTCAAGTTCTACTTGACTGCAGCTGATGGGACCAAATTAAAGCATAGGGTGGACCTCAAGCTGGACAGATGTACACTTTGTCATGATATAGGAGTTACTCTAAAGTACGTTCATCCAAACTTCATTTTTCTCCCAATAAATTTTTACTTATGAAAATGTGGAGTGAACTGCACTTCGAAAATATCCCCTTGTTGCTGATCATGCTAAAATAGACTAGTAGAACTCCAGTAACAATTATGAATTTTGGTCTCCTGATGTAGGTACAACATAATAATGGATATACCACTTACCATCAACATCGGTAGACTCATTAAAGGCGGTCAGTAAGTAATCGTCACAAACTTTCTTGTTAAAAGATATATTTGGATGAAATTGCAAACCATAATACTCAAAATCTTGGCACAGGTTGATTAAGTTTGAGAAGGAAAGCTATGCAAGAATAGGAGTTATGCCCCGTTATGGTGATGCAGATTCAGTTATCTGGTTCAACGTCGAACCATTCTGTATGTTCCATCTTATCAACTGCTTTGAAGAGGGTGATGAGGTATAACAATGCTTAGAGTGGTTATCCTGGCCCCCATAGCAGTAATTGTATTGATCAAACATTTGTTTATTCTGCGAATCACCTGCATTACAGCTCATATCTTTTTGCTACTAGGTTGTGGTACAGGGTCTTCGTTCACCAGACTCCTTAATACCAGGCCCAAGACAGGCATTGAACAAGCATGACTCTAAAATATCTGAGCCTGTAGAAGATGACGAGTCAATGAAACAAGGAACTAGCAATGAATTTTTCTTTAGGTTATATCAATGGAGATTAAACTTGCGAACAAAGACTGTCTCAGGGGAATATTTAACTGGAACAGAGGATTCCTTGGAGTTCCCAATGATCAATAACCTGTACACAGGCTTACAACATAGTTATGCCTATGCACAAGTAGTGGATTCTTTAAGTCCTTATGGAAACAGTGAGAAAGGTATTGCTGGAAAAACAGAATTTAAGTTCTTATAGAATCTAGGTAGGAATGGAAATAAGTGACATCTCAAGGTTGTCTTAAGTCAACCATTCTACCAGTCAAAAAAAAGTCAACCATTCTAGACTTTGGTTGAGAAATACATTTTATGTGTTAGATTTGGATGTTTCAAAAAGGCATATGTAGATTTGTCTCGTAATTTAGTTCCATAAAAAGTGACAGCTTGACTGATTACATTCTAATTTTGCAGTTAACCCAAAGTATGGAGGTTTTGCAAAATTAGTCCTTGATAAGAGAAAGAATACGGAGGTAAGAACAAATATGTTTGCTGGATTAATCCAAGTACTCGTTCTTCAGTATTCTTAAACTTAAGTATGACAAAACAACAGATATCTGGGTCGAGTTTCATAAGAATGCAGTATCATTGGCTTGGTAAAGATCAATTCTGCTCTGGAGCAGCTTTTGTACCGAGAGTTGGTGGGTCACATGAAGATGATGGGTGGATAATTTCATTCGTACACAATGAAAACAATAATACATCACAGGCAAGTTTTAATTGTCCTATACACCTCAACCTTCCCGTCATAAAGTGACGCAGGAAATCAGCATTGGAATCTTTATGTTTTTACGTTGCAGGTGCATATTATTGATGCTCAACGATTTGAAGATGCTCCTGTTGCAAAAATAACAATGCCACGAAGAGTACCTTATGGATTTCATGGAAATTTCATCTATAGATAATCAATCATGTGATGGAACTCTATGGATACTAAAGAAAAACAAACTGTGCAGCTTAGAATTTAGCCCCTGAATCAAGCATAAATTTGTGTGTGTCATATTTTCTGCACTTGAGATGTTAGTGCATGGTCTCATGGTCCCTGTAGTTCAACAGTTGTACATTTTTACCATGTGAATATTGCGTGTGAGATATGACCTGCAACAATGTGTACCTACATTGGACACTTGTTGCACATGTAAAACAAACCGAATTCAGCTAACATGAGCATTTGTTTTGCAGTTATAGTGGTTTAATATAACCGATTTCCCTTGAGAATTAGCATGATTATTCTGTCGGTAGCTCAAAGATTAAATAAGTAACTAATTGAAGGATCGAAACGGACGACCAGAGAGGGGAGGAGTGAATGGGAGCCTTTAAAAATTCTCTCCGATCCAAGAACAAAGGCATATGTCCCGATTGCCACTCCACAGCACACTGTCATGATAACACAAGTCAACTGGTGACAAGCTCACCCTTAGAATGGTTCGCAAAGCTCGACGCAAAGCTGAAGCAAGCGAAAAGCAATCTACTCGAGCAAGCAACACAGAGCGGAAACAACGATTTACCAAAGTGCCAAAAAAGCTTTTCCAAAAGGACTAGAACCAATCACCACACAAAAGATAACTAAGCATGCAAAGATGTAAAAGAGATTAGCAAGAAAAAGATTTAGTCTTAACTAAGCATGCAAATTATCACAAGGCATTAGTGCAAGCAAGTACTAAATAAAGGGTTAATTGGATTCATGCTATTATAATTGTCCAACTTCACTGATCTACCATTACTATTCGTCATATTAGAACCGTGTCATTATAATTTTACAACTCTTTAAAACGCATCATTACATACCCCTTGAACTTGTTTCTAAAAAATTTTAGACCTAAATGCCCTCAGCCTTCTTCCTCCTCTCTTTCCCTCTCTCTCCTTCCTCTATCTCCATGGGCAGCCTCATGTCCGGAGCTTCGGCTCGGCCCCACACGTCCACCGTCGCCGCGTATCAGCTCGACCATCTAGCCTGCCGCGCGTGCGGCACTCCGGCCCACGTATCCGGCGCCGCCAAAGCCCGGCTCGGCCGCGCGCGTCCACGGGATTGAAGGGTGCAGTGCCGTGAGCTGATTTACCGTGGAAGAGGAAGACGAGCGCCTTGGGCCGTTGAGCGCCACCGCGGCGGGCGGCCAGCCGCAAGTGAAGAGCTTCACGCCCCTCGTTTCGCACACACTCGTGCTGGGCAGACCAGCTGCGAGCGCGTTCAGCGCCGCCGCCTGCCCGCATGCGCCACCGCGCCCTGCGCCCCTCCACGCGCCGCCGTCGGTGCTGGGCAAGGCCGCGTGTGGCCTGCTCCGCCTGCCCAGCCGGCCTCCGGCTGCGAGCGCACAGCTCCTCGTGTGCGCACAGCTCGCACCTGCTCCTCCTCCTGGATGCTCACGAACAGACAGGAACAAGAGCGGAGGAAACAGAAAAAAAGCCGGAGCTTCGAAAGCAAATTAACCTCTCAAAGTTTCATGGATACAAAAGAAACTTGAGACACAGATGCGCACAGACAAATCCCAACAGATCCAAGAACAATTTCGTGAAACGGTGGAGTATAGCTCGCGAATCGAAAATCACAAAAAAATACCCTCGAAAATTAAAAAAGAAAGAAAAACGCGAAACAAGAGAATGAACTCAAAAATTACTTTTATTTTGACGCCCGGAGGGCCTTTCCCAATAAAATCTTAGCACAAACTTTAATTCAAAAATCATAAAAATTAGAGGAGCAAATGAATAGGTTTTAAAAGCTAACTCATCCCCTAACCATGCCTATTTATATAAGGTTCTCGGTGAATGACTAAAATACTTCTACGCTAATAACTACGATACACAGCCACGCAAGGACAAAATGGTCCAGGTTTTTATAGAAACATCGAACAGACACGTTGCCTTCACAATTTTGCTTCGCCTCGACTCAAACTTCGTGATAGTGCCACATGCCCTCCACCTCGGCCATCCGGCTGCGCCTCCGGTTTTGAGGCTAAACCGGTCAAGCCCTCTCACACGCCGCCGCACGACATGACGGACTCTCCAGTTTTGAGGCCAAACCGGTCAAACCGCTGATGTCGACGCATGTCCGATCTCTCGCCGAGCCTTGATGCCTTCGAGTCATTCGCGCGCACCCACCGCACGGGTCGCCTACTTGACTCGCCATCGTTCTCGCCGACTTGACTGACGCCGTCTTCATCACCATATACTCTTACTCTTTCATGCACCATGTGGACCAGCCATGACTCCGCCCGGCCTCTTTGGGTCCCTCGGTCCAAGCCTACTCGCATTCACCCTTCACCGTCTTGGTCCCTCGACATGAATCTTTCGCTTCACCAAGCCTACTCGCGTTCATCCTTCACCACGGTTCTTCAGCATGAATCTTTCGCCTGATCTTCACCTCGCGCCGTCTACCGCCATGCCGCATCGTACACCTGCATATCATGAGCTAAGAGATATATCAAATTCATATGAAGTGGGTCCTCACTAATTTAATGCAACTGAACACTTGCTCGTGTATCCTGACCTGTGGGATCTCCTCAGTGTTGTGTTGGAGACAGAAGTAGAAGATTCACACGCAGTTCTCTGAAAGGACACTGTAAAAAAAATTAATTAATTAATTAATTAGTGGATAAACCAGCTGCGTGGTGGCTAGCACTCAACTTTGTTTAGTAAATAAACCAAAACAAACCAAATTAGTATAGATGATGATCACTAAAACACATGTCAGGGTTGGTTTAGTAGTCATGCTCCCAACACCCGTAGATGCAAGTCGTCAAGATGGAAATGCCGCCAATTCAAGTACAATCTAGAGGGAGCTATGTTATACGTGTGTGTTTGCGGTAGGGCTGCGACCTCACTTATTATATAGGCGCAGGGGATAGAGAATGTGTCAATAGTATAAAAGGCAACTAACCATAGAAAGAAAGTAATCCGGGCAGATATCAATCTCTTTATCTCTTTACTGTAGAAATCACTAATACAATCCTTGATTTTAGCCCACTGATTTTAGAAACCTTTGGTGCATATATACGGCATACATTTATAAAATAAGAAAAGTAATCTGAGCAGATATCAATCCTTGATTATTGCACAAATCACTAACCTAATCTATGATTTCAGCCCACTGATTTTAGAAATCTTTGGTGCATATGGCATACATCTACAAACCAAAGTAAATAATTCATGCAGGTATCAATCACTAATTGCATAAATCACTAATCCAACCCTTGATTTCAGCCCACTGATTCTGAATATCTTTGATGCGTATGGTATACATCTATAAAACATGGAGAGTAATCCAGAAAGGTATCAATCATTTATGATTGGCAAAATGTGATTGATAATGGATAATAGAAAATATAACATTGTAAATGGGTGCATCATGATTGATAAAGAATAAAATAAATGGAAAGTAGAAGTATTACGCGCAGTTAGAGCCACCAAAGGGGGAAAAAGTAGAAGGATTGTTCAAGATGATTACTAGTTGTCATTGTTTATATCAGCACATGATTGATATATTTTTAGAAAATAAAATCGATGATTGATTAACGTTCGAAAAAAATAAAGGAAAATTAATTGGCAACCGAGGATGCTTAATTGACGTCAACACAAGGAAGTGGAAGCTTGATTGGCGAGTGGTTAAGGAAAGGATAGGTTGAGCTGAGCAAAAATAAAAGTTTTGGGTGGAAATATTTTCCTTCATCCAATAACATGGGTCTACATCCATTTCATCAAATCTGAGGACTAGCAAGCAGGTTCTTTCTGAGGGGTATGATGAGTCTATTCTTTGTGGCAAGTGACTCCTTTCTGAAGGGTACGGTGAGTTTAATCTCGGTAGGAATTGTTTTCAATTATTTCAATATTTATGATTTATGATAGGGTAGATATAAACACGGTGATCCTTACTGTTTGATTTGTTTCATGTTTCATGGTCCAGAAAATTGCTTGCCAGGTTTAGCCCCCTCACAAAATTGCCTGCCAGGTTGGTTGTCAGACGACCATTGAAATATTGTACATTACATTTGTTTACTGTGAAATGTAACTCCGTATAGGAACGTTGTAAGGGACCTCGCAAGGTACCTTCCTTAGTCGATCGAGTTCGAAAAGTTTCTTTGCAAAACAGAGGAATAAAGTAGCAGCACTTCACCAAAGGAAAAAGGAACAAAGTAGCAGCACTCCCAGTGCTGCACTGAGCTTTCTTAATCTGTGTAGGCAGCTTGTCTGCGACAAGTGACAAACTGTTGACACCAGAATTTTGTAAGAAAATTTCCATATATGGATTACTAATGAACGCCTGCCGTTTTCCTCTCTGCAGCCAAAAAAAAAAAGCACCGCCATAGACAGTACATCTGTAGCATAGAACATATACTTCCTTTGTAATTCTAACAAGGGACGACAGTACACATGTCTAAAATCACACTATATCAAATATTCGACATTCTTGTTCCTTGATCATTGATCGGTACTAGAAACGAAACCATTTATGTACAATCGACGTCGAGCGGGGAGTTAATTCTGCTTTTGTCCAACTTTCTCTTTTTTGGCAAAAAACTTTCTCTTGCAGTTGTTGTTATACTCTATGGGAAGCACATCTGACTGCTAGGCGCTTGTTGAGAATTTGGCTTGCAGCATCTTTTGACTTCAGTGGTTTGCCTTTGCCTCATGATGGGGGGAAGAATCTGTTGAGGTTGAACGGCAGGGTATAGAACTCTTCGTTCCTACTGTCGCCTCTGAACGTCCTGAAGCGTGCCCACCATGGCATTCCTCGGTCCCTTGCTGCATCTCGGACGTCGAGTGTGTTGTCAAGGAGTACTGACACGAAGAGGGCCACAGTTGGCGGGGATGAGAAGACGGTGTTAATGTAGTCATTGAACTGCAACAAAAAAGTACATGTTAAGACAATTTCGCCTCTTTTTTTGCATTGTACAATACAAGATCAGATATAATTCGTTAGGGGAGCTCATTTTAAGTTGGAAACTTTAATTCTATGATAAGAAATGTACGAACCCATCCAGCCTTCGTGTGCGCTGGGCCTTGTCGAGAACTCGTGGAATACCGAGAAAAGTACTCTGGTATAGATAAACCAAGGAATAGTGAAACACCAATAATGAATAGGTTGCGCATTGAGTTCATGTTGGTGAACTGCATAAAGGAGAGCCCCACAGCAGCTGATGACAAAACAAATGAGAAACTTGGTTATACTGTTCGAAGTAGAAAGTTAAAACAGGGCATTTCACTTTGTTTGATATGATGCTTACCGACAATTCCAAACATAACACAGTAAATGGCGGCAAATATTGTGAAGGGAATGGAGGCGAAAAGTGCTCCAAATTTACCTGCACTCAAGATATGTTCAGAATCATAAAAAGAACTAAGTAATGCATCTTAATGTCATTTTCGAGGGACAAATGTTACCTAGCATGGAGAAGAAGATCATGAAACCAGCAGAAATTTGAATCACTCTTCTGCTACCAACCCTTGTTGATCCAAGGAGACCAACATTCTCACTGTGTTGCCGGCAGACATCCAGAGTATGGCGTTAGGCATGGAGTTAAAGAACAATCACAGAATGAAGAATTATGTATCAGTAAAGTGATGCACATACACAGAAACAGTAGAACCAGTCCCAGTGCCAAATAGGCCATCTAATAGGGTGCCAATGCCCTGGATGTATCAGCATAGGAAAACATTAGTTATTCAACAATTTTACCACTGCAGTTAAATGCCAGACATTTTTCTTGTCTGGGAAGATTACAGCAATCCATGAAATATAGTAGTAGATTATTTGGACTAAAGTTTTTCCTTCAACAAATAAAAGGAGGATTATATTATTTCCCATTTCATAGACATAGATCGAGTTCTATTGACGCCAGGATAATATCACTAACCTGCCACCCAATGCCTCTGCTCAGGACATATGCTGGTGGGGGTGTTGCACTAGCCAACCGGGCAGCAGCTTTGAATGCTCCTGTTGTCTGCAACCCTCAAATATTGTCGACCAAGTCAGATAGATACACAAATAAGCCTAATATTGACATCATGGCAAATTACTATAAGGCATGATAGAGAAAACACTTTTAAAAAAATTGCTACGTGTGGTTTTAGTGTGTCATACCTCGATTAAAGAGACTAGCACCGCAGCCATCATACCGAAAGCATAGTCTGCACTGAATGTTGGTGCGCCCCATTGTAATGGATATGGAATGCTTATCCTAACGAAAGTGCAGGGGAAAGTCACAAGAGGAATGTAAAATATGAATGTACACAAAAGAAATCTACAAACCATTGTGATGAAGAGATGAGGTTGGCAAGGTCTGTTCGGCAGTTGATCTGGGTGACAAGTGCCGTGTGCTTGTATGCACCACTTGCTGTGAGGATGTGTGCATATACCCAGACAAGAGCGATGCATATTAACATTGAGAACCTCTCCAAAACAGGAACATGCACGTGCTTTAGATACTGGGAAAGCGCAACAAATAGGATAAGCATTGGAAGACCTATCTCCACGCATTTCCCAACCTGCAAATATTTTTTCTTGAATTAGCTTACTCGGATTTTGTAAACCATAGCGGTAGAATGCCAGCTCGTGGCTAATAGTCGAATCCCGCCTATTATAGATGGATAATTGATTTATTATTTCCAATTGCCAAATGAAGCATTTTAAGTGTACTGACAAAACTGATTATAAAAAGATTTCTCAACGGCACTAAATACTACTCTAAAAATGACTAGATCTAACATATACTGAGATTACATATTTGGTAGCACCGTAGCAGATAATGTAAAATGGGTAACAATGTAAGCTCAGATCTACTCATACTTCAATTATAGTAAAGCACTAATATCATATCACTTAAGCAGCAAGGTAGGACAAATATAATAGTGCAGTAATAATGTTTAACAATGGAAAGAAAAGAAATAATAAGATTGTTGAGGAGAATATTTTTCAGTATGACGAGGAATCAAAGTGGCTGGCATTATTGTATTTGCATGCATAACAAAAGTAAGACTGCTAGAGCTTTTACCACTGGGAATCCTCTCTCGAAAAGGCCAAGCCCCACCAATGCAATGACGGGAACCATCCCAAGTGGGCTAAAGAATCTGCAACATGCACATCAAAGTGTTACATTCTTATTCCTGCCGTCGATCCGAAGGTAGCAGCCATTCCCATCACTTTCCGTATTTTCCATTCTCCCATTGAATATCTTATTAGCATATTGTACTTTTTCCTAAAGTGATGCGCGCAATTCAAACAGACAGATGCATAAAGTGGATGGATAGCCAAAGGACCCAGACTAGATTGTAAAGAATCAACAGATAATGATCCACGTATTGACTACATGGCCCACTATACCAAGACATGTCAACATGTCATGCTAAAGTTGAAATATTTATACCAAAGGGCCCCTCAGCTTCATCATATGAATCTTAACAAATTATTCTTCAGACATTCGGATATCTCAAGGAAATAACTTGTGTACTGGATATGGAAATTGATAGAAAATTATATCATGCATAAACTGAGGCAAAAGGGAGAGTTCCATGTACCTAGAACATATTGCCCACAACTGGCTATATCCAAGAATTATCTGAATGCTTGAGGATACAATCAGTGAACCTTGTATGGCCCTCATTGTCTGCAGAAATCTCTGCAAACAAGACAGAAGGAATACCATTGGGTACACAAAAACATGAAATTTTCAGCAGTGCAGTGGCCTAAAGATATCAACCTTTTTTCCATTTCAACATGGACTTCTGTTTTTGAAATACATAAAAAACGTAGGAAGATAATGGTATACTTACAGTATGGCCGTCAGCTATTTGCGCGAGCGAGGGGTCGCGGATTATGGAGAGGATTGGAACCACATATGCATATGAACCTCCCATGATTGTAGGAAGGCGAGTGCCAAATAGCGTCTGGAGCAGCGTCTTGATTCCAGTCACAAACAGCAGAGTTTGTACCACCTTGGCCTTATCATGCTTTGAGAAGGAAAAACGAAACAAACATTTCTATAGTCACAATGGATCCTTCCGTGGAAGTAAGAATGGTATGACTTGGCACTAACAATTCCGCATCTTTCAGTAATCTGTTTAAGTTCTAAATTTAGTTACCACTAAGAAAATAATTCTGAAACTTGAGTTACTGCCAACGTATACACTGAATATCACTGCGACAAAGAAAAACATTCAAGGACCGAAGTCTCACATCATTACCACCCATGAGCTGAACCAGCATTGTGGGGATCATGACAGCAGTGCCCAGGGACAGTATGTAGTGCTGGAACCCCAAAGCAATCCCTTCTCCTGCAACCCCCACAACACATTCAGAACTAGCAATATCTACACATTCAGAAACAGAACAGCAACATGATCCATACCCCAGGAAGGATTGGAGTCGATGCAGTACTCGAACCCCTGGAGCTGGTCCATGGGCATATGATGGACCATGTCCTCCGGCTTCACCTCGGCCATCTCCTGATTTCTAACCGACTGGGCTCAAGAATTTGTCAGAGAAAGCAGCAGTTGGAACCTTTGTCAGCAGAAGTGATCAAGAAGCGGCCCCGAGCTCTCCTAGATCTGAACCTGAAGCACAAGCAATGATCTTGGTGATCAAATATGGACAAAGAAAAAGGATAATCAAAAGCAGAAGGCACCATCATACCTTGAGACCAATCTGGACAGAGCGAAGAGACCCCCCCTGAGAGCAGAATAGCTGCAGTAGACAAGCGCACTAAACCAAGAGGAACCACTGCAAGACCCGGAGCAATGTTAATGCCGTAGATAAACACCGATACCCAGCAACGATCCTCTCCGGGCTGGGGAGACAAATGTCAGCGGGTGTCAGCGGCGGTAGCGGGGGTGGTCAGAGCTCGGCGAGGACGGCGACGACGGAGCTGCGACTGCGACACAGTAAAGCACGTACGCAGGCGAACAAGCAAAGAGGGAGAAAGGAGGCACCGGTGAAGGAACTGGTGATGTCGATGCGGCCGCCGGGGATGGGGGAGGATGTGTCGAAGCAGCAAAGGCGAAAGGTGCCAAAGGGGAAAAGATGAAAAGAGGCAGAGGCGGCAGCGCCGTTGCAGCAGAGGCCATGAAAAGGCGCGCGTGTGAGTGCGAGAGGTCAGTGGGCGCGCAACCGCTGTTCCCCTGGCATCAGGCTCAGATGCTATGCCCCGCAGTGGCAGAGTCTCTCTCTCTCTCTCTCTCTCTCTCTCTCTCTCTCTCGATTAACGGTTTTCTATCTCTGGAGTAGGAGTAAGCAGGATTAAGGAATGTGCGACAGATGTGTGGTGGGATCTTTTTCTTGAAATAAAGACATGTGGGGTGATGCCGATCCCGTTTGCTCTTCATGCGTTGAGATTGGAGCTGCAGAGATGTGGGGCGAACGAGGGTGCTGGCGATGGAATTGGGCCGTTGGAATTTGTTTCTTTGTGGAGAGAAAAGAGGGCAGAAGGATCAGAGTAAGGCCGTGTTTAGTTCGTGAGGGCTTTAAAAATTCTGAGTCGGAATCTTTCCAATTTGAAGTAGTAAATGAAGTATATTTATAAATTTTTTTGCATGGATGGGTTGTAAATCACAAGACGAATCTAATGATGCTAATTAATTCATGATTAATCAATAATTAGCGGTCGGTTACTGTAGCATCACTGTTGCAAATCATAGATTAAGTAGGCTCATTAGATTCGTCTCGCGATTTACAACCCAACCATGTAAAAAATTTTATAAATAAACTTCATTTAGTACTTCAAATTAGTAAGATTCCTTTTCACTTTAATGCGTTTACGGAATGGAAACTAAACAGACAAATAAGATGATGTAAGCGGGTACGACCGTACAAGATAGCCGCATCTGTATTAATGGTTTATATATATATTGTAAATAAACATTGTGAGAGAATATGATGCATCAAGTATTAATGGTTTATATATTATAAAAGCAATATGGAAGCGGCTTGTATGAGTTGCTACGTTACGAGAAGAGAGACGCTGAACTATAGCTTCTAAGATTTATTGTTCCGCTAGTTTGTCAGCCACTCTCGGGCCGAATCAGCACCGACCACCAGCCAATCAGCATACTTTTCTCTCATAACAAATTAGCACCAGCCACCAACTATAACTAATCGTGTTTAAGGATGAGGTGGTCGGTGAGCCATGCATTAATGATGTAACCTATACTCATATCTACCTATTATACCAGTGGGTTGTTATAAGCAATTCAAGTAGCACTACTGCCGGCTAAATTATTAGTCTTACTCCAAAGGTCTATTTGAATGGGCTAAAGTTGAGAGCTAAACTTATCTAATAGCAATCATACTTCTGCTAAAGTTTTAACCTTGGCTAAAGTTTAGCCCACCTTACTAGCACTCCTGTTTGGATAGGCTAGTGCTAAAATTTAGCACTTTTAGACTAAAATTTAACACATGTAATATCTTAGAAATCTACTCCATCCATCTTGGACGTAAGGCATTGGAGGGTTTAAAATTTGTACCAAATGTAATGCATCTTAGGTTTTTTGAAAAAAAAATCATGCTAATCTTTTTGGTTTTGGTGCTAGTTTTGTAAAGAAATCAATTGCGGTAGGCTGGAGGAGTAAAAAAGGCACGCTAATTTCTTTAGTTTTGGTGCGGGCAGGATAAAAAGGCATATTAATAAGGGGTATATATGTTTTTTTATACCTCTATAATTTGTCAAAAAAATTCAGGATGTCCTATATTTCAGAACGAAGGGAATACAGGGACCTATTATATAATGATTACGATATTACATAGTTGTTGATAATATATTAACAGTAAGTAGCCACCAGCTGGTTTAGAACAGGAATTAATGAATGCTCCGAGAGTGCGTGTGGAGTAGGACCGTGTCTCCCAAAGAATCTTTGCTGAATGCCTGCAAGACGCTGCAGATATGACGGAGCGCCGGAGACCAGTCCTTTGGTTTTAGTTGGTTTTATTGTTTATCTTTTACTTTTTCTCCATAGGAACGGTGACGGGCATGTAACAAAGGAAAAGTGGAGGAATCTTGAAGAATTTGGAGTGACGGCGGTGTGGCTGGAGGCGTGGCGGCGGAGGAGATCGACGGCGGCGCGGCTGCGGGCACAGCCTCCTAAGGCACGTGCGGGTGCGGAAAAGAAGACGAGCGTGGCGGGGGCGTGCGTGTGCATTCGGGCTGGGGGCTCGGAGAGAGCGTGCCCGAGTCCCGATCAAACTGGAGCTCGGGGATAACATGCGGATCCTAGTGCGCTGGATTCGGCCCAACAGAAAGAAAGAAAGGACGAGAGAAGAGAGGAGCCGGGGGGGAGAGGCAGGCGCGGTAGGAGTGGCCGACGGTCCGGGAAGAGAAAAAAAACTAAAAAAAAAGAAAAGGATTTTATTTTACTAAAAAGGAAAAAGTGTATAAAATAGAATTTAACATGGAGAAATTTGAAAAAAAATATGAAAACACTGTAGAGCTCAAACACAACCAAACAAAAAAAATGCATCGCCATGAATGCAACAAAACCAGTTTGAGCTTAAGGTATGTTTTAAATATCCTAAAATTATTTCTCTTGAAGCCTATGATAGAATAAAGCTAAGCACTCTAAAGGTGAATTTTAGGGTGTTACAATTTAAGGTCATTTGACTGTTCTAATAACTTATATCAAATATTTATGTCTATAAATAATTTTAAATAAAAAAATTGTCAACTATAAAATTTTAGATCTCGTCGAGTTTTATAATTTTGATATAAAAGTTTATCTTCGTTCACCTTCATATGAAGAAGTTTTAATCTTTTTTGTATGAATGAGTATCGTTTTCAATTTAGAAAGGGGCGAAAGTTTTATCACCACCGGTTCGTACGAACTAGCAGTGATGGTTGTTTGAAATTTTACCGCCAGTTCGTATCCCAAACCGGCGGCGATACAAACTTTCACCTTTGGTTCAACAGACCACTACGGCTACTTACTCACTAACCAGTGGTGAAAGTCTATCACCGCCAATTTGAGTTCAACCGGTGGTCATGGGGTGTTGGGGTCACCATATTTATGTTGTCGTACATCAACCCACATCGTCTAAAGAAAATGCCAGGGGTTAATGCATAGTTTTCCTATGTAGACAGAGAGCATAATTTGCATTCTCTATATCTAGGATAGGGCCAAAACAGAGTACCGTACGTCCAGAAATATGAGATTTCATAGATAGAATGCAGCTATTTGCTTCATTTTTCCAAGCTAGAACTGATGACTATGGCGTGCCAGAGCTATACCGCGTCTTGAACTAAAGAAGCTTTCAGCAGCACTAGCACAAAGGACAGACACGGGAAGGAAGCCAGGTGCCAAGATTAATTACTATGAAGAATGGAGACAGTGCACTTAGGTAATGTGTAGTGTACTAGTGTATACAGCACAAAAGTAAAGAAGGGGAGCAAATGCCGGTTATAAATGGAGCCGTAAGGGTACAGAACACAGAAGTAATTAGGTGGACTATCTCAGTCAATTTATTTTCTAGTGATGCTTGTTGTCCAGAAGGTATATATTTATAGCAAATCTTGCTCAACTGGTCAAGCAAGTTGTTGATCCATGTCAAATTTGGTTAAAGTTAATCAAAGGTGACTAGATTGATCATCAACGAAGCATTGCTGCAACGGATGCTCAAAATTGTATTTTTTTTCAAGAAGATCACGGTACATTACCATACAATAACCAGCTGTGTGACATACATCCCAACTGTTGCAAAGAAGCTACTCTTTTCCTCTAACGAGTTTTCCTAGAAGAGAATGCAAAAGTCTCAGTTGGGAAAATGTTGAAGCGAGTCCACAATACTCTTTACTCCAATCAATACACTACTACACCCACCCCATCACCACTGGGTCCAAACCCCACTTCACTGCCAGTTAGTTTGAGGTGGCGTTAGATTAGAGTCAGCGGTAATGGGGTTCGCTGTTCACAAACCGACGGAGAAACTCGGTCATCAGCACCACCGGTTTGAGCCACGAACCGGCGGTGATGACTAGATTTCACGGTCCGTTTGAGCCACGAGCTGGGGTTGATAAACTTTTTTAAAAACTTCATAAAAAATTATAATGATGGGGAAAAAATTATATCCAAGCAATCACCGCATAATCAATCATCTCAACATCCAACGTCCATAAATTTTACATATGATGTGTGAAATGTGCATCATCAGCACCGGTTCTCCAACTGATACATCTAAAAAAATTAATTGCAAGCTCATGTCGAAAATTCATAACCTTTGTTGCTAATTTTTTTTTCAAAAATTCTCACCCCCTCCCCTCACTAGGCTGTCATGGATAGTGCTGAGTTCATGGCAACTCGGGGAGGGGGTCTGGTATATATAGGCGGAAGCACTAGTATTGAAACATGGCGCAACTCGATACTAATAAGTCACTCATTAGTATGTGGAGTTATTAGCATGACCCGGTACTAATGGTGCGGGCATTAGTACCGGATCATGCCACGATTCGGTACTAATGGTGGGCATTGGTACTGGACCATGCCACGACTCGGTACTAAAAGTCCCCTCTAGCCACCTGACTGTTGTAGCTGGTGCTGATGCTCGTTGGTACTTTTGGCCTGGACCGATGGCCCGTTTAGTAGTGAGATCTTGTTAAATACTACAGCTTTGATGCTGATCCTTTTTTTTCATTTAAAGTCGTTTGATTGGTCTAATAATTTATAATTTATATTTGATATTTGTGTATATAAATTATTTTAAATAAAAGGTTTTCAACTACTCCTCGAGTTCTGTAATTTTTTATATAAAGTTTATCTTTATACAATTTTGTTTGAAAAAGTTATGATTCTTTTATGCGAACCGATAGATTTTCGGTTTGAAAATAGATGGGGGGTTTACTGTTCACTTATCACCGCCGGCGTTGATGGTAATTTGAACTTTCACCGCCGTTGGTATCTCAAAGCGGCGGTGATACCGCCGGTTCCAATGGCTACTAGCCTACTACAGCCACCTGCTCCCAAACCGGTGGTGATGCAGTGTTGATAAAATATAGTGCTGCGTGGCAGCTTTGATGAAATCTTATAATGGTCATGACGAGATTTCAGTGTTTGCTTCCTCTTCTTCTAAGCTTGAATCGATGATTATAACTGGATGTCTTGAGCCGAAGAAGCTTATAGTGCTGTTGGAACTTAGAAAAGAGTACTTAACAAAAGATGGGAGACACTTAAACATATCAGGTGCAAACCAATCTCTTCGTGCAAACCATACAAACATCAATCTGAGCCATTGGATCAACATCCAAAGGGAGGGGCGCAGGAGGGTGGGAGGGGAGATTTGCAAAAGTGTGATTACCCAATTCAAGGGTGGGCAGTTAATTGTAAAATTACCCAATCCCATATGCTCTTTGGATGTTGATCCGGTGACCCGGATTGAAGTTTGCACGATTTGCACGGAGAGGTTTTGCATCTGATATATTCCCCACCTAAAATAAAATAGTATCTAAAACGATAGTGGAACGACACAGCAGAGTACTGTTGAACTGTCGAGTACAATATGTTGTTCTGTAACGAAAGTATGGACAAAGGATGATTTTTCGGATAAGGAAATGTAACTAAATATTAAATAAATATGGTATTTAAATTTCTGGGCTCAAGTAAACAAATTAAATAAATATTGGTCTGGATACCTAAAAGATTAGTTTTCAGGTCAGGACCCATGTGATGTACAAATTAAATCTCAAGCAGAGAGAGAGAGATTCCTTCCACTCTTCAGAGACATCCCTGTCGAGTTCAATTCATGAGCCAGTTCACCTAAAATCTTGAGGCCATTACTCAGTATGGCACATAGTTAAACAAGCATAACTTTTTTGCGTAATCTAGAAAGCATCATCCATCTAGACCATTGCTTTGGCCTTGCTTAAAAAGTTGTTTTCTTAGACAACACTCTCTGTGAAGATAAAGATAAGGAGATGAGATGTCACATGATCTTTACAGGCAAGCCATCAGTGGTGGCTACTCCGATCCACTTCTCCACTAATAAAATGCGATGAGATTCTTCGCCTGCTACACTAATAAAGTGTGTGTGCAAGCACAAAAGGAACATATCAAATCTGTCACTGCCCTGTTTCTTTCGGTCCTCTTCTAGAGCCGGAAGGGAGAAGGTCATCTTCCAGCGTTGCATCAAAATTCAACAACGCCCACTCGCCCTACTGTCCCTATTGTCCATCAACCGACCGGGCATCAGAGTACAAGATGGGGGTTCATGCATACTGGAGCTCGTGAGATGAGGTCTCAGGACCCTCCTCATCTGGCTCGTCCCCTTTTCCAAGAACCCGAGGTATCCCTTTGCATCGCCTCTGTTTCCTGGTTCCATCCAATCCAAAGTTTTATTCTTTCTGTCTACATGTTTCTCATGGCCCTCGGAGATCTACTTTTAGTTTTGTTGATTTTAGTCTTGACTTGTAAAGATGTCCTAATTCTGTAAATATCTTAATGTGAAGTAGTTTCTTTTCCTTTTAGGTGAATGCAGACTTTCTTTTCCTTCAAATCGCAGTTTTTCATTTTGGTTACTCTTCAAATCGATTGATGTATGCATGTGCCCATCTCTTGATTTTCTCTTTATCCTACTTGGCATGTCTTCATAATCAACTCATTTCTCATTGACACAGGCTCTAAAGGAAACCTCAGTCTTTCAACTTCTGTCGAAGTGAACTTGTATATATCTGAGGGTTGAAACTTCTTAGTTTAGTTCTAAGTTATTATAAATTCCTTCGACTACTATGGGCGGGATCCAGCAGCTTTATGAGGTCTGTAAAGGATCATTATCTGAAAAGGGACCTATATCTTCTGAAGCCATCGATAAAGTCCGTGTTGTATTAGGTAAGAACTACTACCTACCTTCTGGTATTGACATAATCTTCAGAAAATCAAAGCTGGAGGACACAATATCAATTAGAACGAAGCAAACATCTATGGGGTGAGAGTATAATTTGCACAAAGCGTGTTTCTGTCACTGACATTATGTATTGGTTGTTAAATTGAAGTACTGTGAAAAGTTTAAAAGACACAAGCATGACTCATGAAAAAATTAACAGGTCTGTTCTTATTGTTCACAACTTCCTGGCAGACAAGATCACACCTTGTGATGTTGGACTAGAGTGTGAAGCTCAAGCTGCACGTGTTTGGCGGAGTCCACAAACCCGGAGTAGGAAAAGAGTTTTTCCTTCCAGCCCTGCGATCAGATACCGCCACATTTATGAGTGCAAAAGCTTCTCAGTAAGCCATTAACAACTTCATATGCCATATATCTTTTTTCTGCATTGCATCATTCAAGTTTTCAGCAGTCCACTTTCACCCTTTGCCTAAAGGTTGTTGTCGTTCATGTTGAATGTACAGATTGGGATATTCTGCATACCAGCATCGTCCATCATTCCACTCCACAACCATCCTGGAATGACTGTACTTAGCAAAGTTTTATATGGCACAGTGCATGTCAAAGCATATGACTGGATTGATAACGCTGAACCTCTTAGCTTATTAAAAGGTAAGGTTTCCTTAATCATAAGTACTTATGATGAACTTCACTAACGAATTAAAATTACCTTTTTAGGTTGTTCAAAAATGTATAAAAATCAAACTTTTGATATAATACCCCAAACTTTTTTGGATGTTAGACGTGCCAATGCCCTCTGATATAACAGTATTTGAATATAGTATTGCCAAGTTAATGCCTTCAAGTTCATGGCTCTGACTGTCCTGTGCTTTCCATCAATTTTGATTGCATACTTTCTTTTGTAAATTGAAGTGAAACCTGCGAAGGTTGTAAGAGATGGTGAAATGTCGGCGCCTTGTGCGGCCATGGTTCTTCATCCAGAAGAAGAGGGGAACATACATGCTTTCAAAGCCATCACACCATGTGCTATCCTAGACATTTTAACACCTCCTTACTCTTCAGAAGGTGGGAGGCACTGCTCCTACTTCCGGAGCTGCCCAAAGTCAGACCCATCGGGTTAGTGTAACAATCTTTATGCATGAACATATATGTACAACACTTGCTCTACTGATTGTGATTTGAATTCAGGTTCTTACTCACCTTTTGGATTGCTATTGTTTCTCCAGGCGTTTTATTGAACCGTACAAAGGGATCTGAATTTGTTTGGCTTGAAGAATACCAGCCCCGTGACAGCTTTGTCATTAGAAGGGACCTGTACACAGGACCTGCTTTAAAGTTATGAGAAGATCATGCGCAGCATAATAATTGCTTTCTTTAGTTTCTTAAGTTATAAAGAAGTACATAGCCATGCAAATCATTCCATTTCCCCATTTGCTTTGCACTTTTATTTAGAGGCACGTAATTATTCCATTCGATTCGATCAGATTTATGTATTTTAAGGTAATTTTATTGTACATTTAATGTGTAACTCGCTAACAAAATATTTATATAATTATATAAAAGTGAAGGTATTTTTGAGCCTTCCTTTGGATACAGGCCTCCCTCTTGGAACTTAAGTTTGATTTCTCATTGTATTTCTTATCGAATTATTATTATTAGTCTATGTCATTTCATATTTCAAATTTTATATAGAACTTAATTGGTGGAACCATGATGAAATGTAAAGTTAGAGACGACATGACAAAGGCACAAGTACTTAATATGTTGACAAATGATTTAAGCATTTTAGTGATTTTGAATGAAAAAACTAAAAACTACAAAGTTGTAGATCTTATTGAGAGCTACAATTTTTATATAAAATTCATCTTCATCCAAGTTTGTATGAAAAGATATAATTTACTAAGGTCAGATCTTGGCACGCCGGTGTGATGGCGTGACAATACTTTGCTGTCACGCTGATGGGAGTGGCGTGACAAACTCGACACGTAGAATATGCGCTGGCAGACCCCTCCCGTGTGCTCCAATGTGGTACACTTTGTGACGCCAATGCATGTGGCATGATACCCTGTTTTTGTCTCGCCACACCGACCAGCGTGACCAAAAGCGTTAGACTTCAAATATTTGTTTGGGTGGATTATTTTTAAAATAAAACTCTTAATGATGTGCGAAGAGATGAAACTTACTGATGTGCATAGAGATGAAAGGTTCAGAAAAGTAAAAATCCTTGCTGAGCAAATCTGTACAGTGGATATGTGAATTTTTTTTAAATAATATTATTTTAATAAATAATCGCAAAAATAAATGTTATATAAAAAGAATTGCAAAAATAGGTGCATGTCGGCTCTCCAACAACTGATAGGGCACCTATCAGCTTCTGAACGGTCGACAAGTACCTGTCGGCTTCTAAGAAGCCGACTAGTGGTGTCCACATCAACACCTCTCATGAACGTACGCCAGCGTGGCTTGTTGGCGAGATAGACCACTAGTCGGCCCCTTGATGGCCGACAGGCCTTCTCGGGACGATAAGGCCTCTTATCGGCTAGTCGCCGGCCGACAGGCCTCTCCATTGAAAGCATGGCTGCTGCTCCTCTTATCAGGGCGATACTATTAAAGTGCTCAATCATGCACAACACTCGGGCCCGGGCCGCCCACTGTTCGAAAGGGACCACTTCACTACTTCAGTTCATGCTGCTGATGAATTTTTGCAGACTAGAGTGGAGTAAACCATAAAAACATGGCATGAAGTATTAAATGAAGTCTATCTGAAAAAAAATTATAGATAGGTGCAACTTTGCGAGCCGAATCTAATGAGCCTAATTAATTCATGGCATTAGATAGGTGCAACTTTGCTACATACACAGTAACTAGCCATGTTTTAACGTTCTAGGAAAAAACACGACATGTTTTGATTCTTTTTTTTCCACATGTGGTTGCTGCAATGCATACAGATTCCCCTTCGAGAATGAGTAGCCAAAAAGAACAAATTGAAGCGCCAGACAACTGTTTGGCTCGAAGAATCACGCGGACAGGCACCTGTCGGCACTCCATGGGCCGACAGGCGCCGATTAGACTGTCGGCTGAAAAGATTCCTGTCGGCTATTACACAGCCGATAGCTTCTGTCGGCGCCGACTACCTCCCGATCGCGCGGTCAACTTGCCCCGAAGGATGCCACGCAGGCATCTACGTAGGATGTCGGCCGTCCAGAAGCCAATAGGTGCCCTGTCAGCTGTAGGAGAGCCTCACCTCGCCGGGAATCGCGAAACTGCGACCACCAAGCTCTGCCAGACCATCGCCCTCGACCTGCTTGATGAAATGCGTCGTCTCCTATTTCTACACCCAGCTGCAGAAGCCTTCATTCACTTAGCGCTCAGTGAGCTTCCACTTCCTTCCCAGAAGTTTTGGCCTTTGTTTTAGTGTCGCCGCACTCGCCTCTGCCATGGCCGCCGCAATGGGGAGCGCCGAGCTGCGCGAACCAGTGAGAACTGGGGAGCGTCTCAGTCACCTCTATCCTCTTACTGTAGATGTTTACGTGCATTGTTGTAGTTCAAATCATGCTGGGTCGCTGGATTTCGTGGCTGCCGGTGAGCTCCCGTTCGTGAGTATCCATCTATAAGCCATTGCTGAAGCAGCACTCTGCTTGTACGCTAAGGTGAAGAGAGAGAACAGTAGAAGCTAATAGTCTCTTTCTTGTTATGCATTGTTAGTACTTGTGTGTTTGGGATTTAGTGAATTTCAAAGTAAATTAATGGTAGCTCCAAAAATGATGAAACCAATTGTTTTAGCATTGTCTTATTATTTCCTGCATGCTGAAATTATGTTTTATGATGAAATGCTTGACCATTTTACTAGGATTAATTGTAGAGTATTAATTAATAACTTCATAGTTAACTTACTTTTGCTTGGAGTAGTGAACCCTGTTAGCCTCCTTAAAACCTGATCTATCTAGGACAATCATCTTTTGCCATGAAACAGTTGGTTAGCAGTGCAGTTTATCACTGGTTCATTTTGAGCTGCTGTAAAGTATAACATGTGCAGTAAATTCATATGCTTTCTCTGTAAGGCTGAAACCATTTGGCACGATAGGTTGCACACAGTTAAAAGTTGCTATGACTTATAGGATGGCTTTGAGCTGGTGGTGTTTACTGAATTATTTTGGAGCTTGAACCTCAGCAACCAGCGTGGCCAATACCGCCCAGGAAATCCACCTGGGGTTAAGTGCACGGGTTAGGATTGATCAGGGGGTGCAGCATCCGGTTTAGTTGGGGGGTGGGGGGGATTAAGTGTTCCGGACCTCATACTTCGTGGGGGTATGTATGTCATGTATACTAATCTCTGTGTATTGGGCTGTCTTCGTATTTGGGCCATGGGCTCGTGTGAGTTGTAATGGCCATGGGCCTGGGAGTGCGTGGGATGTTGCGGCTACGTCCGCTTATATGAACCCGTGTGACCAGCGTGTTTCGGCATGAATGAAAAGAATTAACTTCCTCGTATCTCTCTCTCTCTCTCTTCTTCCGTGTTCTGCTTCTCCTCCCAAAGTCCCCTCTCTTCTGCCTTGGATCTCTCTCTTGTATTGTGATCATCTCAATCTCGCGATTGGGATATCACAATTGGTATCAGATTCAGTCTATCCTTGGCGCGCCTCCGTCCAGTTTCGCCCTCGCCGCCTCATCCCCGGTCTGGTCAGCCTCCCCGGCGACTCGATCCGCTCCGCCGAGAATCCTTCCGATTCCGGCGGCCACGCAAATCGCCGGTTAGCCGCTCTGGCATCGTCGACCATCACGTTCCCTTGCGCCACTTAGGGTTTTAGTTTGGGGATTCACCTGTTCTTCGCGCGGCAGGGCGTAGGAGTTCACCACGGCTCCTAATCGACAAGCTGCGCACACCCGTCAAGTGTGTGAAGCCATGACGGAGATGGAAGATCGCCTCGCCAAGTTGTTCGACGAAAAGTTCAAGTCCCTCTTCGAGCAGCTTGAGGCGGTGGCCACCGTGAAGACACAGATCTCCGAGTTGGACGCCAAGCTCATCGATCAGGCCGGGTGCATCGAGCAAGTACAAGCCAAGGTCGACCTGACGATGACGTCGGTAGCGAACTTGCAGCAGGAGCAGCCGCAGGTCGCTCGTGCTCTGAAGACTACCGCGCCACCGAAGTTGCAAATCCCCGGGCGCGACGGCGCTGGGCTGATGGGAGCGCATCCCATGTACCCACCACCGCCGCCTCCACAGTACCTTCCTTCTCAGGTGGTGTTTCCCTCTTCTCCCGTTGCTACTGATCCACATGTCTCTAGTTCTGATCCAAGTGTTCTTCCAGGGGCAGGTTCTTTGGTTCCTTTGGGTACTCATCGTATTCATGATGTTGGGGTCGAGGATTCAGTGCCCAAACATGTTTGGCTTCATAAGATGGATTTTCCAGTATTTGAAGGGTCTGATGTCCGAATTTGGCTGGATAAGTGTAAAGCCTACTTTTCTCTGTTCCAAATCCCTGATGCATTTAGAATTATTGCTGCTACTATGAATTTGTCAGGCCGTGCATCTCACTGGTACCAGGCTCACAAGGATACTTATGAAGGTCAGTCATGGGAACAGTTTGAACAGTCTGTACTCTCTGAATTTGAGGTGAACACTCACAGGGATAAGATGATGGAATTGTTGACTCTGAAACAGGTCGGCTCTGTTGCTGATTATAAAAAGCAGTTTGAGCAGTTGGTGTATCACATAAAGCTGTTTCATAAAACCGTCAGTGAAACCCTTCTAGTGTCACAGTTTGTATTGGGACTTAAGGATGAATTGTGCCCTGCAGTGGAGATGCAGTTACCTAACACAATGACGAAGGCTGCTACTCTGGCTGCTGTCCAAGAATCTCTGTTGAGCAGGCATAAAAAGAGTTTCACTAAGTCTCCCTCCTCCAAGGCAGTTTTCCCTCCTGCAAAGCTTGATACAACCTCTCAGTTTTCTGCTGGTGAACTTTGGAAGGACAGAAAACTGAGGGAGTTCAGAAAACAAAATGGCTTGTGCTACAAATGTGGTGAAAAGTTTGTGTCAGGCCACAAATGGAAACAGCCAGCAAATCCAGAGTTAAATTTCATTGCTGTGGAAGATGGGGGTGATGGCGGTGTCATATTGCCTGATGACCTATTGGATGTGCTGGAGTCTCCGCAGAATATTTTTGCACCTGAGGATGTGTTGGTTTCTCTGAATGCCATAACAGGTGCTGAGAAGAGCAAACTGATCAAGTTCAGAGCCCTCGCTTCTAACCAGGTGGTGCTGCAGTTACTAGACACTGGTAGTTCTCACTCTTTTATTAGTGCTAGAATGCTTGTTAAAGTTCCTTGTACCCTGGTGGATATTCCTCCCATTGAGGTCAGAGTTGCGAATGGACAGACAATTCTCTGTTCTCAAGTGGTGCAGAACTTTAGCTGGTGGATTCAGGGCACTACTTTTACTACTGATGCTTTGGTACTTCCTCTTGGTGCTTACGATATGGTACTCGGTATGGACTGGTTGGAGAAATTAGGCCAATGACCTGCGACTGGCAGGAGAGATGGGTGCAGTTCCACTTCCAGGGCAAGCTGATTAAGTTGCAAGGTGTAGTGCCCCAGTCTGACCATACTATTTCAAGTATTTCTGTTGAGCAAGTGGTCAAAGCTGCCAAAGGCAATGACATATGGGCTATGGCGGTTGTGCAACCTGCCCTTGAGCAATCTTCTGACACTATACCCCCTATTCCTGCTGCCATTAAAATGCGATCAGCCAGTATGATGAGGTGTTCAAGGATTCTAAATCATTGCCTCCACAAAGAATGTATGACCATGCTATCTCACTACTTCCCAATGCTGCTCCAGTCAATTCCAAGCCATATAGATATTCACCACTGCAAAAGGATGAAATAGAGAGGCAGGTCAATGATATGTTGTCTGCTGGTTTAATCACACCAAGTATGAGTCCCTTTGCATCCTCGGTTCTCTTGGTTAAGAAGAAAGATGGTTCCTGGCGCTTTTGTGTAGACTACAGGAAGCTTAATGACATTACTGTCAAAAATAAATTTCCCATGCCTATCACTGATGATTTGTTAGATGAGTTGGCTGGTTCATGCTACTTTGCTAAGTTGGACATGAAGTTAGGATTCCATCAGATTAGAGTACTTGCTTCAGATGAGCACAAGACTGCTTTTAAAACACATCATGGCCACTTCCAGTTCAAAGTGATGCCATTTGGCCTCACCAATGCTCCAGCCACATTCCAATGTTTGATGAATGGTATTTTTGCTAAGTACTTGAGGAAGTTTGTGCTTATTTTCATGGATGACATCCTAGTCTATAGTCCCACTCTTGAGGCACACCTGGAACATCTGAAGCTCGTGTTTGAATTCCTCAAGGAACACAAGCTAGTGGCCAAGTTCAGCAAGTGCACTTTTGCCCAAACAAAGTTGGAATACTTGGGTCACATCATATCTGGTTAGGGAGTTTCTACAGATCCGGCCAAGACTCGAGCAATGGTGCAGTGGCCAGTTCCTTCTAATGTTACTGAACTAAGAGGCTTCTTGGGCCTCACAGGTTACTACAGAAAATTTGTGAAAATTTATGGGTTGATTGCCAAGCCGTTAACTCAGCTGTTGAAACTGAAATAGTTTGCCTGGTCTCCTAAGGCACAGCGATTCTTTGAACAGCTAAAGGAGGCTATGGTGTCTACGCCTGTGCTGGCACTTCCAAATTTTGCTGAGCCCTTTGAAATTGAAACAGATGCCTGTGACTCTGGTGTTGGTGCAGTTTTGTCTCAAAACGGTCATCCTGTGGCCTTTTACAGTAAAGCCTTGGGGGTCAACAACCAGAAGTTATCAATCTATGAGAAAGAGTTTACTGCTATTTTGATGGCTGTGGATAAGTGGAGATGTTATTTGCAGAGAGGTCAGTTTGTCATCAAAACTGATCACAAGAGCTCATGTCACTTACAGGACCAAACTCTGTCTACTGATTGGCAGAAGAAAGCAATGACAAAGCTAGCTGGCCTACAGTTCAAACTTCAGTACAAGAAAGGCTCTGAGAACAAGGTAGCTGATGCACTTTCCAGAGTCAGACATGCTATGGAGTGTTCTGCAATTTCCGGTGCTACTCCGATCTCGCTGCAGGAGGTGCTTAACTCCTATACTAATGATGTGACTGCCCAGCAACTACTTACTGAATTGGCTGTGGTTAGTCCAAATGCTGAACACTGAAGCATGGTCTTATCTATAAAGGCACTACGTTGTGGGTGGGCAACAACACTGCCTTGAGAACTAAAATTATAGCTGCATTTCACTCTACAGTTGTGGGGGGTCACTTTGGTGTTCAGGCATCATATCACCGAGTGAAGAAGCTGTTCTTTTGGCCTGGACTGAAACAAGAGGTTGATTCATTTGTCAAGCAGTGCTCTGCATGCCATTAAGCCAAGCATGAACATTGCAAATACCCAGGGCTATTGCAACCACTTCCAATTCCTAAAAATTCTTGGCAAGATTTGTCAATGGATTTTGTGGAGGGTCTTCCCAAGTCAGACTCTTTCTCTGTGATCATGGTTATTGTGGACAGATTTACTAAGTTTGCTCATTTCTACCCCCTTAAACACCCATCCACTGCAAAGATAGTGGCTCAGGTGTTCTTTGACAATGTTGTGAAACTACATGGGGTACCCAAAACTATTGTGTCCGACAGAGACAAAGTATTCACTGCAACATTCTGGAAGAGTTATTTGCCTTGCTGGGAACCAAGCTGCAGATGAGTTCTGCATATCACCCTCAGACTGATGGCCAGACTGAAAGGGTTAATCAGTGTCTCGAGATGTTTTTGAGGTGTACTGTTCATGACTCTCCTAAGCAGTGGCACAAATGGCTTGCTTCAGCTGAACTGTGGTACAATACTAAGCTCTGAAATGCACCCCCTTCAAGGCACTTTATGGTGTTGAGGCCAACCATGGAGCTGTTCCGGTCCTCAATGCAGATGGTTCTTCTGAGGCCACAGACTTTCTGCAAGACCGCCTACTCATCTTGGCTACTCTGAAACAAAATCTCCATAACGCCCAGAACAAGATGAAGTCATATGCTGATAAGAACAGGACTCACCGGCAGTATCAGGTTGGGGACATGGTATATCTCAAGATGCAACCTTATGCCCAGACTTCTATCACCAATAGACCTTTTCCCAAGCTGGCATTCAAATTTTTTGGCCCATACAAGATACTGGAGCGCATAGGAAGCGCGGCTTACAAGTTGGAACTGCCTGACACTGCTCTGATCCACCCTGTCTTCCACATTTCACAGCTAAAGTCGTTTGTTCCTGATTTCACTCATGTGTTCTCTGATATATCAGCCTTGCCTCGGTTAGATACAGTGGAAGTGGTTCCCGAAGCTATTATTGATCGTCGCCTAGTGAAGAAAGGGGACTTGGCTGTTACTCAAGTTCTGATCAAGTGGTGTGGACTTCCTTCAAACATGGCTACCTAGGAGGATTATTATGTGTTGAAGGCTCGCTTTCCTGCTGCACCAGTCTGGGGACCGACTGGTTCTTTTTTTTTTGAGAAAACCGGGTTATATTTCATTGATATAGAAGATTACAGTCATTGCTCACAAGAACACCCCACATAAAATAGAAATTACATCCAGATCCTTGTAGCACAAACCCGGCCACCTTGACACCTTCACTGCTGGTGGCTGGAGCCGCCGCCCAACGCCGCATCCCTAGAAGGAACCGCCGTTGAACTTGCGCCCTGAAGCCAAGCTCCAGCTCGATGAAGGCACTTCCGAAGAAGTCACAAAGCTTTTCAAGAAACCAACCTTGGCAACAAATGGTACACCGAAAGCATCGATGCACACTATAATCGCTGAAAGCCCAAACAAGCATTCTCTCGCCGAGAGAACGGAGATCTGGCGCCTCAAGGATTGCAGGCAACCCAGAAGCAGCCAGCAGTGAAGAACTCCAACCCGATCCGTGGTAGGAGTAAACTAACCTCACAAAGCAGACTTTAATGCCCACGCCGATAGCAACGCCAACATCCAAGCCGCTCTGGAGGGACAAAAACACCAGCTTCCTCCTCCCAGGACCGCCGCCGCACATGACGCCGGAATCGAAGACGAGAAACTAGTAGAAGACGTACCCCATCTTGACTGCAGGCTGCAGATCCTCGTCGGAGGTCACCATCGCCGGAGACCAAACTGAAGCCGACACCGCCGCCGCAGAAGAGAGGTACGGACATGAACTCCGAACCCGCGACCCCGATTCGGAGGAACCAAACTCTAGCTCATAGAAACCTAGTCTAATAGAGGTGTGTATGTACACTGGCCATCGATTCCACCGCTCCCCTCCACCTCCAGCGCCGGAGCAGCCGCCGGAGGCGAGGGGGAGCCAGCGGAATCGACGTCGGGACGCGAATCGCCCTTCAGTCGCCCTTCTCAACTGTACCAAGGGGAAGAAGAGACGAGAGACAGAGAAGAACTCAAGATGTCATGTATACTGATCTCTATGTATTGGGCTGTCTTCGTATTTGGGCCATGGGCTCGTGTGAGTTGTAATGGCCATGGGCCTGGGAGTGCGTGGGATGTTGCGGCTGCGTCCGCTTATATGAACCCGTGTGACTGGCGTGTTTCGGCATGAATGAAATGAATTAACTTCCTCGTATCTCTCTCTCTCTCTCTTCTTCCGTGTTCTGCTTCTCCTCCCAAATTCCCCTCTCTTCTGCCTTGGATCTCTCTCTTGTATCGTGATCATCTCGATCTCGCGATTGGGATATTACAATGTAGACTTCTCCGCCACCAGTTAATGCAATCGACAGACAACTTTTTCAGGCTAGCACAATGGTAACACTAGGAAATGGTGCTAAGGCAAGTTTCTGGCAGTCACCTTGGTTGATTGGGCAGGCGCCGATGGATTTGTTTCCTAATCTTTTCAATTTAGCATGGAGAAAGAACATGTCAGTCAAAGATGAGATAGAAAATCAAAATTGGGTAAGAGGTTTGTGGAGAATGCAAACTGTCGAAGAAATGGCTGACTTTGTAAAGCTATGAGATTCAGTACAAGAAATTCAGTTAAACGATGAGCAGGACACAATAAAGTGGAGATGGACAGCGCATGGAGAATATACAGCAAAGTCAGCCTACAATGCACAATTCCTGGGATCTTACAGCGAGTTCAATAGTAAATTTATTTGGAAGGCAGAATCGGAAGGCAAGCATAAATTCTTTGCCTGGCTCTTAGTGCAATCCAAGCTACTAACAGCGGATAAGTTGATGAGCAGGCAGTGGCCATGCAATCTCGTATGCTCCCTTTGCAATCAGGAACAGGAAACCGTAGCACATCTAGTACTCCATTGCCCGTTCGCTAGGCAGGTCTGGGCAAAAATGGAGGATTGGTCACAGCAAAGAGTACACCCTCCAGAAGATGGTATTGAGCTAGTTGACTGGTGGCAAAGGGAACTTGTCCAACTGCCGAAGAAGACATTGTGCGTGGAACTTATGGAAGGAGAGGAACAGGCGTGTGTTCGAATTTAAGGTGAAGAGCCCGGTGGAAGTATTGCAAGAGATCAAGTTTGAAGTGAATACTCAAAAATTGGCCCGGGGGGGGCAGAGTTATCTTAGTTTCTTCATGTTTTTTGTTTTTTCAAAGTTGAGTACTTTGTTTTTTATATAATATCATCCTTATAAGACTTGTGACTTGCTTTCCCTCTTAAATGACAAGGCAGTGCTCCTGCTAGTTTTTCAAAAAAAAATGTTGACTTCTTCGAGATCGAGATCGAGAGGGAGGGAGAGGGGGGGGGGGGATGGGGAACTGACGTCCTGGTAGAAGAGCTGGCGGTGGACGGCCCAGTTGAGTGTGTCCTTGAGCGCTCGGCCTCGCAGATCTCTATGGGCTCTCTGGATTGGATCTGGCCACACACACTGCTGAAACGTACCCACTAAGGCCCATTTTGTTCCTATATTCTTCACAGGCTCACATAGGCCTGCTAGATCATGGTTAATGGGCTTTTGCTGTCCACTTTTTTTTTCTCGCCTTCTGGACGACACACCTCTTTTTGCACTCGTATTTCTCTATGGCACATAGACCAATAATTTGTTTAAAAGCATCTTAATCTTAATCTTGGGAATATATCAGATGCAAACCAATCTCTCCGTGCAAATCATGCAAATCTCAATTTAGACCACATGATTTTGATCAAGGGACGCGTAGGGAAAGGTGGGAGGGGGGATTTGCAAAATCAGCGCCCACCCTTAATCCCCCTAATCTTCTCTCCGGCGAGTTAATCTCTTTCGGTTGCTCCATCGCCTAATCAACTCCGCGCATGCAAATCCGTCCATCTGCCTCCTCCATTGCATGCAAATTCATCGCCTCCCCATTGGTCCAACGATGCCCACGTTCTTTTTGCGCAGCACGATTTATTATCCGCGGAACCAATGCGGCATGCAGTGCCCTTAATTAAGTTGGACACAAATACGACATTTTTTTTCCACGATTTGAAAAACGAAATACGACATGAGTAGAGAAACAAACGGAGAGTACAGTAGAGTGGAGTAGAAGAGATGAGGCCAGAGCCCCTTGTTTAGAGATCGATTGTTTGCATTACTATAGCATTTGCTGCCGTAGACATGCAAGAAATTTTTGCAAAGACCTCCCTCACGACTCGCAATCACTGCGTACTCGGCGTCTCGTTCATCTACCACCGACGGCCTGTGCTCCCAGGCGAGGCGACGAGAAAAGCGACCGTTGTAGGAAATGCTACGGGGAGACGACGAGGCAAGGATCCTCTGTGTCGCGTCCAGGGCCGAGGCCGCGCTTGCAGACCACCGACGCCGAGTGCCGCCATCCTGGCGCGAGCCCGGCCACCATCTTCTGCGGCAGCGCAAGGTCCAACAGCAGGCTCGTGGTCCTCCGCTTCGCGAACGGCGAGGGCGACGACGTGGAGCCGCCGCTGCTCTGGGACGCGGAGCAGCTGTTTCGGAGACGCTTCCTCGTGGGCGTGGACATGTCACCTAGGGGTGGTAAAGGGCCCAACATTTTGAACTAGAAAATCTAAGGATCGGGCTCTAAAAGGACCGGGCTCTAAACATATGTATTTTTGAACTAAAAATTTTAAGGGCTTTATTGGGCTGTGAAGAGGCCATTAGGGCCATGGCCCATTACCACCCCTAATGTCACCTCGGATGGAACCCCCGTTGTGTGAAGATGAACCTTACGAGCTAGCAACCAATGGATGCTTAGTATTACTAGTAGAGTGCATGTGCGGCACACACATATTTTTCAAAAACTAGATAAAATAAAAATATTCAATAATATGTATGCATGAGAAGGAAGTGTATTTCCAAAAATCAAATAAGCAACTACAATTAGTATCACACATTAAAATTATCCAATCCAATAACTAAAACAAGTCAAGCATACATATTATTGATGTTGTATTTATGTAAACTCAAGACTCAAATACCTTAAAAAATAAAAATATTATTCAATATAAATACTTTAATTGATATTCATTTATGAAGTGCAGCATTTTATGATAATCTTTTATGAGATTATTTTCACATATGCTTCATATAATCACTTACGCTCACGCGAAGACGCATGGAGGACAATAAACAGGAGAGACAAGTTTTGGCAATGAACGCCCGACCGCTCGGCGGCCTGTATGTTGGCTTCTATTCAACTTCGAAAGGACTGAACAACCTTACACAAGGATTACATCGCCATATGTAGCCTCTCTGCGAGGTAGCGCCCGCACAACTATCGCGAGAACCGGTCTTCCATGCTGATCCCGTGGCTCGTCGTGCTCCTCTGCTACTGCCACCAACTGCCACCTCTAAGCCATCCCTGCACCTTCGTAACTAACATGCCAGCACGTGCACACGCTAAACATGCTAAACACAACTTGGAACGTGGCCACACCGGTGTCCTGACCCTGACTCGACCTGCAGGCACGGGCACACACATGCACCATCCTACTCGACACTGGACGTGAACACAAGCACGAACTTCGTGCGCCAGTGGACATGCTACGGACTCGATCAAACCCTAGCCTCTTTAGTAATCAACTGCATCAAAAAATGACATCAGTGTAACTTTCCTCATATCCCAAGGCTGTTAATATGTATTTCTTATATGAGTTAGTTGAACTGTAAGTCTATAACGGCAAAAAGGAAGATACCTGCAATAGTAATGGATGGTGTTTCGTGCTCTTATTCTCCGATGACTCCTTTGGGCCATTTTCTCCCACTATTTTCTGCATTTCATTCTGCAAAAAGGAAAATAATTAATGATTGAGTACTTATGTTCAGCACCAAAAGATTTACCCTAAATTGATTTGTTGTAAAGACAAATACTCAGGATTAATTGCAGATCTTATACAAAAATTTGTATTTCAGCCAACAAACGACATAATCAAGAATTCATATTCACTATCGAATCAGAAGATATAGTGCCTTCCTTTGCACTAACCCAACAACACAACACTGATGTTGGCAACATATGTGTAGATCATAATGAGAAAATATCTAATTCTAGTCAGTGCATTCAAATTACCTTGATAGATGCAGTTAGCACTGGAATAAGATGACTCTGATTTTGAGACCTTCTGAGGAGAGTCCTGTACATAATGTAAACAGGTGGATATAAATTTCTTAGTGTTACTGCAACAGACCACACCTTCATCCTGTAGGATCTGCATGATGACAAATAGTAACACGGATGAGATACTGAGCAACAGAATTTTTTGTTACTAACCTGTCAAGGTGAATAGCCAAAGTAGGGATCCTCAGGATAACCTATGCCCGTATAGCGCCGTTGCTCATTATGTGCATAAGAGACCCCGCCATCCCTCTTCTCCCATATAATCACCCTACCAGCTATAGTAAAATCGCGGTCGAACCACACAATCCGCCACCACATGTCTGTACCCCAACCTCAAGATAACCTCCTTTGGTTACCTGCGAAACAAAAAGCAAGATACTGTCACTAATTAATCATAATGTGTACCACAACCTAACACAAAGTAAAAGAAAACTTTTGTTCCTGAATAATACTTGTATCACTGGTTAAACAGGAATGTGCTATCATATCAAAATTGCAACACAGGATGTAAGGTACTGCCAAATCAGTAAGTTGTCCAGGCATGATACTTTGGAGACGGGCTTCATGTTCATGTTAACCTGCAATCCACCAGTAAATTCCAAAAAGATGAGTACTTTTTTCAAACAAAGATGGACCTTTATCTACCAGTGCAAGAGAATAACTTCGATAATTTAAACTGAGAACTGCAGTCCAGAAGAAGAAAAATACAAAATTACCTGCTGCTTATATATTTTCTCTTCCATTGTTCGATGTGCCATTAGGTAGTAAGCATATACAACTTTGGTCTGTCCATACCTGAAAAGAATATGCCCACTGAACAAATAAATAATCGCATCTACTGAACAAATAAATAATCGCAAGTGCAACTAATGAGCAACTCAGGTGACCCGTTCTTGCCTCTAAACTCGATAAATGGCTTGCAGATCGTGTGCTGGATTCAAGGATGCATCCAGAAGAACTACATGATTTGCAGCATGTTGTTTAATGCTCAGTGATCCAGCACGAGTTGATATCAACCCACATTTTACTCTTGCATTTTCAAGTTCATTAAACATGTCCACGAGATTTTGTCGATCAGAAGATGGAGTGCTCCTATCAAGCCTGTTCCGCATGATATGGATATATGATATTTGCAAAATCAGATAGCCATGAGCCAGGTTCTTAATATTTCTAGGCCTCAGACAGCCATTACCACCCTACTCATGAGCATGCAGACACAGTATAAGAACCAAAAGAAAACAGCTCAAAAGTAACAAACATGAAAAAAAACATTTAGGGAAAAACTTCCTATCATGCCAAGTACCAAGTTAATCTTTTAGAAGTAGATGTGCCAAATTACCAGGATCAAAAGTAAAACTAATCTAACTGAAACTTCGAATTCAGGTAGGTCCATAAATCAGAATTTATAATAAACAAATGGGATGAACTGTGAAAGGGGGGGCAAAAGGCACCCCTACAACTCTGCCAAACAAAACTCACCACCAAAAAAATGTATGGATTTGTAGGCCTGTGTCAGGGAAGACTGGCTCGTAGTATGGATCTGTCCACACAATAAAAATATATGAGATAAAGCTCGATAAACCTTGGCTGAAGAAAAGAATTAGAAAAAAGAAACGAATTTGCATCATACCCTAACAATAATCTTGTACTGAAGCACGGTGAGCAGCTCGTCCCGGTCGGCGGCCTCGCGCTCGAGTCGCGAGTCGAGCTGGCAACCTTGCTTGCTTTGTTGCCGGCGGCTGACGGCATCAACCCCCCAAGTGTTGCTGCCTGCGCCAAATTCCCAATAGTCCAACTGTAAAGAATAAAGCATTCCTGGCCATTTCTTCCAGAGGTGCAGGACCGAGGATTGTTTTCCTTGCTCTCCTTATTGCTTGCACTAAGCATCTGTTACCCATGCATTCAATTCCATCAGCGAAATTCAGTATGTATGCAGTTCTTATTTAAAATTACAGAGCCGCCAACACCATCACACTTTGAACCTTTGGTACTCTGTGTGAATATTCTGCTAATTTATTTGGTTCGACTAACAGATCATAATAAGGTTGAGCTTAGAAAGTATAATGATTGCAGATTAAGTGTTACAACGGCTTGTACTACTCAACTTTGTTTAAAGTTCTAGAACAAAATAGAGATGGATTGCTTGTGAAGCAGGGAAGCACAATGGCAGAAAAAGGCTGATCTAGTATCTTATTTCCCACAAACTGATGTAGCATAGGGTGGATTGCATAACATTTACATTTAAATCAGATCTGAGATTGGACAAATTCTACAAATAGCATAGTCACATAAAGAAATCAGAGAGAGAGAGAGAGAGAGAGACCCATGGCAACTTAGAAACAAGGTATTCTAAACATGCACATAGTCAAATATTGAGCTGCATCTTTTGAGCAGTTTGCACATGCATTGAGGTGCCAGTTGCAGTGGTTAAGTACCAAGCAAGACTTCAATTGAACACCTAATCCTACTTATTCGAAGCTTATGCAAATAAAGCTCCTTTTCCCTGACGACTTAAGTACCCAGCAAAAATTAGCAACTTGGTGGTACCGGCTAGCTGCTAACTCGGTGCCGAGCACGAAGCAAGGAGACCATGAGTGAGATCTAGGAGTAGGGGAACGGTGGAGTTCCTTACAGTGATATGACGGAGCCCTGCAGCAGTGAGTAGATCACGCCGTGCCAGTCGCAGGCGTTGCTGTCCGCATCAGTCCAGGCTGATATCCCTGAGAAGCGGATGGAGGTAGGCGCAGAAGCTGAGGAGCTGTGCTGCCGGGGAGGAAGAAACCGCTGCAGGGAAGGAGAGTCGCATCGAGCCGACCTTCTGCTCAAGGAAGAACAGTCTGCGCCGCCGCATGGGGAGCTCGCGGGCAGCCGGACATCCTGGGTCCGCGCCATCGAGCTAGCCGCCTGGAATTGAACTGCGGCGCCGCCAGTGGGGGAAGCCCGCCGCGCCGCTGGAAGCCGAGCACGAGCCGTCGGGGAAGAAGCCCGTGGACTCGATCCACGCCGAGCCAGAGAGAAAACGCCACCTTCTATCGATCTGGGGCCGCGCCGGGGGCTCCTCCTCCTCTAGATCCATGCCGGCGGGAGATGGGGAGGGCGAGGAGAGGCGGCTGGCGCCGGGCCGTCGGGAGATGGGGCGGGTCGGCCTTGGGGCGGACCGGCGCGCGGCCCCGAGCCGGCGCCCCAGGTGTCACGCGTCACGGCGGAGCGGGGAAGGCCAAGGGCCGGGCGTCGTGGCGAGGCGGCCTCCCGAGGGCCGCACGTCGGCGCCGAGTGGCGCCGCGCTTCGGGGTCGAGGGCCCCGAGCCGGCACCGCAAGGGCCGTGAGTTGGGGCGGAGGGCGCCGCGGGGAGGCGGCGTCGCGAGGGAGGAGGGGGCGTCGGGGGAGGCGGCATCGCAAGGCGTGCGGCGGGGAAGGAGAAGGGGGGCCGTGTGGGGCCTCGGCGCGGCTTCAGAGGCGCTGGCGGCCACGCGGTAACAGGGGCGCGGTAACAGGAGCAGCCAAAATCGCGGAGCAGGGGCGCGCGGCAATCCCGGGCCAAAATCGCGGAGGTCGCCTCGCGCAGGTGCGGGTACGCGCGGGGGGTAGATTTTCCCACGGTGAAAAAAAACAGCCCAAGTCTGGGTCGCGATCTCGTCTCCGTGACCAGCGCGGCTCCGTGACCAAACCGGGTGGAAAACCAGTGCACGGATGAAAAACCGGTGTGGGTAAAACCGGCGTGGGTGCAACTCGCGGTGGAAAAAAAACGGAGCGGGGAGGGGGGCGCGGCGACGATTGAACTCGCGGAGGAACTGTTTTGGCCTGCCATTCCCAGTCAAATATTTGGTGCTTCTAGATGGGTTTAATAGTGGAGTTTGTGAGATGGGTATGGAGACTAACTTTAGTGATGAATATTTTAATTTTTATGGATCCTTATAGTATAGATTTGTATGTTTATGATTTTGTGAAATCCATAATAAAATAAATATAGGTCTAAATGATCTGAAACTTATTTTATTGGATCTTTCTTGTGATGGCTTACATTTAAAAAATATGAATACTCATGCTACGGTTCTGTGTTTTTATCTATAGACTTTTTTGTGCTGGGGTGTTTAAATGCATATTAAATTATATATTGATCCAACAAAATGTGAAACAAAGTTTGTTAGACTCCTTTTTAGATTGACATTTCAAAACTGTAACCTTGACTCTTGAGAAGTGTTTATTTTTTGCTTTTCTAAATGGATTTCTTAATTACTACTTAAAATTTGAGAAATGTCCAGTAAATTACAGAAAAATAATAAAATGGCAAAAACTACTTTTTTCATCTCTTTTTCTTTGGGTAGAATATGAGAAAATAAGTTTTCTATGTTTTCTATTAGTTTATATGCCTTTTATGATTTAATGTGTTATAGGTGGCTTAAAATTTGCTACAAAGAGCCATACAAATTAATGTTTATATACGTTTTATGATTAATATGTTATAGGTAAGATTCATGCGAATTATTTGAATGTATTGTGCATTCTCGTATCTATGCAATAAAATGGATACACAGATCAATTATGCACTAGATCACCATGAATTTGTGTGTCAAAGGATGAATTAATTACTCTGCAGACAGCCAAACAAACAGCTCATTGTACAAGCTGTCTGTTTAGTTGTCTGTTTGTGACAAAAAAAACATCACCTGTTTGCACTGTTGTACTTGCCCTTATGGAATATTTGCTATTTTGGAAAGTTCAGATTTTAACATGCAATACAAATAATCATGGCATAATTAGACCAGTCTCAATAGAGTTTTCTAGAGAGTTTTATGCATTAAATTCTACGTCAGTATTTTTGCTGACTTGGCAATGTTATTTATGAAGAGCAGCCTAATGGTTAGAGCAACCGAGTAGCACCAAGCAGACCCAGGTTCAACCCTCCTTGAAAGCGGTCTGGAATAAAAAAATACAAAAAAATAGGTTGGGGATTCCCCTACTGACTTCGGTCAAAAAAAAAGACAAAAAAAAGAGCGGATGTAAGAGGAGTTTCATCAATCCCCATGCATAAATACGGTCTAAAGTGATCCTCCCTTGGTCAGCGTGCGTTGTTGGAATATATCAAATGTCATTTAACTTGGTTTTCATTATAGCCTTGTTTGTCTGGCTGGTGTTGATTTGTTGTGAGAGAAAAATACTGGTTGCTGGTGTTGATTTGTTGCGAGAGAGAAGTACTCTAGTGGCTGGAAAACCAGGCAAACCAAGCAATATATATTTGTGGAAACTTTATAAAGTTATTGAATTTGTACAAAAATAATCTTAATTAATTGGTATGAAATAAGTATTTGGGCACATCAGACTATACATATCATCTTGCCCGCACCGCACCCATGGCGAGCCGCCTTTCCTGCTCGCCCGCAGCCATGGCATTCAGCATCGCGCTTCTGCTGCTGCTTCTCCTGGTGGCGGTCCCGTCCACCACCGCCGAGGTGCTGGAAGGAAGGGGGCGGGAGGTGCACGCCGAGCCCGCCGACGAGGCCGGGTACAAGACCTACATCATCATGCTCAAGCCACGCCACGACATCATGGAGGACGACGCCGATGCTCGCCGAGAATGGCACCAGTCCTTCCTGCCGTCGACGACAACGTCCCTCGGTCAGCCGAGGTTGTTGTGTTCGTACCGCGCCGTGTTCGACGGGTTCTCGGCGCGGTTGACGGAGGAGGAGCTGGAGGAGGTCGCCGCCAAGCCGGGATTCGTCCGCTCCTTCCCCAACATCATCAACTACCTGCAGGAAATTAATAATCGGTTCCTGGGCCTGCCGATGACTGGGACTGCCCGACGGCGGCAGGCATTGACGACTTCCACCCTTCGTCAGGACCGCTCCTGAATTGAACGATGGAAGCAGGGCCGCTCCTGCCGTCAGGACATCAACACCATGTACGACTTCGGCGGGAGTTGGAAATTTACTGATCGATATGATGCAATTCCATTCCAAGCAAACTAAAATAAATTACATACGTACTGTCATTTCTTTCTTAATCTGAGTTTAGTTGCCATGAAAAATTCACAGTTTCTTTTCAGGATAGATGCAGGCAGGTGCCTGAGGAATCTGCTACGCTGCTAGCAAGCGTTGTGCTGTTGCTTCTGCGGGTGCGCTTACGCAGAGCCAGCAACAGCATACTACAACCTACAGCTTTAATAAAAATCACTGGTCAAATGATTTTCCATGGTTCATAACTCAAAGTTTCCACAGTTCCAAATGATCTTCCAGTTTCACCTATATATCTTACCTGTTATAATTGGGTGTGTTTGCTTCGTGGCCGCGATTTCTTGAGAGAATTCCTTATTTGATCCTAGAACATGACTCAATTCCTTTCTTGACCTAAAAATTGTTCCTACCCTTATATGTCACTGAATTTGAGCTTTCATTTTTTATTTGACATTTTCATCAGCTTTGTTAGTTGAGAGAATTCCTTTATTTGGCCATAGACAATGATTCAATTCCTTTCGTGGCCCTTAAAACTTTTTCTTCCCTTCTGTGACACCGATTTCCAACTTTTATTCATTATTTCACATTTCTATCACTTATGTCATTTAAGTCGAGCACAAAGGACCCCCAAATCACCTCCAAAATTAATGAAACAATTCCTAGTGATAGAACAAATACAGATGAGCCAATTTTTCTTAAAAACACGCATGTAAATAATTTACAATTTTAAAACTAAAATTCATCAAATTAGTCTACTTTTGAAACTTACTTATTTTTTTATATCACATAAATAGTTTCCAAAAAAATATGGAAAATAACTAATATTCTTCAAATAGCATCTAGTAATTTATAAAATGAGCTTTGTTCCGATAGTACCAGATAGTACCTTGTACTGATATGGAAAATAGTTTCCAAAAATATGGAAAATAACTATATCACATAAAAAGTTTCAAAAAATATGGAAAATAACTAATATTCCTCAAATGTATCTAGTAACTTATAAAATTGTTTCCTGGAGTAATCTACAGAAGGAATTGTGACAGGGATAAATATGAAAGGTATCTAATCACTCCTAAATTAGAGCTTGATAACGGGGATAAGGCCCACGAACGAGCCTTAGAGCTAAGAGAGGGAAGCTTCTGGATCGGACCAGAAGTTACCCGACCCCTGGTCTAGGGGTCGGGCCTCTCCGCTTTGCCCGACCCCTGCCGACCAAGGTCGGACCGCCGTCACCTGACCTTCAGCGAGAAGGACAGGGTGATCCACCGTGTACGACACCTCAGCTTTAACAGGGAAAAGTTTTATTTGGTCTTCACGCCTATTCACCCTCTCTAGGCGACATGAAGGTCCTTTCACACCTACCTCAAACTCAAGATGCTGGGACCCAAGGGGGTCATCAGCATAGGTAGCTCTTTTCAAAGCTCCTACCAGTGCGAGGTAGAGAGCTGCGAACTCGCGATGCCCATCATTGCCTTTGAGCAGGAGCTGAAGGCCATCCGAGCGACCGTGGAAGAGGAGGCCCTGGATTCGAACTGGAAAACCGGATCCTTTGAGCCCGTCGAGGACACCAAGGAGGTCTCGCTCGATCTTCGCACCTCTAGGACCAAGGTCGCGTGGATCGGATCCACCCTCTCTCCTCAATAGGAAAGCGCGCTCATCGACTTCCTTTGCGCCAACAAAGATGTATTTGCGTGGAAGCCCTCTGATATGCTCGGCATCCCGAGGGAGGTCGCCATGGAAGCCACTCCACGCCGCCGCCAGCCATTTGCGTGCACACAGTTCCGCGCCGCCATCGCTGCACGCTTCTGCAGCCAACGCCCCGCTCCACCACCGCCATGCCGGCACCAACCCTGCGCGCACCGTCTGGAGCCGCACAAACGGTGTCGGTGCGCAGTTAGCACCGGCCACCCGTGGGTCGTCAGTCGTGCGCCTCCGTGCGCCCGCACTGTGCCGTCGCAGGAGCCTCGCCGCCATCCGCAGCCGTCGCCGCCCCGGATCTGGCCATCCCTGCAGCCACAGTGGCCACCTCGCATTGCCGCCCGTGGCTGCTGCCTCTCGCCGCCGTCATGAGCGGCAGGTATCGCCGCGTCTCGCGCCGGACAGGTCGCGGCCGCGTGCACCCTCCCTCCCCGTCCTCACAGCCACTCCCGAAGCCCGAGGCCCCAAGTGCCAGGCCGCCACCTAGCGTCACCGTCTGTGCACGGCTGCCCTCCATGGCTGCAGATCCACCCACAAGGGGGTTAGATCCAGCCATAAGGATGACGGATCCGGCGTCCAAGTCACCGGAGGAGCTCCGCCGGCGTCGCCTCCCGCACGGCGCACGCCCGCTGACCTGCCGAGACGCCCCGCCGTCGCCCTCCTTGTGGCCGCCAGGCTTCCGGTCTGCTGGTCGGGCGACGGCGAGGCGGAGAAGTGGCCCGACAGCGGCAGCTCAGACGGCCGCCTGTGTCGCCTGCATTGCCTTCCACATCAACCCTCTGATACGGCACTGTCCGATCCTATCGCCCATCTGCCTCCACTACATCACCATCAACCTCGAAGTCGATGACTTCACGTACAATTCAACCTTGGCCACTACTATCTACTACGGAGTACATGACTACTTCCACTACATACGAAGCTTCTCTCACGAACAGCAGCCAATAAGGGCTGGGGGTGTACTGGAGGACCAGTCCATCATTATTGTCCGGCGAACGTGAGAGAATATTTGAAGATGTTGTAGTTACCCTCGACCACGACTACTTCGACTACATCAACTATCAAAGCAAGGCCAACCAATTGAGACTAAGGAGAAAATTTTTCTACAAAATCCAACATTCCAAGTGTAACACCTAGGGTGTTTAACTTAGGCAATTAGCGTTAATCCTTCATGCTAAATTAAGCTTTATAATCATTGTCATGATTCAGTTTAAAAATGTTTTTTATAAAGGGTTTTGGTTAAATTCCCAACTAAACATTAATAAAAAAGTCTTAATGTGAAATTGTGAAGTTATGTTCAATTATAACCTAGAATGTTCAAAGAAACATTTTTGGGTTCTTAAACATGTTAAATACTCAAACGAATCCAAATCCTATTTTTTTATGCGCATGTTGATAAAATGCTAGGTATTGGAATACATCTTTTTTAGCGTCTAGTTAAAATTTATTTTTCTAAACACTTCATTTTCGGCCAACATAAAAGTTGGAGTGTACCGTATATATTTTTACAGAGTAATATTGTTTAGATGATCAAGTCATGCTTAAACTTTCAAAAAAAACGTGATCAAATTGAGTCAAAAACGGGTCAAAACTTACCTGCACCCATGGGCGCACGACGCGCGGCGAGCTCCTGGTCGCCGGCGTGCTGTGCCGCGCCCCGCGCCGGCCCCTGCAGCAAATCATCGCACGGACCAGCACGTCGATGCAGCGCTCCGTGCCCAGTTGCCCGCCGTGCCCATGCCGTGACGCCATGCCTGTGCCACCGACGCCTGCGCCCGCGTCTCCCCGCCCGAGCCTCCCTCACCGCAGCTCGCCGTCCTCGTCGTCTGAGCGCGGCCACCACCCCAAGCGGGATATTTAACTGTTTGCCATCTCTAGAGCATCTCTAAGAGTTTGACAAATTTAACTTGGTAAATCTTATGATTTGCCAACTCCTAAAACTATATGCCAAGTAAAAATAAAGCACATCTCCAATAATTTGCTATTTTAGACTTGGCAAAATGTAAAAAGAAGACCCACAATAATTTTTTGCCGGCCTTTTCCTGTATGCAGAAAAAATAGAAATTAGACACCAGACATTGCCGTACAAGCTTCTCTGCATCTTCGTCGTCCCATCCGGGTACGGGGAGGGGGAGGGGGAGTTGGTACTACAGTAGTCCACAAAGCTTGCCGGCCGCCGCTGTTTCCTCGCGGCCTCCTCCTCTTCGAGCTCCCCTGCATCGCGCTCACTGGTCCGCCGCCGCCACCTCCTCGCCACGCCTTGTGCGGTGGCCTCCAGCGCCGGCGGGTCTGTCTAGAGAGGAGCTCGTGCACGGCGGGTCCATGGCGTCGAGCTCCGCCGTGGAGGCGGCCATGACGCGGCGGTGGAGGCCAGGGCGCGATGGCGCCTCGTCCATGGCGGCCGTTGCCGCTGCTCGCTCTACGCCCTCCTCGCCACTCCCTCATCCTCGCCGCTGCCCGTCCTGCGCCCCTCCTCACGGTCCGCTCCCCGCTCTGGCTCCTCGAGGACGACCTCCAGGCCAGCGCCACGGTCGGCGGCTCCCTGCTCTAGCTCCCTCCTCGAGCAAGCGCACCGGCTCCCTTCCTCCCTCGAGTGCGTCGGCTCCCCTGCTCCCTTCCTCCCTCGAGTGCGTCGGCTCCCCTGCTCCCTTGCGCACGGAGCTGCGGCGCGGGAGAAGGAGACCGACGGGCTTCGCGCGCACCGAGAGTCGCGGAGACGCCTGGAGACCGCGATGCCAAGTCCTTCCCCAGCGTGTATATTTGCGCGTGGAGGGGGTGGAATTTGCCAAGTTTCTAAAATTACCAAGTTGAATGACAAACTGTTGGAGGCTGTTTTTTTTTAATTTGCCGAAAAGATATAGATGCCAAGTAGAGATGCCAAACTCTTGGAGATGCTCGGCACTTCTTCAAAAGCTATTTTTATTATGGTTCTTACATATTTACCACCTAAAAGATAATTAGTCAAAACGTTTGCCACTTTTGCTAACTTTTGAAGAAGTGCCGGTCTCATTCTCATCCCTCTCTCTTTTTCCTCTTTTCTTCCACCTCCGGACAGAGGAAGTTTTTTTAAATAATATTATTTTAATAGATAATTATAAAAATAAATGCAAGAATTGTAAAAATAGGTGTCGGTCGGCTCTCCAACAGCCTATAGGGCACCTATCGGCTTCTGAACGACCGACAAGTACCTGTCGGCTTCTAAGCGACTAGTGGTGTCCACGTCGGCACCTCTCACGGACATACTGCCAGCGTGGCGTGTCGGCGAGATAGACCACTAGTCGGCCCCTTGATGGCCGACAGGCCTTCTCGGGACGATAAGGCCTCTTATCGCCTAGTCGCCGGCCGACACGCCTCTCTGTTGAAAGCATGCCTGCTGCTGCGATGCATGGCTGCTGCTCCTCCTATCACACAGGGCGATACTATTAAGTGCTCAATCATGCACAACACTTGGGCCCCGGGCCGCCCACTGTTCGAAAGGGACCACTTCTACTTCAGTTCATGCTGCTGATGAATGTTTGCAGACTAGAGTGGAGTAAACCATAAAAATATGGCATGAACTACTAAATGAAATTTATTTATAAAAAAAATTTATAGATAGGTGCAACTTTGCGAGCCGAATCTAATGAGCCTAATTAATTCATGGCATTAGATAGGTGCAAATTTGCTACATACACAGTAACTATAGTTGTAGAAGTGCTTTTGTAATTAGACTTCATTTAATACTTCTAATTAGGCTCTATTTAGTTGGTGAAATGTTGTTAGTTTTGATACTGTAGCATATTTCGTTATTATTTGACAAATAATATTCTATGCATATTTTTAACTGCATTTAATGCTCCATGCATGTGTCCAAAAATTCGATGTAACGGATACTGTAGAAATTTTTTTGAGAACTAAATAGCCTGTCGTAGTGCTGCAAACCACAGCCGGGTGCGCGGAAGGCACCCGCCTAAGCCCAGAGGGTGTGTACTCGGGGGTTAGCTAGTCCTAGTTCGATCTCGCTCAAGAACACGATGAACACAGCAAGATTTAGAGTAGTTCGGGCCGCCGGAGCGTAATACCCTACGTCCACTGTGTGTTATATTGCCTTGCCTCGAGAGAGTTCGAGAGAGCTTGGGTGGCGTGTCCTTAGTGTACAGCGAGCGCCTCCCTTTTATATCTCAAGGGAGGCGCGTACATGGCTGCTGGGCCCCCGACAGGTGGGCCCAACGATGTAGTATAAAATAACGTACTGTTCGTACATTATGGCGTGGCAGGCAAAGGAGATCTCTCTCCTGGATTCCCTTGCCTGCTCCTGGAGTCCCCCGTTCAGCATGTCCAGGTGTTGTCTTGTCGGAACGGTGCCAGATGTAGCTAGCGGCGTCGCCTGCCACGTAGCTGAACGGGCTGTGTAGTTTGCAGCGTAGGCGGCATGATGGAAAAGTGCCGTGCCGTCGTATCCCATTAATGCGGCAGACGGGCTCTGCGCAGGTGCGGCTTCACTGTGTATCTCGGTAATAAGCGATACACAGTGGGGCCTGACAAAGGCCGCCCCGCGTGCCGTGGTGGCAGGGCACGCCTCAACCACCAGCATTGAATGCGATGAGAGGGCGAGTCTTCCAGCGGAACGCTCGCGCTTGAACCCGCGCCCGTGCCTCTAGGACGCGGGGCAGCTCCGGACCCCCCCGGCGGTATGTTGGTTCTACAGCACGGGAGGTCCGGACGGGAGCAGGAGGTCCCGGACCCCTTATGGGGGTCCGAGGCCCCGACTGCCAGCTCGGAGCTTCCCTTCCTCTAGGACACGTGGCGTCTCCGGACCTATCCCACGCGGGGAACGGGTCCGGGGCCGTTTGCCTGGTGAGGTAAGAGCCTGACCCGTGGGGCCTGGCTGCTCCGTCCTTTGGGAGTAGTCACGAATAACTACACAGGCCCTGCCTTACTGCAGTAGGAGTGGATATCTCTGCTACAGGGTACCGACAGTGGCCTCGGGACCACCTCGGGGGAGTTACGAACCCGCAGGTGGGGCCACTACTGTGATTTGGCACTGCATAGCTTGAAGCTTTCTTACTGCAGGGGTCTTGACCGGTTTTGACCATCTATCGGGTTGTTTGCTGCCTCATCGCATCGCAACGGCTTACTTACTCATGGTCCCCACGTACAGTGGTTCAACTCGTCACGCGCGCGACGCTCGGCATTGTTGCGGCCGGAGTAAACGGGATATTTACTACCGGCGCAGTTCCCGAAAAGCTTGGCCACACCAGCGCTTAATACGTGCACGTCAGCTCAGCTTCCGCCTCGCTTCGCGCGCAGGCGACGGTTCAGATCCCGTCTTTTCACACCTTTGTTGGTTACCCGCTCACCCTGACAGGTGGGCCTGGGCCCTGTTGTCATGGACTGGGCGGTTAACACCAGGTGCGGGCGTCGTTTGGGTTCCAGCGACGGTTCCGGGGTGCGCCGGTTGAGTCTGGCTTTATAATGGGGTGAACCGTATACCACGGTTACTTTCCCGCATTCGCTTTCTTCCTTCCAACCCTTGCGCCCCTTTGCCTTCGAGCTTTCCTTGCCCCTTGCTCCCCCACTGAAAGGCCCTTGTTTGGTTTTGGTAATTGAGTGACAACTTAGGTGGACTAATAAGTGTTTATGTTGAGATACACAGGAGATTAGTCCACACAAAGACACTAGTATGAGCAACATGTGCCATGGAGGAGAAATGGCTAAGGGTTGATGCTATGCTCATATAGTGTGATCGAGGAGCTCATTGCATATGAGACATGACATGGAGTTATGTGACCAAAGTGGAGAAGATCAAGACAAGGCTTGGCTTGATGGACCGGTTGCAATGGAGAAGGGCAAGTCAAGGCTTTGAAGCGAGGGACCGCGAGGCGGTGAAGCTTGGGCAAGATTTGGCGCCGATGGACCGAGGCAACGGTGAAGAGCGAGCAAGATCAAGATCGATGGACCAAAGAGGTCATGTGATGATATGGAGTGGATCATATCATTTAAGAAAGATCAAGCCAAGTGTTGACTCATGATGATGATCAAAAGGCTTGATGGAGTTTGGTGCTTGTGTGGCATCAACATTTGGAAAGATGAAATGAAATGCGCAAGGCAAAGGTATGACTTGTAGGGCATTTCATTTCACCGGTCAAAGGTTGTGTAGAGAAGTACATAACCGGATTTAGGATAGATGGCCGTACTATCAAGAGGGGCAAACTTGTTTGCATATCGGTCATCTAGTGCCACTTGAGCGATCTAACATTGCGATGTTGCTAGGATCGAGTGGCGTGGTGAGATCAAGTGAAAATCCTTCGAAAATGTTTGTGAAATGCTAACACACATGCACATGGTGTTGTTCACGTGGTTGTGTTGGCACATTTGCAAAGGAGAAAGAGTTGGAGTTGATGTTGATCAACTTTGGGAAGCAAGAAAGGTTTTTCAGTTTTCTCTGGAAATTAGGTGGTCTCTTGGAGTGGAATACTGCTTTGATCCATTGTGTTTTGGATCAAGTATTCAGTTGGGTTGTGTAGCCCTCTGAATTAGCTTTCCATAGAGTCCAAGATCACTTAATTTGGACTTCGGAGCTAAGAGTTATGGCCGTTTTACCGAGGTACATTTCTGCTGGAAATATACCTGCGGACGGTCCGCTCAAGGGGGGCGGACGGTCCTCCGTTATCTCGGATGAGCTTGAACAGAACTGTTTTTGGCTCTGTTGGTGGTCCAAAATGAACTGTGGACCGTCCGGTCCATGGGGGCGGACGGTCCTCCTTTAAAAGCTGAAACGGGCGCACAAACTTGGTAGTTCTGTCTTGGGTGTCCAAAATAAACTGCGGACCGTCCGGTCCTTGGGGGCGGACGGTCCGCCTCCTACTGAAAATTCTGGGATAGAAACACTGCGGTTTCTGTGTGTGTGCTTACTTTTTGAACTGCGGACGGTCCGCCCCAGGGGAGCGGACAGTCCGCCGGTCACTTCCAGTTTTAGTCAGAGACGTTTGCAAATCGGTTGGTTCGAAGTTTGGAACCGCGGATAGTCCGCCCCAGGGGCGCGGGCAGTCCGCCCGGGGCTCTAACGGTCGACTCTGACACATAATCATTGCAGTTCTAGCCGTTGGTTTTGAATGGCGGACGGTCCGGTCTCTGTGAGGCGGACAGTCCGCGAAATCTCTGTTTTCACGGGATTTGAGTGTAACGGCTAGTTTGGGGCCTCCCTCTATAAATAGAGGGTGTGGCCGGCCATTTGAGGTGGCTGAGCACCTTGGGGACTTGGTGTCCATATGTGAGAGTGCTTGAGAGCCCTCTACTCACTCTAACTTGATAGTAATCATCCGATCGAGTGAGAGAGCGATTCTAGTGCGATTGCTTTGAGAGATTGCATCGAGTGGCACTAGGTGATCGTGTTGCAAGCCGGTGTGCTTGTTACTCTTGGAGGTTGCCACCTCCTAGACGGCTTGGTGGCAAGAGACTCCGTTGAAGCCCGCAAGAAGATTGTGCGGTGCTCCGGAGAAGAGATTGTGAGGGGTATTGTGCTCACCCCGCGGGAGCCACGAAGAGCAACTCTAGTTGAGCGAGACGTGAAGAGCATCAAGTGGTCCGGTCGGATCATGTGTTAGAGCTCGGTGTGAGCACTCCACGTGGGAGAGTGTGACTTGTGAGTCACCACTTGCAAGAGGATCGGCGGCAACCTTGGAGCTTGTCTCAACGGGGATTAGCTTGGTGGTAACCAAGTGAACCTCGGGATAAAAATCATCGTGTCAATTTTGTCTACTCTTCTCGGTGGTTTGCATTCTCCAAATCACAAGCCTTGTATTTACATTCATCTATATCTTGTGCTTGTGTAGTTGCTCTCTAGTGTAACTAGTTAGCTTGTGTAGCTTAATTGGTTGCTCTTGCTTGGATTGTGTAGCTAAGTAAGTTGAGCTCTTGGATTTGGATTGAGTATTTTTGTCCTTGAGCATATAGTGAGCTTAGGTTTGGCTTTGTGCTTTTGCTCATTAGAATTGTGTAGGAGCTCCCCCGGTTTGTGAAGTACTAGTGCTTAGACTTGTGTGGCTTGGCATTAGATTTGTTAGGAGAGCTCTTGCTAGCTTGGCACTCCATTTGCTTTGTGTAAGACCTTTTTGGAGGTGCCTTAGAGTCATAGTTAGAGGGGTGAAGTCTTGGCTAAGAGAATAGTTCTAATTCCGCTTAAGTTTCGGTTAGTCGGCGCAATTAGTTTTAGAAAGGACTATTCACCCCCCCCTCTAGTCCGCCATCTCGACCCTACAAGTGGTATCAGAGCCGAGGTCTCTCATTTGTGGTCCTTACCGACCCGAGAGGATGGCGACTTATGGGCTAGATGTTGAGTGTCCACATATTTTTGATGGCACACACTTTGCACGGTGGAAAAATTGGATGATATGCAATTTTAAATTTATTTGCCCTCAAATGTGGTGGATGGTGGATGTAGGTTTTTCTCATGTGTTAGATGAAGGAAATCTAACTCTAACACAAGAGAAATGCCTAGATCTAGACATCCAAGCTACTAACATCTTGTTTAGATCTTTGCATAATTGCATTCTTGGTGAGATCATGGACAAGAAAACCACCCATGAGATTTGGAGTTATCTAAATGAGAAATATGGGGCGGCCTCCGATGATCATGATGATTATAAGACCAAGGAGGAAGTGCATGAGGATGATGAGCACATCCATGACATGGTGGTTGTGGAAGATTGCTCCACCTCATGGTCAAGTGATGATGATGATAATCAATCTACAACAAGTTGACGCTGAGCACCGCGGGGTCCGGCCCCACTACGAAGGGGAAGCAGGCCGTGGCCAGCAGCGCCGCCACAGCCGGTTCCAGCCAGGTACGGAGCAGCTCCGGCGCATCGTCGGGGGATGCAGGCCGGCGCAGGCTACTCAGGGGCGACGGGACCCCAGTCACGGAGTCCGCCGCGAAGCGTCAGAGGACCGCTGAGGGCGCGGGCCAGGGTAGCTCCCGGGCCTTCCGGCCCTCTCGGGTCCTCCGGGGTGACTGCACCGCCACCATCGCCGCCGAGAGATACCTCCCGCCGGCAGCAACAGCAGCAGCAGGCGCGGGAGCAGCTGCAGCGGACGCGAGAGCGGCAACAGCAGCAACAGGAGCAGCCCCGAGTTGCGCCCGCGCCGCAGCCACGGGAGCAGCAGCAGGAGCGGAGGTCGGGCCTCCGAGGACGCTGGGTACCCGGCATTTCTGGGTTAGTGTTATTCTGCTCTCTTCCCCTGTGCCAGGTGCTCTGCTTTTTGCTGAAGGCTTCTCCACTTTGTTGCCAGGGCTCCTCGCCCCAGCAGTTCTTCTACCATCGCCGGCTCGTCGGCTGGTGCCCAGGCGACCGGGGCCTCTGTGACGACAGCGGGAGCGACGGCGGGAGCGGGAACCTTAGGTGCAGCGACCTCTGCTAGCCCGGTGGTGCCCGACGCGGTGGTGACGGGCGCAGCGGACGCAGCGGCAGCGGAGGCGCCGGTGCTAGGCGCAGCTGCGTCTGACGCAGCGGTGGCGGAGACGCCGGGGCTGGGCACAGCCGCGCCCGACATAGCGCTGCGGGCACAACGTCTACTGAGGCCCCGATGTTTATACCGGAAGCTCGCACCTCCAGCTCCGGTCCTGTTGCAGAGGAGGAGTTGGAGGTGGTCTTTGGCAGGCAGCTCCTGCAGATCCAACCCCTGGAGGAGGAAGCGACTCCCCTTCCCTAGGTGCTGAACCAGGTCTGGCGGTCGATAGTGGAGGCAACCTCCTCCGCCGAGGCGGCCTACCGGCGGGAGTGGTCTGCCCTGGAGAGCGAACGCCAGCGCCTCTCCGACTGGCACACTCGCCTGGAGGCGCACATGAAGGCGGAAGCCTCCCGTGCTGCGGAAGCCCGGTCAACTCTCAGAGCCGACCAAGAGGCCTATCGTGCCAACCTTATGAAGGTGTTCAACCGGGAGCTTGCAGTATCGAGCCGGGAGAAGGCCCTGGCCCAGCGGGACGAGACCTTCGCCCTGGAGGTTGTTAGCTTCGCGGCTCAGCGGTCCGACCTCGAGACTCGCCTCGCGGCCCAGCAATCCGAGCTGGAGACTCGCAGCCAGGGTCTCGAGGTCCGGAGGCAGGAGCTCGACGTCCTCTCTGCGACTCTGCAGGGATGGCGCGAGCAACTGCAGGAGAGAGCCAGCAAGCTGACTGTTGCCGAGGCGGATCTGGAAGAGGACCGGAAGTCCCTTGATAAGCGGGAGTCCCACGCCTCCAACATGGAGAAGGAACTTGGGCGCCAGCGGGACTCCCTAAAGAAGCTGAAGTAGTGGTCGGAGAAGAGGAAGGCCGAGCTCGAGGAGAGGTCCCGCGAGGTGGAGGTGGCCAAGGCGGCTCTGAACTCCCGGATGCAAGAGGCGGTCCAGGAGGCGGTCCGGAAGCACCAGGAGGACCAGCGCGTGGGGGCCCAGCGGATCGCTGACTGGGCGGCCGAAGCGAGCCTAGCACTGGTGCCACTTGGAATGAGCCCAATCCAGGTGGCGGAGCCGCCAGCTTCGATTGCTGACGCCCTCCCAGTGCTGAATTCTGCTTCGGATAGGCTCCGGCGTCTGGAGCCGGCCCTTGCTGGCCAGCCCGAAGCCGAGGGTCGTGAGCTGATCCGGAAGGTGGCGGAGCACATCCTGACCTGCCTCCGGAGCCACGACCCGGCCATCTCGCTGACGCCCGTGGTCGATGGTCCTGTAGCGGAGACGGAGGCCGCCGCTCGAGACAGTGTGTGGGAGGTCGTCGACTTCGTTGCCGCCTACTTCAAGCGGGAGCCTGCAGACCCTTGAGCTGGGCATTGTATCTTTTGCGTTATGTAACAAACATTGTACTAGTTGAAATTTTGGAATAGAAGAAACTTCAACTTAGCTTTTTGTTAATTGTTGGTTTGCGGTATACAGCACCCCGGCGCCCTGGCCCCCTGTCTACCACCTAAGCTGTAGAAGATACTTCGGACCTCCTTGGGCATAGGTGCCGCATAGTTTGCAGGCTGAGCGAGCGTCTTATGCCCTTCCCTGCGTAGCAGAAAAAACTACAGAGAGAAGAATCAACTCGTTCGCATGGTAGTAATGATACTGCGACTTAGCTGTTTGACGTATGCAGAATCCATCCATGATGTCTGGGACAAAGCGGATGCTCCGAGCCCCCTGGGAGATAGACTCAGTTGTTTTGAATCTGTCTACCACTGAGACTGGACCTTGATCTGCATGAAACCTTTGAAGCAGATGAGACGGGACCCCCTGGTAGGTAGGCTCAATGGTTTGAGGCTGGCTACCACCAGTCAGGGTTTAACCTGTGTACCACTTCAAAGTTACAGCTTAGTAGCAGGCCCGCGGGACTCATCCTGGACCGGTCCCAGGCTAGTACCAGGTCCGGGGCTCTAGATGCACAGGTCCAGGTAGCTCAGTGCTTGTTACAGAGTGGTGGAGTGCGTAGGCTTAGGGTGCGGGACCAGGCTAAGGCGCTACACAGGGTTCCGGACTACTCCAGGAAATAGCACGATCTTTCCGGACTTGGCTTCGACGTCCCAGACCCTTCGCAGCAGTGGGTGAGGTCACTTTGTCGTACTCGATCCTTTAAGATATAGAGCTGGACATGCCGTGTAGGACTTAGGAAGCCAACTCTTGAGCTGGAACGAGGTCCAGGCCCCTAATTACCCAGCCCCGGGTACTAGGGCACTCGTTACAGGGTGGTGGAGTGTGTAGGCTTTGGGTACGGAACCGGCTAAGCGGCTACACAGGGCTCCGGACCACCCCAGGAAACAAGTACCCCCTCTCCAGCGCTGGTCCTTAGGGGTCCGGACCTCTATCCCAGCAGCAAGAGGGTCCGGATCTGTACGGCAGTCCAGCAACTCAATACAGATCTTAGTTGTAGCAACAAGAGTAGAGGTCCTCGCGGGGGTGAGAAAAGTAAAATCTCGAGAATCAGAATGCGAAATTAAATTTTGACACAAAGACAGAACTGGGAGAAAATCTTTCCTTTGCAATCTTGATGTACATGGCCTGCGCGATGGATGCCAGAGGCCGGGTTTACGAGGTCGGACCTCTACCGCTCTGAGCCGCGCTTTAGCCGACGGTGCGATGGATGCCAGAGGTCGGGTTTACGAGGGTGGCCCCCAACCGCTCTGGGCCGCACGCTAACTCTATCTTATTACAAAGGAAAAGTTTATTTCCCTGCTCTGCCTAGGTGTAAAACTTACGCAGATGCTCTATGTTCCATGGGTTGGGCAGCGGCACTCCATCTTCTGTGGCGAGGCGAACGCATCCAGGCCGGCATACCTCTGTAACCTTGAAGGGCCCCTCCCAGCTGGGGGAAAGTTTGTGGAGCCCTGCTCGGCTCAGGATCCGTCTGAGGACGAGGTCGCCAGCCCGGAGCTCTCTACTGTGCACGAACCGTTGATGATAGCGCCGGAGCATCTGGTTGTAGCGTGCATTTCGGATTGCTGCTCGCCATCTTCGTTCGTCAACGAAGTCTATGTCGTCACGCCGCAGCTGCTCCTGCATGGATTCGTCAAAAGCCTGGACCCGTGGTGAGCCCAGGTGAATTTCTGGGGGAAGGCATGTTCAGCCCCGTAGACCAGGAAGAATGGAGTCTCCCCGGTGGCTCGGTTGGGTGTCGTTCGGTTGCCCCACAGTACGCACGGAAGCTCGTCAACCCATTTGGCACCATGCTTCTTCAAGCAGTTGTAGGTGCGGGTCTTGAGTCCCCTGAGGATCTCTGCATTCGCTCTCTCAACCTGTCCATTGCTGCGGGGATGTGCCGCGGACGCAAAGCATAGCTGGATGCTGATGTCCTCGCAGTACTCTTGGAAGAGTCTGCTTTTGAATTGGGTCCCATTGTCCGCGATGATGCGGTTTGGGACGCCAAATTTGCACACAATGGACTTGAGGAATGCGACTGCTGACTTCTTAGTGATGTTCACCACATGGGTAACCTCCGGCCACTTCGTGAACTTGTCGATGGCGACGTAGAGGAACCGGTACCCACCGACGACCCGGGGGAAAGGCCCCAGGATATCCACACCCCACACGGTAAATGGCCATGAGGGAGGAATCATCTGCAGAGCTTGAGCCGGTGTGTGTATTGGCTTTGCATGGAATTGGCATGCTTTGCAGGACCTTACCAGCTCAGCCGCATCCTGGAGTGCTGTTGGCCAGTAGAAGCCATGCCGAAAGGCCTTGCCAACAAGCGTGCGAGATGAGGAATGACTTCCACACTCGCCTCCATGGATCTCCGCGAGCAACTCGCGGCCCTCTCCCTGGGAAATGCACCGCATGAGGACCCCATTGGCACCACGGCGGTAGAGATCCCCTTCTACCACCGCGTAGCATTTAGCCAATCGTACTATGCGCTCAGCGGACACATCGTCATCAGGGAGGATATTGTCTTTCAGGTAGTCCCGGATCTCGGAGATCCATGCATCGGGAGTTTCCTGAGTAGGTGGGATTGGTTCTATGAGGTCACCAGGATCCTCAACAGAGCTCACAACCCAGGGCGGGCACCACACGTGGAATGCCGCCGGGACAGCTAGCTTCGAGGTGTTAGCTTCGAGCTCACAACCCAGGGCGGGCACCACAACTCAGCTAGCTGGTTGGTTGGGCGGTAGGTCTCAGCAACCGTCTTTCGAAGACGCCCTCGGGCACGGATGCCCAGGTATATGCCCTCGCGGAAAGATCATCCGCTGCTGAGTTGAGTTCGCGGGGAACATGTTGCAGTTCCAAGACGTCAAAGTCCTTCTCGAGCTTCCTCACGTGGATGAGGTATGCCGCGAGCTGGGGATTGTTGCAACTGCAATCCCCTCGCACCTGCTTGACGATTAGTTGTGAGTCCCCCTTCACCAGAAGCTGCCGGACCCCCAGAGACAGGGCTTGCGTCAGGCCAAAGATCAGAGCTTCGTGCTCCGCCATGTTGTTGGTTGCCCTGAACTCAAGGTGCACCATGTACTTCAGCTGATCTCCGTTTGGGTCGATGAGGACCACACCAGCTCCGGCCCACTTCTCGCGGGCGGACCCGTCGAAGAAGAGTGTCCAGTGGGGCTCGGTGAAGACTGGTGTCCTGATTTCTGGCTCCGGGGGTCCGGCGTTGTAGTCCGGACCCCCAGAATTGCTTGGGGAAGGAGTCCACTCCGCTATGAAATCAGCCAGGATCTGGCTCTTGACTGCATGGCGAGGCTGGAAGTCCAGTTGGAACTCAGCCTGCTCTGCCGCCCACTTGGCGATATTGCCTGTGGCGTTGGAGTCCACTTCGCTGACGTAGTAAACTGGCTTTTGGACGGTCCGGACCCTGGTAACCGGGTCCGGCTCGCCCTTATCAACCACGTCTGGTCCTTGGGCCCCCAGCGGCACTGGGTTCCCACTGGGATGAGGCTCCTCCGGACCCCCTTGTGCGGGGTATGGTCCTTCAGGCTGGGGTGAGGCTGACGGGCCCCTGTGTTCGGGGTCCGGCTCACCATCCTTGCCCGAGGAGACCCTGGTGTTCCCCTGGCGAGCTTGCTCCGTCCTTTCGGCGACCAGCACCATGCTGACCGCCTCCGCAGACACAGCAAGATACAAAAACAACGGCTCACCGGGCTCTGGAGCCACCAATACTGGCAGTGAGGTGAGGTGCTGCTTTAGTTCCTGGAAGGCCTGTTCAGCCTCTTTGGTCCAAGAAAATGGACCAGACCTCCTCAATAGCTTGAAGAAGGGGAGGGCCCTCTCAGCCAGCCTCGATATGAAGCGGCTAAGAGCAGCGAGAGATCCAGTAAGCTTCTGGACGTCCTTGATGCGGCCAGGAGGCCTCATCACTTCGATCGCCTTGATCTTGACTGGGTTTGCCTCGATGCCTCGATGTGAGACCAGGAAACCCAGCAGCTTCCCTGCTGAGACGCCGAATATGCACTTCTCGGGGTTCAGCTTCGTGCGCGTGGCGCGGAGCTGGTCGAAGACGAGGGACAGGTCCTCCACTAGTGTTGACCCTAGCTTGGTCTTCACCACAATGTCATCAACATAGATCTCAACAATATCTCTAATTAGATTACAGAAGGTTTTGTTCATAGCTCGTACAAACGTGGGTAAGGCATTCCTTAGACCATATGGCATAACAATGTAGCAATAAAGCCCATCTACTGTTACAAAGGTAGTATGCTTCCTATCCTCTCTAAACATCTGAATCTGGTGGAAACCAGAGTATGCATCTAGGAAAGACAAAAGGTCACACCCGGAGGTGGAGTCCACGATCTGATCGATACGTGGAAGAGGATAGGGGTCTCTAGGGCATGCCTTGTTGAGGCTGGTGTAGTCGATGCATATCCGAAGCTTCCCGTTGGCCTTTGGGACGACGACCGGATTGGCCAACCACTCGGGGTGGTGGACCTCCTCGATGAAGCCAGCGTGTAGGAGCTTGCGGACTTCTTCGCGGATGAAGTTCTGCCGCTCCACGGACTGCTTCCGAGGCTTCTGGCTCACCAGCATGGCGTCGGGGTAGATCCGCAGATTGTGCTCCATCACTTCCCTGGGGATCCCGGGCATCTGTGACGGTTCCCAGGCGAACACATCAACATTTGCCCGGAGGAAAGCGATGAGCGCGTCTTCCTATTTCTCCTCCAGGTTCCCCGCGATGCGGGTGGTCCTGGGGGAGTCCGCCCCGATCTGCACCGTCTTCACGGGAACGTGATCCGGATCAGACGGTTGAACCTTGGGAGCCTTTGCAGGCGCCCTGGGTTGCGATGTGGATGGATCCTCCTCGGAACGTGCAGCCTCTGCCGCCAGAGCATGCAGTCTCTCAACAGCAGCGACAGCAGCGGTGAGGTCGCCTTGCACGGTGAGGACACCGGCAGGGAAGGGCATCTTCAAGACCAAATACCCGTAATGAGCAATGGCCATGAAACGGTAGAGTGCCGGTCGGCCAATGATGGCGTTGAACGGGAGGTTCACCTCCACAACATCGAACAGAACTCTCTCTGTGCGGAAGTTCTCCTCGGTCCCGAACGTGACCGGCAATGTGATGCTCCCCAGAGGGAACACCGGATGTGGGCCCACTCCGGAGAATGGGCGAGAGGGACTCAGCTTGGACTCCGGGATCTGCAGCTGCTTGAACGCTGCATAGCTAATGACGTTGAGGGCAGCCCCACCGTCGACCAGCACGTGATAGAGCCTCACGTTGGATATGACAGGAGCGGTGACTAGAGATAGTACACCAGCTCCGGCCATATTCTCCGGGCAGTCGGATGGCCCAAAAGAGATGGTGGTGTTCATCCACCTCTGGTGCGGCGCCGCCTTCGGGACCCCCGGCTTCACCAAAAGAACCTCTCGGCGAAGGGTCTTCACGTCCCGCCGGGAGACAAGCTCCCAGCTTCCGCCGTACATTACGTACAGCTTCTTGCGGCGGTCGCCGTTGTCGGAATCGGAGTCGTCGTCGTGGTAGACGCCCTTCAGCTCCCGAGCGGGGGACTGGTACCCCAGCTCCTTCTCCCCAGCAGCGGTTCCGCCGTCGGAGGCTTTCTCCTTGCCAGGCCGCTAGCGAGGAGGGGGTGAACCGTCCTTGGAGGACTGCTCACGCCGCCCACTGACCCGCTTCGCGAGCTTCTGGATCTCGCGGCAGTCAGCAGCGCTATGGGGAGCGGTGGGATGCACTGGGCAGGAACCTCCGTTTCCACCTTGTGGACGAGGGCGTTTGCCATGTGCATTCTGGCCCCCAGCCACTGCTGCTGCAGCCGGCGTCGCTGCTGGTGCTGCTGCTGCAACGACTGGTCCGCCAGAATGCGGCTCCCCGCGACTCCGTTTCTTGTTCTTCTTCTTCTTGCCACCGCCCTGAGCGGTAGCACCGGAGCCACCAGCCTTGGCGTCTCCGTCTTGGGGGGCTGAGTGCCAAGCACGGCCCTCGGCGGCCCTGGCACACTTGTCTGCCAGGGAGAAAAGCGTAGTAACGCTTTCCACCTCATGCGTCGCAAGCTTCTCGAGCATCTTCTCGTCACGTACCCCCTGGCGGAAAGCAGTGATAATAGATGCATCGGAGATACGAGGAATGGTACCCCGTACCTTGGTGAAGCGCGAGATGAAGGCCCGGAGCATTTCTCCGGGTTTTTGCCTCATGGCGTGAAGGTGTGCCTCCACACCATGCTACTGGTATGCGCTGGCGAAGTTCGCTGTGAACCTCGCACAGAGCTCCTCCCAGGACTGGATCGTCCCAGGTGTGAGGTTCATGAGCCAAGTCCAAGCAGGCCCAGACAAGGCTACATGAAAGTAGCTCGCCATGACGGCGCCATTACCACCAGCCGCTGTGATGGCGGTAACGTACACCTGTAGGAATTCCGACGGGTTAGTGGTACCGTCGTACTTCTCCGGCAGGTGCGGGCGGAACTTGGATGGCCATGCCACGGCGCAAAGGTGCTCCGCCAGCGCAGCGCAGCCCACCCCAGCCACTGGTGCGCCTGACTGTATCCGGGCATTCACCGGGGGCTTGGGTGCCACCACGTCCAAGTCGGCGTTGAGGTTGCGACCCTCAATGTTGAGACGGCGCTCTCGCGCCCTCTCGACGGAGATGCGGGCATCCTCTCCCGCGCGCCGGGGGTTGAGCTCCGCCCGCAGGTCTTCTGTTCGTGCACCCCTCACGGTGGGGGAGCGCACGGACGCCGACGCACCGCCCTGACGCTGGCGGTAAGGTACCACCGCATTGTCGGGCGGGGGTCGTTGCCCAGTCCTTGCAGAACTGGGGGAGGCCTGAGCCAGGTGGAGGAGACGGTCAACGTCGTCCCGCCACTGCCTCAGGGCGTCTGGCGAGGCTGCCGCAGCCGGGGGGTTGCGAAGCAACTCCCTAGCCGCTGCCAGCGCTACGCCGCTCGCAGCTTGTGAAGCACATGCATGAAGCCTTAAATGTAGTTGAAAAAATAACTAATTACATAGTCTAACTGATTAGCACGAGATGGATCTTTTAAGCCTAATTAGTTCATGATTGGACATAGTTTGTCAAGTAACAACGAAATTTGCTACAGTACCAAAATCCAAACCTTTTCGCGAACTAAACATAACCTTAGTAGTCAAAGTTACAAAATGTTTTCGCGATATTTTTCTCCTTCGAGAATTTTAACGTTCCAGGAAAAAAACACGACATGTTTTGATTCCTTTTCTTTCCATATGTGGTTACTGCAATGCATACAGATTCCCCTTCGAGAGGATGAGGTAGCCAAAACCTTCAAAAAAAGGATGAGGTAGCCAAAAAGAACAGACTGAAGCGTCAGACAACTATTTGGCTCGGAGAATCACGCACAAGCACGGCAATGGGCAGGGGCGGCCGGACAGGCACTTGTCGGAACTCCATGGGCCGACAGGCACCGATTAGACTGTCGGCCGAAAAGATTCCTGTCGGCTATAGCACAGCCGACAGCTTCTGTCAGCGCTGACTACCTCCCGTTCGTGCGGTCAACTTGCCCCGAAGGATGCCACGCAGGCATCCACGTAGGATGTCGGTCGTCCAGGAGCCGATAGGTGCCCTGTCGGCTGTCGGAGAGCCGACAGGCACTTATTTTTGTAATTCTTTTATGTGGCATTTATTTCTGCGATTATCTATTAAAATAATATTATTTTAAAAAATCGTGGATATGTAGTTGTTTACAGGCTTCTCAAATTGGTGGTGCTATTACTTCCTATAGCAACCGCTATGGTTGAGAGAATCTTTTCTGCCATGAATTATGCGAAGAATAAATTAAGAAATAAGATGGGGGGATCAATAATACATGAATGATTGTTTGGTTACATTTGTTGAGCGTGAGTTCGTTTTGCTACTCAAAGACTGTGATACCATCAATCCTTCCAAGCCATGAAGGAACACAAAGTTAGAGCTACTCTTCTAAGCCATGAAGAAACAGAAACATAAAGTTAGAGTTAATTTATAATTTCTTTATGTATTTTGTAAGAACTTCCCTAATTCCCTTTATTTCATGGATATATTAGAGTTGAACAGCTTTGTACCTTTATTTTTGTTGGGGAATGACCCTGCCCACAATGTAAATGGGCAACATATGACGGCTCAAGGGCCTATTTGTGATTCTTATATTTGCCAGGGGGTTAGGTGCAAATTGCCACCTCTCTCCCCTTCTACATATGGCTGACCCAATGGGTCAAGAGGGCTCCCTCTTGGAGCTCTGAAAGTTGGCTCACACTTTGAATGTCTTCGGTGCCCTCCTCCTATCCCTCTACTGCTTGGCCGAGTTCTCTCTCCAACAATTTTCTCAAACATTACATATTCTGAACTTTTTACTATTTATGTGGATTAAAATCCAGGCTCGCCGCTACCGTATTGCAATTAATATTTGTAGCTTGCGTTGAAACTGTTATATGGAAATATACATTAGAGGTATTTATGTATAGTTCATTTATCAATGAAAGTTTGTTTCGATGGCATGGCAGGACCATCCCATGAAACCTTTCACCGAGAATGGTCTAATACATTTAGTTCCTAGGCTTTGTGAGATTGTGAGTTTAGGACCTCTGCTCCTAAACTTTGTTGTAATGTCTACCATTTCTTCTTTCTCTTAATGAAAACGTGCCCAGACACGATTGAGAAAAAAAAATGGTGCCTCGAGCAACGCAAGGGCTTAATCTTATTAGTTAACCACTTGACCGTGAATTAGAGGTTAGCCAAAGGGTGTATCCGCCAAAATCACACACGCGCACGTCTCCTCTTCCTGGGGCCTCCGCGCGGCCCCAAGCTTCCGCGGGATCTCCTCTCGGCTTCTTCCATGGCGCCGCGGGGCCACCACCTGACGGAGGTGGCCCTCCTCGCTTCCGCCTCGCCGGACCTCGCCGCCGTGGATGCCGGCGAGCGTGAGGGGTGGCTGGACGACCCCACCGTGCTCCCCTCGCTCGGGCCCCGCGCGCGCGCCCTCGCCGTGGCCAGCGCGACGCGGTCCGTGCTCGTGATCGTCCCGGTCGCGGGAGGTGGAGGCGGCGGGGTAACGGTGAAGCCCGCGGTGGGGCTCGAGGAGGGCCGGATCTCGGCCGTGGAGTGGGTCCCGCTCACCACGGAGGACGGCGAAGGGGAGGAGGGGGTGGCAGTGGCGGTTGGCACGGACACCGGGTGGCTGCTGTTCTACTCGCTCGCCGGAGATCTATTGCACAAGCAGGTCACTTAATCCATCCAGTTCTCTCTGTAGATATGCTAGTCTGAGAAATTTAAATTATCGGGTCTATACTTTTTAGACCAGATTGTTACAATATATATGATAACTTTTGTACGATCTTTTAGGAATCACACTAATGCTCTTACTAGGGTCAGATAAGATGCAAGGATTTGCTTGAAATTTGAGGAATTCTAGCAGCGCATATTCCAAATGTAGGTTTCGTGTCTAGGTAGGTCGTGTGAAACTGCATTGATGAATTACTCCCCCTAAATATACTTTGTAATGAAGGCAGCACATGTATTGTAGTACAAAGAGAAGATACTCTGTTTAGATTGCTCCTATTAACTATATTGTCTATCCCCGATCTTTTATAAAACATGCATTTTTTTAATGTTGTCCTTGGACACGTGTATTTCAGAGTATATATCCTTCAAAGATACTGAAACTCAACTTTCGTGAGCGGAAGGAGAACGCTTGGGAAGATTCAGGTTCGGATGAACTTTCTGTAGTTTTTCCTGGTGTTATCGCACGCTTTGATGGGGCTGACCTTCAGGTTTGTGTGAAGCCCTCTATTTCTCTATTATTAAATATTAACGGATAGCCCCATGCTTAGTCGCCAGCGTCGTAATGATCAGGCTTTTTGTGTCTGCTCTGTTCAATAACAATAATAACTGAGTTCTTGGTTATTCACAGAACATTCTTCAAAAATCATTTCAAGATGTAAAATCACGTCTGTGGAAAGATAAGTTTGAAGAGGAAGATACTGAGCATGAGGGTTCCTTTGGAAAGATACCCTTTCAGATTTGGAATGTAAGCAAGTTTGGTTCATGTGCTGATGCTGCAATTGTTGGTTTGATGCCACCTCCCTTGTTAGAACTTCAGGTGACTTGCTTGCTCATGATTCTTCTACTGTTGTTAGATATCACTCTTACATAAATTCATTATGCATTTACCATTATTATATTTTAGTTTTATCATATCCCTGTTTTGCTACCTTTAGTGGAAGCTTTCTGAAGCTACGATTATATTGAATTCAGCTGCTTTTATATTGCTGGGCAGTCAAGTCAGCGCCACTACTGTGCCATCACAGTTGGAGAGGATGCTGTAGTTTCAGCGTATAGGTGAGTTCCATTGCTCACTGATTTTTGCGTTTCTGATTGAGGTGATCATGATACTAGCTCTGACATGGTGACATTGTTTTTTCAGTCCTTTCATTGTGAGTTCTGTAGACATGGTTTATTGATTCAAATTATATTACAAGTTTGCAACAGGAAACTTACCATGATAGCTTCCATTCAAATTTGAATTGCAATCAGTTCAAAATAATGTCCATCTGTTCTAGATGTTGGTAGAGGAAAGCTATCAAGTGATGTTGACACATTGTTAGGATTATACATCTCCTAACACATTGTTGACTCTGCAGGCTATCAGAAGATAGAAGCAGGTCAATTGTTGGAGCAATTTTGTCAAGAGGTGTCGCTGCAACATTTTCGACAATATCATCTTTGTCAAAAATATTATGGCGGAGTGAGCCATCACCACCTAAAAAGTCATGGCCAAAGCCTCAATCCTTTGCAAAAAGTAATGGCTAGTAGTTAAAATTTAACATCTTTCAAAAATACTGAATTTATTCCTCACAGTCACATATGCTGCAGCATCACCCCTAACTTGCTTAAAAGACTCGCCGAGGAAGGGAGAAAGGCTTACACTCTCCCCAAGTGGTACATTGGCTGCCATAACTGATTCACTTGGGCGGATTCTACTGCTGGACACTCATGCCCTTGTGGCTGTACGGTTATGGAAGGTAAAGTTCTCGAGTTTATTCTTAAATAATCTAATCTAAAGAAATAATGAATTGCCAAGTAATATATTACTTCCAACAGTTATGACTATTGCCTTCTGGTGTGGTTGTTAGTTCATTTTCTTTTGAAGGCATATTGATCTTGATTAGTTTTTTTTTTTTGCCTTATTTAGGTATGTAGTACTTGTAATACCTAGTCGTCTTGTATTTAGCATTTTAAATGTTTGTTTTGTCACAGGTTTAGACTAATATTGGATTCACATTCACCCAAAAAATAATTGAAGTTAAAACACAATGTGCATGGTGAGAATTGCGAGACAGAAAGGTAGTAAAATGGATTCTCCCTTTCAAAATATAGAAATTTTGTTTTCATTTGAGAGGGAGAGACATGAAAGGGAGAGGTAGTAAAATAGATTCTCCCTTTCGGAATGTAGAGAGGTAGTCTGGGTCAAAATAGATACCTGCAGATAGGTATGGTGGTTCAACTGTGCTTTCACATCTCATCCCTGAATTACATACCAATTTCAATCTATTATTTGATTGGTTGCAGCGGTGGATAGAACTTGTTTGCCATGCTAGCAGCCTAGCATCAATAGTTTAGGTTGATGGGTTGTACTGTCCTAGGAAGTTGCTGGGCTGTACTATCCTATGATAATTGTAAATCGTGGTAGGACCAGGAGGGTTGACATTGAAAATACTGTGGTTCAACTGTACTCACATTTCACCCCTTAGAGCAAGTCTGCAATTGTGAGAGTAGCAAACCAGGGTAATCATGCGCAGTCCTCTGATCATGCCACCATTTACCACTGGGTAGCATGGTACTATCCCATGCCACTGCAACTCAAGTGTATTTCGAGGGCATTATGAGATGGTCAATATTTATCTAGTAAGCTTATATGTAGCTTCCTACTGGTTTTCCAAACCTAGAAAGCAAGTGTAGAAAATCTAGTGACAGATTTCAGTACTTTGAGATGGTCAATATTTATCTAGTAAGCTTATATGTAGCTTCCCACTGGTTTTCCAAACCTAGAAAGCAAGTGTAGAAAATCTAGTTATAGAAACTATCACCTCCATCTGATGGCTTTTATATACCATTTTTCAATCAAATTGTTGATTGGTTGTAGCAGTTGGTAAAAATCTTTTTGCCACGCTTGCATCACTTTTTTGGGTTGAAGGGGGTTGCACTGTCCTACAATTATTGTAAATCCTGGTAGGATCAGAAATCTGCACATAGAAAATATTGTTGTTCAAGTCTGCAATGGATATAAACTGCTGTTGTGAGAGCATGATCACTGGACTGCACATGATTACCTTCGTCAGCTACTCACAATACCATTTTATTTCCATTTCTTTTATCATTTTTAATGTAACGACTTTATAGGGCTATCGCGATGCTTCGTGTCTATTTGTGGAGATGCTTCTAAATAAAGACAAGGCTTCATCAAGTACAATGCATATGGAATATACAAAGAGTGACTACTGTTTGTGTCTAGCAATCCATGCCCCACGGAAAGGCATAATAGAGGTAAGTCTCATGGTTGCCTAATTGCTGAATTCTTGTTTAGCGATCATCTTTTGGTTTTATCAGTGCTGAACGATGACATTCTGCGGTTGTTTGATTTTCTGTTGGTCTTCAGTCACTTAGAAGAGTCTAAGGGTTAATTACATGTTTTCTTCAGAGGGTGATAAACAAGCTGCGTTGCTAGGTTGGCTAAAGGACTATTTACTTTCTGGTTGACACTTGTAATTTGTTACCCTTATGTGGCCAGGTTTGGAAAATGCGAACCGGATCACGCCTCCTAACCATCCCATGTCCCAAAGGAAGCAGAATCTTACAACCCTCAGCGAGGCTCTCGTCGTCATTCTCATATGCCCCGCTGGAGGTTTACTTGTTCAATGGAGACTCTGGGCAGTTGTCAGTTTTGAATAGTCACGTTGAATGACTACTGTGTATTGTCTTTTTGTGGTGGTAAATTGTTCCTGCCAAGTGTTGTACAGAAATATTTATTCTTACAGTGCTTCCAATTTTGACGATCAAGAAAAATGAATAAAGCTGGGTTTTGTGTGACTTGTTTTATTTAGCACTGTACCACAATGGTGGAGTATAACATTGTTCAGGGGGACTGCTGTCAGAAAATTTAGCATTTAACTGTGCTTAAATAGAAATATCAAGGTTTTGATTCAAGTTGGTTTGCAGTTAGTGTCCAAGTTCTAAGCAAAACACCGACAAAAAGCACAACAATGGTAATCTTTCAAACAAGGGCTTGTCAACTACATATCCTAGTGAAGAAAATATTTGGCTACATGAGGGAACAAAGTTTGTTGATTTTCAGGCAGTAAACTATAAGATAAAGATAAATGTGGTGACAAATCATCTCGGAGGACCTTGTTTGGCAGCGTTCCTGCTGCTCCATTCCACACCAGATTCCACGGAGCGCTCCCAAGCACAAAAAATCATTGCCTGCCACTCCCATGAGTCGGAGAAATCAATCTGCTGCAATGTGTTTCCTGTCAGTGTTGTCGATCTTCTGTTGTGTTCTTAGGGTGTTAGAACTCTACGTGTGGATTATAGAAGCCCAAATTGGCAAATTACCTTCTAGATAATCCCAACAGACAAGTCTTGCACCATCACATTGGAAGTATATGGTCACGACGACCAGCATGACCATCTGCTGCACCAATGGAAGTTGCTCAGCACAAAGCATTCTAATACTGTAAACTATAAGCTTCACATTGCAAAGCATACACAGGAAACAGTTCAACTACAGATTCTCATATTGTATACTACTATTTCTTGCATTGCATGGCATAAACAGCATGAACCCATTTGAAATCTGAACTGCACAACAAACCTAGAGTTCACAACAATAGCAAACCTTAGATGGAGGCATTATGTTTGAATTGACATGAATTCACACAAAAAGTAGAACAGAGCATACATTAGAAGCACACTAACAGGTAGATTTTACTCTTCAAAAGTTCAACAATAACAAACATGTACATTTTGGAAACTTATCAAGTTCAAAGTCCACCTTAACTGTAAATCCACCATGTCTGGGTAAGCCCTCCCAAGAATCCTGAAAAAGTACAAGCAGGAATCAGGATGAGCTTCTGAGGATAAAACATCTTTCCAACAAGGTAACATCATACTCAAAGCACCTTAAATGACTCTGGAATCCACTAGCAAAACCCCTCCAAGTCACACTATTTTTGAGAACTTATCTAAAAAGGATTAGCTAACATGGCACATGATAAGTAGTTTAATGCAAAATTGAAAATTGTGTCCGGAAACAAAGATTCCTTTGTATTTAACAGTTACACACCAGTGATGTACATAAAAAATGAAAATAAAATGCATGTTGTATATTGACTGACTTACTACAACTGCGCAACTATCAGCAACCATGAGGTACTGATACGTAAGCATCCCCACTTGGCATTTGTCTTCCTGAATATGCCTAGCAAAAATGCAAAATAGAGTGCATAAACTCTGTTGGCAGTGTCAAACAATAACTAACAAGCTTCCCTCCGATAGTCTGACACCTCAGATGGTTGTTTCACACGCAGACCCATCTCACCCAACATCGAGAGCATCACAGAATTCTTTTGAAATGAAATGCCATCTTCAGCATCAGGATGAGGCTCACTTGATCCTACAAGGCTCATCCCTACATCTTTTTCCACCACCTTCTCCTTCATCACCTTTCTCACTTTTTCAACATCATCCCATCTGCCTTCTGCAGCATAAATATTTGACAGAAGCACGTAGGAGCTGAACTCTGCTGGCTTCATTTCAATCAATTTCTTTCCAACAAACTCTCCAAATTTGGAGCTGTCCTGAGTTCGAGTGGCTGCTATTAGAGTGCCCCATAATGCAGGTGAAACCTTCACCTGCAAATTATTGATGAGCTTCTCTGAATCTTTGAGCAGTCCAGCACGACCAAGGAGATCCATCATACAGCCAAAGTGCTCAGCCTTGGGCTCAAAATTGTAGAACCTGACCATCCTATCGAAACACCACCAGCCTTCAAGCACCAGGCCTCCATGAGCACACGAGCTCAAAATGCATATGAAAGTCGTCTCATTCGGTTGAGGCCCATTTTTCTCCATCTCCATGAACAACTCTAGGGCTTTCTCGCTCTGCCCATGCAATCCATACCCGATGATCATTGAGTTCCAGGATGCAACACTCTTTTCGCTCATCGAATCAAATATCTCCTTGGCTGTCCCCATCACCCCGCACTTGGCATACATTGTCAGCAGTGCAGTAAACAGTAGTACGTCTGGCACAAGTTTCTCCCACCTCTCGCGGACCAAGCCATGCACCCATTTCCCCCTCTCCAAATCTCCCAAATTACCACAGGCCGTCAGAACACTCACAAACGTCTTCTCATTTGGAATGCTTTCCCCCACAGCCATCATCGCATCAAACAGCCTCAGGCACTCGCGCCAGTCTTTCACCTTTGCATATAATGCGAGAACAACATTCCACGAGACAATGCTCCTCCTTGGCATGCCATCAAAAACCATTCGCGCCATCTTGATGTCCCCGGCCTGGGCGTACCCATCCAGCATCGAGTTCCACGACACAACATCCCTCACTGGCATTGCATCGAACATCTTCTTGGCGCTCTCCATGTCCCCTAGCTGAGTATAACCAGCGAGCATCGAGTTCCACGTAACCACGTCCCTCTCTGGCATCTCAGCGAAGAGCTCCCGGGCGCCGACCACGTCCCCCTCAGCCGCGTACCCAGCCAGCATGGAATTGTACGAGACGAGGTCCCGCTCCGGCATTTCGTCGAACAGGCGGCGCGCGGCGGGCAGGAGGCCCATGCGGAGGCAGGCGCGGAGGAGGGTGTTCCAGGTGACGGTGTCGGGGCGGGGGATGTCGGCGAGGAGGCGGCGCGCGGAGGCCGGGGAGCCGAGGGAGAGGTAGAGCGAGAGGAGGGAGTTGGCGAGGCGGAGGTCGGAGGGGAGGTGGCCGGAGGCGAGGGCGAGGGCGTGGAGCGCGCAGGCGGCGGGGAGGGAGTGCGCGTGGCGGCGGTGCTTGACGGAGGAGAGGAGCAGGAGCGTGAGGTGGTCGCGCGGGAGGAGGCGGAGGAGTGCGGGGAGGCGGTGGCACGGGACGTGCGGGAGGAGGGAGTTGAGGAGGCGGGAGGCGAGGGCCGGGTGGGAGGAGAGGCCCGAGGTGAGGACGAGCGCCATGGACTGGAGGAGGAGGAGGCGCGGCGAGGCCGGCCCGGCGGCGACGCGGAGACGCGGCAGCAGGGCGGTGACCGAGTGGCGTCGGGGGAGGAGGCCCGGTGCCGGTGGTGGGGAAGGCATCAGAGACTATCGGAGGTTGTGGCGGGAATCGGTGGTGACGGTTGAGGTAGTCGTGAAGCTTGATTGAAATGGAGAATCGGAGTGAGAGCTGCGGCCTGCGGCTGCTCATGTTTGTTTGAGAGGAGCTTTTGAGTGCTTTTTGGTGTACTAATAGTTGAATAAGGGCCAACCTACGATAATGTGTGCTTTTTGGTGTACTAATAGTTGAATAAGGACATATGGACTTTCATTCCATATCCTAGCTAGAGACATTGCACACGCCATACCTTGCTGCTGATAAATTCTTCACATTTTTCAACACTATTAGGTATATATTTTTATGTGATATGGTTTGGAGAGAATATATGTTCATTTCTATGTAAAATGAGATATTTTCCCCTAAAATTTGTCTGCTTTTTTCCATCGCCGATAGAATTCGGATATATCCAATATTCCCACTTACCACCCACCTCCTATATTTTTTTATTTATGGATAAGCTAAACCCTACGAGGGATCTGATTATTTTAGTAGTAGCCGTTCTGCTTCTGCCTCTTTCTAGGGACTTGAGTAACTTAGGCGGTGTTTAGTTCGCAAAAAAGTTTGAATTTTGGTATTGTATTACATTTCGTTGTTATTTGACAATTAATATCAAATCATAAAATAATTAGGCTTATAAGATTCATCTTATGTGAAATAGTTATACTGTATAATTAGTTATTTTTTTACTGCATTTAATGCTCTATATATGTGTCCAAAGATTTGATGTGACGGATATTGTAGAAATTTTTTTGGAAACTAAACATGACCTTAGTAATATGGACGTTTTATATGTGACCATGTGAGTTCAATATGAGCTGCGCGCGCATATATTCATATAGGCAAAATAGGTAGAATCGTCCCTGAACTCTTGGCAAAGGATCAAGTTTGTCCCTATACTTTTGTTTGGGCCAATTTAGTTCTCGAACTATGGCTCTCCACTTCAGTTACATCCTTTATCCAAACTGCAGTCAGCAACACCGTTAAATCATCTAACGCGCAATAGGAAAAGACTCATTTGTCCCTTCCTTCCAGCGCCCCTTCCCAAAGCCATTACAAATTGGAAGTCACTACATGATCTCGGATAATACAGATGCTATTATCGTGATTTTTCTATCCCCCGTGCAGTTGAAGCAGATTTAATCTCTGTAGTTGCATGGCCACTTGTAACATTGATGGTTGCTCTTGCACGGCCGCTTGTAACATTCACCGTGTTCGGCAGCAGCGGATTGGGCTGCTCTTGGCTGCAGCAGTAGCAGCGAGCAGCCAGCAGCAAGCAGCGATCCGAACGGCAAGAGCAGCCAGCAGCAGCCGGAAGCAGCCCAGTAGCAACCAGCCGAACACGGTGATTGATGGTTGCTCGGATAAGATGGAGGGGCACTGCGCCTGCTGTAGGAGGTGGGGTGGGGGGGTTACAGCGCCGCTGGAAGGGAGGGACAAACGAGTCTTTTCTTATTGCACGTCAAATAATTTAACAGCGCTGCTGATGGCAGTTTGGATGAAAGATGTAACTGAAGCGGAGAACCATAGTTGAGGACTAATTGACCCAGGAATTTGACCCATTGACAAAAATTCAAAGACGATTTTACCTATTTTGCCATTCATATATAAACTGTATCTAGAAAGGAGGTGAAAATAAGTGCACATTCTTGTTCCAACAAAGGAAATTTTGTTTCACCATTTGAACACTTTGCATTTACGTGAACAAGCACAATCGCCATGATTGTTGCTAATAAGCTTTCTTTTTACCTTAAAAAAAGTGTACGCACGTTCGTTATTTTACTTGCGGAAGAAACGCCTTAAGTTTTTTGGAAAGCTTTTGCTGAAAATACAGATATTGAATAGGCTCATCTTTTCTATTAAAACTATCAATATCTTGTGTAGATCTCACCTGATTTCTAACGAAGCGAATCACTATCATGTCGACACAGGACCCTGGAGGCACTCACATTTGGCAAAGGGTGCAAAACTGAAACATGTCGACAATAGCAAAACAATTATCAACAAAGAGCACATCATGCCACTTGCCAGGACATTCTTTCAAACGAAATTTATCACAAACTACCACATTGAAGAAAGACATTGACAGGAAAAGACAACCTACACATAGTCTTAAGTCAAACTTGGCAAACTTTGACCAAACTTATAGAAAAAAAAACATTTTCAATACCAATTTTGTTCCATTGGATCCACCATGAAGTATATGTTGATACTGCATAGGTTGGATAGTATAGTTGTTGCTATATTTTTTTATAGACTTGGTCAAAGTTAGTCAAATTTGACTTAGAACAAATCTAATACGACATGTTAATAAAAACAGAGAGAGTATAAACTACCTTTTTACACAAGAAAACAACGTTGGCCGGATTTGAGGAGGCAACAAGCATAACACAACACCAGAAGCAAGACAAAAGGGCGATGTCAAATCATTCAGAAGGACGCAGGATCTGTATACTCCGAAACATCATACAGCGGTGCAACTCCTGTGAAGTGTTGTGGTTTTCATTTTTCCATTCTGTTCTTAGGGGTGTTAGGGCTGTACAAGCAGATTAACTAAAACACGGCCTGGAAAAAGCACTGCACATATCCTTTTGGATCTGGTGCGTGCACAACGTCTATGTTAGCATCAGTTTGCTCGCGCCAGTAACTTGCCGAGCTGTTCATATAGATCATGCTGCTCCTCAACGGTGAGATTCCTTAGTATCTGCATTGAACAAAATGGTGTTTAACAGTTATATTTCTTTATTGCACAAGTGAATTGGAGTCGACATATAAACATGGCGAAGCCAAATTACCTGCTCCAGGATGGTCTCAACAGACAGGTCCTGTACCATCACAAATGATTGATAATAGATGTATGCAAAGACAGCCATGACCATCTGCAAGAAATCAGTTTGGAGTTTCTCAGAATATAACATGTAATAACGTAAAAGCACACGGAATGAAAAATGCAGATGAAGCCTCAACTGCAATCTAATATTGTAGACAATCAGCTTTTGCATTGCAAAGCATATACATAGAATAGAAAACACAGCTGAAGTCTGAACTGCATGTCTTGTTTAATTTGACATTGATAAGTGCACCATACAGAGAGAGACATAACTATATAGTTCACTCAAGATCAGATCATCAGAAACTATCAGCAAGCCTGAATTCACAGCAATTAAAACGCATATCTATGAGCAAGAATAAACGAGTCAAACATACGAAACAGATGCAGGTGTTCTCTTTGAATCAACATCTATTCACCACCAAATATGGAACAGAACATACATTTGATTTGACTACAAGATGCACAGTAGCAGAACTCATAAAATCACCACTAACAAATGTGTACATTTTAGAAACAAATCAAGTCCAAAATGCATACTTGGCAATCCATCCTATCTGTAAATCCACCATGGCCAGGTATGCTGTCCCCAAAATCCTAAAAAGTATGCACAGAAATCAGGATTAGATCTGGAGAATGAAATATCTTTCGAACCAGTGATTGCAAACAAAATACGCACCTTAAATTTGAATGCCCTCTTGAAGCCACTTGCAAAAAACCCCCCAAATGGTGCTATTATTGAAGCAAACCAGCCAAGAGCTAAGCCATGCCATTGAACAGGCATAATTGCAACTTCTCGCCAGGGAAACTGTAAAGTACAAATAAACTAATTGGAACTCTGACTAGAAGAGATGGAATGTTAGCTATTATCAATTGGAGAATCAAATATTCAAATTGCTTGCTCACCGATTGTGGCATCCATCCTGATAACCTATAACTTTCTGGTGTAAACATGGGACCTGGGTCGCAATGAAGCCATCCAGTTGACAAGTCCTACAGAGGGAGTAATGGAATAAGATAAAGCTTGGTGGCAGTACATTTCAAATGCATTGCAATGGGTGCTGCTCTATGAGAAAGGAGGTTTTTGCCACTGTCACAATTGCGCAATATCTTATTTGCCATCGGTGTTGCCTATGACATGTGGACCCAGGCCCTGCATGTCATTGAAAGAGCTAATGGCAAATAAGGGATTGAGAAATTTTGCAATGGCATGTGAAGAATTAATCCAAGGAACTATACCTTTCTTGGGCATGTCAACCACTGGAAATGGCCCATGAAATTAGCAAGCTGCCAAAACACCAAAAGTAAATAATGACATTAGATACATGATACATCTATAAAAACACTTAAATTTAAAAAGAATTAGAAAACATGTAGAAGAACAAGAAGTTCAAATGCACTTTGGTGAAGTCTCAAACACCACTACAACAAAATCAGCCCACAGATTCATTCATTCTAAGAGGACAATAGTTGCTCTCCAGAATACAAGGCTTGGAGCATTTTAATGACCATAAGTGTACATTTTTTGTGACTAATTTTGCAGAAAGTAGTTGCATTGTCGCACACGGGGGCACCAACCAAACAATCCCCACCATTTTTTAGCACATCCTTGGTACAAACTATAATGTATAATGTTACCAAAGGACAGGTGGATACTGAAAATTTTATGTCTGATTCAGTTGCTACTCCAGTTAATTAGGCATGTCCATATTTGTAGAAGGCCAACAAGAAAACAATTGAACAAAGATGGAGTATATGTACCACATAAATCAGTTACATGGCCATCAGTTAGCAATGGGAACCAACAATAATATACAAGGTCAGTGAGTATTTACTGACCACAAATGCAGAAAGCATGGTTGTCACTGATGCACCTATAAAGCCTTCCCATGTTTTCTTTGGAGAGAGCTTAATCAAGGGTGTTTTCCCAAAGAAGAATCCAAAGAAATATGCAGCAACATCATTGATAGCAATTAATGAAGCTGGTAGGAGGAACCTACAAAAGCATCTTTGTATCAGCCTTACATTAATCAATTAAGGCCCAGTTGAATGAGAGAATCTGAATCAGATTTCAAACAAAAAGTAATAATCCCCAAAGAAACCTCCCACATCCATACACAGCTTAGCTGCCAAAGCTTTATCAATACCACTCTGCATGCTATGCATAACTAAATAAAGATAAATGGAGTAGAGCACAAATCATTAGGTACAAAGATCTTAAAACAAAAAGGTACAAAAGTGAGTACAATTATTTTGCCTTTGTTTACCTAAGCTAAGTTGATGCTCCATAAAAGTGATGCGTGAAAGATTGGAAGAGTTACACAAAAAGAATAGCAGGTTTTCACTATTGTTTTGAATTCATACAGTTTTAAGAAAACTAATGTAATCACTAAACTATAGCTTGGTTCAAACACTCTTTGAATTGAACTTCATTAATGAATGAGCACTTTTTAAATCAGTAACTCTGCAGCTATCTCGCAAATTTTAAACCAACAACAAAATTTTACGAGAAAAATCACAAACACAAGCATAAAGTAGTAATTAGTAAAGCAAATAGGCTCATAAGCTGGTAATATATCCACACTGTTCAAACAGAGCACTGGCATCCATATCATATTATCAGATCAAAGCATCAGAACATGCTGTAAGATACAAACTTACCAGAATATTCCATCGAATATGTTTGCCACAGTGAAAGATGACTGCGCAAATACCATCAGAAGGATCATATGAGTCCATGCATACTGACTGAACTGGTATTTGTATGCCTTTTTCTTTAGCGTGACAATAAACCAGACAAAACCTGGATGATACATCAATTAATATGGTAGCAAGAAGCAAGCAAATTTTCAAAATTTACAAATGCATTTGCCATATCTATGTCAACAAAGGCACTTGTTAGTAAGTACAACTATCCAAATTGACAGTTAAGATTGATGTGCCATAAAAGCTTAAGTGCTCAACTACCGTCTACCAGACTAAAAGGTGCCAACATTGAGATTAAATTGCATTCTAGGTCACATCATAAACAACCTACCCAACCACCTTTACTCAATAACAAATATCAACTAAAACGAGCACCAACTTACTATGGAAAATTGAAGTTTATAAAGGAGAAGACTAATACAGTAAAACTCAAGCAATAATCCTCTGGGCTTCCTGAATAAGCCTCAATTGGAGAACAAAGGGGGGGGGGGGGGACAATTCGTCACCCTACAGTTCTAGGCAAATGAACCATTTTTTTCTTGACGACCTGAACACATAGGGTCTAACACCTGCCTATCCAAACACGCACTTAAATGTTGAAGGCCCCCCTATGTTGTAATTGACATGACCCTTATTTGGGAACACACAAAAAAGATGGTCACAGCTACCTGCTATGTAGAGGAAGTAGCAAATAAACATCTGATACTTGATGACCCCGCTCACCAGCTTGTACAGCAACTTATCTGAAGTGACAGTGTTGACAAGCTGCCGGCTAAGGAACCGGCCATATGTAAACAGCATTGCAGTAAAGAAAAAATGCCTGCAGCAACACAAAAAAAAAATTTGTAAACCTCGGCTCATCCTATTAATCAACCGACCATTTATCCTACCGCCACCTCACCAGTTCAGCATCCTAAATCCCGGGAGCTGCCGATCCTCGTTGGCCTTCCTAAGCAGGTTGAAGAGCTCCTTGGCCATGAATATTTGTATGACCACCACCATGGCCCAGATGTAGAGATGCCCCATGTATATCAAGAACACGAACCCAGCCATCATCCACAGCGAGGAGTAGGTCCGGACTAGCATCGACTTGTACTTGTTCTGGTCGTTCAAGAGCAGGTTGGCGCCATTGGACTTGTTCACGTCGCTGATAACCTAAACAACAAGGGAGGATGCGCAAAAGATTTCAAAGATCGCGACATGAGTCCACTACTCCTAGACCCAAGAACCAGAGGCATTGTCTGCATGGATTATGGACAGGTCGGAGGATCACCTCGCTGGAGCGCTTCCGGTGCCTGAGGCGGCCGCCGTGCGTCGGGCTCGGGGTGCCCGGCGTCGCGTCGCCGGCGCCGCTGTCCCTCTGCATTTCTCGGGCCCTGCAGCGATTCCTCCGAGCAAGCTTGGGTTAGTTGCCAAGAATTGGTGAGATCGATCTAGGACCGTATAGGAGGGTGGACGGATCTCCCCTCCGCGACGGTACAATGCCAGTAGAGGAGGAGGGGGTCGGCGACACTAGGAAATAGAGACTTGGATGTGAGGACTGAGGAGGACTGCGTTGTCGTATGCCGTCGCCGGCGATGAGGCGCGGCAAAATGGTGGCGGCGGTAGGAGAGAGACGCAGAAAGGGACAGGGAGCGCCGAACAGGAAACCCTGGGGTCCCTCTCCATTTTGTGGCTTGCCAGTTTTGCCCCTGATCAGGGAACAATTGAATTGATGGCACTTCAGTTGGCAGTTTGGCACGTTTGGAATTCGATGTATCTGTGGGTTGCTTGGTAGTTGGCTACCCGGGTCATTGGTCATTGCGACCAATTATTGTTGAGTTGGCAGAAATCACTAAAGGCATACAATATTGGATCATCAAAATCAACAGAGACACAAATAAAATGGCTGACAGGCTCGCAAAGCAGGCAAGACAGGCAACAATTTCTAGTTCTTGCCTTTTCTCTTGCGAAACAAATGTACATTCTACTCAATGTACTGTGCAAATTGCACTCCAAAACTTTAATTGGGGTATGTTTTGCCCCATATCTGTATTGTGCCTTTAAGTAATGGAATATATCTTTTTCAAAAAAAAATATTTTACCCTACTAAAATATGGCATATAGGCATGCTAAATTTACTTAATCAAAATCTGTGGAAGACGAGTATTAATTGGCACTTTTGTGCTCTTGTTAAGCAATGTGGTTTGATTGATCTCTGGTTATAGTGGCCCAGCTTACACTTGGACAAATAAACGTTTTACAACCAAACCAACCCAACATTTGAACATTGGATCGTTGTCTTGCCAATGCTGACTGGTGTCAAATTTTCCCTCACACTGTCGTTTATCACCGGCCGATGCTCTACAGTGACCATGCTCCCATTCTAGCTATCATGGAATCCAGCAATCCAAAACCTAGAAGGAGATTTAGATTTGCAAATTGGTGGCTTGCTGAAGTAGATTTCCATGAAACAGCTGCCCAAGCCTGGACTCAGACAGCTGCAGAGCCTTTTCACCTCCGTACTAAAATCCTTGCAGCCTCCCTTAAAACTTGGGCCAAGAAAAAGAAATCCCTAAACCAGCAGCTCACTGAGATTGAGCAAGAGCTTTTCCAAGTGCAGCAAGCTCCACCGCACCTCATTGACCATTCCAAAGAGGAGTCTCTAATACAACTCCACAACTCCATCCTAGACAAGCTTACATATTATTATAGACTACTTTCTAAGAAGCATTGGGCAACTCAGGGTGACAGGAATACAAGATTTTTTCAGCAAGCTTGCACCAGAAGAAGACAAAAGAATAAAATTCTTTTTATTGAAAATGGGTGCAACAACATGGTGTCAAACCCTGGTGACATTGCAAAGGAGTTCATTTAATATTTTTCAAACCTTTTCACTTCCACACTTCCAACACAAAATTTGGACTTTTCTCACGAAGGTACTATTATTAATGAATTCATCAATTCAATTCCTAGTCTTGATGAGTGCTTGCAGATTATTAAAAACATGAAGCTCAATGCATCTCCTGGGTCGGATGGTCTTAATGTGGCATTTTATCGAGCAGTCTGGTCTTGGATCAAAGAGGATGTACATAAACTTGTCACCGATTTCTACATCTCATGTGAGTTTCCAGATCCCATAAACACTACTGAGATTGTGCTTATTCCTAAGAAGGCAAATGCAAAACATGTGACTGATTACAGGCCAATTAGTCTCACAAATGTAGCTTATCGCATCATTGCAAAATCTTTAGCGAATCGACTCAAAGAGGAGCTGCCTGATTATATCCACCATTCTCAGCATGCTTCATTAAAGGAAGGAGAATTATTGATAACATCATTATTGCCTAAGAGATGATCCATTCTTTTAATTTGAAATCTTTTCACCAACAAGCTTTCATGCTAAAAATTGACTTGGCCAAAGCTTTTGATAGAATTGAGTGGTCTTTTGTCCTCGATGCCCTGCGACGTAAAGGATATCATGGTCATTTCATAAAGTTGATCCATGTATGCATGTCCACAGCCTCCTTTTCTGTCAACGTCAATAGACAGTCCTATGGGAAGATCTCGGCTACTTGGGGTATCAGACAAGGCTGCCCACTCTCACCATACTTGTTTGTCATTGCTATTAATGAACTATATCTGAGACTTCAGCAGGCTTTGGACGATGCTTCACTCACAGGTGTTACATTGGGTCCGGGTTGTCCACCAATTCATTCCATTCTTTTTGAAGATGACCTGATAATTTGTGGCGAGGCGAACATGCAGCAAGTACATACCATTAATCACATTCTGCAATCTTTCTGTTCAATGTCAGGTCAGACTCCAAGTTGGGCAAAATCCTCGATTATTTTTAGCAAAAAGGTTAGGCCTCAAGTCAAAGCTCAAATCAAGTCTGTGTTCCCTGTTGATGATTTAAAATCAAACACAATGCATTTGGGCCATCCTTTCCTCATCTCTCACAGGGACAAGAGAGCTTATGAGTTCATTTACAATAAATTCAAAACGAAGCTTACACTCACAAAAGCAAACACTCTCAATCATGCTGGCAGGCTAACTCTCATTCAATCTGTTTTTGCCTCAATTCTCATATATTACATGGCTAACATTCTGTTCACTAAGAAGTTCTTAGCAAAAATCACAATGATTATCTGCACCTTTTGGTGGCAAGGTGTTCAAAATGATAAGGAAAAGAAACCCATCCACTATAGATCTTGGGACTCCATTTGTAAGCCAAAGAAGGAAGGAGGTCTAGGGATAAAAAATCTTGAACTTGTCAACAAAGGTATGCTCATCAACACTGCTTGGCGCTTGGTCCATAATTCAGATTCTTTTGTTGCAAAGATAATCAAATCTAAGTATTATCCTCATGCTTATTTATGAACTGCTGCTACTTACATTCGTAAATCAACCTTTTGGAGTTCCATTCTTATTATTAGGCATCATCTTGAACAGAATATCACCATCCAATTCATTGATGGCAACACCTCTATTTGGAATCAGCCTTGGAGTCCTTTTTGGAGGCAAATGCATGAAAGACTAAACCTTAAGCAAACAGTTTATCAAATACCAGAAAGAGTTTCTGATCTGTGCATGCCAAACACGAAAACTTGGGATTCTGATAAAATTATCACCATTTTTGGGCAACAAACTTGGGATGCCCTTGTGCATGTTCCTATCATTGCAGGTACAGGACCGGATATTTTATGCTGGAAGCTAATATCTAATGGGCAATGTACTTCCAAGAGTGCTTACAAGATGCTTGCAATTGATGAGGCAGCGATTTCACCACCCACTAATATTCCCATGCAGGTTCTACAAATCCTACGCCAAGTATGGGCTGACAAAACAATCCAACCTCGAATTAAAACATTTGCTTGGAGGTTGCTTAGATTAGCTTTAGGAACAGCAAGTAGGATTCGTAGAATAATTCCTAAGATCAATGAAACTTGCTCACGTTGTGGAGGTGTAGAAAATGAGGTTCACTTGTTTTTTGAGTGCAGTTATGCTAGGGCAGTGTGGTTTACTTCTATGATAGGAATTCGAACCCATACTCTGCCTTCTTCAAGTCATGGAGTTCACATGCAGATTATGACAATATTGCAACAAGGACCATCACAGGCAACTGCAGGTATGATTTTTTCCATCATGTGGTGCCTTTGGAAGTCTCGTAATGATCACAGGTTCAACAACATTCATTGGTCGCCTGCAAGAGTGCTCCATGAGGCCAAAGCTATAGATATGTCTTACAGCTTGGCTATGGAAGAAGATATGAATCCTCCTGATCCTGTAATGCAGGCCCGTCACCAACACCTAAGTTCACAAGGTACAATTTACAGAGCTGATCCAATGCAGGTACATGATGGTCCAAGAGTGTTCTGTGATGCTTCAGTATGTGTGCAACAGCCCCCACATCATAACCAAACTGGGATTGGAGTCTTCATACTTTCTTCCCCAAGGCATAGTCTATCCTCTGGATACTTTTTTCAGGTTGCAATTCCACACATCATGGAGCCATTGGAAGCAGAAGGTTGGGCACTGCTACTAGGTGCAAGGCTTGCTGCTGCACTGAACTTGCAGGTGGTGAACTTCCTCACAGACAATGAAATACTTGCCGATGCAGCTAAAAGGAGATCATCGCGCCAATACCCGGGTCATTGGTCATTGCGACCAATTATTGCTGAGTTCGCAGAAATCACTGAAGGCATGCAACATTCGATCATCAAGATCAACAGAGACATAAACAAGATGGCTGACAGGCTCGCAAAGCAGGCAAGAAAGGCAACAATTTCTAGTTCTTGCCTTTTCTCTTGCGAAGCAAATGTACATTCTACTCAATGTACTGTGCAAACTGCAGTCCAAAACTTTGATTGGGGCATGTTTTGCCCCATATCTGTACTGTGCCTTTAAGTAATGGAATATATCTTTTTCAAAAAAAATTATTTTACCCTACTAAAATATGGCATATAGGCATGCTAAATTTACTTAATCAAAATCTGGGGAAGACGAGTATTAATTGGATGTTAGAATATGATAACTAAAATTTTGGCCATCAATTAGTTTGATAGGATAATACAAATATCATATGAGGAAGTGTGGCAGGAACCGTCGAAATGCAATGTATATGAGTTGAATATTGCCAAATTGCCAACAAACTTGCGCGCGCTATTTTTTTTAATTCAAACAAACTGGAACTAAAATTTATAGACTTGCATATTTTTATTCAAGGCAAAATTTGGAACCAACCAAGCAGGTCTTGAATCAAAATTTGAGGCTACAATTCTTGATTACTTTCGAGAATGTTCATTCGTGTTTCTGGTGTTACACAAATATTTGGTTGAGGCCCTATGGAAGTGTTCGCTTTAGCTTTTTCCTTAGCCTCGACAGCGTCTGTACCATGTTGTAGTAGTTATTGTTAGAAGCGACGGCGAATAAACATAAAGAACAACAAGATCAATCACAGGAGACACGAGGATTTAACGTGAAAAACCCCCTCCAATGTGGAATGGAAAAAACCATGGGCGCCAGCCAGCAAATCTTCACTATATCGGATATGTGTTTACAATGCCTAACGGTGGCTTACAAGAGGAATAATGCAATGAGGAGCAAAACCGGACCACAGAGGGCTTCGCCCCCCCCCCCCCACCCCACCCCACCCCAAGCGTCCCTGGCGCGGGCCTTTCACTTCGCTCCGTCGAAAGTCGGCATTTTCTTGTGCAATAAATTTGGATCACAATATAACAGCTATGTGCCTGCTTATGCAATTATCTGCTGCAATTTTCGGAGCAGCAACTACAGCCTAACTGCAAATAGCATTGTCGAATAAGCTGATAGGATTAATAGAGAAAATTGTAAAAATAGTAGTTTCTAGGCATTTTTTAGGTAGTTCTTTGGAATAAAGGATTGGCCATACAAACACCACATGGAATGGATCAATCCATGAAATTTTAGAGAAAATCTAATGTAAAGTCCAACTTTTTGAAAAAAAAATCTTTGTGTCTCTCTCCTACGATTCCCGGGCGGGTGGTGCCCTGTGTTTCATGCAAACACTCTATTAGAAACGTTCCTTTGTTCTCAAACGCGTAGGATTTCAAGTGGCATACAACTCAATTTCGGTGTGTTTTTATTCCTGTATTTTGGTAATCTTGCGTTTCAAAGAGGTACGTACTAAGATCATTCTTAGTGCAAGATTGTGTTACATGGTTTTAAAGAGTGTCATGTCATCCAACGATATTTGAATTGATGAATGAAAAAGATCTCTCAATTAAGCTAGCTATCATTTCAGTGTTTTATCTAAGAGCAAGTATAGTAGTTAGCAGGGAGCCAGCGCAGAGTCCTATGCGGAGAGAGAGAAAGCACGGGTGGACAACTCGCGAAACGGCGTCTCCCAGCGCATGCGTTTGCTGAGCTCCTATTCGCTAGCGTTTGCTGCTGGGCATTAAAAGTTGATAGGGCCCGCCACCACCCCGCCTTCCTTGTAGCCGACAGTCGGCGGGCTTATTAGCCTTGCTCTAAAGTGATCTATGAGACTTGTTGAAAGGAGTGGAAATAAAACTCATCCTCTCAGTAGAAGTTTCACTTGGTTTCAATTCCAACGTTTTGGAAATGGTGAGCACCAGTTTTAATAAAACCACTCACGTCTCTCTCGTCATAAATACTTTGACATGTTACCATAGTTAACGGGGCACGCATCTCACTTAATTGAATCAGAAATGATTTTTTATGAAATTACCATTAAAAATAGTCTAAGTGCGAAAGTACCACCTCACTTAATTTGATATTGCAGACGCATGGAAGCGGGTACAAATTTAAAACTGAAGACTTACAGCGTAGATGCCTACACCCAAACAACAAAGAGGTAGCTTACAAGATGAAAGCTAAGGGAAAAGAAAGTGGGACGTAAAGCTACTATACATTTAGGGTAGAGGCAAGGCTAACGATGTAGATGATATACTAGGTTCGTGCCCGTGCGTTGCAACGGGCAAAATAAATAACCCCAACAAATCATATTATACAAGAGCCTAACATATAAAAGCACACTTTTATAATTCTCAATCAATCTAAGTGATATATAAATGCACATTTTTATAATTCTCATAGTATTTTTTACAATCAAACTCTACCATTATTGAGTGAATTGGTACGTGGTTTTGAAGCTAGGATGGTGAATTTTGAGCAAGTACTTCCCTTGAGTCCATGATAATTCAAGAATAATAATAGTAAAACAAATTTGGGGGTAAATGTAAGATTAGAATCTATTATTTTACAGTAAACAAAATTGACCTAAAATTTATCCCCTTCTATACGAGTAAAATGTATATCATCACAGTATACAAATGTGAGAAATGTCACCAGCTAACTGTGAGGATAACTGGAGCCTTATAAACATCTTAATGCTATAAGCATCTGGACAACCAATTAGGTGACGTGCCTTCGAATCAAAATAGAAACATTTGGGTTGCCTTTTCATTTCATTCTAATTGAGTAAATGATTAACCATATCTGTACACCTGATCACTGAAAACCATGCACTATTCGAGAAATCAAGCATTCCAACTGCTGGGACTTGGGTTGATCTACAGATTCCAATGTACGATTTGTTGAGCTGAAAAAAGGTATGTATAGGTAGGTTAGAATCATACAAGCGCATGGAGTAAGTGTTACCTCTCCTAGGCTAGTAGACTTTTTCTTACAATGATGGAAAGTATTTGCCAATGCACACAGTACCATCTGTCCGATTTCACACATAAGAATGAGATGTAGAAATGCAGTAGACTACAACTAACATAACAGGAGGAAGCAAAAGAAGAAACAAAGTTATGAAGGCTTCTAAAGAATTATGACCTTACCTGTTGGTGTTGGGGAAGACACAGTATACTATCTACTGCTGCACTTGAATACCTTCGACAAGGTTATATCCATATGGTCGAATGACACCTGTAAATAAAAATGTTAGGCCTCCGATGCTAAGATGATTAGGCACTAAATAAAATCGTGTCAAATAATTTGGACATGACCATGAGAAAGTAAATTTCACTGTGGGAAACTATTATACCAGTATAAGTAAATTTATACAGATTATTTAGTAGAAGATAAAGAAACAATCAACAACATTGAAGCCTAATGATGGTCATAATTCAAATTACTTTCAATCGAAGTACAAGACCATATAGATCATATAGATGGACAATGACAATTTTGTGACAAAAGCCGGCACCTCAAATTAGATTGTTATAGTTACGAACTATCAATCTGATTTTATGACATGTCTACATAGAAATTACTTATCAATTCATCTTGATCTGTGACAAGCAAAACTTACTCTAAGGCTCGCATTGCTGAGACAAGAAATCTTAAACAATCACCATTGATTTGACATAAACAAGAATTTATGGATTTGTTACCCCTATGAACCATGCACATGGATTCCCAGAGCTCTGAATCTGCACCATCCTAGCATGAAATGCTCAAGGCGTTGGGGGACTGTGCACCGGGCTCCCTCTACCTCATGAAGAAGCTTCAGGCTACTGCTGAACCCAGGAATGGTAGTCCCTCAGCAACTGCTCCCCCAGGACACGGACAAGCCTGTCCAGCAGGCCTTGCATCAATCTGAAATAAAATTCAGTGCAAGTGTCAGATTGAAGTAAGACAACATAATTTGAGATGTGTTATGTTGTCTACTCGGTGGAGCATCTAGGCAGGGTCTTTCAAATAAAACACAGGAGGAAAGGAAGAGCTGGGATCAGAGAAGTTTTCGCATGGCAAGACCAATCGGTGGATCAGACAACGATCGCACGCACGTACCCTGCACGACAGCATCTCGACGGTGCAGTCGGTGCTCGTCAGGGCGACGCGGAGCTCGAGCACCGGCGTGACCTCGAAGCCCAGAACCTGATGCAGCAGAGCACGGGCCCAGCACCCCCTACCCCCCTCCCCCCACCCCCCTCTCGAGCGCGCCGGTGTTGAGGAGGGACTCCACAATGTCAGGGTGCCGCACGAACTCGCCGACGTCACCGCCAGAGACAATGGCCGGGAGCTGGACCCTTTCCTGCCGCTTCGCCGACCGCCACGCCCACCGTCCTTGCCCCCTCCTGGACGCGACCTGGCCTGCCTCGCATCACCCTTGCTGCCACCATCAGCCTCGGCGTTGCTGCAGATCTAGGAGGTTTGCAACGCCAGTTCGGAGGAGAACGCGACGACGATGGCGAGGGGGCGAGCCCGCCTGAGGGTTTGCAGCACCATTTTAAGCCCACCTCAAATTGCTCGAATGACGGAATGAGCAGTATGTGTTCCTGGCAAGCTTCCTTCTGACGGTATCGAAGTCCATTGGGTGCTCAATCACATCATGATAATTAGGCGACTGTGTCAATCAACAATAACATCATCAACACTCAGTAACTCCAGCAAGCACAGCTAATGAACAAGAACAAGGGATCTCACCTCCTCCGGATCCACTGGCTAAGCAAACACTCCGCATGTATCCTTTCTGCGGAATCAAACAGTGGCAAAAAGAAGACAAAATTGAGCTCATCAAAACTCAATGCAACAAATCCCATTTTGGGTCGAATGGAAAGATGTGAAGCACGAACTTTTGCAGCTTCTCTAGAATCATCTCCAACGCCTTCTGGTCCGGCGGTGGAGTCGTCCTCGCAGTCCCTAAATCTAGCAAACACAGAAATAAATCAAAACTTTCACACAAAAAGGTGCTCAAAAATCAGTCGCATTATCAAACAAGCTGAGGTAGAGCGACGAGCAAGCAAATCGGACCTGGCACTGAGATCCACTTCGTCCGTGGTGCGCTCGCTGGGTCGCTTCTAATACCACCACCAATCTGCAAGACGAGGAGATATGGTGTTAATAAGCATTTGCGCCTGGCTCCGGTGGGTTGGCCGGCTGGCCGACCGTTGCAGTCATGGACGCCTAACAACGGTCACGTACCAGGGGCCGCGGTACAGGGGGCGACGTCTCAGAGGGATCGGAGGAGGCGGGGGCGACGGCGACGGTGGCCCCGACGGCTTGGAGGAGGCGGGCGGGGATCGACAGGCTGACGTGCAGTAGAGGGCGACACAACTATGGATGTGGGCAATCGGAGGGGGATGACCGGTAGGCGCCGGATCTGGGGGCGGCGACGGCGACGGCGACGGCTCTGCTTGACTTCCCGTGTGGAGAGAGAGGGAAGGATAAAAGGAGGAGGAAGTGGCGCGCGGGACGCAGGCCACGATGCAGGCGACGACGGGCACAGGTCGACGGCCAGGGAGAGAGGGCCGACTGCGGCGGCTGGGCGAGGGGGCGACCATGTAGACGAAAAAAAGTCACGCTTAAGCCTCTTTTTAGTAGTATATACTAGGTGAGTGCCCGTGCTACGGGCAATAATGCGTTGCTACGGACAACAAAAATATTACCAATTTATATATTAATTTATAATTCAATTTTATAAAACTTCATCAAAATTCAACTACAGTGGTAAAAGTTTACTCAAAGTAATGTATAGCATGAGTAGCATGATGTTGGTCTTAGCAACATGATATTATAAGGCTAATTTAGACTTGAAAGAATCATTCCAGTGCTATGAGTGAACAAAAGTAAACCCAAACCAATATTCTACACGTCCAAAAAATATTGCATTCAATGAAATCAAAATATCCATAATGGATTAAGAATTCATCTAGACAAAATCACAGTATCCATAATCTCATAAGCATAGTTTGAATATTTTATCTCATATATCTAATTCAAATGTCTTTTCCTGTGATGCGGCTTAGGCACTTCTTAACACAATCAGGAAGTATTTTCCGATATGAGTTTCCATCGAACGCTAGCGCGTCAATCACAAAATTCCTCTTCAGTGCTTGTCCATCCTGGAGTTAAGATTGTGTATACATAAGCATAAAGTTGTGCTGAAATGAATCATGAACGTAGAAAAACATAATATACGCACCACACATATTGGTGTAGTCATCACATGCTTCTAGGCAGCCATATATTGCAGAACTATGTAGCCAGTTAAACACCTGTGCTTGAATGCTCTGTGAATACATGTGACAGAGTCATAACCCGTCTTTATCCTCGATAATACCATCTGTACTTTTAGCTTTCCACGTGAAAATGTTCTGACTCCATTTTTGGTCATATACTCTCATAGCACTCATATACTTTATACCCAGATCTAGGATTGCACGCGCATACTTCTTGTATGGCATATCTTTGCACCATTCTGGAGTTGAGGTCGGGTCAATCCAGGTAAATTTTTTATCCTTATGGTCAAGCACAAATAGCATAAATTTTGTAGATTTTACCCATGGCATAAGAAACTGCATAAAAAAAATTTATATTATTATATATATATATATATATATATATATATATATATATATATATATATATATGTGTGCGTGCGTGCGTGTGTGTGTGTGAAATTTTTATATGTTCATGAGTAGAAACAAGCTTACATATGATTTGAGGGATAAATTGAGGATTTTCCATGGCGATGGATTCTGGGTGTAGATTGTTTTCCCAGAAATCTTTTAATCTTCTCTTGTAATCTCGATTACGTTCCGCACCAGTCTTCGTTTGCTTCTTCGATTGGTTTTTCTCATGGTCTAATTCACGACGACGTTTATTTATTCTGACCCGTTGATCGTCTGTTAAGGTTCGTGTCTTACGGGACTTTACACTCACACTTGAGGTATCCGCACATGCAGGCAAGTGTGTATAGCCAACTACTGTAAATAAATTATTAAGATCACACCATCAGACGTTTGCAATCATCATTCATACTTAATAAACACAACTTAGCATTTAATTACGGTGTAAAAAATTATTTTACCAACACAAACAAGCCAGCAGTATAAAATTTAATATTAAAAACGTATACAATATACAAAATGAAGAATTTGGACAGGTAGTTGCACATTATATATCCCAATCATTTGATCAAAACCAAAGATTTCACGCACCTGGTGGTACATCTGTATATGCGTAAGAGAGATTAGACTCCACCATGCCCACCGGGGTCGAATCTGATTAAGAATCACTACCACTATAAGTCGAACCAATAAAATGTGAACGGCATGAAAAATGATGGGTGCATATTACCGGCGGGATGCTCAACGATAGGAGTGCTGGTGATGGGTGCATCATTTTCGTCATCTACAGCAAACAAGTTAGTGCTTGTTCATCAGCTGGGCATGTACATCACAGCATATGAAAACATATATAGCATACCAGTGGGGGGATGCTCGTTGGTTGGCGCAGTACACGAGACACATTCTATATATTGTTCAGCAGCACCATCATTGAAATTTAAATCTGCAGTGGATCTCACCAGGGTTCAGATGACAACATAACTTAAATGGTGATTCTATTATGAAAAGTACCATAGTAGTCTGCACGGGTTCAGTTGGACACGTGCACCACAAAAAACTAATTTCTAATCATTTCTGAACTAATAAACAAAACTATTATGCATTTCATTCAAGTGAAGACATATAGTTCAATTCACTCAATGTTGAGCATAAGAACTGCATGACAGGCAAATTACCATTAGTGGGCAGAAACTGGACAGTGCCTGAGATGTGTGCATGTTCTTCAGCAGCACTGTCCTTGAAATTTAAATCTGCAGTGGATCTCACCGGGATTCAGATGACAACATAACTTAAATGGTGATTCTATTATGAAAAGCACCATAGTAGTCTACACAGGATCAGTTGGACACGTCCACCAGCAAAAATTATTATGCATTCCATTCACATTGATGTTAAGCATAAGAACTGCATGATAGGCAAGTCAGAGTATGTTCATCAGAAGGACACACACCTGATGAAATTTTTGCGCCCTTGGTTACATCTTTCTTCATCCGATAAGCTTCACGCATCTTCTTGTTCGTTTCAAGCCTTTTATCATTTGAATTCAAGTCACTCAGGGCCCTGTCACTTTCTCGTCTCAGGCCAGAAATTCCTAAAGACAGTTAAAATGAGTTTGTTATCCATAGATGTAGAATGCCGACCAAGAAATGAAAAAAAAATACCTGTTGGATGTTTGGCTATATTAGTATCAGCATTACTCGATTTGAAAACATGTATGTTACAACCTGCCGTAGATTTAAAAGAAGATTCAGATGAGGAAAAGGTCAGGGAAACAACAATTAAGCACAAGATCAAAGCGTCAGTTTGGATCCAACAGGGTTAAACCTAGCTCATTTTCCTTGTTTGCATAGCTCTTTTTCCATCTGTATGCCTCACGACGCTTCCTGTTCTTTTCCTCTCTTTGCTCATCTGTCATTGCGGCACAACGGGCTCGTTGCCGGCTTGCCGCTCTCTTCGAAGTTCAAGAGCATCAACGGGGAGACCAGGACCTTATCCAGTGGTATTTCGTGAGACGTGTACTTGGAACGGATACTTAATAAAGATATAAAGATAAAAATAATATGATAAAGGGAAAGAAAAAAATTAGTACCTTTCTTATTGTTGGGAGGACCTATTGCATTTACAGGTTTACCAATCAGAACGATACAGGTTCAGCTCTCCCAGGCTGAACAAAAGTTCTAACTATCCCAGGCTGAACACACCTTCTGACGACTCATGAGTTGTGGCTGGGCAGTATTTGAGCAGTCCCCTGATCACATCTACCAATAATTAAACCCTTGGTAGTTCAACTATTAGTAATTCAAGTACTTAAAACTTTGAAATAAATACTAACCGCAACATAAATAGGACAATTTTTTTTAACCTACAACTATCTCAAGGGAAGCTGCCCACGGGTGAAAATTCAGCTGATGTTCAGCCTGAGTTATTTGAGGAGAAAAATCAGTCAATTCAAATTGTTGAAATAAATACTAAACATCTATCTGAATAGGACAATTTTTTTTAACCAGCAACTATCTCAAGGGAAGCTGCCTACTGGTGAAAATTCAGCTGATGTTCAGCCTGAGTTATTTGAGGAGAAAAATCAGTCAATTCAAATTGTTGAATTGAAAGCTGATGAATTATATGAACGTCTGATCTGCATTACATTTGCATACTGTTTCCTCATCTAGATACTGCTGTTTTCTATGCTACACCTACCAGCTCCTAATGTGGTGCTTCGGTTTTCAGTTTTTAAGCACCTTCAAAGTACTACGTGTGGGCATCAGGGAAGTTAGAAGGTGCAAGGGAACTGAGTTTGGCTAGTTGAAATATATGGAGCACTGTTTTATTTGGTGCAGACACACTTGCTTGGATTTGGGAAGGAACTGAACCTGATATTCTGTTGGGCACTCACCGGGGACGGCGACGGAGCCTGCGCGGATGAACGCGACGGCGACGGAGACGGCGACAGTGATGGCGAGGTCCTGGGGGAGGCGACGACGGATCCCCATCGGAGACGGCGCGGACGAACTGGACGGCGAAGGCGACGGTGATGGAGAGGTCCCGGGGGGAGGCGACGACGGATGTCCCCGGAGCCCGCGCGGACGAACTCGACGGCGGCGGCAGATGGAGAGGTCCCGGGGGGAGGCGACGACGGATGTCCTCGGAGCCCGCGCGGTCGAACTCGACGGCGGCGGCGGCGGCGGCGTGCGGGCGGGGAGCACGGCGAGATTGGATCAGGCGCAGACTGCAGGCGCGGTGGCGTGCGGGGGGCGCGGCGAGATTGGATCGGTGGGGGAGAGGTTCGGGCGCAGACTGTAGGCGGCGTGCGGGGTGCGCGGCGTGCGGGAGATGTGGCGTGTAGGAGGTGCGCGGCGTGCGGGGCGCGTCGTGCGGGAGAGATTAGCAGGGGGCGAGTCTGGAACAGAGGACAGGATCGCAGGCGAAGCTTGGGAAGGAAGGATGTGCACAAATAAACGTCACATTTAGCCTCTTTTTAGTAGTACAGATTGAGATAGAAAAGAGATAGAGATTTAAACCTCCAAAAAGACCGTGGCCCTGTTTGTTTGAGTAGCACAACTACGGCACACGATTTCCGAAAAAAAAATCTTACATGCATGGAGTACTAAACGAAGTTTATTTGCAAAACCTTTTCACAGATGTGTGTAACTTTTCGAGACGAATCTAATAACGGTAATTAATCGATGATTGGCTACAGTGATGCTACAATAACTGTCCTCTAATCACGCGGTTAAAAGCCTCATTAGGTTCGTCTCGCGAAGCCGCGCAGGGTTGTGGAGTTAGTTTTGTAAATTGCCTTTATTTAGTACCCTTAATTATTGGTCAAATTTTTTATGCTACTCGTACTACTGAAAACCAAACAGTCCCCATAATACTCACTGTTTAAGTTAGGACTAGTGATGCATCTCCGTACTATTCTTTTGCTTCTACTCTTAGGATGGAGATGTGGAGGTCGGAGGAATAACCGAATAAGGTCATCTATTTTTTCAAAAATAAGGCCATCTATGCTTGGTGACCATTTTTTTTTGCACTTGGAACACTGTTGGAGAAATGGTTATTAGTGCCGGTCACATGACGTGTTAAATGGCCGGCACTAACGTGACAACACGTTAGTAACGGCTACTCTGACTGGCACCAATGTGCGCGGCCACGCGGGATCCCAGGCATCCTCTTTAGTGCTGGCTGGTATCACTGGCCGGCACTAAATGTTTTTCTCTTTTTTTCTTTTCTTTTTGATTTTATACATATTGCTATGCGTATTTGTGTCGTATTAGGACCGTATTGCAGACTAATATTAGGACCGTATTAGTACCGTATTGCACATTAATATTAGAACTGTATTAGTAACATATTGCATACTAATATTAGGATCGCATCACACTAATATAATATTACATATATATATATAATATATGTCTATACATATATAGTTCATATATGGAACACTTAGGAGTTCAAAAGTACTTGAGATATTACAAATTATTAAGCATCAACTATAGTAACTATCAGTTTCCTTGTCAGATCTTCTTTAGCGACGCTTATACGGAGATTGCCATGAAATTCGCCTTTAGGATTTATGACTTCATCGAGCAGGAATCCGCACATAGCTTCTTGAATTGCCCTGACCCGAGCCATTTCTATGAGTTCTTCTTTCATCCACCAACGCTGTCACATTTTCAGATAAAAACATGAGAATAAAAAATAATGAATTAAAATAATGAGCAGATATGATTGTGCTCACGTACATTGAATGCCTCCAGTGTCATTTGCCCTTTTTCACTTGCAAATGTGTTGATCCACTCGCATACGTAGTATCCACATAAATTATTTCCTTGCTCCTGTCTCCAACACTATAGGCAAATGTGGGTTACGATATAGAATTTTCCTGATGTTTATTACGAATGACACTAGTAGCGAGAATATATTCATACCGAAAAATTAGTCACCCAACGAAGAGGCTCGATTTCACCTATGGGCAAGCCTATGTGTTTGCGGAGGTAGCGACTCCATGCAGTATTTATCACCTCGATGAGATCTTGGTACTTTGATTTATCTTGCCTTAACGAGTCGTACACCAAGAACTTGTGCTCCTCAATCCGAATACAAAGCAATATACAATGAAAGCTGTACATATACATACGCATAATCAATTAATGTTGATTATAATAGTTATTAAATAGTATTATTAATACGAAGGGATTGAAAAAAAGCGGCTAACAAAGAACTACTCGCTGATGATTGTATGGCAAGAGAATGAAGGAACACATGCTATTCTTACGCAACCCCCTGTATATAACATTGACTACGTCTTCAGACTTTTGCGCTACCGATTGCTCGTGTATAATATCGGGGTCGAAGAACCCGACGTTATGGAAGTTCTTCTTTTGGCAAATTTGAATTTTTGACCTATGGGACACAAGCAAAGCGGGGATCAGTCAACACACAAGGCTAAAATAATGAAATAAGAGACAATACTTACATGCACCATACACTGATGAGGGACTTGTAAAGGGCATCTTGATGGTATAAATCGTAAAGTGCTGCAAACTCGAAATATACATCATCTGCCCCCCCGCCAGAAATGCTCATCTTTAATCTGAGCTGGGAACATCTCTAATTCATTAGCTCTTGATTGCACGGCATACCATTTGTGTAACTCGGCCATTCTCGTTGGTAGAAATGGTAGTAACTCTGGCCATATCAAAGGTTCACCAAGTACAAACTTTTCTTACCGCGGGCATTCTGTAGGGCCTCCCCAAGTAATTGAGCCCTTGTTAGATCAGTTTGCAATATCATCCCAGCCATGGTCTCCGGATCTCTTGATTCATCAGGACATTCTTCATGCGGCACTATCAACGGAGGGATCGATTGTTTGGACTGCTCTCCGAGCTAGGGAACGGTCTTTGCATTAATCCGCCGATTCTTGGGGTTGTTGTAGCACTTTTTGATCTGCCGATCATAATCCGATTCCCTTTCTTTATCCTTGGTGGGATCTTTAATGAAGTGTTTAATGAAGTGTGCCTTTGCACCCGGATCTATTTCTGACTTCTTGTTCGCAGCCTCCCTCTGTAGCTTGCGCTTAAGCAAGAAGGTTTGAAATGATTCTTCTGCCTCTTCCTCTTCTGGAGCCTTCGCTTTCTTCTTTCTTTGCCGCTTATGAGAAGGCTGGACCGAAGGTACCGTGTATGCCCTCTGTCGCTGACTCTGATTCTGTTGTGCGGCTGGTGATGATGCCGGACTGGGCTCGCTTTGTGCGGCTGGTGATGGCAGATCCATGCTGGGGTCCCGTGCAGGCGGTGGAGAAGGTGGACCAACAGTAGGATTCCTGTCAACTGGCGTTGGTGATCTTTGCCTTGAGCACCGAGCGGAATCTGTGGCTGCTTGCACCAATCTTATGTCACGCTTTGGCCAAGCGATCCATATGTGTACATCATGTTGTAGTTCTGTTTCTTCAGGACCTATAGGGATCGGGAGGTCCATGTCTTCCCAGCGTTCTTCAGTAATTCGGTCAACAAAGACTCTGGCGAATCCTTCAGGAATCGGCTGGCAATGTATTGTCCCGCCTTCTTCTTGGACTTCCGCATAACCCTCAGCACAAACTTTGAGCTTTTTCCCATAAAGAACCAGAAGCTCACATTGGGTCCTAACGGTGATGTAGTCAATGGGGTCCCTCGGCCTGTCGGCACCCAAATTAGGGTGCTCCGTGAAAGCAACACTGCTACGACGCTGAGAGGGGGGCTGATCTCCACATTGGCAGCTGGTTGGTCCAAGCATTGCCCAACTGTTGCCTCATGTGATATTATCCCGTTTTCTAGGCTACGGATCTTCTCTGCCACTACTGCCTTGCTTCTGCATCGGCTTCGGTAGGTTTCGAGATCTCCGGAAAAGCCATATTTCCATGGAACTACGCCCATGCCTCGGGTCCGTCCAGTGTGTTCCTCATTCCCAAGAGCGTAAGTCAGCTCGTCATTCTCTGTAACATCCCATATTTTTACGAAATATTATATAGTGCAAAAATGTGAAATTTCAAAAACTTTTTGTGTGCATGTGTAATTAGGTAGAAATGATGTAAGGTTGATCTCTCCTTCCATCTCGAATTCCTAGTGAATTAAAACCAAAACAAATATAAGGTTTATAACTGCTAGTGTGAATCTTTTGGAGTTGGAGTTTATTCGAATCTACCTTGTTTAAATTTGGTTTGATTTATTTTTGTTTGAATTGTGTGGAACTTAATTTGATTTGAACCAATCAAATTAAGTTCAAATATTAACAAAACCAAACCTGCTAACAGGCCTAAACCTGCCCAACCTCCTAAGCCAGCCCAAACGCACAGGCCTTCTCGGCCTACCCCACTGCGAGCCCGACAAGCCAGCCGGCCTGCTAACCCCGCACGGCTGCCCTAGCCCAGTCCGGCCCAAGCCAGCAGCCGCCGCTCCCCTTTCTGCCTTAAGCCGCTGACGAGCGGGCCCGCCCCATCAGCCCCTCCTTTTTCCCCTTTCCAACTGCGCAGCGCCCCCTCTCCTCTGCTTTTCTCTCTCGCAGCCGGCGACCGCCGCCTCTGCCCGCGCGCGTGCCCGCGTCAGCAGCCGCCGCCCTCGCTCCATGACAGGATAGCAAAACCGCCCGCGCGCGCGCCCTAGAAACCCTAGACCCAGCACGGAAGGCTGTCGGATGCGTGCCACGTAGCCCCCGGGCGCGCCCCCCAACCAGACAGGCAATCCTCGGCGTCCGTGCCGAGGGGAGCCCTAGCCGGCCGCCTATAAAGCCACCTAGCCCCGCTGTGAAACCCTAGAACCACCCCTGGGGTTTTCCCCCAACCCAATCGAGCGCCGCCGCCGCCAAATCGAGAAGACCGAGGAGGAGAAGTGGAAGCAGGGGAAGAGGAAAGGAGAGGAGCCAGGAGCGCCACTGCAGCTCGTCGCTGACGCCGTGCCAAGAGGGAAAAGAGGGAGCCACGGAGCCAAGGAGAAGAGGAGAAGAAGGAAGAAAAGGAGCACCTCTTCGCTGCCAAGAACCCCGCCGCAACACCATCGTCAAGGACCTGCCTCACGCCGGCGCCCTGAACGACTACCCCGACGAACCTGCGCGGCACGGCACCGCTTCGACCTACCTGCATCGCCTCGCCACAGCACCGAGCCCTTCCTCCACGAGCCCGCCGGTGAGCCACCATCGCGCCGCCTTTTCTCTGCCTCTGCTCTGCTATCCGGCCGCCGTACGCCGCCGATGAACCCTCCTAGCGAGCCATAGGAACCTGTCCTATCCTTTCTTGCAGGGACCCGACGTCTGTGCCTCCGCCATAGCCCTCTTCCCCGCCGCGCCGCCGCCGCGGGCCCGGAACACCGGTGCCTCGCGCGCGCGCATCGCAACCGTGCCGTGGCACTAGGACCCAACTGGCGCAAGAGCTCCCACACTCGCACGCACCCGCTCCGCCCTCCTGTCCGCCGTCGGAGTGCCTGAGCCCCGCCGGTGCTACCCTCGCAGTTCTGGCCACCCAGACCACCGCAAACACATGCGCACGGCCGCTTGCAAGGGCCAAGACCCCGCCTTTTTGCATGGCCGCAAACACCGACTCGGCACGCCGTGGCCCTGCCCCAGCGTTCGCTAGCACCAACCAAGGGTTGTCCTTTTGGCTTGTTTTGCACGCATGCACGCACGCACGAGCTCGCCCCGCTCTGCTCTGCCATGCCGCTCGCCATCTCGTAGCCCCGCTGCTCGCTGTCGAGGCCAAAAGGCCACGCCTTGGTCTCACCCTGAGCTCGCCACCTCCTCGCCAAACCACGAGGCGCCTGGTCGCCGCGGCCAGCGTCGCAACATCGTGTGCGCATCGTCGCTGGCCCGTAGAGACCCTTCGTCTAGCGCCTGAGTGCCGTGCACACCCTCAGCCATGCCTTGCACACACGCACACTTCGGCCACACCGCCCTACAACCACACCGGATCCGGCCCGACCACACCAGATCCTCCTCCCGCTGACGGGCAGGTCCCGCTTGTCAGTGGAGGGAGAGAGAACCGCGCTGCGGGCCCAGCCTGTAAGAGAGAGAGAGAGTGAGAGAGCCGAATGGGCCATGGCCTGAGCCGGCCCATTGCTTTGAGCCTGCCAAGCCGAGCCAAGTTTGGGCCAGCCCGAGCCGGCCTGTTTTCTTTTCAGCCCAGTAGACCAAGCCGCCCTTTCACTTTTCTTTTCTTTTAAAGCCTTTTTAACCCCGCGGGTCCCACATGTTAGCCTCTGGTGTGAGACTGACAGGTGGAGCCACTGACCCGTGGACTCCGCTGACCAGGCATTGACCGTTGACTATGTGTTTTTCTCTTTTCGAAAATCAGTTATTAATTTCAGAAATAAATTTAGGCTTCAAAAATTCGTAATAAATTAACCGGAGCTCCGAAAATTATGAAACCAGTTTCATAATTTTTCTAAAATCATGATCTACACATTAGATTAGGTTTCGGTGTGATTTGGATCTTTTTGATACTTTTTTGCACTTTTGCACTTTGGCCCCTTTAGTAATTCATAATTACGAATATGCCCTTAGCGAGGAGGAGCTTATCGACGCCCCGGACGCCCAGAGGACCCAGATGGATGTATCAGACTACGAGAAGACTCCGAAGACCTAGGACGACTACGAGAAGTCTCAGGTTCACGCACATCTATGAATTAATTACCCATTAGACATTGCTTGCTAGAACTGCTATCGCTTTATTACTGTTATGAGATGAACCTGCATAGCCAATTGTGTGCCCTTATTCCTTGAACTCCTAATATAAACCATATTGAATGGTTGATATGCTTGCATGTGTATGTGTGGGATTTCCTCGTGATATGATGGTCTTGGCGTGTGTGGAGATCCACCATATCAGGAGTTGGTGATTAGGGCTATTAGCAGGGGGCGAGCAAGTTGACTTTGCTGGGGGTGTGTGTTGGGCACACCCTACGAGCACCTGTTGCGGGTGCATGTAGGTGTCGTTAGACACGGTTGGACTCTTGAGGTGTTTTGTGGGCCTTACCTGTAATGGGTGCCATTCGCGGACCGCTGTGGTGGATACGCATGAGGACGGAGATGCTCGCCCCGGCATATAAGGAACCGGTTGGTGTAACTATGGTTAGTGGGACTTTGTGAGCGTGCACACCACTTATCCACTATGCGGGTGGATCCAGTCCGAGGCTAGTAAGCGTGGTGCCAATCCTGTAGGCGGATGTAGTATCAGTGCAGGGGAAGCAGGTGTGGACCTGGCGTTCCCCGATTCGCGAGATTCATGGGAATCCTATTCTAGATGGATTCACAGTCCCGGAGCGACCTCTTGCGAGAGAACGTGCCCAAACCCGGGAAAGCAGGATGGTGCCATGGCTGCTAGTTCTTGTTCTCAGTAGACCGGTGTCTCGTTGTCAGTCGGCTGGCCTCTGGCTGGCAGTGATTCGAGTGGGTCCAGGTGTACAACCCCTGCATGGTGAAAACTATACGTATAGCCGCGTACTCGGTCATGTACATTCCTACTCTTCTGTTACTTCCATTAGTTAGTGTGCCTTGATACTTTTCTACCTCCCTCTAGTCTACTTTCCTGCTTGGATAGCAGCTGAGGTGCGAGGAGAGGGAGTTCTCGCACCGACTTGGTTGGATATCAGGGACTTGGGTGAGTCTCGGAGGTGTGAGTTGACCGGGAGTCCAGGATGCCGGAATGGAGTCCGGGATGTCGGAATGGCCCGCGTCAGGCGGCTTGGCAGATGCTATACTTTGTTGATGCTACGCATAGGAAGCCCTAACCTTATCCATTGGATATTTCTTTATACCATAATGCATCCACTTAAAGCTTGCATACGGATGGTGATGTGAACCTATCCTGTCCTTGGGGATAGTTTGGTAGATGCAGGATCCGACTCGAAGATCGATGACAACTTTGAAGGAAGGACTAAGGACGACTCGTGCTTCGCTCAGGTTCGCCTGTGGAAGAATAACATCAAGATGGAGGATGCCCAGAAGTCTAGCTACCGCTTCCGAGTTCTGTTTGTTTTCTCTTTAGCCCAATGGGCTTGTACCAGAATTTCGTACTGCAATCCGCTGGATTATGTAATAATTAAACCCTTGTTGTGTTTTATCGAGAAGTATGACTGGGATATGTAATTGAAATGAGTTCTGTATATGATAGCTACTGATCCAGGGACTATCACGATGATACAGGGAGTCAGGTTGTCCGTTCGACAACCCGGTTCGTTTCAGTTGGTATCAGAGCCATACTTGACCATAGCACGAGCCATAGCAATGGTCGTTAGATTCAGGACTCTCTAAACGCTTCCATCTACTTTATATACCCCCTTGTACTGTAAATTCTATCTTTTTGACTCTTTCCCCTTACTTTTGACTCATTCTCTTACCTACGCAGATGCAAGTTCTTACAAAACCCTTAGGATGAGGTTGAAGTGATCTAGTTGACAGACAAGTGACCCTGAGTTCCTTAAAGTAGAGACTACCCTTTCAAAGAAGTTCGTGTACTGATAGTTACACGAAATAGCCTTTTTAGGATGTTTGAATGCTTGAGTGTTTGATTCTTGATTGGATTTTGTTTGAGTCTATGGTTCTTGCTATTGAGTGTAGGATTTATATTGTGTGCTCTTCTGGTGAGTGACGTACGTTAAACAGTGCATCCCTTCGTCAATCCTTCGCAGAAGATGTCAGATCGAAGAATCAGCCGCCTGATGGCATGTTTCGAGGAAGCCGCTCAAGAGGAAGCTACTGCTGTAGCACCCAGATGTGCGTAGGTACCTATTCCACCCCCGAGGCAAAGCAGGGGCGCAAACCTGTCTGCTGGAGCTCCTAACAGTCCTAATGGATAGGTGGACGAAGGAGAAGATGAGGAAGAAGTCAACGGAGAAGACGATGAAGAAGTCAACATGGAGATCAATGCTGATCCATCGCCGCCACCGGACATCACCGAGAGCATTGTTGCACAAACTCAGTTACTTCGGCGCCTGACCGAGGCGACCGAGCAGCAGATCAATGTATATCATCACCCGGACCTACAAGCAGAGAGTCTACCTCGCAAGATCGAGACGTTTATTCGTATGAAGCCACCGACCTTCAGCTACTCTCAAGATCCTATGGATGCCGACGATTGGCTAAGAGTGATTGAGTCCAAGCTGGATTTGACCGACTGCACCAACGAGGAGTGCGTTGCACTTGCAGTACACCAACTCGAAGGAACCGCCAGATTTTGGTGGGACAGTTACTGTAACTCCCGCACCAACCCAGCGAGCATCACTTGGGAGGAGTTTTCTAGGGCGTTTCGTGACCAGCACGTGCCCCGACAACTTCTCATTCAGAAGGCTCAAGAGTTCCGTACCATGACCCAAGGAACGATGAATGTTCAGGAGTATGAACGCCGCTTCACCAAGATGATGAGATACGCCCCTGAAGATGTGAACACCGATGAGAAGAAGTAGTTCTGGTTTCACCATGGTCTACACCACGGGATTCGTCAGATTTTGGCAGGAAGCATCCATCAGTCGTATCGCAATCTAGTCAACTGTGCTATCGCTGTGGAGAATGAAAGATTGGAATGGGAGGATCGCAAGCACGAGAAGAAGAGAAAAGCCGATCACCACTCTCGCAACTGGATTCTTCAGAAGCCTAGAAGTGTACCATCGTTCTCGGCCTCATCAAACTCTGGAGCAGTGTATGAGGTACTACCACGAATGAGCTCGTGCATTAACTCGTCTTGGTTGTCCGTAGGATCCATTTCCACTACCTGAAACAATAAAAAAATATTAAGTATTTTCTAGTACTAGTAAAATGTACGTATTTGCAAAAATATTGTACACATGTTTATATTCATAAATGCTCATAGGATTTTTTAATTCAGCCATCAATAGGGCACCAACCATCGTAAGTGTCTAGACATATACTATATACATACCGCTCCGACTTATTCGTTTGAATAGGCAACACAACTGTACATAGGGAGACAATGAGAAAAGAACCAAAGATTGAGAATCAAATCCTAGCCACAAGCCACTGCTTTATCAGATCCCAATCAGCCTAGTCGGCAATACATAGGGCACAAGTTTGTGGTGCCGATATGGCCGTAGGAACAAGCGATGTGGCTAATCAACTCGTGATATATGTAATAATTGATATACGTGCTGTACTGTACTGGTTTGTATATTGTAAATCCGAGTGTTGTAGAGATCAAATCTTTCAGCGAAAAATTACTCTCTTTCGACTGTCATGTCTCTAGTATCCACCCACATTTGCAATGTGCTCAAGTCGTTAAGCACTGGCAGCCGACATCAAAAAAGAAAGAAAACAAAAATCCTTCACATATTCCAAAACGTATTTCACCACTTTTTAAAAAAAACGTATTTCACCATAGCCTTGTGAAACCATATGTATTCGAAACATTTTGATCATGCATAAATACACCAGCATTCAAATTGCTTTGAATCCTCTAATGCATGAGCTGTACGGGAAATACGTTTATAGTTTATTGTAACACTTGAGAATAGTACACATGTCGATACAACACCTACCTACCACGAGCCACATGTGTTCAGGAGGCATTCCCTACACGTATCTACTATATATATACGACTCCAACTTATTCAACTGCATACAAGCCCAGTAGACAAGGAGCAACAAGAGAAGAGACTATTTGGAAAGGCTTCTCCGAAAACAGGTTCACCAGTGAAGAAAAAAAAATAAACTAGCTTCATCTAGCTTTTACCTTCTAGCTAGTTCATTTCTGTCTTGCTTTGCCAAACGGCTTCACGCCACAGCACCTCGGCTTGCGCAAAACAATCGAAGCTGGTATAAGTCCTCCCAAAATGAACTCAAGATCGAGATGCAATACAACAATACATGAATAGGAATGGGAAACATGAGGAAAACAGCCAAAACTCTAAGGTGGGAACCAGCTTCAATTTGGTACTAAATTCCTCACCAGAATGAAGGAAATAGAACAGTGCTGTTAGATGCCACTTGGGCTTCTTGCCTTGTTTGGATTCATTCTAGAATCCCACTTCTAGAAGATGCATGGAGTGCTAAATGGAGTACACATGTTTACAAAGCATCTATTAAATCAAAGGTTAAACTCAATTTGAATCATGGCTGAATTTAAACTCAATTTAAATCATGGCTGAATTTGAACACATGTTTATAATTTGTTTGAATTCAGAACTCTTCAGACAAAAAATTATTAAAAGCATAAAACAATAAGCACAGTTGAATAGCAATGGAAAATTCCAACCACGTTCTGTAAATGATGGTCGCTTTGAAATTAACCCTTGAAATCATGATGGCTTTCGGTTCAACTAGGCTTTCAGTTTGCATTTTTCTAAAGCTCTAAATACTAAGAATACCATTTCAGCACCAATGATAACATTATCACAAAGAAAATTTGGGCATGCTAGCTGTAAACCCATGATCAATGATACATGGTTATTTAGATCCAGAAATCAAAACACCAAGGCAATCACTAGCTGTAAACCCATGATCAATGATCACAAACAGCACTTGGAATGCCTTAGTAAGAATTAATAGTTCTGAAAACTTAAACCTCTAGCTAATGTCTAAGTTCTTTGTTCCATATTCGAGCTGCTTGTTTAATTTTGCTCGGCATTTTGAAAATTTACCAATGTTGCATGTCTGTAAGGCCAACTAGAGACACAATTTTGCCCAGGATTAGTGAGGGAGCAGTTCGGATCAAATCAAATACCTATTTTCAGGGCGCAGCCGGCTGGACGTCGACGGGGACGAGGAGGGGGGGCGGCGCGGATCGGGCGAGGATGACGAGGCATGGCGGCGCGGACCGGATGAGGACGACGACGAGACGCACGGCAGCGCGGGCGTGGACGACGACGAGGCGCGTGGCGGCGCGGGCGAGGACGATGAGTTCGGGGCGGCGGTGGTAGAGGCGGCCGGGACTACGGCGCAAGGGACGACCTTGAGGCGGCGGGGGCAGCCGGGCGGCCGGGCTGCGCGGAACAGGCCGCGCGCGAGGATGACAAGGCGCGCGGCGGCGGTGGCAGGGACGACGTGGTCGGGGCGGCGGGGGCAGCCGGGCTACACGGAATGAGCCGAGCGCGAGGACGACGAGGCGTGCGGCAGTGGGGGCAAGGGCGGCATGGTCGGGGCACAGTGGGGGCAGCCGGGCGGCCGCGACGGTGGGGGATGACCTCGAGGTGCGGCTGCGCGGACCGGGCGGCGAGGACGACAAGGTGGGGGCGGCCGGGACGGCGGGCCGGGGACGACCTCGAGGGGCGGCCACGGTCGAGCGCCGATCGAGGACCCACACACGGCCGGGGAAGAAGGCGGCGGCGCATGCGAGCGAGCGAGCAGGGGCGACGTCGGGGCGGCGGGGGCAGGGGCGACGTCGATCTGAATTTGGCAAAAGGGGGAATTTGTTTGGGGAGGGGATGGCTCGGTTAGTGCCGGCTAGCCTTACCAGCCGGCACTAATGTGCCCCCGTGATGTTAGATGGACACGTTAGTGCCGGCTATAGTTACCAGCCGGCACTAACGTGTTCCATCTGGCGGGAACCAAAAATTGGCCGCGCCAGTTTCCTTTTAACCTAAATTTTTAATATTCATAAATTTATTCATAATAGGCTTAATAATTAGAATAACATAAATTTATTCACAAATTTATATCTTAATTTTTTTGGCTACACAATAATTATAGTAGTTATATCTACACAATAATAATAGTAATTGAAGTAAATTAACAAATATGCTACCATTATCAATTATGTGTAGTTTATAGGGTTTATATGTTAGTATGCTTCTGTTATTCGTAATAAATTGAAAATTTTTCATTTTAATCCATGCAAAAATATTCAAAAGTCTTTTCAGTAATAGCCTATACAATGATATAATCAATTCGCAAATTACTTGATTATTTGTTTGTAATTTAATATTTCAACGCATCTAGTAATGCAAAATTAGTGAAAGTAAATAATATTTATACCATGCAACAATATAATATTATATGAAGATGATATTGTGTCCTAATTGGACGAATAGTATCGAGAATTGAGACAAATACGACGCGGTGTGTTACATTACATCACTTAATGAGAAAATACAATATATAATTTATATAAAAGTACTACTCATCATCATTATCTACTGGAACATTGATAATCTTCCTTTTGACGAAAGTGACTTGGACGTGATCACGGCATAAGTAAGGCGTGTCCTCTCTGGATAAGAGGATGCTGGGGGTCAACGTCAACTGAGAATGGAGGAAGGTCATCAATCTGGTCATAATCTTTCAAATTGTCCGAAATATCCTCGACTCTAACAACTTTTCTTTTTTCTGGAAGAACTATGTGCCATTTCGGCTCATTTCCAACCTTGTCTGCTTGAGACGTCTTATCCGACTTCTTCTTCGGTTTGCTCGACATGTCCTTCGCATAGAACACTTGTGTCACATCCTTGGCTATAACGAATGGTTCATCTTTATATCCAATGTTTTTAAAATCGACTATGGTCATCCCATACTGGTCCTTCGTTACGCCTCCTCCAGCCACCTATTCGCAATGAAACAGAGGGACAGCTATGTGTCCATATTTAAGTTCTCATATCTCCTCTATGACACCATAGTAGTTGTTCTTTTCTCCATTACTGTTTACTATACACATACGGACACCACTGTTTTGGTTGGTGCTTTTTTTGTCTTGAGCTCTCGTGTAAAATGTATACCCATTGATTTCGTACCCTTGGTATTGCTAGACGGTTATTGATGGTCCCCTGGCCAGCCATTAAAGTTCTTGATCAACTGTGTTGTTGCCCAATATTTTTCGTCTGAACCAGCCGTCAAAAGTTTGTATATGTTGGCGTGTAATCCAAGCAAGATTCTTCTATGGATTTTCAGACCGTATAATATTCATGTGCTCGTCAATATATGGAGCCACCTTGGATGAATTCTGAAGAACCGTGAAGTTCGCTTGGCTGAATTCACTACAAGGGATGTTCACATTATATTTCTTTCCTAGTGTGCCTTTTCCCTTTAGTCGCCCCTCATGGTGTGACACGGGGAGCCCAATTGGATTGAGATGAAGATAGTCAACACAAAACTCAATGACCTCTTCTGTTCCATAGCCCTTAGCAATGCATTCTTCTAGGCGAGAACGTTTATGCACGTACTTCTTCAATACTGCCATGAACCTCTCGAAAGCGAACATATTGTGTAGAAAAACAGGACCCAGGATAGTTATTTTTGTCACAATATGAACTAGAAGGTGTGTCATAATGTTGAAGAAGGAAGGTGGGAAGACCATCTCGAAGCTGACAAGACATTCGACAATATCTTTCTGCAGCTTTATTAGATTATTTGGATTAATTGCTTTCTGCGAAATTTCATTCATGAACGCACAAAGCTTTACAACTGTCAATCTCACATTTTCCCATAGAACACCCCTCAGTATAACCGGAAGTAATTGTGTCATCAGGACGTGGCAGTCATGAGACTTCAAGTTTTGGATTTTCTTCTCTTTCACGTTTATTATGCCCTGTATATTTGAGGAGTACACAGACGGGACCTTGATACTGTTCAAACAATCGAACATACTTTCCTTCTCCTCTTTGCTCAGATTATAGCTGGCAGGTTTTAAATAGTGGCGTCCTTTGTCTCTCTTCTCGGGTTGCAAGCCTTGTCGTCTAGCTAGCATCCGCATGTCGCGCCTTGCTTCCAATTTGTATTTTGACTTACCATACACTCCCAGAAAGCCTAGTAGGTTCATGCAAAGATTCTTCGATAGATGCATCACATCAATTGCGTTGCGAACCTGTAAGACTTGCCAATAAGGTAGGTTCCACAATATAGACTTCTTCTTCCACTTTGGAACATGTCCCTGGTCATCCTTGGGAACAGGTTGGCTACCGGGACCCTTTCCAAATACTACCTTCACATCCTTGATCATCGAGAACACACGCTTTCCATTACGGAACAGAGGCTTAGGACGAGTTTTCGGCTCTCTTTTGAAATGCTTCCCTTCGGTTCTTAGGGGGTGATCGGTAGGAAGGAATCGACGATGGCCCATGTATACGCACTTCTTACAGTGTTTCAAATAAATGCTATCAGTTTCATCATAACAGTGGGTGCAGGCCATGTATCCCATGTTCGACTGTCCCAAAAGTTTTGCAAGTGCAGGCCAATCATTGATGCATACAAAAAGCAAAGCTCGGAGGTTGAAGGACTCCTGTTTATACTCATCCCACACACGTACACCTTCTTCTTTCCAGAGCAGTAAGAGATCATCCATCAAGGGTTGCAGGAACACATCAATATCGTTGCCAGGTTCTTTTGGCCCTTCTATAAGCACAGGCATCATGATGAACTTACGCTTCAGGCACAACCAAGGAGGAAGGTTGAACATACATAGGGTCACAGGCCATGTACTATGAGCGCTGCCAAACTCAATGTACGGATTCATTCCATCCGCACATAGAGCAAATCTTATATTCTTTGGGTCATTGTCAAATTGAGGATACTCTCGGTTAAGGTTTCTTCACTGGGACCCATCTGCTGGGTGTCTGATCATGTGATCCTCCTTACGGTCTTCTTTGTGCCACCGCATCAACTTAGCGTTATCCTTATTTTTGAAAAAAGCACTTCAGACGTGGTATTATTGGGAAGTACCACACCAACTTTGCAGGAACTCTCTTCTTTACCGGCTGCCCATCAACATCACCTGGATCATCTCGCTTGATCTTATGTCGCAATGCGCTGCAAATAGGACAAGCTTCCAAGTTCTCGTATTCGCTGCGATACAGGATGCAGTCGTTAGGACATGCGTGAATCTTCTGGACGTCCAATCCAAGAGGGCAAACCATCTTTTTAGTTTCGTATGTTGTTGACGGCAGTTCATTACCCTCAGGAAGCATGTTCTTTACAATCTTTAATAGCTCACCAAATCCCTTATCGGTGACACCATTAGTTGCCTTCCATTTCAGCATCTCCAGCGTGGTACCCAACTTCTTCTGCTCCGGTTTGCAACTAGGGAACAATGGCCTTTTGTGATCCTCCAACATCTTCTCGAACTTTAATGCCTCCTTTACAGTCTCACTATCTTTCTGTGCATCAAGCAACGCCTGACCTAGCTCGTCTGGTGGCTCCTCTTGTGCAACATTTGTTTCACCCTCGTCCATTGGTTCATCTTGAAAGCCACCTATTTCATGAACCCATGCCCAACCTGAAAGATTGTTATCACCATCGTCATCTTCTTCATTATCTTCCATCATAACTCCAACTTCGCCGTGCTTGGTCCAAAGGCTATACTTACTCATGAAACCATTCAAGGCCAAGTGATTCCATAGAGTATCTCTTTTTCGAAATTACTTTTTATTTTCGCAAACACTGCATGGACAACACATTGAACCCTTGGGCGACCTATTTGCCATTGCCGCCTTGAGAAAAGAATCTAAACCCTGAATCCACGTAGAGGTGCTCCGGCTTCCGTGCATCCATTGACGGTCCATCTGTAATTAATTACCGTATAAAAACAAAAATCAATTCTACATATCTCAAATTGGCATAATTGTCGCTAAAAGAATGAATGCAAATAAATGTCTCAACATCCAACACAAATTATCCAAAGAAACTAGGATATGCAAACTATCGGCGAAACTTATTTCTTGTGGAACTTATGTACAAATTAAAAAAATCATGCTCATTATCCCTAAAAACAAGTTACTATGAAGTAATTCAAAAAAAATTGTAAATGTGTCATAGGCCACCTATCTAGCAAACGTAAACTAAATAGCAAAATAAATTGGCACAATAACATATACACATGTCACCATGAAATAATTCAAAAAAATTATTCTAAATGTGTGATAGTGAAACTATATAGTAAACCTTCTCTGAAAAGCAACAAATCAATTCTACCTTGCTCAAATTAATGAACAAATTGATAAATCATGCTCATTTTCCCTCATCCTTAAAATTCTTAAAATTTTGCATAATAACATATACACATATCTCCGTGAAATAATTCAAAAAAATTACTCTAAATGTATCATAGTCAAACTATCTAGTAAACATTCTCTAAAAAGTAACAAATCAATTCTACTTTGCTCAAATTAATGAACAAATCAAAAAAAATATGCTCATTTTTTTCTCAACCTTAAAATCACTATTTTCTTTATCTAGAAAGCATGAAACGAAAAAATAAACACTGTGAAAGAAGAGTGGAAGAAGTTACTAACCTTTGGTGCACTTGGATGGGTGAAATCCTCATAAATTTTGGGGATAATGGGCAGCACCTCCCCTCTAAAACGCCATGGGAGAGAGGAGGAGCTCGGCCAAAATGGTTGGGTCGGGCTAGGGAAGAAGGGGAGCCGAGTATATATAGAGCAACTTAGTGCCGGCCAATGGGTCTAGCCGGCACAAAGTGGCGCCGTTTAGTGCCGGCTGGAACCCTCAGCCGGCACTAAGTTGCCCCGCGGCCGGCACTAACTTGGCTTCTAACCGTTGCGTGTGGACTTTTGACGGTTGGGGGGTGACACTTTAGTGCCGGCCGAAGAGGCTAGCCGGCACTAACGTGCCCGTCATGTACCGTACAAGCACATTAGTGCCGGCTCTTGTGTGACCGGCACTAAAGTGCTAGTACCGATAACCTGGTACCGATAACCATTTCTCCAGTAGTGGAAAAAGGGGAATGAGTGTAGATCATATCTAAGCAACCATATCATGCAATGTGCGTAGATCATATCTAAGCAACCATATCATGCAATGTGCTCACATACTCTCACGCATTAAAGAGAAACCGAAATGATACTTATGGCAGCCCCATGTACCTATAGAGTTTCAACGAGATCAATTTCCTAAGTAGCCCAATGGCAAACCATTGGCCCAATCAATATGCAAACCATTGGCCCACTCAATTTTGGCCTCCCACTCAAAGTCAAAGATACTTTAGATTTAAATTGTAGATTTATTTATTTGCATATGTAGAAAGTACAAATAGTTAAATGAATGAAAAAAGTCAACAGTGTCATATATTTAATAGAAATTTTACAATGATTGAAAAAATAGGAGCCATCCATCTGATAAAATCCTATGGTGGTGAAGGTAGGAAGTACCCCGAAATACCTAAGATAAAGTACCTGATACTTCCAAAATATGGGACCAAGTACCAAAAGTGGGCCGAATACTAATTTAATTTAATTTTTATAAATATTTTCCATAGATCAACAGCTAAAAAAATTCAAGTTAAAAGTATTTGAAAGTACCCATTGGTACAATGGTACTTTACGATCATTGTAAAAAAAGCTCATATTTAATTACTATAATGAGGTAATTTTCGGTAAGAAGGATTAATGAAGCCAATACCTTTTGTCTTATTTGACCAGCTAGCACTATATTGTTACAACAACATGACGACTCTCACAAGACTAGTAGTACACTACTTCCTTTTATCTTCATTCCGGTTCAAAATTAATGGCCGACTGTAATATTACAGGCCAGGAACAAAATAAAACAGCACCTGATGCGATAATCTGTGCACATCGTGGACTAATTAAATCACTGAATGAATATAGCGAGAGACGGTGGTTGTAGCAAACACTCATCACTATAAACCTCTCTGTCTTTTTCCATTGTGTATAATCTCTTGATATGATAAGCCATGAGGAACAACAGCTTCTCTCCTCAATTATTGGAGCTAACTAGGTGTCACCGATGCGACTACTTGCTTGTTATATTAGTCAATTCATCTCTTAGGTATGGGCACTTGCTTGTTTGTTTCAACATGGCATCTTTGAAAGAAGCTACAAAGCTGACTGCAAATACTAGTCTCCAACTCTCCGTGATGAACGAGAAAGATGCTTAGGATATTCTCTTACCAATTGTGTGCATTATCTTACCAATTAGTGATCTGCTAATAATGCTTTTCTTAACTAGATAGATACTATCTTCTATAATTGGGAGCATAACAATACCTTCCATGTACCTATCCTGCTGTATTTATAATCTTTTCAGATAATTATTGAAGCTTCTGTCGTCTCATTTGTTTGACTTCACACAACACAGTCCAAGCCAACAATGTCCACCAAATTAATTGAATAAAGTACTCTTTGATCGCGTTCCTAGACTTCTGCAGCAAGGACAGAATTTCAAGAAGAAAAGTTCATTATTGCCTAGTTCTTGTAAAAACAAGAAGCATAGTTTGACTTGCGAAAACCAATTCCATATACGCTATCACTTGATACGATAAGAAGTCATGTGATATGACACAAAAACTCTTTAAAATGTTTGTGGCCAGGGATAAGCGAATTGCTTCATTCGTGGACTTTTTTGGTTAATAAAAAGATTTCTCTAGGAGTATTGGTTCGCTTTGTTTTTTATCCCCCCCCCTCTCTCTCTCTCAATATGATATGCATATGCTCAATGAAAGCAACAAATTAACCCGAAAGGCTCATCCATGCCTAGTAAAGAATAATTAGCATTGTGCCATTGTCCAAAAGGGGCAAAGATATGCTTGGAATATCCATTTTGATCAACATTGGTATAGAATAAGTTATAGATTAATTCACATTTTTTTGAAGTATATTAGAATACAATTCCAATAGGGACCACAACAACCGCATTGAACATTGCCCAGCATCTCCAAGAGCCTTTCTAAAATATACTCTCTAAATCGTCATTTAGAGGGTCATTAGAGTAAAAATTATTTTCTATATCTTCGTGATTTCCAACAACTTAATTTTCTATATCTTGTGCATACTCTAGAGAGTCATTCTCGGTCTTCATCTTTGGCTTGCGAGAAATCCGGAATAGATGATGTCTATATTTAGATATTCAATTGAAGAGCCTGTTGGAGGTTTTTTTTACAAAATCTCTATTTTTGTAAACTATGATTTTTTTAACAAAATCTCTATTTTTGTAAACTAGGAAAGATATAAAGAGTCTCTTGGAGATGCTTGGAATTGATACCTTAGCAGCAAAAGTTGCCTTATACTATATATAAGCAAAAGGAAACACCTTATTTTAATTTGAAAGCACGTCCATAGTTGTTAATTGTGTGGTGTAGCATATTACAAGTTGCAAGGTTCACATCCTTGTTTATGTTGTACATACCTAAGAATGTTATTCCCTTTTTATTTTCTTTTGCCACTAAGTGTACTTTATACGAGGGCATATAGGACCATTTGATTATGTTCTTATCAACTCATCTTATCATGAGCATCTTACATATTGCCATGAGCATTATCTTACAGATCATCTTTAATTGTTCTATAATGCACAACTGACTATATTCCTATTGTATACAATCTGTTAGGTTAGCAGCGTAGGGCGGCCTTTGATCAAGATCAAGGGATCCGAGCTTTACACTTACCTCTGTCATATGTGGCTATTCTCGAAGTCTGCACTCTCCGTGTCGTATTAGATATTTTATTTTCTCTAAGCACCGTAAAATTTCTCTTTGAATCACTGTGCACTGTGCACACGTGCGTGATTAATTGTCAGACAATCGCAATCACTCCGATTTTGTGATTTGCGAACCCTTGTATTTCAATTTTGATCAAGGGCAAGAGCAAGACTTGAGGAAACTGCAATTCAAGCTAGCCCCCTTTTGCTTGAGAGCCCTTTTTCTGAGAGTGGAAAGTGACTGTTGTCTGCTTTTCTTTTTAATACTCCCTCCTTCCCCGTTTATAAGGCATACACGTATATCAAAATTCAAACATTCTCATCTTTGACCAATAATTTGACTATTAAATTTTTATTTTTATAATGCAAATTTCATATGATTGGATTCATAATCAAACATAGTTTACAATGATTATAAATTTATAATCAAAAGTGATATAATATATGATAAATAAATAGTCAAAGTGTTGTTTAGTAGACCGTGTCATATTCCACCATGCCTTATAAACGGGGAAGGAGGGAGTATCTCCTTTTTAGAATAAGGAAAACTCCTAGAAGTCAGTCATAGCTGCCTCCATTCTCCTTTAATTTATTTTTGGGTCTCCCTGCTGGGATCATAAGTTTTTTAAACCAGAGTTTAATTTTGCAATTCTTAATATTTTTGGACTCACTAAAAATTGCGAAGGCATATTATTCGATCATGTCGACTTTTTTATTTTATTTTGCAGAGTCAAACTACCACAGCTCCACACAGCGAAGCCCAAGAAAGTGGGAGATTATACAGATGATATACGGGCACGCTTGCTGTGTTGGTCGTCACATGTGGTCATCTTATTACTGGATACTGATGTAGACCACCCTTAATTATTCAGCATTTGATCCAAAATATTTTAGGGGAAGGAGAAGACTGTCAATGCAAATATATCAGAGATGTTGACATGGGTTGGAAAATAAGTGCAAGATTAACGTAAGATTGATGCAGGCTTGAAGAAAATGGCAACCTGTTTCGTTGCAACTTGCAAGGGATAAAATACTACTATATATAGCTAATTTAATCATGGAGAAAGGTATATTATATTTTCCCATAAAAGAGCAGATATTTTTCATAATTTTTTGTTGAAATCCACGTCACTATTTGTGCAAAAACACACACACACACACACACACGTCAAGCACGAAAAATACTAGCATGCATGTTTGATGTGATACCTTTTTTGCTTGCGACGACTTTGATGGAACATCTCTAGAGAAAGGGTACATGAATGTGAGAAACTCGTGCCCATCCAACTCGCTCTTGTGATCTTTATTTTCTCTAGAACTACATGGGGACCAAAGTTGTGCCTTTTCTCGTCACATGGAAAAAAGAAAACACCTTCCTTTTTCGTTTTGTTTCTGCAAAAGTGAGCATACAGGAGTACTACAGGACAGCAGCACAAACTGGAGTAGGGAGCTGGAGCCTCTCTCAAAGTATCAAGAAAGCGAAGTGCAAGCCACATGATCTAATTAATCACACGTCTCTAGCTCTAATTGGTGCAGTGACAAGGGCTTGGTCTCGTAATTACAAGGTCGCAATCCTAGAGATTATCCTAGCAACCATCGACGTGCTTTTTGCTTATGTTCTGTTCCGGAGAGGCATGTCTGCAGACGAGGTACGTTGCATAATGGTTTCGACCATTGTCCATTGATGCTTTTTGTTTGTTTGGATCGGGACTAATATTAACTCATTTTGTTCGGCTGGCTGTAGCTGGTAGCTGGTGCTGATTTGATGTGAGAGAAAAATATTGCTGGCTGACTGGTAGCTGGTGCTGATTTAGTGCGAGAGAAAAATACTGCTACTGGTACATAATAGTACTTTTTAATTAACTAATTAATTACGATGGACCATTCTAGTATCCTCCCAAATTATTTACTAGTAGCTATGAAATGACTGCACTGCAAATAATAATACCTGTCCTCCGGGGGAAAGAAAATCAGGGCCGTCCATCTGGACAGAGCAACCTGACAATCTCGAGGGTCTAGACAGTTCCATCTTTCTCCCCTCTCAACTCTCTCTCCTCCTAATAATCAACGCTAAATTAAATTAATTAATTTGATAAACCCTTTATTCTCTTCAACCCCTACACTCACCGAGCTGCTTTGCATCCTCCCTTCTATAAAGTGCCCGCCAGAATCCGCTCCGCCCACCATCCCAGCAGCCTCCCCCTCCTCCTCGGCCTCGCCAGAATCCGCCACCACCAGCGGCAGCGCGGCGGTTCTTGGCTGCTCTCGGCATTTGGGTTGGGTTGGATTAAGGAGGCGGCATGGCGGCCTTGGGGGCGAAGGTGGAGCGGCTGTCCTCGATCGATGCGCAGCTGCGGATGCTCGTGCCCGGCAAGGTGTCGGAGGATGACAAGCTCATCGAGTACGACGCGCTCCTCCTCGACCGCTTCCTCGACATCCTGCAGGACCTCCACGGCGACGACCTCAAGGAGATGGTATAGATGCTACCTTCCATAGTTCCATTCATCTCCCTTCCTGTGATCCTGTCCCAACTCGTCCGTGCTCTTGCTTTCTTTCTTTTTTCTTTTCCTTTTCGGGTTGAAGTTTGCGATGCACTTCTAACCTTGGTTTGGATCCGAATAATCCAGTTCATTGTGCAGGCGTTATTATCCTTAAATTTTTTTTTCCGGTCTTCGTTTTATTCCTCTACAGTACATATGCCGTTTTGTGTATAGTGAGATTTTACAGTGAAAAAGTACCCAATCATCGGTCAAAGGCATCAGATTGGTGCCATTAGTTTGTTTCGTTTTGGTACGATTTCTAGGATTACAGCTTCAGTAGAGGTGGAGACTGGAGACTTAGTGTGTGTGGTTGACTTTAGAATTCACAGCAACTCTTACATTGGGTATATTAAATAAAAGGTAATTACTGCTTAATCTGGTTGTTTTAAGTAGGAGTCAAGCGTAATGTTGGAAACTAGGAGGATGCTCAGGTAGTCAGGTTCGTAGTTGATATATTTTTTTTTTATTCTTTGCCCATATGATTGTTGCTTAGTATATGAAGGAGACTGTCTATCTCAACTTCCCCCCAGAATTATCTTTTGGTTCAATCCAAATAGTTTTTCTTTGGCTTCATGAGTCCGCATTTATTAACAATTATTCATTGATTAGTCAAATATCATTAACACTTTAATCTTAATCGTGTTGGTAAAACATGACATCATCTGTGGAAACTGAAAAATGCCTTCGGTATCTGGTATGGATCTCTAGTTGGACCAATTGAACAATGAAACTTGCATATTTTGGTCATCTTTTGACTAGTATACTAAACCGCAGCATATCACCGATACGGCAAACAGCTCGCCGTACCCGTATCCGATACGGCGGGATACGGGGATACGTGCCGATACGCCGCGATATGCTTCCTGCACAGCCGCCGCTGGAAGTCAGCCTCCTCTGCATGCACACGAAGCTGCTGGCCCTCTGCATGTATTTTGTCTGCGTCAAGCCGGACTTCGAAGTTTGTGCCACCGCTGCTAGAAATGTCCTTCAGCCTAGGTTCCAAAACTAAATCACAATTGCAACGCTAGCTAGATTATAGTCTTGCCGTATCATTGCTCTAAATTACAGCACATCCTTCAAATACTTCATAATTAAGCTGCAGATGTTGACGATGATAGAATTTCTTCTTTTTATGGGTAGGTTCCTTGTATATCTTTCTAAAAAATGCTGAATAATTATTTTAGAATATATATATTTGCCATATCGGCGTATCCTTATTTTTTGAGAGATGCCGTATCGCCGTACCCGTACCGGTATCGCCGTATCGCGTATCGGTGACACATAGCTAAATCGTCTTCACCTCTTGGATGGCAAAATGTAGTTGAAAGAACATTCTCTCCAGTTCAGACATACTGATTTAGTTGAAGTATTTACTTGAATGAGAGTGACTGCAGCTCTTCTTTAGGAGAATTGACATACTCCCTCTATTTTTTTAGTTCAAAAACGAACTAATTAGCTTGCTCTAAACGTCATATATTTTAAAACAGAGGAAGTATCATGTTACTTCAGGACGTATATGGAATTGTCATTCTAAAGAGATGCAGTTCGTTGTAGCTTGTAAAAATGTGTCACCCCTTATTGTACCTTCTCTAACAGAACTTGAACATCCAGAATGTATGACAGATCCAGGGATAGGCTATGAAAAACGTTCTTTTAAAAATAGTAACACATAGACATAGTTTTGGATTAAAAGAAGCCTATGATGAAGTGGCCATATCAAGGCTAAGTTCTTGCATTCTGGAATTGCGATGACCATATTAATTTTTTTTTACTTTTGCCAGTTGGCCACAACAATATCGTCAGATCTACTTTGTTTTGGCGATAATTATGTGGATTCTATAGATAGTAGCAACAAAACTATGAAACAGAGATATGTTTTTCTCTTCCTTTTCCAATTACGGACTATTAATTGGGTCGGCTTGCTTAATAGGTTCAAGAATGCTATGAGGTAGCTGCTGAGTATGAAACGAAGCGTGACTTGAAAAAGCTTGAGGAACTCGGCCAGATGATAACAAGCTTGGATCCTGGGGACTCTATTGTGATTGCCAAATCTTTTTCACACATGCTTAACTTGGCCAATTTGGCTGAGGAAGTCCAGATAGCATACAGGAGGAGAATCAAGCTCAAGAAGGGAGACTTTGCTGACGAAAACTCAGCAATAACAGAATCTGACATTGAGGAAACACTTAAGAGGCTTGTAGTTGACCTCAAGAAATCACCTGCTGAGGTATTTGATGCCCTCAAGAGCCAGACTGTTGACCTGGTTTTGACTGCACATCCAACGCAGTCTGTGAGGAGGTCCCTGCTCCAGAAACACTCAAGGTTAGTCAGCCAAACAGTGCATTTGCAGCTGACAAGATTTTGTTTGATTATTTAATATTTATCTTAACATTCTTTTTTCAGGATACGAAACTGTTTGGTTCAACTCTACTCTAAAGATATCACTCCAGATGATAAGCAGGAACTTGATGAGGCCCTACAGAGAGAGGTTCTTATTGCAAATCTAATGTTCAGTTGATGCATAAGCATGATCTAATCATTAAATTCGTCGAAGTTGTGACCAAAGAGGTCAATTCTTAATTAGTTACCTGAAACTTTTTCAGATCCAAGCTGCCTTTAGAACCGATGAGATCCGAAGAACGCAGCCCACTCCTCAAGATGAAATGCGTGCTGGTATGAGCTACTTCCATGAAACAATTTGGAAGGGTGTTCCCAAGTTCTTGCGCCGAGTTGATACTGCACTGAAGAACATTGGGATTAATGAGCGCGTTCCTTACAATGCACCTCTTATTCAGTTCTCTTCTTGGATGGGAGGAGATCGTGATGGTGAGGGATATCTTTATCTATTTATCTTGTCTTCCCATGATTCTTAAATATGGAATATCTGCATTACCTATTATCTTTGTTGCTTGTATCTATTGCATGACCTATTATCTTCATTGCTTATATCGGTTGCATGGGAAGATGACTATTATATGTCTGTTTGTGCAACAACTAGTAGCATTTATCTTTGTATTCTAAGTTTGGGATGCTTCTACAAATACAGGAAATCCAAGAGTCACGCCAGAGGTTACCAGGGATGTCTGCTTGCTTGCCAGAATGATGGCAGCAAACTTATATTGCTCACAGATTGAGGATCTTATGTTTGAGGTAGCTATTACTTTGTTAATCTGAGTATAGTTTATAACTCCATTTGCATCTGATACTTGAAGTTAACAACTTCAAATGATTGCAGTTGTCTATGTGGCGATGCAATGATGAGCTGCGCATACGTGCTGATGAGCTACATCGCTCTACTAAGAAGGATGCCAAGCACTACATAGGTAGGTATCAGTGACACCATTTAGGTCTTAGTGATGATCTGTTGTTAGGACATTCTTTGACATTCTATTATTCTAATGATCTTACTTTTTCCATTTCTGCTGCAGAGTTTTGGAAGAAGGTTCCTCCGAATGAGCCATATCGGGTGATACTGAGTGATGTGAGGGATAAACTCTACAACACCCGTGAACGATCACGTGAGCTTTTATCTAGTGGACATTCTGATGTTCCAGAGGAAGCTACACTGACAAGTGTTGAGCAGGTTGTGATTTATGCTTGGTCATTAGAAAAATAATATTAACTTTGCTTTTGCTTAGTAGGTTTCTAATCTGTAGAAACATCTCTAGCAGTTGTTGGAGCCCTTGGAGCTATGTTACAGATCACTGTGTGCTTGTGGTGACCGTGTGATTGCCGATGGAAGCCTTCTTGATTTCTTGCGCCAAGTTTCCACCTTTGGTCTTTCCCTTGTGAGGCTTGATATTAGGCAAGAATCAGATAGGCACACAGATGTCCTGGATGCCATCACCACATACCTGGGAATTGGATCTTACCGCGAGTGGCCCGAAGAACGCCGCCAGGAATGGCTATTGTCCGAACTCAATGGGAAACGTCCACTGTTTGGCCCAGACCTTCCCAAGACTGAGGAAGTTGCCGATGTTCTAGACACATTCCATGTTATTGCTGAGCTTCCTGCTGACAATTTTGGTGCATATATCATTTCCATGGCGACAGCTCCTTCAGATGTCCTTGCTGTTGAGCTCCTCCAACGTGAGTGCCATGTAAAGACACCCCTTAGAGTAGTTCCACTGTTTGAGAAGTTGGCCGATCTTGAGGCTGCCCCAGCTGCATTGGCCAGACTTTTCTCAATAGATTGGTACAGACAGAGAATTAATGGCAAGCAAGAAGTCATGATTGGCTATTCGGACTCCGGAAAAGATGCTGGTCGTCTCTCAGCAGCTTGGCAGCTGTACAAAGCTCAGGAGGAGCTCATCAAGGTTGCTAAGGACTTTGGTGTGAAGTTGACAATGTTCCACGGGCGTGGTGGGACAGTTGGAAGGGGTGGTGGTCCCACTCACCTTGCCATCTTGTCCCAGCCACCAGACACAATCCATGGATCGCTCCGAGTCACAGTCCAAGGTGAAGTCATTGAACAGTCCTTTGGTGAGGAACACTTGTGCTTCAGAACACTGCAGCGTTTTACAGCTGCTACCCTGGAGCATGGCATGCATCCACCAAATGCACCGAAGCCAGAATGGCGAGCTCTTCTTGATGAGATGGCAGTTGTAGCAACTGAGGAATATCGGTCCATTGTCTTCAAAGAGCCACGTTTTGTCGAGTATTTCCGCCTCGTAAGTCCCTGTTCTTGGCCATTGTAAGCTGCAAAATAGAACTTTTGAAATAGGTCTAACCTGATCATTAATTTGAATCAAGCACAATTTTTACTGTGGAAATTTATGATTTGCAAACCTAAAAAAATGGTCACTGAAGCGACTCAATTGATGACTATCCCTACATTTAGCAAATATTTACTATGTGATGTTTGTGTTGACAGGCAACACCTGAAACAGAGTACGGCAGGATGAACATAGGAAGCAGGCCATCCAAGAGAAAGCCAAGTGGTGGAATTGAGTCACTCCGTGCTATCCCATGGATCTTCGCTTGGACTCAAACTCGGTTCCACCTCCCGGTCTGGCTAGGCTTTGGTGCCGCATTTAAGCATGTCCTCCAAAAGGACATCAGGAATCTCCACATGCTCCAAGAAATGTACAATGAGTGGCCGTTTTTCAGGGTCACCATCGATCTTGTTGAGATGGTGTTTGCCAAGGGTAATCCTGGGATTGCCGCCGTATATGACAAACTCCTTGTCTCGGAGGATCTACAGCCACTGGGTGAGAAGCTGAGGGCCAACTATGAAGAAACTGAAAAGCTTCTTCTTCAGGTCTGTCAAACAAAACACGTACATTTCTTGAATTTTGTTTGGACTATGATTCCAGCATTTTAGAATATAATGAACTTCATTTTGGACTTCAGGTTGCTGGGCACAGGGATCTTCTTGAAGGTGATCCCTACCTGAAGCAGCGGCTCCGCTTACGTGATGCCTACATCACCACCCTGAACGTCTGCCAGGCCTACACCCTGAAGCGGATCCGTGACCCAGACTACCACGTCGCGCTACGCCCCCACCTGTCCAAGGAGATCATGGATTCGAACAAGCCAGCAGCAGAGCTCGTGAAGCTGAACCCGGCCAGCGAGTACGCCCCTGGGCTGGAAGACACACTCATCCTCACCATGAAGGGCATAGCTGCCGGTCTTCAGAACACTGGTTAGGACAAGGAGGGGATCTATTCCTTCTGATCATCTGCTCAAGGCCTTTGTATTTTTGCTGATTTTAGCTGCATCGTTGATCGTCTCCCTACACCGTGAGAAAATAATGGCGTTTTCGCTGAAGTGGCAGTCAATAAAAGGGAGACGATGATCATGTCTGAACAGTTATGTTGTAACTTTACAATGGAACATGGCAACAGCCTAAACTGTGGTGTCTGTTTTGCCTCAAGTATTTCACAGGTTGGCTGTGAATTGTGGGAATTGTGCGTTCCGGCTAGGTTCCAAGTCCCCTTTGCAATCTGCTGCTGGCTTGTGAGTCAGAATTGCATTACTGTGCAGTCAGTATCAGAATTCAGCTAAACTGTAAAGCATCTACTTATGCTGTCACATACGGACACGATAAGTGGGTGAATCCAGCTCACAAGCACAACACATTTCAGAATCTGGGCATCTTTTATGTTTCATTATTACTACAAAACACCAATATACATGCTTTATCATACTATATGTTCTTAGATGAATTGTTCATACAAATACACCGGGAGAGAAGGAATACCACACCTCTTTTAAAAAGGATGGTTAACTTGAAAGGATACCTAAGCAGTTACTTTCCACTTGAGCGCTACAAAGATATATGGGAATCCTTTCTTAGAGCAAGTCCAGTAGGGCTGCTAAATTTGGGTGAGGGCTGCTAAATTTGGGTGAGCAAATGTCCATTTAGAAGCTCACTTCTAAATTTTACTCAACTGAATATGGGCCTCCACTCCAGCAGACTAAGTAAACTGGACTTCCATTTTTCCAACTGACAACTGGGCCCGACCTGTCATCCCCTCAGCATGCCACACACCTCTCCCACTCTCCCGTGCCCTACCCCGCGCCGCCGGTGCACGCCGCCCGCTCGTTGTCCGCTGGCCGCCGCCATGGCCACGGAGAAGTTGTCCCCATCCCCCACAACCCCAAGCCGCAGCACGCAGCGCAGCGCAAGGCCAGGGACGACGGCAAGGCGACTCTGTCTCGGGGATCCACCACCGCCTCGGTCGGCCGGCCGCCCCGCTTCCTGCTTCCCCGCACGAGCGGCGGCGCCCGTCTCCCGGACCTGCCGCCCCAGCCTAGCAGCCCGGATCTCGTTCTCGACGGCGGGGTCCGGGCGAGTTTCGACGGCTGGCCGGCAGCGGAGCCCCTGGATCGCTGGGGGCGGTGGGTGGCGAGGCTCCGGGTGCTGCACGAGCCCCTGTGGCGCGAGCTCGGGATCCTGGAGGGCAACCTCGCGACCACGTACCGCGTGCGGCGTGGCGGCGAGGGCGCGCTGCTCCAGCTCGTGCCCTTTTGGTCCTCCGAGACCAACACCTTTGTCTTCCCCTGGGGCGAGACCACGGTCACGCTGGAGGACGCGGCCGTCCTCGGGGGCCTCCCCCTCGCCGGCGAATCCGTGCACCAGCCCCTGTCCGACCAGCTCCACATGGACGACGAGCGCGCACTCGGGGCCGTCCGCGATCTCCTGATGAACCAGAGCGAGGGTACTGGGTGTGGATCAAGTACTTCCGCATCCGCCAGCAGCGTCGCCGGCCACAGGAGCAGCGTCGTGCCGCATGGCCATGGCGTCGGCGGGGGCAGGGCGGGGGCGGGGGTGGCTAGGGCGGCCGGTGGCGTGGCATCGGCGAGGGCGGGGCGGCGTGGCGAGCGGGGGCGGGGGCCGCTGGGGATCGGATCGGGTCAAAGAAATGAAAAAAAAGAGAAACTAGTGGGGCGCACAGTTAGCAGCCCAAATAGAGGGCCACAAAATTGGGAGATAGGCCGAGAAATTTAGAAGGCTTACCAAAATGACAGTTCATTTTCTCTCTCTGATGGAGATTGATTTTTGATATCCATCGACTAAATTTTTATATGGCAGCCCATTTGCTCTCCCTACTGGAGTTTCTCTTGTATCTTCTGCAACATTGTATGTAAGCATGCGGTAGTTGATAAAGTGATATAGGCTATCTAAACTTGGTTGGATAGGTAAGGTCCCTTCAGTCTGGACTATAAGAACATGCCTTCACTATAAGAGTTTCATTTCACATGAAAAAAATAATAATATATTGAGTGTATTTTTTTCAATAACATACCTGAGTATATATTTCATTATGAGAAAAGCAATACGATCAGTACATATCTTAATAGACAGATACTATTAAGACGGATACATAATACTGCCAGGCAAGCGCACGACAAACAAAAATAATAAGAAAAATAACAATATATTTGAGAGTTTTGAATAAATAAATTATACGCTAAAACAAAAATTTAAGTACAAGAATTCTTATACTGAAAAAAGTGTTTGTTAAAGCTTCACTATATATATTTCACGCGTTGACACAATATATGTGGTCTGATTTGAATTCGTACCCTCCGGAAAGGAAAATTCCTCCAGGTATCCTTGATCTGTAAAAACAGTAAAGTACAGGGACCAGGACGCACAAAGCAAGCAAGCGACCATTCTCTTCTCCACCAGCGCCGCCTCCTCCCCCGATCTTTCTCCGCCTCCGCCGTGATCCCAAGGACCACCAAACCCTAGCACGAAGTCGCCTCCTCTGTCCAATCATGGCCAACAGCAACCTCCCTCGCCGCATCATCAAGGTGAGGAGTCCTCTCAGCCCCTCGAATTTTGTTTTCTTTCCATTATTTTTATGCAAACATGATGATTTTTAGTGGTTTACTTACTGCAGGAGACGCAGCGGCTGCTCAGTGAGCCAGGTGAGATGCTTCATCAAAAGTTGTTGGTTTGGTGCCCCCTTTCGTTTGTTTCTTTTTCCCTAGGATTTAGTTAGCCCTGAAAGGCCTCTGACTGTTATTTTTCATTTAGCCAAAGAACTAGAACGTCTAATTTTTATCATGCATATGGTCTAACTGTGCGAAGATAGTTACACTTTTATGTCATGATTGTTCCTTAGGAAATTTTGGGATTTCTTCGATGGGTTTGTGATGTTTCAGGGGTTGTGTGGCTTGTTTTTGCAGCTCCAGGAATCAGTGCCTCGCCATCTGAAGAGAACATGCGCTACTTCAATGTCATGATCCTTGGCCCGTCGCAGTCACCCTATGAGGGTGATGAACCTATTCCTCTTGTTTTTCTGTTCTGTATTTTAATTGCCTTAGACATCATCTAAATGTTGAATTTAATAATATGGTCCTCTAACTGGCTTTAGAAATGTTAGATGGAATTGCGATTATTGGAAAAATTTACCATTCAAAATGTATAAACTTTAGTCAAATACCATTCAGTCACATTAGTTCACCTTGATAACATTGAAAAAAAAATGCTTTATCGAGATTGTACAGTGCGTTCCATGTCTTTCTGGCTTTTTTACAGTGTCCTCCATATCTGTTGGGAACTATGCAATCTGAACGTTTTTGAAAAGAAGTTTAGTAAGCTCTAGTGCATGCCTCCGATGCTCTTCTCTTATCAATACTGTAGACTGTAGTTCTGCCTCTGGTGGCTCGTGGGAAAAAGTGCCATTGCGGCTTCACTTTGCTTGCTCTCTCAGCACCAGTGAGCACCTCAACTTCCTTCTTCCCCAAATCTAAATGGAGAGGGGAGAGGCCTCTCCATGTAGCTGCCTCCTACATTAATTTGAGACCATAGCTTCCAAGACCTGCAAGTCCTATAGCAAGCCTCTTTCTCAGTCAGTTTTCCTGATGGCCTGCATTCTCCCGCTCCAAATCAATGACCTGTGTGGTTTCCGTTCATCAATCTGTGGCATGGTCCTTTTTGGCATCATGTCAGGAATTGACATAGGCCCATGCGCCAGGTTTGAGTTTGACAGCAATATTTATGCACCAGGGTGCAGGTCAGCATGAAACCAAGGGGCAGCAGTGCCGGTGGAGATGAATTGCTGTGACTGGGCATGGAATAATACAACTGATTGATTGCATAGGGCATATAATACAAGCAAGAGATCTGTGGCTTGGCCTGAGTGAAGATGCATTAATTGAACAGGGGTACCAGCCAAACAAGCTGGTAACTCTAGTTATGTGAAAAACGTTACTAATTGCTTATTGCTAGGATACATTTTTAACTGCAAATGTTTGGAAAGCGGGATGGATGGTCTTTGCTATTAATTTCTCAAACTAAAATCAAATGTATTTTCTTCAAGTGCTGGCAAGCAAGTCATACTTGCTTTTTTTTGTGAGCATGTCTGTTTCATTGCCCTGAATGTTTTTGTGTTTTTTCCCTAGTATTTTTTTCTTCAGAAACTTCCTATATGTTTCCTGTTGTCTCGTGTGATAATTATTGCATTTTTTCATTTTTGCTACCACTTATGCATCCTTTCTATCCTATTCAAAGAATGCAAAACAAAGCAGTGGCAATTTTTTTTCTGCTCTCTAATATGGTGTCTGATAACTGTTGATTGGACTACTTGTCAGGAGGAGTTTTCAAGCTTGAATTATTCTTGCCTGAAGAATATCCAATGGCTCCACCAAAGGTGCTTCATTACTACTGTAACCTTGACTAGGCTTTCAGTAGTGTTTTGGTTTTACAAATTGTTAGTAAATAATAAGTAGTTCTGCTGATGCTTGCCAAGCTAGGCTAAGTTGTACAGTGCATCAAATTCAGAAGGTTTCATATATGTTGCTCCTCAATGAGATTTAGATTTCAGCTTCACATTTAACTGCAGATCATCATATGATATTTTTATCACCCCAGCGGCCCAGCCACTCAAAATATTCTTGCAAATTTCAGTGACTTCAATAAACTTGTATAACATCATTCATGCTTTTATTTGACTGACTTAGATTTGTCCTCTACTTTTTTTTGACTAGTATTTCATATCTTGGTGGTAAGTTTGGTTTAAGATCCATAAATTTTTTCAATTTATGGTTTCTAACTGAAGTCCTGATTCTGAACACAGGTTCGCTTTCTCACAAAAATTTATCACCCTAACATTGACAAGGTAAGTTTGTTACACTCGTGCTTCCCTCTTACAGTATTAGGATATACCGTGTTGCTTAATACTTACACTCATACAGCTTGGTAGGATATGCCTTGATATTTTGAAGGACAAGTGGAGTCCTGCCCTTCAGATCCGAACAGTTCTTTTGAGGTGAATACCTCTGCTTCACTGCTTTTCTGTATTAAAGTCAGCCTGGTTTATTTGTTGTCTTGGTGTGATATTTGTTCTTGAAAGTACAAACCATATAACAGCTCCACTAAACAAGCTATATGATTCCTGAAAGGGCTTGTTGATGTCTGTGGCCATTATAAGATTACAGTATTAAGAGACACTACGTAGTGGCAAATATGCACCTTCAGAGCTTGTATTGCACTTTGAAGTCCTTGACTACTAAAAAACAGGATTAGCATATATGATGTGTTATTTTACTAGCAAAGACCCATTCAGAAATAAGAAATTGTCAGGCTGCCTTTCCATAAAGTGAATGGCGTGTACAATGTAGTGGAGGAACCTGCAGTTGCTGCCATCGCTGCATATTATTTGCCAGAATGCCATTAAAGTGGGAGCAGAACATTTACATGTTCCCAAATCAACCTATGATCAGGCATCTGCATCATGTTTGCTGCATTCACAATCAGTTCACATAAGCTTAGTGCGCATGTAGTTTGTATCGCAATATCTCAATTGTACATGAGTAAGGATGCACACAACTCATATGCCTGTTTCAGTACCTGCTGCACTGAATTTTTTACCCCGTTCACATATGCCTACTGTGTTTTGGCTATCTCTCAATCATAACACACACACATGCATGCACAGAGATCATATGCCTGCTTCAGTCTTCAGAGTTGCTGGTGTCTATGCTTTCCTGGAAATTTTACTGAAACAAAATCTTGCTGAAACAGAACAAGAGAGAACAAATAAACTCAAATAACTTAAATCTTAACCGAGCAGTACATTTACTTTGCACTTGATGTTTCTGGTCTTCAGCATCCAGGCGCTGCTCAGTGCCCCAAATCCTGACGACCCGCTTGCTGATAACGTTGCAAAGCACTGGAAAGCTAATGAGACTGAAGCTGTAGGAACAGGTGAGGGAATAACTTAATCTTGTTCACCTTCAGCTGCAGAATTTGGATGGATTATTCAGCTCAATGGTGTTCTTGAATGACAGCCAAAGAGTGGACCCGTGTATATGCAAGCGGAGCATGAGCTTTGGACGATGCAAAAGTGGAGCTCAACTCGAACGGCCATTGGCTGGTTACATTTCGGGTCTACTCATATGTGGAAATTTATCCTCTTTATTATGGTGTGTACTTGAGTCTGATGTACATTAGTCTAGCTGGGCATGTAAAGTGTTTCTTTCGTACGTCTGGTCCTTGAGAGAACATATATATCATAATAATTATCCTGAAATGATGTGTGTGCTTGTTATTTCTTGAATTATCTTTTGCATAATAACATACAATGCGGCATCCCCACTGAGACTTCTGGTTGCTACAACTAGGGGCCTACCTACAACCTTTCGGCAAATTTGATTCTCTTCTTATTTGAAATCTTTGCAGACTGGAAGCAAGGTTTAAAAATGATGTCACCCTCCATTGCTTTAAGAGGACAAGCTCTACCACAGGTTTTTTTTGTTTTTGTTTTTTTTTGCACCACACGTTGCATTGAATGGCTTGACTCCCGTACCTTTGTTTATATAGCCTCCCATATTTTGATTTTGATTCTAAATATGCTTACTTTTTTACATCCCTTTCTATAATGAAGAAAAATTGCTGGTTGAATCAGTAGACAGTAGTGAAGCAAAGGTGCACATAGATTCCGGAAAAAAATGGACCGAATTGGAGTGGATAGCACATTATTGGATTGTCCCAACGCCGCTATGATCCAAGGATGAGATACATGTTGGACCGGAGTGGGTTGGTACTTGGTACTGTCTTGTGGTGCGATGTCTGAATAGTATTGTCTCACTGGTTCTGTTTTGATTTTGTTTTCAAAAGGAAGCTTATATGGTTATATATTATTATTGTACTTGTTATCTATTAAAAGAACTATCATTCATTCATTTGTAACAATATGCGGTGACTCCACATTTTGGATATGGACATCACTAGAACACTGTTTCACCTAATAACAAGATAGCTGCAGCAGTCGAGGCTATTTATAAATAGGCAAAGACAAAATTTGTCCCTTTTTATTTGCCACGGGCCACTAAAAAACACAACAAAATAACGGTTCTTTGCTAGAAGACACTGTACCTATTATTGAATTTAATTGGAGAGTAAGGAGGAAAGACAAATTTACCCTGCTGCCTTATCCTCAACCCAGACCTCTCTCCCTCACTCAGGCAACCTAGGGGTGGTAAAGGACCATCAAATTTGATTTTGTTGACGTAAAAATTAACACACTGGAATCCGAGGGCAAGTGTTCGCTAAGATCTGAAAAGTCAACCAAGCGTGCCAGTCAATTTGACCTGTAATTTACAAGGGATAAAACAAAGTCAAATTCGAGAGCGTATCAGCTGTGATTCCGAATATCTCTCACACAAGTGTATCGGCAAGCTCTGCCGATAGAAAAAACAAGGATATTAAATGCGGGTGCATAATAAACGAGCGCGTCAGCCGGTTTCAGCCAATGCAGAAAACGACAAAATCAGCTTAAGATAGTCGATTGCACGTATGTGATAAAATCTAAGCTACGAATGTGTAACTCAGATGATGCAAGCTTGAAACAGATCTAAACCGGCTTTTAAGATAACAAAGTGTTTTTGCAAAGCCTAAAGCTGATCTAATATGCTTCTAAGAGGATAGATGTGATAATGGCAAAAAACATAAGAAAAACCTACAAATCTAGCCGATATCGATAAATTGTGAATAAATCTAGACGAGAAAACAACGATACGCCCGAGATCAAAGTCTAGATAAACTCGATAACTTTTAAATAGATTTGAACGAAGCCACAACGATACGCCCGGTAGCTAAAGCTCAAATATACTCGGTAAAACAAAAACTCACAAGCAAATCAAGTTGCTCGAATGTGAGACGTCCTTGATCAACTTGAAAGAGCTCGTCGAAAAGAAAAGAAGAAAGGCAAAGTCACCGAAAAAGTGCAAAGAAATTGTAAAGTATTTGTGGTTCTGGATGTGTATCAAGTTTTTCCGATTCCTTACAACTGATATATATAACCTAGAGCTATCAAGTCCTAGCCGATTACGGCAAACATTACTTGACTAAAAAGTAAAGACTTCCTAATTTAAACTATACTAAAATATTAAAACCAAATCATCAAAATCCTTGTAGAATTCAGACTTTCTTTCCTCTTCTTGACTCATCGACAACTTCTCATCGGCCGATCATCAAATCGCACAGATAGGCATCTTCATGGAATATTCTTTCTGGCCCATCGCCTGCACCTCATCGGCCGATCCTGATCCTATATATCTTTTGGCTTCTTCCAAATTGGCAACTTCTCCTTCATAAAATCACCTTCTTTGACACGTGTCAAAAAACAGTGTCAATAGATTTAGATAATCTTTCTAAGGATTGGGTCCTAAAAAGTCAGACTCTAATTCTATATATTTTTGAGTTAAATAATTAAAGTATTATTAGATTGTGAAGTGACCACTAAGACCATGGCCTGTTACCACTCCTGACGCAACCCATCCACGGGCCTCTTGTGGCTCGCTAACTAGGAGGCGGCGCGACTCCTCCCCAGCGGCTTCGACGGCCGGTGGCGGCCCTCCTCAACCTGCAGCCCCTCCCCGCACGCAACCCCGACGGATGCCCCTCCCAGAGCGTAGAGTGCCGGCGTACATCTCCGACGGCGCCCCCTCCCGGCACCCAACCTTGGCGGTGTGAGAAACCAGCCCAAGTTGATCCCGTTTAATCAAACTATCGTCCATTGATTAACTAGATTAAAAAGGACCAACCACGATAGTCCTTGGAATGTGTCATGAGCACCGCCCAGGATTTAAACACACTCCACTCGCACAATATGTGGACACCATTACACAAGTACAACCGTACATAGAATTTAGATTACATAAAAGAGGTTCAAGTATAAGAACATCAAGTCTTAGAGTTTTGCAGCGGAAAGTTCTATGTCGCGCTCATTCCATACATAACACAAAATAAAAGGTTAACACTATATGCCGATAGTGCCCTTCTTATAGCCACCGGCCATATACTCCTCACCCGCACCTCCGTCCGCGGGGTAGAACTACCCAAAGACGGCCTCCGGCTGCAGCTCACCTGCAACAACTTTAACGAGAGCACAATGATTACAAAAGGTACTCACATGTCTTATCCGATATGAGTATATACTTGCCCGAACTCAAGGAGAATGCATTGGTTAGTAGCAAGGATAGGTCATGGTATTTGATTTTGCACAAAAAACATCTAACTTTGATCAAGTTATAATAAGCAAAAGACATAGCATCTATGATCTCTATCTATAACATACATCAATACAATTGCATAAGTAAAGTGATCATAAATCATAGGCTCAATCTTCCATGAACTCATCTTGTGGTGACATACGTTAAAATCCAAGTACAAGAGCTTGCTCGATTACTGAGAGCGCGGCTATTGCAATAGATTAAAGACCCTGCAGGGGTGTACAACTTTTCCCACACGAGAATAAGGCCAACGACCATACCCATGGCCAAGGATAAGTGTTGATTCATGCCTGAACCTTTCACACAAACACAACCGACTATGAGCGAACGATCGGGAAGGACCAATGCACCGGAACCGTCGATCACACTCCATCGCAACTCGCACCGAATCGGATCAAGGCAAGGTGTCACTCATGCTAGTTGGCTTACCATCCCAGTATTAAACACGTGGTACGAAAAAGTTCTCAAGTATCACATCGATAACGATCGGTCCTTAATTAACTCAAGCAAGTTTAACCATGTGAGCTTCATCCCAACATGGCCCTACCATACATGGCCAAGTCCGAATCATCTTTCATATTTGCTCAACTTTTATCCATTCTTGACTAATCATGTAAAATTTATCAAACATCCTATAGCTCGCGAGTGGTGGTGCCCTTGCCACCTCTTGTCTTGTACCGTAGCTAAGCATGACTAAGCAGTTAATTCGTGACACCTATGCAAGCATACTCAACTAAACATGATATCCTAAGCAAGGTTGGTAATGCATCAAAAAGTTCTAAGCAATCAACGATACATATAGTAACTCATGCGCAAACAAGACACATATAATTCATTGATCAAAAATAGGGTGTAAGATATGCATATGTGCCTGCCTTGAGTCTCAATGGGAATGTCGTCTCCAACGATCTCCGGCTCAAGCTCCTCTTGCTCTGGCGTCACGGTCTCTACACAAGTGCAATGATGCTTGATAAATGAATATGTCATGAATGATTGACATGGTATGCAAATGGTATGAGGAGGCTTGATTTAATATTGCAAAACTATGATAAAAGAGGCTAGACATGTAGTACATAGGTGGATTAATCATAGGTGAGTGTAAGGGTACTAAACCACTAAACACGGACTGTCCGGCTTGGAAGAAGCAGACCATCTGGCTCTAAACGGCGGACCATTTGGCGGACCGTCCGCCGGCCAACGCGGACTATTTCGGGCTAAAAACATGGTTTCTGTGTGGTTTTGAGTAAGGCTGAAAAATGACCCGTGGACCATCCTCCACTAGAGGGGGAGACCGTTCGCCTCATAAATTCTGGGGGGCCAAAAAGGTTCCAGAGGCTCTGCTGGTTGGGTTGGGGCTAGCAAACTGTCCGCCCATAGGGGCCGGACCGTCCGCCACACAGCCGAAGCTCATCGGCGAGTTCGCCGGCGGTGATTCCGGTCATGGTTTGGGATGGTGTTTGTTCCTAAATGTTCCTAGGAGTGTAGGGAGTCCATTTTGGTAGCTAAAACACACATGCATTAAGGTCTCAAAGGTCTAGGTCAATAATGGTGAAAGTGCTCTAGGAGGACTTCATGGCTTCCAAACCTAGGGCAATTGGAATGGATCGGGGAGGGGATGAGCTTACCGGCGACGAGTGGAACACCGGCAAGGGCTTCAAGATGGGGTAGAGGGCTTGGTGAAACTTGCGCTCGTTCTTCTTGCTTGAAGCTTGAGGAAGAAGGAGATGGAGGGACAAGCTCCTAGCTCTAAGGAACAAGATGAAGGAGAGGTGGTGCAGCCCGTCGGCGTCGATCTCTAGCGTCCTTCGGCGATTCTCCGGCGAGAGGAAGGTGCTTCAATGGTGGAGGAGAGGGTGGAGCTCGTCCATGGCTTGAGGTTAGAGAGAGAGTGTGAGTTTGAGTGAGTGGGGATCGGAGGGAGGGAGGGAGGGAGAGAGAGAGAGAGAGAGAGCAGGAGGATGCTCTGGTGGAATAGATGCTCGGGCTGACGCATGGGGCCGCGAGGGGGTATGTGGCGCTAAGTTTCTACGTGTTGGACACGCATGGGAGGTGCACTAGCGGACCGTCCGCGAGTGGGGCACGGACCGTCCATGGTGTTGATGTGGCAAAGACTTGACTTGGTCGTCGTTGACCGGAGTGGGCTGTGCTGTTGAACTGAGGACAGTCGCCCTATAGGGGTGGACCGTCCACCCTTATAAATTTGAAAGGGCTTGGCTCTATATTTTTGCCAATCCCAAGTGCATTCTAACCATGGTTAAAGCTTAATGATGCATATGATGGCATGATTACCTTCTAATTAGCCCAGAGATGTTACAGGCGGCCTGGGCAGAAAAGTGGAGACTCCAATTTCTCCTCTTGCTCCTATGATGTCCTCGTCCTCTTGCTGCATATCTCAAAATCTCGCGATTCAGCGCAGACCAGAGAGTGAGTGTGGACAAAAAAGAGGAATCTTCCTCTGAATTCTGCTTGAAGTGCAGGCGTTTCCTCTTCTTGGCCTTGTTTGGTTTGCCCCTAAATGAGACAAGAAGACACTTTGATTGTCCATTAAGGGTGTCAAATAAATGCAGTTTACAAAATTAATTCTTAAACCCTACGCGAGGAACCCTGACGAATCTAATTAATGAGGCCTTTGATGGGGCATCACTTCTTCCTCTATCTATAGCACTCAAGTTATCGAGCTTATTAAATCCATCCAGGGTTTAACTTGTTCACCAATATATCGATAGAAGCTATCAATTCGTTAGCTTAATCCATTTAGTCTAGTTTCTTGTTGCTTTTATCACAAGTTATCGTTAATAGCTTTTAGATCTTTCTAGGTTAATCCATTTAATCTGGTTTGCTTTAAGTTCTTACCACAAGTTATCAACATTTACTTAGATCTTACTAGGTTGATCCATTTAATCTAGTTTGTTTTAAGTTTTTATCACAAGTTATCCAGCCTAGATCTGCTCGCTATCGGCTTCTCTCATGGCCTCACGACCATAGCCGATCAGGCCTGGATCTAGGTGTTGCTCCTGAGCTACATCGTTTTAGCCGCAGCTTGTCTCCCCGAATCGGCTGCCTGATAGCCAATTTGCTGACATCATCAATATCGTCTGGCCAGCCGATAGCCCTTGGAATTTAACATTTATCCTTCTTGTTAATTGCAGGTTAAATTGACTAGCAGGCCAAGCGCACCACACGCGTATCAATCAGGTTCAGTACGACAAGGCGAAGCAAATCTCTCCGGCCCTAGCGTACGTGAAACATGAAGATCCGTCCGGCGGAACTTCCACGTCAACACCATCATAGTTTATGGTGGTGACAAAAGTGCAATGTATCATGTCTGTACATGCAGTCAGCTGTGAAGGAATAAGATGATTAGGTAGTTTTTTCCAGCCATACAAATGGGCTAATTTAATTAGGGGATGGTACTAATTTAATTATCCTCATAATTCTTGACACTACTACAAAAAGGGTTTATAGGGCGGGTAAAAACCCATTTAGGGGATGGTACTGCACCCGGCCCTACTTTCCGCAGTCAAAAATAGCTATTTGCATAGGCAAGTATATGTTACATGTCCTTGAAAACCCACTTCTAGGGGCGGGTACCGCCCCTCCAAATCGATTTCGAGGGGCGGGTGAGGGCATGACCCGCTCCTAGAAATGGGTTCTTGAGGGGCGGGTCATGCCGCAACTTGCCCCTATAGATAAAAAAATTAAAAAATTGATGGCGGCCGGAGTCGCGTCGCCACACGCTCCACCCGTCAAGCACTGCCGCTCCCCGTGCTGCTACTCCACGCCGTGGCGTTCCGGCAGCAGCAGAGCAGATAGGGCTTCCACGACAGGGTGTCGGCGAGGAGGCCACAGAAACACGGTGCCTGGTCCAGCGAGAGGTGCATGAACCATGTCTGATGGTGGCGTAGCCCCGCATCACGACTACTCCGTGCCGCTGCCACCGCCGGAGGCGCCTAACAGAGGAGATCTGCTACAGGTTATCAGCCCTGTACGGCCGCTGCCCTGCACCACGACTGCTCCGCGTTGCCGCTGCCACCACCACCGGAGGCGAGTTCTGCTGCAGGTCATCAGCCCCACGCCACGACTGCTCCGCGCCGCCGCCGCTGCTCCGGGCTACTGTTGGTCTGCGCCGTCGGGTGCCGCTCCTCTATGCCACCGTGTGCCACGCAGCACCTCTGCACCTCTCATCGCGCCACTTCCGCACGCTCCGGGTGGTGGGAGAGGGAAGGGGAGGTGGCGGCAATGGAGAAGTGGCTCTATCCGTGTTGGCACAACCCCCTCGCGCTGCCAGGAGGGAAAGGGAAGGGCAGCGGGGGAGGGAGAGGAGGGGAAGGGCGATGGGGAAGGAAGAGAAGGCAAGGGGAGGTGGGGGAGGGAGATGAGGAAGAGAAGGGGAAGGGCTGTGGGGGAGAGAGATGAGGAAGAGAAGAGAGGGCGGTGAAGGAGAGAAAGAACAGGTGGGCTATGTAGAGGCCACCACAACTGGCGATTGGCGGAGGAGGCGGGAGCACGGATCCATAACATGGATGCCACGCCGGATCAAGGAGGGAGAGTGCTATCAATTTCAGAGGTGGGTGGAGGCATCACCCACCCCTAGAAATGGATTTTTAGGGGTGGGTGATGCCCCCACCTGTCCCTAAAAGTCTATTTCTAGAGACGGGTGACGTCACACCTGTCCCTACAAATGATCCTTTTATTCTAATTTTTTTAAATAAAAAATATAAAAATGGTGAAGTTTTTATCATAAGCCTATTGTGACATGTAGAACTTAAAAAATGTTAAAATCATATTTCAGCCTATATAATGATTAAGAGTGTAAAATTATAATGTATAACTCACTCACTCTACTATCTTATACAACTCAAGCCTCACTTCATGGTTTCCACACTCATAATCATTTTGTAAACTGAAATATGCTTTTAATATCTCCTTCTAGTTTTATAGATCACAAGAGGCTTATGCTAAAAATTTCACTTTTTTTAGATGTTTTGCTATTTTTTGAATAAAATGAATTTCTAGAATAAATTTCAAAATCATTTGTAGGAGCGGGTGAGGGAGCGACCCGCCCCTACAAATGCATTTCTAGAGGTGGGTCACCCCACACCTGCCGATAAAAATGATTATTTTTATTTTAAAATTTTGTTCATATAAAATATTATAGCAAAACATATCAAAAAAGGTAAAATTTTTATCATAAGCCTATTGTGACATGTAGAATTTAAAAAAATATTAAAACTATATTTCAGCATATATAATGGTTAAAAAGTGTGAAACCATAATGTATAACTCACTTACTCTACTATCTCATACAACTCAAGCCTTACTTTGTGGTTTCCACACTCATATTCATTTTATAAACTGAAGGATGCTTTTAATATTTTATTTTAATTTTATAGATCACAATAGACTTATGCTAAAAATTCACTTTTTTGAGGCATTTTTTATTTTTTGAATTAAACCAATTTCTGGAATTAATAAATTTGAAAATCATTTGTAGAGGTGGGTGAAGGGGTGACCCGACCCGCCCCAAAAATGCATTTTAGGGTCGGATTGGTTGCTACAGTAGCCCACTCCATTTGTAGCAATGGATCACATTTTGATCCGTCCCTAAAAAATGACAGGGCGTTACTACAAATTGTTTTGTAGTAGTGTGAGGTGTGTCATTGTATAGGTTGTATTGTTCTAGTCATGCAATTTCATTGTTTGATAGGACGTTTAGTTTAGTTGTTGAATTATTGTCCTTCGTCCAAAATTATTAGTTATTTTGGTTTTTCAAGATATATAGAGTTTGCTATATATGCATCATCTAGATATATATTGCATTATATTGTGTCTAGGTGCATTGAAAAAAAAACTATGCACCTAGAAAAGCTAAAATGGCTAATAATTTTGGGACTGAGGGAGTATGTTTTAATTCACTACTACAAAACAGGCCTTTGTTCCTGGCCATTTGTCCCGGCAGCCTTTGGGCCCGGGACAATAGGTGGCTTTTGTCCCGGGTCCAACGGCTAGCCGGGCCAGTGGGGGGACGGGGGCCTTTTGTCCCGGTTGGAGACACCAACCGGGACAAAATGGGAGCCTTTTGTCCCGGTTGGTGGTTCCAACCGGGACAAAAGGCCCGCGTAGCCTTTTGTCCCGGTTGGAGGCACGAACCGGGACAAAAGTCCCCCCTTTTTGTCCCGGTTCGTGCCTCCAACCGGGACAAAAGGCCTTGCGCCCCTTATCCCCTTCCCTCTCCCCCCGCCCGAGCCATTCAGCTCACTTGTTTTCTTGCTGTTCTTGGCTCGGGATAGAGTTCTTGCTCATTTCTTCACCACATTTGTGAAGATCTTTGATTCCCCGTCCATCCATCTGCTCTAAAGGTTTGGGGCTTGTTTTTCTCTTCTTCCTTGGCTTGTATAGCTCATTTCATACTTTAGAAATAGAGAAAATGTGTAGCTAGCTCATTTCTTGGACATTTAGCTAGCTAGATTGCATATGTAGGTGTAATTTTTTTTTTAGATTTAGATGAGTATATGGATAGTAGAAATTTTTAGAATGAGTGTAGATACTTCATGTGATGTACTTGTATATATGACCATATTGTGGATAGTTGATTTTTTTATTCGTGAATGAATTAATGAAATGAGTATATTATAGAATTTTTTGTATTATGAATAGATTATTTTGACACTCTAGTGATGTATTTAATCAGGCTCACATTGAAACCATCTAGAAGCTAAAAAAATCTTTATTTCGAAACAAGTATACGTCGTTAATCTCCATCCAACGGTGATGGCACTACCTTTCAGGGATACACGATGCGCTATAAGGACGTCGCAAATCGGTTGGTCGCATCACCAGCACTTCCGATTGATAAGAAGACAGCATTTGACGCAGTCAGCATGCCGTTGTTGTACTGAGAGCATATGAACGAGCATGCTGCCTGTGCCAAGTGCTGTGCCTATTAATCGTAAATGTTGGTGCTGCGACTAACCGATTGGTGACATCCTTGTACCGCACCGTGTCCCCCCGAAAGGCAGTGTCATCACCGTAGGGTTGAGGTTACTGACATATACATTTTCAGAAATAAAGGTTTATTTTTCTTCTAGAGGGTTTCTGGATATTGAAAAGAGTGTACTCCTGGAACTGAAGGGTGTCAAAGTAATTAGAAGTTATAGAGATTTCTTTCAATTAATTAGAGATTTCTTGAGGATTAATGATACATTTCGTCTTTTTTATATAATTTCATTGTTATTTGCAAGAGTTATTAATCTGATCATTGTAATTGTAATAGTAAATAATTTTTGCTTTGTAATGGTAAGAATTTATAATTTTGTGGAAAATAAAGGTATTTTTCAGTAAAATATGGCTTCAGCAGCTGGAGGGAGTGGTGCCGGTGGGGGTGATCGTTGTCCTTCTGGAGAGAAGGGCACAACTCGAGTAGGTCGTCGGTCCAAAAAACCTAGTGCTTTTCATAGGGCAGCGCTCCGTTATTTGGAAAAAGAATATAGAGAATGCATGGCAAGGGGCGAGGAACCTCCGTTTGATCTTGAGGATTTATTGCGGCGTTACGGTTCGTCACCACCAAACTCGGAGGTTTCAGCTCCGCCATCTTATTCTGCGCCAGCAAGAAATCCGTTAGAACATTCTGCGTTGCAACGCAAGGACGGTTGAAAACCTATGTGTTGTTGACCGAATTTTTAAATTTCATGTATAGTACTCCTTTGTTAAGTTCTGTAATGGATTAAGTACCCCTTTTAATTAATCAAGATGTATGATGGATATTGCATATCTTTTAATTATTCATGTTATGTTACATTTAGTTTAATTTAGGTTTGATATATTTTATTTATTCGATATGTGTAAAGAATTCAAATCGATTTATTTAAAATGCAGATGGACCGGCAATGGATGTACAATGCTGACCGACATTCGAAAGAATTCATTGATGGCCTGCATTATTTTTTGTCTGTGGCTGAGGCAAACAAGCAGAATGGTTTTATGTGCTGCCCGTGTGTTCATTGCAACAATAACAAGGATTACTCATCTTCAAGAATCCTACACAGCCACATTTTCGCAAATGGTTTCATGAAAAAGTATGTTTGTTGGACGAAGCACGGAGAACAGGGGGTTACCATGGAAGACAATGAAGAAGAAGATTTTGACGACCACTTTCCCGGGAATGCTGGAATCGGTGCATTCGATGACAATATTCCCATGGAAGAGCCCGAAGTAGATGTAGCAGAAAATGATCCCAGCGACGATCTGGGGCAAGCATTGCACAATGTGCAGGCAGACTGTGAGAGTGAAACGGAGAGGTTGAAGTTCCAGAAGTTGTTAGAGGACCACCATAAGTTGTTGTACCCAGATTGTCAAAATGGATTTAAGAAACTTGGCACCACCTTGGAGTTGCTGCAATGGAAGGCGACAAATGGTGTATCCGACAAGGGATTTGGTGAATTACTCAAACTTGTTAAAAAAATGCTTCCTAAGGACAATGAATTGCCTGCCACAACGTATGAAGCCAAACAACTTGTTTGCCCTTTGGGACTGGAAGTGCAAAAGATACATGCATGCCCCAACGACTGCATCCTCTACCGAGGCGAGTACGAGAATTTGGATGCATGTCCCGTATGCAGTGCATTGCGTTACAAGATTAGAAAAGATGATCCTGGAGATGTCGAGGGGGAGCCTCCCCGGAAGAGAGTTCCTGCGAAGGTCATGTGGTATTTGCCTATAATACCACGTTTGAAGCGTCTGTTTAGAAATAAAGATAATGCTAAGTTGATGCGATGGCACAAAGAGGAACGCAAGAAAGACTCGATGTTGAGACACCCCGCTGATGGGTCGCAGTGGAGAAAAATAGATAGAACGTACCCTAAATTTGATTTGGATGCGAGAAACATAAGGTTCGGTTTGAGTACGGATGGCATGAATCCTTTTGGTGAGATGAGCAGTGGTTATAGCACTTGGCCTGTGACTCTTTGTCTGTACAATCTTCCACCATGGCTCTGCATGAAACGAAAGTTCATCATGATGCCAGTGCTTATCCCGGGTCCAAAGCAGCCCGGAAATGACATTGATGTGTACCTAAGACCATTGGTCGAAGAACTCTTATTGCTCTGGGGCGATGAAGGTGTACGGATGTGGGATGAATACAAACAGGAAAACTTCAACCTACGAGCATTGCTGTTCGTAACGATCAATGACTGGCCTGCTCTTAGTAACTTGTCAGGACATTCGAACAAGGGATACAAAGCATGCACACACTGTTTAGATGATGCCTTACATCCACAACAGCGAGATAATGGACGACAATACTTAAGTCCTGCCAGCTATACTCTTAGCAAGGAAGAGAAAGAAACCATGTTTGACTGCTTGAGCAGTATAAAGGTTCCATCTGGATACTCATCCAATATAAAAGGAATCTTAAATTTGGCAGAGAAGAAATTTACAAATCTCAAGTCCCATGACTGCCATGTGCTTATGACCGAACTTCTTCCGGTTGTGCTGCGGGGGATTCTGCCTGATAACGTCTGGTTAACCATCGTGAAGATATGTGCCTTCCTCAACGCAGTTTCTCAGAAGATAATTGACCCGGAGAATTTGATAAAGCTGCAAAACGATGTGGTGCAATGTCTTGTTGGCTTTGAGCTGATATTTCCACCATCTTTCTTCAACATCATGACACATCTTCTAGTGCACCTTGTCAAAGAGATTGATATTCTCGGACCAGTATTTCTACACAACATGTTCCCATTCGAAAGGTTCATGGGGGTACTCAAGAAATGTGTTCATAATAGAGCTCGTCCAGAAGGAAGCATCGCCAGTGCCTACGGAACTGAGGAGGTCATTGACTTTTGTGTTGACTTTATTGATGACCTTAAACCGATTGGAGTCCCTGAATCGCGATATGAGGGGAGACTAACTGGAAAGGGTACATTAGGAAAGAAATCTTATGTCTGCACAGATGATTTCTCATTCAAGAAAGCGCATTATACGGTTCTTCAACAATCATCCTTGGTTGACCCATATATCGAGGAACACAAGAAAATTCTGCTCTCCAATTTTTCGGAAAAGTCTGAGGCATGGATTACACGTGAGCACATGAACACTTTCTGCAGCTGGTTGCGGAAGCATCTAATGCATAACATGGATATAAGTGAACAACTGTTCTTATTGGCTAGGGGACCATCTTGGAATATCTTAACATACAAAGGGTACGAGATAAATGGAAACACATTTTATACGATAGCCCAAGATAAAAAGAGTACCAACCAAAACAGCGGTGTTCGTATGGATGCCACGGACAATAATGGAAAAAAAGACACATATTACGGCTACATTGAAGAGATATGGGAGCTGGATTACGGTCCCAATTTCAAGGTGCCTCTATTTCGTTGCCAATGGGTTAAGCTATCTGGAGGAGGGGTAACAAAAGATGAGTATGGGATGACAATAGTTGATCTCAACAATCTTGGGTATAGAGACGAGCCATTTGTCCTAGCCCAGGATGTCGCTCAGGTTTTCTACATTAAGGACATGTCCAGCAAGCCAAAGAAGGGGATCAACAAGCAAAAGGATGAGCCTAAGCGACACATAGTTCTATCAGGAAAGAGAAACATCGTTGGAGTGGAGGACAAGACAGACTTTTCAGAAGAATATAATAATTTTGTTGCCATTCCACCTTTCGAAGTAAATGCTGATCCATGCATCCTGCTAGCCAATGATGATGCTCCATACTTGCGCCGTGATCATAATCAAGGGACATTTGTGAAGAGAAAGTCTGTTACCACTAATCCTTCATGTACTTGAATCATTTCATATTATTGTATAAAAACATAATCGCAATTCGAATACTTTTATTATATATGTACTGTACAATTATACTTTATGTGTTATTTATATTATTTTATATATTTTTCACTTAATTACTAGACTCAATTATAATTTTCATTCAATAATGGATTACTCAACTAATTTTATTTATTTCATGAAATTACATTCACATTAACACACTATACTCTCTCACTAACACACACAATCTCACTAACACACACTATCTCTCAAACTCACACACTACTCATTAATATCATGAAATTGCTTAATTTTATCTAAAATTCACTTTTTAAACGTTAATATCGTGATAGAATCCACTTTCTATCGAAAAGCAACAGTTTGAAAAAAAATTTCACCTAATATATTTTTGCATGGTCAAAATAACAAATATGATTTCAAAAAAGTTAGATATTTCATTGACCCAATCACTTGAATGAAAATTAATTATTTTTATTGCGTGTATCAAGTTTATATAGAGATAAGAAATTTTGTTCCATGATTTTTGGAATCATAATTTTATTAACTGAATTAACAAATGAAAGCCAATTTTAAAAGAGAAGTAAAAAAAAACAAAAACAAACATAACATTAGGCGGGAACGAGGGAAAACGGGCCCCTTTTGTCCCGGGTGGTAGATCTACCCGGGACTAAAGGTGGGCCGCGGGCTGGGAATTTTCCCGGCCCGCCCAAAAACCCCTTTTGTCCCGGGTGAATCCACCACCCGGGACAAAATGTCCTTTTGTCCCGGGTGGTGGCTTCACCCGGGACAAAAGGGGGTGACTTTTGTCCCGGGTGAAGCCACCACCCGGGACAAAAGGTCCTTTTGTCCCGGGTGGTGGATTCACCCGGGACAAAAGTCCCCCCCCCCCATATATTTCCTAGCTTCCTCCCTCTTTCGCCCTTCCTCCCTCCCGCCGTCCGTCCCCCTGCTCCCCCCACCGCGAGCTCCCCGAGCACCGCCGCCGTCGACGTCGCCGCCCAGAGCCCCGCCGCGCGAGCCCACGTCACCGAGCGCCGTCGTCCCTGCGAGCGCCGCCGCCGTTGACGTCCGCCGCCCTCGTCTTCGCCGCCCCCGGCCTCCACTCCGCGCGCGCATTGGTATACTAGCAAGCTGTTGTAAAAAAAATTCGTCTTTCATCGTATTATTGGTATTGCGCACCGCATTGGACATGGAGGGTCTGATAGTGTTAGAATCGATTGATGAATGACTATGATCAGGAGCTAATTATTGTTTTCAGCGTCTTGAGCTTTGAAGTAATTTATTTAAAGGTTGAGCAGTAACATGCTACCAGAAGAAATTAAGGTACTACTAATAGATGGATCACTGATCTAGCATTGTGGAACAATAACTATGTAGATAATTTTTACCAGAATTCTGGCAATTGTCGAATGTAGTAAATGTTAGCAAGGCATTAGGTATTGTTAGAAACAGAACTACCGGAAATAGGTAGCATCATATACCTGTGAATTGTAAGTAAACCATCATGAGTTATTAATTCTTATTAGTCCATATTTGTACATATCCCGCTCATGAATTTTTTTTATGAAAGGCACAGTTTTGAAAGCAGAAAAAGTAAAACACTACTCTGCTTTTCTATGTGCATGAATAGTATGCTCATCTTTTGATGGATCACGTCAAATATTGTACATGAATCTGTATTTGCAACCTTCTTTTTTTGATAGTTATTTGCAACCTTCTTGGTTAACTAGACAAAGTTCCTGAGTTATTTGCAACCTTCTTGGTTATTTTGACATGGAGAGAGTATCATATACAACTTATGGACCCAATTCAATAAAGCCTAGCAAGGAAGCCCCAAATGCAAAAGAATCATTCTCTCCGTCTCTGCTCATAGCTCGCCCTGAGCCCACGTCCCCCCCGGCTCCGCGTTCGCCCCAGTGCGCCTCCGGCCCTCGGCTTTGAGCCCTTCGCCTTCGGCCCTCGGCCCTCCGCCTATCCCCAGCCGCAAATTTCTGGAGTGGATTATTTAGATAATTTTTAAGGGTTTTATTTGTATTCATATTTTAGTTACGATGGACCCGCGACACACAGACGCGGAAGACGAACAGTTCCTGTTGAATATGATTGGCGAAGGTCAAGGAGATGTCGCTGAACAAGCTGATGATGGCAGCAATACCGACATATATTTGAATATGTCCGGTGATGGAATTGAGGCACCATCTATTCAGGATGACGCTGCTGCTGAACAAAGTGCTAATGTACATATCAAAACTATACTTATTTGTAGTGACAATCATATTTTCATCTGAATCTATATGAATACTATGAATGTTTTTTTTATAGCCGTCTGGATCATCGTCGCAGCAGAAAAAGACGAAGCGAGGCCCAACAAAAAAACTGGAAGGGCGGTTCATTATAACGGAAGTTGGTCCAGATGGCGAACCGATCGCTCCAGAAGCTGCCGCCAAAAAATTCATAAGACAATCCGGATGTATTGTCAGGGACCACATCCCGATCAGCTTTAGGCTCTGGAAAGCTTCCAATCCAAGCGAGGAACGGGATGCGGTACCCGAAAGAGAAAAAGAATGGTGCTGGCGGGAGCTTAAGAAAAACTTCACGGTTCCAGCTGAATCCGAAGAGATATGCAAGCGCTGGACCCTGAGTAAGATGGCCGAACAACTGCGATCATTCAAGAAAATTTTGACGAAGAAATATATCAAGACCGGGACCACACCCGTATTTACCGGCGAGCTCGAAAAGCTTAGGGGTCACTGGGATGCATTTGTGGAATACAAGTCTTCAGAGCTTGGGCTTCAGAAGGTGCAGAAGGCCAAAGACAACGCCTCGAAGAAAGTGTACCATCACACTCTAGGCCAAGGAGGCTACAAGCTTGCAGTACCCAAATGGGAGAAGATGGAGCAGGATCTGTTTGACAGAGGCATCCGACCTGCGACCATGAACTGGCCTGAAAGGTCAAGGACCTGGTTTTATGGTCACGGGGGAAGCTTGGACCCATTGACTGGTGACTGCATCTATGGGCCAAACATCCAGCGAGCAGCCCAGAGACTACAGGAGGCCATACAAGCAGCGGCCGAGGGAACATTCCAGCCGGATAGAGAGAGGGACGAGCTGACTTACGCCCTTGGGAATCCAGAGCATCCGGGCCGCACAAGAGGCAAAGGCGTGGTTCCGTAGAAGTATGGGTTCAGGAATTACATTGATTCATATAGAAGCCGGCAAAGAAGAAAGAATGATGAGCGGGAGCACCTGCGAAGGCTAGAGGAACGGCTCATGTCACACGATCAAAGACTGGAGGAAGAGGTTCAACGCCAAGTGGCCGTAGCAATGAGACAGCAACAGCAAGCGCAAACGTTGCCTCCAGAGCCTAGTGTCGCAGCCGATCACCTGTCTCAGCGGAAAAGCAGCTGCGCTTCCACAGACGTCGCCGCTGCCGAGCCCACGGGGATCCAGGCCGCAGTTGAAGCGTCGGCCCCGCAGCGATTTCCAGTGGATGAGATCACCCACCGGACACCTTGTGACCTGCAGACTGCCGTTAAGAACTTAATGTTCACTGTTGCGTACGGTACCGCCATGCCAACCGAACCAGGCGACGTGTACCACGGGCAGCAAATTCCGCCTAGATACACAAGAGTTGGCGTGGAGCAGGTGTGCCAGGGTTGGGAGACGCTCGAGCTTGATATTCCTGGAGGCGATGGGGAGAGGACACTAGCAGAAGCCATTCATGGCTACATCCTATGGGATAAGCGCTACATTGTCCTAAAGTCGGATGATCAAACACCAAGACCGGCATCTCAGCATGCCTCTCCAAGACCGGCATCTCCGCAAAATTCCCCAAGGGCAGCACTGTCTCGGCAAGGTTCACCGGCACATTCTCCATCACCATCATCTCATGCGCCGATGAACACTCAAGCGTCACCGTCGCCTCCATGGTCACCCCCTCCGCCGCCGGCAAAGAAGCAGAAACGGCCGCCGGCAAAGAAGGTAGCTGCACCGGCTAGGGAGCCTCCAAAGAAGAAGGAAAAGAAGAAGAAAACCAAGGAGGCTCCTATTAAACCCTGGGACATGAGCCTTGAAGAATGCGATCGGATAACTCAAGAAAGAGTTAAAGAGCACTTCAAGCCGAAGCCGAAGCCGGAGCCCGAGAAAGTCATAAATCCGATAGATTTGAAATTTTTTAAGGGAATGTGCGAAGCAAATAAGAGAAAATTCATTCCGAGAGACCCCCCTTCAGACTACGAATGCACAATTATCAAAACTACTGAGAAAAAGAAGAGACAATCAAAGTCGTCGTTGTCCGACGTTCCACAGCTCGGAGCCCAAAAGAAACAATCAATAGAGCCTCTCGTAGTGGGACAGACGACGCAAGAACAAGACTTTGTTGCATTTCTGAAAGAATCAAACCTGACGGCCGCTCAGATTGCAGGGGGAGAAGATATTCCAAAGGCCGATGTGGTCGTCAAATGGACGTTTGAGATCGGCAAAACTCTTGTACCCCCTGAAGTAGTGTCTGTGCTTCCAACGCAAATGTATAAGCTGCACCAGCACTACATGCGTGCGATGGCCGATTGCATCTTCATGCAGGGAAGATGACGATTTCTTACGGGGGGAGGCCATTATATGGATAAACTGGAAAGAAATTTACCAACTATTCCATCAGGAGGCCCTCGACATCTCTATGGTCGGCTTATGGGTTCTGTAAGTATTTTACTCTCCTTACGTATTGTTTTGCATGATCTCAACATACTGATCTCTTGATTTATTCGGTATCATGTAGAATGGAGATACATACTTGCAGAAGGAAGGGATACTCTCACCTCGGCTTCATCGACCCAATTACTTGTAATTGGAGGCTTCTACGGGACAATCCCGATGACATATTCCAAAACTTGTTCAAGTACATAAGCGTTCATCACAACAAGCAAATGATATTGTTTCCTTACAACTTTGCGTGAGTGATTCCTTCTGTCTAACTCTTTCTATTCTATAATCGAATTGTTTAAACCTTAACTACCAAGAACTGCCTCCGTATAATCTTGCAGTGAACACTTTGTCCTAATTGTCATAATTCCCGAGAAGAGCCTACTCGTGGTTATGGACTCATTGAGGAGACCTCCAGAACAATACGAAAATCTTCTTAACATGATGAAAAAGTAATTCTACCACTACTCCGTCCATGACCGATAATTTGAATCACTTTGTTACTTGACTATAATTGTTCTAATCATGCACAGGGTTTGGAAAGAATTCGCTAAAAATCATCCAGGCAAATTTGACAAGGAATTGAAGATCAAGACAGATTTTCCGGTACGCGCTTGGATGATTCGTTGCACGATTCATTAGTTTTATTATATATTCATGTAAATACCTGATAATTTCTTCTCTCTTAAAGTGTATGAGGCAGAAACCAGGCACTGTATTGTGCGCATACTATGTATGCGAGAACATCCATGGTCTGGTAGGTCCTCCAAAGGGCTGGACAGATTGGGAGGAGGAAGTAAGTAAAAAAACTTGTTAATATTTGAACTCGTATTTTAATTAGTCGAAATTAATTATCCCCTTTTTCCATAGGTCGGGGAGATGCGCGATAAACTCATACCGGAGGAAAAGATTATGGCGATTCAAGAACAATTCTCCGGATTTATTGTTGAGCAAGTCCTCGATCCAAAAGGCGAATTCTACTATGATGGAATATCTAATATTGACAATCACAGTAAATATGACAATATACGCGTATATATGTAATTAAGAACGAATATAACTATGTAAATATATATGTGTGTCTATGTATTAAATTTCTATTTATGAGTATGTATGTATGTATTAAATTTCCAAAAGGCGAATTCTACTATGTAATTAAGAACGAATATACCTATGCAAATATGATGGAGTATGTATGTATTATATATATAAGCACTCCAATAATATATATGTGTATATATATATTTATATAATATTGGTCCTAGACATTTTCATATGTAAAGGAATTCACATGTATAGATATGTGTATACATATATATATATAAGTGAATTAATTTATATATGAAAACTATCTAGGACAAATATTATATAAGTAACTATATATATATGTATATATTAGTGGAGATCATACACACTGAATTCCAATACATAAGTTTAATTGAAATGCAAAAGTATAATTGAAATAGAAAAAGAATTGAGAAAAGAAAAACATGAAAAAAAAGAGACCTTTTGTCCCGGTTGGTAACACCAACCGGGACAAAAGGGTGCGCCAGCCACGTGGGCGCTGGCTGCACCTTTTGTCCCGGTTGGTGTTACCAACCAGGACAAAAGGTCCTCTTTTGTCCCGGTTGCCACACCCGGGACAAAAGGGCACCCCCTTTTGTCCCGGACAGGCGTTCCCGGTTGGGAAACCGGGACAACAGCGGTTTCCCAACCGGGACAAATCAACGTTTTTGTAGTAGTGATTGTCAGTCCGGGATTTTTATGTCTAAAATCTTCTATGATTTTTATTTAATAAAAGATCCTAGAATATATTTACTCGTGAAAGGGCATGTAACTTAATTAGTGCTTACATGAGCCTCAGTAGCACCTCAGGTCCTGGGTTTGACCCGTGGTAGTGAATATTTTAGAATTTAAAGACGTTGTGCTTTTAGTGGTAGATGAAATTCCCGCCGACAGCGATGTGCCTATGGTGACTTTGTCAATTTTGAGGATTTGCTAGCTCAGTCTTCTAAGTTGCTTAGGGTTTGCGCACGTGTGTTCATAAGGGTAAGTATGCATGTGTTGAGTGCCTGAGTTATGCATAGTGTGATACTCTTCCACTTCTGTTCCTTTTATTTTTTTTTCAAACTTTTAAATCGGATGAACTTTGTTCAAGTTTGATCAAGATTTGACTTGGGTCATTCTTACACCTCTTTTCCCTTCTCATTCTCCTATTAACCTTATATTAGTTCACTATTAGGTTTAATGTGTTCCTCCTTTCCAAGTGAGGTGTCACAAGCCTCTAGCCAGAATGCTGACATCCACTCCCATCCGTGGTCACGTTGTAAGATTGAATAACAGGGGCATCCATCTTTTACATCCATTTGTGTCAGTGTGTGCTCTCAGCACTGGAAACACTGGGTTTATTTATAGGCATGTGTCTTAATTAGGGGGATACTTAGCTAGTGTACGCAAGCTGCGCCAGCACATGTGTACGTGGAGTATGTTCGAGTGCCAATATCACACTCTGAGTCATTTAGTTGTAACGAGAGAATATCTGACCTCCCCAGATAAATGAGAGAAAACACATACACTCCGTCACATGAGATGGGTTTTCTTTTTAGTCCAGGGAACCACATGGACATGTCAAAAACAGGTTTTTCCCGAATTGTGGCACAAGTCTGCTCAAGCGCATTACAGGCTCAATCATACATACAATATATGCAGTCACAAACAAGAACAGCACACACCTGATAATCTGGAGAGTTTATGACACCCATCTAAATCTAATATAAGAGTCAGCCACATGCAACTGATGATGAGTAGATTGCCGGATCAAGAAACCATGGTGGAGCCACCATTATTTACTGGCAACAGTTCTGGTGGCGCAGCTTGGTTAGTCTCCACCAACGCCCATGCCAGCACAGGCGATCCCATAGCAGTAGCTCCTTATCGGGGTCTTGGATGGGCATATCCTGCAGACCAAAAAGCAACCGGCCACAGAACTAAGTCAGCAGTCTGGCACTGATGAGATTATAAAGTAACTGTTGATGACGATGAAATACTAAGGAGAACAGAACAAAAACAAGAAGGATAGTGTGTAAACCTGATTCGGTGGCCACCTGCGAAAATGCCGTCACACCCCAGAGCAGCAATAGCAGCATCAACCTAATGGACACATGTAATTGTGCAAGATGCACCATTGTTAGTCTTATCCATCCTCAGGTTTAATTTGTATCACGCAGACAGTGACTTATATATATTCTTGTTTCAAGAAAGCAAATAAAAGGGCTCATGCTTGCATGTCAGAATTTTCTATCTGGCAGTTTGGATGGAATGGTGTTTGATAGCTTGCAATAAAATTATTATTAGTTTTGAACGGTAAAAAAAGAACACGATATCTGTTTGTATAATATTGATCTTGTATTTGGTATCGACAATAATTTTTAAGAAATGAAGGGAAAGCGGAGAATATTAGATTATTAGTGCAAGGATGTCTGAGCACTAGAGCATACAATATAAACTGAGTAAAGAACTACAAATTGAAATTATAAGTCCTAGCTAGATTGTCCCAGTACTGTATGTGATCAATTGATTGGAGTAACTCAGTGCACAAAAAAGTTACTGCCATATAGATGAACTTTTCAGACTATTACGTACCTCAGCAAACTCAATAAAAGCTAAGTTTGTCAAGCGCTTGTCATTATCCAGAAGCTTGAGGCGGCAAACCTGTGATGCAATGAAAACAAAAGATGGCAAACAATTAATAACATCATCGACGATAAACACAGAATTGGCACGTGACATTATTTTGCAAAATTAACAAGTGGAGTAACAATTTGCTAAATGATTTTGTCTTGACCTTGCCAAAGTATGCCTCACAAAAGGCTTTCAGATCACTACTTTGGACCTGTAAAAGTTAACATGGAAGTAAATAAATATAACAACTAAGAGAAATTTGTGGGCATAAGAATCCTAATTTATGTGAAACTAATGAAAATTTAAGTTTTTACATACAATCTTGCTGATATTGGTGCAATAGATAGTCCTCGAGCATATCTCCCACTCAGCTTCAGACTACATACACAACAGGCAAACAACTAATATATATTAGTAAATTAGGCATTTTTACATCTTTATTAGGAGGAAACCGAAGCTTGCCAAAGGATTTATTATTTGTTCTTATTCTAACCTGAGGAAGGAACCTTGGGTTAATAGGACAGATTGCAGTCCTTGAAGGTGAAACACTCAGAGGGTACATCCCGATAATGATACCATTAAGTAATAATGCAGAGTATGCTTCCTCTGAAAAGTTTTGAGATAGGGTTTTTCTTTTCATAAAATTTAGTTCGCAATGGTGAGTAAATTAAAGATTGATTGTTTTGTGAAATCAAAGACTATTTGATTTAGAAATAGGTAACTTACCCTCACGTTGGAACTCTACAAACCCAAACCTGAGACCATTCGAGGGGTCTCCACAGATGCGACAATCCACCACCTGTTGCGATACATGTATAATGCAAACACTGCATCAGAAAACCATTCGAGGGGTCTCCACAGATGCAGATCGACCATGGCACTTTGCTAACCATACCATTTTAGGGGATACTTCAGGAATGAACTACTCTTTTAAACTATTGTAAGGGCGCTCGCTTATTTGCATTGACACTAATAAGCATCATAAAACATGAACCTTACAGAATTTTTCTTGACGACCAGTAACCAGTAATGAGTTTGTGCATCAGAAAACCCTTCAAGGTCTCTAAACACGCTTATATATATACGATTGAACATGTTGTGAATATATTTTCATTTAGCTTCTACACGTTTAATTTTTCACGATCGTGAGCACATTTTTCATTAAGAGGTTCTACACGTTTAATTTGTTTTAGTTTTTCATTTTACCACCTGCTATATATTATATCAGTACTACGAAGCTAGATGCAAATTGTGGACTAGCCAGTGCATCCTAAACCCATTTTATATGAAATATCTAGAACTGGTTTGCTGCTGTATATAAAAAAATATAAAATATGAGGCACTCATGCACGCCAACACCCCCCCCCCCCACCCCATCTTCGACACAGCAATAAGCCATGCATAACACGTAGTGAAACAATACAAAGAAGATTAATGTTTTGTGTGTGTGTGTCATTTAATCCTTGTCCGTTACATGTCCCGGCAAACATATGGTTCTTATTAACGTTAACCTGTCTATAACAGCTATGCTCTTTTCTGCATTATCCACTTTTGTCCTAGAAGTTTGAATACAATCACATCAAAATATATATGCCTACATAATGCAGCTACAGCTAGCATAATATTGCATTTACTAAAAGATGGTATAGGGTAGCACACACAAATATGGGAAAATTCATCTATATCAATCACGAGCTAATTACTCTCTGTTGGGTGCAACCCCATATTTTAGCATCATCCATGCACAGTACAAAATCAAGTTCTCTTTAATTTACAAACGTACCAGAACATAGAATGCTTTGCAAAGTAACTTCACCCTAAGTAAACAAAGCTAATTATCTGTTGCAATATTAATAGGCCAATCTAACACCTTCATCATAACATGGTGTTATTGCAATATATTTGCCAGAACAATGCTTGTTGATTCAAAAGGAAATTTGATTATTAGAGAAGATTCTTTGTTGATTCCCATAGACCTAGATACGATCTCTAACTGTTCGTTATGTAGAAAAAATGCACCGTGATCTTCCATGCACTGCTATCAGGCCCGTCAATGAGGGTGTGCGAGGTGGGCAACCGCACCCGGCCCCCAAAAACTATGCCCCCCCCCCCCCCCACCTGCCCATCCTTTATTCTTCTGCGTGCCCAATGCCCGGTAGACCAGTTCTAAGATTCTCAGCTGCTCATCATTTAAACTTCAAGGTTTGGTCTTCTTTTGTTTTAAGGTCTGTTTGGATTCAAGAGCTAATATGTGCTAAACTTTAGCACTAGCTCATCCAAAGGGGAGTGTTGCTAGGTGGACTAAACTTTAGCCAAGATTCAAAAACTTTAGCATATGCGTGAGTTCTAATATGTGCTAAAGTTTAGCACTCAATTTTAGCTCCTCCAAACATGCCCTTATTATCTTGATAAGCTAGTAACCCTAGAAATCTTGTATGCTTAATTCAAATTACTTTTCTATACTCAGCTTGTTGAAATCTTACTTGATGCACAATGGGCAATGGATTGTCAACAATAGCGCAGATTAAAATGGTGTGGATGAGTGAACGTACACCTTATATTAGCTTAGGGGCCCAACTTGCAGTTCGCACCAGGACCTCAAATTCTTGGAGACCGCCCTGACTGCTATACTTATATGTCCTTTCTTACTCTTAGTTTCAGGAATGACAAACAAACCGATAAACTATTAGTTAATTCATTGACTACTCAATTTATTCCACAAGGTAAGTGCATCATGTTGGGGAAAAATTATATATGCATCTATAACATGGCAAAAGCACAAATGCATACAATATAATCACTAAATTAAATGTAGCAAATCAGTGACAACAGCATATGGATGGAAAAGACATACAGTCCCATATGACCCGAATAGTGCAGCCAGGATCTGCTCAGTAATCTGAAACAAAATTATGATTAGAACAGCAAAGATATTACATTGATCTTAAAGCAACATATATAGCTACGTACCGAAGAACTCATAAAACTTGCTACTAGACTTACAGTGTGGTCAATGTATTTGACAAAGACTGTTCTTCTTACAGCTTCTTGCGACCGAGACAACAACTTTCGAGGCCTGTAAGCACCCCTCTGTAAAAAAATATATTTAATGATCCACATCAGATAAAGAAGCACACGCCAGGATCGAAAGATGTACATATCTTGCTAGATTGCCAGATTGGTATATATATTAAAATCATTCTACGCGCGCAATGCTGAAATCCAAAAAAAGAATTCAGATCTCATTGGGACTGCTGGAAAATGAAAAAGGAAACTGAAACCATGAGACACAGGGAAGCTACTAATGCCCTCAGATCAAGAATAATGCAAATGTTTCTGGAGATTCATTCATAGCCTCCCTACACATGTCAAGCAAATGAAAACATTTAGCCAAAAATGAATGTGGTATATATGGGGATAGACATGTATGGGCCTCTGTTATGATTAGCATGTTATCCTTTTGCGGCAGTATTTCTAATTTCTATTTGCAAAAACATGCATTTAGTTATTAGGAATTTATTTTATTCTAGTATGGACATGCAAGATGTGTGTTTGCGATGTGCAAAGATGATTGTAACATGTTATACACACATATGCAATATAGAATTAGCTAGTAATACTAATGTAGCCCCAAAAAAACTTTGTGAAAAATAGTTTTTGCCAAAAAAATATATAATGGCCCGCCCGGCCGGCCCTCTTATTAGTTTTACCGTACATCCTCTCGGCCACTGACTGTGGGCGGTATATATGAACCTGGCGTATGGAGAATTGGAGAGAACTCACAAAACAATCCAAGTAGCAGTTCAGAAAATGTTTGTTTCTTTTTTTGCAATGAACAGAAGGTAAGTATTGATGCCTAATAAGTAATAATTCATTTAAATAGTCAAATCAAGAGAAGATAGGTGGGAAGCCCACGGGGATAATCCATGAAATGTGGCTGGGACTGGCTCTGATGGGCATCTTCCATTATTTGTCAGGGAGGCCATGAGACAGAAGAGCAAGCATGCACCCATTCTTTGAAATGCGTTCGCTCTTGAAAACATGGGATTAATTAGCTAGGATCAGCAGGATGCTGGAGCCTGCTGGACTGAAATACTAAATCTTAGCTCAGTCATGTGTTGGACAGATTAGGTTCCCTCTTGTCCATTCTAATGAATTTTGGAATGATGAACAATTCTATCTCATAATTATTTAAAACAAAAGGAGTGGACGAACCCAGCACAAAAAAAATAACTCCAGGTGATCATCCACAGCTAGAGATCAAATCAAGGAAAATATATCAGAGGGTTACATCCAGGCAAGGATCATCTTTCAAGCGCGAAACCCTAAAATAAAATCAGTTTTCCTCAATAGAAAAATTAAGAAGCGAAGCGCTAGAATTAATACAAGAAGAGAGCAGCATCGTCCTTGTTCCGCTGCGTGTCCACGCCAAGAACGGGATCGATCTGATGCAAAAGCGGAAGGATCGATCGGAGGAGCGATTGATCGAGCCAGAAAAAGGAAAGCGTGTGAAACACCATCTGAAAACTGCTAAATATCATCCTTTCTCAGAGGAAATCCAGAAGCAAAGGCAAGGAGAGAAGAAATGGCGACAAGACAAGCTGCTGTTATGCGAGACCGTGGAAGAAAGGTATGCACGCAGACAAACACGCGTGAGCTGTGTGCATTTATTGTCATCTGGCGGCGCGCGCGTGCTTACCCTCCCCGCTCGGACGTTTCCAGGCGGCGGGGTCGTCGCATCACTACTGCCGCCGGCGTCGGCCGCCGCTGGCCCGTTGTTGTTCGCCGCCATCACGAACTCGGGCGCGTCGACCGAGAGGGCCTTCTTCACGATCACGGCGGCGCTCCCCATGCGCCACCACGGGACGAACTCCCTGGCGCCAGGGTTGAGCCGCACGACCACAGCGGCGGCGGCGGCGCCGGCCCCCGCCTGCTCCGCCGCCGCAGCCTCGCTCCGCGCCGCCGTCACGATGCTCACCTGCGCCATGGATCCGTACGTCGGTGGTGGGCGTCGGCTGCCGCGCGCGCTCGCGAATCGACCGCGCGACGGCGATCTTTCGGCCGGCAGGAAATGGAGATGGAAAGCAGGCAGGCAGGCAATAAAACGGCCGGAGTGTGTTCAGTAGTAGCCTTCGATTGATCACTGCCAAAGAGGCCTGCGGCCAGTAGTGCGCCGGCCAATGTTTAGACTCTCTCACTGACAGTGGGGTAGGGCCACAGGTGGGACCGGATGTCAGTGGAGGCGGCGGTTGGCAGATCGGTGGGAGAGCCAGAAGTGACTGGTAACGGTCTTCCAGAACCGGGGCATCCGTTCGACCGGGGCCCACTGGTCGGTGACATAGGTAGGGGTATTGTCCTGGCATGGTTTAATTGCCTGCCTAAGAACAAGACGCTCCTCCGTTAGTATGGTAAGATAAGATGATGAGCATACCAAATTTTGAGCCCGTTACAATAATGATTGAAATACGGTACTCTGCAGTCAAGTGTGCATATATGTAGAGCTTTTATGTACTGCTTGTTTTCTAATATATATCATTTAGAATAAGCTAATTAGTTCAAATGAGATGATTATCTTGTCGTATATATATACCATGTATTACGTTTAAAAACAGATGGAGTATTATATATCTCTTTCGAAGTGAGTTTTTTTTTTTGCAAAAGGGAGAGAGCTATATTAACTAGCATGAGAGTTTACATCTCGAGCAACAAGCTGCTCCACACAAAAAGGAAAACGATTGCACCAGACAGTGGTGGAGCCACCACTAGGGCGAGCCAGGGCGGCCGCCCTAGGTCAATTTAGGTGAGATCTAGAGTAGGTAGCGGGGAAGGAGAAGAAGGATGGATCTGAAAAACATAGGAAGAACATAAGATAATAGGGAATTGGCTTCCGCAGAACAGATTACTTAAGAAAGGAGTAAGAGTCCATACAAGTTGTTCGATACCCTTCCTCCTCGCACGCACTCAATATTTAACTAGCGACTCTCTTGTGTTTATATGGGATGTGCCTGATACGTGCGGGCAGACACATGTAGCAAATTCATTCGCGCCAAGACAGATACTATGTTTCCTATTGCAGCGACCACAGATACTATGCTTCCTGGTGCGGCGGCCCATAGTATAGTAGATGCTTCCTCTAGTTTGTGGGTGCTGACAATATCCCCCGTTCTCAACTCTGGCATGAGCTCATGACGGTGCGGCGGCGCCCCCCGAACGCGAGGTCGAGTGGGCTGCGGAGTGGTTCAACCTAGCGCCCCAGCCCAGCACTGCATCTTCTTGCCACCAGATGCCGCTGCCAATTTCGGCAGTTCACCATCTACCCCCCGCAGTCCCACTCAGGCGTTCATGTTGGCGCGTCGCTACCGTTGCGTGACGCCACTCCGCAGCTGTCCGTCTTGCTGCCCCATGTCGGCGCCCGTCGGTGGCGACAGCGGATTTTGTGCGCCGCCGGCGCGAGCGCCTGCAGCCCTACAGCAAGCCTCGGCGTCTCGCTTTGGCCATGCAAAAATTTTATCGTAGAAGTCCACCCTAGGTCATTTTCAAGGCTGACTTCGCCACTGGCACCAGACCGCACTATGAGATAAACGTCTGGCGAGCTGCGCAAGCGTATGAGCGACCAAATTAAACTCTCTCCCAGTATGGAGAAACACTACACTTGTAGTTTCCTCGCTTCTTCCAGCGCCTCCTGGATCGTAAACGCAGATGCTGAGCGTTGATGTTCCGGGTGGTGCAGATACTTGATGATGTTGGCGCAGTCACTCTCAAGGATCGAAGGGGACGCCGTCCACTCAGCCGCCAACGTCAGTCCTTCTTTGCATGCAAGCGCCTCCACCTCCTCCGCCGAACCTGCATCAGAGATAAATTTCCAAGCGGTTAACAGGACCGAGCCCGAACTGTCACGGATCACCACACTAATACTAGCTTCTCTCGAGCTTTCCATGTAGGCACCATCCACATTGATCTTGATCCACCCCTCCTTCGGGGATTTCCATCTCTCGTCAGCATTCGGCAGTTTTGCAATGCTTCTAACTCTGATGTCCCCCACCGGGCACTTGCCCTTCTCGTCCACAACGCCTAAGGCACCGGGTACAAGAACCGGTGCCTAAGGCACTCTTTGATACCAGGTGAAGGTTCCACCTGGTACCAAAATATTTTGGCCAGTTTACTAAACTACTTGCCACGTAGGGGCGTCAGTGCAGCAGATAGTACCGGTTGGTGCTACCACCCAGTACTAATTTCTTTCTTTTATTGTTTTGTTTACTTATGTTTCTTTTCTTTCTCCCTTTTTAGTTTTAACTAATTCATATTCGTAGCTGTTTGCATATTCGTATTCGTATCTAGCATTTGTATTTGTATCTAGCAATATATTTACACACACACATGCGAAATATTATAATTACTTCTAATAATATTTATATACATTCAAATCGAAATTTATCTATCGTATACATGTATAAAACCAAAATCGTTCCATAATCTCTCATTCCAAAAATCATAAATTTGTCTACGTACAAAGCATACCAACTACCAAACTAACCATGTCACTTGAAAATAATTAAAAAATCACTAGAAATTAGCCACATTCGAACTATCCAATAAACCTTCTCTTAAATTCAAGTCCTCGGTTCTATACATCTCAAATCAAAAAAAATTGTGCTCATTCTCAATCTTTCTAAAAATCACACATTTCTCTCACTATGAAGCAAGAAACAAAGCATAAAGATTATAAAAAAAGAGAGCGTGAAGTTACTAACCTTTAGCGCACTTGGGATGGGTGAAATCCCAACAAACTTGAGAAAAATGGCAGCACCTTCTCTCTAAAACGTCATGGAGAAGAGGCAGCCCGAGCTTGGTCAAATGCTTGGCTTGGGCTCGAGGATCAAGAAGGGCCCCTGATATAGAAGGCGCATTAGTACCCTCTGAGCCATTTATAAAGTACGTTTTCCTAGGGTACTAGATGCTCAAGATTTTTAAAGTGTGTTTTTTCATAGGGGTGAATGTATATTTGTGCATGTCAGTCTCTAGAAGATACTCAGTTTTCATGTATTGCTATTAGTAAAGACCACGGAACAAATTTGCTAATAAGCTTTTATGTCAGCATATACAAAATGTACAATGGATGCTGGATGCATACTGATAAACAGCTATATGATATGGTTTGAGATATGATGGACAAACCAATTAGGAGCAGAAGTTGCATGGTAATATCTACGTCCAAGCTATTTCTACCCTTGTTTGCAAAATCTCTTTTTTGATATCTATCCCTTTTCTACATATCTTTATCTCTAGTACTTAATCTTTAATGTATATCTATATGTATCTGTCTTTCGATGATAGCTCCAACCCTTCTTTACCAAATATATATCACTCTATGCTATCTCTAATTAACTCAACTAGTATATTTATTTATTTTGATGACACACCCATCTGGCAAATATTTAAACCAATTTATGAATGCTATTGCCAAAAAAAATGTTTCATTACGTGGAAAATACCGAATTTATTGCAACAAATTAAACCAAAAAATTATGGCCTAAAGTTTAGACCACGCAAGTACTTTCCACGGCTCCCAATGACCATGTCGTGGCAATTGAGGAAAAATCGCAATGATTTGGCCCCTATTGCCACAATTATTTAGCATTGCAAAAGCCCAAATTTCTAGTATAACAAAAAATATTTCATCACGTGGCAATAACATTCATATGTTGCACCCCTACTTCACTCGTGGCAATAATAACTTTTTTGTTGCAACCGTTTTTTTTTTTTGAAATATTACCACCTTAGTTTACCGTGGCAAAACAAACACATCAATGCAACAACATAAGCTAATATTGCAATAGACGCTAATCCTATTGCAACAGAAGTTGAACATATGGCAATGCAAAAAAATTTGTGGCAATATAATAGATATATTGCCAAGAAATTTTAAATTGTGGTAATATCTCCTACTTATTGCAACAATTTATATGGTGTTGCAATATTTTTTGTGGCAAAAGACTATTTTTGTAGTAGTAAGTCACTTGGGGTACTGGAACAACTGATAGAATGTATCTAGAATGTTCTAGATATGGAATTAAATCATTTGTTACTGTAATCAAATCGCTTCGAACGAATAAGGTATAAACTACAAAGTTATAGATATCATGTAAAGCTGCAATTTTCATATTGACTTATCTTCATACAAGTTCATATAAACGTTAAAATTCTAAAACTATCTTGCCCCAATGTAAAAAATAGCTGACGATGCCAAAAGTCAAATGCAGAAGTTTGCGACATGGGATGGGAGGACGACAATGGTAGGGAACCCACCTTCTCACTCTTTTAGATGGCGATTTTTTTAATAAAAACGCTCACTAGATTTTGCTATTTTTATAATTTTTTAGGACCGGCATATAAATTTTGATAAATTACAAAATATAGAAATCTGTTTCTCTTGCTGTGAGACTGGTTGGACCGGAGTACCGGACTGGGCCTTGCGGAAACGCAGCTACGAAAATGATGGAGCCCAGCCCAGTTTGATCTTGCGGATTGATTGGGGGACGACGGCACCGGGACATATTTCCTTCCCGGCGGCGACGGCTGGGCGAGCGGCGGCGCCCTTCGCCAGTTCTTCGTCGGACCCTTCTCTGGCGAGGAGTTCCACCAGGTACGCCCCTTCGCTTCCCTTCCCCTCCCCTCCCCTCCCCTCCCCTCCCTTTCTTCCGCTGTGCGCTAACTCAGATTTAGCTTAGTGTTGAGGTGGTCAAGCCCTACTACTTCGGCTTGTAATAGTTTATTGTTGAAACTTCTTTAGCCCGTACTCCCGTCCAAGGTGCGGCTCTGTATTATGTAATTGGACCAAACTCTCACTCTCTTAATACAAAGATACGCAACTCTCCTGCGTGTTCGAGAAAAAAGAGAACCACGAACCCTAACGTAAGCTATATGTATTCGGATCTGACCCAATTTACATGGACATATATATGTAAGTATTGCACCCGCTAACATTGATTTTTTGCAAAATGATTATTTGGTGTACATTTTGTACCATGCCCATACCGATCCGCCCCTGTCTGCTGCTTGTTGCAGTTAATTTATTTTCCAAAAAAATGAGTTCGGAAATTTTAGAGTTTTGGAACCTCACTAAATCCTCCCTCTTTAGATTTTAGGCTCTTTAATCACCATGGATCATCAAAAGCGTGAAGGCAGCTCCGCCGACGATGATTGTGCATCCAAGCGCCTGAAAGGCGCCGACACTGCTTCTGAAATGAGGGGCAGTGTAGAAGCTAGTGTTTCACAAGAAACGGGTTCTGAAGCAACGAGAACCTGCCAAAAGGAAAGCGAGGTGCCATCGGAAAAATGTGTTTCGGATGGGAAAGCCGCTGCGAACTCTAAGGTTTCAGGTGAGCAAAACATGGTACTAACTGCAGTCGAGGTAGATGCCGCGGAAGACAAGGGTTGCAGGCACACTATGGAGGACGCCTGGGTGCTGCTCCCCAGTGCTGGTGCAGAATCTCCAGGAAGTTTGAGGTGATTGTCTTTCTGTTCATGTTAAGTACACACTGTGTGATGCATGTAGTTTGAGGTGTGCTGCGTGCTGTGTGCTGTGTGCTGCAGGTGCGCACATTTTGCGATTTATGATGGGCATGGTGGTCGTTTGGCAGCAGATTTTGCACAGAAGCATTTGCATCAGAATGTCATCGCTGCAGGATTACCACGTGAGTTGGTCTGTTTACATTTTTCTTCTTCTTTTCAGTGTTTCAGTTAGTTGTTATGATGTTCCTCTTCTGTATTTAGTTTCTCTTATGGCTGATCTTTTTGCTAAGTTTTCATTGCTTATGAACAAGTTCCTTTATGTTCACACATTTTTTTTTGAGTAAAATGCACCATGGGTTCCTAAACTTGTCCCGCTGTATGAATTAGGTAACCAAACTCTCAAAATGCATATTTAGATTTGGGACCCAAATGTGCATTTTGAGAGTTTGGGGACCTAGCTGATACAGATCGACAAGTTTAGGGACCAGTGGTGCATTTTAGTTTTTTTTCTTTTTTTCTAGTAACTTGTTCTGTTTACACCTTTTTTCCTTTGCCTTTTGCTTTGATGTGCGAACTTTCCATCATATAATTGTTGGTTTTCCCATAACGTTCACAATTATGATTTTCCCAGTTCATTTCTAGATTCACCTGTTCTTAAAAGAATTGGAAAATTATGTTGTCAGTAGTTACCTAAATACTTCTCAATTGTTTTGCAGATGGATGTTAAAGCTGCAAAGAAGGCCATAATTGAAGGTGTTCAGTGCCTCAAATTTAATTACTTGCCTCTTGCTTTTTTAGACACTAATAGGCTCAGACTAGTATGAGATAAGATCCCCCTACTGTTTTCACCATCTTACTTTGCAAGTTTACATATGCAGTCTGACAGGTCCAGCTTTATGTTTAATTCATTCTCTTTTTATTCTGCCATACTTCAGATTTAAACTTTTATGCTTCTGTAGTGTTGAGCTTGCAATAGAATCGAGAAGTTATTTCACTAGCTAGCCTTCTAGTATATAATGCATCATTTCTGAAAAACTGCAATGGACATTTCCGTCTTGTATGCTGTGTTAAGGTTTCAAGAGGGACACAATCTAACTTGAAATATTCTCTCTATGTAAGCATTTTGAATCTGTAACCAATGCCTCTCCTGTGCATCTTTGATGCTTGTTTCTCTTCCGTTATTCTTCATATTGTGGGAATCCAATGTTCTGTATTTGTTGGTTGTAACTTTTCCTAATGTTTATTTCTATCTGCAGGTTTCCGTCGAACTGATGAATCCTTACTACAAGAAAGTACTAAAGGCAAGAAAGAGTAGTCTCCACTTACTATTTAGTATATAGCTTTGCTGTTCCATGAGAACTCGGGTGTAGTGTGGTCATGATGGTATACCTGGCAAGGCTTGTATGTTTGATGAAGTGTTTGGCATTGGCCAAAATTATTGCTGTCTATATTTCATTAACTCATTCTGTTGTTGTATCTGTAGGGAATTGGCAAGATGGTGCAACTGCTGTATGTGTTTGGATCTTGGGACAGATGGTTAGTATACGATCACTAGGAAAAAAAATTGTACTCATAACTGTTCCACATTTCAGTGCATTGGGCCAGGGGATTTTTTTTTTGTCTTTCTTGAAGAATATTTGGGACATGTCTTATGGCATAATTTTTAATCTTAAGTAAAGATGTGTGTTTAATTTCCATTCTCTTATTCAGTGAAGCTAGAATTTTTTTCAGGAGGGCATGCTGTTATTTTTAGCACCCATGTTAAAGTTTGCCATCTCAAATGTTATCTATTATAAAATTATTTGCCGACATCATAATCCACGTGTTGATTTCTCATGTGTAAGAAACTAGATCGCTTGTGAAATCCAATCAGTAATTGAATACTAGGTTATTTAAATTGGAAGTGGAAAATTAAAGTGAAAGTGTGAAACCCATGGTGTATAATAAGTTCGCTGTTGTCCTAAACAAATCCAGGTTGTAGTTGCGAATGCTGGAGATGCTAAAGCAGTATTGGCTCATTCCACTTCAACTGATGGTGAAGGTGGGGTTGATGACACCAAAAGCCAGCTAAAGGCTATTGTTTTAACAAGAGAACACAAAGCCATCTTTCCACAGGAGCGTTCCCGAATCCAGAAGGTAATATGTGTTATGTGTTTTAACGTGACTACCTGTAGCTGGACAGAAAGACCTATCTTTACTGTAACCTAGGATTGGCTTTGGGCCTTTCCTGCGCAGCTTCTGTTTGAACCACTGTTGCCAACTTAACTTCTGTTTCATAAGGATTCTTTTTTTAACACTTCTTGCCAACTTAACTTCTGTTTCATAAGGAACTTCCATATACAGCTTCTGTTTTACATACTGTCGTCTGTTGCAGCCAACTCCCTACTAGGTCTAAGGTTGCCAATGTAATTATGCTGTATCCATTTTATGTTATCATATCATATATATCTAATTTGGCTATTGTAAGTTTTATGAAATGAGTCTGGAGCCCTTAGTCTTCTTATTGTGTTTATAATCTTTATTGATTTTCAAAAGATTGTTAAATGACTAGTGAGATTAACATTTATAGGTCCATCCTATGCATATTCTATCTGTCAGTTTTAGTGCTAGGACTTGTGTAGTACATGCTTCGTAAAGAGTTGCCCCTTCATTATTTTTCTGTGTCCTCATTTTGTTCCCTCTATTATGGTTACAATATTGGTATGTAATATCTGAGATTTGTTGAACTTTTTAGCTCTGGGACTTAGATTTCAATTTGTATACTGATGTTGACTTATGGTACTGTTAACCTCGCGCTCTAACAAAGGCCGGAGGTTCTGTTGGTTCAAATGGAAGATTACAAGGTCGTATTGAAGTATCAAGAGCTTTGGGTGATCGCCAGTTTAAGAAGGTTTGCTGATACAAGCTTATTTGGCTACGACTTGAGTCTGCTGTTTAATCTGTATTTGGAAAGAAATGTTGTTTGGTTACTTTTCAGCATTAATAATTAATGGAGGTATAGTTTATGCTGAAAACAATGTATTTTTTAGTGCCAAGTATAGACCTGATCATAAATTTTTTTCTGCTAATAAAAGAAAATTATTGCAGCTCTGTGTCTTAGTATGTTGACCTAGATCAATCAGTGAAGTGACCCATGAGCTTTACTGTGCCTTTGCAAAAAATGTGAATAAATAAGTTACTTCATCAGCACAGTAGTGTGGAAACACAACAAATCTTTGACATTGATGAAAATCTGTTGTATTGTCACAATTTAATATCTTTCCTGTAGTTGGGACATGCACAACTCATATATTAGTACAAGAGGTCCATATCTTGACTTAGCAAAAAAGAAAACTTTTCCTTTTTTTGAAGAAAATGTTTTCCTTTTTGTACTGAATGATTTTTCGCACTTGTAAAAGGCCCATACTGGACAGAGGAAAATGCTGCCATTCATATTTTTTTCCATCAATGTGCATTTCAGTTTACACTTGAAAATAATATAGGTGGGGTTGATTGCAACACCAGACGTCCACTCCTTTGAACTTACAAAGAAAGATCATTTCATCATTCTAGGTTGCGATGGCTTATGGGGAGTATGTTCATTTCCCTCCATTTAATTTGTTCGGTACCAATTGTTGTTTCTGAACTGCTTCAGCCAAATGTTTATCGCAATTCTGACATTTGCATTATACCTGTGTACCCAGGTATTTGGACCAAGTGATGCTGTTGAATTTGTTCAGAATCAGTTGAAGGTTCTTTCTTTTTCAATATAGGCGAATCCAAAGTCTAGATTTAGTTGTTTCATTTCCCCAGTATTTGCCAGCTAATAGTTCTCTACTACTATGTTAAAAACCAGATAGACTATAATCAGAAAGACACTGATAGTAAATCTGTAGCCATATTTAGAGAACCTGATTATTAATTCACTTGAAACTAGATGTTTATCCAGTTTACATAACCTGTGTTTTACATTCTGGTTTTACCGATCTTGAACACTATGCTTTAGGCCCTCTTTTATTCAATATAGTTATTTTTCTGTTTTTAATCCATAGCTTTTCGTTAGTCGCAAAAAAAATAATATCCATAGCTTTTTGTTCTGTTTCCCCGCATTTAATTCGAATAACAAAAACTGCAGGAGACATCTTCAGCCTCACATGCAGTGCGCCGCCTCGTGAAGGAAGCTGTTCGTGAGAGGTGATGCAAGGACAACTGCACTGCTGTTTTGATCGTCTTCAAACACTAGAGATCTACCTAGTCCTCTTCCTGTTGACTCAAAACTATTAGCTGACGATGGCAATGTTCGAACTGAAGCTAGTTGAACAAGGAACTCTTGTTTTATTTGTTTTTATATGACCTATTAAAACACTATATCAACTTGATCTCCGCAGTAATATGGGTCTGGGGTTGAGAATTCCTGGTTTCTAGAAATTGTAGCGGATTCCATGCAAATACCGGAATTTCAGACCCTGCTCTTCTTTCTGTGTGTGTGGTTATGTTGCTATTTTTCTCTGTAGTAAAGCTCCTTTGCATACTGTCCTGATAAAATGATAGAAGATATCAACTTTTGTTTTTATTTTTTATTTTCCCTGCTAAGCGATCGTTTATAGCGCAACGAGAAATGGGCATGCTGATGCCATAAATTAAGTTATAAGCGAACTTTTATACAGTGAAGAGAAAACCTTGTGGTCATGATATATTTTTCATTAAGTAAAATCCACTGTAGGTCCTTGAACTTGTCCTGAGGTCTCGTTCAGGTCCATGTATTTAGAAAACCAGCTAAGCAGGTCCTTGAACTTGTGTAATGGTTCATTTAGGTCCAAAACCAAATTGGCCAAGCTGTTTTGTCCAGCCTGGACTCCATCGTGGCCTACAGGTGGCAAGGGTGGGAAATCTCCCGCCATGTTTTTGGTTGTTTTGCAAGCCCCCTGGACATATTGCTCTCTCGTCTCTCCCTCCTTCCCCATTTCCTCTCTTTCCTCAGCCCCACTCATTATTCTCCACCAGGCACAGGACGCCATGGCTGCTGCCCCTTCGACAGCCTTAATGGCTATGAAATGAATGTACTAAATCCCAGTACTATGTATGAATATTAGTGCTATAAATAAGATTTGTTGAAATGTCACTGATCATTACTTTCAAATAGCATTAAGCATCCATATAGAGGCCCATGATCAATTGACAAGTTAATATGATCTGTACCCTATCACAAAATGAAGACAATGGTGGGATACACTATTCATAATGCAAGTATAAAAAGACAATGATCAGCTACAAGTTATTCACCTATGATAACATCTGGGACAACATACTTTCTTGGACTATCAATGGTTGCACTGTGGGCTGTAGGTGTTCTGTCATCACTTCCACTACAGCCTGCTGTTCAGTTCCTTCTTCCTCCTCTCCTGTTGTTTGGGCCTGATGCCTGCCTTCTTGAGTGGACAACCCTTGCAGTTGTGGTTAGGCTCATGGCACCAAGAACAGTGAATAATGATGCCATGCCTGGACATTGTAAATCCATTTTTGCCCTGAATCTCATGTGGTTGCTTCCTCCTAGATTTGGGTGGCCTTCCTATCTTCTTCTCATATATTGGAGGCTCAATTTTAGGACCATCCATCTTCATCCAGTTGGTCTTGTCAGCACATGGCATCACATTGAATCCATACACAGCACTATAGGTTTCAGTAGTGTAGTATTGAGGTATGATAACTTCAGCCGGGATCCTCTCATGTCTCAGGCAAGAGATGGCATGACTACAAGGAATGTCAGTCAAGTTCCACCTCCTGCAGTCACAGTGCTTGTCATAGATGTTAACTGTGTAATGGTAATCTCTATCATTCACCTCAAAAACACCTTTGCCAGCAGGAGAAACATAACAAGTGTTGGCCCACTCTGAGTTTTGGAGAATTTTTTTTCCTAATCTTGGGACAAATAGGGCCTGGCCACTTGTTATGAACATTTTGCTGCTTGTTGTACATCCTATTCATTAGTTGGTCTTTGATCCTCACAATCATGCTGAGGATGGGCATTTCTCTTGCATTCAATATGTATTTGTTGAATACCTCACATGAGTTATTGAGCAACAGATCACACTTAGGAAACTCACTAAAATAAGCTCTGACCCAAGTATTGGGTGGCATTTGTTCTAACCATCTATGTGCATTTGCATGTAATGTCTTCATTTTCTCCATGTTCCTATCAAAGGCTGCCACAGTAGTGGACCTAGCACAAGCCCATAGTGCATTTTTGAGGATCTCACCTTTGAAGTGCCCTTGAAAGTTGGAAATATGCTCTTTGACTCCACTTCCACATAGCCCATTGCTATAGGAAATATGCAATTGTTTGGGTCTACTCCAACTGCAGTCAGCAAACATCCTCCAAACTTGGTCTTAATGTGACATCCATCCAAGCAAATGACAGGCCTGCAGCCAGCTAGGAACCCCCTTTTGCATGCATCAAGTGAGAAATACATGTGACTGAAATGTCCATCATTGAGACCAACATAGAAAGTGCTTCCTGGGTTTGACCTTCTCAGTTCATTACCATAATCCCACAACAGGTTGAACTGCTCAAGCTCATCACCATATATCCAATCCATAGCCAATCTCCTTGCCCTACCTAACTTGCTCCTAGAGGGTGTCAGGTTCCAGTCCTTCTGCACAATCCTTGCAAAATTAGGCAGTGTCATCTTACTATCTGCTCTAAAGGTCTCAGTGTATTTCTCTGCTAGCCACTTGGCTGTGCACGTCTTGAGATCCCATTCCTTCCTACAGTTGTGCTCTCCCACATAAGTTTTGACCATGAATGTCTTAGTTCTGCTGTCTAAAGATGCATACAATTTCCAAGGGCAGCCAACAGCACAATGAGCCCCAACCCTGCTCCTGTCATTCCTAGGCACCTTAATGTCAACTCTGTGCTTTAGGTTGTACTCTGTGATGGCTTTTCTTAGTAGCTCCACACTAGAGAATATCATGCCTACCTTAAAGGTTGGATTGACTAGATCCTCAGGGTTGAATGACTTGAACTTCAACTTCACTTGGCCTTCTCCATCTGAGTCATCAGGCAAATCCAAGTCACTATCTGAACCACTAGATGCCTCATACTTGGGACCAGATGAATCTCCTTGTGATGGGCCAGCTAGTGACTTCGCCTTCTTAGCCTTTTTTGAACCCACCTCTTCATCTACATTCTCCTCAAATAAGTCATCATCACCATCTTCAAAGTCATAATCACTGTCAGCATAATCCGATCCTTCTGTGTCAACTCCCTGATCTTCTTCCATCCTCGGCAACTGGTTGTCAAAGTCTGATATCTTCTCTTTTGGGTTCTCATCGACAGCAAAAAACTTCATTCAATACAACATCATCCCAAAGGTTGTTGTCACCTGCTATCTGGTTGTACTGATCAAGATACATCACAAAATTGTTCACCCTACGAACCATTTATTTCATGACTAAGGTTTCAACATCAGATTCAAGGATTCTAAGGCCGTCATGCAACTGTTTGTCCGGCAAAAGCCAATACACCTTAACCTTGCCAATCACATAATCAAGCTGCAATAGGAGGTCTTCTATCCAGAGATAGCACCACAATTCAGCTTCTATGTCATCTTCATAAGTGACTTTGCCATCAACATATGTTTTGTTCACACCTTGACCGCAGAAAAAATCGCCATGATGGACTTCTAGAGTGAACTTGTTCGAATTAGGACCTAAATTACAAAGAGCTTCAGTGAACTGTACAATTCTAACCAAACAACAACTCCATTGGAACCCTAAAAATTTCTTCTCAACATACTAAAAATCACTAATTTATCCAACAATCCAACCACATGACGATAACCATAGACAATAACATGAGTTAACATTGACAAAGAATCACCCAATCTAGCTAGGGGATTAGGGTTCGGACGAACTTACCATAGTCCGGCGCCGGCTCTCCAGGAAGGCGAAACCTGGCGACCATGGCTCCTGCAGCGCCGAAGACAGCCGCCTGTGGAGGGCGTGCCCTCTCCCGCCGTCGCCGGTCTTCAGGGCCGTCGCCGCAGCAGCACCAGTCGCCTCCGCCAGCAGCGCCGAAGGCAACCGCCAGCGGGGGTCCCATCCTCTCCCGTGGAAGCCGCTGCAGAACCAGCCGCCGGCGGGGGTCGCGCCCTCTCCCGTCGCCGCCGCGGAGCTTCGCCTCGTCGCGCGTCGCGAATTGCGACTCGGCCGCGTCCGTCCTCTCCACTCTCCAGTACTCTGGAAGGAAGCCCACTAAATGAAACACAGCACACACACGGGGGGCCTTTCTGCATATTTTGCTTGGGTCCAATTTGGTCACAGCGAGTCAACTAGGCCAGCATGGAGTCCAGGCTGGACAAAACAGCTTGGCAAATCTGATTTTGGACCTAAATGAACCATTACACAAGTTCATGGACCTGCTTAGCTGGTTTTCTAAGTACATGGACCTGAATGAGATCTCAGTACAAGTTCAAGGACCTACAGTGGATTTTACTCTTTTCCATTGATACAGCTTTGCCCTGGATCTGACTTGCTTTAAAAGTTCTCATGTGCCGGAGTCTTAGTCTCGCATGGAAGCAAAGTTAACCATTGTTTTCTCTGCACAAATTGCGTGTTCTATATGTATCTGAGATTACCCTTAGCTTCGATTTCGACGCTGCCAGATCGTGTATTACGAGTACATGGAGTTCTTTGGCCGAGAAGTTCAAATAATGGCGTAGTATTTTATTTTGAGGCTCACAGGTACCGAGGTCATTGCGATCTACTGTATGCAATAGTCAGTGACTTCGCTCAAGCAACGGCGGAACCAGGGGGGCTAGCAGGGGCCACGGCCCCCCCTAAGGCTGAAAAAAAAAATTGAACCTCCCTCTTTTTTGCAGTATATAACAAATAATTAGATAAGTGATTCTACAACAAATTCAATATCTAGTAGCTCACGTTGTATTTTCAATTAAAATCAAGTACATAGTCTAAGAGGCAATAACTACAAGCAAAAAGTAGTCTGTTTTGCATAGCTTCCTCACCGACTTTTGATGAAAGCTCTATCAAAATATCATTTTCAAAATGATTTTATCATGGGAGCCGTGAATAAAGCCATAAAACGGCTTTGCCTGCGAGCAAAAAATTGTGGCTTCTCGCGGCTACCATGATCCTAGGCGACTGAAGCCATTTTAGGAAACAATTTTTTAACACAACTTCAGTTTCTACTTCATCAAAAAACTGTACCAGAGCTATTTTAGGAGGAGCCGCAGCGGCGCAGCCAGGGTTAACGCTACATACAGTTTGCCTGGTACCGATGCACCAGGGTAATGAAAAATTTAGCACTAGCTAGACTTGCATTTACCATGTATTGTTAATTTTTTTATGGTCTTTAACGGTTGCACCATGATAATTTTAGAGGTAGCTTCGCCCCTAGCCGCAGACATGGCACATAGACTCTGAATCGTTTTTGCAATGGTATAACAAACTAACGGACGCCTCAGCCGAACTGAAGACGTACATACGTCGCAGTAACGCCACCGGCCGCCGCCATGGCCATATGTTGGCTTAGCCTCTTGGCCCCCCTTCAAAAATTTTCTGGTTCCGCCGCTGCGCTCAAGAACTGCGGAGGGCGTGGTTCGTCCTTAAAATAACAGACAGATTGGGAAGACAGTGTTGTGTTTCTTGATGTGGCATGAGGGAGGATGTGATTCCTCTTCCTCAGCCAGCATACTCTTTCCATTTAATAGTCAAGTGTGTTCAGGAAAAGCGTTTTTACTTTTTAGCATAATTTTGTTGCGTGAAATGCCAAGTCGCCGACTAAACATGACTGGAGGTAGTACGATTTCCAGCTACAAAACCTAATACAGTGTAAAACCATTTGACATATGGATCAAGTTGTTTGGTAAACGTACAAGTTTGACATTTCCAAAAGGATACTTTGACCGAGTACTTCATCATGTATGCTAGGGGAAAAAAATACATAGCAGAGACTGCAGTACTATTCTGACATAATGTGTTTCGTGCAAGTGAGCTCTAAACAATTTTGTTTCACCCTGTTCGTTGAAATATGCTAAGCCATTGTTGAAGAATATTACTTTAGTGTTGGAACCGGTGCAAAAACAGACACCATCGTGTTCTTAAAAAAAAGACACCGTTGTCAAACTTTTAACACCTTCCCTCTCCAGTATTTAGTCAGGGTGCTAGTCCCAAAAGATTTCCTAGACACCCTTAAAAGATACACCGGACAAAATATTCTCTCCGTTCTAAATTATAAGACATTCCAACAATTTTGGAGAGTCAATTTTTTTTATATTTGACCAAATTTATATAATAGAATAATGACATTTATTATATAAACTAAGTACCATTAGATTCTTTATTAGTTATATTTTCATAGTACATCAATTTAATATCATAAATTTTTATATTTTTTTTATAATTTTGGTCAAATTTAAGATTGATTTGACTCTTCAAGATTCTTAGGATGTCTTATAATTTAGAACGGAGGGAGTTGAATGACTAAATATATTAGACCGTGTTTGATCGTCCGGTAAAGTCGGACAGTCCGATTTTAGTTTGGACAGAAAGTGAAAGGAGTAATTGCAGACAAAGACCCGGCGCGTGGAATTGTGGATAGATCCATATCCCACTGCTACACAGGCATCGCTTTCATGACGTGCTAGTAATTTAGACCTATATACCCTGTGGCTGTGTGGCCCCGTATCACCGTCGTCGGATTTGAAGCTTCTTCTTCTTCTTCCGTCTTCCCACGCACGGTAATTAAACCAATCGATCGGCTGTCACTCTGTCAACCACACACACATTCCGGCATTGCACTTGCCTTGCAGTTGCAGAGGCCCCGGAGCCGGAGGCGAACTGGAATGCCGCTGCGCCTGCCTCTCCTCTCCCTGTACGCCGCAACTCCCTCCTCCCTCCCCCCACTCCCCACCCCGTTCTCCAGATAGTTTCTTCCTTTTTTTTTGGTAGAGATAGTTTCTTATTTTTTGAAACGAACCATTCAGATAGTTTCTTGGGACGGGCGGGCGCACTCGGTCTCTCTCTGATCTGGAAGGCGCCGCCTGCCTTCTCCCGGTCCGTTTCTTTCCTTTTCTTTTTTTTTGGACGGGCATTTCTTTTCTTTCCCTGGCGACGCGCATCCAAGAATTCCGCAGCAGTCAGGCAAATTTGGATTTTGGGGCCACGAATCTTTCCTGATACTAAGTCGGGAGGCGATTACCCCGAGCGCCGTTCTTCGCCGCCGCTTCTGCAAATCTTAGTCCGGCGTGGAGTGGAGGTTGGTACTTGGTAGCTAATGTTATGTGAAGCGGCGAATTGCTCGTCAAAATTTGGAGGTTTTACTGCCCGGTGAGTGAGATCGGACTAGCTCTGTCTCCGTCCATCGTATATCCTAGTGATTGATTTTCTGGTCAGGAACTAAGGATGTCCCCCAATTTGGACTTTTAGCCACTTGCGTGAGGTTTTTCCATTAGAGGATTGGATTTGTCTACACACAAAAAAATTGCTGCTACAAAATCGTGGCCTCAGCTCTGCAGTCACCAAGGTGCTCTCAAATTATTTCTCTTGCCAGTGTAAATTGGAGCACAATGCCTTCCTCCTGTGCCTTTGTTTAAGTAGTTCTACTCTTAGGAGCAAGTAGAACACCCTGGATCGATCATCCAGCCTAATGCAGCATGAGCCATACCTTATGTTACAAGTAGCGGCAATTAAATTTGTTTTTGTAGATTCCTGGTTATATGAAATCTCAGGAAGTGACCTGGAAACTGTTTTCTGTTCATCATTTCTAGTAGCCAGTTAGCAGTTCAAGAAAATGTTTTCATTGTTATGTGGCTAATCTTTTGAAGCAGACTGTTGAGTAGTTGGAAATTCTAGTATTATTTTTAATAATTTAGGTACTATTATTCTATTTGAATGTTTTCCTAACACTGAACCTGTTGCAGGTGAACATTCTATTCTCATGGCAAAGCAGTACTATGCAACTAGCAGCCTTGTAGTAGGGTATGCTCTGTGCTCAAGTTTGCTTTCGATCATCAATAAATATGCCGTCACAAAGTTCAGTTACCCTGGCCTCTTGACTGCTCTGCAATACTTCACATCTGCTGCTGGTGTTTGGATCCTTGGAAAGCTAGGGCTTCTCAGCCATGACCCCTTCAAGTTGGAGACCGCAAAGAAATTTGCACCTGCTGCTCTCGTCTTCTACCTTGCCATATTCACAAACACAAATCTCCTCTGCCATGCCAATGTTGATACCTTCATAGTTTTCAGATCCTTGACGCCACTTTTGGTTGCTATTGCTGACACAACTTTCCGGAAGCAACCATGTCCTTCCAAGTTCACATTCTTATCCCTTGTGGTCATCTTGGGAGGAGCAGTTGGTTATGTGATGACAGATTCAGCATTCAGCCTCACAGCATACTCATGGGCACTTGCATATCTGGTGACCATAACAACTGAAATGGTGTACATCAAGCACATAGTGACAAACCTGGGGCTGAATACTTGGGGCTTTGTGCTCTACAACAACCTTCTGTCATTGATGATGGCACCCATCTTTTGGTTCGTTACAGGAGAGCATAAGTTGGTCTTTGCAGCCATTGAATCAAGGGGTGATGGCTGGTTTCAACTGGATGCCTTTGTGGCAGTGGCATTGTCATGCGTGTTTGGGCTCCTCATCAGTTTCTTTGGTTTTGCAGCAAGGAAAGCAGTCTCAGCCACTGCGTTTACCGTTACCGGGGTCGTGAATAAGTTCCTCACCGTGGCTATCAATGTCATGATCTGGGACAAACATGCAACTGCATTTGGTTTGGTTTGCTTGCTCTTCACTATTGTTGGTGGGATACTCTATCAACAATCGGTTACGGCAAAAGGAAATTCTGCGGGTCAGCATGGGCCAGTATCTGAGCAACCTAAAGAGGACAATGATAGCAAAGAGCTTGATGAGGAGACGCAAGGCTTAGTTGCATCTGCTAAGTAGTCCAGTGCGTGAATTACTCGCACCCATAGTATTAGTCTATTAGATTTTGCAGATTTATTCTTTGGCCTTGAATTGGCTCTTTTGTCTTTCACCCTTGAAACAAATGACAAATCAAACACGAGGGAATACTAGAGGAAGTAGTAAAATTATAAGTTAGTTTCTCTGTTGAAAATTTTAATGTTTTGTTTTCGTTTTAAATTCAATATGTATTCCACACTGCTTGATGCAGTTCTGTGCCAAAAACATATGCTATATCCTATATGGTTATGATCCGTCTCATTGTCATATACATTAGAATGTGAATGCCTATTTCGGTGTAAATATTTTTTCCTTTACAATTAGATAGTACGTTGTCTGATTTGATGTTTTACATGAAAATAGGATATTGGAGGTATGCGGTACTATACAGGAATTTATGTACAAATTGTACAAAAGGAAATATAAAAGAGATAAAAGCTGTACAAGATTACTTTTGTGGCGGCAGCACGAGAAAAGCAGACAGGGATGTTTGCTTTTTATATATGTGTGCCTGATCTTCGCAGCAATTTGATATCAAGGAATAATACATCTGTGGAATTAGCCATTCTGCCTAAGTAAATATTGATCAAAGTTCACATAAAAGAAAGAAACATTTGCTGAAATTCATGAATGAACTATAAGAAATATTATTTCACATCGCACAAATGCCACCACACTACGAGCCCGATAATATACTTCATCACCACAAATAATAGTCATATTGCAGAAATCCAGTTTATTCAAACAAGATTTGCTCGCCCCAGAAACGAGACTCAACTGTGCTAAAATATTGGCCGTGTTTGGTTCACGAAAAGAGAATCTCGCATGCATGGAGTACTAAATGAAGTCTATTTGTGAAATCTTTTCAGGGATGGATGTAACTTTTCGTGACGAAGCTAATGATGGTAATTAATTGATAACTGACTACAGTAATGCTACAGTAACCATCATCTAATCACGTGGTCAAAAGCCTCATTAGATTCTTCAGGGTTCCTAGCGCAGGGTTCTGGAGTTGGTTTTGCAAAATGACTTTGTTTGACACCATAGTTAGCGGTCAAAATTACTACATTTCTTAGTCTTGTCCAAACCAAACAAGGACATTCACATGTCACCAAACAAAAAGGCACAACTGAGTAGAAATTTATACATTAACCATTTGACCAGTAAAACATCTGCAACAATTATCATCGTGTAAGCTTCCAAAAATATATCAAAATAGCAGAAACAGAGTGTGGGGATCCTAAATAGACACGTACAACCCAGACTTTGAAGAAAGAAAGAATCCAGATGGAAGGAACTCCACTCAGTTACTTCATGTTAGTAAAAGCGGAATATCTCAGCATATACTGCGCAGAAATGAGCATTGTGTCTCTTCATGTTTCTTGGTTCCCAGATTTGCAGAATGTTCGGCATCCACATACCGCCAGACCATTGGAGCCACAATTCAGAAGGAAGTGTTCTTTTCACATCAATGTACAGATCATGTTTCTGGTGGCATGTTTGCATAGAGGAATGTGTAGAAGAGTTCCACTTCAGGCATACTTCGGATAATTTGAATGTATTTGTTCTTGTTTGGCTCCTCAAGCAATGGTGAGCTCAAATGAGCAACTCTGGGCAAGAGCGTCGCTAAGGGCAATCCTGACGGAGCACTTGGAATTCCAGCCTGCGCAGTCAGGTCCTCTATCACCATTTCAGCTATCTCCCTCAATGACCTCTCCATGATATTTCTGAAATCCTCACTGCAATACCACAGTTGCAAATGGTTAAGTAGATACTGATAGGGGCTACTTTGTCGACGTTACCAAAAGAGTCAACCACAGTCAACAGACATACCATTAGATTGACAGACATAGGGAAAAAGTGATTCCACGCATAATATCCTTACACTAAAAAATTGTCCTCCCTGAGTTGCAACATATTAACCGTATTAAAAGAGGTTCATTGTATATTTGTATGCGACTGTTCTCATGCATGCATGAAAATGATATTCTTCAAACCATCATTTCATTCAATACTCTGAAAGGAAATGTAGTGCACACCAACCTAAATACAGAGCACCCTTTTTGCTCCATAACAGACTATATAATCTAATAATGGTAAATGCTACCAAATGAAGTTCAAAGTAGTGAGTTAATGCTACCAAATGAAGCTCAAAGTAGTGAGTTAATGCTACCAAGAAAGTTGCTTTGTCTCCTTAAAATTTGGATCCCCATATATAGTACAAAGATAATTAACAAACTAGGTCAATACAAATCACATGTCATATGAAATGGATTGCTAAGTGTTACAATGCAATTTATTAGATAATAATTGAAATAGTTAATCAATTCCGAGTTAATTCATGAAAGATAAAAGAAATGAAGACCAATCATACAACACACAGAGCAAAGAAGAATGCATTATGATGCAAGTTATCTCTTGCTATAACTGAACATAACACAAAATTACCTTGCCAGTACTACTCGTGTCTCGGCCATTAGTTGTTCGAGCTTTCTGAAATCATTTAGGAGTGATGAATCGTCAAAGCCACTAGTGGACACAGCCATCAACTGTGCTTGAACACTGGCATCGTCAGGCACAAGGTATTTTATCCATGAGTTATCTTCACACAGATTCATGAACAAGTCCAATATTTGTAATACTGTTTGCAATACTTCGTCCGTGCTCATAAGGTCTTTCAGTTGCTTCCTGCAAATTTTCACATGCAAGTACTGAGTATCGCTAAGGGGAAAGACAACTAGGAACCAATTTCTCAGTGGAAACCAGACCGTTACTGCTGAGAACCAACCATAGTGGCCATGTACAGTATCATTGATATTAGACGGATTTTAAGATACCCTTGAGCATTGGACTAAGAATCATAAGGTTTTAGGAGACAAGTTGTATATAATGGACCGAAATCTAAACTAAGAAATGAAGTAACTGGAAAGGCACCTCGTTAACAGACGATTAGAGGTATAACGTTCAACGTTGGATTTCCAAAAAAAAGGAAACAAGGCAGTGTGTACAACACTAGTTAACTAGTTGCTCTTGATGACTCAGTGCACAAGAATTTCAGCATGTAACATAAACAAGCATTTTGCTAGAACAATTTAGATGCATCTTCCTTGATTTGTTGGGCGGCGAACATGCTAGTAATAACTATCGTAAGGGCATAAGAAGAAATATTTACTCTTTTAGGACTTCTGTTGCAGCATGTTGCATATGCATTATGTATGCATTGATTTTGCCAGTGGGAAGATAATCAGCCGTTGTAAGGAAGCTCTTGTGTCCATTTTCACTGAAGGTATCAGATTCTTCCTACAATAGAAGTGAGATATTTCATGTCAGGAGCAGCTTGACCCCAAGTCATGTCAGTGTACTAAAATAATTTCATCAACTGTCTAGAGTGCAAGCATCAATGACTGGAGCAAGAAATAAATGAAACAGTCATTTGTATGGAAATGCTTGAGCATAGAATGTGGAGCCTGGAGCACAGATCTACCTGTAACTGTGCACCATGTGTAGCTCGGGCAAAATCTAAGTAGAGATGTCTGCCTAATATGGTGACCTGAACTCTAGTGTACAAGCTGAGCAACGTCATAGCCCACATTGAAGAAACTGTCTTTGTGAAACCTAAGAAATGGAGGTGCCGCAAAGACAAACAAAAACATGGTTACAAATGCATATTTATGATTAGACATGGAAAAGAAGAGAAAAGGCCATGCAATAGTTACGACAAAAAAATTATCGTACTCTTAATTTTAATCTCCTCCCAAGTATCATACTTTTCTTTTGGTGTCAGTGCCCTTGATTCTGCCTTCCCTTGCCGTAACTTGTCAGTCAATTTTGAAATATCCAGCTGACTCGTTATGTTTTCACAGAGCTGATGCATGGCCAAAGGCAATGTGGTAGTGTCACAAATGCTCTGCACCTTCTCAAAGTGTTCCTGTAGCCTACAATAAAATAGAAACAGCCAAATAATTATGAGGTAAGCTCCTTTACTAAATATAGTGCTTGTTTAATCTAAAACAACTACCTATTCGAATGATTATAAGTTTATAACTAGTACTGACAAACAAAAACTGGGCTAGATCTTTCTCCAGCATATTTTCACCCTGTCCAGTTAATATTAGAATTACGTGTAATGATGTCAAGTATGACCATGTGCAGCACTGATGGTCTGTATAACCTGAATAAGGTGGAACACACATCTCTCTGAGTTGGTCTATATTTAGGATGTGTAAAACATCTGAATTTGCTAAAGCAACAAAGTTATCTTCTTTCTTCCACAGTTTAGCTGCGCATTGAATCAACCCTCAACCCAATTGAGCGCAACCAATACGCTAGAAAGAAAATTCAATGCGGAGCACCAGTTTGAGCTTGGGAAGAATTCCCCTGTCAGGCATGGAAGAGACAGGCAGCTAAAGAAGACTAGAGCAATCAAGAAGAGGAGCACGCAGCCCCCCCAAGGCAAATGCAACAAGCAATCAGTAGTAGAACAAAGAAACCCGTGTAGTCCGCCGCCATGTAGGGTGCGGGAACGGGGACCCAGAACTATCTTACTGGTTCTTGACGAGGTCGTCGGCGGCCTGCTCCTCCCGGGCGCGCAGCTGCTCCACCCGCAGGAGCTGGGCGCGGTGCGCGTCGTATAGGCGGTAGGCGGCGTAGCCTGCCCCCGCGACGCCCAGCGAGACGAGGATCTTCCGGCGGTGCCGCGCCCAGAACCCCCTGCACGGAGAAAGAGAAGTCTCCGTCACGCGCGCAATCCGCCGAACGCCTCGCTGGCATGCCCAATCCACGGACCACCCCCGGCAGAACCACTCACCTCGCCGAGGCCAGCATGGCGGCGCGGCAGGGGGCGGAGCTTGCGCGGGTTGGTTAGCGGGCGAATCCGGCAGCAGCGGCGACCGGGATTGGATGGATCAGTGTGCTTGGTGGGCGGTGGGGATCAAGAAGGCATGGAAGGAGAGCCCCGGTTGGGGAGTGGGAGACTCTCAGGAGCCCTGGTATGATTACGAATGCGATTGCGGGGGGTAAACGCAAAAGAAGCGGAGGAGACCGTGGTCTTCCATGTGGGTCCAACCTGGACTCCCGGCCCTAGAAAGAGAGATTTGTACGTATGTGGCGTGGATTTATTTTTCGTGATACTGGTATGAAAGTTTCTAAGAACGAAGTTCGATGAACATCCAATGATCCAAACAGTAAAATTGAATCGAATCTATTTCTAAGAAATTTATTTCTTATTTAATCTAATTACTAGAATATGATTCCTATAATTAATTTCAACTCGTTTTCTTGATGGAAGAAGTCTTGGAGTGGGGCGACAAGCTCCCGGAGATAGCAGAACGGCACAGCAAATGAGCTCGTACAATTGGCCACGGCAAATGCGGCACTCAGCGGTTTGGCGGTTCGCGGCACCTACTTGTGTAGAGCATATAATTACTCAGGATTGTAATTCACTTTCTGAGTAATATAAGCCTCTCTTTTGCTCGGAAAAAAAAATCAACTCTAGGAAAAGGTCCCAAGGAAAAGAAACAACGAACACGGATTACTTAAAAACTGGTGTCCCTCCGGCCTTCTCCGTATTTCACGGCGCACGCTGCTCTCTACATCACCCCACATCATCTAGGTGAGCTCGTGACCTCTGGATGCTGCGCAGCAGGCTCCGGGCGGAGGGAAAGGGTAGGGTGTAATACAACCGTCTAAATTAAACTAGTTTAAGTGTGTTAATTATCATCTTAATAGTTAATCAAGCTACCATACACTTAAAACGGTGTAATCCGGTCGTCTGTCGGGATAAGGATCGAAGAACACTGAAAGTCTCGCACGAAGACGAGCACAAATGATTACAAGCAGACAAAAGTTCTCAAATTTAATTTACAACGTGGAGTTTTACAAACAAATTTACGTAAAATATCAGAGTTCGAAATGCAGCATAAATTAAATAGAAGTTTAGTTTAGAAAAACAACGATGACTACGATGACGCGAGGACGTCACATCTAGCCCACCGATATGAATCCTGGTTAGCTCCAACCAGCAGCAGTTACCTGAAAACAGGGTGACAACAAACCCTAAGTATACTAATACTCAGCAAGGCTTATCCGACATGACTATACTGAGCCCACTATCTAGACATGTAAGCTTTTTGGCTCTGGAGTTTATTTTTGCTGGAAAGCGACTAATAATGCATCTTTACTTTCAATATTTTAGCTCAAATTTAATGTACAAATAACAACTAGGTTTGCATAAACATCTAGAGCAAATATGGTTCATCACATTATATTTTCCAAGAGTACAATAAATATATATTCCATCCTCACCTTTCAATTCTTATTCTACTTCTTTACTACAATGTGACGCAGTGACCAAGGTTCTCTTAACCGAGAGAGACGGCGAATCGATCCGATTTAACCTTGTAAGGTGGACCTAACTCACACGACACATGCAAACCACGCCGGGCCACACGCGTCAACTGTTCTCATCATCACCCCGACGTCTGAATCACGCCTGCTGCAAACCTGGGTGAAGGGCCCCTCACAGCGAACTCCCAGAGAACCCGGAGGCGACATACACTCCAACACCCGCCATCATTCCGCTCCCAAAGTAGCAGGTCGCGATTCAAAGTATCGTTGCAAATCAGGTAATTAGCTTACCGGTTTCGACTACCTCCTACTTCCGGCATGTGGTTAGTACTGTTCAAACTCAGTCAGCAGGGCCAACAACAGTACAGTCCTCAATCGACACTGGCGGAGGCTTACTTTCCATCCCTTCCATATCCAAAACCAAAATCATCTCCGCCCGGTCTCCATTTCTCTTTTCTCATTGATTCATTCTCAAGCCACATTGTCATAAGTAACAAAAACCTATACCTCGCGAGTGACAGCAATCACTCGACTTCTACCGGATTCTAATTAAGCATGGCAATACTAACGACAACTGTGTACTAGTATAGACTCATAGATACCTAGGGAGAAACATGCATACTAGGGTTCCATACAACTCCTAAAAACGTAAATGCACAAATACTTAAATAAATATTGAATACTCAAATTAGGGGTTATGCTCCGGGGCTTGTCTGGTGTAATGCTAAATCAGTGTTTAGTTAGATGATACTTGTTGGCGAGCATCTTCCTTCGATCATGCACATCGGGATCCATCCATCTGTCTTCTGGATATGTCCACCAGCATCGTCTTCGGGTTCGGCTCCAATAGCACGTCCTTTATACGGTTCATCTATCACACCTAAATGAGATGCGACAATGCATATGTATGAATGCATGGAAGTGCAACACGCAAGACATTCATAAAAGTACAACATATTAGCATAAGCACCTAGAGCTATTTAACTTAACTATCACTCAAGCATCTCATAGGAGATGACAAACACATCAAGCATGCCACACAAATTAACTTAAATTAAATCATGGTAAGCATCCACCATTCAGAAATTATCCAAACCTTCTAGCTAACAAAATTTAACATGATTCACCCAAAAATGATATACTTGATGTATCGAACCATGCAGAAAAGAATGGCTTAGCAATATTTTTAGAAAGTGAAAGATATAGCTAGAAACTAAACAAATGCAAAAACTTAACTTGAGGACATGATCTAGCAACCAAAATTTACCAGCATGATGAGCTATTGATAAAGCGTGCAACAATATTTTGCTAACAGTTATTGACAACAGAAAACATTTAATTTAGCCCTAGCAAGACAAACAGAACAAAAATAGATTTACAAATATGCACATAGCTTCCGGTTCTGAAATTTTTACAGTGAACTAAACATGCAAAGAGTAAGCTACTGCATAAGTTTCATAATTTTTGAACATCCATAACTGCAGATATTAAATAGACAAGTGTAAACAAGTATTAACCATGATTAAATCAATAAATCATGAAAACATAAACAAACAGTAGGTTAAATATTTTTCCTAAGTTCTACATGCCAAAACAAAGCTAACCCAACAGGTTTTACATTTTTACCATTTTTCTACTATTTACTATGCATTTTCAAAGCTTGCAACCACTTAAACTAATATTTAAACTAGAGCAAAAACTATTTAAAAACTGAAGATCAACCTGTAAGGAAAGTTGTAGATCTTAGGACAAGGAATCCAACAAATTTTAATTTGCATTTTTCTGATTTTCTACTATTTACTATAATTTTCCAAAGTTTGCAGCTAAAATTTCAAAAAGGTCCAGCGCGACACTATTCATCTGAGTCACAGACTTCGCAGAAAACCCCCTGGAGGCTGGTGGTGTGGGGTGTCGATTCCGGCCGGGGTGAGCGCAGCCGGGCTCGGGAAGGGGCGGAGGAGCTCCGGGACGAGGCAATGAGGGTTGGGACGCGCTGAATCGAGGCGGGGAGAAGCTGGCGCGGCGCCGGCGACGGCTCTGCTCGCCTAGCTCAGTCCGAGCTCGAGGAAGAAGGAGAGAATGGGAAAGGATAGGACTTTCGCGAGCAGATAAGAGCGGCGCACGCGGAGCACGAGGTTAGCTGGCGCGCGACGCATGGAGTCGCCGGCGCTGTGCGTGGTCGACGGCATGGGCGGCGTACGATGAACAGGAGAGCACAGTAACCGCGGTTGACTGATTTTGATTCATTTTTGTACCCGATTTGACCAGCCAAAACTCAAAATTTCATATAGAAACTCGAAATTTGGCCAAAATAGAAGTTGTAGAGTTAGAGAAAATGTACAACTTTTGTTTTGGGCAAAAGTTGATTTGAGGCTTAGATTAGGGAGAAAAACGAGATCGAACTCAGCTAAACAGAAGTATACTATGCAAACTTAATTAACACTAATGACAAAAATAGGATCATGATTAGCAAATTAAGCACAAAATTAACACCGGGGTGTTACATAGGGTTCTCATTTGTCTTGATCTCCGTGCATCCCAAACTAAAAAATACTCTACTTTACGAACCGATTATCCAAATTAAATTTCAATTGCACCGTTGTGTTTTTTACGACAAAATCTTCAAAACTAAACCACATTTTTGACTCATCCTTAGGGCGCTCTGCCATGTCGTGGGCCTTGAGGGCCGCCGCCGGCTCCACGGCCTCTAGCAGGCGTGCCAGACCTCCTCGATTCCCCCTAGGTGCCACCTGTTCATGAACATCTGGGAGCGGTGGCGGCTGGGCACCTCCACTGATGCCGCCGAGCACAGTACGGAGCTTGTACGTGACTGGTAGGGATGGATCTAAACATCCGAATTCTTAAAACAAATTTGATATTTTAAAATAGATATGCTTAAAATTTTATACTAATCTTTTTTTTATATTATCAAGCATATTATTGCACATAAGAATAAAATTTTGTATAAATTTTTTTATGTATTATTTGCTCCCTACAATTAAAAAGGTGAAAAAAGATTCGTATCCGTATCCGATCCGTATTCGAATTTTTATATCTATTATTTGAGAATATATATGATAAATTTGAGGTTTAGTTTTTATGAATCTTTACAAGATCAATGTTAAATACAAGGCTATGAATTTACTATGTAAATTCTATATCTTATTTGTCCATAATCGAAGAAAAATGATCAAAAATCTGAGATTCGAATAGACATCCGAATCCATCCTTAGTGACTGGCGTGCATCGTCCATCGACAGGCCGTCCACATTGTAGCGCGTTGCCGCCCGCTCGTCGCCAGCCTGGTGTACTTTGACAAATTGATGACTTCTAGCACTTCATTCCACACACTTATAAATGTGCAAGTTGGGCCCTGTTTGGTTTGTTGTAGCATGAGTAGTACAAAAAATTTGACCAATAATTAGAGGTACTAAATAAAGGCAATTTGCAAAACTAACTCCACAATCCTGCACTACTTTGCGAGACGAACCTAATGAGGCATTTGACCGCACGATTAGAGCATGGTTACTGTAGCATCACTGTAGCCAAACATCGATTAATTAATGTCATTAGATTCGTCGTGAAAAGTTACGCCCATCCGTGAAAAGGTTTTACAAATAAACTTCGTTTAATACTCCATGCATTAAAGATTCTTTTTTCGGAAATTGTACGTGCTACCGTGCTAATGCAACCAAACAGAGCCTTGGTGAATGCATGCCCAGCATAGCTAGCTAGCCAGCATTGGTACACCAGCCTCCAAGATGTGGTGCAGGTACACCGGCATTGAGGCTGTGTTTAGATTCGGAAAAAGTAGTAAAAAGAGTCGCATTAGATACTGTAGCATATTGTAGTATTTTTCGTTTGTTTGTGGTAAATATTATCGTACCATAGGCTAATTAGGCTCAAAAAATTCGTCTCGCAACATACATCAAAACTATGCAATTAATTTTTTTATTTACCTACATTTAGTATTTCATGCATAAGGCAAAAGATTTGATGTGATAAGTAAATAGTGAAGTTTGGAGAGAAAGATTTTGCAGCTAAACACAGTCTGACTCTCGTTTGACTCCAAATTCCACGCGTGCAATTAATTTGATGATTTGATGTGAATGAAAGGGCAGTTTTCACGACCACTTCTATATTGGCTGTGTTTAGTTCCAAAATTTTTGTCTCCAAACTTCACAATTTACCTATCACATCAAATCTCTTGCCTCATGCATGGAGCATTAAATGTAAATAAATAAAAAAACTAATTGTATAGTTTTGATGTACACGACGAGACGAATCTTTTGAGCCTGGTTAGGTTTTGGTATGACAACAATTAACACAAATAAACGAAAAGTGCTACAATATGTTACAGTGTCCGATGTGACTCTTTTTATCACGGATCTAAACACAGCCATGGACAAAGTGACTCCCGACTCCACGGCATGCAGTTAATTTGATTGGACGTGAATGAAAGCGCATGCAATTCTACGACCACTCGTCCATGCATTGACCAAAAATCCAAAATGAACTAGGCAGCTACTAAATTAATTTTGCCGTGCAAGCTGGTGTACTTTGACAAATTGATGACGTCTGGCACTTCATTCCACACTTAGAGCAATTCTAATAATCGACGAGTAGCCGGCGAAAGCCAATGGAGAAGAGAGAGAAACGGAGAGAGAGAGCGGGATGGGCGTCCCGCGAGTCCGCGACGCGGCTGCGCTCAGCCGGCGAAGACGAAATAGAACGCTGCGATTGGATGAGCTCTCTCCTATCCATTAAATACCAGCAGGGTCCACCATCCTCACGCGCTCGATCACCGCGCCAGACGCCCGCAGGCAGGCGTGGTCATTCGACCTGCTCTTATAAATGTGCAAGTTGGTGAATGCCCAGACAGTCAGCATAGCTAGCCAGCATTGGTACACGGTACACCTACCTCCAAGTATGCCCGCCGCCGCAATCCGGCACGCGGTCGGCGCCATGACCTCTGTGCACTGCCTGTTCGCCGCACTGGAGACTACACCGGCGGCAGAGGCTTCCGGTGTTGCGAGAAGGCAAGAAGGGAGCACTGGTGACAGGGCGCCCTCTATCACTCAGGGTTCACCTTTTCATTTTTCTATCGAATCCCGCCAACTTCCGAAAACGAAATTTCGGCCGAAATTTCGCCGAATTTCGCTAATTCCGAACGAAAAGAGAATTCAAATTCAAAAAACGAAATTTCGGTGATTTCGACCGAAATTTTGGTGATTTCGACAGGAAAATAATGTCCGTTGTGATTTTCGTACTGTTTCGGAGGTCAAATGAAAAACTTTTGAATACCAACTTTGTTCAGTTTTTCGAGATCTACAACTTTTGTTTCAGGAACTTTTTCATTTGAGCAATGGTTTGAAAGTTATTTAATTATTTCAAAAACTACCAATTAAAAGTCTTGTCATTTCATGTGACAACTTCCATTTTCTCTCTTAGGTCTCAACTAGACTTTTATTATTCTTGTTATTGCGGATATGCCTATTAAATTTCAGGGACATTGGTTGATCCAATTGAAAGTTGTTTTAAATCCAGGACAAACATGATTTGAATTGGTTATCAATTCATGTGACAATGTTTGAATTTTTTTTGATTCAATTTATATAGAGAATTCCTAAAATGTAATTTGTATAGAGCGAAGAGGGGTCTGGAGAAATGCCAAGCTGCGTCGGATACTAAAAAGCTATAAATTCTACCTCATTAGACTACAAATAACCTTGTTTTTCAACTAAAATGCAATTTTAGCCTAGCAAATGATCTTAGATTTGAGTGTGTTCTAGTCCTATTTGCTCAGAAGAACACCTAGTTTTTTATCATATTTTTTTCGAATTTTTTATAAATATTTTTGAATTTTTAAATTTGAAAACGAAAAATAGCGAAAAATACTGGAATTTCACTTCCTGGTAACTAGCAAAAACGAAAAAAACACCGAAATTTCGGCGAAATTCGACCGAAAAGTTGAACCCTGCTATCACCCCTGCCGCCGGTTGCCCGAACAGATGCGGCGATGTGACCTTCGACTTCCCCTTCGGCATCGGCCCCGACTGCGAGCTCACCTGCGACAACACCACTTAGGCCCTGTTTGGAACCCAACTTTTTTCAGAAGTCCCTATCACATTAAAAAAAAATCTTACTATTTTATAGTATTAAATAAAATCTGTTTATAAATGTTTTTTAACAGCTCAGTGCTTTTTCGCGAGACGAATCTAATGAGCCTAATTAATTCATAATTTGCTACAGTGATACTACAGTAACCATTCGCTAATCATAGATTAAGATACCTCATTAGATTCGTCTCGCAATTTAATCACAGGGTTCTGCAGTTAGTTTTATAATTAATATTTATTTAATACTTCTAAATGCTAAAAAGTCCATGTGACTTTTTTTAAGTCCCTGTTCCAAAACACCCCCTCAGCCTCCCAAGCTCTTCATGTGTGATGGCACCACCCAGCTCATCAGCAATATCACAATTGTTACCACGGAGAATACGGACACCAGCTCAGAGCATTTGGTTAGCATGAACTTCGCCCATACCATCCCCATGAAATCATCTGCACAGGTTTTCTGGTCTTTGTCTCGGAAATCTCCAGGGAATTCTTTCAATGCCTATTACCCAGGACTGAGCTTTTCCGGCTGTGATTTCCAAGTACACTGGGTAAACCCTCCGGAGAATACAACGGCCGGCGGTCGCGTCCAGGTCCAGGTGCACATCTATCTGCCCTGACAGTGAGCTCACAAACATTGCTGCTGGTGATGCTGCCCAATACTGTAGTAGCTCCAACGGCACCGGATGTTGCAACATCTTGTTTGGTGACGAGGACCTGGGTGTACCTTATGTATCTCTTGCCAGACTCAAATTCGTTCGCCACGGCAGAGCCGATCCCAGATTGCACCATAACCTGAGCTTCTTGTGGGATACAATTTATGGGGCCTCTGCCAATTGGAAAATTATTGATCAAACAACCTGCGCAAGCGACATCAGAAACAAGGCAACCTATGCTTGCGTTAGCAGAAATAGCATTTGTCTAGATTACCTTCAGATCGGGGGTTATTATGGCTACAGGTGCAAGTGCAGCACGGGCTACAGAGGCAATCCATATATTCTCGGCGGCTGCAAACCAGACAACGGTAAGGCAATATGTCATCCCTATGCCTTATACTATTCTGCAATAGTCACAATCAGTTGCGTATTTCATTTCCAACTTTAGTACCGGACCAATGTTAACCCGTACTAACATACGCGACGAAAGTTCATTTTTCTAGTAGTGTTGGTACGCAGTTAGATAATATGAATGAAATTTCACTTGTAAAATAACATAAACCTAGGAAACAAAACATTAGGACTGTGTTGCCTAGGTATATATTGTCCAAATTTTGCCTTAGTGAAAGTCATCCCTTTCTTTGAAAACCAATGGAAAATCTTGATCTTGAGAGGAACCCTTAATTTCCAAAGATGGCGTTTCACAACTTGAAAACGCATTTTAGGTAACGTGGTATTGGAAACAGGCATTAGATACCCATTACAAGAAGAGAGTTAATGGCCATTGTTTACGCCCGTTACTAATAAGTCCCACCTGACCTGGCAACACTGACGTCTGTTACCGTTGACTCGTTATTGCATTGGTAACATACTTTAACATCAGTTACCAATGTGACAAAGGGTGTTTGATTCCCGCTACCAATGTTGTGCACATATTTTTTTTTATTTTCTATTGTTTTTTCTGATATTTTTCCTTGAACTACGAACAAATAAGTGACAACCATAAAAAAAACCAGACCAATGGGACTTAAGGTGTGACCTATAGAAATTAAAAAATTAAAAAATGTTAATATAAAAGGATTGCATCCTTCTTTCAACCACAAGTGATTGTGTGGTGTAGCAGTGTAGTGATTGTCTGGTGTTTTTTAGATAATGGAAAAAATTATGGCTTCAAACCCCTTTAGAGAGAGGCATCTCAGTCCGTAATTATTACAGTCACACACTCAGAGTTTAAACCAAACTGAGTTTAAAATTAAAGACCAATACGTAAAATAGAGGGCCACCCATGGGACACGAATAACTGCAAAGATGAAGACTCTAGAAGCTGGCAAGCTTCGACTAGCCTCTCCCTTTGGTCATCAGTGTGCTGCAACAGAGCCCACGACCGGAGCCAATATGCCCCCCCCCCCCCGAAAAGCACCTGCAAAAAAGTTTTTGGTCTACAATTATTAAACACAATATCATTCCTTGTGAGCCAAATTGACTAGCAAATAGCTGCGGCTCCCGTCAATAACAATATATTGTGCTTGTGCCCTCCCTGTTTAGACCAGTTATTAAACAAAAGTTCAATATTTACTGGTGGTGGTATACCTAACACAAGATGAATTACACGCCATAAAAATTTCACATAATGACATTCAACAAAGAGGTGTTGGATAGTTTCCGGCTTACTACAGAAACATCAAGCTTTATTCCCATTCCAATTCCTTCTAGCTAAATTGTCTTTTGTTAGGACCACTCCCCTTTTAAGATACCATATAAATATTTTTATTTTGACGTAGTGATTGTCTGGTGTAGTGCCTGCAGGGCAAAAATCGTGTCTCTTGGTGGACGAAAAGAAGGCTGCTCTAGCTGGGGCGCCACTCTTGGAACTAGTTTCAAAGCTAGCTATTGGTCCTCTAATGTTGTGCACATAACCAATGTTGTGCACATAATCAAGGCTCTAATCTGTCTCCAACTAAAGCTCGCTGGAAAGGAACATTTTAGAGGCTTTGAACTCAATACACTTTCCACTGTTACGAACTTCTTTCTGATGTTTTTATACAACATGGGATAAGGTAAAGTTAAAGGTTTATCACCTAACCACCGATCCTCCCAAGTTTTTGTTTCTCGCTTCGAATCTTGAAAGAGCCAAAAGATAGGAAATCATCCTCACCTACATAAGGCTAGATATATGTGTAATGGACTTATGTTATTCAAGTGCTTATTTTTAAGTATATCCCCATACCAATCTTCACTTAAGAGTTTAAAAATCCATTTACTCAAAAGTACATTTATTTTGAATCTGCCATTTCAAAATTGCTAAACCTCCTTACTCTACAGGTCTGCGGAGTGTACTCCATTTGGCCAATCTATATTTTTTCTTGTGCTGTATTAATCCAAATTCTTGAGGACCCCTTTAGGCACTTTGAAGAATGAAAATATAAACATAGGTAAACCAACCTTTCCCCACCTGAAAGAAGTTTTCCTTCCCCACTACCAAGCTTCTTCTGAAATCATTCTTCTACCATGAGCCAATCTTTGTTGGTTATACTATCTTACAATGATAGTATAGGAATTCTCAAGTATCTAAAGGAATGGTATTCCCATTTACACCCCTGAAAGTTCCATATATTCTCTTGGTTTTGCTTGTATCCCTTGCCATATAAAAATATACTTACTTTTATTGAAATTGATCTTGAGGTTTGATAACCGTTTGAGAGTGATCTATTGTACTAATTTGAATTTCTTTGCCTCCCCTAAGTCATGCTCCACAAAAAAGAACAGTGTTATCTGCATATTTGAATAACCCCCCATCTGCCTAGTGGGGTACGACTTCTCAGAAATGCCCATGATCCCTAGCTCTAGCAATAAGAATTGAAAGCATATTAGCAACATGATTAAAATGAAACGGTGAGAGAGGATCCCCTTGACGTGATCCTTTCCTGGTGTGGACAGTTGTTGGACGTTAATGTATCCAGCAGGTAAGTAATCTTCGCTTTAAACAATGCACTACGTGCACTCCCGCGTCTCTCCTACCAATCTTGTTGATATGTCAATTTTACTTTGCACCTGCTATCAGGCCATCAAAGTGTATATGCAACAAGATTTATCATAGAGAAGGTGTATAGCTAGGAACGAACATATTTGTTTCTAAGACTAGAACAACAATGATCATGATAAAAAAAATAAGATAAGATCTATAGTCAACAATTTTATGCAAAATGCTGATATGAAAGGAATAAGCTAGCTGTAAGAACCTAAGAGAACTTAATTGTGTTACTAAATCAAAGAGATGTCGTGGTAATGCTTGTGATACTTATCAGCTTTCATCTCACTGCAATCAGGTTACAATCCATCTCAACCAAAGAGCAACTGTACTCGCCGATGTGGGAGTATAAATGTTACATTTCCCTTTGGCTTGGAAAAAGGTTGCTTTGCAAGAGAACAATTTCATCTCCATTGCACAAACAAGACATCATCAGCTCTCTTATACTGGTCAATGAATAACTATCAGGTGACAAATATCTCTGTTGAACAAGGCCTTATTGAATACATTAGCCCGGACGCAAATGCTCAAATTGATTTTGGTTCATTATTTGACGGGCCAAGTCTTTTCTTTTCATCTGCGGCTGCCGTTTCCATGCAATGGGTAGTTGCTCAATTATCATGCGAAGAGGCAAGACACAATATGTCTGGGTATGCATGTGCAAGTGCTAACAGCGAATGTAAAACAATCCGACATACAGGTGGTTACGTTGGTTACAGATGCAATTGCATAAGTGGGTACCAAGGAAATCCATACATCGAAAGTGGCTGTGTTGGTATGTTCTCTCCCCCTTCATGAAGCCAGACAATATAGATGATTTCATTTTTGTATTTGTGTTCATGTTGTATAAAATAAATATATAGTCTATGCATGTAGCTCAATTTGTATACATATTTACAAAATGTTAACTTGGCTGTATATAATAGTCTATGCAAGTGTTAGAGCGAATGGTTTTAGCACACAACTCAGAAGTGTTGTCAATTTTCCTTGCTCCCATCTCAGATTATTAGAGATGGACTCGATAACCACCTCCATTTCTAGGGATACTAATTAGACACATGAGAACAAAGCTTGGGCAATTTGAGAAATTCTACAATGGATAATAGTATCACGAACAGTTGCAAAATATGAACCGCCAATAAGCTCTAATTGGGATATATCATGAGTGATAATATACCTCTAATTGCATGGAAATGTTTAAAATGAGATTTTGAGCTGTATGAGATGACCTTCGTTTTCGTAGTGCTTAGGTGAGAGTGTAACTACGCCTTAACAGATCTGTATATCCAATGGCGACCATATCTTTTCTACTATGTGTCGAAGTGTATCTTGTGGTAGTGGCATATGAAGGCCGAGGGCAATATTAGCTGGCAGTTGGCCACTTTTTGAATTGGTTCCTTAAAGGATTGAGGCATTGTAAAGCTTGGTTTCACAACATGATATGAGATTCTATATGTAGAAAATAATATAATAAAGAACTCGTGTTATTGTTTTGAACGTAAATTTCTTTCTATACTATAAAGTTGTACCAGGCGGACATTTTAAATGAGGTCTTTTATGGTACACAATATTGATCTATACTGGTGTTTGAAAAGGACTAATATAGAAATATTGGATGGTTCAGATTAATTGTGTAGTACTAAAAAGTTCAATAGTGGTGTATATAATATACATGAGTAGTAAAGGTAGTATATAAGAGTACTATGGAAATAATATTAGTGACATCAGGATCCATTTCATTTGAACTATATTTATAATTCCATCTCTTTATTTTCATTTATAACTGAAAAATAATTACAAAATTACCCTTATTAATGAAGGTTTAGATCTCATCTATACTGTTGTGGGGGTTCTAGGGGTACCCACAGCCGGGTGGCGGAACGCACCCGCCTATTCCCCGTGAGGGAGTACTCGGGGAAGTACTAGGCGATGGGGCTGAATCTACGCTGGGACAAGGACTCAAGCACACACGAGATTTAGAGTGGTTCGGGCCGCCGGAGCGTAATACCCTACGTCCACTGGGAGATGTATTGTGCTTGGTGGTGTGTATGAATCTATCCTCTGCCGGCCTTGGCTCTTGCCCAGCCTGAGGTCTTCTAGCGGCGCTCCCCCTTTTATAGATCAAGGGGGAACGGATACATAGGACGTTGATGCCCCAACAGGTGGGCCCAACGTGACTGTGGCTACCGCGGTAGCGAATCTTTTCCTCCGATAGGCGTACTGCTGCTCTTCTGACTCAGGGGGGTCTTCTCTTGTCCCGTCAGCTAGGTGCCCGTTGGAGTAGCGTAGCTTGCGGCGTGGCCTGCTGAGGCTATTATGTAGCGTCATAAAGAGCGAAGCCGAGCCGTCGTATCCATCTGTTACGGCAGACTGGCAGACGCGGCGTGGGCGGCGCCAGTGCCCCCACTACCTTGGTAATACGCGATCAATAGTGTCCCCTGGCTAGTCAAACGCCTCGGCTTCTGCTATATCAATGCGGACGTCCACCTACCGCAATGAATGCGAAGGTAGGTGGACCTCAATATGGAGACCAAGGGCCTCATACACGTGTCGGCCCCGGACCATCCTGAGGCGGGGCGTCGAAACCTTCCCTTGGAGAGGGGTCCGATTGCTATGCGGGGGGTCCGGGACCCTATGAGGGGTCCGGGACCCCGCGGGGGTCCGGACTCCTCGGGAGGTCCGGAGCCCTGGCTGCTTGCGCCTGAGCGCCTGTCTCTCCTGGGACACGTGGCGTCCCCGGACCTTCCCCGGCCGTGGAACGGGTCCGGACCATTGTCGGGAGGACAGGACTTCGGACCGCAGGGGTCCGGCTGTTTGGTTGTAGTCAAGGATGACTACTAAGGCTCTTGCCTAGACACAGCAAGAGGGGGTACCCCAGTCCTGGGGTACCGACATATACTATGTATTGTGCACAAAAAAGAGCACTATTAAATTCCTGCATTCCAACAGTGCTGAGAAAAAAAATATGAACTTGAACAGATTTATGGATCATTTTTCACATTTTTAATTGTATTTTTGTATTTTTATTATTTTGTTTTTCTTAGTAGTCATTTGGCTTTGGCTTGATGAGATTGACAAAAGAGAATATCGAACAAGCAGCATAAGGGTAAAATTATGTAACATCTCTTTTCAACTGGTACAACATAAAATATTTTTTCTCTATTACGTTTTCCAATATTCTCTGTTAGCATGTTAATTTGGCAGGGAATTTGATTTCTTCACAGAAATCCTTCTTTTTCATGAATATTTGTTCACAGATACCAACGAGTGCCTTCAGCTAAACATCTGTCCTGAAATATGCAACAATACCATAGGAAGCTACGCATGTAATCCATGCCCTTACAAGACAGAGTATGATCCTGTTAACAGGCGTTGCGTCATCAGAAAACACCAAAACCTTCTCCTAGGTAACTCTTTCGTATCAAAAATGAATTGTTGGTGAAATAAAAAGGAAACCAGTTTGGCTGAAGAAAAGGAAAGCAAACTTATGAGTTACAATTTTGTAGGTATTGCTATTGGCCTTAGTGTTGGCCTTGGAATTCTACTTCTCTGCTTATGTGGGGTTTTCCTTATCCGTAGATGGAGAAGAGATATCCAAAAACAATTGCGGAAAAAATATTTTCAGAAAAATAAGGGCCTTCTTTTGGAGCAACTAATATCTTCAGATGAAAAACAAAGTGATAACAAAATTTTCTCCTTGGAAGAGTTGCAGAAGGCAACAAACAACTTTGATCCTGCACGTATTTTTGGTAGTGGAGGACATGGTATGGTATACAAAGGCATCTTATCGGACCAACGTGTTGTAGCCATAAAGAAGCCGAAGGTACTTGCGGAAGGAGAGATTAGTCAGTTTATCAACGAAGTTGCAATCCTCTCTCAAATAAATCACAGAAATATCGTAAGACTTCTCGGATGTTGTCTTGAAACTGAGGTTCCTCTACTGGTGTATGACTTTATCCCTAATGGTTCACTATTTAAGATTATTCATGACGATCAGAGTAACAAAGAATTTTCCTTGTCATGGCATGATTCCTTGAGAATTGCTACAGAAGCTGCTGGAGCTCTCTGCTATCTCCATTCTGCAGCATCAGTATCGGTTTTTCATCGTGATGTGAAGTCTTCTAATATACTCTTGGATGGAAGCTACACAGCTAAAGTTTCAGATTTTGGGACCTCAAGATTGATTCCAATTGATCAAACCCATGTTATCACAAACATACTGAAGGACCGAAGCCGGCGACCAGAGGGGGGGGTGAATGGGAGCCGATCAAAATTTCTTCCGAAATTCAAACCGTCGGTCTATATCCCGAAAATCACCCAAGCCCTCAAGCGTTCTGGCCAAAGTTTGGAATAGCAATGTGAAAGCTAAACCAACACAAAAGGCCTCGAACGAGCGAGCGAAACCACGAAGCAAATCGGAAGCGACTCGGGAAAACTGCAGAACTGATCTGCCTGGACCGGTCTGACCGGTGCGCTGGACCGGTCTGACCGGTCTTGCCTACCGGTCTGACCGGTGGCACCCAGAAAACCCCCGAAAACTTAGATTCAAACGGTGAATCTCGACCAAACGACCACGAAAAGCGATGAAACTTGGGGGATTGCTTCGCCCCTACCCCGTGAACATATCCCCAAAAGATCTCGTCCTAAAGATCAACGAATCGAGAGAATTATGGGGGAGATCAAAAGGGATTGGGGTTTTCTCAAGAACTCAAGAAATCGAATTCGAACACGCCAGTGATTCCAGAGGGTTTAGGACAGGGTTAGAAGCACGGGAATCACAGCAAAGAACTCATGGACTCCTCACAATCAAGTGCACCAAAAACGAAATCGAAATTTCATCAAACAAGGCACAAAACGAGGAGATGGATTGATTCAAACTGCCCAGAGGGCACGAGGAGGTTAGGGCCTCCTTTCCCAATCAAATCCACAAGAGTTCTCACACAAACACCATTCAAATCTACCCTAAAGAGATGAACTGAGGAAGAGGAACACAGGGGCGGCGGCCTGGGGAAACAGAGAATTCACGGACACAATACAAAAGCCGCACTTGACCTAACACAAGTGAAGGGGTATTTATACCCGCGGGACCGGTCAGACCGGTACGCTGGACCGGTCAGACCGGTGCCACGGACCGGTCAGACCGGTTGGCCTGCAGCACCCCCTGTACACGATCTCATCCGACGGCCGAGGTTTTTTCTTCGAAACGAAGTCTTCTCCGCGATGCCGCCGTCTTGATGAAGATCCAGTCCGTGGTTTTGGAGGGTCCGCGAAACCCGGGTAGGTGGCCGGTTTTGAGAAAACCGCCAAAACCTCACGCGCGGGAAGATTCCCGCCTCCACGCCGTGGCCCTAGACGCCGTTCCCGCCTCGGCCTTCTGACGGCTCTAGACGCCGCCCGACGCCCGTCACCTCCTCGCCCGCAGCGAGGCCCTAGACGCCGTCGACGCCCGTCGCCTCCGTCAGTCCCGAGACCGACGCCCGTGCCTCCACGACTCAGCGTCTTCAACCGCCGTCCGCCTCCTTGGTTTTGTGGCGCAAACCAAGAAACCCGCCTTCCGTCGCCGCTTGCGCCCTCGATCCAGGAGTGGACGCCACAGCTGCCGCCCGGTTCGAGCTCCGGTCCCGGCTGTCCTTCACCGCCGTCCACCGCACGGTCCATCGGCCACAGCACCTCCACGGCAGCTCCCCGTCGACACTCGACGCCCGTGTACCTGCAATCCAAAGACCAAGCGCACGATCACACCGCACGGTTGACAATTCACTCATCACAAGCAGGATAGAGTACTCTCGTTCCTCAATCTCCCCCTTGATGAGTGCATTGTCAACACACCACAAATGAACCAAGAGAAGTGAAACCAGAAAAGAACAAAGAAGCACAAGCAAGTGACAAAAAGCTCAGAAAGGCAGGAACAGTCACTTACTCAAGCAAAAATCAATCCCCTAAGACAAGGGCAAAAGCTCGACACAATCAATCAAAAGCCAAAAACATGACTCCTCAAAGACAGAGGTAATGCTCGACGCAGTCATGCAGGAAGCAGAGGAAAAACGAGGAAACCAGGAGCCAAAACCAAAGCAAAAACTTCCCAATTAAAGTTTTTCCCTCTCACAAGTGCAACTCTCCCAAAATGATGCACTCTCACTCTCAAAGCCCTGTGCACAACAAGTTTTTCAAAAATCAAACAAGTCTCCCCCTTGTTCAATCACTTCTCTCAAAATTCTCCCCCTTGTTGGCACATGCACACATCAAGCCTAAAAAGACCTAAAGCTCCCCCTGAAGCTGAGACTCCCCCTGAACAGATGCTATGCAATGAATGTAATGCAGGAGGTGTAAGTGAAAGCATTCAGGGATACAAAGATATGAGCAACATCTAGTCTCAAGCACGTGTGCATCCATAAACCAGACCTGCATCTAGCTCAACATGGTATATCAAATCAGTCTAGAGCTAGGCAAGTTTAGTTTAGGAGAAATAAAAGCATCACCCATGATTTAGCACTAACAGGTAGGAAAAGGAAAGCAGTGCTACTCAAACTCATACAGGTGAGCCAAACCAGCCAGAAGCATATTGTACACATTCATTTTTCAACCAAATTTATCTCAATCAATTCTTAATGCCAGGGGTTGAAAGCTTGTCATGCTTTACTTAGCAACGAGGCCAAGCCTATGCCAAAAGACAATCAGAAGCTTAAAGCACTCGTTTTAGTCATGCACAGCCTTGCCCGGGTTCTCACAAGTGCAAAGTGAGCCATCCCGAAAGCTCGATCAGTGCGATAAGCAATCCCACCTGGATCTTTTCAATCCATTTCAAGAATAGTTCAAGCAACTTTATCAGATTTAGATCATTTCAAGTATGAATTGCTGAACGAAAAGGCACACTAGCATGAATAAAATAGCAAAGCACATCAACACGCCCTAACATGCTAGTAGCCAAGACAGGGTGAACATGTTTTCAGATTTTCAAATCAAAATAGCTTAACTCAGATGATGTCATATACACAATGGAGCAACCTATACATGATCAAGTTTATCAACTCACACTAGCAGGCACTAGAAGATCATAGCAATGTATTCAAGAATGCTAGTGCAAGTGAGACAATGCAAAATGCAAACATGTACAATGCATATGCACAATGCAACTACCAAACCTAGAAAACAAAGAGAAGCAAAACAAAGACCTACCAAGCTAACCAAAACAAAAGTCAGCGATCAAAAGGGGTAACAAACCCCAAGCTCCCCTCACAAGCGAGCAAAAGTGTCTTGCTCTAGCGGTTTGGTAAGAATATCTGCGGTTTGCCTCTCTGAAGGGACATGGATCAGGTCTATGTGTCCTCTCTCATGGTTGTCTCGCAGGAAATGGAATCAGATGTCTATGTGCTTGGTTCTGGAGTGTAGGACAGGGTTCTTTGCAATGCTAATGGTTGACATGTTGTCTACAAAGATGGGAACCCTACCGAAACTCAAGCCATAATCCTGCAAGGTTTGTTTCATCCAAAGTATCTGGGAGCAGCAGCTAGCAGCGGCAACATACTCGGCTTCTGTGGAAGAAAGCACTACGCTAGCCTGCTTGCGAGAGGACCAAGACACCAAAGATGTACCGAGAAATTGACAAGTGCCGGATGTCGACTTGCGATCCAACTGACACCCACCGAAATCGGCATCAGAAAAGCCCACCAAAACCAGAGAAGAATCCGCAGAATACCAAAGACCAAATTCAGGGGTGAATTTCAGATACCTGAAGATGCATTTCACCACCTGCCTGTGGGAGGTGCGCGGAGAAGCCTGGTAGCGTGCACAAAGGCAGACGCCGAACTGGATGTCCGGTTGCGTCGCCGTCAGGTACAGGAGCGGGCCGATCATGCTCCTGTACTCCTTCTGGTCCACCGCCTCATTATCCAAGTCCTCATCAAGCGCCGTAGATGTGCTGATCGGAGTCGGCTGAGGAGACAAGTCACTCATGTCGAACTTCCGCAGCAAGTCTCTAGTGTACTTGGCTTGATGGACAAAGGTGCCCTAAGGAATTTGCTTGATCTGTAGCCCGAGGAAGAACTGCAACTCACCCATCATGCTCATCTCGAACTCCCTGGACATCTGCTCAGAAAACTTGGAGACAAGAGCGTGAGAAGAGCCACCAAAGATAATATCATCCACGTATATCTGAACCAAAAGAAAATCAGTGCCAGATCGCATGAGGAACAAAGTTTTATCAACACATCCCATTTTAAAGCCCTGAGCCAGCAAAAAGGTTTTCAATCTATCATACCAAGCTCTAGGTGCCTGTTTCAAACCGTAAAGAGCTTTCTGAAGTTTATAAACACGGTTTGGAAACTTGGGATTTTCGAAACCAGGGGGGTTGCTTTACATAAACCTCTTCTTTGATAAAACCATTCAAGAAGGCAGATTTAACATCCATTTGGAAAACCTTAAAACCCTTGGAAGCAGCAAATGCAAGAAATATTCGAATAGCCTCCAAACGAGCAACAGGAGCAAAGGTTTCCTCAAAATCAATACCCTCTTTTTGGCAAAACCCCTGGGCAACAAGACGAGCCTTGTTTCGAACAACCAAACCATCCTCACCCTGCTTGTTTTTGAAAACCCACTTCGTTCCGATGGGATTACAAGCAGGTGGAGGCTCGACTAAGACCCAAACTTGGTTTCTTTCAAAATTTTCAAGTTCCTCATGCATGGCATTGACCCAATTAGAATCAGAAAGAGCGTGTCCAATATCTTTGGGCTCAAAAGAGGCAACAAACGCTGAATGAGCAAAGCCAGCGATACTTGTTACCTTGGACCTGGTGACTCGCTCGTTGAGATCACCTAGCATCTGTTGAGGTGGATGGCGACGCTAAATATGTCGCAGTGCTTCCCGTGTCGAAGTCGCCTCCTCCTCAACCAAAGTTGGTACCTCCTCAGGTGCAGCTGGTGTAGCCTGAGTCACCTCCTCGAACAGCCCCCGGGAAGTAGACGTAGTCGGGTCGGGGCCGTCGTCATCGTCCGAGCTCGTAGCAGAGATAGCTGGGTCCACAGCACGCGTGGTAGCCTCAGCCTCGCCATCTGCAGCTTCTTCCTCCTCATCTTCAAAGATGGAGGTGCCGAGCTCATCATCTCCTGCAACATCAAAGACAGAAGAATTGCACGTTGCAGTCTCGTCGAAAGTGACTTCACAAGTCTCTCTGACGATGTTAGTATCAATAATCAGCACACGGTACGCTCTAGAGTGAGAAGCATAACCGAGAAAAATACCGTCAGACGAGCGAGACTCAAATTTATCAAGATTTCCATCTTTCAGCACAAAGCACCGGCAACCGAAAACTCTAAGATGGTCAACACGGGGCTGGCGTCCAAACCGCAACTCATAAAAAGTCCTATGCATGAAAGCACGCAAGAAAATGCGGTTGGACACGTAACAATGCGGTGTTAACCGCCTCAGCCCAGTATTTGCGAGGAGTCCTATGCTCATCGAGCATCGTCCTCGCCATCTCAACCAGCGTCCGATTCTTCCGCTCTACAACTCCATTCTGCTGTGAAGTGTAGGGAGAAGAATACTGATGTTCAAGCCCTTGATCATTGCAAAAGGCGTCAAAACGAGCGTTTTTGAATTCTGTGCCATTATCACTGCGAATCGCTCGCATGGCCTGGGGTAGCTCGTTTTTCAACCTCAAGATCAAGTCTCGAACAAATTCGAAAGCCTCATCCTTGGTTCTCATGAAAAAGACCCAAGAATAGCGAGAAAAGTCGTCCACAATCACAAGAACGTACCACTTCCCACCAACAGAAATCACCCGAGAAGGACCTATTGGTCCATGTGTAACAATTCTCCAGGGTGAGCGGTCATCGCCTGATTAACAGGCGGATGAGAAGCGGCAATCATTTTCCTGTGGCGACACGGATGGCAAACAAGGTTCTTCTCAAACTTCAATTTGGGCAATCCTCGGATCAGGCCAAGTGAGCTCAGTTTTGACAACAAATCGAAGCTCAAATGTCCTAGTCTCCTATGCCACTTCCACAAATCAGAAGAAGAACCAGCCATCAAGCAATGAGAAGGGCCAAAAGGAGTTCCAGAGAAGTCAACCAAGAAAACTCGATCGCGAGGTGTAATCCGGCAAACCAAATCTCCCCTGGAATCCATAACACGCGAACAACCCTCCTTGAAGCGAACCTCAAACCCCTCATCAAGAAGTTGTGAAACAGAGAGCAAATTAAAGCCAAGATTCGAAACCAAAGAAACTTCTCTCAGGGTAAAGCGATCAAAAACTCGAACAGCGCCAAGTCCACGTACCTTTCCTCTTCCATTATCCCCGAACACAATGTACTCCTTTGAGTGCATCGGGGTGAAGCTGGAGAACCATTTGTCATTTCCGGTCATGTGGCGCGAACAACCGGAGTCCATGATCCACCTGTTCTCCAAGCCTCCGACCTGCACATCAGTAGTGAGACAAAGGGTGAGCAAATGTCTCAACAATGGGGTTAGCAAAGTGAGAAGCAAACCAGTGTCGAGCCATTTGCTCTACAGAAGGGTTAGCAAAACCAGACAAAGCGTATCCCCCGTCCCGTCTACCGCGTGACTGACGAACACCACCTCGAGGAAAGCGTGGAGCCTCAAAACCTCCTCCAAAGCCTCGGTCTCGTGGTCCATAGCCGTACTGAAAATGACCAGGAGCACGGCCGGCAAAGCGACCAACTGCTGGAGCACGGTAACCACCACCGTCTCCCTGACCTCCACCTACTCGGCACGCCCTAGCATCTAGCCTACCGCCACGCCGAGAAGCACCATGCACCCGAGCAGAGTACATGTCCGCGTTCTGTCTCTTCTGCTCTCGCCTCACAGCCCGCTTCCTCCTGAAGCAAAACTCCTCCAGGTGACCTTCCCTGTCACAGAATTCGCAGTGGTACCTCACCTCACGCTTGGGAGGTGGAGGCCTAGCCTGCGGACGGGGAGGAGCAGCCCTCTTCTTCTGGGCAACCTGGGCTGTGGCAGCAGGGAGCGTGTCGAGGGGATTCCTCAGCTCATTGGGCTTTGGAACCCAAACCTGCTTCTGCGGAGGTGCTTTCGGTGGTTCTTTAAGCACACCATCCGCGGGGTCAACAAGCGAAGGCTGCGTGCTCGTGCTAGCAGTGTTTCCAGCAGCCTTGCCAATCTTAGCATACAACCTGTCAAAGTCTGACTTCGTGTATGTGTAACCGACCCCAAACCCATCACCATGCTTGAACTGCTTGATCATCATGCCCAACTGCGGCTCACTAGCAGAAACCCAACTAAGAATCGCCCTAAGATAGGTATTCTCATTCTCCAGGTTGGCTTTCTCTACCGCAAGATTATCCATATCAGAAATCAAACCAGGGCAAACATAGCAGTCAATAGGTGGGATAGACTCTACGACCTTAGTCTTTCCAAAAGACTTGATCAAAGCGTTCTTCTCCTCTAGCTCCGACCTAAGCGTGGGACAAAGCTTACAAGCGCCAAGCAAAACTAGCCTAGACTTCATCTCCTCTAGCTCGCACACAACAGTAGCAAACTTAGACTGCAACGAAGCTAGATCAGACTTAAAGATAGGACACTCCTCGCATTCAAACACATCACTAACAATAGGAGCATCCTTAACCAGTTCTAGTTCATGCTTGGCCTTCGCGAGCTCATGAGACACATCAGCAAGCGAAATCTTAGCAACATCTAAGTTCGCGACGTTCTCATCATGCTTGGCACGGAGAGCAACAAGATCATTCATGTGAGATATGCAGCCAGCGCACTCATCCTCACTAGACTTCTCCCTAGCACAAGCCAGCTCAGCCCTAAGCTTTCTACGCTCTCTAGCTGCTTCCTTAAGCAGCCTCTTCTGGTTGTCGAGAGCGGCGTACAACTCCCTAATCTCTGTATCAAGCAGATCGATCGTGGAGTTTACCTCTGAATCGCTCTCGGATCCAGGAGAAGAGCCGGAGTGCGTCGGTGTAGCATGTCCACCCGAAGACGCAGGAGCACCATCGGCTTCACCCGCCATGGTGCAGAAGCTGTTGCGTCGACCGGCCGCCAAGCAAAGGCCGATGAAGCCGGTGGCTTCCTTGTCCCGCTTCTTCTTCTTCTTGTCATCGTCATCGGAGGTCGGTGAAGAAGAGCAGTCGGTGTCGGAGCTCTTGTCGAGGTCGCTGAGCTGCGCTAGGAAGGCCTTCTCCCGCTTCTTGGCCTTGTACTGGAAGCGCTTCTTGAGCGACTCCTTGTCGAAGCGTCCTCCCCGGTCATGACTGCGGTGCTTGTGACGCCGACGCTCCTTGTTGGAGCCTCCCTCGTCACGGTGGCGGTGGCGGTAGTAGTCGAAAGAGTTGTTCTGGCCACCGCCGGACTTCTTGGGGCAATCGGCGATGAAGTGGTTCAGATCGCCGCAGTTGTAGCACCCGGGGTTCTTCTTCCTCTGCCTATTGTGGTAGACGCGCTGGAACTTGCTGAATGAGGAGGCACAAGTCGTCGTCGCCCAGCGTCTCCAGCTGCTCATCTGAAACAGAAGGCAAAGAGGCAAGAGAAAAGCCAAGAGCAGAGTTAGCGTTAGAGCTCGATCCACCTGGGCCAGTCACAAGAGCGACGCTCTTGGAAGGAGGGGCACCATTGAGCTTGGCTCGTGTCTGGTTATCCACCTCTGTGGCCTTGAGCTTGCTGAAAAGCTCGTTCACGGTCAGAGTCTCATAGCCAGCAGACTCAATGATCATGTTCACCTTGAGATCCCACACAGAGCGGTCAAGTGCGTAGAGCAACTTGAGAGCCTTCTCGTGCTCTGTGTACTCAAGGGCACCAGCAGATCTGTTCGCATTGACCTTGTTCACAATCGACTGAAAACTACTGAATATCAGGTCAATGCTCTCACCCGGCTCCTGTGTGAAGTTCTCATACTCACGCCGGTGAGTCTCGAACAGTATGGCCTTCACCTGAGGTGTACTCTCGTGGTAGTTCTCAAGGCACGTCCAAATTTTGTGGGCTTCCTGAAAACCCTGGACATGTGAGAACTCCGCACGAGAAACGCCAGCGAACAAGGCATTGACGGCCTTGGCATTAGCCTCGTGCTGGGTCACCTGAAGAGGCGTGGTCCGAACAGCCAGCACCTCGTAAAGCTGGTTCTTGGTAATTTCCCAGACCTCGGCTCCCATGCTCTGCAGGAAGGCTCTCATGCGAACCTTCCAGTAGGCATTGTCCTCGCCGGAAAACACCGGGATCTTACCAAGACTCGCCATGGTCGCCGAGTGGTTTTCGAACCGGTTAAGGTACTGAAAACCTCAACCAGGCTCTGATACCAATTGAAGGACCGAAGCCGGCGACCAGAGGGGGGGGTGAATGAGAGCCGATCAAAATTTCTTCCGAAATTCAAACCGTCGGCCTATATCCCGAAAATCACCCAAGCCCTCAAGCGTTCTGGCTAAAGTTTGGAATAGTTATGGGAAAGCTAAACCAACACAAAAGGCCTCGAACGAGCGAGCGAAACCACGAAGCAAATCGGAAGTGACTCGGGAAAACTGCAGAACTGATCTGCCTGGACCGGTCTGACCGGTGCGCTGGACCGGTCTGACAGGTCTTGCCTACCGATCTGACCGGTGGCACCCAGAAAACCCTCGAAAACTTAGATTCAAACGGTGAATCTCGACCAAACAACCATGAAAACCGATGAAACTTGGGGGATTGCTTTGCCCCTACCCCGTGAACATATCCTCAAAAGATTTCGTCCTAAAGATCAACGAATCGAGAGAATTATGGGGGAGATCAAAAGGGATTGGGGTTTTCTCAAGAACTCAAGAAATCGAATTCGAACACGCCAGTGATTCCAGAGGGTTTAGGACAGGGTTAGAAGCACGAGAATCACAGCAAAGAACTCATGGAGTCCTCGCAATCAAGTGCACCGAAAACGAAATCGAAATTTCATCAAACAAGGCACAAAACGAGGAGATGGATTGATTCAAACCGCCCAGAGGGCACGAGGAGGTTAGGGCCTCCTTTCCCAATCAAATCCACAAGAGTTCTCACACAAACACCATTCAAATCTACCCTAAAGAGATGAACTGAGGAAGAGGAACACAGGGGCGGCGGCCTGGGGAAACAGAGAATTCACGGACACAATACAAAAGCCGCACTTGACCTAACACAAATGAAGGGGTATTTATACCCGCGGGACCGGTCAGATCGGTTGGTTAGACCGGTCAGACCGGTGCCAGGGACCGGTCAGACCGGTTGGCCTGCAGGACCCCCTGTACACGATCTCATCCGACGGCCGAGGTTCTTTCTTCGAAACGAAGTCTTCTCCGCGATGCCGCCGTCTTGATGAAGATCCACTGCGCGGTTTTGGAGGATCCGCGAAACCCGGGTAGGTGGCCGGTTTTGAGAAAACCGCCAAAAACTCACGCGTGGGAAGATTCCCGCCTCCACGCCGTGGCCCTAGATGCCGTTCCCGCCTCGGCCTTCTGACGGCCCTAGACGCCGCCCGACGCCCATCACCTCCTCGCCCGCAGCGAGGCCCTAGACGCCGTCGACGCCCGTCGCCTCCGTCAGTCCCGAGACCGACGCCCGTGCCTCCACGACTCGGCGTCTTCAACCGCCGTCCGCCTCCTTGGTTTTGTGGCGCAAACCAAGAAACCCGCCTTCCGTCGCCGCTTGCGCCCTCGATCCAGGAGTGGACGCCACAGCTTGTGCCCGGTCCGAGCTCCGGTCCCGGCTGCCCTTCACCGCCGTCCACCGCACGGTCCATCGGCCACAGCACCTCCACGGCAGCTCCCCGTCGACACTCGACGCCCGTGTACCCGCAATCCAAAGACCAAGTGCACGATCACACCGCACGGTTGACAATTCACTCATCACAAGCAGGATAGAGTACTCTCGTTCCTCACATACAAAGTACATTTGGGTACTTGGATCCAGAGTATTACTATACTGGGCAATTAAATGAGAAGAGTGATGTCTACAGTTTTGGTGTTGTTCTGTTAGAGTTGCTTCTTAGAAAGGAGCCTATCTTTACTAGTGATTCCGGTTCAAAGATAAACTTGTCAAATTACTTCCTCTCTGAGAGAAGAACAAGACCAACCACAGAAATGGTTACCTCTCAACTTCTGGAGCAAGCTTCTGAAGACGAGCTTAACACTGTTGCATCTCTTGCGGAGGAGTGCCTGAGGCTACAAGGTGAAGAAAGACCTACTATGAAGCAAGTGGAGATGAAACTGCAACTTCTGATAAATAAAGGTTTGAGATCATGCAACGGTTTCCCACAAAGCAGTTGCGAGATACAAGCACCACCACCTGTAAGACTTGCAGCTCATCACTGTCAACCTTTGTCAACTGACGGAGACAATAGAGCTAATATAGCGTCTTCAAGCTGCTATGCGTTGGAGCAAGAGTTTATGTCATCTGCTACTTTACCACGATGAATTAATCCTTGACCACCTTTCTTACACATGTTTACACAGGCATTTTAATGATCATCTTATTGTATACTAATGATGACAAACCCTGCACCGCACTTGTCCACTATTATCGTGTTATTAGCTCAATATTATTGTAATAGATTTGTTTAATGTTATCAGACATTCTCTATTTTTTTTGAAGGCAGATGGTTAAAGTTTTCTTTGTCAGATAATTGAAATTTTAGGCGTGCTTCCTTAACAGTTGGATTCGGATCCATACCCGACTGCTTCCATGCTAACCTTTTCGTTGGACAAGTATACCCCGGCCCTATCTTATTTTCCATTGCAGAGTTGCATGTGGTGTGTGCTTGATATTTGTAAACTTACGTTTACTTATCATTATTGTCAACTCTATTATTAACTTTGATTTGTAATTTTTTGAACAGCTGTTGTGCCATGACCACGTTATTCTCACATTATTATCTTCTCTGCTCTGGTTGGTTACATCTAATCATCTAGAAGACCTTTCTCCTATTAACTCCATCTGTGTGCGCGCGTCCCTTCAGGCGACAGAACACGAAATCGTAGCGCCCCATGGTAAATATAGTCAGTTTACACTTGCAAGAACCCGTTACTATACAAAGTGAATAAATCAGTTTACACCCAACTAATAAGTCGACAACTTGAACTAGTATACATTGAGTATGAATTATTTTCCAGTTTGAAAAAAAAGTTTTCCGATAGTAAAAGAGACCATAGGTTTACTAACTTCCAATTAGATAAAGAATTAAAATAATTATTTGAATTAATAAAATAATTACAATACAAAAAATATCTTATTAATTTTAGAATAAAAATAGAATGAAAGAGAAAAATTAAATACTATATGTAGATGATTAGGACAAAATAAAGGAAGAAATGGCAAGGGAAGAAATAGAAAATGAGGAATAAAGAGAAAGAAGAAAAAATATATGATCAACTCATTCATTTGGAGTGCAGGCATGAAACAGAAATATTAAGAAAAGAAAAAAATGTAAACTGCTATCTGTCCTCTAGATGGGAGACTTTTACCTGTATACCCTTATATTAAGTGCGTTTGACCTCTATACCCCTGTTTTTTTAGTCGCACGTGTATGTCCTTCCGCCAACTTATCTTTACCCCTATACCCTTCCGTCCATGTGTCGTTATAAGATAACGGAAGTAAAACCCTGACAGGTGGGGCTCAACAAAGGAAATGACTCTATTGCCCCTGGTACCTCTTTACTCATATTCCAAGTCAAAAAAAACAGGCCTCGTTCTCCGACGTCAGGTACGACGCCGTCCCCTCCGCCTCGTTCTCCGATGCCCCTTCGGCCGCCGTCGTGCTGGACGCCCCTGCCTCGCCGCCCGGTCCGCCGCCACCGAGATAGTCCATCACCTCCAAAGCGCCAGCACCAACCGCCCAAGGTGCCTGCACTGCTGCTCGTGCGAGCTCAGGCCGGCGAGCACGTACGCGCGCCCCGACCCCCTGTAGCTCTCTCGGGTGGCCACGCGCTTGCGCATGCGCCGCAGCTCGGTCCCCAGCGCCGCGCTCGTGGGGTCGCCTCCGCCTCGTGCCGCTGACAACCGCGCCACGGCTCGCCGCCTGTACCCGAGTATCGCCGCCGCCTCCTGGTGCGCGCCCCGCTCCGCCGCCGCCCTGGCCGCCGCTATGTCCTTGATCGCACCCGCGTGCGCAGCCACAGCCCCTCACCAGCGTGCGCGCCGCCGCAGCCTCGCCGGCCTCGGACTCTGCGGCGGCGCCATCACGCGCTTCGTGCGCGAACTCGGAGCAGCTCGGCGGCGTCGAAGGGCCCAGGCACACCACGCGTAGACGAGGAAGAGCAAGAGGGCCAGGAGCGCGGCGGCCATCACGCCCGCGACGACGGCCCCGTCCACAGCCACCGGCGGCGGCGGCCACATGTCCTGGCGCGCTGCCCCTGCCCCGGCCGAGCGGCGGCGAGGGACCCTGCGGCCTACTGGCCCTCCGCTCGCAGCGGCCCGGCAGGAGGGGTGGCGTCGCTAGCTCTACGCGTGTTGCGCGTGGCGGCCGAACGCCTCCCCAATTGCGACGAGGAGCCAGCCTCGCGACTCGCGGTGGCGCGCAGCGGGGGAAGGGGAGGCTCGCGGTGGCGAGCGGCGCGGGCGGGGGCGGCGCAACGGGAGTGGCAGCGCGCGACGGTCGGCCGTCGGAGCTCCGTTGGCGTGGATGGCGAGCCGCCGTGGGCGCGACCACCTGGCTGGGTGCGGGGTGAAGCTGTGGCAGCAGCGGAGAGGGGCAACCCGACGAGCTTGGCGGTGGCGTAGAGGGGCGAAGCTGTGGCGGCGGCAACGCGCATCTCGCGGGAGCGCTCCGGGTCGTGGCGCTCGGCCACCTCGCGGGCGGCTGCAGCGAGGCTGACGGAGTCGTGCGCGAGGTGCGCCACGAAGAGGAGGACCCACGCTAGGCCGCGCCTCCCGCTTCCGCCTGGCCGGCCGCGCGTCCTCCTCCGCCCGCAGCCCGGCTTGTCCCAGCCTCCGGCTCTTCTGCGACGAGAGCACCCCGTCCCGGCGGCGCCACGGGCCGGTGGCCTCCGGGTCAAGCATCGCCGGCGCCGCTGCCCCGGGCCATGCTCCTCCGGTGCCGCCCCCTGACCACCTAAGGGCAAAATTGTCTTTTTCTGTCTCCGTTAGGTACTGTTAGTGCTCATTGCGTCCAAAAGGGTACAAAGGTAAAGATAAATTAATGGTAATACATACATGTGCGACTGAAAAAAAAATAAAGAGATCAAAAGCACTTAACGTAAAGATATATAAAAGTCTCTCTAGACAGTGACTGTGCCTCCCACCATCGTACCACATTCATCAGATTCAACCATAGTTCACACCACATTCATCAGATTCAACCATAGTTCACACCAGTGTTAACACTATTTTTTTTCAAAACACGGTACAAACACAGACGGTCACAAATGCACGCGCAGACACCAGTGCCGAGCCGAGGACTGAACTTTAGTGGGTAAGTTCCATCACAAGAAACCTTACCAGCTGAGCTACGCTCAGTTCGCACCGTTAACACTATTAACCAATACACATAGCGAAAATCCTTGAGTAAGACATGAAAAACTGTATAGCTCAACACCCGCACCGTTAACACTATTAACCAATACACATAGCGAAAATCCTTGAGTAAGACATGAATAACTGTATAGCTCAACACCCAGGAATCTGGCAAGACTCGACGAGTCGCTTCTTCAATCGTCGGTGCCTTGCAACAATACCCAGAATATAAGCCAACATGTCCCCCTAAATAGCACCGGCAGAAATATTTTTGGTGTACCATAGCTAAACATAGAATAATTTCTTATGAGCTCAACTGCCCAGCAAAGAAGATGGATCATTATATTCAGGAGTCTGATTTTTATTTTTAATTCTCATTTTTATGTTTTATGGGGCGAGCTAGATCGCCAATAGTGATGTTTCAAAAACCAACATAGAGAGGGAAAAAGAGTAACCAGAAGACGGTTATACCTTTGTGACCGTCGGTGGTGTTGTCAACTAGTACTAGTTGAACCTTTTAGTACCGATTGGTGTTACTACATGATACTAAAGAGTCCTCTACGGATTATTCAAAAGGAAAGCATCTCACGCGTGTGTTTTGGCCACGTGCCGGTGGTAACGAAGGCTTGGGCATGGCGGAGGTTCCGAGTTCAGATCCTCGCACCGCACATGCGAGTTCAGGTTTCTGAGGGAAAAATGTTTCTGGCGGAGGTTCCGAGTTCAGATCCTCGCACCGCACATGCGAGTTCAGGTTCCTGAGGGAAAAATGTTTCGTTTCTTTTCTTTCCCTGCATGGGGAAAAATGTTTCGTTTCTTTTCTTTCCCTGCCATGCCATCTGCCTCCCATCTCGAGCCCCCCTCACTCTGCCACCGTGGCTCCCTTCCCCGCTGCACGTTCTTCCCACTGCCAGCGCTCGTTGCTCTCCTTCCGACCTCGACTCCCTCCCCGCTCACACCTCCCTCCCCCCTCGGGCACCCTTCCCATTGTTGCCGCCCTTCTCCCCGGTCGCGGCTCCCTCCTCGGCCTCGGCTCCCTCCTCTACCGCCCCTCCTTTCTTTGCCGCCTGCCCTTCCTGCCACCATAGCTTGTAGTTCTCCTCCCTGGCGCCGCCCGCCATTCCTGCCGCCGCTGCCTGCGGCTCTCCTCCTGTCCTACGCGGGCGGCACATCACGGCTCCTCCGACTAGCTGCCCCGTAGGCTACCCTTTCGGCCAGAAGTCATCTCTCTCCTACGTCACATCAGCTCTCGGCCCGCTCCTCGCCAATCATGAGTGTGTTTAGATCCCAAAAACCTCACAAAATTCAAACTTTCCATCACATCAAAATCACATCGAAACATTAAATATAGCAAATAATACATGCATGGAGTATTAAATATAGGTAAATAAAAAAACTAATTACATAGTTTTGATGTACGTTGGCCGGGAGTACTATGTGGTGCAGGTAAAACCATTGACTCCATGCATGTGTTAGAAGATTTGATGTGACGTGTACTGTAGAAATTTTTTTGGGAACTAAACAGGCACTACTGGAAAATGGTAGTTTGCCGTGTGTGCAAGATTTTGCCGTGTGCACAAAATCGAACACACGGAAAAAGGTTTTTTTGCCGTGTGCCGCCCGCGTAACACACAGCAAAAACAAAACACAAGGCAAAGAGACTTTTTGCTGTGTGCCTGCCTTGGCATACAACAAATCAGAAACTTTGTCGTGTGCTATACTTCTTTGCCGTGTGTCTAAAGTCCAGCACATGGTAAAGTGCTTAAAATTTTTTTGATTCCACACTCTGAATTTTTTCTGGTATCCACATATTGTACATGGTACTCCATGTTAACTTGTGGTATTTTTCTTGGTCTTTTTGCTAAATTTAATCATTTTATTTCATTAAACACATTTCTTGGGGATAAGTCAAATTTGAACTACAAGTGTTTTGAATAACGGAATATAATGAATCGAAAAATAATATTCACATTATGGAGTCCAGTGTGAGGCCGCATCCATAAAATGGAAGGGAATTTCGAACATCTTGCTCACAAATCATGACCACGAACATATGGCTGAATCGTTTTAAAATTGTATAAAAAGCAAATAAAGTTTGAAAAATATAAATTTGTCATGATATCATGATTTCATACATCAAGGCTGTGGTAAAAAATTAACAAGGTTTCACACAAGTTCTCACATACATTCCTTAAAAATCGAAGCATCTCCGGAGAAGATCCATAGAGTTGAGAAGGAGTCGTTCAGATTTCGAGTCAAAGTGACGGGCGAATTGGGGTTTGACTTCAAAACTTTTTGTATATGCAATACACAACTTAGATTCTTTCATGCCAAATTTTGGTATTTTTTCGGATCTGTTTGATAATTATATTTTTTTGCAATTAAACAATATTATGTGATATACATTGAAATTCAACTATGACGGCATGAAATATTGGAATATTTTTCATAGAATCACCAAATATGTATTGTTGAATGCCAAAAAAGCAAGGTATTTTTAGAGTTGATTTACACTAATTTAATCATGTGCAAAAGACATAAAATTGGAAAAAACTCATTTGCCATGTGCTGGCACACGGCAAACTAGTTTGCTTTGTCGTGTGCCGTATCAAAGGCACACGGCAAAGTAGACTAGTTTGCCGTGTGCCGGATCTATATACAACACACGGTAAACTCGTCCGCCCCAATACTTATCCTCTCCCCGGCCGACTCACACACGCACACAACACCACACACCGTCCGCCGCACCGCGCGTTGGCCGCCACCCCTCCATCCCCTCCGGCGAGGCGCCCCGCCCTCCCTCCGGCGCGGCCAAAGCATCGCACCTCCCTCCCCTACGACGGCGGCGCACTTCCCTCCCTCCGGCGCGGCCTAGGCGGCACCCCTCCCTCCCGTACGACGGCGGCACCCCTTCCTCCCTGCGGCGCAGTCCAGGTGGCGCCCCTCCCGCCCCTACGACGGCGGCGCCCCTCCCTCCCCTGTGATGGCAGCGCCCCTCCCTCCATCCACCCCTCCTCGAGCAGTGCCAGCGCGCCCACGCCCCTCCCAGAGCATCTGCGGCGCCATCCTCGACCGGTAGCCGCGCGGCCCCGCCTCTCCCTCACCGGCGATGGCGCGACCCCTCCCCTCCCCGGATCTGCGACATGGATGGCCGCCGCCGCTCCCGCACGTGGATGGCCGTGTGCGCTACCACTGTCGCCCCTTCCCTGTAGCACGGCCCCGCTCCTCCTTGGCCTGCGGCGGCGCGGCATCGCCTCCCCGAGAGCCGCGGCAACGGCGCGGCTCGGCCTTCCCTCGACGGCTTGCGGGCGGCGTAGTGGGGGTGTGGCCGGTGCTGCTGCAGGGCGGCGCGGCGGTGTTGTGGCGGCGGCGGACGTGGTGGCTTTTTTTATTTATTCCAAAAATTCTTTGCCGAGTGTCAGTTTACACACGGCAAACACTCTTTGCAATGTGCCCGAACAATGACCCAAGGCAAACTTGTCTTTGCCAGCCGATCTATGCTGTGTGGGGTTTGCCGTGTGTTACACACGGCATACTCTTTGCCGTGTGTAATATGGCCTTTGCCGTGTGCCTTTGGCACACGGCAAATGTGAGGGCTTTAGCCGCTAGGCACGGGTCCATCCCGTATCTGGAGGCCAGGGGATTGTGTCAACTGTCAATACTGGTTGACGGATACATGTGCTATACTCAGCGTGCATAGTACCAACTGTATTTGTCTAATTTGCATTTTTATCGAATAAACGATTTTGTACCCGACAACCGTGGGCGATTCAATCGTGAAACTTTATGTTTTGTGGATGTATTCACATGTATTTCTATTTTTTTCTCTTCGTATTTCTGCTATGGATTGGCCGGGGCACAGGCGAAGTGACATAAAGTTCTCGTGGGCCAAGATAAAGGCTGCAGTGTTCGCAGCCTTGGAGTCACCGCTCCGCCCTTCTAATTCTTTTTTTTTAATACTTTCTCGGGTGGTAATGTGTGGTCGTGGTGTAGCTGGTAGCATGTGATCCTTGTTTTCCCCCTTTTTTGCGATTTCTTTTTTTGTTGCGTGAACCGTTATGGAAGATGGTGAGGCTCCGGTTACCGCCGGGTACATCTGGTCGGTAAGTAGTACAGGCTAGTACAAGGTGTATCATTTTTCATCATTTATTCGTGATGTTGATGTGAGGTGGATAGGGCCCGCGGCACCGCCTGGTACAGTTGGTCTTTGTAGTTGGGTACTATCAAGGACATGTCTTGTCTCAACCCTTTTTTGTTTTCCTTTTTTACCTAGTGGCTATATAATGGCTAATCTGTAGTGAACCTTTTCTCACCTCGAGACTGGATTTGGGGGGATTCTGGACATTCCTTGCATTAGCAAGCTGAATCTCAAGCTTTCCGCCTTGTTGCTTAGTAAACTGGACAGTGAGGAGAGTTGTTTGGTTTTCGGACCCTCTAGGCGGATTTATGTTCACGAGGATGATGTTGGTATTGTTCTCGGTCTCTCCAATGATGAAATTGATGTGTCGACAATGTCAGTTACTGATGAACAATTAGATTTGTTGCATTCTAGCGTAGGTTTAGCTGGCTCAGAAGCATGGAGTATAAAGGGAATTGAGTATGTTCTGGAGAAGCATCTCAATGACCAGTCTTCAAGCCAAGAGATAGATGACTTCAAAGTAGCTTTTGTTGTCTTTGTTATCTGCCATCTTTTAGCACCCTGTGTGAAGCACGATCAGGTGAATCTTGATTTTTGGGGGTCCTTTAAAGAATCCAGGGTCGCTTGACATATATAATTGGTGTCGTTATGTCTACGGACATGTGCTTGAAGTTGTGCAGAAAGTTCGAGCTGAAATTATTATTAAGGGCCTAGCTACATCACTATCTGATTGCCACTATTTCTTACAGGTGAGCCAATTGTTATCTGACTGTATTCAGCTTGGTATGGTTTATTGGTAGCTGATGGTTTGTTCATTATTTGTTAGATTCTATTCCTGGATAATGTTGATCTCAACAGGCATTCTTTGCACATCCAATCTCTTAAGCAACCAAAAAACTAGGTGGCGGTTGTTATGCAACCCACATTTAAGGTGTTGCAATCCACTCAATCCTACATTACCCAGGATCTCTAATTTCTTGGGGTCAAAAGTGGAAATTATATCCTGAACCACATCAGATAAAAAACATCCATGAAATTTTAGTGGGCAGAAATCATCCATCCCATCCTGGTCGCTATCAGTGTTTACACAAAACTTACTTGCGTTGTTCTGGGGCTCGTCTGTCTGCTTCTTGCTTTTCAATCTATCCAACAATCTAGTTCTGGCACCTTAATTTCTTCTCCCTCTTTGCTTCATTCGCTGATTCCTCTTGCTACGGACGACAACTGCTTCGCGTCACGCTTCTTGTCACTACGCAATGCTGGACGACGCCTTGACTTGGGTGTTTCGATCGCTGACTAGTTTTCTGATTTTCTTCTTCCATCTTCCGCCCAATCCCTACACATAGATCTACTTATATTACAATCCAGCACAACAGAGACTAGGATTGGGATGATTCAGTCCTAATCGATCAAATGTGAAGTAAGCGCCCACGAGTGCATCTGATTCATACCTTCTACCGGCCCCGATTTGTTCCAAGGGTTGCCGGAGCAGAAGGAATAGCGCCTCGTCGCTCGGTATGGTCTGTCCCCAGAGCGTCTCTTGCTCTTCTTGTAACGATACAGGCGCACATTTACTCCCCCTCACACACCATTGCCGTGGTTTCCATTGGACCGTCCCCAATAAAGCAGTCAACATCTTTGACCAACAAATGCCGCACCATTTGGTAATCACAGTAATTAGAACGTGTGCATAGGAATAAGTTCAGATCACAGCCGGTACTTAATTCTATGCTTACAATCATAGATCTTGGAAACTTATATATTTATTTATACTACATTGGACATTAGTACACAACTACTACAGCTCATAGTCCAATTACCTGTACTTGCTGTTAACACCACTACCAAAATAAAGTCTTCTATCTATAGAGATCCTGAATATGCCATGAAGCACTACAGGAAATAGCTTACTAGCTCGGATTAGTACTGACTACCTCTTATGATGAACTGGCTAACTGTGCACCAAGATCAAAATCACACATCGCGCACAAAATAAGAACTGTTTGAAACGGCGCCCACCGAATCTAAGCAACCCTAGGCTTCTTTGTTGCAACGCTGCAGGCGTCGTCCTCGTCCTCCTCGTGAGTCCCTTCTTCCGATCTGTACCCAATGGTACGCGATGTAGCACCGGACTCCTCGAGCTCTAGGTTCTTGATTGGACTCATACCTCCGCCTGAGTCGTCCTCCCCCTCCTGTCCATCGCCTACTCCATTCTTGTCGACCTAAAATAGAACTAATAGTAATGCTGTGCCTTATTTAAACAAGTGGATCAACACAATCAAAATTTATACGCACCTCAAACATGGGAGCTCCCCTTCCATTTCCACAAATATCTGACATTCCAACCTGTGCATTTACTGACCCCTTTGACACAAAAGTAAGAACAAGCACAATTAAATTGTGAGTTACATCACAAAAAATAGGACAGGGCAACAGAACTCGAATAAATACATACCGGATCAGAGGTCGATACAACACCTGACCTGCTGCTTGTCGCGGATTTGGTCGGCATCACTTGGTCATGCCCAGGTACAGCGGTAGTCTGTACCCCGATTTGGATATCAGATCCCTTTTCACAAGAGTACAGCTCCAAATATCAGCATGATTCTTGAATCGTAACAAATTCTCAAATTTTGTTTTACTTACCACGGAAGAGACACTGCCAGGGTGATCCGCCGACATAGTTCCTTGTTCTCCCTTCGCGACAGGACGAGCCCAGTACACACGAACGCTGATTAACCACAGAAAACAAGACGTCTTCCTATTATATAGCGTGCTTCCTACGCGGTTTAGTCTCTGACTCAAAATTTGAAACATCGAGCAGCAAGGCATGGCCACACGAGTCCCAAAAAATATGGACACCGATCATGTATCGCATGGTGCAACCTGAACAACTACAAGCCGAGATCTTCTACGGTTGTGCCACCTAGATAGGTGTTCGTAACTGCCAAATTTTATAGCCAGCTGCTGGCCTTATTATCCACTAGAACATTTGGCGCGCGATGCGCGCCCTACCATTTAAACAATCAAATATAAGTAAATAAAAGATAATAAAATGTGCAATTAAACATAAGTGGGATAAAATCAACACAAAATCAAAGTACAGGGTAATATACATCGTTAATATGCAAACATTTGAACAATGTGGGTGCACTATCCATCATAGGTGATAGGTGTCTCATATCCGGAGTGTTGGCCGGCGCTCGTCGCTGTGCTGTGCTTGAGCTCATGCTGGAGCATGTTGCCGCACCGCCCTCTAGCCACCTGCCGGGACCGACCCACCACGATGCGCCATGTTGCCTTGTCTGCCACCGCTCCAGGCCACAACGGCTTGTGCTGCGTCCGAGCTGGGATGTCGTGCCCGGTGTCGGCCGGACCACACTACAACGGCGTCCAAGCTCAAGGCGCGCACAATGCTCATCAGCTTTTCCCGGCCGATACATGAACTACAGACGGATTCATCACAAGATAGAAATTTCGCTAGCATAATTCAGTTAAGGTCTTTCTTACTGTGAACCTTTCAATGAACAAACAGACCCCAGTTCACAAATTTATAAGTTCAAGCTGAGTCCAACTCCTACATATTATGCTCTTTTATGGCCTAAATAATTGACCCCTTTGTTCCTACGACCTTTTGCTACATGTAAATTATAATCTGATTTGATCTCATGCATAGATTGGAACGGTTGTCAAGCTAAATGCATAGATTGGCTCTACAAATCTGATTGGTTGGAACAGTTGACAAGTTAAATGCATAGATGACTTACTTTAGTCAACCAATAATTCATTGGTTCTCCATGTGACACAATGTTCAATCAACAGTACAGGTTGTAAAGAAGCAAATTTAATAATAAACATATATATAAAGGAAAGCATGATGTGCTATAGTGCTAGGTTACCATTGGAGCTTGATATCATGTCATGACATCATCTTGTGATTCTTCTATCTTGGAGTTTGCCGTCGGTCTTGACCTCTTGATGCTGCTAGAAGACAATGCTCAAATTAGAAAAGAAGAAAAGAAAGAAGAGCTCTAGAAAATCACAGTTAGCTTGATCAAGTTTCCTTCTTTTTTCAATCACCTCAGTGGTGCTCTAAAAATTTGATTGGAACAGGAGGAAAAGACATACTGTCAACGCAATCTGTGGAATCAATTCCATTTGTATGCATATACATACACTGGATTTATTGGGCAATAAGCAAATGATGATCCAATTGCAAATTAGTTCTCTAATTTTTAAATTACTTACCATATCATTATCCAAGAACTTTTATCTGTACTTGTTTGCGGTATGGATAAAAAACTTGGCATGCTCTTTTGCAGGTATAATTCCATCCTAAAGGGAAACCTGTCGCATAAACCAAATACAATCAGTTACAGTACAGTATAAGAGGAAAACATAGAATATCAGCAGGCAAAAGAATGATTCGATAGGGCAGGAATTATCATAGATTGTATCACAGAAACAAGTCTAATCTCACACCTCTCACCCAAGGTTTGGGGAAACAGAATTAATCATGCAAATGATCAAGCTAACATCAAGTACACTATCGATCTAGAAGTAAAACGGTAACTTAGGCCAATTGCCACTAAGCTAGAAATTGTAAAGTCAATTATTGATGTTTGTTTTGAGTTTTTGACCATGTTTAGCTCAGCTAGCTTTAGAACGACATGCATTGATTAACCTAACAATCCTGAGTTTCCTCATAGCATAAACTTCAAGTTCATCTAGATTTACATATACTGACGAAAAACTCATGCATCGCCACAACTCCTTAGGTATGTTGACGAATAGACTAAGAAGTTATATATAACATCATTACTGCAGTGCAGAAGCAAATGGCAACTGCATGAAAATGCACTACTGTCCCCAGCAGAAAACTCACGCTTTTGTGGGCAGTTGTTACAAGCTAACAGTAACTAATAATAGTATGAATACAAGTAATGCCCCATAGGAACGGGTATCAACTCAGTATACCATCGTCAAGACTTACTTGATTCAAAGTATTTTGGGGAGTTTCACACCCAGCCGCCACAAAGACAAACACCTACAATCATCCAACGAAAGAAGTAGTTAAGCAACAGAAGCAGGAGAGCATTCTTATGTTCTGTCTGGATAGGATTGAGATCAAGTGAGTTTTTATTTCAACAATGCATTATTATAATGGATTTATGATGGCAAATTTCCATTATATTTTCCACAGTATCATTGCATGAGAACAGAAAACTGATATAAATTACAGTTACCCCAGAAATCAAAGGCATAGATTCTCACATGATCTTGGACACTAAAGAGACAAGTACTTCCAGTGCTTGAGGATTTTTATTCCCGTTACTTTTCAGTTTCCAGTAAATCCTATATTTCAGTAGACCTTGTACAAGTTGATACCATACTTTTTAGTAGACTAAAGGGAATGAAGAACTCCAAATACACATTACCTGTTTTGTGTTCCACGTGAACAGAGACGAAAGGTCCGCCGAGATGCTCAGCGTCATGCTAACCTGAAAAACAACAAAGACACCAGTTGTAACAAATTCGTGGTATAAGCAATCTCTTGCTAGTTTTGGTCAATTTGCAGAGCACAAAAGGGTGCGGAGATCAGTTACCTTGTCGTTGCCGTTTGCCTCCTTTTGGAACCAATTTATTTTGAGTTGAAATGAACGGCATCGCGTAAGCACGACAAATGAATTCGGACAAGGGCGGACAAATCAATCACCAACACGGAGGCGGAGACCCCCCGGCGTGCACAAGGCGGGTGCGGGTTGGCGACGGACGATCGACGACGACGAGGTCGCAGCGATGTCGATTCTACCGAGGGCGAGGGCGAGGGAACGGATCGGCGGCGCAGTTTCGATTCCACCGAGGGCGAGGGCGCAGGCGACGGCGATGGAGCGGGTCTGTGATGAGGGGGCGCGGGTGAGGTAAGGGTTGTGGATCCGGCCGCGCGCCTCCTCGACGAGCCACCGCCGGTTGCCGTAGGTCTTCTTTAGGCAATGCTGCAGCTCGGCGGAAGCTCCGCCAGCGCCTCTGTGAGCCGCGCTCGCGCCGCCGCTAGCTGCGCGTCCGCCGCAGCACCCCCTGCCGCTGCCCACGCCAGTTGCGAGGTCTGCTAGCTCCATGGCCGACCGCGCTGTGAGCAGGTCTGCTGGCTCCACAGCGTCCCGTGCGATGCGGAGGGGTGAGGTGGGGCGCCGCCGGGGTAGAGAGAGAGGAGGGGTTGGGGAGAGGGCGGCGTAGATCCGCCGTGGGAGCTGGCGGTGGCGGAGGAGAGCAGGAGGAGCGCCGAAGGGGAGGGGCGACGGAGACGGGCGATGTCGGTGTCCCGACCTGGGGGCCTGGATCCCAACTAGTAAATGCTGCGTGTTTCCTTGTCCCAGATGATGATGCAAGAGGCAATCTCAGTAACGCACGGTTTATCCTGGTTCCGGCCGCGGGGCCGTACGTCCAGCAAAGGGGGTGTGCGAGGGCACTGTATTATCTTGCACCCGGAGTGCTTGTAGTAGGGGGTACAAGCAAGGCGAGAGAGGGAGGGAAGCTCCCAGGTTTCTGCTTAGAAGTGGAGTTGGTTGAGATGAGTGCTTAGTAGTCCCTGAACGTCCTCTTGGAAAAGAGAAGCCAGAGAAGGACCAGCCAGAGTCCAGAGAGGCTTAAAGGGAGTCCGCCTCCTCCTTTTATAGACACAAGGAGGGGCGGTGCACATGAGTGGGGGCATGGAAGTCGTCGTTTTCCCCTGAATCGCGGGGTACGGTGGTCGGATACTGTAGGAAGTATACTGTGGGAAGGCGGCGCGTGTCGCTGTCATACTGGATTTCGTCCTTGGTCCTGCAAAGATTGTGCCGGTCATCCAGCAGTGTCCCTGCAGGTGGCGTGGTCGTGGCTGATGTATGGTTTTCCATATACGGCGCGGCGGCGTTCGGTGGGCCCTGCGGACTAGGGTCCTGCACGCACCAGCGGCAGTGGGGTGCGTGGCAGCCCCGGGGCCCCTGGTCAGAGTCCGGGCGTGCATACTTGGAGGTCCGGGGGACGCGCGAAGGTCCCAGACCCCACAAGGGGGGAGGTCCGGGACTCCGCCCGGGCGTGCTGAGTGCCCCTCTCGGAAGGACACGTGACATAGCCGGACCCCTTCCCCAGTGGGAGGTGAGTCCGGATGGCCGGTGTCGGCAGAACAGTAGCGGGAGCAGTGCCGGGCCTGTCTTGTCCTGCGTTGCAGATCCCACAGTGTTGCTACAGCAACTGGGGCAGCGGAGCAGTGACTGAAGTCAGCGGATGGGACGTCGGTCACATCCACTGTGGGAGTGGCAGTCTGACGCCGCCCGTCCTTTGAGCCGTGGCGAAGTGGCTGGCTTTTAATGCCTTCGTACGGCGAGTGGTTGGGCGGCGGGGTTGTTTGTCCCTTGTGCCGAGGGGTGGCCTCGAGCGAGGCGGAGATGAGTCACCTGCTCGAGGGTAGATTCGCTACCCTCGAGCGAGGCGGAGATGAGTCACCCGCTCGAGGGTAGATCTGCTACCCTCGAGCGAGGCAGAGATTGTCCAGCGGGCCCAAGAGGGACTCTCGAGCGAGGCGGAGATTGTTCCGTGGGTTCGAGGGGGATACGAATGGGCCGCACGCTGGGCTTCTTTGAGTCCCTTCCTTTCTTCCGGATGGGAAGCAGGCCGTGGACCTTCGTGGGCCTAGTTGCCTTAACAGGTGTTTGCGTTTTAAAGCGATCTTAGTACCCCGATTAGGGTGTCCCTCATTGTGGTACCCGACAGTAGCCCCCGAAGCTTTGGTCGAGTCAGGGGATTCGGCCAAAGGGTGATTCAGCGATTTTTCCCCTTTTGACGTGATCAGTCAATGCCGCACATCCGCCAGATGCGCCTGGGCGCCAGCCCAGCAGATGTGACAACACGCCGGTCGGGGTAGTACGCCCATGGGGGGAGTACTTCGAGGCGCGCGCCTCTTTGTTTGTTGGTTTAAAGGACAAGACGTGTCCGCGCGCTGAGGGGGGCCAGGGCGACGGCGGCGCCCGCTGCTTGGCAGCTGGTGCTTTCACCGTGCTGTCCCGCACGTAGGGCTTTGGCCCCGGCGCTCCTGGTTGCTTTGCGGCGCGCCGTTCGAAGGCGGCCGGCCAGAGCCGACGCTGCACCGCTTAGCGTTCAGGGGCTCAGCTCCGCTTTATTTCGTTCGGTCGTGTCTCGGCGCGGTGACCGAGAACCTCCTTTGCTCGTGGAGTGCCGCGTCGTCACGGGTGATACAAGCCTCCGCTCTTCGCCAAACTTGAAGCTTTGTGCCCGGCGCAGCTATAAATAGGGGTCGTGGGGTTCCCTCTCCTCTCCAACCTCCCAACTCTTTCTTCCAGCATCGCCCAAAGCTTGTAATGTTTCCTTTTGCCTTTTTGTGACCGGCCCCCAGATGGGGTGGCCTAGCTTTTTTAGGCTTTTGGCACTAGAAGAATGCTTGCGAGCGGTAGGGGAAGACCGGAGCGGGCGTGCACTCCATCCCTCAGGTTAAGTGGGATCAGCAGAAGAGCATTGGGCCCGTGGGGTCCTGCTCCTGCGATGTCCGCTAGCCTGAAGGGGGATGAAGACGCCTGACCGTGGCGCTGGCGCCAGGTCCGGCGGCTGTTTTTCGCATCGTCCCCCCCGGCGACAAGGTTGTTCTCGGGGAGACGGTGCGGAGGGCGCTGTCCGCCAGCTCGACCCCCCGCGTGGTCTTCGGCGGAGGAGACGCTAGAAGAAGGCTTGCGAGGAGAGCGTCCCGCTGGACCCGTGAGGTCTGGGGGCTGCTTCTCGCATCCCAAGCAGCCTGGCCGTTGCGTCAGCCAGGGGCTTGGTGCCTTTCTTTGTCGCTTGTTCCTCCCCAAGACAGGGAAAATTGCCACGTAGGTGGCAATGTGTTTGTATCTTTTGATGGCTTCGCGCCGGTAACCCTCTGTAATCTTTATTTGTATTCGAGCAATAAAGTCTCCTTCCTCCTCTACGGGGAGGATTACCGAGGGTATAGGTGTGTACAAAGAGTTACGACCCTCGAACATGCGTGGAGTCTCCTCCGTGGGGGCGCGTCAGCGCACCCGCGGGTGTAGCCCCTGAGGCCTTGGAGGAGCATTTGTGCTCGTCCAAGGGCTACAAATGTTGTCCTACTGGCGCGCTGGCGCGTTTGGCGAAGAAGGGGTTGACGGCGGCGGCCGTCATCGCGAATTTCCACCGGCAGAGGGTGACAATTCTCGTGGAGAGGGCCCTGCCGATCTTCCAGCTCACTCCCGGGAGCCAGGTTGAAGGCTCGAGGACGTCAAGCAAGCTTCTCTCCCACACCACCGCCGCCCGAAGGGCGAAGTACGCGGTGGCGGATTTCCCCCAAAATCCTGAGGATCTCTGGAGGATCAAGATGCGCCCCGAGCCGGGGTACATTTCTCTGGTAAGTTTTGGCTTCAAACTTGGCGTGCGTCGTGTAGCCCTCTTTTCCTGATTCCATCTCGGGCGTGCTTTGCAGGGGTTGAGGAGCGGTATCTCGAAGCTCCCGGTCCCGGAACAATGTCTGATCAATCGCCTCCACGCGGAGAAGATGAAAAGGCGGAAGGACGCGGCGGAGGCAAATGTCGAGAGGAAGAGGAAGAGGAAGGCGAGGCACGTCAAGGTGTGCAAGCTCGCTCGCGCGGAGGGGAAGCCGCAGCCCGCCACACCCGAGTCCTCGGAGGAGGATGAGGAGGAGGCCTCGGATGCCGAGGACCACGCTCTGAGGGCGACGGGGAAGGTGCGGGGACGAGCCCCCCACCGTTCTACCTGTGGGACGAGGACGAGGGGGAGCCAGCGGTGCCGGAAGGGACAAAGGCCGTGGCCTCAGCGCACCCATCCCTCGAGGGGGCTGAGTGGGAGTCGTCGCCTCCGGCAGCCGGTGAGGAGATGCCCGGGCCCGAGGTGCCGATCCGTGGCGACGAGGCTGCGGCGGGCGCGGATTCGTCCGCGCTGCCAGCCTTGAGTCACCAGGCCGACACGAGGGGGGCGCCCTCGGGGCAGTCTTCGAGGGGTGGCTCGGTGACTCGGGCTCGAAGAAGCGCCACGAGGAAGCGGAGCATGAGTGCTCGATCTGGGTAAGTGAATTGGATTTCGTTTTCGGTGCGTGTTTGGTGGGTTTCTCGATCCTGTTGTCCTCAACTCGTGTCTCTTGATTTCCAGCCCGGGGGCCGTTCCCAAAGATGCGGTGCAGCTTGCCCCGGCCAAGACTCTCAAGACCGGGGCACGAAGCACACCGCACACGGCGCCGCAGCCCCTGCCTGCTATGGACCTCGAGGCGGCGGCCGCGAGGCTACGGGAGGCCATGGCTCGAGGCGCCCAGGCGGCGCAGCAAGCTCGGGCACAGGAGGAGGAGGGTGACGCCGGCCAGAGCGGTGCCGAAGCAGCCGCTCCAGCCGCCGACGCCGAGGAGACCGGCCAGGGTGGCGTGGACGGCGCCACCCTGGTAGTTACTGAAGTTGAGGCCGGTCAGGGCAATGCGGCTAGCGCCACCCATCCGTCCACAGGAGGAGAGACTGGCGGGGGCGCGCAGGAGCACCCTGCCGACCATGCTGAGGAGGTGACCCTCATCTTCGAGCCCTCGAGGGCCGAGGGCGAGGGCGTCGCAGAGGAGGACACGGCGCAAGAGGTGCCAGGGGTGGAAGGAGCCCCCATCTCGGAGCCCACCGAGGCCCGGGACGAGGGTACCGTCGCGGTAGTGCCCGTGCCAACGGCGCAGGGGGGCGCGACGGCGGTGGTGGAGCTGCCGGACAGCAGCGAAGAGTACGAGGACTCGATGGACATCGACCCCGCTGCTGTGGCAAGTGCCGCCGCCCACATCGCCGAGTTCGTGTCGGCCAGCGCGGGCATGCTCGAGGCGGGCACGTCCGAGGGGGGCCCTCTCGGGGCGATCGTCCCGTCCGGGGTCCCCTCGGAGTTCCTTCGCAAGGAGCAAGAGGAGGAGGAAGCCTGGAACAAGCAGATGGCGTGGGTTGCAAGATCTTGCAAGCCCTCGACCGCGCCTTCTAGCTCCACCAGAATGCGGACTACCAAGTCAGCCAGGTAAATACTCCCCCCCCGAAAATTGCTCGGATTCGATTTATCTTTTACGCGTCTTCACCCACGTCCTCCCCTTTGCAGCAGCTGAGGGAAATCTCGTGCGAAAAGAGCGTCGAGATGACCCGGCTGTACTCCCAGATGAGCCAGCTCGGGCAGCACAACGCCGAGCTGGTGCCCAAGAATATTGACGCCAATACGAAAATGGCGGATCTGGGGGCGCGTCAGCAGGCGCTGGAGGAGGAATTGGCGCGGGTTGCCGATGAGCGGGACGCCCAGAAGGCGGCAGCGGAGCAGAAGGCTCGGGACGTCGAGAAGCAAACTGTCGAGCTGCAACGCCTTCGGACGGTGCTCGAGAGAGCTCGCGAGGCTAAGGTGCAAAGCGCTGAGCTGCAGCGCCTCAGCACAACGCTCGAGCAGCAGAAGGCCGAGCTCCTCCATAAAGAGGTGGCCGTGGTTGCGCTCACCGGGACCCTCCAGGAAAAGGGCGAGGCCCTCGAGGGGAAGGAGGTGGCTCTCCAGAACATGGGGGCCGCCCTTAGGGTGAAGGAAGCCTCCTTGTCCTCGCTCAAAGAGGCTGCCCGAGCCCAGAGGGAGGAGGCGCAAAGGAACATCACGGGTGAGTACCTTCGATTTTTCGTCGATTTGTTTCTTTTCGTAGCTGACGTTGATTTCCTTTGCTCAGATTTGAGGCAGAAGGTGGCGGATGAGACCGCGGCGAAGGAAGCGGTCCACACCGCGCTGACAGCGGCACAGGCGGAATTTGCCGAGCTGGAGCAAACTGCCGTGAGCGTGTGTCAGGAGCTCGAGGGGAGGGTGCCGTCTCGGGCAATTCGGTGATCAGCCGCCTGCGCGCGCTAGGCGGCCGGATTGCCGAACACGCCAAGAGCACCTTCCGTCTCGGTGTCCTGCGGGCTCTTGCCGTGGCCTCGACGCATTACATCATGGATCTCCAGAGGGTGTCGTCGGGGTACGTCGTTCCCGATGATGCGGATGCGGACGCCGTGTCGGCCATTATGGACGAAGCCGATGCAGCCGCAGAGGAGTTCGCCACCGTCCTCGCCGAGAAGCTCGAAGCAGACATCCCTCCCCTCGTTGAATTCGACACCCCTGAGGGCCCGCAAGGGGGGATGATAGCCTGTAGGAAAACTGGGCCTCGAAGCCCATGTAAATAGATTAGTGTTTATATCATAGTCGCGCTTTGTAATCGCATCCTATGAATATAAGAGATTTTATTTCGTAATTTGAATGTGTGGCCCGTCGAGGCCTTGTGCGTTCGAGCCTATGATTCTTTACTTTATTTCCGTGTTCTTCGTATGCGACTTAGATAAACATCTGCGAGGAAGTTTGCGTTCATAAGCAACGTAGGCATAGGGTGGTGAGGGGGGTGCCGTATCCCGGAGGCGTAGGCGGCCCCACGACTCGGTCGGCCTCGTACCGTAGTTGCTTATGCCTTGCGTCCGTTTTTTCCAAGGATACGAGAAGCTTAGGGTCGAGACGGAAATATTTCGAAAAACATTGGCAATTTTTTGGGGACGTTCGGGGGTTCCCCCCGTAGTAGCCCCTGAGGGAGGCTCGGCTTTGCCGAGGGTAAAGCCGAGCGTACCTCAGTGTTAGCGCGCATCCTAGTCTTCGAGGGCCCGGTTGGTTCCCAAAAATAGACAAGTAAAGTGTACTTTTTTACTATTTCGGGAAAATTGAAAATGCAAGTACAAACAATGCGCAAATAGCAAAGAATGCTAAGGATAGAAGCGACGTAGCTGTTGTATGTTCCAAGCGTTGGTGAGGACTTCGCCGTTTTTGTTTACCAGCTTGTACGTGCTGGGTTTGAGCACCTCGGCGATTATGTACGGTCCTTCCCACGGAGGTGAAAGCTTGTGGCGGCCCCTATTGTCCTGTCGAAGCCTCAGCACCAAGTCCCCTTCGTTGAGGTCTCGGCGCCAGACCCTCTGCGCTTGATACCTTCGTAAGGACTGCTGGTAGCGCGCAGAGTGGAGGAGCACCACGTCTCGAGCCTCGTCCACTTGGTCCAGCGAGTCTTCGCGGGCTCGCTGGTTTCGTTGCTCCTGGTATGCCTTGAGCCTTGGCGATCCGTACTCCTAGTCAGTGGGGAGTATGGCCTCGGCGCCATAGACGAGGAAGAATGGAGAAAAGCCCGTGGCTCTGCTTGGGGTCGTCCTCAGACTCCAGATGACCGAGGGTAGCTCTGTGAGCCACCTCCGGCCGAATTTATTCAGCTTGTTGAAGATCCTTAGCTTCAGTCCTTGGAGTATCATGCCATTGGCACGCTCCACTTGCCTGTTCGTCTGTGGGTGTGCCACAGCCGACCAGTCCACACGTATGTGGAAACTATCGCAGAACATCAAGAACTTCTTGCCTGTGAACTGGGTGCCGTTGTCGGTGATGATCGAGTTCGGGACCCCGAACCTGAAGACGATGTCGGTGAAGAACAGAACTGCTTGCTTGGATTTGATCTTGCTGATGGGTCGAGCCTCGATCCACTTGGAAAACTTGTCGACCGCCACCAGCAAGTGGGTGAAGCCCCCGGGCGCCCTTTTCAGCGGACCGACGAGGTCTAGTCCCCACACGGCGAACGGCCACGTGATGGGGATGGTCTGCAGAGCATGGGCTGGGAGGTATGTTTTTCGAGCAAAGAACTGGCAACCCTCGCAGGTCCGCATAACATCGGTGGCGTCAGCGACCGCGGTGGGCCAGTAAAAGCCTTGTCGGAACGCGTTACCCACGAGGGTGCGCGGCGCGGCGTGATGGCCGCAGACGCCGGCATGGATATCACGGATTAGCTCCTTGCCCTCGGGGATGGGGATGCATCGTTGCAGGACACCCGAGGGACTGCGCTTGTGTAGCTCGTTGTCGATTAGGACGAAGGACTTGGCCCGCCTGGCGAGGCGCCGCGCCTGAGCACGGTTCGAGGGTAGGACCCCTCGAATCATCCAGTCAAGGTACTGGACACGCCAATCTCACGAGGTGGGGGCCTCGTCGACCCCCATTGCTTCACGTAGCTCCTGGGTTTGTTGACGCTGCTCGTCGAGCTTGGCTTGAAGCTCGTTGAGCTGCGCCAGTTGAGCCTGTCGCGCCGCCGAGCTTGACGAGGAAGGGGCTGCAGGTGGAACCACCGGTCAGTTTGCCTGCGCGTCCGCCCCGCCGTCCCCGTCGTTGCTCGGGGCGTTGTCGCTTTGCTCGTCCACAAGATCCGCCATGAAGCACTCCCGGGAGGGATCGAAATCCCCCTCGCTGGAGCCTTCGGAGCAGGTGAGGCAGTATGCCGTCGCCAGCTAGAACGAGCGAAGGGCATCGGGGTCGCGAACCCCGGAGTAGTCCTCGGCCTCCTCGGCCGTGAAGTTGTTCATGAAGAAGTTGACGCCGTCGGCGATCGAGCTCGCCGTCTCGGGGTAGGATTCATCAGGAGACGACGCGATGAGGCTGCGGATCGACAGAAGATGATGACCCGGCAGATCCTCACGCTCGATGAAGTTAGCGCTGGTTGACGAGGCGCGGGCGGCAGCGTTGCGCATCCCGAAAGGGAAGGGTGATGGCGAGGTCGAACCCCCCCTAGGGAGCACTGGTGCTGCCGCAGAAGACGATGCTGGCGCAGATGACGCCGAGGCACGTGATGACGAAGCGGTGGCCTCGTTGGCCGTGATGCTGAGATGCGACACGCCAGCTTCGACCCATGCGGGGGAGCTGTGGCGTGCCGCATGACGCCGCTCCGCGCGTGCTTGTCGCGAACGTTGGCCCGAGCGCCTGTTGCGCCGGGCTGGTGAAGTCGAAATGACGGGGTTGCGTCCTGGCGAGAGGAGTTGCATGAGGTAACTGTTGCCGGTTGCTCTAAACTCGAGACTCCCGAACCGGATCAGATGTCCCGCTGGGAGCGGATCCGAAACACCCATGGGGTATGGGTTGGGTCTGCCCGCCATCCCTGGAGATCAAATGGGAAAAAGAGAGAGAAAATGTCACGCAGATCCCCTACCTGGCGCGCCAACTGTCGGTGTCCCGACCTGGGGGCCTGGATCCCAACTATTAAATGCTGCGTGTTTCCTCGTCCCAGATGATGATGCAAGAGGCAATCACAGTAACACACGGTTTATCCTGGTTCCGGCAGCGGGGCCGTACGTCCAGCAAAGGGAGTGTGCGAGGGCACTGTATTATCTTGCACCCGGAGTGCTTGTAGTAGGGGGTACAAGCAAGGCGAGAGAGGGAGGGAAGCTCCCAGGTTTCTGCTTAGAAGTGGAGTTGGTTGAGATGAGTCCTTAGTAGTCCCTGAACGTCCTCTTGGAAAAGAGAAGCCAGAGAAGGACCAGCCAGAGTCCAGAGAGGCTTAAAGGGAGTCCGCCTCCTCCTTTTATAGACACAAGGAGGGGCGGTGCACATGAGTGGGGGCATGGAAGTCGTCGTTTTCCCCTGAATCGCGGGGTACGGTGGTCGGATACTGTAGGAAGTATACTGTGGGAAGGCGGCGCGTGTCGCTGTCATCCTAGATTTCATCCTTGGTCCTGCGAAGATTGCACCGGTCGTCCAGCAGTGTCCCTGCAGGTGGTGTGGTCGTGGCTGATGTATGGTTTTCCATATACGGCGCGGCGGCGTTCGGTGGGCCCTGCGGACTAGGGTCCTGCACGCACCAGCGGCAGTGGGGTGCGTGGCAGCCCCGGGGCCCCTGGTCAGAGTGCGGGCGTGCATACTAGGAGGTCCGGGGGACGCACGAAGGTCCCGGACCCCACAAGGGGGGAGGTCCGGGACTCCGCCCGGGCGTGCTGAGTGCCCCTCTCGGAAGGATATGTGACATCGCCGGACCCCTTACCCAGTGGGATCACCGGATGGCCGGTGTCGGCAGAACAGTAGCGGGAGCAGTGCCGGGCCCGTCTTGTCCCGCGTTGCAGATCCCACAGTGTTGCTACAACAACTAGGGCAGCGGAGTGGTGACCGAAGTCAGCGGATGGGACGCCGGTCACATCCACTGTGGGAGTGGCAGTCTGACGCCGCCCGTCCTTTGAGCCGTGGCGAAGTGGCTGGCTTTTAATGCCTTCGTACGGCGAGTGGTTGGGCGGCGGGGTTGTTTATCCCTTGTGCCGAGGGGTGGCCTCGAGCGAGGCGGAGATGAGTCACCTGCTCGAGGGTAGATTCGCTACCCTCGAGCGAGGCGGAGATGAGTCACCCGCTCGAGGGTAGATCTGCTACCCTCGAGCGAGGCGGAGATTGTCCAGCGGGCCCGAGAAGGACCCTCGAGCGAGGCGGAGATCGTTCCGTGGGTTCGAGGGGTATACGAATGGGCCGCACGCTGGGCTTCTTTGAGTCCCTTCCTTTCTTCCGGATGGGAAGCAGGCCGTGGACCTTCGTGGGCCCAGTTGCCTTAACAGGTGTTTGCGTTTTAAAGCGATCTTAGTACCCCGATTAGGGTGTCCCTAATTGTGGTACCCGACGGGTGGGGAGGGAGAAGGTGAGGCGGTGGCTGGAGGAGGGAGAGAGCAGAGATGGAGAGAGAGAGGGCGGCGGTGGGGAGCAGGGGAGGGAGAGGGCGTTAGGGTTCGGGCGGCGTGAGGGGATTATTGCAAAAACCTTCTGCGGGGGTTTTCCATAAAAACGATAGAATTCTTGAGTTTCTTCTTCGTGTCGAAATAAATATTAGTTTGAGGGTCTATCCAGAAAATATGCGAACGTGGGTAGGGATAAGCTGGATTTAGTTGTGATTTTTGAGAAGTATGACGACTTTTTTGCAAAATGTCCAAAACAAGGGCTGTGTGCCACGCGTCGCCTTTTTTCCGTCGGTTGCGGGGAGGAGAGCAAACAGGAGCAGGTTTTAATCAACCTGATGTAATATTTAACGCAATATGTCACGGTTCATTTTTTCATACACTTTCTGAGAATTGCATACCTATTGAGCCTCTCACAATTTCCTCGAATACAGGCATGCATTATTCAAATAAAGAAATAGCTCCAAAACATTTTTTCGAGATTATGGAAAATTCGAGTTTGAAAAAAGAGTGCTGAATACTAGAGGCAGACAGTCCGGCCCTAGGGGGCGGATGGTCCACCCCTCCTTGAAAGTTTCGGGACAGAAACTCATGTTTCTGTGTTTGCGCAGAAAAGTATAGGGCGGACGGTCCGCCCCCTAACACTCCGGTCTGGACAGAACCTTCACATTTCCCGTGGTTTGCACATGGTGAAGGGCGGATAGTCCGCCCAGGGGGTGCGGACAGTCCGCCCCTCAATTTTCAGATGTCTGGAAACATGTCATCTCTGAGTTGTTAGAGCGTTTGAATAGCGGACAGTCCGCCCCTAGGGTGCAGACAGTCCGCGAAGTGCTATAATGGTCGACTCTGACATGCAATTATTGCAAATCTAGCCGTTGGTTTTGAATGGCGGACAGTCCGGATTGTCTAAGGCGGACAGTCCGCGAATCCTCTGTTTACACACGTTTTGAGTGTAATGGCTAGATCCCGAGGGGTACACTATATATATATATCACTTGACCGGCCATGGGGGAGCTCTCTTGGCCTCTTGGAAAGCATTCTTGACATACTTCTACTTGTCCCCCCATCTCTCACACTCTTTGCTTAGGGATTGCATTCTTGTGATTGTGAGAGCATCCTAGTGTATTGTATCAAGGGTTTGAGCTTTGTGGCACTAGAGAATTTTCAATCAAGCGTTCTCAACTTGTTACTCTTGGGAGTTGCCTCTCCCTAGATAGCTTGGAGAAGGTCATTTCGTGAAGCCCTTCAAGTAGATTGTGGAGGAGCCCTGGAATTGGTTGTGAGAGTTTTTTGTGCTCACCTCGCCGGAGTGGTGAAGAGCAACTCTAGTGGAATTGAGGTTTGAAGAGGTTCACCAATTCAAGCCGGCTCAAGATCAAGGGGAGCCTTGATAGAGGAGTGGTTGATTCTTTGAATCCACCTCGACATGGATTAAGGGTAACCGGCAAGTCATCAACACCACAGGAAAAATTTCTTATGTCAAGCTCGGTTATTTCTTTGCTCATTTCAATTCTTACAATTTACTTTGAGCATTTTATTTTTCTAGTGCTTTAATTGCTTCTTTTCACCCTAGGTTGCAAACCCAACTAGTAATAGGTTTTGTTAGATATATGTGCTCGCTTATTTTATTAATTAAATTTCTCTAGCGTTTGTGATTGAAGTTAAAAACCGCCTATTCACCCCCCGCTAGTCGGTGTTCTTGATCCTATAGCGCGACCCTCCTCCGCCATGGGCGGAGCTCGACGCCGCCGGCGCGACCCTCCTCCGTCCCAGGGGCACCGAGGGGCGAGGGGCACCGCCGCCGAGGAGCCCGCCACCGAGGCACAACAGTGGGGGCGCGTGGAGGGTGTGGGAGGGGGAGCAGAGGGTAGCAGAGCGTGCTCGGGTTTTATGTTGTGCGAGGGGTGTGGGGGTGGCGAGGTGAATACCGAGCGGAGTAGTATAGAGAGTCTGTTGGATGATGATTTTTTTCTGTTTCTGTTTCTTTACCTAGCCAGCTATGTTAATCTAATCTTTTGAAGATGCTCTAACTAGCCTCTTGTAGTTTTTTTAAGATTACACAGTACAACTAAGACACTCACAACCCACGCACACTCACACCCTTATGAACACACGTACGCAAACTCTACCCCTAGAGCATCTTCGAAGACTGTGCCGGCAAATTCTCAAGATTGACGAAGTCACCACAGGCGCCTCGCTGTCGACGGGAACGTCGCTTATCACTGAATGCACAATGCTGTTAAATCCCAGAATAGTAGCCTCTTGTAGTTGCCTCAGGTAATAACTAGCTTGTGTCGTATGCGAGAAGTGAGGCCTTTTCCACGATTAAAATCCCGGCTGATCCTTTGGGTACAGGAAGGATTGGGCTTCCCAAATTTGGCTCGATCGAGCTCCCTTGCCTCTGGCCCATTGCGTAAAGCAAATGGCCCAGGAAGCCTTACCCACCCGATGACAGCAAGAGAGGGGGAGAGAGATCAGAGACCCGATCCAACCCCATCTAGGAAGAGAACGAGGCGCGCGTGGCCGCGTGGCGCAGGCCACGGCCGCGGCCGGCCGCACACCGCCCGCAGGGGGACGTCACGGAAACAACGCAGCAGAGCCTGCCCGAACGCCCTCACTCCTACCCCTCCGCTTTCCCCTTTCCCGATCCACACCACCCCGTCTCGCCCAGCGCCATCGCCACCGCCACCGACACCGCCACGGTCGTCGGAGAGAGGGCGGCACCGGCGATGGGTCGCCCGCCCAGCACCGGCGCCCCGGCGTTCCGCTTCCTCCCGTCCGAGGTGGCGGAGATGGAGGCGCGCCTGCAGCAGCTCAACAACGCCATCCCCACCCGCGCCGTGCTCCAGACCCTCGCCGACAAGTTCTCCGCCTCGCCCGAGCGCGCCGGCAGGGTCGCCATCCAGCCCAAGCAGGTCCGTCCCGGTTGCCCCGCCCCCGGTCACTCCCCCTTTTTTCCCCCCGCGCCCGCGCCCTCGATTCATGAGATGAAACGGGAGCTGCTCCCCCGTTCCCATTCCCTTTTTTATGGGGGGCGATTCCCCTTGATTCAGGGTTTGCTTCCTTCTGATTGCTATTCCGATCTGTGAAATTTCTCGGCGCGGGGTGGGGATGGGCCCAGGTGTGGAACTGGTTCCAGAACAGGCGCTACTCGCACCGGGCCAAGACCACCAGGGCCGCGCCGCCGCCGGCGACTAAGATGACGCCCTCGGGGGCCGACCACATCCAACACGCCGCCAACTCGTCCGCCTACAGGGCCGCCCAGCCCTCTGCTGCCGCCGCGCACCACGGCTCCTCCCCCTCCGCAGGTGATTCCTCTCAACTCCTCCTCCTCCATATCCTCCTCCTCCTGCTGCTCTGGTGATTGCATGGAATGGGATGGTGGAATGCTCTTCTAACGGTACGGGAGCACAAAATTGATCCACTGGGTGGCACAATTGTGCCTCCCGTTTCAAGGATTCTGTGCGTGGGTGGTGCTCCCTGCAAGGTTTTGTTTGCGTTGCAAGCGTCCCTTCTGCTTCATGTAACCAGGGCCATATTACACGAGTGGTCTTAGTTTTGGTTCTAAATATGCTTCATCAAACCCTCTCATTATCGTTTACCTTTGTTGACAACCAGGGAAGAACCCTGTGGAGGGTGTCCAGGTTGAGTTTGAAGCCAAGTCAGCTCGAGATGGCGCATGGTATGCAGATATTCATATCTCATATACTTCTTGTTCTATGTTCATGTGCTGGTATGTGTTTAGGTTGTCATGAAGATGTATTTGATTGCTGATTGATGGCCCAAGTTACTCCATTAACCTATCATCGTTGTCCAACATGAGGCCATCCAGATAAAACTGGAAGTAACTAAGGGGTCCATTTTGTTGGAGTTGTAAGAAATGTCATTCAACTGATATTTTGAATGATGATGTCCCTCATGCAATCTTCTTTGTTTAAAAAATATGCTGTTAGAGATGGAGTAATAGTAAGGAGTGCTTGTCTAAATTTTTTCTTACATAGGACCCATTAGTGGCAGCAATGAGGGAACCATAAAGGCATCTCTTGATTTGTTCACTATAAGTTTATGTGCTCTTGCTTTGACTATGAATTTATTTCTGCTCTATATCATTGAGGTTGTTTAATCTGTTAAAAAAAAGTCTCTAATAAAGACTTGTATTCTTGCATGTGTGACACTCTTACATGTTGCAGGTATGATGTTGCTGCGTTTCTGTCTCATAGGTTGTTTGAATCAGGGGAACCGGTAAGGATGCCAGTATTTTTATTGCATTTTTATTGTATATCATTGAAATTGCTAGATGGTAAAGAGTCAGACATTTCTATTAGTATTTTGGAAAGCAATATTCTAATACTGGAGCTATATGTGCTTCCATTGTTTCCTTCTTGTCTAAAATGGTGATATGAAGTAAATTATTTTGTGATAGGCTGCTTTAGCATCTCTACTGTCTTGTGTTCAAAAATTTATTATATTGTGCTCTCCTGGATTGCACAAATGAATTTTAATATATACTAATTAAGTCAGGACTTAGTATAGGAGTCTGTAGGGCAACCTGTGGGCTGTGGCAAACCAACAGTAGTGAGTTGGATTCAGTCCATACTATTAGTCTCCGAGATTGCTATATTGGAAGTTTGTAAGAGTCCTGTCTTAGGGATTAGTCAAGTTATTATCATATCATGGAATCACTGAGTCAGTAGTAGCAGTTTCTCCTGCTTTCCAATTTGTAATCAAAGTACGGGCTTCTAATATGGATGGGGGACGATTGTGCAGATGCAATGTTTTTAAAACTGTTGTATTCCGTATATTGTTGGACTGTTATAAATTGGTAGTATTGCTTGCATGCTTATTTGGCTTGTACGTACTCTATTTCTTTTGTGTGTGTTTCAGGAAGTACGGGTTCGTTTTTCTGGATTTGGAGCAGAGGAAGATGAATGGATCAATGTTCGTAAATGTGTGCGACAGCGTTCTCTTCCGTGCGAGGCCACTGAATGTGTTGCAGTGCTTCCTGGCGACCTCATTCTTTGCTTTCAGGTGCTGGCATTTTAAACTTTTCTTTTAACCTACCACCTATCTGATCATGTGACAATTTGAGAATTTTTGTGTAGCTGAGATTTAGTTTTTGTTATCAAAGTTCTTGTTCTATTAAGGATTGTGCATTTGATCTAGTATGTTTAGCGAGCTTTTTAAAAACAGTTCCTAGTTGATCTTGTTCTACATTTGAGAGTATAGAGTGATTGTTGGATTCTTGTTATTCATTTAGGTTGCTGTGTGATTTTTCTCTTGTGGTTTCATTTTCTAACACTGTTGATTCTTACTAGGTTTCTGTTTGTAACTGTGCACAGAAGATTGGTTGTATGAAATTAGTTCTGAGAGTCTGTCCTTTGCTCCATCTGATATTATGGCCTGATATTACTGGTTGCATTGTTGCTGCTGCTGTCTGATATTTCTCTTGAAAATTGAGCTCCACCAGATTTTAAGCACATAATTAGTTGAAATGGAAATATAATTTAGTTATGCGGTCAATAATTTGACTCCTTGAAATGCTGTGTTGTCAATTTTTGATGTAATAACTGAGATGCCTAAGCATCAGTGTTTGTTCTATTTCTACTTACAATTCGAGTTGCTATGTTTTCAATGACTTCTTTATCGATTCTAGTCGGTTTATTCTTCGGAAAAAGTCTAAATTACTCCCCTCAACTATAGCCAAAGTCCGGATAACCCCCTAAACTATAACTTGGTTCAATTTACCCCCTAAACTATGCCATTTAGTTCGTTTTACCCCATGATACAATTTGTCTTTTTTGTTTCTCTACACACAAGTTGAATTTTAATTTCAAATTTTGCAAGATAATAGTGGATATCACAATGAATATTCTAAAAAAATGTTATAAATTTTCATTGTTATTTTTCATATAATTTTGAACTCCAATGATTAATTTATTATTAATTATCCTAACCTATCAAAATAATGATAAAAAATTATGATGTATTTTTTCTAATATGTTTTATGGTGTGTACTATCATCTTGTAAAATTTCAGCTTAAAACTCCACCTATGCATGGAGAAATAAATAGACAAATTGTATTAGGGGGTAATTTGAACCAAAGGGCATAGTTTGAGGGGTAAAATGAACCAAACGATAGTTTTGGGAGGTTATCCGGACTTCAGCTATAGTTGAGGGGAGTAATTTAGACTTTTTCCTCCTCCTTTTGATCTGATGTTTCATATTTACTTTTCTATACAGTGTATACTAGTAATACTGATTAGGATGTTGAATTCTCACGCCATTTGCTTTTGGATTCAGAATTCTTGATAATCATGTTTGGCACCAAGAAATTTTACTGGAATGTCAGCAAGTTTAACCTCAGACCACTGCTTTTGTCATATCTTGTAAATAGACAAAGCATCATTTCCAGGTTACATGGGGTATTTGGATATGCATTCCATTCATCCTAGGGTTAGTTCATGAGGCCTACAACTCTTGGATGCATGTATACACATAATTGCTAGTTAGATAAAGTATATTTACATTTTATATTTGGTTACTTTTCTATCTGCATGTATGAGGTGAAACCCTTGCCACCTAATTAGCAAGGCACTCGGCCTCAAGCAACTGCTGAGTGCACCAACACTTCTCCTTAGCGTGTCGCCACCATCTTGTAGTGAAAGACCACATAATTTTGCATCAGATCTGATGATTGCAGCCACTAAACTTTTTTTCTTAACTTTTCCCTGATTAAGTTAGTTTTTTTATGAAATGAAGTACCAAGCGGGTTAAAAAAAAGTAATGAAATTTGTGAAAGGCCTGTCACCAAATATCTGTTCCTAACATAGCCATGTGTATATTGGTACACAAACACTGAGGACCATAAATCAGAGACTGAATTTGCATGTAGCCACAGCCAATTGAGAAAGATATCTACTAAAAACATTTAGTGACTATTGTTGAAATGAGGATTATTACTTTGTTAGTCATGTTTGAATGTAACATCATGAAGGAAACCAAACAAAGATCCATCTATGTTTCATTTGATTATGTTCTTTGATGCTATCGATTATTGAAGGTTCTGGCTTGCATTAATACTTGTGTGATATAATTTTTCAGGAAGGTAAAGAGCAGGCTCTCTATTTTGATGCCCGTGTCCTTGATGCCCAAAGGAGAAGGCATGATGTAAGAGGATGCCGATGTAGATTTCTTGTTCGCTATGATCATGACTCTTCTGAGGTACTTCACTACCCCGTCGACTGACAAATAATTTTATATTGAATCATATTAAAATCATACAGTTATTTCAATTGTTGCCACTAATTTAGGTTCCTGAACATGCCAAAACAATTCAATCTGTACTCAAAACAGTTTACAAGTTGCAAAAGCAAGTCATTATGTGCTCAGTGCAGTAATCTTATGCAAACTGGATGTTGATTGCCTCCAGAAGTTTAAACACACAAAAGTGTTAGACATGGTCATAAACCTAATATGGAATTTACTATTTATTGTATTACATGATATATGCCCATAAGTCAAGCAGCATCCTGTTAGCACAGTTTGGATTCTGTTTTATCCTGAACATATTACAAGTGTAAATAATATACTTTTGATCTTAGGAAATTACCTTGCTGTTTGGTTGATTAAATCAGCATTTTAGTGTGTGTTGCATTGCATTATCCATAACACTTGAACTAATTTTTATTTTACAGGAAATTGTTCCACTGAGAAAGGTGTGTCGCCGACCAGAAACTGATTACAGGCTTCAGATTCTGCATGCAGCCAGAGCGGCAGCCACCATTGATTCTCACACCCCACCCAAAGAGGTCAAAGTGGAGGCCACATCCAACGAGAAGAGCCCAGCTGAGCAGAAACCCCCGAAGCAGCACAAGATGATGGACGTGAACACCGATGAGGTGTCCATGGTCGCCAGCGTGGAACCAGAAGTGACACCAGGCAAGACTGTTGCCCCTTTGCCGTCAGCAACACCCGAAACCCGCAATTCAAGTTCAGACGTCGTGATGAAGGATGCGGAGGCTTCCTCGGTGGTTGAAGACGATGATGAAGTACAAGTGGTTGAAAAGATGAAAGATGGGGAGTAATTTCTTTTCCGTGCATTGTGTTGGATTAACTTGATGTTGTCGTACAAACTTGTCAAATTTTAGTAGTATGTATTTAGCTCAGGGCCTATTGTATTTACCATCTAGCGTCTTGGAGGCTCGGAAGATTGCTGCGTAACAGCTTAAGTGAAGCATAAACTGTTTCGAAAGGGTAATTCCGTAGCTCAAGGAAGTATTGATACATAAGATGCAGATGCTAAACATGCTTCACAGCATCGCAGTAAGGTCTGTAACCAGCGTGCTGCGTGTGCATAGTTTTTACCGTCTAGCAGGGAATAGTTCAGTTGCAATCTCGAGAACAAATGTTTTAGGCACCGTAAATATTGGTAGGGATAGAAATGGGAAGTTGAATTTCTGAAAAATCCGATATTCGTATCCATTTAGATATCAATATGGATATTCGTATTCAATTTTAATGTGATAGTAAAGTGGATACATCTTAAACCAATTATCATTAATTTCCTCTTATAGATTTTACATTCATAACTGAAGCTATCTGTATCTGTATTCATTGAAATCATCTTCATTTTATATTATTATTTTCTATAATTATTTTCTATAATAAAGATATAAGAAGATTAAATTTACTTTTAAATATTCCTGTTTTATCTATTTATATGTAAAACTAATTTATAATTTTTTATTCATACATAACAAAAATTTTATATTAAAAACATATTTTAATATTTGAGTTTTCTTTTTTATGTATATATTTATTAAACTATTTGTCAATAAATATGTTATTTTTAACTAGTTATCTTTTTTGCGGGTAACAATTTTCTTTGTACTATAAATCTATATATATTATAAAGTTGAAACAATTGAAAATTTTTCTCACCAAGATTAGGCTTACCATACCCCTCATGGAAGCCCCACTTGTCAAGTTTAGAGGTTTGATGAAAGAGGGAGGAGTCCCATTTTTTGATAAAAGGAAAATGTTTCCACCCAAAAAACTTATTTTTTCTCACCAAAAGTTTTAGCATACCCGTAATTTACTTTCCTTTATTTGATACAACACGCTCGGAGCATGCATGGCAAAATTTCGGCCGAACCACCTTGCATGGCCGGCCAATCAATTCCCAAACCACATAAATGTGAGGAAGGAAAAATACATTTGGAAGGAAAAATATCTTTTGTTTCTTTCCTTTGCTTATCTCCTTATGCACATGCACACGGTTTATTTTTTCCTTACTTATGCACACGCGCAAGGTTTGTGTTTGAAAGGAAAAAAATTCTTTTTTTTCTTATGCACACACACACGCACACGATTTATTCTTTTCTTTCCTTATTATGCACACACACAGGATTTCTTTACGCTCTTTTGGAACGACTTCTGCCTCCATTGTCCATGCCACCAGCGTCCATCATCCTAGCCACCAGTGTCCACGCCTCTCCATCAGCACCCCAGGAAACTGGCGCCCCTGTCCACTGCCGGCGCACACGTCTCCTTATTTTCATTTGTCCCTGCCACTGGCGTCCAGTCCTCTCCACCGGCGCCCATTTTTGTTTTGGACACCGATGCCCCTATCCATCGGCGCTCATCGATCTGTTGACCACCGGCTTCCATATTGTTTTGTCGCTAATAAAGGTAATGTTCTTCATTCCATTTGAATGTTGTGTTTCCCTGGTCCTGGTCGCCGTCATCCCCCACGTTCTTCCAGCCTGTTCTAACATCTGCACATTACATGGTCATCATGATCAGAGCCCTTTCTATCCATGGAGGTCACCCTGTGCGCCCCTGATTCGCTTCTCGCTACCGTATCGATGAAAGGCGGTCGAGCTCTTTGTTGAGACTGGTAGAGGTAAGATATTGTTCTCATTCAACTTTTGATACATATTTTTTATTTTAATATGATGATTATAGTGAACCGTGTATTTTTAGATGTCCGTGTTAATAAACATCCGTGATACATGATCAGTTGAATATTTTTCTTAGCAATGGATGGCCGTCGACCATCTAGAAATATTGACTGAGAAGATCAGTTTGACTCGGATTTATGAGAACTAGATGATCCGATGCATGGAGTTGAAGGTATATTTTTTCAAACTAGCTTATGAAAATGTATTCTTAGATGATATACATGATAATTAATTAATAATGATATGATTTATTATTTAGTAGAGAATGATTTAGATCAAATGAACCCAGAGGATCCAAGAACAGAGAATATGGAAGACGATGAAGCACCTGTATTTCATGTTAGAGGTTTGCTTCTTATTCAAGAAATTACTCAGCTACTATTATTATTTAATAGGCAGAAGTCTACTTAACCCCCCCCCCCCCCAAGTATTGACGTTGGTGCACACAACCCCCCAGCTACTAAACCGGGTATTACACCCCCTAAACTATCATAAACCGGGCACTTGACCCCCTATGGTGGTTTTCCAGGGCGGTTTTGGAGACGTGGCAGGTGAGGTGGACCAGACTTGACGCCGTGGACTGGCTGAGGTGGAAAAGGTATGCATCTTTGACTGGCTGGCATGTGGGACCGTTCTTTTGGCGGGAAGGGACTGCTCTTTCCCACCAGGCGGCGGGAGGCTTCAGGAGAAGAGTAGCGGGAGGCTTCAGGCAAGAGTGAGGGAGGGACGGAGCGAGGGAGAGAGAGAAGCAGTGGCCATGGCGTCCTCCTCAAGCTCATCTCGGGAGTCCAGAAGGAGCCAAGTTGGTAGCGGGGAGCAGCAGGCGCCAGTGCCGTACAGAGTTGGGCCATACGCATACTGGCCGCCAGTGATGTGCCAGTGCAACCAGATGGCACCGTGCTGGATAGCGTGGAGCGATGAGAACCCCGGCCGGAGATACTATAGATGCCGTTATGGATTGGTAAGGAACTTTTGCTTGTTTTGGTTTTGTCCGGGTTTACCTTCTGTGAATTTTTGCTGGGTTTTGCCATCTTCCCCTTTGTGCAGACACCGAGTGATTGTGGTTTCTTCAGATGGATTGATCGTCAGGCGACTCCATATGAGCGGACTTTACTTTGTGACATGCGTGATGCTATTCGGCAAATGAAGAGGGAGAAAGCAGAGGAGGAGCAACAAATGTAGTTGGCGCGGAGGCAGCTTAGTGACCAGATGCAGGTGATCCAACAGCTGGAGAAGGACAAAGATGAGCTGAAGAAGAAAATGGAGCAGATGGAGCAAGGCAAGAATGGTTGGTTCTGCTTGATCTATGTTGTAGTAGTTTTGTTAGGCTTGTGGTTTGGACTAGTGTACAGTGCAATGTGACTGGTGGTGCAGCTGTGTGTTGTGCATCAGTGAATGCAGATATTTATTTTGTTACAGCTCAATGATAGCCTATGTATGAACTTATGTACATGTTGAATCAGCTTATGTATGAGCTTATGTTGAATCAGTGAACTTATGCATGAACTAGGCCAGTAGCAATTTCAGCATTTCATTGTAGTGCACCACCATATTTACAACAGTAATGCAGTGCATAGTTCATTGCCGCATCACCATATTTACAGCAAAATAAGCTGGCACAAGTGTTCATCATCAGACCTGCTTTCACCTTAAGCATCATTCACAGCTTAACCTTACACCAAAAGAGAATGTTCCTACTACCTAGTCATGTATTCAGTAGTTATCACCAAGCAACAGGTGCTGCAGCCTGGAGCCACTGCGCCTTGGGACACTCTTCCTTGCCTGCTGAGATGACTCAGCCCTTGGAGCTTGCCGAGATGATGGAGCCCTTGGAGCTTGCTGAGATGGTGCAGCCCTTGGAGCTTGATGAGATGGTGCAGCCCTTCAAGCTTGCTGAGATGGAGCAGACCTTGGAGCTTGATGAGATGGTACAGCCCTTGGAGCTTGCTGAGATGGTGCAGACCTTGGAGCTTTCCTTTGACCCTACAAGCTCATAAATATGTTAGCTTTGTACATGTCGAATTACAAGAAGAAACAAACATGTGACACGTTGCACTTACACTTGGCAAAGGGTCTGAAGTACTAGCTTCACTTTGTTTCCTCTTCCTATTAGCATCCCTCTTGATGTGTGCATTTTTTTTCTTGCCTGCTTGCTTATTGTAAGGGCATTTTCTGATGTTGTGAGTAGTTTTCTGACATAAGCTACATTTCATTTTGATCCCAACCCTACTCATCTTTGTGCCTGTTGGCTTCTCACCAACCTCTCTTGTTCTCTTAGTTTTCTTCCTGCCTGGCATTTTCACATAAGCAGGAGGGTCTGGCCTTAGCATGTCAGAAACAGGCCAACTATGTTCCCCTTCGACAGGTTGCAAGCAAAACTGATAGGTCTTCATGTACTGTGAGATTGAGTAACAGGGATCTATGTAGTCATCCAAACTCTTTGAGGAGGTGTAGATAGCACTGATTGCATGTGCACATGAAAGACCTGATAGCTGCCAGTACCTGCAGCTACAAGTTCTCTTGTCTAAGTTGACAGTCCATTTCATCTCATCCTTTTCCTTCACCTCAAAGCCATTCTCTCCATTCCATAGCACATAACAGCCTGCTGACCTGTCAATGTTGAGCTTCAATTCCTTAAACACATTAGGACAAATTGTGCCAGTCCATTTCTCTGCCTTGGCCCTATTTTGTTGAATTCTGACCATCACTTTGGCCCTTATAGTCTCATTCATAGAAATGACAGGTAAGAATCGAGAATCCATGATGGAGTTGTTAAATGACTCACACATGTTGTTATCCACTGAGTCACAATTGGAGCCTAGCTTGAAAAAAACTCTGCTCCAATGCTCAGGGGAGGTCCTCATCATGTCCTTAGCCCATTCTGGAGTTTCTTGAGCTAACTTGGTCTTATTATAGTTGAATATTATCTGACAAGATGACTTTGCACACCTCAAAAAAAAAATTTGAAGCTTCTGTCCTCCATACTGTTTTCTCCAATTGGCATAGATGTGCCTTGCACACATCCTATGTGATGCCCTTGGAACCAACTCACTGACAGCTTTCAGTAGTCTTTGTAATACAAATGCAACAATTTCAGCTCTCTATGAGTTCATGAACAGACACACAGGCAACAAAATTAAAAAGTGCAATGTACAAAAAGATTACCTTTTGTTGGTCAGAAATGAGAACCCATCCTTCACCTCCATTACTGATATTCAAGTCTTTCTGAAGCAAACCAAGAAACCAGTACCAAGAATCATATGTCTCTAGTTCGAAATATGCCCATGCAAGAGGATACATCTGATTGTTGGCATCCCTTGCAATGGCACATAACAACTCACCATTGGTTGCACCCTTCAAGAAACATCCATCAAAGTCCAATTACTCTTCTACCCCCTCTTACATGCATCAAAGCACACATAGAATCTTTGGAATACTTTCTTCAGAACAATGTCAGGATTCAGCATCACCACCACAGTACTACCAGGGTTGCTTCTTTCTAATTCCAATTTGTAGTCATACACCTTGGAATACTCTCCTTTGGTGCAGTCCAATGCTTCTTGTAGAACCAAAGCTTTTGCTCTCTTGCACTTGGCAAGGGACACATCACAGTGCAATTCAGTAAGTACAGACTGTCTGATTAATTCAACCTTCCATGTGGAGTTGTCCCTGATCTGATCCTTAAACTTGTTAGCAATTCTCCTTGAGGTCACCAGCTTGTTATCCCTTCTGGGTGGGCAGCTATGATCATCAACAAAGGTCACTACTTTGAACCATTCAGACCTACTGGCCTTAGATCCATATATCAGCCACTTGCACCCTTTCCAAGAGCATACAACTTTTACCCTGTTCTTCTCATCTTTTGGAAACAACAAATGCCTGTGTGTTCTTAGTCCATACTTCACAAGAGCTCCCTTGAAATGTCTGCTTGACCTGAAAGCCATGCCAATACTAAACACTGGTACATGAGCTTTACTGTCAAACCTGTTCTCAGTACTCTTCCACCAAACAGCCTCCCCTTCACTATCCTCATCGTATGAGTAATCATCACTTGAGTTCATATATGGACTGTCTTAATCTTCTAAGTTCTCTTCTTGTTCTGATCCAACTAAGTATTTGCCTTTCATCTCCATCTTCATTTGCTTGGCAAACTACCTGACTTGTTCTGCTTCATCATCATCTCTAGAGTTGTTCTCATCTTTTGGTTGACAGTCATCATCATCATCAGAACTCTCTGAACTACTACCATCTGTCTTTTCCTTGTCTGCAGCCATAGGTTTAGATGAAGGTGACCTGTAGAATTGTCTGAATGAATTCAAGTCCTTGACTCTTTGATTCTCTGGGGTTGTGACAACATTGGTAGGTATGGATGCAGGAACATCAATATCCATTTCCTCTGCTTCATCCAATGCCCAGTCTTTGGCCTTTTCCTCCTCAACTTCTACCACCTCCTCAACGTATATATCAGCAACTCCACCATCAGTAATGTGTTGAGCAATCTCACTGCAAGACTTGTCATTATATAGCAATCTCAACCCTTCACCCAATTCCATTCCTGGAGGCAACCAATGCAATTGAACTCCACCATAGCATGTCACATGATCTGCAAGGTGACCTTCAATCTCCGGTAAAGAAATCTTGTCAATTTCAATGTCAGACATTGCTGTTCCCCCACCAAAGTACTGTAGGTGTCCCCCAACTGTCAAGAACTCCCCTCCACAATGAAATCTGATAGCTATATACTCTAAAGGATCCATTCTAGCGAAAAAAAACTTTGATTAATCACCAAACAGCACGCAAAACAACCCTAAATTAAGAAAATTCACAACTCCTAGTTAACCCTAGCTTTTGCACTGTCCCAACAAAATTGAGCCAAATCGATCGAAACCAACAACCTTTATGGACAACTTTGACCACAAATTGATGGCCTAATCCGCGGTAAATCAAAACCCCACCAAAACCCGCACTGACATAACCCATGCCCTAGTCGATTCATCCTGAATAACACTGGGAGAATACTGCAGAGAAGGAGTAGCAACCACTCACCTGTTCTTTTCCAGCACAAAAATCAACCTGGTCTTGTCCCGATCATCAGCTCGCCGTCCGCTTCACCGGAGAGAGGCGGCGGAGACAGAGAGAAGGGATGCGAATGGGCGGAGGGGGCAGAGAGAGCCCGAGTCCCTTTTCTCAGACTCGTTCCATCACTGACAGAATGGTCCCACATGCCAGCCAGTCAAATATGCATACCTTTTCCACCTCAGCCAGTCCACGGCATCAAGTCTGGTCCACCTCACCTACCACATCTCCAAAACCACCCTGGAAAACCACCATAGGGGGTCAAGTGCCCGGTTTATGATAGTTTAGGGGGTGTAATACCCGGTTTAGTAGCTGGGGGGTTATGTGCACCAACGTCAATACTTGAGGTGGTTAAGTAGACTTCTGCCTTATTTAATATACGAAGAATATTGTATATAGAGATGTCTTGGAATCATGAGGTATGTTTGTGCTACAGTTTTCTATAACGGTGATGTGTAACAACATGCATTTATATCGACATATTTTCAAATGTTAGAATTCATAATGATTGAATATATGTATAGTGTATACCTTTAAACATACTTGGCGCACTTTAGATTAAATAGTTTGTTGTAGTGGTATGTTACTGGATTTCTGAATTACTGGAATCTGCAATTTCATATGAGTCTTTGGATTACTCCCCCCTTCTCAAAAAACAAGTCATTCTAGGATGTGAAATTTGTCCCAAAAAATAAGTCATCTCACTCTATTTGGAAAGTGCATGTGCATGCAAAAATCAATTAGATAGCGTTTGGATGTTGATATTGGAGCTCAGAATTCAGAATTGGCATTGGATACAACTAATACCTGCTGTTTGGGAGCTTCAAGAATTGGCATTGGAAACCTCCCTCAATACCAAACGGTATTGGACACACTACCGCACTGCCTCCCACGATTCCGACCCCTCCCCCTCCGTATTCGACTGAATCGCCCTCTCCATCTTCGTCTTCTCCACCGTCTCGCCCCTCCGCGCCGCTTCCTCCATCACTCCATCATCGCGCTGCTCCCCATACTGCTCCCTCCGCCGTTCTGCTCTCCTTCGCAGCTCTGCTCTCCCTCGCTTTGTTGCGCCCCTGAGGCGCCCCAGCGCCGCTCCCTCCGCTCTGCCCCCCCCCCCCCCCCCCCCCCGCCCCTACGCCACCGCATCTCTCCTAGAGCCTCGCACCGCTCTCGGTCGAGCGGGACGCTCCCGCTCGGGGAGCGTGCTGCTCCCGGTCCGCCGGTTGAGCGTCGCTCCCTGTCGGGGAGAGCGCGGGCCTCAACGCTGTGTCAGGCAGCCACGCCACAGCCCCTCCGCATGTGTCGTCTGGTTGCTCTGTCCGTGAGTTGCTCGTGTCGAATTCCATCTCCATCCAAACAATCATTTTGGTATTGAATCTATTTCAATTCCTAGGCTGATTTGGTATTGGATCCAATTCAATGCCAAGGCCTCCAATATCGACATCCAAATGGAGCCTTAGTGCTAAGTATGAGTAATAAATAGAGGCAAACATGGTTATTTTAACTTCTTGTTAATCTGTCCTAAAATTTCTAGGGTGAGTAGTTTATATTAGAAGATTAGATGAGATTGGATTGCCATGATATATTAGTAAATAAATTTAAGTTTTAATAATCATTTGATGCAGTTCAATTATTTTTAAATATTATTCTTTAAACATGTGCCTGTGGCACGTGCATCTCCACTAGTATATTAAATTCTAGTTTATGCTTGTGTAACAATTTTGTATTCTAAAACTACCGATAAAGAAAAAATAGAAAAATATTATCTTATACATCAAGTAAATATCTGAATATGAGGTATTCATTTTGCACTCGTATCCGAAAATACCTAAATAATATCTATATTCGAATTAAAATATAGTAAAAAATTCTATCCAAATCTGATTCCATATTAATTCGACCCGCTTCCATCTTTAAATATTGGAACGACACACTACTTGGGCCCGAGCAAGAGCCTAGTTGCCCCACGCCTATAAACCATGGCCCAACAGGCCAAAGGGGTTGGATGTGGAAATCCTATACATTTTCCTAAAAAAATTCTTCCCTACCTTTCAGTGTTTGAAATTCATGCAAACTATCTTGTCCATTAGATCTCCTCAACCCTAACATTCTTCCTTCTCCTTCCTCCTTCCTCATCATGCGCCACCACGGCCCCTGAGCCCGAGCTCCACCCATTGCGCCACCCGCTGCAGCTAGAGCGTGCTGCACGCCACCACTCATGCCGCCACTGTCGGAGAAGAAATGCCAAGCTCGCCGGAGAAGAAACCCTGTTCAACATTTTCAGTTTAGCATTTTCAACATTTTATGTTTCTAATTTCAACATTTTGCCTCTAAAGTTTCAACATTTTGCCTCTAAAGTTTCAACATTTTAAAAGCCAAATGTTGAACAAGTTTAACAAAATGTTGAGCTAATTCTATCAGATTATTGAACATGTTTATAATAGATAATTGGACCAAAGTAGCTTTAAAGATGGATGGCTTATCTATCTTTCAGAAGATGGATGGCTTATCTATCTTTCAGAAGATAGATAGGAGCCCCCGGTTGGGTGGGGGTGAGCGTGATTATATATCGCTCGAGGTGATAGTTTCCAAACCATCTCCTGAAGCCCGCATGTGGATGGAGTTTTGGACCGTAATTAAGCCCATTTATAACGGATTGTTTCACGGTATGCATGCTTCCACTGAAAAGAAAGATTTTATGCATGCAGAAAAAGACAGAGAGGATGACGCCACTCATATGTATCTAAATTCGAAACTAAAAAAATCTATAAGTACAAAACTGAACATCCAAATTTAATTTGAATTGCATGGCAAGATCTCTAAAACACGATCCGACATGTCTATGTTTGCACAATATTTTTAAAAAAGTATTTTTTAAAATACTTAATAAAGAATTTTGACTACTGGAAACAAATATTTTAACAACACGAACCAATGATTATTTTTTACGAACAAAAAATTAAATATTGCGAACGAATAATAATATACAACAAACAAAATATATCACATCACGAACATTTGATTGTTAGGATAAATAATAGAAACAAATATCGCGAACAAATGAGTCAGCAACTCAAAATTACGGAACAATTTAATCTACAAAGTAAACAAATAATTAGGTGTTGCGAATAAATTGGTTACACATAGATAAATAGTTTTCCACGAAGTCAAATTCATCTGCAACATAAAATACTTTTATAAACATATATACATGTGCTAAAAAGTTAGCATATAAAAAGAATAAATTATTTCACATCTCAATTTATGAATCTACAATATAAATAAATTAGTACGAAGAGAAAAAATTGTAAAAAAAAACCCAGATAAGCAAGGTCTGTAGCGGCGGTAGATGCATCCTAGCTGGACACCGTATTTTGGGCCACGGTAGATGCATCCCAGATTAAAAGAGTGGCACCAACCAATTGGAATATGATATTGGGCTTAATTCTCACCATCGGCCCACGTGAGATTGCTTAAGCCGATGGAATTCAATTTTATCGCGCGAGTGATGTATATCTTTTCCGGGTCGGGGTGGGGGTGGACGAAAAAATATTATATGTCTTCCAATATTTGTGATTAGTGCGGATCTTTCCTGCAGTGCAAAAGACACAGCCTAGCCAGCTAGGTTTGTTTGAGGGCTGATTACGTGTCCCAACATGGTTGGCTCTGTGCATACAAGTGGTCTTTTAGATTTTCAATCTTAAAACACGTTTCTCTTTCAAACCGTGATATTATTTTTGAATCCATTTAAACTATTGTATTGCTGAGATTTAATCCAACACAATGAGATCCAATATTAATATATTTTATTATCTTTTTAATATTTTAGGTGAACTTGTGCAAAATTTTAGATATACTACTTCAACATTTTTATATCAAATGTTCAACTAGTTTACCTAAAATGTTGAATTAGATTCCATAAATTATTGAATCAAGTTTTTAAATTTTTAAAATTTTTAGTGCTTTTAAAATGTATAAAAATGTAAAACAGCAGTATACTACACGGATTATAGAGAGAAAAAGAAATCATCAGTATTTGCACGATGTATGAGCATCCCGCGGCTTTTCTAATGGGCCTGCTTCTGCCTAGTTGACGTGCACGTGACAGGCCTCGCTACTTGTCAGGGGAAGAAAAAGCTCACGCAAGCCTTTGGACAGGGCAAAATTGGGGAACACGATTAGTGAGCTGTCATGTACTTATGGGCCGTTTGTTGAGTTTAAAGATAGATAGGAGCTCCCGAGGTGGAATTTGCGCAAATGTTAGAAATAGTCTGGGCTACTAACAGTTAAGTCATCGCACAAGGCCTATTAATTATTTTTTATTCTGGAACAAAAAAAATTTATTTCCTAACAATTTTTTTATTGGTAGAACAATTAGAAAATTGTTCTGAAATAAAAAATTATTTCGGAACAAATTTAACTGAATTACATGCGTGGGCCAATTTGTTGGGCTAGTTTAGGCCCAAAACAAAGAACTAGAGTGGGGGAGGCTGGTGCGATGGAGCGGCTGGGCAGCAGCCCCCGGATTTTTTTTGAGGGGGGGAGGGGGGTACAAGGTGTGGAGGTAGCCGGTGGCGATGAAGGGGCGGTGAAAGGTGGTGTCGTGACAGAATTGCCCCCATGAGCTACAGAACAGATTGAGAAATCATCGTTTGAAGGAATACATATTCTCTGTTGGGCTGATTTATTAATATATTTCGCCCAATAGAGCTGTTTGTTGCGGCTGATTAGCCCAATAGCAAACCTCCGTGTGGCTGGTCACTTGCAAATTGATCTGTGCATGCCGGATGCACATGCCAATTGAGCCGCATGCACATGCAAATTGATTTGACTCTACATACACGCATGCAAAATTGTCGTACTTATCTTTTCTTTTTTTTCTTTTTTCTTTTGTTTGTTTCTTTTTATTCTCTCTTTACTTTTTTTATTTGTATTGCTATTACAGATATTTCTTCTCTAATATAAAAGTATAGTTTGACTTTGTTCTCAATTCAATTTCTCTCTTCTTTATTCTTGTTTTCTTTCATTATTGTATGTTTTTTCTTCTAGCGACTAAGTTAAGTGATTGATATTATTTCTTTTTATGATCCATTCTAGTTTGCCCCTTAATTCCAATTTAATAATTTGTAATTTATATACTAATTTCATTTAGTATGTGCATATACACTTATAAGAATACTTTTTATGATGTAGATGCATTTGTCCATCATGTAAAATTATTTTTCTGTCTGTAACTAATTTATTCTCAAAACAAATTATTTGTTCATTTTGAAGATTAAATTGTTCGGCCATGTTGACTTATTTGTTCGTGATATTCATTTTCTATTATTTAGTCTATACCATCATTGTTCGCGATGTTTAATATTTTGTTCATTGTACATTATTATTTGTTCATCATAATTAAATTTTTTGTTCATTAGAATAGTTATTTGTTCGTGTTGTTAAAATATTTGTTTCCCATATCTAAAATTAATTATTTAGTTTAAAAAATAATTTAAATAAATATCATGCAAACCTAGACAAGTGTGATCTTGTTTTGAAAATCTTATCATAAGAAAGATTATGGTGCAATAGAAATTTAATTTAAATTCTTGATTTAATAATTAAAATATTTTTTTAGTTTTGGATTTGCATGCATGTGAGTGATGTCATGGTTGTCCTCTAATGCATGTATACACCGATCTCCCCTCTTTAATTGGTAATGGGCCTCGGCCCATGGGAAACAGTCAAAATTAATTTTGCTTTGAGTGATGGTTTGCCAAACCATCATCACAAGTGCGGACGAGCTCTAGCTCAGTTGGTAGCGCTGGCAGTGGCTAGGCTGCCCGCCCACGGTTCGATTCCCAGTCTGGGCGACCGTGGGTGCCGCACCGGGGAATTTCCCCAGAGGGGACTATGGCGGGGTGTGTGTGTAGGGTGCATGTGTAGTGTGTGTGCCGCAGTAGACGCGTCCTGAGATTTCTCAGGCAGTCTCATCTGCGTCTGAGCGTGCGGTCAGCGTAGGTGCCCATACATGAGTCTTACATGATAGCCAGTGCTCCTGGTAATGTTAAAAAAATCATCACAAGTGAAGCCTAACCGCACCCCGGCCCTGAGTCACCCACGGAGCGGCTCAAGAAACTAAGGGGATGCTATGGCAAGGGGGCATCTATTCGTCGCATTGTGAGAGATTCGGTGAAGCAATCATAGAAGGCTTCTTCCACCAACCGTCCTTCGCCCTGCCCTCTTGTTCTTTGCTCGGGCTGGCAGCTCCATCCGCCTACCACCTACCACTGCTCACCGATTGTCCGGCTCGGCTGGCCGGCGGCGCAATGCCGTCGGTCGAACCTCCACCACCTCGGCCACCGCCGATCACTCCCCCTCCCCCCCCCCCCCCCACACACACACACCTTCCACCCCTCACCGGCGGTCGCACCACCCCCTCCCCCTCTCCCAGCTCAGACTCCTTCGACTGGTGCACGCACAAGCAGCAGCATGAGAAAGAGTGCGGCAGCGCCGATGGCCGCTTCACCCTTCTGCGATAGCATTGCACACAGTAACGCATGTGATGAATTGAAATTCCATCTGGCAATGGACCATCAGATTTTTTTTTAGTTCCTCACGGCCTAAGAGGACAATAGCTCCTCCGGGAATGGGCACTGATGCATCTAAACCGATATGAGATTGAAGAAAAAGTTGTACAGCAAATCTATTTTAACACTTTGAATACACTACCTTGATCCATTTCCATATGCATGTGTATTGCTTTCTCTAATTTTTGGGGAACATTTATATTTAGGATTTGAACTCTATTGTTTTGTAAACAATTATCTTAACAAATTGTTTAAGATTCAGCACACTAACAACTTTTATTTTTTTCCCTAAAAAGACTTTTGATTTTTGAAACATGACACCTATATGCAGAATCAATCCAAGTATAAGTGCGATTGCCTAACGTCTGTTTTTTTTTTTTTTGGTTCCGGGGGAGGCTACGAGTGGGAAGGAGCGTTCCTAGGTCTTTGCTTGCTGCTGTTCCAGAATTTTGAAACTCCTCGCGCCAACAGCATATAGAAAAACAGATGGTGAATATAGAAAAAAAACTTCGTTCCTTGCGCGCTACGCTTCCGCTGGGCAGGTGACGCCTCGCCTCGTGAAGTGGAGCAGAGCGCTGTGAGTGCTGGCACCTGGGGAAGCGGCGCCAGGATGGGCCCCACCGGAACCCCGGCTACTTGGAGTCCAAGAAAGCCACTGGAGGCCCACGACGCAGACGCAGCCGCATCCGCCGGTCTCTCGGTTCGAGGCCTCCCCGGGGTGGTGGGGCCTGCATGCCGTGGGGGTCACGCACGCACGCGACGGATGCTGCTGCTGCGCCTGCGGCAGGCGTCACGCCAGCCCGCGTCCTTCCGTTTCATTTTTACAAGGCCTATTAGGATTTAATGTCGTTTCTTTTCGATGTGTGAAATACTAGTCTATTGATACAATTTTCAAACACCAAACAAATTCAAGCGCAGCATACATCGCATCTGCAAATCTCAAGCCAAATGTCTCTTACTTTGTTAATTACAGTACTTGTTCCGGTTGTTGGTGATCGTGTGCCTGCTTCTACTACCAACCAACACCCTGGCACCCTGCCAGGCTGCCACTAAACTTCAAATTATCCCTTAGTCGGTCACTCAGTCTGGTTATTAGGAAGTTAATGTGTATTACTTTTATTTGCGCATACGAGTCATCATCAATTATATGTGCTTTTGCCATCTGCGTTCCATACTCACACGAACTATCTCTATATGCACATATAATTGTTTGATTATTGTGCCGTCGCAAGGCACCAGCAAGTTCATCAGCAGACTTGATTATGCCTTTCTCGGAGAAGTGGAATCTTGCTCACACCAATTGATTAATAAAGGAGAGTATTTTTTTCAAAGTAATAAACGAGAGTACATCTTTTTTAAAAAAAAAATTGACTTTTTACCAAAACTTTGACTACAGTTCAATGGGTAATGCAAAATCTAACCACAATACTCAGGGAAAAAATCACTGGTAATCCACCCTGGCTACAATTTTCCACACCCGCGGCCCTCATATAATTACTCGTCCCGCACTATCAGGTCACACGTTTTGTCTCCCTAGTCTGCTCCTCATCTCATCTCCCCTCTCCTGTCCTTTCACCAAAAAGCACATTTAAACTCCCGACACACTCTCTATCCCCTTCAACTCCCACTCCTCCCGCAAAGGAAAAAACAAGAGCCCAGCAAATCTCTCCACTCCCCGCACAGGTCTGATCAGATCTCCGAATTCTCCTGGTGGCACGCCCCCATTCCTACCGGCTACACCACTTTCACCCTATCCGATTCTCCGGTTTGGGCTTCGAAGATCGCCGTAGCACCCAAGCTCGTGTAAGTACCGGTGTGCCGCATCAAATCGCCCACCTCTTTCGTCCGCAGGAATCGCTTGTCTGATCGTGCAGTTTGGATCCACCTCTTCGTTTTCTCTAGCCTGCCCTGTTTCTTTCTATTTGCGGGAAAGATTGTTTTTTTTCTTTTCTTTTCTCTTTCTTAGGGATTTGGTCGGTCAATCTGGTATGATTTCATTCTGCTCATTTTTCCTTTCTAATCTCCTTTTTCTTTCCATCCTTGAGGGGGGGGATAAATATGCCAGCTTTGTTGTTTCTTGTTTCATTCTCATCCCATCTCTTCTCACCCATTCCCTATGCTGGTGCTTCTGATGTGAATAGAATCAGCGAGCAGGAGTGGAGGAGCCCTCGCCGCCGCGCGCCATTGATTTATGTCGACTGCTCTGCTACCACTCCATGGTTTTGAGCTCCCGCCGTCATCAGCCTCGAATCGCTCCCTTCTCCTCTAGCCTTGGCAGAGGGGCGCCAGAGGCTCTGTGTTTCGCTTCAGGATCTCAAGGTAAGTTTATTTCCCTACGCGATTGGTTGGCTGTCACCAAGATTTCTAGATTTGTTTCAATATAATATGCCCCTAGCTTTGTATATGAAACAAGTTCCGTTGCTCTTCCATGTAGGTGCCGATCTAATTTCAGATCTGGTAGGATCCAATGCTGATAATACATAGTTGCAGCCATTTAAGTTGTGAGTAATTTGGCCAGAAGGAACTTTATTCTTGAAAATAATAATCAATCATGTTCAAAAAGCTGGGTAAAGCAATTGGTCATTATTATTATAATGAAGATTCATCAGATATTAGTATTTGGAAATTAACCTAACGTCAAAAGCTGGGTAAAGCCGGAGAAACAAAAAAGCAAATTGGTAAATTGTGTTAGGAGGTAAATTGAACCAAATCATATATCCCAAGGGTCAAAACAGACTAAGAAATTGTTAAGGGGTCATCCAGGCTCTGACCGTACTTGAGGAAGTAATTTCATTTTTTTTTAAAAAAAATAAGGAGCTAGCCCACATGCACAATTGTTTCGAATGAAACCTAAAGGACGAGTCATAGCTTAATTGGTAACATTGCTAGTGAGTAGGCTGTCCCTCAACATTTAAACCCAAGGTTCGACGCTCACACATGAATGCGCCACAATAGTTAGAGTGACGTGCTCGTCACGCTCGATGTTTAGTTGCTTCGGATACCTCTTACCCACGTGCACACCTTTTATGTATTGAATGTAGGTATATCTTGCAACACAGTTTGGATGTGTGCACACGTGTATGCATATGGTGTGAGTTTGTATATAAATTCAGATGCTGCAACTTGTATTTGAAGAAGTGATGCATTAAAAAACTATTTCAAGCAAATCTCAATGGCATTCGTGGATTCACCATCGGTGCGCGCGCACATTTAGATAGTAATATGGTCACGCAAAGCACAATATACCGATTTCACCCCCTCTTATTCTCTACTTCCATGTCAGCCTGCAACGTTGACTCCCGTTAGGGTCGCTCATGGGCTTAACTATTGTGAGACATTTTGTTTTCAAAGGGAAAATATTCTTTGCTTTAATTTTAGCTGTAAAGCCCACCAAAGTATTGATAATATGTTATTTAAATAATATTTTAAAATATTATAATGATTTTATCTTAACCTTGTGGTATAAATCTATGTGGCTTTTTAGATATCACGGATAAAATTTCAAAGGGCTTTAAACAATAAGAATCATAATTTAACTTATGGATCAAAGGTTCTTGTATGCTTATGAGTTAAATTTGAAGTTGAATTCTTACAAAGCTATAATGGTAACAAAGAAAGACAATTTATGTCAAATAAATAGAAACAACACTAACCGAACTAAAAAAATAGTGCAACATGATTTTTGAGCAAGTAAAGGGCCAAAAGCTGACCTCCCGTCAAATATGAAAGCAAAGATGTTTTAAGATCCTTATACCAGAGTAAATAATTCTCAATTTTAACCATCAGTACATAAAGTGTTATGCACACAAAAAATTTCAAAGTTTTCTTTACCATCAATGCATATGGGTCTCAATAATAATTAATACTTTCATAATTTAGGTTTTCTTTTTTCAACAATATTTTCATAGAAATTGCTAGTGAATGTTTCAAATGCCAAATATAATTTGCATTTCGACCAAATGCTGTACAATATCCAAGGATGGTCTTAAAGAAAGATACTCGAAGGATAAAAAATAAATTCAAAATCCACGGTCGCTATCATTGGCGCTAGTACAATATCATTGCGCTATGGCCGTTGCGCCCTGCTCACACACACGTTTCGTCTCGCGGCGCCCCGTCATCTCCCACCGCCTCTTCCCACGGAACGGAAGCCATTAAAACCCCTCGCCGTCATCCACCTCCCTCCCCTCCCTGAGAAATCAAGAATCCGAAGCCGCCCCTTCCTATCCCACCCGCCGCGCCTCCGGATCGAAGCTCGGAGCTGCTTCTCCCCCCTGATTCGCTCCAATTCCGCCGGCTCCACCTCCCCAATCATCAGTTCCCCGGCCCGGGCTCCGGAGGTCGCCGTTGCACGCGCGCTCGTGTAAGTGGCGAGTCGAATTGAGATGTGCGGGTCTTCTTTTCCTGAGTCCGGTCGATCCACCGGTTGATGGTGCCGCTGCCTGGGATATCGGGTATTCGGGTTTCGGTTCGGCCTCATTTCTCGCCGCCTCCCCTGTTTCTTGTTCCGGGAAAGATTGCATCTTCCCCCCTTCTCTTTCTTGCGGGATTCGGTTCTTGGACGTTCGGTATAATTTCCATCTATTTTTCTTTTTTTTCCTTTTTCCGGCGATTTTCCTTGTGCGTTACTCCTGTTCCGAGATTTTTCTTTTTTTTCTCCATAATATGGCCATATCTGTTAGCGGAAAAGATGGAATCTTTTTTCCCCCTTTGGTATCTCTGATTTCACAGTTCCACTTCTTGGTTGGGATCTGATACATTATCATTCATGGTGTTTGTGCGACGAGCAGCAGAAGAGCAGTAGTGCAGTAGCCCTCGCCGCCTCGCGGAACGCGCGCGCTGTTGATTTATGTCGCCTGCCCTGCCGCAGCTCCATGGTTCTGAGCTCCCGTCGCCACCAGCCTCCTCTTGCCCCCTTCTCCGCCAGCCTTGGCTGAGGGGCGCCAGACAGTGCGGGTATTCCAGGGTATCCAGGTAACCTTTTTTTTTCACATGTCTGATTGAGTTACGACTAAGTCGATGAGAGGCTTTCTTTCTCTGTTGTAGTTCAGCCCTGGTAACTTTCTATCAAACACTGTTAATCTTGCGTTTAGTAGGTGCCAAAGTTCGAAAGATTTCTGTAATGTTTTGTTGACTGTATGTGTGTAGCCGTGTAGGTAGGTACTTCTGTCTTCCATTGCTGCTGTTGTGTTCGTAGTTCCCTCTATCTAGCAGTCATGTATGCTTGGTTGTTTAATGTAAAGCACTAAAGATTTTGTCTGTTGCCATGACTTAACTGATCACCTGTTCCCATGTTATTAAAATAATTCACTGCTTGTTCAGTCAAATCAGATTAGTTTTGATCATCTGACAAATTTAGCGATTGCCATGTTGCGGTGCCTGGCCTGATTTCAGTGTTGAGCTGCATAAAACTCTACGTTCTATGTGAACAATGAACATAATAATATTACCTCATTTGTTTATGCAAAGATGGAGGTTTGCATCAGTTCATATCTGTTGGCTCATGTATTGCAAGAGCTAATTCAAGTAGTGTTTGTATCTCAGTGAAAGTTTTCTATAGTAATGTATGTTGATTTCAGATTTGGATTTTTGATGAAGTACTCTGGGTTCCTGCACTTAGACCCTTGCCTTTTATTTTCTTACACGTGAGGCAGTACAAGTTGAAGAATCCCCCAAATCACAATCAATCTTTGGTAAGTGGTAAGCTATTAGGAAATAATACTTAGAACAAATAAAGTGTGAATTAGTATCTGCTATTTCCCTTATTTACTTGGATGAGCCCTTGTCTTACAAACTTCACTGGTCTAAATGCTTGCAGGTTTGGTTTAGGTGGGTTGAATTTGGCACCCTTCCTCAATTCAAACTGTCATCCTGAATTTCAAATTCTGAAACTTCTTCTGTGAAGAAAACTAATCTCCCCTTGTCCAGTTCAGATCAGAAGTTAAGAGACAATCCTCTTTCTAATTTGGTAGATTGGGTACTGCAGTTGTAGACACGTCTTCCTTGGTACGTGGATGCATATTCTCTTTCACATCTTTGCTATACTATTCTTGTTTTAGCATATTTGATGAAGTCACCGGGCGTGTATACAGATTGCTGTTGCTTGGGATCTGGATGTTGCGCTCCACGAAGATGCCTCCTATGCGGAAGGTCCGCATTTTATGCTCTGATCCTGATGCAACAGACTCCTCTGGTGATGAAGATGATCAAAACCCAAAGACAGAAAAGAAAATTATAAGAGTGGTGCTAGTTCCAGTAAAGAATTGTAAAACCTCAAAACCTCTAAAAACTATCATGCCATCTGGAATGAAGGATCTGGATGGTCCTCCTGAGAGGAAGGTATCATCAAGCAGGTACCGTGGTGTGCGACTGCGCGAGTCGGGTCGGTGGCAAGCAGAGATCCGCAATCCTTTGACAAAGAAACGGGAGTATAGTTTGCATAACACTGAGGAGGAGGCTGCTGCAGCATATCAAGCAAAATGGAACCAGTTCCGTGCAGAGATGCTGGCCATGAAAGCTCAGCCGCCCGCGTCAAAATATGCATCCTTGTCCAGCTTGTCCTTGGTTTCCTGTGTTTCTTCATTGGTATCATGCAAGAAGAAGGCACGAGAAGCTCAGAACAGAGGAGGATCATTAATGGAGGTACACTGTGATCCTATAGATGAAAGCTCACGGAATTTCTCCCTCAAATCTATGGAGATTCCACAAAACGTCATGCTATGCCTGAAAGATGAGCATCCTATCAGTGACTCTGTCAGGCCTGCTGATGAACTGCCGCCCGATGATTTCACCAAGCCAGAGGATATGTTCAGAGCCAGTGATTTTATTGGCGCTACATACAAACCTCTGGATGATGATGATGACTATATTGGCCTGGCTGACATTAGCCACCTGCCACTTCCAATCAATGACCCAGAGTTTGATCTGGATGCAGAGCTTGATTGGAGTGGGTTCGACTTCACTTCAATGGAGCATGAACTGAAGTTACTGTGAGGTTGCATCAAAGATGCTTTCTAAATAACTCTGGGTCTTGGTGAAATCATCACATCGATGGATACTTCTATTCAGCGCAGTCGTGCTCTTGATGGTGTCTATTGTGCTGGAATCTGCTCTGAGTTGTCTGCAACTCTGAATGCTGCACTGGGTTCAGATTTCATTCTGACTGCAGATTACTGGGTGCATATTGATGGGATCTATAAACCAGATGATCTCCAAATTTTGTCGGAAACTGTACAGTTCATAGAGTAACTTGTCTGAGAGTATGCAATAAGTTTTCAGAAGTATGTAAATATTCTAATTTCAGAGCTGACATTGCAGCATCTGTGCATGTCTACATCCTTTCGATAATTGTCCTAAGAGAAGTTATCCATTCGTTTTTTTTCTTTGTCTTGAGTCTTCTGATCTATTAGAGCTGCTGAAATTTGGATTTTGAAAAAGGTTTGTATATTGGCATTACACATTGAAGTTGTAACAAGAGTTTGCACATCTGCAACACCATACCCTGGAAGCGTAGTAGTATCTGAAATGCAAATTGGAGTTCCACTTTCTTAAGAACATTACTTTAAACTCCAAAAACATTTACTAAAGCTATATATCAGGATAACACATATATGCATGATTTGCTCCCAATGCAGTTTATATAGTGAATGGATTACATATATGTCTAATGCTACCACGCTCTAATTCAAAAAGGTATCCAATAGTTTATGGGTCAGTTGGATCCATGCCACTCTAATTTCTTGAAATTGGATCTCATGTTGAAAATCATGCCATTGAGTGGCATGATTTTCAACATGACACCCAATTTCACGGAGTTGTGGTGGCATGAATCGAATTTTCCCATAGTTTATTGTGTTCAAAAGTTAGGCACAAAGAACGGAAAATAGGTTCTGGATGATCGATGCTGCCGCCCTTGCCAGCTTGATTTCACTAGATGGCACCGCACTCAAAGGAGACGTCGCACCCGGGGACGGGGCTGAGCTTGATGGCGTGCTTGACCTTGCTCATGAACACCGGGAGGAAGGACATGGCCTGGCAGATGCAGGCGTTGTCGATGCCCATGAGGCGGCGGCAGCAGGCGGTGTCGTAGGGGTCGCGGCCGCCGCCGTGCCCGAGCCCGTGCCGCCGGCTGTGGGCGGTGTGCTCCCGCTCGTGGCCGTGGTGGCCGTGGTCGTGGTGGTCCGCCTGCAGCTCGTAGGACGCCGACGAGGAGCCGTTGCTGTGCAGCCGCAGCGGCTGCGCCGGGTTGGGGCCGGAGAAGGTGCGCAGGCTGCAGGCCTCGTTGGCCAGGTTGAACTGCGACCGGCAGAACACCTGCGCCGCGGCGCGGTGGCGGCCGGCGGTTTCTGCTGCGATGAAGACGAGCAGCAGCAGGAGGGCCAAGGACGGCGCGTTCGGAGAAGGCAATGGTGACGACGATCTCTTCCTCGTGTCCATGGCGGTGGGTTTTTTTTTTTCTTCAGAGGTCCAGGAGAAGATGATGGCTTAATGGTTTTCTAGGGGGTTTAAGTAGTGGTTCTGAAGATTGTTTAGGAGGGAATCTGGTGCCTTTTGGTCTCCATTGTTTTATTGGTGGAGGTTAGGATGGGGATCAGAGGACGACAGCACGAGATTGCCGGGGGTTTTGCAGGATGTACACTACCGTTGTAGTGACTTTGCTGGTTGCTCATGCTTGAGCTGTGACCAGTTTGACATTGACCTGCAATTTTACGCGACACCTTTTTTTTCTGTACTGATGCAGATAGTTTTCTTATTATTAGAAAAGATGATTTAGCAAATAAGACGCAATACATTCATCTAGCTAAGCAGAATATTGCGCACAGAATCATTGTGGTTTTTTTTTACTATCTCCCTTATAAGTAAACTAAAAGATAGCTTGCAAAGTTATGCTACTGCTATGCATCTCAAAAACAAAACGACCTATATATAATCTGGGACAGATGGATTATTTTCTTATGCAGTTGTTGCATATGAGTTATCACATTCATATATACCATATTAAAAAGTTGCACGGAATCACATGCGGGAGTTTGGCCGAACATTTTGCTACAATGACCAGCAAGAGGGGTCAGAATGCCAAGGTAAAAAAAAAAAGTAACATCATGACTAGCAATTGTTTACTTGCAACATCCACCACACTTCAGAAAAAAAATCATGCTATTGGTTGGAGACAAGGCTCATGATGCAAGCGTGTGGACCCAAAGCAAGAAATGCTATGAGCTAAAAATTTTAGATGTCCATTTGTTGGCCATAGTGAGTACTAGTTTTTGTTTACTAGAACTCTGATGAAGAGGTTTCTTTTTTTGAAGTGATGAAGAGGTTTCAGAGTCAGCTAAAGAAGCCTGCTTGCTTGGGGGTGCCACCACTGAAATTGAAATAGGGAGATCACTTTCAGCGCATATGGGCCAGCAGGGGAAATTGGGCCACGCAATGCCTATTGGGCTAGAAGGGGCGGCAGGGAAAGAAGAATCGATTTCTATTCCCTATTGGGCTTCAAGACATAGCCCGCGGCCACAGGCCCCAATCGCATGACCACGCGGCGGCGGCGGCGGCGGCGGCATGAGGGCGAGGGCGAGGCCGTGAGGCTGTCGGGCGGTGCGGGGCACGGCCCGCGCTGCAGCAGTGCTGGGGCCGGCCGCGGCGGCGCGACGTGAGGAGATCCGGCGGTTCGCCCCCGCGGGCAAGCGGCAACGACATCTAGCGACTAGCGGGTGAGGCGGCGAGCGGCAAGTCGACAAGGCAGGGCAGCAAGTGAAGCAAGGTATATGCGATGCAATCGTCGGCCCCCTGCCAAATTTTTCCTCCAGAAAATGTGCTTGCCCTGTTTTGTAATGCGGTCATCATTTGCTATTGAACAATTTTAGAGATGGATATGTATTTTTCTTAGCATATATAGTTAATTATAGGAAATTTCAGGAGAGCTTTGAGCACCTTCTAAGTGCTGCCCTTTAGTTTTACTTTAATTAATTATAAATTTGGTGTACTATAGTTTTTACGTAGTTCGAACATGCTTCAAGTAGCCACATATATAAATAAGATCCTTGTGAATTGTGATAGTAGTTTTATCAACGGCAGCACACAAAAATGTTTGTAGTACTAGTGCCCGCTACTCTTTGACGGGCAAGTGTCAGTGTCAGTAGCACCGTGGCAGCCAAAGCCAAATAATTTACACGGCATTTCTTCCATTTGGACCTTTCTTCTACCAATGATCCGTAGTTGACGTGGGGTATTTTGAGTGGATTGCCGGAAGGGGACCGCCCACGACGGAGTCAAGCACAGCTGATTAAGCTCCTCCTCCTCCTCCTCCTCCTCTGCTTCACGAACACATGTCTCAAAACACTGCTTAGAACAACAGACCTATGGATCCTAAACCCAAATCTCCATCTCCCCGCCACCTGCTCTTTTTTCTGTATGGCGTCCTCGTTTCTCTGACCTCCAACAGCGCAACCTTCTCATCAGCACAAACCAGCAACAGCTCCGAGGCTGACCGGCAAGCCCTCCTCTGCTTCAAATCCAGCATCTCCTTGGACCCTGGCCTTGTGCTCACGCCATGGCGCAGCGACTCGCTCGACTTTTGCAGCTGGAGAGGGGTCAACTGCAGCACCACCCTCCCAATCCGTGTGGTGTCCCTAGAACTGAGGTATGATAAGCTCAAAGGAGAACTACCCAGCTGCATGGGGACTCTTACCTCTCTAGTGCGGATAGACCTTTCAAACAATGATCTTTCTGGAAGCATACCTGAGGAGATAGGTGCGATACCAGGTCTACAAACTCTAATTCTTGCTGAAAACAGGCTTACAGGTAACATCCCTCTGTCATTGGGTACTGCTGCTTCTCTTAGATATATTGATCTGTCAAGAAATGCTCTTAGTGGAATTATTCCTGATTCCTTAGCCAAAGTTTTATCACTCCGAGCGCTGAGACTCTCAATGAACAACCTATCTGGGGAGATCCCAGGTGCCCTATTCAATAATTCATCCAATCTTATTACAGTGGACCTCCAACAGAATTCTCTTTCTGGGGTAATCCCACATTTCCATAGAACGGCAACTCTGCAATTTCTTGACCTTACTGGAAATTCTCTTTCCGGAAGTATACCAGCATCTTTAGGAAATGTTTCATCCTTAAATTACATTCTGCTAGCAGAGAACAACTTGGATGGATCGATTCCAGAATCCTTGGGTCATATCCTGAACTTAACCGCCCTAGATCTGGGTTACAACCAATTATCGGGGAATGTCCCAGCCATGATATACAATATCTCATCACTCAGATACCTTGGATTAAGCTTCAATAGGCTTGGTGGGCAGATACTTCTTAACACTGGCCACTCACTCCCAAACTTCGAATCATTGATCTTGAGTAGCAACGCATTAAGCGGAATGGTTCCGGCTTCACTGGCCAACATGTCAAAGCTCCAAGTGATTGATCTCTCAAGTAATTTGCTTAGTGGCTCAATTCCATCTCTAGGGTCCTTGAGCAACTTGAGTCGATTGATTCTAGGAACTAACATGCTACAAGCTGAAAACTGGATGTTTCTAACCTCCCTGACAAATTGCAGTCGATTATTAGCTTTAGCACTGGATGGGAGTTCCCTGAATGGAAGTCTTCCAAAATCAGTCGGCAATCTTTCCACAAACCTGGAACTGCTAAACTTTAGAGGCAACCGAATTTCAGGAACAATACCAGCTGTGATAGGTAATCTTGTGAATCTCACTCGGCTTAAACATGGAGCAGAACATGCTTTCGGGAATAATTCCCTCAACAATTGGGAAATTAAGAAACTTGGTTGTCCTGGCATTGTCTAAGAACAGGTTGTCGAGGGAAATCCCATCCACGATTGGTAATCTCCCTCAATTGAACCAGCTCTCCCTGGATGATAACTTATTGTCTGGAAACATACCAGCAAGTCTAGGACAGTGCCAAAGGTTGATTATGTTAAATCTATCAGTCAACAACCTTGATGGATCCATACCAAGTGAAATCCTCAGCATTTCTTCGCTTTCTTTGGGGTTGGACTTGTCAAACAACAACCTTACAGGAATGATACCACCTGAAATAGGACAACTAATCAATCTTGACATACTGGATGTTTCCAATAACAAGCTGTATGGTGAAATACCATCTGAACTCGGCATGTGTGTTCTCTTGTCATCCCTTCAGGTGGAAGGAAATATGCTCAGTGGGAATATTCCTCAGTCTCTTGGTGAACTGAAGTCCATACAGCGGATGGATCTCTCAGGAAATAATTTATCTGGTCAAATTCCAGAATTCTTCGGGAACTTCATGTTCTATATCATCTTAATCTATCATACAACAAACTAGAAGGACCAATTCCAACCAGTGGTATCTTCAGTAATAATTCAAATGCAGTCATGCTGGAAGGTAACATGGCATTATGTCAGCTAATTGCCGTATTTTCATTGTCGATCTGCCCCACCACATCATCAACAAAAAGAAAAATCAATGCTCGCATGCTGCTGATAATAGCACCACCAGTTACTATCGCTTTGTTGTCACTTTTGTGTGTTGCTGCCACTGTTATGAAGGGAAGAACAAATCAAATATCTGAAAGCTATAGAGAGACAATGAAGAAGGTATCCTATGGAGACATTCTTAAAGCCACCAATTGGTTCTCTCCAGTCAACAAGATCAGCTCAAGTCATACAGCATCAGTCTACATTGGTAGGTTTGAGTTTGATACAGACCTTGTTGCCATCAAGGTATTTCATCTTGATGAGCATGGTTCGCTCAATAGCTTTTTCACTGAGTGTGAAGTGCTAAAACATACCCGGCACCGCAATCTGATTCAAGCAATCACCTTGTGCTCGACAGTTGATTTTGAAAACAATGAATTCAAAGCTCTAGTATATGAGTTCATGGCAAATGGTAGTCTAGACATGTGGATACACCCAAGGCAACACCAAGGTAGCCCAAGGAGAGTGTTAAGTTTATGTCAAAGGATTAATATTGTTGCAGATGTGGCTTCTGCTCTTCATTATCTGCACAACCAATTGATACCTCCAATGATACACTGTGATTTGAAGCCTAGCAATGTTCTTTTGGACTATGACATGACTTCACGCATTGGTGACTTTGGGTCAGCGAAGTTTCTCTCTTCAAGTCTTAGTAGCAGTCCAGAAGGCTTGGTTGGTGCCTCAGGAACAATTGGATATATTGCACCTGGTAAGTTGCACATCTCCTCCATTAGAACGACTATAAGCTTATTATCTCTTATGTTGTTATTACTTTCTTAGTTTATGTGCATTGCATTTATTTCAGAGTGTGCGATGGGATGCAAAATCTCAACCAGTGGTGATGTTTATAGTTTTGGGGTGTTGCTACTAGAAATGCTCACGGCAAAGCGACCGACTGACAAACTATTTGGTAATGACCTCAGCCTTCATAAGTATGTGGACCTAGCATTCCCTGATAAAATCAGTGAGATTTTAGACCCCCAGATGCAAAACAAGGAGGGTGAAATTCTTTGTAATCTACACATGCAAAACTATATCATACCATTGGTCAAAATTGGCCTTATGTGTTCTATGGAATCACCAAAAGATAGACCAGCAATGCAAGATGTGTGTGCAAAAATTGTTGCCATCCAAGAGGGATTTATTCAAACCTTTTGATAATGGCAGACAGATAATAGAGATGCAATTTTGGCAAGTGATGATGGATCGGCTCAAGGCACATCATGCAAACCAGGGGAAAAGCATTATGGCAGTCTATATTTCTTATTGTCCAGCTAAAAAGTCCAAACACTGACGCTAGTCAGATGCCCACTTAACAAACATTGCTGCAGAGATTGAAATGTGTCAAACCATTTTAAATGTAATTATTATCTCAACCAGTTATGAAGATATATCAATTGGCTTCCAAGGCATGAAGAATTGTGTAACTAATTTGCATTCTTTTTAATTTCTGCAAATTACATTATAATGTTTCTCTTGTTGGAAGCCCTTGTAGTTTGATTTACTTATGTAATTATGTGCTTGTAATTTTTCTATTGAGCATTATTTTTCATGGTCTGAGAGACCAAAAGTTGACATTTGACTTGGTCTAGCTTTTGATGTAATGAGTGATTGACAAGGTTTGAGCTTTCGGTTGCATATCATGTTCCATTTGTGCATGTAAAGTCTAAATTACTCCCCTCAACTATAGCCAAAGGATGGATAACCCCTAAGCTATAATTTGGTTCAATTTACCCCTTAAACTATGTTATTTACTTTATTTTACCCCATAATACAATTTGTCTTTTTTTCTCCATACACAAGTTGAATTTTAATTTCAAATTTTACAGGGTAGTAGTGGACATCACAATGCATATTTAAGAATTTTTTATAATTTTTACTCGTTAGTTTTCATATAATTTTGAGCTCCAATGATTAATTTATTATGAAATATCATAATCTATCAAAATAATGATAAAAATTATGATGTATTTTTTCTAGCTTGTGCTATGTTTTGTACTATTATCTTGTAAAATTTCAACTTAAAAATCCACCTATGCATGGAGAAATGAAAAAGACAAATTATATTAGGGGGTAATTTGAACCAAATGGCATAGTTTGGGGGTTAAAATAAACCAAACGATACTTCAGGGGGTCATCCAGATTTTGGGTATAGTTGAGGGGAGTGATTTAGACTTTTTCCTTGTGTTTATGGCTAAGCCGAGGTGGTGATTCATGGATTCATGTCGAGAGTGGTGGAGAAAGACATGTCTTTATCCAACGAGCTCCAAAACATCATGAGAATATAGGTACGGGAATAAGAACCCTCACATGAAAAAAATAGCTGAAAAGGGTGTATAGTTCAATCTGTCAAGCATACATAGCATGCTTGCCTATCACCTGAGAAAGCAAAGTGTAGAGTCCCATTGTCAATACAGAGGGGGACCTTATCTATCTGTTTCTCAATAGACAAGGTTTTTTCATGGTTTGCATACTATTTGTCTCATCAAATATTTTGCATGCTCAATTGACTCCTGCCTCAGCAAATTATTTGATTGTTTGATGCACCTTGTTCATGCCACCAGGTTGCTATGAGCTTGGAAGGATGCAAATGGTCTGTTGCTGTAGACATGATGAAAGACTGCAATGAACAATCAGCTTTTTCAATTGGACTTGCCTCATTCTATTGAATCCTTTAAGGCGAGTCCAATTCAAAATGCCGAGTGTTCATTGCAGTCTTTCATCAGGTTTGAAATTTGATAGCACCTTTGATAAACTGTGATGATAGGAAGATTAAGCTGCATCCTGTGGTAACTGGTTCCACATTGGCGGTACCTCTTACATCGTCTCTGTGGTTGGAACACTTCTTTTGGTTCCTATTTCTGCTTTGATTCTACCATTGCGAAATACTATTCGGAATGTGACGTCAAGGCACAGCATGGGAAATGTTATGCAGTTTTTGTTTTTGTGATATTGCAAAATTTTGTTCTCTATTGAGCATCCTTTCTTCCCAAAGCATTATATGACAACTTGTGCTCAATGAATAATGCATTGCCACCACAATAGCGCTTGTCATGTGAATCTGTTCCCGAATGGCATCATGTTTGAATCAGGAACTAACTTTTATAGAATTGAATTTGTCATTTGTAAACAAAACAATTTCATAATAACATACGTTCTCTTGGTATCCAATTCGTCATTGATTGTTCGAGTAATGAGAAAGATAAACAAAAGAATAGTTTTGGGTTTCGGATGAGCATCATGTTATATATTGTTATCTTGCATCTGACTGATTACAATTTCATATACCAAAGATTTGATGAGGCTACATTGGCAGGTGGCGGCGAACATAGCAATGCATATCCTGCTCATGGAGGCTGACAGAAGTGCTCTTGAGGTGGAAAAAGAAATTATGTTTGAAATTTGTCCAACTACTAGCTTCAGCCTTCAGGCATCCAAACAAAAACAGCAATGTCTAGGGAAAAAAAGATTAAGTTCGAGAGGCTGGTGAAAAAGCAAATCAATTCATATCAAATCCTTTGGATATTGATGCAACATTCATTCTAACAAAGCAGAAAGCACCATGTAGCAATATTTTTGAATATATATGGTGTCCACCAACTATAACTCATTATTCAAATTTTTTCCCATAACTGCGTTTGGCATCCAATTGTTCAAATGAAAATAAGGGGGTTGGTCTAGTTTCACATTCACCGTTCTCAAAGAGAAGATGAGTACACGAATTGAAATATATGGCTTGACGGATTACTTGCAGGCAAGGTGCGTCCTCCTGGAGAAGATGAGCAGCCACAGCATGCATTTCTAACCCCATCAGGCCGTAGTACAACATTCTTTTGTTTGCCTGCACCTGCTCCCACGGATTACATGCATTCTTTTTTTTTTCTTGAAAAAGTCTAACCAACCGACCCGGCGCATGCCTGCATGCTCTGGAAAGTCCGCTTGCAATCTGAAAGATTGGTTGGTGCAGTTCAGTCCGGTCCGCAATTCGAGTGCTTGTGAATGGAGGCAATCAGGGAACATGACAGTTTTTTTGGTATGCCAAGTGCCAAAGTTTCTGGTATTTCGGTGCTAAATTTACAGGACATATGCTGATGCAGTTCACTGCAATTTTCATGGCATGCAAAACAGGGCATCAGCATGTGTTCTTTAAATAATTTTCTCTTGGTGGCAAAGTATTTCTTCAAGCTGGCTTTTCAAAAAAAATGCTTTTCAGTTTTCAGAAAAGTGTTTCTTCAATATCTGATTATCCGGCCAATCAGAGTTAATTCTTGCTGTTAGTGTCCAGCATGACCAAGCAGTTCCGCTGAAATCGTTCTCGCAATCAGACGTTCGTGACACCAGCGGAAGCAATCGGTGAGCCTGTGAGGTGCACTATCGTCTTCTGAACATGACGCTGACATGCCCGAACCTTTTTGTGGTTGCGATCGCAATGACACAAAAGTTTGGGCAGGTGGATGACTGACAAGGAAAATGCATTTTGCATCAGAACGCCGGCCGTACGATGATTCAACTTGGACCGTGACAGTCAGGTTCAACGATGATAAGGTTGTAAAGCTGGTGCGCCAGGATCTTCTTTTCCGAGCATGCAAAGGTTTTGCTTCGAATTTGATGGCACCAAAGTAGCAGCTACATTCTCATGAAAGGAGAGTGCCAGAGAAATGATTTCTCTGTTTTGAGGTGCTGGTGTGTAGAATAGTGTCATTATGAAAAACTTTTAGGTTGCAAAACTGTAAAAGTGCATGCATCACAATTCGCAAGTTCAGAAAAAAAAATCAGCCATGTTGTCGGATCTCATTTTCAAAAGTACTCCCAAGTGAGAAGATCTTACGTAAAGAAGCTGCTCAGCTGGCGCGCGAGCGCGACCGTCCATCATGTCCGTTTCAGGCTGAGCTAGTGCCCAGTGGCCGGTAGTGGATTCCCCAATGCATGCGTTCCGCGTCACAAATTAAGTGATACGATGATAGGATGACTGGATGAGTTGTAGCGCCGGACATTTCAAGGTCATCAGCAGAAGAAAAGAAAAAAAAGGAAAAAATTCAATTTACTCTCATAAACTATAGTCAAAGTCTGGATAACCCCCTGAACTATAACTTGGTTCAATTTACCCCCTGAACTATGTTATTTAGTTTATTTTACCCCATAATATAATTTATCTTTTTTGTTTCTCCATACACAAATTTAATTTTAATTTCAAATTTTACAGGATAGTAGTGGACATCACAATGCATATTTAGAAAAAAGTTTATAATTTTTCCCCATTATTTTTCATATAATTTTGAACTCCAATGATTAATTTATTATTAAATATCTTAAGCTATCAAAATAGTGATAAAAATTATGATTTATTTTTCTAACATGTATTACAGTGTGTACTATTGTGTTATAAAATTTCAACTTAAAACTCCATATATGCATGAAGAAATGAAAAAGACAAATTATATTAGGGAGTAATTTGAACCAAATGGTATAGTTTAGGTGATAAAATGAACTAAGTTATAGTTTAGGGGATTATCCAGACTTTGGCTATAGTTGAGGGGAGTAATTTAGACTTTTTCAAAAAAACTTACACTTGTCAGGTCGGCAAAGTGTGTACATCGATGGGTGGCCACAGTAGTGTTGCACTACAAAATGGCAGACACAAACAAACACCGCCATCAGTTGTACAGTTGCAGCTTGATCAACTTTGGAAACCCTATTTGCTGGGTGATCAAGGTAGCCCAGAGCTGATGATGCCGCACTAGACCAGCGGGTCCACCAGTGCACTTTTGTGTCCCCTACATGGATACGTGTAGTACATCCTTCTGCTAGACGTACCTGCACAGATCTAAACTGTAAAAAGAATAATTAACCTCACAACTGACATTTGTGCCTATAGATCTCAACATTTACTACTGAACCCTTTCTGCAAAAGTGCAAAGCGCAGTTAAACAAGTCTTAGATCCAGATCGGCTTAGATGACCCTGATAAACCCTATCTACTCCGTGTTAACCATAGTCTATCTGACCAGACCATCCATGGTTTTTTTTCTTAGAAAAATAATTCTCCCCAAATCATGGGTACGTGATTCACGGAGATTGAAACCAAACAGAAGAAAACTTGGTGTTGACACTCAAAATTGGCACGACGAAGGTTTTCTGGACAATATGGGTAGGACCGGTCAGACCTCTCCCTTGAACCGGTCAGACCGGTCTAGATAAGTTTGTCAAATTGCAAATTGGACTGCACCATTGCGTAGATCTCGTCGAGATGATAGAAATGCATATATAGAACGTCTAATTAGGAGTCCGGATGAGGGAGTTATGCCTCCCAGAAGACCTGCACCCCGGTCAGACCGGTCCAGAGCGGTCAGACCGGTCCAGAGACCGGTCAGACCGGTCCGAAACGCCCAGTCCAAGTTAGGAGTTGTATTTTGACACGGGATTTGATAGGGTTCCGACTCCTAACGGGTACAGACCTCCCCACCCTATATATATGAAGGGTCACGGCCGATTGAGGGTAATCCCAATCGATTCACACAATTACCTTTACCTTTTATCCTCCAAACCCTAACTTTTCCAACCCTATCTGCTGTTCTTCGCTCGTCTCCACGGCATTCGATGGCGTTCTGAGTGGCCTGCCGACCTCAGAGCAACCCTAGATCCACGAGCTCCGACGGGGTCCCTCCCGAGCTCGAGGTTTTAGGTTTTCGCGGTGTTCTCTGTAGAACCGGTCTGACCGGTCTGTGCGCAGGGAGCTCGTTGGTGAAGATCGTGTCGACGATCAACGCGCGTTCTAGCGCATTCGAGTGTGTTGGCGCAAATTAGTGTCAACACTTGGCTGCTCCGCCCACTCCATATTAACTTGCCACTCTTGTTATTGTTAGAGCAACTCCTAATTAAATATATTTGACTGTGTAAATTTGGATTAGGGACGGTAAAAACTCCGTCCAACAGATTCTCTATCTTCCTCCCCTCGCTATCCCTCTCGGCATCTACATGCCTCCGCTAGACTTTTTTAATTTTGCCGAGCGCCCTAACTCCCCTCGCCATCTTCCTCCTCCCACGCGCACGCCCCTATTCCCGGTAGGAGGGGCCGATGCAGCGGCGCGGCCGTTCCTGGTAGCTCGGCGAGGGAAATGGACGGGGAAGGGGTTTGACAGAACGAGGAGCTCATCGGGGACTGATTTGTACGGTTGGAGGGTGAGGAGGAGCGGCCGAAGGTAGGGGATGACAATGAGGGAGGAGGTGGGGCAGAGGAGCAGCGGCGGCGGGCCGAAGATGCTCGATTCCAACCAGGCGAAGCTCGGGCGAGTGTGGTGGATTACGGGCGGAGTTGCGAGCCCCGATCAGAATGGATGTTGTGCAGTACTTGAATCATTTTTAGTAGGTGACAATTTTGTTGTCGGTGATAATTCAAAATATTAGTTCATCAAGATCTCTCTCCCTTATAATTGTAGAAGGTTTAGAGGTTAGATCTTGGCACATATATGCCGATCTTCCATGGTTGCCTAGGCAAAATTTTGGCGAAATGAAGATTGGACCTTCATTGCTAAATGATGGACATTCCAGCATCAAAGGCCACAAAAAAAAAAGAGAAACGTTCGAACACGTCCAGCGTGCGTTCATTACCGTACTCTAAATTTACGCCGCTCAACCAGTGAAATCTAAAGTTGTGCACAGCGGTTTGGCCCCTGGCACTGACTAGCGGCCCCAAAAAGCCTGAACTCTGAACTGGTCCACACGCCAGTCCGACGGCTGTTCTCGTTCAGAAATATAACTGTTCTGTCAACGCTTTTAATCGTATCAACATCATCGATTTGCTGATCTGAAGCCTAAGCAAGCAGATCTGAAGCTAATCGTTTTGCTGCGCCTCATACACCATCAGTTTCGGCTGCTCCTGCATAAAGGTCAGCATCATCGCTGGGAGGCAGAGTTTTTTCTGGTCACAAATAGTCGTTACTGGCAAATTCTCTCTTTGGAGGCAAAGTACCTTTTGTGTTGCATTGTTCCTTTCTCTACACACGAACATATACATATATAAAACAATTCCTCAGCATTTGGCCAACTGCGAGAATATTTAATGATTCCAGACTTTGATAGTCAGTTGGGCCTGTCTATATATAATTGATGATGTTAGTGTTGTAGCACTATATAATGGACGACGTAAATGAACAGTACCATGACAGATGGCGTCGTTAATTGCTGCCCATTTATGCCGTGTTTAGTTTCAACGCAAAAAAATTTTGTGATGAAATCTTGCTAATCTGAAGTACTAAATGAAGTCTATTTACAAAACTTTTTGCACAGATGGGTTGTAATCGCGAGACGAATCTAATAATGTCAATTAATCCATGATTAATCCATAATTAGCGGAAGTTAATGTAGCATCATTGTTGCAAATCATGGATTAAGTAGGCTCATTAGATTCGTCTCGCGATTTACAGTCCATCCATGCAAAAAATTTGTAAATAGACTTCATTTAGTATTTCATGCATGTGTCAAAATATTTGATATGATGTTTTCTTTGCGTTTATGGAGTTTACGGGTAAAAATCTAAACAGGGCGTTAGACCGTGTTTAGTTCCACGCGCAAAAAATTTTACGTTGGAATCTTGTTAATTTAAAGTACTAAATGAAGTCTATTTATAAAACTTTTTGCACAGATGAGTTGTAAATCGCGAGACGAATCTAATGATGCTAATTAATCTATGATTAATTAATAATTAGTGGATGGTTACTGTAGCATCACTGTTGCGAATCATGGATTAAGTAGGCTCATTAGATTCGTCTCGCGATTTACAGCCCATCCATTAAAAAATTTTGTAAATAGACTTCATTTAGTACTCTATGTATGTGTCGAAACATTACGTTTTGTTTTGTATTTACGGGTTTTATGAGGTGTGATCTGTTTAGCCCTAGTTTAGTTTAAGCATCTTCCGTCCGGTCCGGGGAGGTGTAGCCATCAGTATCATTGTGCCTAGGTGATGTGCTAGGCGGTCGCTGACACGGAACGGGCCCCACCCTGCCCTTTTGTTTCCCTTGCTACATGCTCTGTTTTTTCCTGTCTGGTCTATAGAAAACTGTCACAACTGAAAGCTGCTGCGCACTAGTAGTAGTTTTAACAAAAAATAATAAATGAAAAAAAACTGCATAGTAGACAAAGCAGGATCTGTGGAGATGGCCTAGCTGATGCACTCTGTGCTAGCTAGTCGCCACGCCGCCACCTGTCATTTCTTTTGCTCTGATCCGCTGCGGCATCAGTGCAAGCTAGGCATTAGGATTAGGATCGAAGAGTCTAATTTGGTTGGCCCTACAAGCAAATAAACACTACAGCACTGAGTTACCAGCAGACAGGATTAGAAACGAACGCCGTGATTATATGATGAGTAGTTTTAGGCACGACGCATCTTCCTTCCGTGGAGGTGGAGAAGAGACCGGCCGGGGATGCCGTCCGTCAGGATTATGATGCCAGATGGATAGATGCAACGCCCGTCCCTCCCGTGCATGGCTGCCGGCGTGCAGAGCGCGGGCCTTCCCTCCCGTGCGGCTCGGGGCATGGCGGCCGGTGTGCAGAGCGCGGGCCTTCCCTAATGCTCCCTCCCCTCCATTCTTCCTCCACCGCCACCTCCCCTAGCACTTTCTTCCTGAGCAGTGCCGCGGGGCATGACAGTCGGCGCAAGTTTAGCCCATTTTTCGGGCACCTAAATACTAAGCGGTAAACAATCGGTCACCTACCGTTTAGTCTACTATTCGGGCAAAACAGATGTTTATATGGGAAAAACGGCCGTTTAAACGGTCAAAATAACCGATTAAACGAAAATGGTGTACCACTGTGTGGTGTTTAAACGGGCTAAATAACCATTTAGGCGAACAATGGGCGGTGCACGTCCCGGCCCCAGCGCGCAGGCCTTCCCCAACGCCCCCTCTACTCCCTTCTTCCTCCACCACCACCTCTGCTACCGCTCGGGAAGAGGGGGTGCAGCGGCGCGTGTGGAGGGGCACAAGCTGTTGGGCATAGCGGCGGCACGAGGGGCCTGCTATGGCAGTGCTCGAATGCGGCGGGCGGAGTGCGAGGAACTGCGGCGGCGGCGGCGCGAGGGGGCACTCAGATGCAGCAAGAGGATCGCGAGGAGGTGCAGCGGCGGCACGTGCTCACTCGGCGACAGCGATGTCGCTGTTTTCTTAATTTTTTTATTGCGAAAATAGCAACACTGTTGGGTGAGGAACCGTTAGTGATGGCTCGTTCCATCGCGATCGACCCTAATCCAACGGCCGGCCAAACCGGTGGTGAAGGGGTTCTATGGAGTGGTGAAACCCAAAGGGTCAGGATTGATCACAAAATAAAGGAATAAAACTACATAATTGGAATGAATGCTCAATTAAAGAAATCCTACAAGAATCTGGAATATATGAGAAATACAAAACATGTGTTCGGATGCTACACGGAAATCCACCGCGTGTTGTGGACCTGAACTTGTCAAGGGATCTCACCCCGGAAAAGGATCGGAGGAGGACCTGCCGTGTTCACTCAACCAGGGTTTACAATCCCGACTGGTCCGGTCAAACCGTCGCCCTCTGGTAGCGGTTTACCGGACCGGTTTGACCGAAAACCGGTGGAAACTGGTCAAATTCAAATCCTAATTCAAAATCGCATGTGTAAACGGTTCCGACCGGTATACCGACCGGTTTACCGGTCGGTTTGACTGGTAACCAGCCAAATTCAAAATTTTTTTTGGTTTAAATTCAAATGCCCGCAAAGTATACTAAATAAATGTTTGTATAACATATTTTAGTCTAAATGAACCCTCCAACCCTCTTTTGTACTACTTTTACATTGTATTTGTATACTTTTGTATGCACGTTTTTTTATTTAACTAAATGGATGAATTTTTGAAAAAATTTGACACCATTAGATTCGTCGCATCTTAAAGTATTTTTAGGATTTTTTTAGAAATTTTTCATTTTTTGAATTTAAATTTAAATTATGAATTTAGGTCAGGCCCAAATTGAAACCGAACCGGGGACCGGTTTCCACCGATGTGGTGAACCATGCACTCAACTCGTCATCACCGTCAGATGTGACGCTGGCGATGTCGGTTTGCTGTTTGTTTGCAGGACGTGACGTGCACCCCAGCGAAACTCCGACTGTCTGGTACTCCGGTGCATGCACCACCCATCGTCTTCTGAATTCTGATACGATCACGCAGCGGATGCATCTCCGCCTCCGCGGGCGCACTGTATACATCCCGCCTGAGAAAGCGAATTCGATTTTCTCCAAAAAAATGAAAGGGAATTTCATTTTCTCTAATCTAATAAGGAAGATAGAAAGCGAATTTGTGATGAGACCGTGACGACAAGCACCCTCCGTGACGATCTTGTACCAGAAAAGGCCGTGCTATTTACACGCAGCTCCCGCGTATTTTAATTTATTTACAACGCGTGCCAGCGATTGCTGATGACCAGCGAGAAGACCGTGGACCTGCTGCTCAAATCTTGTCGCGTGCTGTGTACCTGTACTGTACATGCTCGGGAGAAAGGAATCATCCCGGTAATTAGTAAACCCCCGCGTGCGAGGAAACTAGCTCCATCGCATGAAACAAGGCGTGTCGCCGTTCCTTGCTACTACGAGTAGTAGTCGGTCGTCGATCGACATGCGATGCGCACACAACGCACGAAATCCTATCCTAAAAAAAAGGCATTTCATTTGATTTACGTGTACCCTTGGAAGCAGTAGAAATCGCCATCCGACTTAAGTAGGAGTACTGTGGGTAGCCCTCGGTTACGTCGCTGACCGTAAATCAGCAGCTTTGATCTGACGTTGATACACCTCTTCTACGCGCCCATTGGTACCCTGCCAAGTGCCAATCAGAGACCTCAGCGGCTTCGACTTCGATCATTTCACGGACAACAGAAGCTCAGCAGCAGCAGCTGGAAACAAGACGACCCGGTGCCCTTTCACCATTTTCCTTTTTTCTCTCTTCTTATTTATCACAGCACCACATGAATCAAAGAATGGCGGTGGTACGGAAAGATTACACACACGCAACGGCAAGGCAAGGCAAGGCCTACCGTCCATCTCCAGTAGAAGATGAGCAGCTGCAGCATGCAATTTTTTTTTCTGATCTAACCCCATCTTGCTACGTTCCCAGTACAAGTGTACAACATCATCAAACACGCAGGGCGCCCCGTACCTACTACTTACTCCCAATGTTTTTTTTTTCTCCCTTTCCTTCCCTCCCCCAAACGACAGGCAATTTTTTTAAGATTATTAAATCATCTCGCCAATGAGCAACGACCAAGCCCACCAATCCGGCGCGGCGCCTAACCACTCCCCCCCCCCCCCCCCAAATACTAATCACTCCTGCTGGCAGGTGGGCCCCGGCGGGGGGGAATCGGCATCTCCAGCTGCTCGCCCTGTGGCATATTCACACCCGGCACCCACCTCCTCCTCCCCGCCGGCGCCGGGACGCCGCGTGCTCGCGCCGCCACCCGACCACCACCTGGTCCGAGGGCGCCTCCGCCTCCGCGGCCGCGCAGCCGCCTTCGTCGGCGCCGGGCAACCACGGCTCGCCGCCGCTGCTGCCGCTGGCCGTCATGGCGCCCCACAGCCTCACCGCGGGGCCGCCGCCGCCCAGGGGAGCCGGCGGCCTCGCGCTCCCTCCGCAGAAGCCGCCGGACAAGGCGCGCGGCAGGCCCGGCCAGGTCCGGACCACGGCGCCGCCCCAGGGGAACCCGCCGTCGACCGCCGCGCCGTCGTAGAATCCGATCCGCTCCAAGTCCCGCTCCTCCTCCTCCTCGCCCGAGGAGCTGGTGGTGTCCGCCTCGTCGGAGCCCTCCTCCTCCTCGTCGTCATCTTCGTCATCCTCCTCGTCGCCGGAGGAGTAGTAGGTGCCGATGTGCGACTGGATGGCCTCCTTGCCGCGCGACCGCAGGCGCAGCACGATGACCTGCAGCCGGCGCAGCAGGCTGGGCAGCGTCGCCAGCGCCGCCAGCGCCACGGCCAGCGGCGCCCACATCTCGGCCAGCAGCGCCGCGGCCAGCGCCGGCGCCCGCGAGAACCGCCCCACCCCGGCCTCGAGCATCGCCGCCGCCGCCGTCTCCATCGCCCCGCCGCCGCCGACCAGACAGAAAGACCGCCCAAAATTAAATTAAAAGAAAGAAACAGAAATCTGGCGTTGCGCGTGTGAAGCAAGAGGATGCCGATGCGAGGAAATGGGGAAGGAAGCCAGCGGAGGCGACGGCGGCGTCGCTTTAAAGCCGCACACGGGGCCCCAAGCGGGGCGTTTCAAAATCCCCGTTCTGCCCGCGGTGGGGCCAGGATGTCAGTGGGGAGGAGACCGGGCGGGAGCGGGGAAAAGTCGCGGCAGCCGCGGGTGGGACGGAACGGAACGGCTCGGCAGCGTCGCTGGCCTTTCTCGTCTCCTCCCCCCGCACCGCATCCCACACGGTGAAAGCGTGGGCGGGGTTAGATAAGCGCCGATGACATGTGGGGCAGATGAAATCTGGGCCCACGCAAGGCTGGCTGGGTACGAACGGAGGCTTGTGCGCTGGGGTGTCCGGAGTCTGGACGCGGGGCGTATATGGCGTCTCGGGGCGGGCGACGCGCCGGGCGCGGTGAGTCAGCAGCGGCCCCGAGGGCACGTGCGGCGCGGAGGCTGACGGGTGGGACCGGGAGGGCGCGCCGGCGCTGCTTGGCTGCGACGCCGCCGCGTGTGCACGTGTGGGGCCTCCACGACCGGCCGGGCCTGCTGCGCCCGCGGAGGAGCGCAAGGGTGAGTCAGCGTCGCGTGGGCGCGCGGTGGGCGCGGACGGCTGCGGGGGGCGGTCGCGCTGGATCCTGCGGCGGAGGTGCGCCGGGCCTCCGGGATCGGTGCTCAGCCACTGGTTCCCTGACACGTCGGATCCGTTGGCGGTTGTCTCCTCCGCCGTGCCGGGGGCTGTGGTGGACACGTCCGCACGGGGTAGGATGGTTTTATCGCCTTTGCCATTGCTATCTTGCCCAGATGGATGGCTTATCTGTTATCTCAACTCTGAAGAACGGCCACGTTGATGACCTGGTCAGGTAAACTCTGGAGGGGTTGGTAGCTGACACTGCTGGTATTCTGCTTCTAAGATCAGAATTAGAACGTTTGGCTTTTATGCTTTTAATTTCCTATTTTAAGCTGACAGTGTAACGGTAAGTTTAGATGATTTACTAAAAACAGAGTTTCTTTGTACTAGCACTGAAGCAGTTGGAAGTCCATCATGAGCAGAACAAATGGATTGATTGAGCGGTAGCTAGAGTTTTGATGGCTGTGGAGGTTACATACGTGCTCTCTAGTAGTAAGAACAACATTTATTTCCAACCTATCGTACCATTATTCAAGACTTTTGTTGCGCACAATGAAATGCGTGTTACTCCTCCCACACTTGATTATGTGACCATATCTTGCAAGCAATCTATAAACAAAAGTTGTGACTACATACAGTGGCGGACCCAGCTTTTCATCAAGACTAGGGCCAAAATTTAGCGGTAAAAAATCGGCGGCTAAAAATACTGCATATATGGCATGAAAACGAACTATAAAATAATAGCAAGTCTACAGTAAAGGTTCCAAATGGAGAAATTTCTATAATAGTGCGATACAAAAGTTAAGAACAGAAGGGAACATACAAAAATAAATACCTAGTCATGATTTGGTGCATTCACGGTCACATTTTGCATTTCCTCATCAGTAACACCTAGATATGGACAAGACATAAATGTAAATAAAAATATGACAAAACAAAACAGGTGAGATTCCTTAGATAATTTGAATGTAACATACCATAAGAACTGGTAGTGGACAGTTTAGGCAACTTCTTTAGACGAGACTTCAATTCTTGAAAATATTGTAAGATGTCATCATTTGTTATGCTGGCAAATACATCTCGTTCAATATAACATGTCATCCTATAATTCAACCACTCATCTCCCATCTTATTCCGCGTATTAGTCTTGATAATTTTCATAGCTGAGAATGCCATTTCCACTGTGGTAGTTGCAACGGGTAAAATCAAAGCCAACTCAATGAGACGATAAACCAATGCAAAGGTTGTATGCCTATCAGTTTGAACCATGTTCATAGCAAGAATATCAAGGTCCACACAATTTCTGAAATAAGGATCAGCTCACATCAGCAATGAAATTACCAAGTTGGGTTCGAAGTCTAGAACGCTCATAGTGGGAGAAGTCAACATCATAAATCTTAGCAAGTTCAATTAGTTTCTCACGGTCATAATTGGCAAAGGAATTCTTTGGATCTAGACAAGCAATACATCTCAATAATTGGGTAGACCTTTCAGGAAAACGGTTGTTCAATTTGACAATCACTTGGTCATGCACCACATTAAAGATTTCATTTTTGAAATGATGGTAGCAAGTTACTTGCTGCCCTCCACGCCCCCTTGAACGACCCTTGATTGTCAATTTTTCCTCCATATTTGGGATATTGATGTGATGTACCACACAGAATTCCGTCACCTCCTCAAATAGCTCCTCCCAACCATGCTGTCTTGCATCATTAATTTTCTCCAATGTGATCCCAATCAAACCTACAGCCCGTACAATGTTCTGATCTTTTCTCTGCAAGCATTGTGACAAATCATTAGTTATTCCCAATAATTTGATCATAAGATGTAATATAAGCACAAACTCAAAATTCTCCATTTGTAACAACAAACCGGAAGCTGTAGTTCTCTTTTCTCCAACACCATCTTCAGCAATATTCTCTAGTACCTCTAAGACTGCATTCCACATGTGTTCAAGATGACATAAGGTTTGGTGGTGTGAGCCCCATTGTGTATCCCCTGCCCTTGCAAGATTATTTTCTTGATTTTTTCCTCTTCCACTAAAAATTTTACCATTGTCCAATTGACTGACAATGTTCTCATGGTGTTGTTGGGCCAATTGATCTCTTATCTTACAAGCTGCATTGACAGTGGTGACAATCAAAGTGGTGATGTTAAAGAAATCAAATACCGAAGAACAACACTTAGCAACCAAGACCACCACTAATTGCAATTGATGTGCAAAGCAATGTATATAAAAAGCATATGGATTCTCATCCAATATCTTCCTTTGCAGCCCATGAAATTCTCCTCTCATGTTAGATGCCCCATAGTACCCTTGCCCACGCACTCTAGACATAGACAAACCATAGCGAGCAAACATACCATCTAAAGCTTCCTTTAGAGAAGACGAAGTTGTATCAGCAACAGACTTCATACCAAGAAATCTTTCAATCACATGCCCTTGCGCATTGACATACCTATATAGTCACATAGAGCAATACAGATAGTTAATAAAAGAACAACAAAATAGCAACCAAATTTTCAATAAGATAGATACAAACCTCACTATCAACGACGGCGCGAGCAGCGAGTCGGCGACAGCTCCGTGGCAGGAGGTGGCTGATGCTACGCGCTTGCGCAGTCGGCGGCGCCACGGCGGCGGTCTGGGCGGCGGGCCGCGCCGCCGCGGGCAGATGCGGCGGCCGCCGGCAGCCTGGCCCCCTCGCGTAGTGCTGCAGAAGCGCTCGCGAGTCGCTGCGCCGCGCCGCCACTACCGCTGCTTGCGCCTTGCAGTGAGCTGCTCTGGCTGCTGCTCAGCTGCTGGGGGCCTGGGATTGGCTTGCGGTTTGCCCTAGTGGGCCACTTGCTCCTCATTTTGGGCCTATAATTCAAGATGTTGTTGGGTTTTTTGCTGGGCCACGACTAGAGCCACGGCCCGGGTGGCCCTAGTCGCAGGTCCGCCCCTGACTACATACAAGTGTAGACATGTGGCCATAGGCATGAATGATGCAAGTCAAGGCGCCTTACCGACGGCATCCCTGTTGGAGCGAAGGCAAGATCAGGCAACAATATTGTATAACCATGCGTTGTGACTTAATCCCAACAAACGTTGGTCTGGTATACAGAGTTGCTGCCTAGGCGCCCAAACCGACCGGGTTTAATTTGGGCTGCAATGAAGGCAAATTAGCGAGGTCATGGGAGTCCAAATGCACCCGGGTCAGTCTGGTACAAACATTTGGACTGGTACCGGACTACAATGTTGTACCCAATGCATCTTTCGGGTGTTGCAAGATGCATGGTTATACATACAAGAGGCATCTTGCAACACCACAACTACAATGTTCAGTCTGGTACAACATGTGTTCTCTGTGACACCAGGGCAAGAGAGACAAGAGATCACCTGTTTTTTTTACTGTCATTTTACATGGTCCTGCTGGGCATTTATCAGCATTACTTGGGAAGAGATGTTGGATGTTCATGGTAAAATTGCTTTAGCAAGGCAGACTTTCCCCTTCCCTTTTTTTTATAGAAATCTTTCTGATTGCAGATGGAAAATTTGGAAACTACGAAATGCTATTATCTCTTACAGGGAACGTGGTTCTCTTCGGTTCTGGTTCAGACGTTTTAAAGATCAGCTAGCTCTCCAATCCTGGCGATTTAGAGACTTTGTTTTAACATAATTGTACATCCCCCTCTCGCTTGGTGAGTATGTTCTGTAAATACCCCTCTTTGTTTCCTCTATGTAATTGAAAATCAAAGTGCTGTGGGGGACTCCCCCACAGTTTGCCCTTCGAAAAAGGCGAACATAATGATTTTGTTGCAATGATGAAGTAGCAGTTGCTTCTACTCCAGAAAAAAAAAGAGAACTCCTCTTGGGAAAGCAGAGAAATGAGGATTCTTTTTAGAATATACATGTATATATATAAAAAAAGAAGGAAAGATCATACAGGAATATCATGATCTTAGGCCCTGTTTAGTTCTTTACATGTAAACGCAAAAAAACCGTAAACGCATTAAAGTGAAAAGGAATCTTGCTAATTTGAAGTACTAAATGAAGTCTATTTACAAAACTTTTTGCATGGATGGGTTGTAAATCGCGAGACGATTCTAATGAGTCTACTTAATTCATGATTTGCAACAGTGGTGCTACAGTAACCATTCACTAAATATTAATTAATCATGGATTAATTAGCATCATTAGATTCGTCTCGCGGTTTACAACCCATCTATACAAAAAGTTTTGTAAATAGACTTCATTTAGTACTTCAAATGACCAAGATTCCTTTGCAAAATGAACTAAACAAGCCCTTAGTTGTGTGCTCCAACGCAAGCTACATCTGCACCAGAGGAACTCAGCCTGCAAACCCGAAAAAGGTAAGGCACGGCTTGGACAACCGCCAGGCACCACACAGAAATTTCAGAATGAAGGATCCATACTCGCACACGGCACACCAAATCCTTCCTCTGACGGCGCGGCGGCGCCAGCTAGCTATTGATTGCAACTCCACCGAAAAGTTGGATAGCAGATGCCTGGCCTCCATCAGTGGCGTCGGGTAGCTCAAACTAGCTAGCTCTCCCTCCACAGCCAGCTCAAGATGAAACGCTCAGTCCCTATCACATTAAAAAGAATCTTATTATTTTATAGTATTAAATAAAATCTGTTTATAAATATTTTTTGACAGCTGAGTGCTTTTTCGCGAGACGAATCTAATGAGCCTAATTAATTCATAATTTGCTACAGTGATGCTACAGTAACCATTCGGTAATAATAGATTAAGATACCTCATTAGATTCATCTCGCAGTTTAACCCCAGGGTTCTACAGTTAGTTTTATAATTAACATTTATTTAATATTTTTAAATACTAAAAAGTTCCAGAAACTTAAAAAAAATTCAATGGAACCAAACAACCCCTCAAACAACACGCGTGATTACTCCCCTAATGAATCGGATCGCCCTGATCGTACGACTGACGCGTGACGTGACCGGTCGGTGCGTTTACAAGTTGCAGCGGTTCAGGCTTTGACAAGGCCACGGGAGCTGATCTTCCCACGTATGGTGTCATGTATTATTATATTATTATTATATACTATCATATGGACGCCAATCATATTCATATCGATCATATATGTAGTATATGCGTAGCGCGCATGAACCATAATATAATAAATATACATATATATATAGCTAGCATGAAAGCAACTAGAGACGATACGATAATTGGTGACTGCGATCGATTTGGTCGACACATAAATAAATGGTCGACGTGCAGTGCGTGGATGATGGTAGTAGTATCATCCCGTATATTTGTGCTGCTCGCTGTCAGTCGGCGACAGTGTGCATGACACCGACGCTTAACAGCAAGTGGTTTATGTCGCGTTAGCAAAACGGGGACTAGCTCGATCGGTCCCATCATTGGACGTACGACGTGGCACCGGCGGCCTGGCCGGACCCACCTGGGGGGCTCCGACTCTCCGAGCCTCCGACGGTGCCCGGAAGCCTGCAGAATTAGGGGCTGTTTGCATGCTAATTAGGAATATTAAATATATATTAATGATGAAATAAATTTGATAATCCCTAGGCTTATTCGCAAGATGAATCTATTAAACCTAGCTAATTAGTCTGTGATTAGTCCATGTGATGCTACGGCAAATATGTGCTAATTATGAATTAAAAAGACATCTCGTGAATAAATCTTAAGCTGATGTAGTTAGTTTATAATTAGCTTATTTTTAGTCTTTCTAATTGGCATCCAAACTTGAAGGGGATTATTTTAAGCCCCTAGAAACCAAACACCTCTTCATTGTTTATTACTGTAGCAGCCGCTTCATTGTTTTGCAGAGAAAACAGGGATGGGTGCACCGGCCGAGAATTCTTCGATATTCTTTTGATTTGATGTTTACTTGTGTCCCAGAATGATGATGGGAGATTGAGAGGGAAATGCAGAATCCGGCTTCCGCCCATCGGCCCATGTGGTTTCATTCTCCTCGTTGGCTCGATGTAGCTAGCTTGTAAATGCATGTATGGTGTACATTTCCGCTGTCTATTGTTTCTTTTAAAAACGTGGCATCACAAAAATTCGTGCTCTTTCTAAAAAATATATAGAATAGTTGCGATTGGTTGAACCGGTTTCCTCAGAGAATTTGGGATATTTATATATATGCATGTATGTATGGTGCATATATATATTCAAGTGTTTTGCCCTGCTTAATAAATGCTAAAAAATGCCACTTGTGCGCAGAGATATTCTCTTGAAGGTACAAGAAAAACACTGTGTGAGCGTGCTTCATGCAGCGTGGCCGAAGAAGAAATCAAAATTTTGAGGACCGCCCGTAGATGGAGGTCAGCATCTGTTATTGTGGGCCCCATAAGCCCAAATACGGAGTACACAGGGAACACGAAACTAAATAAAAACGTACGCGTGCTAAATACTACAATGCACATAAAGGGTCTTATTGTGATTATGCAGAAGTTTCAAGGCTGTTGACGTAAGAATCCAAGGGTACAACTGCAAGAGAAATACTGGGGGACGGACCAAACGCGAAAACAGCAGGGACCTCGTCGTAACGACGCGGAAGACTGCAGGGGGCGGAAAACAGTGCCCAGGGGTATATCTGTGAGGAACCAGGGACCGGCTTTGGACAGCCGAGGTGGTACTAAACTCAGACTCTGCTCCGCACCGCGCGTCGGGCGAGGAAACACCGGACCCCAGCGCGGAAAGCGCGCCCCCGCCCCCCGCCGGCCCACCACCCACCCGCTTGCTCGCTCGCCTTAGTGGGCCGCACGCGCGAGTAAGCTGGACTACCCGGGGCCCAAGTTATGATCGAAGATGAGCCATCACGATTACGGCGGTTTTTTCTTTTTTATATTTAAAAAAAAATTAAAATTTCAAAATTATATGTCCGTTTTGGAAAATTTCAAAAATATACCCCGGTCGCCCTATGGGGGCGACAGGGCTCAAATGTAATTTTTTTCTTCAAATTTGCAACGAAGTTCCTGGAGAAAAAAAAAGAGTGGGCCTGTCGCCCCCCAACGGGCGACAGGCCCCAACCAGGCGGCCCAGCCTGCAGGCGCCAGGGGGGCGCCAGGGGGGCCGGTCGCCCATCCCGCGGGCGACAGGGGGGCCTGTCGCCCCCCCCCCCCCCCCCCCCCCGCGGGCGACCAGCTCAGCCCACCCTTATATAAGGCCTCCCCCCTCATTCCCTCCTCATTTGACCTAAAAAAATCCACAAAAAATCCAGAAAAAAGAGAGGGGTGAGGAGAAGGGAAGCGGCGAAGCTCTGCCGAATTCCGCACTTGTGATCTACCGGTAACTTCCGTATAAATGCATTGATATTATATAACAATTTAATTTAATTAGCAGATTAGCTGAATTAGATTTGATGCTTTAAAACACTGGTTTAGTATTACAATTTGAGTATTATTACAGACTTTTTCACATAAAATAATTATACATTAGAATAGAATTATGACAGTACCTTATTGATATTGCAGTATAAGACAATAGAATTATGACAGTACCTATATTTTCACGCATCGATTTGGTATACGATATGTGCATTGCTTAAATCATTGTTTTTTATTTGGCGCACCACACTATAGCGCCAATGTCTTCGTCAGAATCAACCTACATTCCGTGGAGCAAGTGTAAAGCCACCGTACCCGAAGGAATTGATGTGCCAATGTGCTTCTGCGGTTCGTTATGCAAGTTCATGCAATCTGAGGTTTTAGGAGATGACTACGGCATGAGGTTCTTTATTGTGAGAACTACGAATATGATCCACCTAAGCGATACGGCAAAGACCGGGCCAAGGTAGTAGGACAACATACGCTATTTTTCTCTGTGACCTAACATTGAGTTATGATTCTAACTTGTGTTGAACAAAGTCTCCTCCGCCTCTTTGTGATTTTATGCAGTGGTTCGACACCGTGCAGTCGCAGCAGGCAAAGGACATTGTGGAACAAAAAGCAAGGTGGGCTGCAGAACGTTGGCGCCGAATGAAGCACGAGGAACAGCAAGAGGAGAAGCGCAAGAAAGAGCAAGAAGAGATCCGCAAGAGGATGGAGGAGCTGGATCGTAAGGCGGCGGCCGAACGTGAAGCTGACAGGGAGAGAAAGCGAGAGAGGGCACGCCGTGCGAAGGAAGCCGGGCCCGAAGCAATTAGGAAGGGCAAATATCCTAGGTGCACTCAGTAGAGTAGTACCATGTAATCTCGGCATTTTACATTCCATAAGGCATGGTAGTTTTAGATGCAACAAGAAATTATCTTGTCGCGTGCACATGCCACTGCAATTAGTTGTTTATGTTTTAAGTTGAGAGCTTAACTCTGTGTGTTGTAGCCTTTACCATTAATTTGCAGTTGTAGCCAGGAGTCTATGAAATCTTTGAACTTGTCCTTAATTTTTTCGGAGCTTTTCATGTCACTAGAATACTAAAAAGCACACATTTTATTAATATAACGATAAGAATTAAGAACTAAGAAATACATCGGGGTCTGCTGCTAAAAAGCACACATTTTCATGACACTAGAATACTAAAAAGCATCCGGAGACTTCACCTGTCGCTCAGGACGCGAAAGGGGCTGCGGTGTCAGCTGCTGAGAGATCCCAAGAGGTGCTCCTCCTAGCTGTGAATACCCCAAGACATCGGGGTCACCGTGCGCGGCATGATTCCCAAGTTAGCGGCCGAGATCCCGCCAACGATGATGACGACTACACGCTCGAATAGCTCAAAATAGGAACCATTGTGTATCTAGCTGCGAGTACGAGATCACAGGTTGCCACTGCTCAGCACGGCGATCACGGGTTTTCCAAATGTCGCATTCTTTGCCCAGACATACGTGATAAAAGACGACAACCCAATAGCAGTGCTCTTCCACCATTTCAAAAAGATGTGACAAGACGGCAACCACACCAGCTCACCTTCAAAGTAGTCTCTCTGGCGAGGACGACGGACCTGTCATTCTACAGCGAAGGTCTGTGGCGTGTAGTGGGGAAGGCGGCATCTAGGCGCGATCGACCGAGCGGCAGCAATGCAGTGATGTGAGTCTGCATGCACAGAGATGCATCGAGTAGTCATTTCGAGCATCGAATCTAGCCTTTTCAGTGTTAGGTCAGCTAGCCTCTTCACTGTGTTGTCATGTAGGTTTTTTAGGTGCATTTACACTCCACACTCCGGGTATCAGACCTTTGTGCGCCTATAAATACTCCCAAGTTTGTGAACTCCCAGCACAACTCAAACACCAAACCTCATTGTATACCCAATGTCTGGAGGTGGGTCTAGCGGGAAGAATTACTATGGTTTTGGAAAAGGAAAAGGGGGAAGAAAGGGAGACCCCATAATATGGGAGGGGCCTCTTGGACCTGATTCCTTTCCGGAACCAGTGTTTGAGTTTCCGCCACAGCACAAGAGTGAATTTACCAATGAAACTCCTCTTTGACAATACGATAACCGTAGAGAACCGTGGCCAAAATGCAGACATGGTGAGGACTGCTTAGTGCAGATGTGCACCGACGGGATGGATGGCGGTCGGCGTTTCTTTAAATGTCCACACGCATGGGTAATACTCGGTTGTTTCATTTCTTTATCTTCAATGAGACACCTTACATGAAATTTGTTTTGCAGTCTTCCGATGCTCCAGAAAACTGTGGTTTTACTAGGTGGGTAGATCCTGCACCAATTGATTCTGTTCAGGAGTTCATCGAGTACCTCCAGATAAAGATCTTTGATCTAGAATGCAAGGTGAACCATTATGAGGAAGTGAGCGAGGGTAACAAAGACGACGAAGTTGATGATACCAGCAATGCAGCCGGTTCACAGGATGAACCATGCACTATTCCTTACTGCAACTGCCCTTGTCACAAGAAGAAGGGCCCTGCGCCTCCGGCTCCACCGCCTGCACCACCTGCAATGGGTGGATACTGCGGAGAAGGCTCAACGCAGTTTGCTACGTGGGGGTACGGCTACTAGGACTACCCTAGTGCTAGTGACATGCTGCATCGTTGTGTTTGTTCTGTTTTTTTTAAATTACCTAAGGCATGTTAGGTTAGTCCGGAATCTGTTTACCGTAGTTTGCAACGGGTTCTGACATGCCACTGCATGTGTGATGTGTGTTTCATTATCGTTGTATTATGATGTAAAATTTGGTGGTTCACATTACGTAATGCATTTCTTAGTTCTTATTTTATTATCGTTATATTAATTACATGTGTGTTTTTTAGTATTCTAGTGACATGAAAAGCTCCGAGGGTCATGTCCGTGCCCAGCAGAGGCACTTTCATAATTCTATTCTAATTCATAATTAATTTTAAAAAAAGTCTGTAATAGTACTGAAATTGTAATACTAAACGAGTGTTCTAAAGCACCAAATCTAATTCAGCTAATCCACTAATAAAATTAAATTGTTATACAATATCAATGGATTCATACGGAAGTTACCTGTAGATCAGGAGTACGCAATTCGGCAGAGTTTAGCCGCTTTTCTTCTCCCCACCCCTCTCTTTTTTCCTGAATTTTTAGGCTCAAATGACAAAGAGAATGGCGGCCAGCGCTTAAAAGGACCCTGTCGCCCCCCCAACGGGCGACCGGGGTATATTTTTCTCTCCAGGGACTTCGTTGCAAATTTGAAGAAAAAAATTACATTTGAGCCCTGTCGCCCCCCATAGGGCGACCGGGGTATATTTTTGAAATTTTCCAAAACTGACATATAATTTTGAAATTTTATTTTTTTAAAATATAAAAAAGAAAAAACCGCACGATTACGTGGGGCGTCGTGCAGTTGTTGGGCTGGACCAGACGCGTCTGAGACTGAAGTCTCGTATGTAGCAGGTACACATTTGATCACACTAAAAAAAAGTTAACAGATTGATGCTGCTGTACGCCTGTACCTCAAATCCTCAGTTGAGCATGTGGCAGCTAGAGAACACACAGCTTCAGTGTTGAAATAACGGCACTGTAATCTCGAGATGTTTTCCTTTTACTTTTCTCATCCAAGACTGACTAATGGAGTTGGTGCAACTAGCAGCTAGCAGCAGAAACGACGAACCACCTACGGCTACTCCTCACTCCCCAGCAGTCGACCGCGTGATCGAGCATCCGGAATCTGAGCCTTCGCTACTGGGTTTTCCCCTGTCCTATATGCGTTGGTTTCGTTGCATAGGTTAGGTCCACCGTAAGATAGATCAAGGCTAGCTTTAGACGGCCCTCTTGCACTTTTCTCAGGTTTTTTGGAACATCATCGATGATGTTCCGGCAGTGTAGTAGGGCTAGGGCAAACGAAATGCCATCATGTTCCTCTTCCTTCTACTCAAGAGTGCAAGGAGAGGGATGCACTGTTTTTTTTCCTTCCTTTTTGCCGACCAGCTACGAAAGTTCCTTTTACAACCAAGAGGGTTCAATATATAGCTTACCTATTCACATGCAGTATAGGGTCCCGTTTGGATCTATCCAACTAATCCATTATTAGCTGGTTACTTGAATTAGATGTGTTGGACCAGCTAATTGGAAAGTTGCTATTTAGGCCTTGTTTAGTTCCCAAAAAATTTTCTACAGTACCCGTCAAATTGAATATTCGGATACAAGCATGGAGCATTAAATGCAGTTGAAAAAATAACTAATTACACAGTCTAACTGATTAGCATGAGATGAATCTTTTAAGACTAATTAGTCTATGATTGGACATTATTTGTTAAGTAACAACAAAACGTGCTACAATACTAAAACCAAGTACTAAAACCAACAATTTTTCACCAATTAAATAGGGCCTTAGCTAATTAGAAGGGTTTTAGCTGCTATTAGTTGATTCCGCCCCAGCTAAAATAATTAGCTAGCTACCAATTACTAATTAAGCTGCTGGATCCAAACATGATTCTATGTTATTGATCGCTTAGTAGATTACATTAACTATGTTATTCAATTTGCATTGGCCCATTTGCAAAATTCCTAGGTACAAATATTCAACCATCTAATCAATAAAGCGATTCGAACTATTTCATCTGCTGGTTGTAAAGGGATTGCACGAGTCGTAGCAGGATCCTCTGGTTTTGTTTAGTGTTGTACAGATAGCTAATAGATGAAGTAGTCCCGTGCTCTAGTTACTGATGTTTGCAGTTGCGGAGGCCGGAAGCTATCTTTTAATTTGTGCATTGACCAAATCCTGTTTTGCTTTCAGATTCCTTCCGGTGAGAAAAAGAACACACAGCTATTCCATCTTATTAGCCGACATGTAAATGGGGAGTTGAGTTCATACTACTGTATATGCTCAAGAGAACCCCAACAAGTACGTATGTATATTCAAGCTCCTCTGTTTTTTTTATAATTTTTTAAATATATCTTTCAAGGTGCGCGCACAATCTGAGATTCAAAATTTATAATTTTCTATCAACACTTAACCTAAAAATTTATTAGACACATATTTAAAAGTGCTTTCATATAATGTAAATCAAAGCATCCTCCACGCACCTCTACAACGTCCGACGTCTAATTTCAACAACCTGCGAGGCTGCAAATGCACCATCAAAGCTAGATCTACCCAAAAAGGTGACACCAGCTAATCAACTCCTGCTATCATTTAACATGTGTTCTAGCAGTACAAAAATAAAGTCAAGTAGTGTCTACCTAGAAAATCAGGGCAATTAAGTTGGATCGCCAAAAATATAATCTTCTCATCGATTTACTTTTTCTTTCATGATATCAAAGTATCATATACTCTTCTATTTTCATACTGGTCCAGCAGCAATAGTGAACCAATGGAGTTAGTGCAACGTACCTAGCATCAACCTTTTTGTTTACTTAACAGCACATTTATGCCTTTGTTGTTTTCTAGTGGGCCAGGAGCGTTTAGATCATGAAAATTTTTGAACAAAATTCGCTGTAGCAGTTTTCAATCGAAGATTAGAAGGACTAAACATAATCTAATTATAAAACTAATTACATGGATAGACGAGAAATCATAAGACGAACCTATTAAGCCTAATTAATCCGTCACTAGAGGTTGTTTACTGTAGCACAACATTGTCTAATTATGATCCAATTAGACTTAAAAGATTCGTCTCGCAATTTCACTGGGGTTGATGAATGGATTTTGTTAGTTATTCACATTTAATACTCCTAATTAGCGGTTAAACGTTCGAAGTTACTATAGCGTTGAAAAAAATTTGGGAAGTAAACAAAGACCAAGAACAAAATCATGTGCGTGTAGCATGTGTCCTTTGCCATTAAAACAAGGTGGAGGAGACGGAGACGAATGTGCGATGGCATGAAAGGGTTCATCATGAGCTAAGAGATATCAGAAATGGTTGACCTTGCTGATCCTTCATGGAGCTTAGTCATAAACTGCACAAGGCTAACACCACCAAAGTTGTTAATGTGATCCATCTTTCATAACCTTGGAAAGAAAAAGAAAGAACAGGATAAAGTTGCGCATGAGGCATGCCCTTGGAAAGAAAAAGAAAGAATAGTTATATATAGTCAAGTCAAATTAGTGCGCTGTATCTTTGTCCGAACCTAATTTCACGTTTTCATTCCTAGCTTGCAACGTGATCAATACAGCTCTTCTTTCCAGATGGAAAAAGAGAGAAAAAGTACGATAAGAATACACATGTATTGATGGTCCAATCAACAAGCCACCTAAGTTAATTTGATTATGACTAGCATGAACCACGATTGTTGATTTGATATACCACTCAAAGTATCTCTAGCAAACTGCCAGTATTCTATTATTATTTTTTCTCTCTCTCTTTGTCCTTATTATAGTAGCTACTTCTGCATTTTTAACGATCATTTTTGCCAAGTGATCCGATTACCAAAACACAATCTCCAAAACTTTGTGTCGGTAGTAGGGGACATATGGTTGCATCCCGTACATTAAGTGAAGATGAGTTGCGATTTTGGTAGTTGCCAAAAAAAGTTTTAGAATCGAAAAGAAACATATCAGTTTGTTGGAGACGATTTTCATATCTAAAATCTACCAAATGATAAGATTTTTGGTATTAGCGATGAATATGAGCAATATACTAAAGATGTTTAATCTCTTGTCAACTTTGCTTCTATTAAAAAAAGAGTAGTAGTATGGCAAAGATATCCCTCACCCACACGTGGCTTTCGGTTACCAACCGGCACGCGTGATTATTCTTACCTGCCAGGCATGCGCATGGCACGACGCCGATTCAAACGAAATTGAATTCAAATTCAAATCCGTCGAGGACCACCGGCACCGGCTAGATCTACCCCCAAAAAACCAAACAGCCAACCAGTCAACCCCTCACCCAGCAGTGACCCAGCCCAGCACATCCCTCCTCCGCGCCACACGCAAACGCAACCACCGGCCACCGTCAGCAGCTGCAGCTTCCTCCTCCCGCTTTCTTTCCCTTTCGTCGTGGTTCCCCACATCCGGCCCTCCACTCCACCACCAGATGTCCGGATGTCTCCGCCCCCCAGCCGAACCCACCACACCCGCGCATCGGCAGCGGTAGCTAGCGCCGGCAGCGGCGGCGGCGGTTGGTAGCCCCGGTCGAGACGGCAGCAGGTAGCCAACCCCGGCGCCGCCAACAAAATTCCAGGTGCCCGTTCTTGATTTGACCCGAGTAGGACTGGCTGTGGATCGGATTACTACCTACTAGCTCGCACGCTTTTCCTCCTTTCTTCCACCTTCTTTATTGCCGTCCCCGTCTTTTTTTCGTTTATGCCCCTCTCTTCCACGCTCTGAGCTGCTGTGGGCGCATTCTGGTAGGACGCGAGGAGGCGCCGATCTGCGGCGACATCGGCGAGCCGCTAGTCTCCCGCCGCACCGTGAGTTCCTCATTCCTTCTCCTTTCTTTCCTCGGCTCCGCGGAAGCTGATCTTCTTTCTTTCTTTCCTTGCCCCTTCCCCTCCTTGTCAGGGCCGGCTCTATAATTTCGAGGGCCCTAGAGCGAACCGGATGCTATGGGCCCCCTTAGGCTAAATATTTTTTTTTCCTCCGACATTTTCATTAGGTTCTGCATTAGCCTGAACTTCTGCATTTAAATTATGATCATTTTCCTGCATTTCATCAGGTTCTTGCTCTTGATCTTCATTTAAATCAGCATTACTTACGGTTGAAAGAACTTGTGCAAAGCACCCCTTTGTGATTCAACGAGCCGTTCATCTTGTTTTTTTTCCTTTTCTGAGATCCCGACAAATGCTTCTTAGGTAACATTCTAACACCTAAATTATGAAGGAAAATAAATAGAGAAATTAGAAGTTTAAACCTAGAAATCTAAGTGTCCAACGTAGTCACGAAGTAGCAGATTACTAGTAGAAGTTAATAGTTACTCACCAATTTGCTTAGCTGATTGCAAAACGTTGCTGGATTGCTGCCGTAGAGGGGACGAGTCACGAGTGCAGAGGCAGGTCAGTAGAAGTTAATCAACCGATCACCAGTCGCCGGACGCCGGGCGGGCGGCCGAGAGGCCGCGGCCAGAAAAGGCAGCGAGGTCTGCGATGCGAACAGATGGACGCCGCGACGTTTCGACTGCCGAAGCCGAGCGATCGAGCCCCCTGCAGCCTGTTGGGCCTCTTCTGATGTGTATGTGTACTAGTGTATACATATTTGATCCTGGGCCCCCCTCGGTTGTGGGCCCTAGGCGGTCGCCCCTCCCGCCTTGGCCCAGAGCCGGGCCTGCTCCTTGTCAAAAAGTTATCTGAAGGCATCGTTCTTTGTAATTCCGGCCTTGCGCGCAGACATATTATTTGCTCCCTGCTGGGCTCTCATCACGTGCTCTTGGTCACTCTAGTTTAGGGGCAGCACTCTCTTCGGATTGTTTGGGGAATTTGAGTGTTTCTTTGACTGAGAGCTCAGCTTTATGTCGCTATTTTAGCAAATTACTATTACAAAGAAGGTCTTGATCTTTTTCCTGGTATTCATCTCTAGTGGATGTCGATGCGCTTTTGACGTGGATGGCGTGGGGGTCTGTCGGCTCTAGATATTTTCTCATGTTTGTCTTGGTGTGAAATAAATAATACAGACACGATTAGATATTTTGTGCCACTTGTATCTAGTTTGACTTTGATGTCACCAGTTCCTTTCCTAGGTATAAAAATTTCTGGAAAAGAACTCGAGTATTGGGCAAATACTATATTAATCCAAAGCCAATAGATTTTTGAGGGAACCCTTTGCCCACTGGTAGGGAAATTTGAGGTAATCTGCTGCCTATTCGCTTAACAAAGAGCAATCGGGTTTAATCAAAATACTCAAGAAATATCTTTTTTTTTGGCAGTAGATAGCTGGTGCAAGCCAGTAATAGCTAGCAATCTTGAGGTTGTCGGCTGCCTTGTGCTGCCGCCAATTGGTTTTGATTTTAGTGTTGTCAAATCATATTCCTGTGTTAAGTTGGACACCAGTTTATTTGGAGTTAACCTAGTTGACTTAGTGCATCGAATGAGAACAATTGGTATGTAGTTTATCACGATCTGTAGTGGAACTAGTTGCAATGTGGTTTGCCCACTTGTTGTGATGCTTGTACGGTTAGAATACACAGAAATATCTTTTGCTTCGGTGTCAATGAACAAAGAGTTTTGAAAGTGTCATCGTGGTGTGCTGCTGCCAATTGGTGTGAATTTCTGATTGTCAAACAGTTTGGCTGTAAACTGTCGTTTGCCAAATTGATAAAATTTAATCTAGTTGATGTAATCGATTAAACGAGAAGATTGGTTTATACTATTGTTTTTCAAGGATCTGTAGTCTACTCAGCTGTAATAAGTTTTGCCCACTTGGGTTGCAGTAGTATCAATTTGTGGTGTCCATTGTTGTTCGATAACTTGGCCTATTGTATCTTGAAGGTTTCAGAGTTCTGTTTACCCACCTTCACTATCTTTCAAGTTCAGAGGTATAGGAAAATTATGTTTGGATTTATTGTTTGTTTTACTTAGCTTAGATTCATGAAATTGGATGCTCACCCTAAATTTCTGGCTTGCTGTTCATTCACTTCACGTATTTGGTTCAGCTGAACTTTTAGCATTTCAACCTTTCCAGTCTTTTATGTATACATATTGCTTGATTATTTGAGGTTATCTTTTCTGTCTTTTGTTTTCCTCTGGCTGTCTGGCAAATAAAGTTACACATGTGTCTCTTTTTGAGTTTCTAGCACCAGTAAGCTATCGGTGTATTCTTGCTCTTTTAATAATGCAGTTTCTTTTAACTCAATGATATATACTTCTTGAAGTTCTTTTTGAACCCTTTTTTTTTGTCTTTCTGAATCTGAGATCTTAGTTGATGATAGTTATGGTCTCCCGAGGTTCTTATTCGATGAGGAAAATGACGGGCTTCGAATGTTGGTATAATCTGTAGGTATATCTGCATGTCCAGATGTGCCAGAAATTGCAATTGGGTTGCTTCTGGATTGGTCCCTTATGAGTGCTAGGAAACTTGAAAATTAATTTTGTTTTCTGGTCTGGTGATGTTGCACCCTAATTCTTGGACCAGAATGATCATGCTATTTTTTAGTTTCCCAATCATACTTTAATAGATTACCAAGATTTTGTGACACTAAACTATTATTGTGTGTTCATATGTCTCAAATGACATATGAGATGGTCATTTTTTCCTATACAAAAGCTGAAGGATACAACTATTTAGCTAGTGTTTAAGTGCAATAAATTATAGTTGCTCTTGATTTCAATATCTTTTAAAACTGTTTGATATATCTTTGCACTTGTATGGTTCTCGCAACATCCTACAAGTTCGATTTCTGATGATCATAAAAAACTATCAAATGTCGCAGTTACTCAAACTTTAGAGCTTTCTACTGATCTTATTTGTTTAATGTTTTATGAACATAGTATTATCTTTTCCTGGCATGGCAAATATAAGTTAGTACAGCTGTCCTGCTTGGCTCTCTGTGTGGTGACTTGTAAGTTGTAACTATGTGTGGTGACTTGTAAGTTGTAACTAACATACAACTAGCTTGTTTTGCCTGAGTGATGAAATTGATACCATCTGATACTATTTCGGGTGGTTCCTGTGTATCATTAGTTCGTATGCAAGTTTTTTCACTATAAATGAATATTTTCCTTGCTGCTGCCATGTGTTTAAAGTCTCTTTAAAAACATGAAGAAAGGTTATTATTTTGTTTTTTCCTCTTTTTGCCAAACCTTATACCCTTTTAATCTACAAAATATGAACTTTAAATTACGTTCGCTTAAAAATGCCTTGGTTACTAGGTCCATGCTTAAAATATATCGTTATACATGTTGGTTTACTATGTTCACTCCCCCCCCCACACCCACAAAAAAAAAGGTTTAGTATGATTATGTTCCTGCTATAACTCACAGGAGATGTTAAATTGTTAATGTTTATGCTACAAACTGAATGGTGTTGAGAACTATCTTTGCACCCTGTAAAAATCAGTTAACATTATAGCCTGTGAAACTAAGTATTAGTCTTCTAGTCCTGTCAATGGTTTTGAAAACTGCATTGCGTTGACGATTTGACCTCCTATTCGGCAGTTTTTGTAACTTTACTCACTGGTTTTGTTGTCTTGCTCTCTTTGGTTTTATAGGACACAATGGCAGACCAGTTAAGGTGTTACACTATGAGATCCCATGGAATGGTACTGGCAAGATTACACATGTATGACTGGATAATACTTCTCCTCCTTGCTGTCATAGACGGACTGCTGAATTTAATTGAACCTTTTCACCGTTTTGTTGGGAAAGACATGATGACTGACCTGAGATATCCTTTGAAGGGCAATACAGTGCCCTTTTGGGCTGTTCCAGTATGTCCTGGTGTCCTTATTTTTCAGTATGTTTTGATCTTGTTACATCTATTCAAAAGTTTTTCTCTGGTTCTTACCCTGTTTCCCTGATTTGCAGATATTTGGAATTATACTACCTTGGGCCATCTTTTTTGGAATATACTTCAAAAAGAAGAATTTCTATGATTTGCACCATGGCATACTGGGTATTCAACATAGATTATGATCCCATCAATACATTAGTGTAGTATAAGGCAAACAAACCTGAGAAATGAAACTTTTTGTAGGGATTCTATATTCAGTACTTATAACTGCAGTGATTACTGATGCAATTAAGGATGGTGTTGGCCGCCCACGTCCAGATTTTTTCTGGCGCTGTTTTCCTGATGGAAAAGATGTAAGATAGAACTGAAAAACTAATGTTCCAAAGTTGCAAGTTCTTTCTGTGTTGATCTGCATAATGTTAAAAAGTTCTATGGAATCTTTTCAGGTTTATGATAACATCACTACTGGTGTTATATGCCATGGAGAGAAGAGTGTAATCAAGGAAGGTCACAAAAGCTTCCCAAGTGGACACAGTTCATGTAAGTGATGACATAACCATATAAATACTCAAATAGCCCGTGACATATGTTCTCCTTTGTAATATTGGTCTGTTACATGCACTGGTTGCCCAACTCTATGTATTGCTATATTACAGTGAGAAAACTTATACGGTTTTGAAAGTTAACTGCCACTAGTGCACATACAGTACACTTAAATTGGTTTACGGTCATTTGATGATGTGTCTAAAATGCCATTGAGAAGCCATACTTGGGAGGAAAAAAAACCATGTTTTTAGCACTTGGACGGGTTTTTGGAAGAAAATGGGTCTACCTCTGGTGGTGTCATATGCCTTGGGCATGCCAGTTATATTATAAGAGACAAGTGGCTGTCTTTGTGGCAAGATAGATAACGTTCAACAGGTGGGTGCCAAGACCTCACTTGGCCATGGTGACATCCTGTGTAGTCAGATGAGCGATCTGTAAGGTGGTATGCATGTGGTTCATGTAGTCAATGGGACTGTCTGTCTGGATACTTTGTGTAGAAGTCTGGCCGCAGGCACTGGCATACTGCTGCAGCTACTTCAAACAATGAATTTCTCTTGCATCTTGCTTGCAAGGTTATGGAAAAAATTAATGCTACAGACACCGTTACATGGGAACTTGCTGCTAGACCTGAATACTTGCTGGATCTGAAATTCCTTGCTGAATTTTTATCACTGCTTAGTAACCCCTTTTCAGCTTTTCCTCTGGATTTGATTGAAAGCATACTGTGCTGAAAGTTCTGGGCCTTATATGAGATACTCATGAAGCTAATAAAAAAATGTGAAATAGTGATTCAAACATTTTATACATATTTGTTTTTGAGAGAGCAAGCACGTATGAAAACTGGAGTAAGTTTGAGATACCTTGATTGGGTGTAGTTGGTTTTGTGTTGTTTGACCTATGTGCAGATGTGCATGATGAGCAGATGTACTGGTTCCTCTCTTTACACTGTTGTTATACTCCCTCCATTCCAGGATATAAGACGCGCACGTAATTTAAGATTCAAACTCTAAAAACTTTAACCTACGAACTACGATTAATCATGTATAATAAAAACTTTGTCTTATAACAATCATATCATTGTATTCATATTTAAAAGTAGTTTCATATAACTATGATTTTGTTGCTACAAACATTATATTATAGAAGATATTAAGAGTTAAATATTATTATTGAAGACCGTGCCAAGTTTGATGATGCCTTATATCCTGGGACGGAGGGAGTATTCCCAAAACCAATCTAAATTATTTTTTGAACCATAAACCAATCTAAATTATTACTGAAACATAGGTCAATCTTTCTTCATGTGCCTAAGTTAAGTTTCAACTTGGCACCTCATGATATTCTTTTTACAGCGCTATGGCTGTATCATCTCAAATTTGTGTTCTCATCACCTATTTCAGGGTCTTTTGCTGGTCTAGGCTTCCTTGCATGGTACTTAGCTGGGAAAATCACAGCTTTTGATCGCAGAGGACATGTTGCGAAGCTATGCATTGTGTTTCTGCCTCTTCTTACTGCTTCTCTTGTGGCTGTTTCTCGAGTGGATGATTACTGGCACCACTGGCAAGATGTATTTACTGGCGCTCTAATAGGTTTGTAAATTTTAATAGATTTTAGATATGCATACATTTCCTAAATGTTGTGAAGATGTCGAATCAGCTATTTTTCTAATCAGGGTCGTTTTCCTTTGCAGGTCTTACAGTTGCTTCGTTTTGTTATCTGCAATTTTTCCCATATCCTTTTGATGCCGATGGTACCTCCTTTTCCTTGTTTTACTGCCAGTTATTGAGATTCAGATTTGTTCAGCATGTAACAAAAACTATGCATCTCCTTGGCAGCTTTCTGGCCTCATGCATACACGGTCCAGCTAGCCGAAGAACGCAACAGCAGAAATGCAAACTCCTACAGTGTGCGACCAACCGAGATCGAAACAGTCAATATTCCCGGCCGGGGTGGAATCACCCTACGAGACACTCTCAACGACGTGGAGTCTGGAAGCAGATCGTGAGATCCAAGTCTGGAGTGGAGATGTCTTGAATACCCTGACTTCCGACTCTTGAGATTTGTCTGCATGAGAAGCTGTGTGGGAGCTGCTTACATGTACACAGGTAGATCTATTGTAGAGCTGTTGACTGCTGCCTCTGTATCAATCTTCTAGGTCTGCGGTTTGTTTTTTGTTTATTTACTGGATAGCTGGTTTCTTAAGGCTTCGGTGTAAAAATTACCAGGTAGGGGTGTTCTTACTGTCTGACGAGCTTTCGCTTTTGTTCATACTATGATGTGAGCCCCGTGTTCTGCTTAAAATTAGTTGGTGTACGCTCTTTGTACTGATGCTTTATCCCCGCAATCAGGGTATGTGATCAGATGCGCAGGAAGAGGATACGTACTATTTCACATTTAATTATTCCTAGCAAACATGTCTTCAATATGTCTGTGCGTTGCTACTGCTGGTGAAGCTATATAAATGTACTGATTAGCATATGATAATTTTATAAAAAATACAATACATGATATAGTATATGTATTTCATAATTTTATTTTTTATTATAATTAAAAGAGTAATAATAATCTAGTATGCATTGGTTATGTGTTTCGGTCTTTCTCTGTTTTTTTATAGAATTACTTATGAGCATGTGTCCAGAATGTAGGACAAATGTTTTTTTAAGGTTATAAAACAGTGCGGTAGGGGATTCGATCCCTGGTCATAGGGTTCCGGTCTCTCTGTTTTACTTGCCAAGCGCTGATTCTATATGGTTTCAGACTCTTAGATCGGTCTGGTTTGCTGTGTTCATCAGCATATAAATAAGGAATTTTTAGAGGATATTAAAGTTGATAGGCTTCAAAGGATTTGGATAGGAAAATAGGAATACGGCAGATGTCAGGTACCAGACAGAAGGTGCAGCATCTTCAGTCTTCATATCAATTTCCTGAAAACTTAATGCACTTCAATTACCAATTCACTACGAGAATGCATGTTTGATTTGAGAACTTGTAATTGACATATTTGACACCTGAATGTTTTAAGAACCTCAAACATGATACTATTGGAGCAAAGTTTAGCTAAACTTGACTAAAGAAATCTTGTATCAAACATAACTTATGTGCCAGAACAGCTCACAATTTTTTTTTGTGAACAATATTTTTTTGCGAAAGTTGTGAACAATATATAGTACTGCAGCCCAGTGAAGAAGCCGTGTGACAAATGGCTCGAATATGAATAAAATAGCGTGACAGTGGATCGAATATGAATAAAACTAGAGCGAACAGTCAGTCTTACTTTAGTGAAAAGAATAGCAGCATAAGAAAGGTTCTTACTTTAGTGAAAAGAACCCAGAAGATGGAGTAAAACAAGAATGTTGCTCACCACGGTGGGAAAATATATTTCAAGGAAATAATAAGCACAACTTTTTTTTTTTACTTGAGACGCAAAATGACAAAAAGAAAATATCATCGCAAGGGGTTGTTAATTAACATGATGCTGGCGCACCAACGGGTATGCTCCATCCACACTTCTTGGGCACGTTAATTTTTCTACAAGATGTAGTCTCTGCTGCTGCTTAGACTGGTGACTGAGTCCTATCCTAAAAAAATGCCGTGAACTAGATGTGGAATGAGAATGACAGTGCAAGGAACCTATGCTAAACTAATATGGTCCAGCAATTAGGCGTGAAGGGTGTTGCCGTGCTGTTGATTTTCTCAAAGTGGTTTCTGTTTGCGTTGCTGTTTACTACAAATGCTTTTAGAAGCTTATTAAGTGCAACCTTTCAAATACATAGCCAAATGATTCATCAATAATTAGAGATGTAAAACTCGCATTACTACAAAAACTTGCACGTGATAGATTAGGACAGCCAATTCAGGTATGCGAGATTGTTACGCGCGGTTAGTTAGCCGTGCCCAACACTCCGACTCCGACGTAAGATTCAGTATGCTCGGCATGCACAGGCAGCAAGTGGCACACTGCTCGATCGACATTGATAAATAGACGTTGGCGCGGGGAAGACGAAGAGAGGAGCTAGCTGTGGTGTGATGCGAGCAAGGCAGGATGGGGAATTGCCCGCCGTTGCCGTGTCCGCCCCCCTGCCCCGACGTGTCGCTCCAGGAAATTTGCGCCAACAACAACTGCCACGGCTGCTGCATTTTCCACTGCAACGACTCCAACCCCGGCGTGCCGCCCGAGGCGGACTTCCCGCCGGTGCAGCTACGGCAGCTTCCGCACCTTCCTCCCCCACGACCAGGCTCGGCACGGAACGGGGCCACGGCGGCGCACGGCACCGGCGGCGTGGCGCAGGACGACGTGCCAGCTGCAGCCAACGGGTATCGGTTCCAGCCGTCGCCGTGGCGCGCCGCCGCGTCAGGCTCGGTTGCGACGGAGCGCGCCAGCGCCAGCGGCGTGGCAGTGGCATCGCCACCAGGCGTGCCTGGCAACGGAGGTCGAGAGGTGCCGTCGGTGTCGCGGCTCGCATCATGGACGGGCGGCGGCGTGCGGGCGCCGCCGCTGTCCCGGCGCACTGAGTCGGGCTCGCCCGGGACGGCGTGGGCCACCAGCTGCCGCGACGACGACGCCGGCGCGGCGGCGCCGCTGGCCGTGACAGGCAACGGAGATCGACTGGTGCCGCAGCTGTCGCGGTGGCCTGGCCCTGGGTCGTCGGGCTTCGACGAGATGGGATTCACCTGGCACGATGGCAGCGTCGTACCACGCCACGGAGAAGGACGGGCGGCGCCGCCTCCGTCCCGGCGCACCGAGTCGTGCTTGGCCGAGACAACGTGGGCCACTGGCCGGGATGCCGGCGCCGCCGAGGCGCTCGACATGGCCGGCGCGGTCACGATGGAGTCAGGCCAAGACATCGGCACGCAGCAGGGTGATAGTTCGCCACCGGCACCGCAATGGCGGTTGCTTTTGGCATCGTCATCTTTCTCAGCTGGTCGGGTTTCCCCTGCAGAGTCCCGCCGGAGGTTTCCACAAGCCAGTGGGACCGAAGACACGACGTAGGACGTAGCAGGAGCTTGTTCTTAACACGCCTACTAGGATTTTTGTTTCAGTTTGTACCTGATGGAGTGTAGGTTATGGTGTGGTCATGTATGATTTTTGATACACGTAATAAGAGATTTGCGATTGGGAAAATTGGTCTCATACCATCAAAAGATCGCCGTTTCCGCGAAATACCATTAAAAGACCTCCGTCCCGTAAAATAGCATCGAAAGAGTCCACGTTACCCCGAACTACCATTCCATCGCGTGTTCCGCTAACTTGTCCGTCGCGAGCTCCTTCTTCCTCCTCGCTGCCCCATCATCCCCTCCCTTCCTCCTCTCTCAGCAGCAGGGCAAGAAGGCGACGCCCGAGCCGCCGCTGCCGCCTCCAGCTCCTCCCTTCTCCTCCCTGGCTCCCCCCACGACGGCACAGGGGCGGCGAGCACCGGCGCGGGGCTAGCGGGCAAAGACGCCGCGGCCACCGGCCTCGGTGAGCCCCGGCGCGAGGGCAGTAGGGCGCGGCCGCGGCTGGCCTCGGTGAGCCCGAGCGCGAGGACCACCCATCTCGACGAGCCCGGGCACGGGGGCTAGAGGGCACGACGGCCGCCGGCCTCGGCGAGCCCCAGCGGGGGGCAGTAGGGCGCGGCCGTGGCCGGCATCGGCGAGTCCCGGCACGGGGCCCGCCGGCCTCGGCGATCCCGAGCGAGGGGGCAGTCGGATGCGGCGGTGGCCGGCCTTGGTACAGGATCTGGCGGGCCCATGGCGTGGCCAGGCCCCGGTGCCCGATGGCCCGAGCACAGGAGAAAGTGGGTACGGGGCAGCCGGCCCCGGCGCAGGAGGTGGCGAGCACGGGGTGGCTGGCAGCGACGCGGGAGATGGCTAGGCCAAGGGCGGCGAGGTAGGTCGGCGCTGGAGCGGCAAGCGTGGGGGTGGCCTGCCCTGGTGAGCCGTGACGCATGGGGCGGGCGCGGCCAGCCCCAGCGAGCACCGGCATGGGGTCAGGTGGGCACATCGGCGACGCAAGCAGGGGCGGCCGGTGGGTGTGGTTCCGAGCGGCAGCTGACGAGCAGGGCGGGGGCGTGGCTCTAGGGCCCGGCGGGCTTCGGGGGCAGGACGGGGAGCGGGAGGAGGACGCCGCCGGTGAAAAGCGCGTCCGCGCAGAACGGAGAGGCAGCGGGGTCGGGGTGGAGCAGCACGCTTGTCTGATGGCGAGCTTGCCGCCGCACCGCCCTGTTCACGCCGCCCGCAGGTCCACCCGAGCCTCTTCACCAAGGCCGTCCTCGCTGCGTCCAGCGCCAAGGTCATCATCGGCGAGGGGGAGCGCGTGGAGGTGCGGGACGGCTGCGCCGCCGGCGTCGCGATGAAGGGGCGCGACGGCATGGTGGACGCCGACGTCGTGGTGCCCGCGCTCGGCCCATGGTGCGTGGGCAGCTGGCGGCAGAGGCTGTGGGCACGGCCGGCCCGCTGGTGGAGTGCGGGAGCGGCGGGCTGGAGGAGTTGGAGCCCACATGTAGCGAAAATGGCCTCTCATACCATATTTCAATATAATGTTTTAGTGATTGATATACACAACACAACACTTGGACTAATATGATTATTAAGATGACCATTCTCAGGCTTTTAGGTTTAAGTGATGACAAAGAGAAGATAGGCGTAGCAAGGCCCGAAGGGCCGCCCCCTACGCCTCTTCAGTCCAAGGGACAAGAATTGAAGAGACCGTGAAGAAATCCAAGTCGAAAAGATCAAGACGAAGCAAATTTGCTATCACCGGTTAAACCGATAATGAGCAAATTTGTACTCATTGGTGCAATGAACCTGGCACCGGATTAACCGACGATGAGTGTTTTACACTCACCGGTGTAACAGACTTGGAGGTAGAAGAAACAACAGAAGTTTTACAAGCCCCGGTTAAACCGACGATCAAGGCACAGTGAGCGTCGGTGCAGTTGTCCAGAGACTCTATTTTTCGGGGGTTTCTGAGATTACATACACCGGTTGAACCGATGTTAGTTTTAAGAGCGTCGGTCGATTGATCAAGTAGCTGTTGGAGCAGTAACGGCTAGTTGCTGGGAAAATACACTCACCGGTTAAACCGGTGATGACAAAAACAGGAGCGTCGATTTAACCGGCGTTAAGTGATTTCGTCAGCCTTTTTCCCAACGGCTAGTTTGGAGGGTTGGGCTATATATATGCCACCCCACGGCTCATTTGAGGGTGCTGGAGACCAAGAAAGTATACAAGAGCCAAAGATCATCTCCAACGACCATAGAGCTTCATTGTACATCATATAGGCTTAAGCACACTTGTGAGAGTGCTTAGTGCTTGTAATAGGGATTAGTTCTTACGAGAGCTCCCTTGAGAGAAGTCTTGCTGTGGCAAGGAATACTTGTGATCCGTCGTGTGACCCTCCGACTTGGTGTGGAGTGGCAACGACACTTTGTGCGGGGGAAGAGGAGACCCCCTCCTTGGTGGAGAAGCTCCGTAGTGGATTTCGGCCGGGTGACCGAGAGAGACGGTGGCGGTGCACTAGACTCGGTGTCTTGTGCACACTTGCCTTTGCTTGCCGGCATCGCCTTGGTGGCGTAGTGCAAAACGGTGATCGGAAGAGCCTCGGTGTCCCGTGGACGTAGGCGTTTGTGCCGAACCACGTTACATGACCGTGTCTACTCGGGAGTTTGCATCACTCTTGCACTTACCTCTTTACTTACTGTATTATGTTTCCGCATTTACTCTATCTTGCGTACCTTTACTTTCCTAATTGGTTTGATTAGGATTGGCTAGGTTGCAAGTCTTTTAGGGGTAAGTAGAGAGTAGCATAGATAAACCTTAGTCATAACTAGCATGTGTAGAACGTGTTAGGTTTATCTTATGCAAATAGATTGAGCCCTGGATAGAAAGCGATTAGCGACCCTATTCACTCCCTCCCCCTCTAGGGTCGGACACCTCGGTGATCCTTACACCACCGAGGCGCGCGCTCGGTCGTCGGCGGGACGGGCGGAGGGGGCGACGAGCGGCAGGCGGCGGTTGGCGCGGAGGTGGCGTGGCGCGATGCGGGTGGAGGAGGAGAGCAGAGGAAGGGAGACGGTGGGGCGGAGCTTGTGCGCCGGCAGGAGAGCGACGTCGGCCATGGCCACGGCGAGGGAGCGGAGGGACATGGTGGTGGCGATGGCGAGGAGAGGGAGGGAGACTGCACAGGATCTCGGTGCGGGAGGGAGGAGCAGAAGGGAAAAGGAACGGAGGAAGAAGACGCTCGTAACGGAGAAGTAGCGAAAAATGTGACAGAGTGCGATTTTCGGTAATGTTTGCAACATTGAGTGGTATTTTCCGGGGGCTGATGCTTTCAGTGGTATTTTACGAAAGTCGCGATCTTTCAGTGCTATGAGACCAATTTTCCCTTTGCGATTTGTCAGCAGGTGTCTGAGATGTGGTTCCATCGATTAATTATGAACGCAGGCAAGCCATTTCTTCTTCGTTTAGCTTGATACTGCTCTAGTGCTCTACTTCTCGGCACAGAGCTGCCATCTGCCCAATCGCTTATCTCCTCCTGGCGGCTCCCCAACGTGTCCTAGACTCCTAGTCCTACCTTTGCTATGGAACTAGGGTTGCAAGTCCCACCTTTTTTTGGGTCATTGGGTTGACCCAAAACTTGATAAAATGAACTAGAATAGCATAGGTAATTAATTTTGGAGAGCAAAATAAACTAAAATAAGAAACCCGAAAAACACCAATGTGTATCCACTTGCATCTATCTCTATATAGAAACTGGTGACGCCGTTTCCAGAAAGAAAAAAGAAAAAGCACCCTCGCCTGCCCGTGCGCTCGCCCACAATCGACGCTGTGCCATGCAGCCCCGCGTGCTACTGGGGAGGGGGGAGGTGGCGGCCGGGAGGCGGTGGTGGGGGAGAGGAGGCGAGGGAGGGATGTGGTGGCGTTGAGGTGCAGCAGGGAGGGAAGGTGCGGTTCAGACTGAGGAGAAGCGGGGGACTGGAGAAGCGCGAGGGGATATAGAGAGGAAAAGATCCTGCGCTTCAGCTAGTGAGAGGACAGGATGCAAAAAAAAATCATGTTCTTATCACCATTGGGTCGTGTACTACGAACTGGCGGTAATGCCAATCGAATCTATCACCACTCGGTCGTATTACGAACCGACGTTGATTTTCATTATCACTGTCGGTTTCAAAGGCTATTCAGTTCAAACCTGCAGTGATGGGCGTTTGCAATAGCAGTTTCTACAGTAGTGCCACAATACTCATGCCACCAAGCCAGTGAGAAGTCGTGGGCCAATGGATCCTATATTTTTTTCAGGCATTCAATAAATAAAAAATGTGTGCCAAATAAATTAAAAATCCTCTAGGAAAAACATCAATTGAAATCTCATGTGCCCAAAATGTAAAGAGATCTCTGCAGCTCATATTACGGTCGGTAACGTTCCTTCACAAGCACGGAAACCAAACCAAAGGAACAAATTGGCACGACTATGTAAACCAGTCTAACCAGTTTCAATGACTTTATCATAATGTAAATTTGACTTCACAGTGTAGCTCTCTTTGAGACAATCGAAATGTATATATAGAACATTTGATTTCGAGTCCGGTAAGAAAGTTATGACTTCGGGGAGACTTTGACCTAGAAAAAATAGTGACGCTCAGCCTGCAGCTCGTCAGCAGTCAATAAAATGTGAGTTCTACCTGTTTTGTTTCAGTTTCGTTTCGTATTTGTGTGCTGAACCAATTGCAAAATGTAGGTTGTGATTCACTGCACCCAGAATTCTGCTAATAGTTCAAAGAGCAACAAAAGGCTTAAACTTCTAATAACAATTTAGGAGGATCAGGATGCCTAAATTTGCAACTTGCGATGAAACCAACAAAAAAGATGAAGCTGCCACAACTGTGTACGGAGCTGAGGACTAGATCTAATATTTTTTTTTTGTCGTGGTTGACATAGAGGCCCATTTGATTCAATCACTCTGTTCGGCTTATTCGAATATGTGTACAGAGCTGACGACTAGATCTAATATGTGTGACCCCTCACGTATACGTATAGGCTTATTCGAATGTGTGTGTGATGCTTGAACTTTAGGCTTATTGAAATAATTTTTATTGATTGGCATTATATGAGGTTTATTACTATGCATACAATGGACAAAGTGTATTATGTGCACTGGACATGTCTTTAAGGCCGGGGGGGGGGGGGTTAATCTTCACAAAGTTTAAGGTTAGAAGTACACCGTTTAGGAGCTTAAGAGGTTAATCTACACCTCTTTAAGTGTATGAGAGGGCAATCTAGACTTTTTCCCCGATTTTATAAGGCGGTCAGACTGGTTTTAGGTGTCTAATCAGAGTTAGGAGTTGTATTTTATCATGAATATGTTAGGATTTCGATATAAAGGCAACATCTAATTAAGAGTATCCAGTCAAAATAAATCAATCTATTACTTTTTACCTTTTATCTTTCTCAAACCCTAACTATCTCCATCCCAACATGCTCTTCTTCATTCGTCTCTAAAGTATTTGAAGATGTTCTAGGTGATCCGCTGATTCTGGAACAACCCAAGGCACACTTGTCCCCACAGAATTTCTTCCCAGGCGAGCGTTCGTTGGATCCTCATCGAGCTCCCATACAAAATCGGCTTGACCAGCTTACCAAACCGGTCTGATCAATTTGCGCAGAGGAGCTGTGAGGTGCGCGTTGCACGCATGGTGCTTGGTATTTGACATGGTATGTTTTCGCGTCAACAGAAAAAAAAAAATGCAACTCAAGTTTGCTCAAATGATCCGTCGACCATATCGATCGAGCATCCAATTCTTAAATTCTTGGCCAAACTAGACAAGGACCCATCGGAGGAATCAATGCTTAGATATCTCTACGAACACAAAAGCCTAACTGTGGCAGCATAGTTATCGGCCCGACAAACCAATATGCACTGTCGCCCGCATTTGTTTCAAACTTTGACCAAACATTGGCTCAGGGAACCAGGCACAAAAAGAGCTGACGCCATTGCTGTGCCGTAAGCATGTAATTGCTCGTCATCTTAGGTCTGCATGTCTGATATACATCTGGTTGCATTGCTTGAACAATAGATGGAGCTTATTATTAAGGTTATAAGCGGATTAGTAAATTACTAGCCCATCAACCTATGCTGCCGCACGGGCTAGCATCTTTAAAGAGATAATATAAACATTAGAATTTTTTGTTAAACTTGGAGCCAACACACTACTACGAAAATGACTTGCAGGAGTGGATGAAAAACCATTTGTAGAGGCGGGTGCGGTACCCGCCCCTGCTTCTCGCAGAAAAAAATACTGGGCGGACGAGTATGTCCAATAATAGTTTCTAATATTCTTCATATACTCAATATGGTTGTACACATGTATATATAAGTCATCCAGCCCAAATGACATGTCGCCATCGCATGTTGGAAGTTATGTGCCTTGCGTACAGTGGGCACTGGAAAATAAGACGGAAACATTATTCTCTGTGTTTGGCATCTGGTCAGGTCTTATGTCGCCATGTGATGTCGATCTTCTGATCCAGTTTTGTCTGTATTGCTCAATACATGCCAATGCAATACGATAAAAAAGAATAATGTAGTAGTGAAAGAAATTAAAACGAAAAGTAACAGAAGGATCTAGCGTGTACAGAAGGATAGATGCGGCATATATGGTTGTGGCTTACATGAGAACGCAGGCCATTTATATAAGGGGTAGTGAAGTTAGTAAGGAGATTGACTAAGATTATCGTTTGTTCTTCGAGTACTCGGATATTAGCACAGTTTGAGGTCGGCTCCAGTAGGCTCTTTTGGCTAGTCTTCTTACAAGTGGCCAATGGTTTTTAGATATTTGATGAGATAGCATACTTGTAGGGAATATGGTTTGCATGAATTATAGTGTTGGTGGTGTGATAAAATTATGGGGAAAATGCAAATGATACTAGAAAACCTATTGGTCACTCGAGAGAAAAAAAACTAATAAGAGCACTAGAAATCTGTTGTGCAGTAAAAAATATTGGAAAGATAGCTTACATATCCTGTAGTGCTTCATGTTGAAAAAAATGTGTAACGATGATATACTGGAATTTATTTTGTCAAAACGTAAGTCATGTGATCCACAATGCATATAGGAAAAAGAGGATGATCGAAACCTAGTTGATTTGGAAAATATAGTTGTAGGTAGTGAAGTTGATGGTTGGATTTGTTATCAAAGATGTCAAGTTGAAGGGACGGGTAACACGTCCGCCCCTAAAGGGTCATGCTATGACCCACCCCTACACTCTACAAATCCATATCCAGAAAATAAAAATTTAAAAAATTAAAAACAACAAAGTAAAAAGAAAAATATTCCAGCTAACCATCCACCACCACTAGCCTTATAGTGTTGAGCTACTACATTTTTTTTGACGAAATACACACTTGCATCTCTTGGGATTCAAACTGATATGCCTTCTAGTAGATAGTCAAGCTTATTATCTTTAATCCAACGACAGCCCATGAACCAGCCCACCATCCATAATTCGTTTCGCGTCAAGCAAAAATCAGCAGGCAAGCAGCAGTTAGGCCCTCGGTGGATAGATTCTTTTCTTTCTCTTTCTATTCAATTTGATGGACATATTCTTTTCTTTCTCTTTCTATTCCATTTTTCTTTTAGACAACTTTCTTCAAATGCACTTCCACTAATTCATCAAATGTGTAGATATGTCCTTTCAACAATTTGAAATGGTTAATCAATGTTTTTCTATAATCTAATTCAACATTTACTACAAACTAATTCACCATTTTATACGAAAATGTTGAAACAATGTACTAAAATGTTAAACTAGTTGATCCAAAATGTTGACTTTTAAAATATAATAAAAATATATTCATATTGGATCTCATTATGTTGGATTAATTCTTAAGAATACAGTGGTTTAAACGGATTCAAAATTGATTGCACCATTTATGAGAAAAATGTATTTGAAGTTCCAAATCCAAAAGCCACCCACACCTACCAGAATGCAACACGTGTTTAGAAACTTCCTCAACCGCACCAACTGTGGACCCTGCTGCTGCTCTCTCTCTCTGGCGGTGTTGAAACATGTGCTTAAAATCAGACGATGGAAAAGATTGGCACCCATTTCAAACATTAGAGGATCGGTCGCGCCTGGACGTAGGACGGGGCCATTATTTGGCGATCGTGCGCCGCGGCAGTATTGGGGCGAACGAGCGTCGCAGCTAGGAAGCAGCGCTTGTGCACTACGGAGTAGTAGTTGTAGTAGCGAATACGACTTGTCTTGGTGGAAACAACACTCTGTCACTGCTAATTAATTAATTCATCTCTAGTTCCATGCTCAGACTTCTACTCTGCCTTCTACTTTATTTTTTTCTCTTTCGGGACAACAGTTGTGTGGGTGAGTGAATAGGCGGGGGGTTTCACATCCATATGCATGTAGAACTAGTAAGACTGAGAAATAAAAATAAAAATAAAAAGACAATAAGAGTTAATAAAAAATAATATGTGAAATAATTCTTTAGTGTCACAATACAGGAGGATAAATAAAAAAATAGATTGGCTATCGTTCTAGAGCGTAGAATAAAAAAGAACTGATTGCACATCCCTGTTGTTCATCCAATATCATTATCTTTTTTAACCATAAATATATTTTCAAACTTCCTACTAATATATTTTCAAACTTTCTACACCGTAATCTACAACTTTGTAAATACAAAACTTAGTACACAAAATTTCAGAACTTCTACAATTAAATTTAAAAATCTATACTACCAGATACAAAACTTTATACATGGATATTTGAAACTATTTACAAATAGATATAGAACTTTTTACATAAAAACTTTCTACTGAAATAAAAATTAACACTAAGTTCAATAAGTTTGGACTTTTCAAATAAAATTTAGTAAAATAAACTCTGAACTTTGGAGCGTAAAATAGAAAACTTCCTACTAGCATGTTATAAACTTTGTACTCTCGTGAATACAATTTTACTCTTCAAAAAATTTGAAACTTTGTGATAAAACATTTTTGTACTTTTACATATAATACTCATAATTAAAAAAATTTGCATTCCCATATTGGGAACTTTATCCTAGCCTATCATAAATTTTGTATCTCTCTGTTCTAAAATCTTATCTGAAAAAAGTTACAGCCTTGAACATTAGAACATATGAACTTTAGAAATATAACATTACTAATTTTGTACTCCGAACTCTAAAACTTTGTAATTACAATAAAATTAGCATATGAATTTAAGGACTTCATACCATTGTATTTTAAAACACATATATACAGAATTGTTTTCACAGCAATCAATCTGCCTTGATCTCACCTGAATGCTTATGAAGTGTTGTGGTCCAAAGTCTTATTTCAGAGCTATCAATGAACCTTGGCCTGACCTGTGCAAAATAGGAGTTTAGTAAGCATTTTATTAATGTGGACACATCATGGTCACAAAAGTCACAAAAATGAATTCACCATGGTTTAGTAAAAAAACTACTATGCAAATGTCTTGGCAAAATTGCGAAAATACCAGGACTTAAAAGGATTAGTTTATTTTCTAGTGGAGAGTGCTAGGCACAGCAAGGTAGTACCTTCAAAAACAAAAAGTATTCATAAACTTTGTGTTGTTACATCATAAAAAAAATTTACTCCTAGATACAGAACTTTGTGCTTCAAAATCATGAACTTTTTAATTATAAACTTTGCATTCTGAAGTTAAAAACTTTGTACTAGCCTATTATAAACTTTTAAATCTTACATAAATTTTTTTAACTTATATATAGTATCTCAACTCTCATATTGCACTTCAAAACCTTTGTACTGGAATGTTGCAAACTTACAAATTATAAATATAGAACTTTAGTCTAGCATTCAAATTATGGGTATAAAGTAAAGAATTTTAGCCCCGACACAAACTTTGTACCACCATGTTTAGAAATTCTTACTCTTACATCTAGAACTTTATAGTCACATATCCAATACTTTGTTCTCATATGTCCAATATTTTCTTGTAAAGTTTGTACACCTCTAGGTTCCAAATGATATGAAGGGAACATTGCACAACGAATACAAAATTCTTAAAAACTTATACACCAAAAAAACTTTATGCATCCACAACCTTAAAAAAATAACAAAAATAGAATTACATTGACAACTTTCTACATTCCCGGCCTTCTAATCACCAAACTCTGTGCATATTGGACCTTTGTACTAGCACAATTCAAACATTGTACTCTTACATATAAACCTTTTGTTCTAATCTTTACATTTTATATTAAGAGGATTACTACTTGCACATTTCAAAACATTGTACTTCTGGATAAAAAAAATTTTTGTAACTCCAAACTTTGCACTATGAATATATGTAACTATGTACTTCCAGATTGTAAAATATGCATTCCACGCTGCAAAAATTTACGTTTGACTTTTAAAGCTCTACAAATGGCGCTGGATAGTAGAATCTTGAAAGCTTTTGACTCTTATATGGAAAACTTTTATAGAATACCTAACTTCGAATGCACATATTTGAAAACATAATACATATTCATATTTGTGAAAAAAAACTATGGAGCATATAAACATCGCATGTCCAAACTTATAAAGTTTCATTCTAAAACTCGAAACTGACTACTTGAAAACTTTGAACACAACTACTGAGAACTTTCAGATCATGTATATGAAAAATTTGGAAGTGCGGCGTACGCCCATGATGCAGGGGACCGAAGTGCGACGGAGCTCGGCGCGGCTGCCTCCTCGACTTCGGCATACCCTCCCAAGGGACCGAAGCGCGGCAGAGCTAGACGCGGCTGCCTCCTCGTCTCCGGTGTACTGCCCCACGTAGCAGGCAAAACGGAGGCGCAGCGAGCTCGGTGCAGGTTCCGCTTACTTCTCGTGCATACTCCGTCTCGGCGCGGATGAATCGCACGGCAAGCGCGGCGCGTGACGTCGAGATCAATGCGGGTCTCCATCGATTCGCCGCCTTGTGTCCCTCAAATCCGGCGATTGGATCCCCTTCGCCTGCACCTCAAGGCTAAAGAAAGGGGAAAGAGGAATAAAACAAAACAGGTCTGGAATTTTCGAAAATGACGGTGGAATTCGAAACGGTAGAAACTAGGAAGCCAACCACCGTCTCCATCTCTAAGCAGTAGAAACACATGGCTGCCGTTCACTGCAATCGCTTGTGGCGCGCGCTCTATAAGAAATCTAATAGGAACCGCGCGTCGGCCTCACCGATCCACAACAATAAATTATTGTGATTCCTTTAGTAATAAATATGCGTCTCTAATAAGAAGGGGGCACCATTCGCTGCAGCCGCTGGTGGCGCACGCGCGCTCTATAAGAAAAACGGACGTCCGATGTCCGGGTCTGGCATTGGACGGTACTATCAGTAACAAAACTTCCACTGCAACATATGCACTATGTTGCATGTAACATTGAGCAGCTCGCGAAACATTAAAGAACACCATATGTAACATCAAAAAAAGATTGATGCAACATCACAAAATCTCTTATTTTGAGTGTAAAGTTATAATCACATCTCACATGTGAAAATATTAATGTTTTAAATCACTGACTAAGACGTTTAGCGACATGGATGTCGTTACGGCGTTTAGCGGGCTATAGCCGACATTTAGCAGGCTATAGCCGGCTATAGCAGGCTAAATGCCATAGCGGCTGTCCTTTCTAGAAGCTATAGCGGTCTATAGCGGAAGGTATAGCCGGCTATTTAAAACTTTAGAAAATATCACAAAAAGTCATTGTTGAAACATCAAAAATTCATGTTGCAACATCTCAAAAATCGATTAAAAAACACAAATCATGGCTGCAACACCACAGGATCACGACTGCAACATGGCAAAAATCATGTTTGCAACATCTGGATAGGGCGATGGGCTTCAGGGAGGAGGAAAGCTGGACGGCGACAGGCTTCGGGGGCGTGGCAGCGATAGGCTTCAAGGCAGAGAGTGCATGGCCAC